>NC_047099.1:39929349-41218680 GCF_902459505.1 Geotrypetes seraphini
TGGTTCGTCGAACCCTAGACAAGATTGGATTCTGTAGATCAGGGGTGTCAAAGTCCCTCCTCGAGGGCCACAATCCAGTCGGGTTTCAGGATTTCCCCAATGAATATGCATGTGATCTATTTGCATGCACTGCTTTCATTGTATGCTAAGAGATCTCATGTATATTCATTGGGGAAATCCTGAAAACCCGATTGGATTGCGGCCCTTGAAAAGGGATTTTGACACCCCTGCTGTAGAGGGTGTTAAGTTTTCTGGGAGCTACTGGAACTAGTAAAGGTGTTTCCCAATTCTTGAGCATGGCTTCCTTCATTAGATTAAGGAATAGAAGCTTGAGGCAGTCTTTTGGCCACTCCTCATAATCTAGAGCAGGTTTAGGCAATTCAGGTCTTTGAGAGCCACAGGCAGGTCAGGTTTTCAAGATATCCACAATGAATATGTATGAGATGGATTTGCATGCACTGCTTCCCCCTGATATAAAGCATCCATAAGTTTTGCTCTAGGCTCAGATTCTGACTCAATTTTGATTGATAAGGCATGACCCATCTGTCTTATAAGTTTGGTAAAAGACAGACTCTCTCCAGCGGTGACCTTCTAGGGGGAGGAACAGAAGGGTCTGATGGGATGTGGTAGGATTCTTCAGCAGATCGCTCTCTGAAGAAGAGTGCTGAGATAGATTAGATTCTTAATCTTCGATGCCATACAGAAGAAAGGGGCTAACTAGATGCAAAGAAAAAAATATTTAACATTAGTTTCTTATCCCTCCCCAACAGGAATGGCTTCTGTGCTCACATTCAGGCAAACTCTTCCCACCTGTCCTAGGCTCACTGTAATCACTGGCTAACTATTGTTGGCTAACCCCAAAGGCAGGCTCTGAGACAGGTCTCAGCAGGCAGGCTTAAATGCAGTTTCCAGGGGCAGACTCCGCCAGTTAAAGTTCTCCAGGGAGAAGGGGGAGGCTGTTTGGGACTCACTTGTACCTTATTTTCTCCTTCTCGCAGGGGGTCCCTTATGTGGCTCTGCTCTCTGCTCCCAGAATCTCGCTCTCTGTCCCTCCTATAGCGTGGGCTTCTGCGGCCAGGCCCTTCCCCTCCCCCTCATCCAACTAGGCTCTCCCACCTCAATGTCCCCTAGGGCTCACCTCTTCTAGCAGGCTCCCTGCAACTGGTCAGTCTCTCAGCAGTTCCCCTTCTCCTGCAGCCTGCAGCTCTGCTCTGGCCCAGGCTTGCCTGCGTTTCCTCTTCCTCTGGTCAGCCTGTTTCTTCCTCACTCCTGCAGCATGGCTCCACTCTCTTCCATCCCAGGTCTTCATCTTCCTCTTCCCAGTCTCCCTTGGGGTTCTTCTCTTTCCTGGTATCTGATTGGCGCAGACTTGTTGCTGGGCAATGACTCTCTTTCTTTCTTCAATTTGCTCAAATTTTGCACCGGTCTGCTGTCTCCTCTCCATTTCCATGTGTAAGTGCTGACACCTCAACTTGAAAGCTGTCAGGTGTAAACCATTCATTTTTTCAGTCTGTATTTTTGTAAATTGGCTGATTCCACTGATCTCTAATAATAATAATAATAACTTTATTCTTCTATACCGCCATAGTCTAAAGACTTCTAGGCGGTTCACATTCGAAGAAGGCTGGACAATCATCAAGATACAGGATGTAAGAGAGGGTTACATAAGAATTTGGTAAAGGAACAGTAAAAAAACAGCGAAATTACATTGAGGCAGAGAGGGGGAGAATATATAATTTGGAGGCTTCTGTTTAGGAGATGAATCAGAAAATAATGGTATATATTGAAGAACTAATGCCAGTACTGGGCAGATTTGCACAGTCTGTGTCCCAAATATGGCCATTCAATTGAGAATGAGCTGGAATGGTTTGGATAGGCTGGAGTGAGCTTTGATGGAGACTTCAGTACATGGAACCTTTGCACAGTACCGAGCAGAGCTCTGGATTTCTGACTCAGAAATATCTAAGAAAAAGAATATTAAATTATAGAGAGTGTATGTTTGGGCAGACTGGATGGACCATTTGTGTCTTTATCTGCTGTGGGGTACCTCAAGGATCAGCCCTGTCACCTGTTCTATTTAATCTGTTTATAAGTCATAGTAAATGAGTTTTCAACCACAGAGGCCCCTTCTTCAGGTGTCAAACACAACTGGTTTATGTTGTTTCTTTTTTTTTTAAGAGGAGGAGGAGGTGTTTAATTACTTTTGTACAGAAGCACATGCTTTATTATTTTTGTGGACATTTTTCTTTTTCATAATTGCAAGAAACTGTATCCTTGGGTGAAAGCTATTTCAAAATGTAAAAGCAATAGAGGTTTTCTGCATTATTTAATTGTTCTGATTTTGAGTGATACTTAAATAGCCTGTACTTCCAAAATCAGACATAACTTAGGGTGGACCAAAGAAGTGAAATAGATTATACTGTTTCTGCTGCTGTCACACAATCTAGAAAAATCTGTTTTAAGTATTTAAATCATGTGTTTACAACAATATTCACAAGTTACTATTCTACCAATAAACTCCATACTAACACTGTTACTTCCGCAAAGAGAAAAATGGCCTTGAGATTAGATCATCGGGTCTTCAGAAACATACCTAAATGTTATCCCAACTCAACTAAGACAGTCAGACTTTTCTGGCCTAGTTTGTGTAAGCTTTTTTGTAAGTTTTGAAGTACGGGGGAGATAGATGAGTTGATCATTAGCTTTTTGTTTATTAAGAATGAGCTGATGGAGAGAGGCCATGCAGCAGACCTGATCAAACATGGAAAGTTCAAAAGCAATTGCAACATTCATGATCAAAGGGTGGGGTGGGGGGAATTGGGAGAAATCCTGCTGCATGCATAGGGGCATGAGATGCAGAACAGAATGGACAGCTTTCACTGTGGCTAAACTCACACAACCCAACAATGTTTTAAAGGAAGAAAAAACTCCTAAAATACCCCACCAACAATCAGTAGGAAATACAACAAGCTTTAGTTTGGTCTTCTAGAGGGACAGAAAGGTATGCGAGTATCCTTATTTTATTGACCGCTGCTAGTAGTATATGGACCCAAAGCATAGCTGAATCATTAAACTTCAGAAATGCCACAGCTTTGTCCTCAAGTGTGCTTAGTGCCGAAAAACATGAGGATATTGATTCCATTAGCTGGGGTTGACTCTATGATTTCTCTAGAAACAAGCACTCCTTCTGAGGATGCACTCAGCCTCTTGGCAATTCTTACACTCATTCTGTGAAGGAACATCTCATTATAGCTACAGCCTCCTCAGCTAGTTGAGGAATATTACATTTTCTGAGCATATCCTTCCATCCCAATATGCACTAAGAATAACTTAGAACAGGAACCTCATCCTGAAATCCTACAGGATTTCAAAGTGAGTTTGGAAAATTGGTACTGGGCATAATATTCTTCTTAGGCTGTTCAGGTAAGACAAATGCATTTACATTATTTATTCATTTTGCATAATTTTATGACAACAATAATCACATGGTGACTGATTTAGATGATTTAAAGGCTAACAATGCCTAACCTTGCCTCTGTAGAAAACAATACTAGTTCTGCATTTCATTGCTTTTCATTAACAATATTGTTAAAATGGTTAAATTAATATATTTTAAATTTAAAGGGGTCTTTTACTAAGGTATGCTAGCCGATTTAGTAAAAGGTCCCCTAAATTTGTAAAGCTACATTAAGAAGCTGGTTCACCAGGTTTTTTTTCTATTTTGTGTCATGAGAACTGGACTCTAAGGTGACAAAATTCTATAAACTGTTGGCAAGATTTTGGCATCAGGTTTCAGATTTCTTAAAATTTGATTTAATCGCTTATCCAATTTCTAAGCGATGTACAAAAATAAAAACGTTACAGACAATCAATCAAATCACTTTATATATACAGTCAGGCAATAGGGATGGAAGGGGAGAAGTACAATGAAGATAGGAAAGAAAGACATTTAAGGTAAAAACAACAGGGTGCGGGGTAAAAAGCTGAAAGAATCAAAGGGAGAATAGTAAAAGTAAAGCCATATTACTAGACGTTACAAATTGAAAGCGTCTTTACATAGGAAGCTTTTTATTTGCTTAGTGCTAATTCTGGAATAGCATCTTGGCAACAAGATTCCATTATAGAATTCTAGTGTAAGTGGTGTCCAAAGTTACACCAAGTCAATCAAAGTTCTACTGTTGGCATTAATAGTGCCCTGAAATGCATGTAACTGACCATATATACTTAAATATAAACCAAGATAACCTTTTTTCCCCTAAAAAAGGAAGAAAAAAGGTTGATTTAAATATAAACCAGGGGGGAGGGGGGTGTTAATATTCAAGTGCAGTGTCTTGCTCTGTCAGGCTCCGCACCCAGCCCCACTCCCTCCCTGCCAGATTCTGTACCCTGTCCCCCCTCCCTCCCAATGACTTGCAGACCTTCAACGTGCATGCCGTGAGACCTGGTGGTGCAACAGTGGCCGGGACAGGAGAGATCCCTCCCGCCTCCTGACCCAGCCGATTCTAAGAATTTTTACCTCCCTCCCGCCTCCCTCGCATACCTTTAGTATCCCTGGTGCTCCAACAGTGAACCAGCTAGCGGTTCTACAGGAGCAAGGGAAAGTCACTCCTGCTGCAATTCATCACAGGGATACATGGGGGAGGCAGGAGGGAGGTAAAAATTCTTAGAATCAGCTGGGACAGGAGGCGGGAGGGATCTCTCCTGTCCCGGCCACTGTTGCACCACCAGGTCTCACAGCAGGTCCGGCAGAGGCCTGCAATAGATTGGGGGGGGGGGGGGGCGGTCAGTGCTGACCTGAATATAAATTGAGACCTCCATTTTTGGGCCATTTTTTTGGCCCAAAAATCTCGGTTTATATTTGCGTATATACGGTATACAGTTCTATAAGTTACACGCATATCTCAGAGATACACCCATGACCCATCTATATATGCACCCCCTTGCATTTATGCAATAAGCCAGTGATTTTTAAACCTGTCCTGGGGGACCCCAAGCCAATTGGGTTTTCAAGATATCTCTAATGAATATGCATAAGGCAGATTTGCATGCCTGTCACCTCTATTATATGTAAATCTGCCTCATGCATATTCATTCATTAGGATTATCTTGAAAACCCACCTTATCTTCAACAATTACACTGGCTGCCAGTTGCATTCAGCGTACAGTACAAAGCAGTGATGATTTGTCATCAATTCCTCTATGGTACAATCCCTAAACTCTTCAAGAGTAAGATGGCTAATTATCAACCGAAAAGATCATTGCACTCTCAAAATTCAGTTCTGTTAACGGCGAATGTCAATCCAAATTATGTAGAAACCAGTGCAATGACTTTGTTGAGCAGGGGTGAAATTGTGGAACTCACTTGTAGGGCAGATACGGAAATGTGGTAATAAAAGTACATTTAGGAAATAACTTAAAACACAAATTATAAATGCCTTTTTTTAGGCATTGATTTTTCCCAACTGCTGATTTTCTGTGGACCTGATAATTTATGTTTATTTGTCTTTTATTTTGTTTTAAAACTTATGTATGTAATATTTTGTAAACCCTTTAGACTTTAGATGGTATAGAAATTTTTTAAATAAAAGAAATAAATAAAATATTGGTGTGTATTTAATAGACTAGTGCCTGAACAATCAAGTGGAGTTAGGAAATGGACACATCAACCAAAGATTCCCTGGTTGATGTGTCCTTTTCCTAACCCCACTTGATTGTTCTGGATTGTCTTTCTATGGGGCTCACCTAGCACTTACACACATAATTGCCAATTCATGGTACCAATCATATGCATAAAGCAAAGTTACTTACCTGCAAAAGGTGTTATCTGAATGCAGAAGGTAGATGCATGCACGAAGGGCCCTGAGCTGCCAGCGGGGGGTACTGGCAGGAAAGATGCTGGCTGATTGCCTACAGGATGTGCCTCTCGCCGCAAGAAGCATGTCCTGTAGGCAGTCAGCCAGCACTGGTACCTCTCCTCCTCCCCAGCATCACATAGTTTGCGATACACTGGTGTAGAAGATAATCTAGGATAGATGGAAGAAGACAGGTAATCGGATCCAGTGAGTCAGCATTACACCAGATGGTGAAACAAGTCAATTTGAAATGATAGCAGCGTTGAGTGGATGGCTTCCTATAGGCTGACACTGGTGGAGATAATGGTTGGGAGAGAAATAGCATGCTGTGAGTGCTAATGAATATAGACTGGGACGGAGCAGAGAGCTCTCATTCTGTATTAGAAAGGCTGGAAAGATTTGAAGTGTGATGAGGAACCATAGTTTATGTGGTTACTCAGGTTCTATAAGAATCATGGTGGCTTGATCCTGGTGATCTGAGTAGAGACAATGGAGGAAAAGCATACAGGAACTTCTTCCTCTAATTGAGAAGAAAGGTGTCTGATTCCAGATGACTGGGAGTATAGAGTCTGGAGCAGAATAGAGAAAGCTTGTGATTGTAGGGGGAAGTAAAGAGATCCACTTCTGTGGTTCTCCAATCTGCAAAAATCTGATGTAAAGTGTTGGAGTTGAGTGACCACTCATTCAGTTGCAGGAGCCTGTTCAACTTGTTGGCTAAGATGCTCTCCTTTCCTGCTAGGTAGACTGCTTTCAGAAAAATGTTGCACGGAATTGCCCAGGACCAGATTTGGATCACTTCTTGGTACAGCAGGCGAGATCCTGCACCTCCATGTTTGTTCACGTAGTACATGGCTACTTGGTTGTCTGTGCGAATGAGTACTACTTGATTGAGGAGACAATCCTGAAATGTGAATAGAGCATTGCAAATTGCATGAAGCTCGAGGATATTGATGTAGAGAATTCTTTCTGGAGAACTCCAAGAGCCTTAGGTATGAAGGCCAAGATGGCTTTTGTTGAGGTAGAAATGCACGAGTTTGAGTGGTGTCTAAGAGGGCTCCAATGATTAACCTATTGAACTGGAGATAGTTTATCTCTCAATAATTTCATAATTACATATTTATCTATGTATTTCTAATAGTATAATCAAATCAGTACATTTTTTTATATAACTGTAAAATTAATCTGAAAAGTTATTTTTCATGGTTCTTCTCATCACTTGAAGAGCGCAAACCCTAGTTGAGATTAACTGCTTGCAAGATGCCAGATTCCTTCATTTTGACTTGAATGATATAATTAAGGGACTTTCTTCCTGTAAGAGCTGAGTGGTACTTAGACTGTATATCACTGGTTATACATATTTTAGCTTAACATAAACTTGTTCCTCACAGATAAACTAAACTAAACTAAACTAAACCTTAGGTTTTTATACCGCACCATTTCCATGGTCGTGGAGCTCGGCACGGTTTATAGGGATGGTGATAAGAAAGGAACTCCAGGGAAAGGGTTAGATGAAGATCGGAGGGGAGAAGAATGGTGGAAAGATAGGATGTGGGAGAAGGGGAGAGGTTAGATTTTAGAGAAAAGCCAGGTTTTCAGATGTTTGCGGAAGGGTTGGAGAGCACTCAGGTTCCGAAGGGGGGAGGTGAGGTTATTCCAGAGCTCGGTGAATCTGAAGAGGAGGGAAGTCCCCAGTTTTCCTGGGTGGGAGATGCCTTTAAATGAGGGGAAGGATAGTTTCGATTTTTGGGTAGGTCTGGAGGTACTAAGATTCGAGGAATTCCAGGATAGAGGAATTAATGGAGGAAGGAGGCCGTGGAGGATCTTGAAGGTTAGGCTAATGCATTTGAAGTGGACTCTGGAAGTTATTGGAAGCCAGTGGAGCTTGGAAAGGAGGGGTGAGACGTGATCGAATTTACTTTTAGAAAAGATAAGTTTGGCTGCGGCGTTTTGGATCCGCTGGAGTCTGTAGAGGTTTTTCTTCGTTAGGCATATGAAGATGGAATTGCAATAGTCCAGTCTGGAGAGGATGATGGATTGGACGAGAACGGCAAAATGATTTTGATGGAAACAGGATCTTACTGATCTCAGCATGTGAAGGATGAAATAGCATTTTTTTACCAGGGAGTTGAGGTGGTCGTTGAAGGACAGTGTAGAATCAATGATGACGCCTAGGACCTTATTGGAGAATTCGAGCTGCAGAGAGGAGCCAGAAGGCAGTGGGATTGAGGGGGGTAGCTGAGCTAATTTTGGGCCAAGCCAAAGTAGTTTTGTCTTGGATTCGTTCAATTTCATTTGGACGGAGTGGGCCCAAGATTGGAGGTTTGAGATACAGGAGGATATGTTCAATGGGAGATCGGTGAGGTTCGAATCAGTCTCGAGAAGGACAAGGATGTCATCAGCATAGGTGTAAATTGTTTCAAGGGGGGATAGATGGAGGAGTTTTAGGGAGGACATATAAATGTTGAAGAGGATAGGAGAAAGAGGTGAACCTTGCGGGACTCCACAGATTGGTGTCTAGGGGGAGGAAGAGGTACCATTCATGTTGACAATGTAGGAGCGGGAGCGAAGGAATTTTGAGAACCATTCAAGGACGGTGGAGGTGATGCCAATCTCGGAAAGTTGGTAGAGTAGAATGTCGTGATGGACAACGTCGAAAGCGGCAGAGAGGTCAAATTGCAAGAGGACAGCGAACTTGTTGCGGGAGTGAAGTTGTTGTACCTTAGAGATTAGGGAGGTTAGTAGGGATTCGGTGCTGAAATTGGGATGAAAGCCGTATTGGTAGGGTAAGAGGATGGAGAATTTCTCTAGGTAGGATGAGAGTTGTGTCGATATGATGGACTCGAGCATCTTGGTTAGGAGAGGGATATTTGCTATTGGGCGATAGCTGGATGGAGTGGAAAGGTCGAGGTCGGGTTTTTTCAATAGAGGGGTTAAGGCAATATGACCCATATCTGGGGAGAAAAGGCCCGAATGTAGAGCGGAGTTTAGGAGTTTGGTAATGGAAGAGATGGCTTGAGTGGGTATTTCCTTGTAAAGGTAGGAGGGGAAAGGGTCTAAAGAACAGTTGCAGGATTTCATTTTGAGACAGAGTTTGAGGATGGTGGAATCGGATACTTGGTTGAAGGCAGCCCAGAGTCTGTCGGCTGGGATAGCGCTGGAGGCCGATAGAGTAGGGTTGGGGTCAGAGAGCACCAGGGAGTTGTAGGATGTCTTGAAAACTTTGTGAAGTTACTTTCTGTAGTCCATTATACACCATTTTCCATTACATTGCCTCTTCCTCCAAAAAGCCTGATGTTGTGTAGCAGGCAGCAGTCACAGCTGATCACTATTAGTAATGCATTCCTCTACGTGACAACACAAACGACATAGCTAATAACAAATGCTAGGGGATGAACTGCATATGGACAGCTGGCTTGCAATGAATGGATCAATGGAAGCTACATCGGCAAAGAATAGCGGCTGAATATCCCCAGCCCTAATTACTCACCAGCACAAGGTGCTGACAGTCAGATGTACTGTAGGCAGATGGTGTGTTGAGTTTTTAGATAAGTAGGGCAGGGGTCCCTTAGAGATTTAATTATATATATATTTGCTGTGGTACAGATTTAGAGGCAGTATATACATTCCTGAAAATAAACCATAAGGAATGTAATCTAACATTAGGTTTATAGCATGAAATACTATAACTCACAGCTGACAAGAAAACTGAAGTCCATAGAAACGGTTGAGGGTAGGGGGCTTCTTGTGGTTGATGTAGCAACAGAGTTATTTATAATTCCCAGCCACATTGGAGAGTTGGAGGGTATTCTGATGGGTTAACATAGAGCTTGAGCCATACAAATGCTATCTTAGGGACCTTCTGGTTTTTTTCACCATTTGTTTTACTTTCTAGTTTTTGATTCTCGTTCATTCACAAGGACTTTCCTTTGGCTGCACACATCCTGCTGCTAAACTCTGGTTCATCTGCACTGTCTGGTTGCAGTCTTTGTTACTGATGCTATAGCTAATTATATGAAGATGCAGAAAAGAATAAAGCCCAGGCCTAAACTCACCAGAATAGAGTGTTCATGGACAAGTTATTGCATATTCTTCTTATCACTCTGCCAAGCCATCAAGAGCCTCTTGTACAGGTGACCCACAAGATGGTCTTTGGGTTTGTTTGTTATTAAAACATAGGCTGAATGTAAAAACCATGGAAAACCCTTGCCATTTCTTAATACTCCATATATTCATTTTTTTTAGGTTCTCCAGTGTAACACAGCAAGAATCAAAGTGAGAAGGGATAGAGAGAAACACAAATGAGATTCCATCTTAACTTGAATGGACCGGTATGGGGAAATCAGTGTTCACCAGCTCTCCAGAGCAGTCAGTGTGTGTCCGCTTCATTCTCAAAGCTCTACTCTTCCTTCTTCTGTGCAGACAAGGTAGGAATCCTTCATGATATTTGAACCCTGTGTCTATTTATTTATAGGCTGTGCTCTGGAAATCATTGCCAGAGAATATGGTAAAAGCAGTTAACATATTAGGACTTAAAAAAGGTTTAGACCAGTTCCTGGGAAAAAAAGTTCATAACCCATTATTAAGGTGGAATTATTGGGGAATATCTGCTAATTATTCCTGAAATAGCAGACTGAAATCTATTTTACTCTTCTGGAATCCTTCCAGGTAACTGTGACTAGATTAGCCATTGTTGGAAAAGGGATACAGCAGGGGTAGGGAACTCCGGTCCTCGAGAGTCATATTGCAGTCAGGTTTTCAGGATTTCCCCAATGAACTGCAAGGTACAGGTGGAATATAAGCCAGTAATGTAATGTAATGAATATGCATGAGATCTATTTGCATGCACTGCTTTCAATACATATTCATTGGGGAAATCCTGAAAACCCGACTAGAATACAGCTCTTGAGGACCGGCGTTCCCTACCCCTGGGATACAGGGTTTGACTGATCTTTGGTCTATCCCAGGGGTAGGCAATTCTGGTCCTCGAGAGCCGGAGCTAGGTCAGGTTTTCAGGATATCCACAATGAATATGTATGAGATTGATTTGCATGCACTGCCTTCTTGAGATGCAAATCTATCTTAAGCATATTTATTGTGGATATCCTGAAAACCTGACCTGGCTCCAGCTCTCGAGGACCGGAATTGCCTACCCCTGGTCTATCCCAGTAAGACAATGCTTATATACTTACATGTACTTATTTTATTTGTATATTACTGAAAAATTGACTAGTAACCCCTATATACACTGTGAAGATAAATTTTAATCTTTATGCCATGGAGACAGTTAGGCTGGTCTTGCCTTCTACACTACTAAAACAAACAATAGTCTCTCTAAGCTGCACATCTTTCAGCAGGAGGCCGTGCAGCCAGTGGGGGCAGGACCAACACCTCCCTCACTTACCACTCTCCCATTTTCTACCGCTGCTTCTTTCTCAAAATAGCAGCACCAGCGGTAAATTGAAATAGACCGGCTGCAGGACCTTCCCATACATACCCATAGCTGCAGGCCCGCCCTCTCCTATGTCACTTCTTTCTGGACAGAGCTATCAGCCATGGATATGTATGGGAAGCTCCCACAGCTGCTGCTTTGGGAAAGCAGCAGCAGTGGTGGGGATGCTAGAGGGCAGACGCTGGTACAAGTGGGGTAGGGGAGAGAGAGGGGACACATGCTGATGGATATGGGATGGGTGGAAGAAAGGGGGCAGATGGTGGAAAAGAGATGGGGAGAGAGGGGGTAGACAATGGTAGAAGTGGGGTGGGACAAGAGAGAGGGGCATATTTTGTATAGAAGTGGGAAGACAGATTCTAGATAGAACGGGGGAGAGAAGGCAGATGTTGGAGGATGGGATAGAGGAGAGAGATGATAGAAAGGGGGAAGTGAAAGAGGAGATGCTGGATGAAAGGTGAGGGGAATAAAGAAGGCAGATGTTGTATGGAAGGGGAGAGATACAAAGAGGAGGGAAATATTAATGGAAGGGGAAAGAGGGGAGATGTTGGATGGAAAGAGGAAAAGGGAATAAGCTGTTTAGAAGGAGGGAGACAGAAGCCTGGATGGAAGAGGAGTGAAGTGAAATAAGCCCATCTTTGGTTCTTTAAAATATATGGAAAATCTGCCCGAGGCTTCGGGCAGCACTGGTTCTATGGTCCAAACATCCAACAGTCTTTGTAAAGTGGTATGCATGTCAACCACCTTGTCTAGGCGCCCCGCGGGAGAGTTCAGCACTAATCTATCAGAGGCTGGGTAAATGCCAGCTTGTAGCTGGACTGAATAATGTCCAGAACCCTCAGGGCAAACAAAATCTGAACCCAGGCCTGTAGAAACACTGAGAGCTTGCCTTCTAATGCAGAGGGACCTCCCTCAGCCTGGCATCATTGTGACTTCTTGACAGAGGAAGCAATATGGGAGGCGGAGGACTGGATATGCTCGGAACCAGAAAACCTCTGTCCGTAACTCTAGAAAAAACGCTGAGTCGTGGAACTGGAATACAGGAGAGAATGCCTGTAGCCACAAAAATTAGAATGTACTGGACATCAAGAGGGTCTGGATCTACTGTCAAGCATGGTCTTAGAACAACTGTCCACCATAGAGTTCATGAGGTCATCCAGGTCTTTGCCAAATAATAACTGGCCCTTAAAAGGGAGCCTCACAAGACTAGGATGGGATAGAGGTAGGATGGGTAGAGAAGAATACAGTAGCCCAGTGTCTGAGCCAGAGCAGTCTGTGAGCAGATATCAAATCTGCCGACGCCTGAACCAGCACCCGAACAAGGACTTTTTGGGTTGCCTCCTTTATTTTGTCCCTAAAAAATTCATCTCTGAGGTATGGTATGTTGGCTAAATGCTCTTGGACTATGATATCTAAGTCAGACACTCAGAGCTATGCTTGCCTTCTCATAACAATGGATATGGCTGATGCTCATGAGGTGACATCAAAGGCATCAAAGACAGAGCATGCCATATACTTCCTCATTTCCAGATCACTGGAGATGTGCTGAAATGCATTTAATTGGTCTTCAGGTATGTATTGTTAATAGTGAGACAATTTTTGAACTAGAGATTTAATGTAAAATATCATGTAGAAATTGTAACTGAGTATTCTACTGGTTAACATGGTATTTTGAAAGAGTCTAAGGTTCTGCCCTCTCTACCTGGATGAATGCTGGCATATGTTCTTGAACTGCTCCTTTTCTTCAATACAGACTCTACTAGAAGGGATTGGTGCTGCAACTGAAGCTTATCAAATCCAGGGCAAGACTGGACTCTATACAAGGTGTCTAGTTTGCACGGAGCCACTGGGACTAGAAGGGGTACTTCCCAATTTTTGATCATAGTATCTTTCATCAAATTATGGAAGGGAAGTTTGAGACAACCTTTGAGCATTCCTTGTAGTCTAAAGCATCGAAGAGCTCTGCTCTAGGCTCAGTCTCTGATTCCATTTTTATTGGCAGAGATTGTCCCATCTGCCTGATGAATTTCGTAAAGGAGAGACTTTTGGTGACCTTCTGCGAGGAGGTGTAGAAGATGGATCTGATGGAATTTCATAAGATTCTTCAACAGATACAGGTAGGTCTGAGTAATCACAGGAGGAATGGTGAGATAAATCAGAATATAACCCTGTTATCTCAAATTTCAAAAGAAACTAAAGACTCTCCTCTTCGACGCAATTCATTCCATTGACAATCAGTAGTTTCTTCTAATTCTCAGATTTCCTCCCCTCCAATGTAAATTGTATTTCGAATATCTCCTCAATACTTCTCTGTAGAGGACTTCACCCCTTCCTCCTCCCCTGCTATATGCCTTCTCACCCATTTCTTCCATCTTTTGCTTATTTCTTGAATTGTACGTTACCTTGAATCTGGTTAGCCATAGAGTGACTCACAAATCGTAGATTAGATTAGATTGCCTCGGAGATAGAGAGCATCGAGATGGACGCCAAGGTGAATGTCAAGGTGTATGTTGAGGCAAGTGTGCAGGACAGCATCGACTGTGTCATCAAGGAGAGTGTTGAGAAATATTCTGAGATGTTTTGCGGCATTGACCCGATGAGTTTTAGATAAGGAGGAGGAACTGTAGTTTTTCGATGATGCAGTTCTCCTGGATTGGATTGTATTTATTGAATTTGATATACCACTTGTACATGAGTACAAGTGGTATACAAAGCTAATAATATAATAGGCACATTGAACTACCCTCTCTGTCCCAGATGGGCTCACAATCTAAAGTGCCTGAGAGAAAACCATTGCTTGTATAAAAAATAAATTGGAAAGAAGAAGAACTCCCAGAGAAAATAACCAAAGTATCCAGGAAGGATGAAAATAAAGGTTACATTTCAAAAAATTAAATAATAGGTAACAAAATGAATATATAAATTATAATCAAGCAAAAATAGAAGAATGAAGATAAAAGAAATAAAAGAACATAAGAACATAACATAAGCAATGCCTCTGCTGGGTCAGACCTAAGGTCCATCGTGCCCAGCAGTCCGCTCACGCGGCGGCCCAACAGGTCCAGGGCCTCTGAAGTAATCCTCTAACTATACCCCTCTATTCCTTTTTCCAGCAGGAAATTGTCCAATCCTTTCTTGAACCCCAGTACTGTGCTCTGCCCTATTACGCCCTCTGGAAGCGCATTCCAGGTGTCCACCATACGCTGGGTAAAGAAAAATTTCCTAGCATTTGTTTTGAATCTATCCCCTTTCAACTTTTCTGAATGCCCTCTTGTTCTTTTATGTTCTGAAAGTTTGAAGAATCTGTCCCTCTCTACTCTCTCTATGTCCTTCATGATCTTGTAGGTCTCTATCATGTCTCCTCTGAGTCTCCGCTTTTCCAGGGAGAAGAGCCCCAGTCTCTCCAATCTTTCAGTGTACGAAAGGTTTTCCATGCCCTTAATCATTCTTGTCGCCCTCCTCTGGACCCTCTCAAGTATTACCATATCCTTCTTAAGGTACGGCGACCAATACTGGACACAAACCCAATAAAAAAACAGTTCTGTTAGAACAGTAAGCTGGTCCCTGGAGTGGCCTGTCATTAATCCAGTCCAGATCTTCCTGAGAAAAAGGAGTTGATGACTATGACTTGAGGCAGCCGAAAGCAGGACCCTCCCCAGTGGGCCGAAGTAGGAGGAAGCAGACCAGATAAATGGATGCCAAGAGCAGGACCCAGAAGAAGAGGCAGGCCACCAGCACCACTCGGCTGCACAACACTCATGCAGGCTCCATCGACTTAACTGTGCTGCTGGTGAACTAAAGGAGGGGCGAATGGCACACCCAGCCAATAGCACCACAAGCTCCATGAAGGCCGATGCAGCTCAACCGCATGTCTACCAGGGAGCATAACAATATCCACCCCAGCAGTAATAAGACCAGGCTCTGGAGGAAGGAAGTCATCGGCATGGGGAAGGAGTGAGAGAGACAGGTGGTCGTCAAGGGAGGAGGGGCTCAAGAAGCAATGGCAACTGAGAGGAAGAAGAGAAGCAGGCAGAGGAAAGCTCCCCAACATCGGTACAACACATCAGGTGGATCCGCGGCTCTCATCAGCTGTCTCCGTCCCCAGTCAGAGAGGGAACATCATATCACCTTCCCCAACAATGTCGATTTCAGACCCTGGGGGGAGGGAGCCATCAACATGGTCATCAGGTGCAGCGCGGTCTCACAACTAGTGCAAAGGGAGACATGCCGAAGTCAGGATCCTGTCTACCTTGGAGCAAAAATCAGTAGGGACCCACAGTCAGCTCCGGACACCAAAGCCAATCTCTGATCTCCTCCAATCCCCCGGCATCCCAAGGAATCTGCCCAAACTGCGAAAGGTAAGAGGCCTTCAACCGTTGGATCAAAGAAATAAAGATCAAACAGGAAGAAATAAGTGTTGAAAAATAAGTCAACAGTGTGGAGTCTGAGATCTAGCTCTAGATGGTAGGTTAGAGGTTACTAAGACTGGGCTGGTACTGGATGCGCTGTGGCAGGTGCTTGTACTGCATGTGACTAACATGCCAGCCAACAACCTCTCCACCAGTTTACCAATTTGATCTTGTAGGGATGGCACCGGTATCGTGATAGATATCAATACAGATGGTGCAGGACACGTTGGGTGTCGAGATGTTGGTATCCTTGATGATGAGGCATGCCTCAGAGGGGAAACCATTTGCAAGGATGGCGATCTTGTCTCAGTGTATCTGTGCTTGGGATGCACTGATGGTGCAGACCAGGGGTGTCAAATTCCAATCACATAAGGGGCCGAAATCTAAAACAAAGGCTAAGTCATGGGCCAAATTTTCTATTAAGATACTTAGTCTTAGTAGAAGTATAGATCCTTCCTTACCCTGAGACACCATATCACATGCCATCCTCATTCATTAATCATGTTCTGAAAATAACAACAAGCGCTGTTAGGTACTTGTGTGGAACGCCCTAGCTTTTACACTGGGATTGGGTTTTGACACTTCTGATGCATGTACTTGGCACATATATGTAGACGCCAAATTACAAAATTCTCCATCAGGTTTCTATATGAGGTAGCAGAGTGAAGAAGCATCAGTGAGATTTGAACCCTGGCTTCCCTGGTTCTCAGCCTCCTCCGCTCCATGATAACGCCATTAAGGGAGGCTGCAGGTCATGCATTTGATATACTGTCTTTCTGTAGTACAATCAAAGCAGTTTACATATTACATTCAAGCACTGTCCAATTTTATGAGAATCATCAGTTTTTTTTGTAATATGTATTAAGACTTTTGCTGGACTGTCCTGATTCTTTCGCTCTCTCTGTACAGCGTGCTCCCAGTGTAAGATCCTGAGGTGCAACTCTGAATATGTGGCTGCTACGCTGAACCTGAGAGGTTCCAACAAAAATGTGGCCTACTGCAATGCTTTGCGCTCATACTCTCAATGCACTCGCAAAACTGCCCGTACCTGCCGGGGGGATCTGGTCTACCACTCTGCTGTCCATGGCATTGAGGACCTCATGATCCAGCATAACTGTTCCAAGGAAGGACCCACATCACCACCTCGGCCACGCCCACCAGTGCCCAAGCCTGAGGGCCCTGAGATGCCAGATGTCTGTAACTATGAGAAAAGTTTTAATTATAAGCATGGCCAGAGGCCCAAGTATGTTCACTGTGGGGTTTTTGGAGACCCCCATGTTCGGACCTTCAGTGATGAGTTCCATACATGCAGAGTAAAAGGTTCTTGGCCACTGTTAGACAATAATTACTTGTTTGTGCAGGCAACCAGCTATCCAGTAGCCTACGGATCCAATGCCACTGCAACTGGAAAGGTAACTTCTGTATAAGAATGGCTGTTCTGTATTGAACTTTCTGCTTTCTGTACTCTATATTCAAAATGCCATGGTGCGCGCTTGAAGTATGAAGTTTCAAGTTTATTTAAAATTTGAAATACCGCCTATCTAAAATGTATAAGCAGTTTACAGTAAAATATCATACAAAAATAATAAATACAAACTAACACATGCAGACAAGACAGAAACAAAGGAAAATAAGGACCAGAACTCCACTATTTTGACAGAAAAAGGGGGGAGGGGAAAGGGCCTGTCACCATCCATAGCATACTCCTTGCCACATAGCTCTCATTAGAGAGTCATTGTTCCATTATTTCATCTCTTCTACCAAGTCAGTCAAAGCTAGCCTCTCTGTTATGCATGACTCAGCTCCTCTACACTTTTCCATCTGTCTCTCATTGAGAGATACATTCAAGGTTTCGCTTCTTACTCCTTTCCATCCATATTTCAGTAAAGAGCCCCTAGGCATAGTTTTTCCGATTTTGTTTTTCTCCAACATTTCTTCCCAAACTTAGCCAAGTAATAAAGCACTCACCAGTAGCTGAGAATATCCCTCTCTCAATAAATACTATAGTACTCATGATGCTCGTCAGTCAGTTCTAAAACACTCTAACACTCCCACCATCCCTGTTCTTGTTCCAGAATCCACTAGATCATTAAGGGGGGAATTCATCAAGGGGCACTAATTGATTTATGCTAAGACGCCAATAGGAATGTAACACAATTAGCGCATGCTAAATCGGTTAGCACCCCCTTGAACTAGCACTGTTAGCTCAAACTACATTAATGTACTCCATCCACAATTAGACAGCAGGTTGTTGTGTTTGAGATATTGATGTTAGGAGTGGAAACACAAGACTCCTTCAATACCAATCCCAGAGAGCACCAACACTACTATAAAGATGAAATATGTGATGAAAGGAAAAAGTTCCCAATGCTCAAGGAATATGCTCTGAACAGCAGATCAAATAGTTACATCATAAGAATTCTTTCTTCATAAATCAAACAAAAATAATGCTAAATAATGTTCAAACCAAATGATAACAATCGTATTATTTGTAAACACTGAACACATCTGGTTTGAACATTATTTTGGACTATTTCTGTTTGATTTATGAAAAGAGATTCTTATGATGTAACTGTTTGATCCACTGTTCAGAGCCTATGACTCTGATGTGTGGAGGGCCATAATCAAAAGAAAAATCTAAGTCTGACTTGGACGTAGGGATCTAGTCACCCAAAGTTGGCACCGGTAAAATGTCCGTTCTTGAAAAGGATGTCTACACTATTCGGTTTTTCAAAAGTCGTCTATCTGAACGTCCAGGCGTTTGATCGTCCAGACTGCCACTATGTCTATCTTTATACCACATTCTCAACCAAAAATTCGCCCAAGTCCCAAATGCCCAGAACAAGACGTTTTGGACATGGGAGAGGCCAACATTGTGATGAATTGGCCACCCAGACATGGCAACAGAGCAGTGGGGCACCTTACAGGGCACTGCTGTGAACTTCACAAAAAGGGTGCCACATAAACATCTCACTAGAACTCCCTTACAGGTTATGGTGAGCCTCCCCAAACCCACTATACCCATGTCTACAACCACAATAGCCCTTATGGTTGCAGGTGGCACCTATATGGCAATACAGTAGGGTTTGGGGGGAGTTTGTAGTGGTTAGAGTGGCTTAAGGGCCTGAGTCACCCTCTCTATGGGTCACTAGCCCACCCCCAGGCTATTTAAGAGACCTGTATGCAGCTCTACTAGGCTTTAATATACTAGGTGATGATGTTCTGGAGACAAGTATCTTTGTGGGGGGTGAAGGGGTCAGTGAACACTGGGGGAGTGTGTGGGGGTCTTTACTTATCTGGTCACTTTCAATACCTTTTGGGCACTTGTACCTGCCTTTACATGGTCTTAACTCACAACATATAAGTTTCTTCAAAAATTCGATTATCCCTGCAGGACGACTAAGTCTAGGTCGGCCCACATCCCACCCTAACCACTCCTCCAAAAACACCCCTTTCAGCTCTGGGCGCACAGCGGCATTCAGAGGCCTAAAATGTCCAAAAAGCCATTTTGATTATCGGCACGAGGACAACCTGTCTTTTAGACTGTCCAAGTGCCGACTTGGGCAGGTTTTGATTATGAGCCCCATAGCATATTCCTCGAACAGTGGGAGCTGCCTAGTTGCTGAACTTTTCTCTCATCACGTACTTCATTTTT
Source organism: Geotrypetes seraphini (assembly GCF_902459505.1). NCBI lineage: Eukaryota > Metazoa > Chordata > Amphibia > Gymnophiona > Dermophiidae > Geotrypetes > Geotrypetes seraphini. The sequence goes on from NC_047099.1 coordinate 39,948,712, forward strand.
ATAGTAGTGACGGTGTTCTCCTGGTATTGGTATTTATGATTTACCTTAGGGAATTTTTTTGTTTGAAGTGTTAGCAGGGAGACAGCATGCCACAAGGCATATGCTACTGATATAATCCTACTGTTTTTTTTCTTTTGATATTTTTAGCTCACTATTATATTCAAAAACATGAAGGAGTGCATTGACCAGAAGGTATATCAGGCTGAAATAGATAATATGCCAGCAGCCTTTGATGATGGGTCGGTAAATGGAGGCGAGAGGCCTGCTGGTAGCAGCCTAGCAATTCAAGAGAAAGTACCTGGGCACCAAATTGAGATAAAAGCTGCTTATATTGGTACTACCATAGTGGTCCGCCAGATGGCACAGCAGTTATCCTTTTCAATTCGTACAGCTGAAGAGATTGCTCAATCCTTCACAGAAGAGCAGGATTTACAACTTTGTGTGAGAGGCTGCCCCCCCAGTCAACAGATTTCCAGGACTAAATATCCGCCTAAGTCTGCGGCAAGTGCCATAGAATCTGCCAGAACTCTGTGTAAAGCGAAGCTGCCAATAGAGGATGTTTACTTCCAGTCCTGTGTGTTTGATGTTGTAATGTCAGGCGATGACAATTTTACATTTGCTGCTGCCAGTGCCTTAGAAGACGCCAAAGCATTTCACCCTGATGTTGAAAAATTGCATATATTCAAAAATGTGGCAGAGTGTAATCACTTGACCCCACCTCTTGTAGTTTTCCTGACTGTACCTTTTTTCTTCATGCACTTTTAAACTACTCTGTAGGTGGAAAATGTTGCTTTTGTGACAAGTACTTTTCCTTAGAGAGTCACACCAATGAAGAGTCACTTTGGTATAAACATGAAGAGAAATCACATCAGAAGAGATATTTCTGAGATGTAGGCTAGTTCTATGGTTTAGCCATTACCATATATACTCAAATATAAGTCAAGACCCCCATTTCCCCCCTCCAAAGGAGGAAAAATGGTTCACTCGAATATAAGACGGGAGCTTAATATTCAAGTGCCATGCCCTGCCAGGATCTGCACCCAGTGTCCCCTCCCTCAAGCCCTCCCTTGCCAGGTTCTGCACTCATCCACCCTCTCTGCCAAGTTCTGCACCCAGCCCCCTTCACTCCCTGCCCTACCAGGCTCTGAACTCAGCCCCTTTTCCTGCCAGGCTCTGAACCCAGCCCTCCCCCCCCTTCACTCCCTGCCAGGCTCTGCACCCAGTCCCACCTTTGTGCCCTGTACCCTCTTCCCCCTCTTGTCTAGTGGTAGGCTGGGACAGGAGGGATCCCTCCCGTCTCCCTTCCCGTCCGAGACTAACAATTACCCCACTCCTGCTCCCTCCCTCTGTCGTGTACCTTTTCCCTGGTGGTCCAGTGGTGTATCCCGCGCTGAACCCTTGCTGCCGATCTTGCAGCCAGTGGCGCACCCAGGCCGGTATGCAGGAGCGAGCTTTTCGAGCTTCTTCCCAGCCCTGCGCCGCCCCCTGAATGGCTGCCATAAGAGCTGCGAGAACTGGGGTCAGCCTTTCAGGAAGCGTTGCAGGGCCGGGCGGGAGCTTAAAAAGCTCGCTCCTGCGTGCCAGTCCAGATGTGCTGTTGGCTGCGAGATCAGCAGGAGGGGTTCAGTGCGTGATACACTGCTGGACCACCAGGGAAAAGGTACACGATGGTGGGAGGAGGGTTAATTGTTAGCATCGGCCGTGAGACAGGAGGGATCTCTCTTGTCCTGGCCTAACAGCAGGCCTGCATCAAGTACGGGAGAGGGACAAGACCCCCATTTTTGGGCCATTTTTTGGGCCCAAAAATCTCATCCTATATTTGAGTATATACTGTATTTTAGATAACAACTCTTTTGCATGAGGTCCTTGCACAAGTGAATTTTGTGCTGGTGGGACATATATGGCAATCTTTTCCTTATTTACAATACATTTTGGGAAATATATAAACCATCAGTCTGTATGTTAACAATGCTTCCATCAGGAGTGCTTAACTTTACAAGAATGTCCCAAGAAAAACATTTGTGACATTTTTACAGTAGTAAAAGCCCTGTAGTTCCATTACAACAGGCTGTTCTTGATATAAAGAAAAATTTCATAACATAGCAATATTGTCTAGGAAGATATACTGTAAAAATACTAGGGCAAAAAAACCTCATGGGTTAAAACTTAATATACTGTAAAGAATGTAATACAGCATGACCAGTAGCAATGTCAGAGGGGCAATCTCTTTTTTTCTGACAATAAAGTACAGTACTTGTTCACTGCATCTTGGGACTTAGTACTCTACAACTGGGCTACCTACTACCTTTAGAAAACTGTTTTCCAAAGTGATATATGCAGAAAAAAACCCCACATTTGCCCTGTGCTGATCGGCTTAAAACTGCCCTCCCTCAATGCAGCTAAAGCTTTAGGGTAGAGAGTAGGATGTCTGGAGGGCCAGAAAGTACAAGAAGAGATGGCATAAAACTCTTAAGCAAAAATGAACACACAGAAAAGTAGGCACAAATGACCTCAAATGTTTTGGGGGTTTTTCTCATAGCTGGTTTCAAAGCTTATGTTCATATATACTCCAGATTTGAAAATTAGTCCAAAACCCATGAGTAAAGAGCATACGCAATATTTTGTCTCAGGCAGACAATTTGAAAATTGTTCCTATGCTGCATTTTTAATCCAGCCCTGAGTAGGAGTAAAGATTCAGCACTATGAGACAAGTAAAAAAACATCACACTAAAACAAAACAGGATTTTTTTACATTGGGAGCAATTTAACATTCAAGCTGTTGCACATATTTTGCTTGCCCACTGAATTATTTTTTGGCTCAGTGATTTACTGCTGGCTTTCCTGTGCTAAAGATTCATACAGCACTGTAAGAAAGATTAGCACAGGACAATCAGGAGTAAACTGCTGCCCTTCACAAAGCAAACCTCGGGCCCCATTCACTAACCTCTCCTGCGATCCGTGCATGCAAAGTAGGCAAGGACGCGATTCACAACCCAAATTTTCCAAACCGACTGGGCTGGCCGATCATCCCAAGAAGCGACTGCTGGGGACCAGTCGAAAACGTCTTTCCGACTCTCCGGCTCCATAGAAGCCCTGCTTTGCCCCGATCTGTCTTCTGCCTGCTCTCTCAGAATGTCGTCCTGCTCTTCCCCATCTCTCCTGCCTGCTCCTGCTCTTCCCCGCACTGTGAGCCCGTGGTTTTAACCTGCGGGTTTAAAGCGGGTTAAAACCACAGGCTCGCTGGTCTACAAAAGTTTTAAAAAAAAGTCGCGGCCCCGAACACGCCTGCCTCCCTGCCTGCCCCGACTCTCCCACCCTTCCTCACAGTGCAAAGGCTCCTTAAAAAAATAAAAAAAATCTATGCCAGGCCCGAAGGTCCAGTGCATGTGCAGACCATCTACAGATGGTCTGCACATGCGCTGGGATCGCTATCGAGTGATCCGGGCAGGCAGATGGGGGCATTCCTCCAATTGCCCTCATCTGCATATTAGGGTTTCCTGAATTCATCAGACCTGCCCGGATCGGGCAGGTTCGTGAATCTAGCCCTAAGTGGCTTACTACATCAGGGCCTATATACAGTGACGTAGTAAGGGGGGCGTGGGCGCAGTCTTCCTAATGGCACAGTGCCTCTCCTCCTCCTCTCCTTGCCATGCGCATGTGCCCCTTGCTTTCCCCCGTGCCTTTTTTACTTCCCCGGTGTGAGGTTGATGCACACGTCGACATCGGTGCTCTCTCTGATGTCAAAGAGCAAGCCAACACCAACATGGGCATGCTGCTCACGCTGGAGAAGTTAAAAAGGTACAGGGAAAGGGAAGGGGGCAGGCATGTGGCAGGGGAGGGGTGCCACCGCCACTCACCCTTACTACGCCAGTATTTTGTTCAAGTGGAATAATTAGGACAAACCAAATATTAAAAATCAAACAGCAGTCTAGTCATAAAATTACATCTCAACCAAACTGATTGAAACTTTCTAATGACAGATCTCCCAACAAAATCATTTCTCATTAAGAACACAGTTTCGAAACACAATGCCTAGGTTAAGAGGCCAAATTAGTGCCAACTTAGATGCCATCATATAAAGACACATCTGCTTATGCTGATTTAGGGGCATGTTTACTACAGAACATTATGATTTTGCATTTAATTTAGGTTAACAGGCAAAGGAGAAATTATGTCTTACCAAATAATTATATTTTCTTTACTCAGCGACACCATTCTGCACAAATGGGTATTCTTCCTTCCTACCTGTGGGTGGAGGTAGAGAAAACAGAATTATGCCAGTGACATCTCCAGCACATGCTCCAGCGCTCCCTGGAACAATCCAGTATGCATCTGCCCAAGCAGCAGAATTTCCCTTTGTAATGCATCCATGCCCCATCAACCACTGCATCTGCAATGATCAAGCGAGCACTCTCTACCTTGCATATACCAGGATATAACTATATCAAGGGAATCCCGTAGGGATGCCAGTCACAAAATGATTTTTTTTAAGCACTGAAGAGGAAGCTTAGAGCACACCCAGAACCCCAGGGCAAGGTCTTCCAAGGGCAGGACTGCAGAAAAGTGTCACTGACTACAAAACAAGAAATTTATCCAGTAAAACATAATTTCTCTTTTCTTAATGTCAGCTCCATCAATCTGCATAAATAGATTGTACTGAAGCAGTCTATTAGACCAATGTTTCTCAATTTCTTCAAACCAAGTAAGTCTAACAAATATCAACCAAGTACCCCACCCAAGCTCTGCCTCTGACCCACCCCTCAAAACTGATGAATTTCGATCACTACACTGAAAATAAAATTATTTCCCCTATCTTTGTTATCTGGTGATTTTATTAGTCTCTGGTTGCACTTCCTTCTGACTGTGCATCCAACATTTCTTTTTTTCTGCCTCTTGCACGCTTCCTCTCCTCCGGACCTCATACCCTTCCCCAACCAACATCTCCCTCCGATTTTGAGGACCCACTTTATATAAAGACAAACTGCAGACCTCAAAGTATACCCTGAAGAAAGCCACAGCTCAATGCCTGAAATATCAGTTCCACTTATTCAAACATGGCAGGTCCCAGACAACTGCAATGACATTGTTTAGGTGTAATCAAGCTTGCTATTTTGTATTTTTCTCTCTCCCTAGCATATATAGGTCATGTCCAGCTGTACTCTGTGTCTCTGGCACTGATAAAAATTAAGAAATTAAAACCCTAGGCCTATTGGATTACACAGAGTAAAGAGAAACATGATTTTCTCTCACCAGAGATTGCAAGGTGATAGGGAAAACATTAAATACTGCCATGCAGTAACAAACCACAGGATTCATCTGCTTCTTAATCAAATTAAATGAAACCCACAGTGGCACATGATAAGAAACTGCAGAATTTCACTAGGGACACTGGGTTCCAAACTATCCTGCTAATCTCATGGCATCCAGATTTGCATACGCTGAAGTTCCTATACTGTATATGCTAATTTATTTCATGTATATTCACTTTGACTATCCCAAAAAACAAACTCTGGAATCTAGAGGCCAGGTTTGGAAATCTTGTAAAATCATTTGAATGCTGGTTTTTCTGTAGAAAAATGTGACCCAAGCCAATTTAAACTACACTAAAAAGCACTGCACCCAAAGAAAAGAATTTAAAAAGTATGAAAAATATGGATCTGTAAACACAGCCTCTACCCTCTAGGTGGCGCATTCAGCTAAGAAAAGCAGAGAACAAATTACAAGCTTAATAATAGAAACAAAATTACTTTGAGAGATCTTTACTTGACCCTTCACAGGGGCCAATGCGGTTACATAGCAACATAAGAACAACCATACTGGGTCAGACCCATGGTCCATCTAGACCAGTATCCAGTGGCCAATCCAGGTCACAAAGGGGATGGGACTTGGCACAGTAATATACTATGCTACCGTTCCCAGGGCAAGCATTGGCTTCCTCCATGTTAGTTTCAATAGCAGACTATGGACTTGTCCAAACCTTTTTAAACCCATCTATGTTAACCTCCATTACCACATCCTCTGGCAACATGTTCCAGAGCTTAACTATTCTCTGAGTGAAACTCATTGTGGATGGACCCTGATTTCTAACCTCCTTTAAGATAATAAGCAAAATTATTTCATTTCATTCTCTCATTTCCTACCTGGTTAATGTGCTGTGATTTCTGGTTCTCTCTGCACTGTTGTGGGATTTCTCCTCAAAGTTTGTTTTTTTTTTCGGCCTCTTTTACAAAGCCACACTAACGGCTGCTCTGCACTAATGGCCCCGAAGCCCATAGAGATTTAAAGGGCTTTGGGGCCGTTGCCACGCAGCTTTGTAAAAGAGGCCGATAGTTTCAGTTCTGTTCTGGGAACTCTCCTCAAAAAGTTTCACACTTTGGTCTAGGTCAGAGTTTTGTGCAAAGCTCAGACCAACAGTAATCACTGTAAAATCTCTGCTTACTGTTAGTCTTGGAGGTTGGTTTCAGGGCTAACACTGTCCATAGATCTGTAATTGTCTAGGCCCTCCTACCCTGCTCCTCATCCCACCTACCCCTAGGCTTACACTATCTATATACTCTACTTAATTCTCTTCAACTTTCATTCAGTTGATCCAAACAAGAGAAAATCACTGCTGATTGAGGTTACTAGGTTCAGACCTTATTCCTCCCAGCATTCTCCAGGGCAACTTCCATGTCTTCAAAGGGAATGGAAAGTAGACTGCTTGAACTTAATATGTGTAGCAAAAAGAGATAGCGTCCCCAGCCCTGTGGAGAAGGTTCTCAAGTTATATAAGGTGGATTTGCCACCAGCTTTTGAGTGCACTGACTCGTTGTACAGATGTAAGAGATAGGAAGATGATACTTTCTACCTGAGAATTTGAGAGATGAGATTGAAAGTGGTTCAATAGGAGACTCCTCCATCAGATTGGAAAGTACCATGCAAGGGGCTCAAACCATTGGAGGAAGCCTAATAGACTGCTTGGAATGAAGAAGGTCTATCATGAATCTAGAAACTAGAAGATGGACAGACAATGGCTTTCTTTCTAATGATGTATAGAAAGTCTTGATAGCACTGAGGGACTCTGACTGAGGTAGGTGTAAGACTAGAGTTGGAAAAGTTAAAGAAGATAGCAAAGCACCTATGGCAGAAGGTAAGTAATCAGATTCAGCAAGTGATGGTTACAGTAAGGCAAGGGAAACGGAAAAAGCATTAGGACTTGCATATGGCCTTTTTGCAGTTATACAACCACACTCAAAGCAGTTTACATGAGCTTATCTATTGTAGCTGGGGGCAGTGGCAGATTAAGTGACTTGCCTAGGATCACAGGGAGCAGGGTTTTAACTCACAACCCCAGGGTGCTTTAACCAGTTCCCCACACACAAGTCCAGTTGTAAAGATAGGCGTGCAGAGTGAAATGTTTCCTAGAAGTTTCACTGATGGCTGAAACTGGTGGAGATAGAAGGTAAGCTACTAGTTATTGAAAAAGAGATACCCTATAGTTTTTGAAGAATGGGAAGACTTATGGCGTAGAATAGGATGTGGTTTGAGTTAAGATACCCCTTTGGGTATCTGAATAGATTAAGTAATCATACTGAAACTACCTAATAGCTGTGCCTGGTTCCACAGGTATCTGATAACCTCCATAGGTATCTGATAACCAGAATTAAAGAAAGCATAGCATTCTTACTATGGTATGAGGTGCTCTTGTTGAGTTTCAAAATAAAGGAGAATGGAATATTGATAGAGAAGCTCTTGGTAGCAATTTTCTAGTACTGTACAGTAAGGGCTCCTTTTACTAAGCCGCATTAGGGCTTTAATGTGCGGAATAGCACATGCTAAATTGCCATGTGTGCTAGACCTTAATGCCAGCATTGAGCTGGCATTAGTTCTAGCTGCGTAGCGTGGGTTTAGCGTGGCTAAAATGCTGCGTGCGCTCAAAACGCTAACGCAGCTTAGTAAAAGGAGCCCTAAGAGTTAATCTAGTTCCTTAGTAGATGCTCTTGCCAAGTGGGTCCAGGAGACTTAGTTCTTTCCTTGCAGGAACCCTGTTGAACTTATATATATATATTTTTTAAATTATAGAATCTGAAGTTATAGAGCGGTGTGTTTCAAACTTTTTTAGCTCCGGCACACTAAACAGAGCAAATGTTTTTGATGGCACATTATAATTGAAATTATAAAATTGCAAAACCAACAAAAAATTACATTTGAGAGTTATTTATTTAAAGTTTTGTAAGTTATGGATGGGTAATTGTAACAACGGTGACATTAAAGTAGATAGAATGGAATTGCTAATCAATGCAATAGATGAGCTTGTTTTTGAATTCAAATTAACTCAAAATGTGGCTCAATAGTCGACAAGCAAACAAGCATTTCATCTTCCATCATTTGCAGTCAGTCTCTTTTTTTCCATTTAATTTCTGTCAGAGCTGAAAATCCAAGTTCCCAAAGCTAAGAAGATCCAAACGGTAACAAAACCTTGATTGCTTTGTTGCTCAAGTTAGGATAACTACTGCATAAAAAATATAACTAAAATTACTTGCGGTTAGCTTTCAAGGACTAATCACATCAAAGAATGACGCTTGTCTTGGCGGTTGTATCTTTATGCATGCAGATGCTCATAACATTGACAGACTCTTGTGTACGCGACTTACATGTCATCTAGTCTAGTGTATACTTATGAAGGGAATTTTTACAAATAACATAAAATTCTGGAATCTCATGGCACACCCAAAACTTCTTTGGGGCACACCACTATGCCTTAGCACAGTGTTTTTCAATCTTTTTACACCTATGGACCGGCAGAAATAAAAGAATTATTCTGTGGACCGACATCAGTCCGTGGACTGGCGGTTGAAGAACACTGGGCTAAGTCATGGGCTAGACCCCGCCCATCTCTACCCAATCTCCACCCCAGACCCCGCCCCCATAATAGTACTAATTGCACCTTGCACGTCCCGTGCCTCATCTGGAAGCCTTCCCTCTGACGTTGCAATGTAATGTAATTTATTTCTTATATACCGCTACATCCGTTAGGTTCTAAGCGGTTTACAGAAAATATACATTAAGATTAGAAATAGGAAAGGTACTTGAAAAATTCCCTTACTGTCCCGAAGGCTCACAATCTAACTAAAGTACCTGGAGGGTAATAGAGAAGTGAAAAGTAGAGTTAGAGTAAAAATAAAATAAACATTTTAACAAGACAGCATTGTCAGAGAGAAGGCTTACTGTTCAGGCGCAGGATGCCCGTAGGAGCCACTGCCCGTGGCTTTGTTCACTGAATCAGTGAGGAAGAGGGAACTGGCTCGAAGATAACGCCGCATCGATCACACCGTGGACCAGCGGTTGAAGAACACTGTTTTGGGCCTGATGCACGTGCTGGCCCTGTGGACCGGCAGAAAATTTCTGTGGACTGGCACTGGTCCATGGACCGGTGGTTGAAGAACACTGCCTTAGCACACAGTTTGAGAGACACTGTGGAAGATGAGTATGTTGACAGCCTGGAGCCAGTTATCCTTTAAGTTTCAAGCAGATGAATCAAAGATGGTATTAAAAAGTTTTGGTCAGATTCTGCAAGATTGATCTTGGAAAGGATAGCACCTAAATGGAGACACAGCTAGATTTTGCTTTATTTGTTGCATCCGACAGTGGCCTATGGTGATTTTCAGCATATGGTTTTTGCTCTGGGTTAGGACACTAAAAGCTGTTACTGTTCGGGAGATGAGTAACTAAAAGGCAAGGATTTATTGAAGAATATGAAATTCTAAAGAGGATCTTATTACTAAAAAGAATGAAGATTACTAGTAAAACGGGTTTGATTGCAGAGGTTTGAGACACTAATGCCTGTACCGGGTGTGACTCTAATAAATATATCTGGAGGACCTAAAGCAGATGGGAAATATATATATATTTTGTAGAGGAGAGTAGCAGCTGCAACCAGGCTGCACACTAAAAGACATCATGTTTGTACAAAATTCTGGAGTAGGGACTGATTGAGAATAGTTAAGAGTTAGAAGCAGGGCACCTGGAATGCCCGACTCTTGCGCTTGTGCATCTAGTGTGCTCAGCCAACTTGCAAACTATTTTTACAACACTGAGGAGCACGAAGTTGTGTTGCGGTAACCATGCACTACTGAGCTTTTAGCTCAAAACACTAATGCAAGGTTACTAAACCAGTTCTCCTGGGCTTACTACTCTCACCACCTTTGAGAAATTTGGGATGTGGGGAGATGTCTGCATTTTAGGGCTCCATTTACGAAGGTGCGCTAGCGTTTTTAGCGCACACTAGCCGAAAATCTACCGCCGTTAAAAAGGCATACAGGGACTCAATATAAATACCAGTCAGAAAAGGAATTATGTTGATGAATGAGAGACTGACTGTAATAGTATTAAATACCAGTGGGGAGAGAGCAAATGACTCCTAAAAACGCTCAGAAAAGTGAAACTCTGAAAGGGAGGTGGATACCTCCCCTTGAGGCAAGAGTTTACCGTCCAATCATTGCATTTGCTTTGTAGAACATCACTTTCTGACCACTGGTAAAAACTAGTATTGTTTAAATAAACTCTGTTAGATTGACTAAAAAGTTCAAAACAATTATGCACAACTCTTGCTTGGAACGATGATACCATTCATTTATCTGTACCAACTTTAAAGTTTATAGTTGTAAGGGTCTGGAATTTTTGAAGTTTTACAAACGATCACCTCTTGGACAGATACGTTTAACAGTGTGTAGCATTGGGTCTCCTGAAGCAGAATTTTCGAAACGGGGCCGCGTTGAGACCCCCAAGAGCCCTTACAACTACAAACTTTAAAGTTGGTACAGATAAGTGAATGGTATCATCGTTCCAAGCAAGAGTTGTGCATAATTGTTTTGAACTTTTTAGTCAATCTAACAGAGTTTATTTAAACAATACTAGTTTTTACCAGTGGTCAGAAAGTGATGTTCTACAAAGCAAATGCAATGATTGGACGGTAAACTCTTGCCTCAAGGGGAGGTATCCACCTCCCTTTCAGAGTTTCACTTTTCTGAGCGTTTTTAGGAGTCATTTGCTCTCTCCCCACTGGTATTTAATACTATTACAGAAAATCTACCGCCAGCATGCATGGCAATTTAGCACGCATTAAGGCCCTAGCGCACCTTCGTAAAAGGAGCCCTTAGTTTTACCATAGTCTGGCCTTGTGTGAGTTGTTGAAAGTACCAAAATGAAGGCACATTAGCAACACTGTACAAAGGATGCCCACGTCTGACAATCCCCCAACGCCTCACATCTTCTGAGGCTTTTCTGTTGGCGAAAAGCCAAAGTCCTTGTTCAAGATGCTTTTATTTATTCGCCCTGTGAAGTATTTAAAGAATGACAAGATGAAAAACACAGTTAGGTGAAAGAAATGCGTCCTAGTTAAAGGTCGGGACCCCTTGGATAATCCCCCAAGGTGGTTTAGTTTTACTTTCTCCTGCTGTAGTACCAATTGTTATTCATTAAACTACCTGTTCTCAAACACCATTACGTTATCTAAGTCCTCAGACAATCCTCCTCATCCCGCCCTGCCGTTCCTCTCCCCTACAATCGGGCGGGAACGCCTCGAGACCGCTGAGGCTAAGCCCGCCCTCTCCTTCCCATTGGCTGCTCCTGCCGTCACTCGCCCCCCCCCCCACCCCTTCGCTGCCGCTGTTTTCGCTTCTCTACTCCGGGCTTCCCCACAGCCTGTCCACGCGCCTCAGCCTGCCTTCCCATTGGCCACGCCGCCCGATCGGGTCGCTCCGCCAGCCAATGAGCCCGCCGCGCACGAGGACAGCACCTACTGATCACGCTGTCCGGCGCGTGGAAGGCAAAGAGCAGAAGAGGAAGTGGGAGGGGCTGGCCGAGGGACATTTAAAGGCAGCGCTTCCGCTCCCTGTTTACACGTTCTTTGGAGTGTTCGGAGTTTGGAAGCACCAAAGAGACGCGCTTGTTAAACAGTCGCCAGTGCCTTGTGTTTTTTTTAAGTCCCTCGTCACCATGGTGGTCTTTAAGAAGATCAAGAGCTTTGACGTGGTCTTGAGCGAGACCAGCAAGGTGTACTGTAGCGGCGAGAAGGTGGCCGGGCGAGTGCTGGTGGAGGTGGCCGAGGTCACCAGGGTGACGAAAGTGAAAGTGGTGGCCTGCGGCGTGGCCAAAGTGCTGTGGTCCAAGGGCTCGCATCAGTGTAAGCAACAGATGGAGTATCTGCGCTATGAGGAGATGCTCCACCCGGAAGACCACCCAGTTGGTGAGAACTGGTGTTTATTTATTGTCTTGGAAGAAAAAAAAAATACAATTGTGATTACTATGAGAGTTTAAAAGATGGTGGTATGGTAGGATATGGTGGTTAGAGGTACAGCCTCAGCAACCCTGGGGTTGTGGGTTCAAACCCTGCACTTCTCCTTGTGACCCTGAACAAGTCACTTAATCCCCCATTAGATAGAGTGGGAGCCCACCAGGACAGACGGGAGGGGGGGGGATGCTTGGGTACCTGAATAATTTGTAATCCCCGTAGAATTGTAGGATATGCGGAATATAAATAGTCAAATGGTTAAAAATGTTATGATCGTTTATCCTTGGTTGGTATTCCGCTGGTTTCAATTTCTTGTAAGTGGTGGTGATGGTTTCCAGTTTTATTGTTGGTAGTGGATGTTTTTGAGAGTTATGGTTTCTTTAGAGCTAGCATGACATCATGCTTTCATCTACACACTTGAATTTGAGTGCAGCTCGGTCTAAAACAATTTATACATTGAAATGGACCCTTGTGGTGTTCTGCAAGTACCATTAAGTGATCTCTGGTAACTTTAAGGGCAGCACAGTTTACTTGTTTTTAGTGGATGTTGAGCAGAGAAATACATTTTTGCATTAAAAGAACTTATTTTGGATTTAACTATTAAACTGATTGGGATAACATCACACCGTGAATGGAAGACAAATTCTCTAATAAAGTTAAAACATGGGTAAAACATCAATCGGGTGTTTAAACTTAAATCGTTCTACACTTTTGTATTTAATCTGGAAATGGGGATTAGGTGAAGAGTTTCTTGACTGATTGATTTTTATCACTCTCTGAAAAGCATTCAGCACAATACATGTAGTACCATATGTACACTGAATGGCCCCAAGTAGCTGCATTAGAACTGCTAGTGGATTCCATTTAGTGAGAATGCATCATGGATTTGCTCTAGTATGAGGGGCTCTAAAAGACAAAGGAAAAAGGAGGGAAGGGTATAGATAGAGGATTAATATGGATTAATATTAATATGGTCCTGGACCTAATGGGCCGCCGCATGAGCGGACTGCTGGGCATGATGGACCTCTGGTCTGACCCAGCAGAGGCACTGGTCATGTTCTTATGACTGTAGGCCTTACAATTGTTTAATTGGTAGGCTGTTTTGTTCCAGAGAGAGAAATCTGCTTAATGCTGTTCTTGTACTCATTTACATACAAAGAACATCAAGGTAGATATGAAGCGGTAGCGTGCTGCAGACATAGCATCTAACTGGATTTTAGATGAAAATACTATAAACATGACTTAATGATGGACTGTTTTCTTGCCTAGTGAAAACAAGTTACATGATGTATCACTTGAAATAAAATTAACTTTTGGTTGTGTTATAAAGAATAAACCTTAAACATTATTATATATATTTTTTCTTTTAGATGAGGACGGATCTGTCATCTTGAGACCTGGAAATAGATATGAATACAAATTTAGTTTTGAGCTTCCTCAAGGGTAGGTGTCATTCTAAATGTCTTTTTTTCTAGTATTCAGTCTTATTCTACTTGTCATTGTTCCACTTCTGGATTATTTTTAATTGACTGTTTTTCTCTTGTTGCAGGCCTTTGGGATCTTCCTTCAAAGGGAAGTATGGCTCTGTGAACTACTGGGTGAAGGCTTTCCTTGAACGCCCTTGTCAGCCCACTCAAGAAGTCAAGAAGCCCTTTGAGGTTGTGGATCTTGTGGATGTGAATACTCCAGATCTAATGGTAACTGACAAAAGTTTCTGTCCTTAAATGACAAGCTTTTAAGTATTCCAGTTCCATAGTTCTTGTGGTATAAATCGAGAGAGGACCCAGGAGAACACTAATAGCCAGAGGTTGGGCATAAAAAAAGAGATTCTTAGCATCAGTGTTTTGTCTAACAGATAATGTAGGCTGTCCAAAGCCACAAGGAAGAGAATAACAGATCAGTTTTACAGCTTACAACTTGTTTTTTTTTGAAACAGGTGTGATAGCATTGTTTTGCGGTTCATAGAACAGGATCTTAGATATGCTTAAAATTATATGGAAGTTGGAAGACTGTAGATTCAGAATAGGTCAGATATCCAACATTATGGGATAAGTGAAGAAAGTAGAGTGATGCTGAGTGAAAAGGTACTCTGTTCTTGGATACCAAGACTCATATTTGTGATTTTTCTTTGTACAGTGCCCTGTTTCTGCCAGGAAGGATAAAAAGGTGTCCTGCATGTTTATTCCTGACGGGCATGTCAAACTTCGTGCCAGCATTAACAGAAAAGGCTTTTGTGAAGGTAGGTCCTTGTGAAAGCTGATTTGTAAAGGGTTATGAGGCAAGAGGGTGAAGTGTAGAGTGCATGGAGAAGAGTGCCATTAACCAAAACTTGCCTTTTGCTTTCTTCCAGGAGATGACATCTGCATATGTGCTGATTTTGAGAACACATGCTCACGTATTGTCATACCTAAGGCAGCCATTGTGGCCAAGCACACGTATCTGGCTAATGGTGAAACAAAAGTGTTCACACAAAAACTGTGCCGTGTGAGAGGGAACCACATTATCTCAGGCATGACTGACTCCTGGCGTGGCAAGAGCATACGGGTACCCAAGATCAAGCCCTCCATCCTGGGGTGCCACATCTTAAGAGTAGAGTACTTCTTACAGGTGAGAAATCCTGTTAGGGCAACTGTAGAGATTACAGTTGAGTCTATTTGTTGGGTTTGCTCTTGCAGCTCATTGAGAAGTTTGGTAGTTGCAATAGAAAATTTAAGTATGCTTTTCAGGATTTGTATAGTCCAAGTGTGAAATGGTGACCCCAACAATTTTTTTTTCCTTCAGATCTATGTGAGTGTACCTGGATCAAGAAAAGTGATTCTGGACTTGCCCCTGGTCATAGGCACCACCTCATCTGGCTTCAGTAGTCGCAGCTCTAGTATGGCTAGCCAGACCAGCTCTGAGATGAGCTGGGTGGATCTCAATATCCCTGGAACTCCAGAAGGTGAGTCCCTAATACATGCACTATTTAGGTTCAATCTTTGTGCAAAGTACTTGATTGAGACAGCTGTTCTTCAGTGTAGGAATCTATTATATTGATGAATTGATCATCTTGTTACCTAAGGGGCATGTGGTTGGTTTCATCTTTTACTACTAAAGAATGGGAACGATCGGAAATCTAGAAGGACAGTTTTTTTGGGGTTTTTTTTTTTTTTTTTTTTTTTTTTAAAAGGTTACTTTGCACTGAGGTACATCTTCTAAGGACAGGAGCTCACTATCTCTTTGCTCTTATTACAGCACCTCCATGTTACTTAGATGTTATTCCTGAAGACCACAGACTTGAAAGTCCCACAACTCCACTCCTGGATGACCTTGATGGCGCTTGTGACAGTCCCATCTTCATCTATGCTCCAGAGTTCAAGTTCATGCCACCGCCCACTTACACAGAGGTGAGACTTTGTGGCAGGAGCACTTCAGACGTGCCTTGATCTCAGTGCAGGAAAGATTTTTTTGTGGGGAGGGGGGTTGTTGTTGCATGACCTTGACACACACAAAAAAAAAACCAAACCAGAACCACTCTTGTATCCTTACAAGTTTTTATATGGGAATATTGTAAGATTATTAGGAAAGATATTTTTCTTGTATTTCACTGTGATGTACGCTTGATGTAAACCGCATCAATCTGGAAGGTATTGCGGTCTAGAAATGTATTTTAATGTAATGTATGGTACAAATAACTTTGAATTTATGGCAGATCTACAATCGTATACTTTACAGTTAGGGGTAGATTCTTTAATTTCTTCATCTACTTACTATGCATATATAATAGTGAAACCAAAATAATTTGTTTGGGTAGCAAATTCCTTACTTTTTTTTTTTTTTTTTAATCCTTACAGGTGGATCCTAATGATAACAAAAGCATTAACGTGCAGTGAATACAGCAAGAAGCTACTTGAGCATTCTTCAGATTTCCATCTGTTTTACTGGACTTATCTGCACTGAATATAGCACAAAATGGTGCTCCAGGATGGGAGGAGATGTCCCCTCCAGTATGTGGCAGTTTGTACTGCTGATTGAGGGAAATGTATACTACTCGTACACTCTGTGGCCTTTTCCCTTTTCAGGTTCACGTCCCAAATCAGCTGCATTTAGTCTGAATGGACTGTAGGGTGTGGTCTGGGGGGGCCCAGAGAATACATCACACTGCAGGTGGTCAGAAGGCTGGCCCAGATTGTAAGTGCACCAAAGGTGGACTAGAGGAAATGACATATTTTTTAAAGAGACTGATAGAATGATCAGTATCTAGATAACCAAGAGTGTGAATATCTACTAGAAAAGTAGATTTAGAAAATCACTTTGTCTTTCATATTTCAAATGAACTCCTGACAATGCAGTGCCTTTTTATGAGCAGTTTGTTTTGTACTGATTTTGTTTTACGTTAAGGGTTCAGGCTCTCTCCGGCCCATTAGCATTCCACAGAAAGAGAGGGCAGCATGAGATAAGTAACTGAAAAAAGGTGAAACAAAACAAAGAGGGAAGGATCCTAAGGGGGGTGACGAGTTCAGGTAGAAGCAAACTAAAAACGCCTTTGCTGAAGCAGGAGCTCAATCATAACTCGGGCATTTTTCTCTGGTCCAGAAAAGAACTGTTCTGCAGAGGTAAATACATATGCAATTTTTCTTTCTACAAATTGACTTTCGTAGTCCTTCATTAGAGGACCAGCAAGTACCAGGATGGTGATCTAGTTTTTGACAGCCATAAGATTCTAAAATCATCCTGATCCCTTTGCTTACATTTTAGTCAGACAGCAGTGTTATATCTCTAGCTGTGTTATGTTTTTTATATCACAAGTATTCTATTTTTTTTATTTTCTCTAAGCTAAAATGAGTAACTGTAAATCTCAGGAGAACAGAATCGCACCTTTGTTGCAATTTGTTAGAATTCCATTTCAAGTCTTCCTTGGGTTTTGATAAGCCAGACAGAATGGCCTTTTTTTTCTTAAGATCTCTTAGCCTAGCACTTTTCTCCTCCTCCTTTGGGCCTCCGGCTTGGTGAGAGCTGATATCTATTAGATTCTGATGCCATAATCACTCACAACTGGGAGTTTTATCATTTGTAGTCTCTCCTGTTTCAGGAGACCTTCCCCACGGTCACTAAACCTCATTAACTGAGAATCCCTCCCCTATATGGGCTTGAGTACTGTGTCCTTGGCAATATCCAACTTGGTAATTGAAATTTTCTATATGGTCATGTACAACATTGTCATTGAGGTACCAAGCTGGCTCTTGCTCCCCCTTTTTTTTTTTTTTTTTTAGCTTATGTTTCAATTTCAGTCTATTGCTGGAGGCCAAAAGAGGAGGAAGTGCACTCGGTGGATTAGGCCATTAGACTCCCTGGAATTTTATTAAGCATTCCCTTTTGAATATTTGGTTCTGAAAAGTTTTGCTAGTAGACAAACCTTTTTCTCATGAAACCAAATGTACGACATCTTGTGAAGAATCTGAATGTTTGGTTTGAGGGTGATTGTGGTCCTGTTAAGAGACTCGGGGACCACTTCAGCCCAGAACTAGCCCAGTACCTGCATTTTAGGCTAAGACTTTGTTTAGTGAAACTTGCTCTCGAGTTAAGAGGAGAGGTTGCAACTTGATCAATGCACTTTCTACATATTCATTTTGTACTGTAATTGAGCACTGCGTTGAGTGTTAGCTGTATTGTACTGAGCAAACCTTTTTCAACCATATAGCTGCCTCTTTTCAAAATACAAATGTTTGTTTTTTGTATATTTGATTTTGTACTGCTTTTGGTAAATAAACGTTTTGAAATTTAAAAGCAAGAGCTGTAATTTTCTTTAGCCATGCAATACACAACTCTATTGTCAAGGTTTAAGAGATGATTAACGTTGTGGTACCAGTACTTCTGGGCACAGCTGAAATTAAGCCTGTTGCCTGTTCTGTGACTCGAGCACCTAATTCTTGTCCATTCTCTTGTTATTAGTTTGGACTATTGCAACTCATTCTATAAAGGAATACGGGTAAAAGAACTAAAGACTTCAACTAATCCAAAATACTGCAATAATATTGATAACGGGTCACAAAAAACTCCCTTACTCAAAATCAGCTCACTGGCTACCTATATCTCACTGCATTACAGTGCTCCCCCGGTCATTCGCGGTCAGCGATTCGCAGTCCCAGTCATTCACGGTATTTTCTGACCGCGAATGATCAGGCAGGAGAGGGCAGCCGGAGCTCTGGCAAGTGAAGGAAATCACTCGTATGCTCAGACCACCTCTTCCTGCAATAATATTCTGGCCTCACCAATCAGGAGCTGCTTGACACGCAGTACAGGAAGAGGCGGTCGGAGCAAACTTCTTGACTTGTGGGCCACAAGGGTTTTTAAATTTGACAGAGGGGCTGGACCAAGAGCAGATGGGTGGAGACCTTTACAACAAAGCAAAAGAGAAAATTCTGTTAAGTGCGGACAATTTCAATCATTGCTGCCATTAAGAACCACCAAATGCTCTGATCTACAACATATATACCATTCCAGATTGTTACTATACATGCTCCTGTCCACATCAGCGGAGATTAATGTAAACAAAAACAAGCAACTCCTGATTATACTACAGTTCTGACTCTTCCATGATTCTAAAACAAAAACATCAAAATGTCCATCCCTGAGCAGAAACTCAGAAGTGAAGTGGCACTTACTCAGCCACCGATGCTCTGCAGTGTGAGTGAGATGCCAGCTCGCAGAGAGGTTGTGGTGGCGTGCCGTGCCCCCAGCATTGTCCGCCTCCCTCCTGGTGGATCAGCCCAGTCGCGTTGCTTCTGGTGCCTTTCCTCTCGGCGACGGGTCCCCTTGTTCTCAGGGCAAGGGGCGCTCGTGACCCTGTACCCGCTGTGTCGGCCTGACAAATTTGGTGGACTGGATTAAAAAACCAAATGGGCCAGATAAGGCCCATGAGCCATAGTTTGCCTAGGTCTGACCTAGTGCCTTGATGTAAGTCTGTTACATAATGTTGGATTTGAAGGGGTTGTGTGTATGATCTCACACACGGCAGGAATTAAAAACACTCTTCTCTGAAGAGATTTCTGATGTTTCCAGCCAAGGATGAAGAGGAAATTTAGGGCAATTGAGCATAAGTTTTGTTTTGAAATAACAAAAATACCATTAACTGATCCATAATCCATGGTACAAGGAAATTAGTCTTCATCCATGCTGTCTCTAGCCCAGAGAATTTTAATAAACCCTTATTCTGTGGCAATGGAATTTGGTGCTGGTTTCTAGAGGAAACTCCAAACCGAGTTACTATTTTCTTTGTTCCTAGCTTCTGTTTCCTGTAACATTTCCTTCTAAGGTCTAATCTCCTTTTTCCTACTCCTTAAAGTTTAAGGGTTAGGGGAGACTAAGTATTTGACTTATGAGGAGGTGGGTGTGTGCAAAGCTCATGGCAATGAGAGGATAACCGAGCCTTGAGTGACACTTCTGAAGTCTTGTTTAAAAATCATAAGTGGTTAGTATACCTTAAATTTTTAGGCATCTTCACCTGCTGTAGCTCTAATCCAGCCCAATAAACACCACAAGGTTGGTTTTTTTTTTTTAAATCTGATATACCACTTAAATTGTCTAAATAGTTCACAGAATCCTAGTCATTAAAATCAAGGGGAAGACATTAAACAATTAGCCTAAATTGATAGAAAGCAGACAAAGATTAGGGTAGAAATACAATTTGTTTAAGTAGAGAAAGCCATGAAAGGGTCAGCACATGAGGAGGAAGTATGCTCTTCCTTCATCTTGCGATCTAACAGTTACTGATCGTAGGCATCTTTAAAAAGGAACGTTTTTAAGTTGGATTTAAATTGATCTAATGGATATCTTCCCGGAGATGTGAGGGCAGGGAATTCCAGGCTGCAGGTGCTGTGACCGAAAAGATTTTTTTTCCTGGTGGTGTCGTAGAATATATGGCACGGGGAAGGGGTCATTAGAAGATGCCGATTGCCTGATTGAAGGGTTCTAGTTGGACTTCAGCCCTAGGGATGAAAAGACCTCTGTTTCTCAGCATGCTAATGTTCTATATAGCAAAGCTGTAGGTGAAGGCTAATGGAAACATCTACCCCATCCCTGCAGGATGTTTATACAAAAGCAAGCAATACTTGGAAAACTACGGAATGCCTTTGCTGAAAACTCCATTATTTGCCAATGCCTTCTTATGCTAAGGTATATTTCAGTTGATAATTGCCTTTATATGATTTAAAGCTTGCTTGTATTTCAGAATTGATTGAATTTGCACTCTATCCCTGTTTATAACAGGGACAATCAATAATGTTATATGTGATAATTGTAGGGAAACAAGATTTTATCTCTGTGATATGGAAACTGCATAGTTGGATGCGGTATATAAATTTTTAAATAAATAAATACAATCCAGGGATATGTGACTTTGATCTTGAACATGTTTGTACTCAAGCAGTCGACATCTGCGGCTGGGTTTCTATTTATTTATTTTTGTATTTGTATACCACTTCTAGCCTAGGTAGTTCAAGCATTTTTCCCTATCTGTCCTGGTGGGCTCACACTCTTCCTAATGTAGCTGGGGGATTAAGTGACTTGCCCAGGGTCACAAGGAACAGCATAAGATTTGAGCCCACAACCTCAGGGTGCTGAGGCTGTAGTTCTAACCACTGCACCCCACACTCCCCTTCCTTTGGGAGGTGGGATGTGCAAAAAGGAGAGAGAGAGAGAAAATTCTCCAGTATTCTAGAGCAGTGGTTCCCAACCCTGTCCTGGAGGACCACCAGGCCAATTGGGTTTTCAGGCTAGCCCTAATGAATATGCATGAGAGAGATTTGCATATAATGGAAGTGAGAGGCGTGCAAATCTGCTCCATGCATATTCATTAGGGCTAGCCTGAAAAACCCGATTGGCCTGGTGGTCCTTCAGGACAGGGTTGGGAACCACTGTTCTAGAGAGTAGAGATAGGATAGATAAAACGGGGATGGACTGGTAAAGATTCTTATTCTCAAAGGAATTTTTCTATTTTTATGAGCCACTAGTGACCAATGTTCTTCCAATGGTGATTTGAGAGGAAGCAGATGGTGAAGGCTTAGTTTAAAGAGAGATGCTTACTGTAACTGCTCTTGTTGCCAAGTGACTACTTAGTGTAACAGATTATTGCTTTTGTATTATGAGTGTGACGTGTAGTCCTGGAGGAACTCTGGGTTTTAATAGATAGGATTGGTCCGGAAAACAAGATACATAGTTTAATGTTTCCAAACATGTGCGTATGATTTTGTGCAAAGCAGCATCAGCAATGCCCGATTGACAAGATCACATACAAAATATAATTCAAGTGTGTGAGATGAACGTGTCTATCCAGTAAGCAGAGCAGTGGATCGCTGAATTAACATAGAAACATTATGGCAGATAAAGGCCAAATGGCCCATTATAGTCTGCCCATCCGCAGTAACCATTATCTCTTTCTCTCTCTGAGAGATCCCACGTGCCTATCCCAGGTCCTTTTGCATTTAGATACGGTGTTTGAAGGTTTGGGGGCCCTGAAGAACTGGTGTTTGTCCACGAAACGATCGTTGGCCTGTTCTATTTGAACCTTTATTGGTGCATGTTAGCATCTTTTTGATATAAAATGATTTTGTGCCAGTTTGTTCAAATCACAAAAGTTTTTTTTATGCCGATGATGCATAGGAGGTAGGGTTGGTTTAACAACTCACCATAACCTGAGACTTTTTCTTTCGTGTGAACAAAGGTTTGGCATCTGAATAATTTATTAGTGGAGAGTTTGTTATATTTTGTGATTGTCTTCCTCCATTCCTCCTGATTTTGGGATCGTGTCTAGCTAGAGACATGCACGAATGGAGAGAAGCCTAGAGTAGATAGGGATCATATACAGATTGGCTGTAACATCTCTTTCTCCCCATCCCAGAGAAGTGGAACTGCATATTTGCTTTTTAGTACATACAGAATAGGCAATTTCCAGATGGTCGATCTTGGCATGTCATCACTTTCTACCCACAGAAAATTCTCGGATGAATGTATCTTTGTGAACATGACCTTTGTCTAGGAGGTATTTAGTCTTGGACATCACATGTAAAGGATAGTCATAAAAGAAAGGAAAATAAGGAAGCACTTTTGGGGGGGACTAACCATTTTGTTTTTACAAGCTTTCACAAGCAGAATGTTCTTCAGGTCATGACAACCACACTCCTATAGCTCAAGAAGGGAGGGACCTTTGTGGTCTGGAAACATCCTTTGCTTGCTAGATCTTACCCTGGTTCAGTCAAAGGGCTAAACACAGTTAAAAAGAAAATAGAAAAAAAAAAGGGTTTTTTTGCATTATAAATTATAGATTAGCCCACAGGGTGTTTAAAGTGATGTGAGTGGGTAACGTTTGCTGGGCACGCTTGTGCATTTAGCGGTATTGAACCCCGGTGAACTCGGATAAATCTTTCTCACGAGATCCTACCTACTGATTTAACATCCTGCATGTAATATTCTAACAATATCTCTTATAAGGAGTTCAGTTAGCCCCAAACCCTAAAAGTGCTCGGAGAATAGAGAGCAGGTCTCAATTTGTTGTTCTAAGTCCTTTTGACCCCTCTCAATGAGCATAGTCAGTCAAAGGGATCACAGGATCCACAGCTGTGGTGCCACAGAGACACTTGAATGGCCAGTGACCTCCTTGATTACTGTCTGTATAATTCATGGCAGGTATGAGGCAATCTCTTTTCCTGGCAAGCTTCCTGTGTACCCAGCGTTATCTTGTTCCTTCAGCAACATGCTTTACCAGAAGCTATAAATTCTAAATCTGTGGCCGCAGTGGTCAGCCCCCTGTTTATCTTTGAACATTGTTATGACTTATTTCCAATAAACATGATTGAAACATATAAATTCTAACTCTAATCAGTTGGCCTAAAGTCCAGATGTCCTTATGATATCTTTTACAAGGCTAGGGAATAATTAACTTACAAAAGGTTAATTAGCAGTGATTTGTTTTATTTATAAACAATGCTAAGCACATGCTTGGAGCCGTGTCTCGGCTCCCTCTCAGCCCATCATCCATGACTTTTAGGTACACAAGTAGTGGAAGTTCGGCTGGCAGATGTCCCAAGCTTGTTCTTATAAATAAAGTTTGTTTTACTGGTTAGACCAGTGGTCCATCTAGGCCAGTATCTAGTTTCCAACAGTGGCCAATCCTGACAGAGACCCAAATAGTAACAACATTCCATAGAGAAACCCAAAGAATAGCAAAACTGCTACTAATCCCAGGGCAACCAGTGTCAACGGATAATGCACACAATAGAACAATCAATGCCAGAAATCCTGGAGATCACACAAGATTGATTGATTTATGTATTGAAAAAATTTCTATCCTGGTAACCAAGATGCAGAGACCACCCTTTTGTGTTACCCCGTCCCTTCCTTTACTATTGTAGTTCTTCCAAGTACCCTCACTGTGGCATCTTGAGATTCAAACACCCCTTCCCCAAATGTAGAATATAAGCTGCTTAGACACTTTCTGTTTGATAAGTGGGATAGTAAATCGTATAATAAGCTTAGAAACTTGGACTTCTTTAACCGAAGGACCTCCATTTCCCCAACCAGTACTTCACTTTCTTTAAAAGGTTAATCACTTTAGCCGTTTCTTCTTGTACCCAGGTAAATTGGAACCCAACCAACTGTAGATTTGTGGATCATCCGCATATTGAATAGTATTCCCTAATGAAAACAAAAACAAAAACTGTGGATACAGATGTTCTGGAGATAATTTATTAAACACTGAGATATAAAACCATGAAAATTCAATTAAAAAAGTGCAATGATAAAAAAATACTGTGATAAAAATCCAGCCGGACCCTACACGGTCCGTGTTTCAGTGAACACGCCTTCCTCAGGGGTCCAATGGTTTGCAACCTCACATATAAAGAATTGGACTGAAAACAGTCTATTGTCTTTAAACATGTGAGCAAAGAACACCGCAAATAAGAGCTGGTTGCACCTACTGTATATGTTAATATTGGTGAGAGTATTGAGAAATTCTAGAATTCAGCTCCCAAGAGGCCAAAGGCTAGTGACAAAAAAAAGTTACAGTTAGAGGACCTGGCTTGACCTAGTGGAACATTACCAGGTGGTATTGTCCTCATTTAAAGTTAGAGAATGCTCTGTTTATGCCAGCAGTAACGAGGGCATTGAGAAAGTGGCACATGGAGCTTCCGCTCACTTATGGAATGCCATTGGCACCAGACTCCTGTTCTGAATTCCACAAAGAAGCTGGACGATGTCCTGACAGCTGGTGACAGGTGGAGCAAGGGTAAGCTGGATCTAAGACAGCCAATTAGGGCAGAGGTGATGATGAAAGGATGGCCAAGTATGGTTAGAAAAGAAAAGACGACCTCCCTCCTCCCCCTTCCATTTTCAGTGGGAATAGAACAAGGAGCGTCTTCTTTGAACCTCATTCTGTGATGCAAAGTATGCCAAATTTCAGACTATTCTTCAAGCTTTTCCAGGCCTTTCTTCATGTTATTCACACCATCTTGCATGTCTACTCTAGTGCAGATTTTGGTATCATTCGCAAAGAGGCAAATCACTCAAAGCAATTCACAATAAGAAAAAACTAGACTAATAAACCCATTTCACACTTTCCCTCCACCCAACCCACCAAAACATCATCAACCTATGAAGCCCTTTCCAGAGCAACAACAGGTTAAGAATTGCCTCTTTCAAGGCCACCTTCCCCACTGCTCAGTAAGGGAAGACCCATGTTTTACATTTCTTTGTAGTTCTTTCCATATCTCAGAGCATCTTCCAAAGGCACAACATGTTTTTTTGTGTTTCTTCATTTTCTGGTTGCAGAATGATGTGCCTATTGCACTAAAATGGAGGAATAACTTTATGAGTTCCTGAAGAGCTTAGTGATTAAAACTGGCTGTGAACCAGGGTTCACCTCCTGTTTCTCTCTGTGACCTCTGATAAGTCACTTTTCTCCTGAGACAATGTGCTTCAATTTTTTTAATTGAAATATGTACCTGAAAATTCAAAATCCACGTAATAGATTCATACAAAAATATTATGATATTCTCTATTTTATTCTCTACATATTTCATTTCAAATAATTCCTGTTTCGCTGTACAGAGGAGAATGTGGTGCAGTGGTTGGAGCTACAGATTCAGCACCCTGAGGTTGTGGGTTCAAACTCCGTGCTGCTTCTTGTGACCCTGGGGAATCCTCCACTGCCTCAGGTACATTAGATAGATTGTGAGCCCACCAGGACAGATTGGGAAAATGCTTCAGTACC
Source organism: Geotrypetes seraphini (assembly GCF_902459505.1). Taxonomy (NCBI): domain Eukaryota; kingdom Metazoa; phylum Chordata; class Amphibia; order Gymnophiona; family Dermophiidae; genus Geotrypetes; species Geotrypetes seraphini. Next base: position 39,974,229 of record NC_047099.1, read on the forward strand.
TGTATATAGACCATTTTGAACACGGTTGTGTAATGACAAAAAAGCAATATACAAGGGTTATCAGACGTTCAGATTTCCCCGGAGATGTCCTCCTTTTGAGGACATGTCTGGGGGTCTGGATGGCTTTTCAAAACCCTTCGTGCAGGACATCCGCGTGGATGGTGAGACCTCATTTGGAATACTGTGTGCAATTCTGGAGGCCACACTACCGAAAAGATGTGCTGAGAGTAGAGTCGGGGCAATGGATGGCCACCAGGATGGTCTCGGGGCTCAAGGATCTATCGTATGAGGAAATGCTAAAAAATTTGCTGCTGTACTCACTCGAGGAACGTAGGGAGAGAGGAGACATGATCGAGACGTTTAAGTATATTACTGGCCGTATCGAGATGGAAGAAGAGATTCTCTTTCTCAAAGGACCCTCAGCCACAAGAGGGCATCCGCTCAAACTCAGGGGCGGGAAATTTCATGGCGACACCAGGAAATATTTCTTCACCAAGAGAGTGGTTGATCCTTGGAATGAGCTCCCAGTGCAGGTGATCGAGGCAAACAGCGTGCAAGAATTTAAGAGCAAATGGGATGCCCATGTGGGATCCCTTAGAGGGTTAAGCCAAGGGAACCTGTCACCAGGAGTAGGATCCCTAGGATAGTAGACTTGGGGGTGGGTCAGTGGAGTGGGCAGACCTGATGGACTATGGCCCTTATCTGCCGTCATCTTCTATGTTTCTATGTGCTGCCCAATGAGAACAGGCAGCAGGGGGCGGGATAGGAAGTGAGGCTGGAGCAGGATCGGGGGTGTGATGGAGTGGAACTGGGGCATGACGGGGTGGGACTGGGCGGATCTGGGGGCAGGTCTAGGGGTCCAGATTTTCCAGATGGAAAATCTGGTAACTCTACTTATGCTTTTTTTGACTTCTGAGCATTTTAATGTATTGCAGATATTACTTTAGTTATAGAACCCAATATTCAGCCCATGGGTTGTAAGCCTGGGCTAAATTAACCCCAGATATTCATTGTTGGGGCATGTCCAGCTTCCAGCAACTCTGAATATTGCCCACTTAACTTCTGATTGGTATTTATTAGGGACCAGGCCCGCCCAGTTCTGCCCATGTCATGCCCCTTTCCACCCCCAAACGGCATCCATGCATGCACAGACGTGAGGCAATGACATCACGCGCATGTGCCCCTTCCCAACGCAATTTTGACGGGAAGCTTTTCAAAACCCGGACAAAGAGGACACGTCCGTGGAAATCCGGATGTCTGGTAACCTTAGTATTTCTATGACGTCTGTCTCACTGCATCACCCAGTGCAGGGGAAAAACCAGGGCCAGCCCATGGGCATTGGATGTCCTAGGACCTAGGTGAACCTTCAGCTGTGTGCCCCACCAGCAACTCAGGGCCCTACCCCTAGGCAGTCAGCATCTTCCCTGACTACTTCCAAGCTGCTGCTGCCCCCCACCCCCAACACACACCTCCTGTGCCAACCTACAGAACAGATACCACCCCAGGCATTCTTTGTTTTGTCTACATTTATCTTACCTCGGTTCTAATGTCCAGGAATGCAGGCATTGCTACCCAATTATTATCTACTATACAAGGCAGAATTTGAGTGTGGTGAGATACTCTATCTAGAGGGTGTAAGCTCAGGAGGAAAGATCTGCATTCTCTGTTTAGCCATTCCACAGGCGCACGGCTGCTTTTGGGAATCCTTTGTCGCATCAGAGAGAGAAAGAGCAGCCCTTTGTCAGGAATGTGCTTCCCAGCTCAGAGGCAGGGTGGGGCTCAGAAGCAAAACCCGCTTCCCCTGGCTAATCTCCCTACAAGGAAACAGTGGGTTGCTTTGCAGTTGTAATATACTGTCTTTATTTCACTTGCAGGAATGAAACTGTGTATTGCAGCACGCGGAGTAGGCTCTATTTTCTGCTCGGTGTGCGTAAAAAGAATGACTGAATAAGGTAATAATGGGGTGGGGGCTGTCCTTGCATGAAAAATAAGAAGCAGCCTTTCCCTCAATTCACTGTCTTCCTGCCGCACTCTGTGCATGTGCACTTAAATGCACACAATATACACTGGTGCACAAGCATTCCTAAACAATCTCGTGTGGAAAAGCTTGTATGCGCACATGCCAATATACAAATGCAAGCTTGCACCAACACAGATAATTAGAAGCTCACATATGAGGACACATAAGAATATAAGAATTTCTGCTGCTGGGTCAGACCAGTGGTCCATCGTGCCCAGCAGTCCGCTCCCGCGGCGGCCCTTAGGTCAAAGACCAGCGCCCTAACGGAGACTAGCCTTACCTGCGTATGTTCTGGTTCAGCAGGAACTTGTCTAGCTTTGTCTTGAGTCCCTGGAGGGTGTTTCCCCCTATTTGAATCCCTGGAGGGTGTTTTCCCCTATGACAGCCTCTGGAAGAGCGTTTCAGATTTCCACCACTCTCAGTTTCCCTCCCGACAAGCAAACAGGTTAGGGGGGGTGGGGCTGGGAGTGGAACGGGGCATGACTTGGGCGGAACATGACAAGGACGGGCAGAATAGGGTGGGCCTGGGGGCAGGGCCATAGGTCCGGATTTTCCTTCCGGAAAATCTGGAAACACTACACATATTTCTAGACTCCTATACACCTTCATAAGATTATAATATACATACTGAATTAAGCAACATTTTTTTTTACCACGATAGGATCAAATGATTTCCCATGAACCCCCACTGATGAGTTGTGTCAATGAATATTGGACAGATAAGGCCTGCCCATTCTAGCACTAGGGAAACCATATCATTCCATGTAAAAGGGCTGTGATTTTACCCTACTCCGTGGAGAAAGTCCTGTTTTAAGCATGCAATGTGACAAAACCAGGACTGGCTCAGGCCAAACTAGCCGGTAGTTTTCAGTAGTCAGTGCTGTGTACCTCTGTGATCTCAGCTGCTTCAGGACAGCACTAATGGGAGAGTATTACACAGTTGCACTCAATAACAATCACCATGGTCCTACCCTGGTATTTCACAACACATCTCCTCGTTGAATTCATGTCATACGGGCACCATGCCACCTTCCACGGGCATTAGGCAATGAAGTTTCCCTTGGCTGACTGCACCTTTGCAGGAGGCACAAAATACTTGTAGAGCAAAGGTGAGGGAAAGAGGGAAAAAATAACATTGAACAGGTGTTTGAAGGACAACATTCTGAAGCTGCAATTGCAGTCACAGCCCGCCTGGTGATTCTTGCTTATTCCGGTGAGCACTGCCTGCACCACTGCTCTGGCTCCTGATGATTTTCTTGTTGTTTGCAAAGAACCTTTGCTGTATCCCTAACTCACCCTCTTCAACTCCTTTTTCTCTGTGATGTTCTCTTCCTGGCAGGTTCGGTATGCAAAAGAGGGAGACATCTTAAATGCCCAGGGATGGGCAAATTCTCAAGAAGATGAAAGACGCCATGATTATGCCCTATCCACACACCTCTGGCATCAAGAATTCAAACATGCTGTAGATCCTTATGTTCAAAACAAAAGACTGTGGAGAGTTGATGATGCTCGAGATGGTCTTTATTGTTAATACAATTTGATAATCCACATAAAACATATAGGACCCAATCTCTATGGTCCATAAAAGAAAAACTTGTGGATTATCTATAGTTCGTTTGATGCATAAACTCCATGCAAATGAGTAGCTCACTCAGACTATAGATAATCCATGAGTTTTTCTTTTATGGATCATAAGGACCCCTGAAGAAGACATCTTTGTCGAAACACGGACCGTGTTGGGTCCTACATAGAGAAAGTGGAGAAGGACAGATTCTTCAAACTTTCAAGAACTACAAGAACGAGAGGGCATTCTGAAAAATTAAGAGGGGACAGATTCAGAACCAATGCTAGGAAGTTCTTCACCCAAAGGGTGGTGGACACCTGGAATGCGCTTCCAGAGGGTGTGATAGGACAGAGTGCGGTATTGGGGTTCAAGAAGGGATTAGATAATTTCCTGAAGGAAAAGGGTATAGAAGGGTATAGATAGAGGATTACTATACAGGTCCTGGACCTGATGGGCCGCCGCGTGAGCGGACTGCTGGGCATGATGGACCTCTGGTCTGACCCAGCAGAAGCACTGCTTATGTTCTTATGTTACATTTCTAGTGGATTGGGTCCTATATGTTTATATGTTTTATATGGATTATCAAGTTGTATTAACAATAAAGACCATCTCAAGAACATCAACTCTCCACTGACTCTTTTGTTTTGGTCATATACTTTTCTACTGTAGAGTTATTGGGTCAACTTCCTTGGTTTTGTAGATCCATATGTTTACAACCTGATAGAATATTGTTTATTTTATTATTTATGTAAAACATTTATTATCTGCCTAAAAACAGGCGACTTACAATTAAAAAAAAAAATCCACAATCACCATGAAATCTCTCATGAGCTAAGTCCACTTGGCAAGGGTGAGTGATTTAAATTTATAAGCAATACACTACATCTGTTAGTCTTTGCCTTACTTAAAATAATGGAACAAGATTCTCTGCCATTGTATTTCATCTTCTTGGGTCAACACAGTTATCTAAAGATGTTCTGGCAGATGAGTTTTCTTCAAAATAGATCCATGTTGCTTGCTGCGCAAGATCACAACTAGATAGCAAGATGTATCATACTCCACAGCTTTCCCCATCATCATCAGCCTTATTATTATTATTATTATTACTACTACAGTATTATTGGCTCTCATAGAAACATAATGGCAGATAAAGGCCATCTAGTCTGCCCATCCGCAGTAACCATTTTCTCTTCCTCTCTCTAAAAGATCCCACGTGCCTATTCCAGGCTTTCTTGAAATCAGACACAGTCTCTGTCTCTACCACCTCTACGGGGGAGACTGTTCCACACATCTACCACCCTTTCTGTAAAAAAAGTATTTCCTTAGATTACTCCTGAGCCCATCACCTCTTAACTTCATCCTATGCCCTCTCATTCCAGAGCTTCCTTTCAAATGTAGGTATTTAAATGTTTCTATATCTCCCTTCTCCCGCCTTTCCTCCAAAGTATATATATTGAGATCTTTAAATACAGGATGTCCGGGCGGTACTTGGAGAGACCTCCCAGGAAAGAGACTTGGGAGTTATGATCGACAAGTCAATGAAGCCATCCACATAATGTGCGGCAGCGGCGAAAGGGCGAACAGAATGCTAGGAATGATAAAGAAGGGGATCACCGGGCCATGGTGCACCCTCACCTGTAGTATTGCATCCAGCACTGGTCGCCATACATGAAGAAGGACACGGTACTACTGGAAAGGGTCCAGAAAAGAGCAACTAAGATGGTTAAGGGACTGGAGGAGTTGCTGTACAGTGCAAGATTAGAGAAACTGGGCCTTTTCTCCCTCGAACAGAGGAGATTGAGAGGTGACATGATGGAAACATTCAAGGTACTGAAGGGAATAGACTCAGTTGATAAGGATAGGTTGTTCACCCTTTCCAAGGTAGGGAGAACAAGAGGGCACTCTCTAAAATTGAAAGGGGATAGATTCCGTACGAACGTAAGGAAGTTCTTCTTCACCCAGAGAGTGGCAGAAAACTGGAACACTCTTCCGGAGTCTGTCATAGGGGAAAACACCCTCCAGGGATTCAAGACAAAGTTAGACAGGTTCCTGCTGAACCGGAATGTGCTCAGGTAGGGCTAGTCTCAGGGCACTAATCTTTGATCAGAGGGCTGCCGCGTGAGCGGACTGCTGGGCACGATGGACCACTGGTCTGACCCAGCGGCGGCAATTCTTATGTATATTATATTGCTTACATAACTCATCATAGAAACGTGACAGCAGATAAAGGCCAAATGGCACATCTAGTCTGCCCATCCGCAGTAACCATTATCTCTTTCTGTCTCCGAGAGATCCCATATGCCTATTCCAGGCCCTCTTGAATTCAGACAATGTCTCTGTCTCCACCACCTCTACCGGGAGACTGTTCCACTCATCTACCTCCCTTTCTGTAAAAAAGTATTTCCTTAGATTACTCCTGAGCCTATCACCTCTTAACTTCATCCTATGCCCTCTCATTGCAGAGCTTCCTTTCAAATGAAAGAGACTCGACTCATACATATTTACATTATGTAGGTATTTAAACGTCTCTATCGTATCTCCCCTCTCTCACCTTTCCTCCAAAGTAGACAGATTGAGATCTTTAAGTCTGTCCCCCATATGCCTTATGATGAAGACCACATACCATTTTAGTAGCCTTCCTTTGGACTGACTCCATCCTTTTCATATCTTTTTGAAGGTGCGGCCTCCAGAACTGTACACAATATTCTAAATGAAGTCTCACCAGAGTCTTATACAAGGACATCAATACCTCCTTTTTCCTACTGGCTATAACCCCTCCCTATGCACCCTAGCATCCTTCTTGTTCTCGCCATCACCTTTTCAACCTGTGTACTTCACCCCACCTGCTTATGAGCAACACCTTTTCCTAGTTTTTGCACAAGATTAGCAGCACATTTGAAATTTTTGGACTATAGATCAGAGCTGATAATGGGTCAATGAGTCATGGATCAACAATATTGGATGGATGTGTGACCCACTGACCCATGATAAAATTATATTTATTTATCTGCTTTCTTGAGCTTACCTTGCTCTCTGGAGGTTAGAGGCCCTGATGATTGTTGTAGTGTGTGCTTGTGGCTTGGCCCTCATACAAAGCCCAATGGGCTGCAGCAGGGGAGTGGAGTGATATTGCTAATGCTGGAGGCCTGAAATCTGTTGCCTGCAGCTGCGGGGAGACAATTTAACATGGATCCGCGAAGCTGCCACGGGAAATGCCTGGGTGGAGGTGCAACCTTTTCAGTGTGCAGGCTAGTGGGTAGAGGGCTGCACCAATCAGGGCATCGGTGTAACTGGAGGACAGCAGGCCAAGGGCTTGAGACTCCAGATGGATATGATATAATGTGGCTGACTCAGGATTGGACATCACTTATTCACAATCCACAAATACTGTGCCTAGGGCTGCCATGAGTATGCAGGAAACCTGAAGATCTGTGAGAAGCAAAGAATTTGCTGCATCAGGTCACTATCCAAATCTCTGGCCATAATCCAGGTTATGTCCCCTCAGCTAGTATTAAAGGCATCATCATTTGACAGAATATAGAAAGCTATGGTTGCTCCTAGTAGATTTAATCCTTTTGATGATAATCTCTCGAGAATATGGTATAAAGATAGACGTAGTGGCGGTCTGGACAATCAAACACCTAAGATGTACAGATAGACAATTTTTAAAAAAATGTATACTTTAGATGTATTTTTTTGAGAATGGACATTTATGCCCTGCCGACTTTGGGCAACTAGCACCCTTTGACCAAATTGGACTTAGACATTTCTTTTGGTTATACCCCTCCACAGGGATAGATGTATACTCTGGAAGAAAGGCAGGAGTGGGAATATGATTGAGACTTGCAAATATTTCCATGGCATTAATTTATTCAATTTTTTTCCCTGTTTATCCCAGCAGGCTCACAATCTATCTAATGTACCTGGGGAAATGGGGAGGGGGATTAAGTGACTTACCCAGGGTCCTCCTATTGGTTTTAAAAGTATTTCCCTGTAACTTCATCGAGTGTCCCCTAGTCTTTGTTATTTTTGACGGAGTTTCATCGAGTGTTTCCTAATCTTTGTCATTTTTGAAGGAGTGTAAAATCGATCCACTGGTACCCGTTCTACTCCACTCATGATTTTGTCGACTTCAATCATATCTCCCCCTCAGTCGTCTCTTTTCCAAGATGAAGAGCCCTAACCTCAAATTTGGCTATACAATAAACTAGGCTGAGAAGAAACCCAAACCATAACTAGAAAGGATCATTTTTTAAATGCTAACTAATTTCACACTGAAGCATCTACAACTATCCCATTAGGGTGCGTGCTTCTCTGCAGAGACAACTTGTCTGAGACACTTAAATGACATGCGAAAAGGACATAAAGGGAAATCATTGAAGTCAAAAGAATGCTTTTCCTGCAGATGAATTTCCTTTCTCACAGCAATAGCTGGCAGCCGACTCAGAGACTCGCATGCTCTTCACGGGACAATGCTCCGATTGGCTGCTGGGCTGGGACCAGCTGCCATCTGATTGGACGGTGCCCTGTTTCACGTGAAGGGCAGCTGGCTGACTGCATGCTCTACCCTGTTTTTCTCTTATACTGTCTGGCTGCTTCCTTCTAGATGCTTGTGTCATGAGTAGGTGGATTCCTCTGCCAACTGCTTGACTGCAAGTGCAGCGAAAGCCAAGGAGCTTCAAACTCCCTCTTGGCTGAATCCTCACAAACACCTATACTGTATGTCTCTTTTTAAAAATATTTATAATAATTTCACAAGCAAAACAGAACTTGTTCCAAAAACACAAGGCTATCAAGGCAATATTGCTAGCACAGTAGAAAGTTGTAAGCAACATGACCACATCACACCAGTTTTGCACAAAATTTCAAAGGGTGCCGGTACAATATCGAGCAAAATTTAAAACTCTTTGTCTGATCTTCAAGGCCCTCAAAGGAAAAGGTCCAAAATATTTGATCAACAGGATCTCCCTCAACAAGTCTCCAAGGTCACTAAGGTCCTTCCAGAGAGTCTCTGAAAGGACATCAGATGATGCGATACCCACCAGCGAGTCTTTTGCAAGGTCACTAAGGTCCTTCCAGAAAGTCTCTGAAAGGACATCAGATGATGCGATACCTACCAGCGAGTCTTTTGCAAGGTCACTAAGGTCCTTCCAGAGAGTCTCTGAAAGGACATCAGATGATGCGATACCCACCAGTGAGTCTTTTGCAAGGTCACTAAGGTCCTTCCAGAGAGTCTCTGAAAGGACATCAGATGATGTGATACCCACCAGCGAGTCTTTTGCAAGGTCACTAAGGTCCTTCCAGAAAGTCTCTGAAAGGACATCAGATGATGTGATACCCACCAGCGAGTCTTTTGCAAGGTCACTAAGGTCCTTCCAGAAAGTCTCTGAAAGGGCATCAGATGATGTGATACCCACCAGCGAGTCTTTTGCAAGGTCACTAAGGTCCTTCCAGAAAGTCTCTGAAAGGACATCAGATGATGTGATACCCACCAGCGAGTCTTTTGCAAGGTCACTAAGGTCCTTCCAGAAAGTCTCTGAAAGGACATCAGATGATGCGATACCCACCAGCGAGTCTTTTGCAGAGTAGTCCCTACACTCAGGAATAAACTCCCTGAAAGGCTTCACTTAACACAAGACTATATGTCAGGAAACAGGTGAAAGCTTAGTTCTTCAATCAGGCCTTTAATGGAAGAAGTAACTAACTTGCTAACACACACACACATACATGGCTGCACATCCACTCCTACCTGAGAATTTTCTGACCTCATGTGCAACTTCTTTAAACGAGTCCCCTTATTTCTTTTTGCTACTCTATATTATCTGTCCTTGTGCTCCATCTTTGCTTACACCCTATGCTATTAAAATGTGTTTTGGTTTTTTTTTTACATGTATTGTGTCAACATTGCAATCGAAACATGAAGAAGATGTACACAGCATACCGGAACCCATCAGGCTATATGCTGGAAATGAAGAGGGAAGGCTGACATTTATATGGCCCTGGGGGGCAGGTGTAAAGATTAATGGAGAAATTTGTAGTCTCCATGTGCATTCTCCCTGCTGATATTAAACTCACCCAAAGCACACCCTATTCATACCCTCACCAGATGTAAATAGTGACTTTCTTGAAATCAGTTTACACATGTAACCAATCTACATGTTTAAAAGTTGCTAGTTACATGAGGGAGTATTGCTTCTTGGGATTTTGGGAAAGCCACTAGAGAATTTGTCCCCGTCCCTGACCCATTCCTGTAAGCTCTGCACAAGCCTCGAACACTTATGATTTTAGAGTGCTTGAAGCTTTTGCAGATGAGGACAGAGCTTGTGGGAATGGGGCAGGGACAGGGACAAAACTCACGGGGATGGGATGGGGATTTGTCCCCGTGGTTTTCCTAGTCTTTATCTCCTATCAGATGCTAGGTTTCTGTTCATATTTTTCCTCCCAGAAATAAGGTAGGGTTGAACCTTTCCATGGGGAGGGGGGAGGGAATCTTCTCTGCAGATCAGCTGAGGAAGTTGAAGTCATCCTCAGTCTCCCTGCCTGGATCTCACTCAGAACAAGTCATGAGATTCACGCTTTCCTTAATAGTTTTGCTGAAGCATGCAGGGTATTGCAGAAGAGGCCTGTTTGGCTGGCCTGCCATTGGCAGACAGGGGAAATCACTCCTGTTCTGATTGGTTGGGAGCTTTGTTCACACGAGCAGCCACGCGTAACCCGCATGCTATGATTTCATAGAACTGCTCATTGTTCCTGTTCTCTGTTTATATTGTGGCTTGAAGTTAGTAACTTCGTCTTCTGAGTCATAACAAGACAGTGTTCTTACCCTAATCACAGCTCTGCCTGCAGGCTTCGGTGCAATTAGCTTTGTGTCCTGGTGCACATTTACATCAGCAAACCTGCTTTCTGGGAACTGTTAGATTTCGGAGTCTTTGCGAGAACTTGTTTTGTTGATCCAACAGGAGTTACAAATGAAATGTTTATTCAAAAGTTTTAATCGCACTTCGGTTTGTCAGCAGCACGGTTTACAAAATATATAAAGAGAAGAAATGAAAAGAACGCCATATAAAATAGGAAAGCGAAGACAAAAACAATAGAGAAAAAAACAGAAATAAAATTAATTAAATCTAAAAAGAAAATAATTTTGTTTAAATAGTTGCCACAAAACAGGATCCCAATTTACCAAACTTCTCAAAAAAAAAAAAATGCTAAACCCAAAAGAACCATTGATCTGAATTTTACATATGATTTAACTCAGAACAAATCATAACTGGGAGAGTGGAACTGCTGCAAAAAAGGCAGACTTTGGCGTACATGCCAAACCTACCAAATGAACAGCAGGCAAGGCCAGTTGGTGAGCAATCGATGAACGTAGGCTACGAGAAGGCTTAGAGGGAACTCATCATTTTCCTAAGTAGTCTAACAGCACTCCTTTAAAAAAAAAGAGAGATATGATTGTAGAGAAGCTCATACTTGAATTTTGTTTCTCCACAGGTTAAAGGATGTAAATTTAAAAGATATCTTCAACATCTCTTCTCTTATCAGGCAGCATTATGGGGTAAAGACCTAAAACAATTACTCATGCTCGTGAATACTTATGGGGAATTTAGGAGAAACCTAAAAACATATTTGTTCCTAAAGTACTTAGGCAGCTACGGATCACCCCCCCCCAAAAAAAAAAAAGCGCAGAGTGGTTGTCATTGGGGACTCCCTGCTGCGAGGCACCGAGGGGGACCAGTATGTAGACCAGATCTACAATCAAGAGAGGTTTGCTGTCTGCCAGGATCCAGGATCTGTGATGTGACCGCCGGCTTAGGAAGACTGATCAAGCCCCAAGATCACTACCCGATGCTCCTCATCCACCGCCAGGAACACCCCGGAGAAGATACCTAAAGACTTTAGAGCCCTAGGTGAGAAGCTGAAGAAGAAGGAGGCACAAGTGGTCTTCTCCTCCAGCTACACTGAACAGTCTTTTCCCACAATAACTGACCGCTAAATCTTAACTCTCTTAGTACTACTCAGTCTGTAACTTTTTAATCATTGTAAACCGCATAGAACGTCACGGTCCTGCGGTATATAAACTGTTATTATTATTATCATTAACAAGGACTCTGATAGCAGTATTTTGTATAGTTTACAATTTCTTAATAAAGACCAATGGTAATCTGATATAATCAATGTTGCAGTAGTCTAATTTGGAAGTTACTAAGGCATAAATGAGAGACTCACAGATCGAAGTATCGATGTAAGTACAAATAGAGCGAATCGTATACATGACCACAGAGCCCCCCCCCCCCCATATTTTAGCAATAAAACTTTAAACAAATACAGTGTGATGCAAAATTTAAAGCCATTTTCATATCTACAGTTTCTCTTAGATGAATTTGTATGTGCAGCCAGGACAGCTTTTAGTTTCAGGCTGTGGGCAAGCTTCCAAATTCATTTTCTGAAAGGCTTCATGAGGGATATGGCCTATCATTAGGGTTGCTAGAAAGTTAGGGGTAAATTAAGGAACGGTCGGCTACAGTTAGGGAGAAGCAGCAACTCTAAGTTGGCAATTCCGTGTGGAACTGTCCTTGCAGAACACGAAGTAAATCCAGTTTTGCACCTGTGTCCCACAGAATTTCTCTAGCCACAGCACACTAAACGCAGGGGCCACGGCTCAAGGCATCCAGATGTGCACAGATGTCACCGTGATGACATCACGTACACGCGTGAAGGCCCTCCAGACGGGCCCTAGGGCGCCAGCAGGGAAGAGGGCCGGAGAGGAGAGGCGCTGGCCCCCGGATGATTGTCTATAGGCTTTATGATATCAAATCTCAGCTCTGGAATGTTGCTGCTCTTTGGGGTTCTGCCAGGTGCTTGGGACCTGGGTTGGCCACTGGCTTGATGGACCTTCAGTCTGTCCCAGTATGGCCATTCTTATGTTCTTATAATAGGTGTTTTCTTTATAATGCTGTAGTTCAACTCTTATTTATAGCAAATAGAACACAAGATTTATTATCAGAATTTGGAGAGCAAATGAAGGTTACCAGCTGACTCCAAACCACCTGGAACAGGCTCTTCCTGCACTTGTTTTACTCCGTTGCATGCAAGAAAAGAGTCGTGCTTACTAAAATCAAATCTGCATCTCCACGAAATACCCCCCGAGGAGCAGCCCTGCACACTAGCTCATTTGCACCCGGGCTCCAGCAGGCCAACTCCAGCGTACACCCTGCAGTTTCTCCTGAGCTTACGGCAGGCTAAGACTGGTCTTTCAGCGTTGGCATTTCGCAACAGGTTGCTGGATGGCGCAAGATGTTTTCAGCTTTTCTTGCGATTCAAGCATTTTTTAAAAAAAACATGACAGAGACATTGTGGATATTCAGCGATCTTGAAAACACCTATAAACTATAAGAGAGCTTTTTAAAAATCACTTGATGCATGACAAACCTAGGAAATTTCTGTTTAGAATATGTGGATCCCCATTGTTTTTCCTCTTATACAATAAAGCTTTTCAATTGAAGAAAAAAAAAAAACAATTCCTTAAAAGGACGGTGATAGGTCAAAGGCATCTCTGAACAAGAATGTTTTTAAGTTGGTCTTGGAGATATTAAGGGCTCCTTTTACAAAGGTGCGCTAGCGTTTTTACCACCTACTAGCGCGGCAATTTAGTGCACGCTATTCCACGAGTTAAGGAGCACTTAGTGAGTATCCTCTCTTAGAAACATAGAAAGATGACGGCAGAAAAGGGCCACAGCCCATCAAGTCTGCCCACTCTTCTGACCCACCCCATCAAGTCTGAGTGCTAATGACCCAGATCCTTAGCTCGACCCCCGTAGGGATCCCACGTGGATGTCCCATTTATTCTTAAAGTCGAGCACGCTGGTGACCTTGACCACCTGCACCGGAAGTTTGTTCCAGTGATCTACAACCCTTTCTGTGAAGAAATACTTCCTGGTGTCACCATTAAATTTCCCTCCTCTGAGTTTGAGCGGGTGCCCCCTTGTGACCGAGGGTCCCCTGGGGAAGAATATATCGCTTTCCGCCTCGACACGACCTGTGATGTACTTAAATGTCTCAATCATGTCTCCCCTTTCTCTACACTCCTCAAGAGTGTAGAGCTGTAGTTTGCCCAGTCTTTCTTCGTATGAGAGACTCTTGAGTCCGGAGACCATTCTAGTGGCCATTCGCTGGACAGATTCAGCTCGAAGCACATCTTTTTGGTAGTGTGGTCTCCAAAATTGCACACAGTATTCCAGGTGAGGTCTCACCATGGTTCTGTAAAGCGGCATTATGACTTCAGGTTTGCGGCTGATGAAGCCTCTATTGATACATTCCAACATTTGCCTTGCCTTGGATGAGGCCTGCTTAGGTGGTTAGGTGCTGAGTTCCAGAGCATATACAGAGAAAATATTAGTTTGCATGGTGTTCATATGTTTTTTTCCCCTGATGTTTATGATGGAGCTCTGTTTTCCTCTTTCCCCTTTTAACATTTTTATGAACTTTTAATTTGTAATCTGCTTTGCTATTTATATAATTTACTGTAACTAAAGACATAAAGCTGGGCCCAGCAAATGATTTAGCAGGGGGACAGGATGTTGTGGTACTGTCTCTGTTTTTCCTTAGGAAAAATATTTTAATTAAATGGATAAAGCTCTAAAACGTCAGCAGAAAACTAACTTTTGGGGCAGGAACTAATAAAGAGCTCAATAAATTCACAGGCAGATGGAAACTGCCACCAGAATCCCAGAGCGTGTTTGAAGCTATTTTTCTAAAAATAGACTGGACCCACATATAGAGACGATTTGAGCGTTTATTCTTAGTTCAAGTATTTGAATCAGCAAATGCCACACTTTGGAGGTCATTTCAAGGCAGCCAGACAAAAACACAAACATTTACCACAAAAGTCTAAATCACAATTTTTGAAAAGGCAAAATCTGGGTGTTTTCTACTGGGTTCATCCAAATCAAAAGGGGACGTGTTTTGGACAGGACTAGAGTAGGACCTCTTTCAGTGATAATAGAGCTGGAAGACATGGTCAAGTCTAAAACGAAGTATGTTTTATCTAGCCTGTTCCAACCATGTCCAAGGTTTTTAAAAGATGCTCTGAATGAGCACTGGATGGATTAAGGCTTGACCTCTCCTTTAATCCTCCAGGGTAGATTTCCTCTTTAAAAAAAGGACACATTGGCCCAGCCCCGCCCCCACCTGAACCTCATATCTCCTTCCCCAATTTCGGGGCCACATTTGGAGCATGTGCGGGCCTTGACGTGATGATGTCACACACATCCACTATTAGAAGATGAGCGGATTATAAATAAACCGTAAACCATGTGTCAAAGGCCTCCAGACTGATGATGTCTTTTAGGCATTGGTGGAATGAGTCATTATGACAGCAGGGAAAGGGAGGGATTGGGACTTTTATACCACCTTTTTGCAGTTATACAACCACACTCAAAGCAGTTTACATACAGGTACTTCAAGCATTTTCCCTATCTGTCCCAGTGGGCTTATAATCTATCTAATCTACATGGGGCAGTGGAGGATTAAGTTACAAGGAATAACACGGGGTTTGAACCCACAACCTTAGGGCACTGAGACTGTAGTGTTAATCACTAAGTCACACTCTCCCCACAAGACAAGGCCACCTAAGGTTATATATTGCTTGATGTATTTTTTGATGCTGTTTGATAATTGGTTATCTTTATGACCTCAATAAACAGCTGTTAAATTTTAAACAGGAGAGGGCTTGGGAATGCAAGAAACCTTGGAAAGCTTGCTCTTTCACTTTCTTTGTGTTTATTTACAGTATGGGCTGGATGGACCATTCGGGTCTTTATCTGCCGTCATCTACTATGTTACTCTTTTGAGATTATGGGGAACTCTGGAAAATGAGCAGTGAATTCTCCAAACATATGCACACATGCCACACCTCTGGCCACCACATTTGCAAATTCTTGAAAAAAAATCTGCTTGCATTCTGTCCTTTGCCTATGCTAAGTCCAACACCTTCTTCTGCCTTGGAGGCCAGTTGCTTAAAGCAGTTGGCACCAGACTAGCATGCGTGTTTCTATGTGTCGGATGTGGGTATTAATGTGTGTGCCAAAGATGGCCACACATTGCATTGAAATGGTATTTAAATGAATGTACCAAATGACGTCAGTGCTCAAGCACAAGCGCTGCAATGCACAGAACTAAATGCTGGCCTTAACGCTGAAACTTACCACCAGCTCAGGGGGGGGGGGGGCATCGAAGGTTTATCAGCTGAAGATTTCTTGCAAATATAGCCCAATACAGAGTATGGCAGAGTGGTTAAAGCTACAGCCCCAGCACCCTGAGGGTTCAAACCCACGCTGCTCCCACTGCCCCAGGTATATATTGTGAGTCCACCAGGACAGACAGGGGAAAATGCTTGTTCCTGAATAAATTTGTGTAAACTGTTTTGAGATCCCCTGGGAGAACAGTATAGTAAATTGAATAAATAAATAGTGTGAAGAGTTTCAGCCTCTGATAACCAGAGCCGGTATTGTGACATCATAATGCCTCATTCCACCAATAAGAGCCAACCTCATCAGTGAGGTCACAATGGCTTGAATTGCCCTTTACTTGGCTCACTTTTGCTCATTTTGATTTCTAGAGTGGCGCAGTGGTTAAAGCTACAGCCTCAGCACCCCGAGGTTGTGGGTTCAAATCCCACGCTGCTCCTTGTGACCCTGGGCAAGTCACTTAATCCCCCCATTGCCCCAGGTAATTAGACAGATTATGAGCCCACCGGAACAGACAAGGAAAAATGCTTGAGAACCTGAATAAATTCATGGAAACCATTCTGAGCTTTCCGGGGAGGACAGTATAGAAAATTGAATGAATGAATTTTGTAAGCGGAAGTTTTAAATACTGTAGTGAGAAACAAACGTGTGTGAATCTCTGCAAAACCAAGGATGAAAGCACACATCGGCGGTGCTGAAATACAATTTTTGAAAGGCACAGAAGAACAGTGCCGATATGCGCTTTAATTTCCTTTTTTTTTTTAGGGGGGGGCACGTGCACAAGAGCTGCGCTTATCATATAACCTTTGTGCACATGTGCCAAACACATAGAGTTCCTTTTGAGTATTGCTTCATCTCACGTTATGGGCTTTTGCATTATCCCCCTCTTTTACTAAGGGGCGCTAAATCAGCTAGTGTGCCTTAGTAAAAGACTCCCTATGTGTTTTAGCAGCTGGTTTTGAGCATCTGCCTCTTGGGGACTTTTTTTTATTCCGCATATTCTACAATTCTGTGGGGATTACAAATTATTCAGGTCCTCAAGCATTTTTCCCTGTCTGTCCCAGCAGGCTCCCACTCTATCTAATGTACCTGGGGGCACTGGGGGATTAAGTGACTTGCCTGAGGTCACAAGGAGCAGTGCAGGATTCGAGGCTGTAGCTCTACCCACTCACTGGGTTTGTGCCTCCAGCTTTCTTTTAAAAGAATAATCTTTCTGCTTCTGTCAGCAACACAGAACTTATATTGATTACTCCTGTGTAGGGACTCTGTGCATGAAACCTTTCTCTCTCCCTCTGTGAGTGGGAAGTCTGGATGGCATGTTCACAGCAGATACTGACACCAGTCCTTCTGGTTGCAAGCTGCAGTGACAGACTGACCTATAACCCAGAATACATATCCTTTGCACGACAGAAACCCAAGCTGGAATTTATCCCTCAGCAGAAGCTCTCGAATCACCAGCTGGCTGGTGAAAATGGTATTTTAAAAATCTAAAAATATAGACAGCGTTTAAATTTAAGCAACTTTTCAGTAAACACAGAAGCATCTTGGAAAGCTAATCACTGTGCAAGCCATGTTTGTCAGTTCCCACAAAATCATCAGGTCTGAGTTTCTCTTTCTTTCCAATAGAAAGCATCCCATGACCTTTTTCATGTGCTCTTAAAATCCTTCAGAGTAAAGCTAGTCCAGTTCTAAACTACTGAAAGGTCACATAAAGGCAAGGAATGCTGCTACTCCTTGGATTTGGGCCAGGCACTAGGGACCTGGATTGGCCACCGTGAGAACGGACCATCGGTCTGACCCAGTAAGGCAACGTCAGAGGGAAGGCTTCCAGATGAGGCACGGGACGTGCAAGGTGCAATTAGTACTATTATGGGGGGCGGGATCTGGGGTGGAGATTGGGTAGAGATGGGGTCTGGCCCACGACTTAGCCCAGTGTTCTTCAACCGCCGGTCCATGGACCGATGCCGGTCCACAGAATAATTCTTTTATTTCTGCCGGTTCATAGGTGTAAAAAGGTTGAAAAACACTGATCTAGAGCCCCTCTTTTGCCCTGAACCATGTTTTTAGTGAGCACAGAGGTTTTCTTTCAGATAATAATCCTTTTCAGTATTTTTAGCCCAATTAATACGCTATAGCCAAGTGCCAATGATATGCTTATCAGAATGTAAGTCCCCCAAACTACATTTAGAGGTAGATTCAAGAAAAAGTGCCAAACTTTAGGCACTGGGATGATGTGTGCTACATGTGAATTCTATAATGGCAGTTACGTATGGAAATACCATTATAGAATACTATTCTGTCCATAGGTGCATGTGTCTCAAAAGCGGCCGCCGATCACCTGTCAATCATTTGAGGGTGCTGGTTACAGAATCACAGCTTTGGGGAGTCCCTGCCACTCAACTGATTGGGGGGAGGGGGGGGGAAATTCCCCTGGCGCGATTGGCTGCTGCGGTCTAGCGGCAAAGGTAAGCGACTGACATGTAGACCAGGATTTTTCAGGCCTACATTTCAGCTGCCTATCTTGGCGTGATTTGCAGCTGGGTAGCCGCTTTAGCCCATCTAACGCCACTTCCGGCGTTGGCCATGCCTACTTTGGCGTGCCGCCGCCTAAAGCAGCTACCTAGCCACGATGCCAGCAGCCATTTCAGCCGCACTTTATTTAGGCCTCAGTAGGCGCTTCAACCCTGCCATGTCTGACTGCATTTTTCAACTAGGCCTCGGCAGGGCACCTACCGACGTCTAAATTTAGGCGCTAGTTATAGAATTTCCCCCTAGGTGCTTAACTCCTAACTTGCACGCCCTTGACCTGAACATGTCAATACCCCCTTAGAGGTTCTGCATGTTAGCACCTTCTCGAATACCAACATACAGAATAGCCCTCTCCTGCATGGGTTCTATTACCAGCTGCTGGAAAGTTCTGCCTCTAGAAAATCCAGGATCTGTCTTTGTTTAGATGACACCACAGCAGGGATGTTGCAATCAACAATCAGAGACAAAAAAAGATCTCTCCTTAAGTGTGTGAACCAATAGCAGCGAAATATAAAAGGAAAAACTTCAGCTACTAGATAATTTGGTATAAGAACATAAGAATAGCCTTACTGGGTTAGACCAATAGTAGTCCGTTCTCAAGGTGGCCAATCCAGGTCACCAGTACCTGGCCAAAACCCAAGGTGTAGTAATATTCCATGCACCCGATACAGGGCAAGCAGTGGCTTCCCCCGTGTCTCAGTAATCACAACTCGCACCTGGGGCAAATCACTAAACTCCTAACACAGAGTTGTCACTGAATAACCCAAAAAAGGGTGACTTGTGACAAATCCATTCAATGTGATAATGCAAAAAATGCTAAATAATATTAGTGACTAAATAATGATTATAATAATATATCGCTGCTATAAGTAAACACATTCAGCTATTTAAAGGTCATCGCAGAAACATTGCTGGCCAAAAAATATATATCAAAAATAACAGTACCAGAACCGCTCCGCATGCCAATAAAGTCCAATGGGCTCCGTTTCAAAGGACAAGCCTTCTTCATCGGGAACTAAGCACTGCTTTGCGCGGAGTGAAAGATTCAAGCCAGCTGCAATATAAGAAGCAAGTTTGAAAAAATATCATCTCCATCTTTCCTTATGGGTTACAATTATTTTGTAAAATCCAATCAACATCAAGTGTACTGAGATCACCCGTCAATAGGGTTTCTCCTTTCATGGCTATATTGTGAATGTATTGAATGAGATCTGTCCGTCTGTATATTACATCAGTGCAAACAATTATTCAATTCTCTGTTTCCAGATTAACCCCGAGAACCTCCTCCTTACGTTGAAAGTTACGCAATTTGGTTTCGTTAATATAATCGTTGGCATACTGTGCCACTCCTCTCTCTTTCTTCCCACCCTGAACAGATTATAGCCTGGTATAACTCTACCCCAGTCAGGCTTCCCTGCCGCCCAAATCCAAGTCAGCCTCTGCCATCTGATTTTCTCATGCTCTGGACATCAGGATGTACAGTTTTCCAGATGTTGCCCTTTTCCCCAATTCTATAGCAATGGGCACATGCAAATTTAAGAAATCTTCGCTGCTGTCCGCCAACCTCATTTGCATGAACAATTTTTTTAAGAATGTCTCGGGTTTTTAGATTCTAACCTAAAGCCTAAGCTTGGGGTTTTTTTTCCCAGCTATTAAATATTTAATACAAACAAGTATTATCTGAATCAATTCAATTTTAATCTTATCTCCCACAGTTCATTTCATTATAGTACTTTTACAACTTACCAATACTTAATTTATGAATAAATATCAGAATAATTTTAGTCAGTGAACCTCATCCCCATCACTCACACTCACACTCACTTCCCAACTTTCACACATATGCTACAGTCATTGTGATTACTTTTATCCCAAACTGGATCTTGGTTAGTTCTCTGTCCTCATGATGGTCCCGTTCTTCAATTCATAAAGCAAAAGGTAATTCATCAAAAATGGCATTGGCCAAGATCTGAGACGTCAACTCAGCAAATTGCGGAACCAAAACTGCAAGACTGTGTTTTTTGAGTTTCCTGTGCTGTGCTTTGGGTTCCGTGGTTTGCTGAGCTGGTGTCTCAAATCTTGGCCAATGCCATTTATGTTTAATCATCTTGATATATTTTGAATGGCTATTTCAAGATTCCTAGGGACTCCTGATGCAGCTGAAATATGGCCAGCGTTGGGTCCCTGTTCTACTACTGTGTTATTTGCATATGGATTGGAATTGATTACGTTTATTTGCCAACTTGATTACTTGGTCGTGTCAGCTTTTTCTTGCCATTTGGTACAGAGATTTCGTTCTCTTTTTTTGTATGCTCTTCATTCATCTCCAGGATGGTAACCTAAAAAGGTTAGGCCTCTTTCTTACCCTTCTCCTCTTTGTCACTTTTTTGGCTACCTATCAGATTTCCATCTTCTCTCCCATTCCCCATCTCATTCCTTCCTCAGCCCTCCATTCCCTTTCATCTTGGAGGAGTGTGCGGCGCAGTGGTTGGAGCTACAGCCTCAGCATCCTGGGGTTGTGGGTTCAAACCCCGCGCTGCTCCTTGTGACCCTGGGCAAGTCACTCAGTCCTCCATAGCCCCAGGTACATTAGATAGATTGTGAGCCCACCAGGACAGAGAGGGAAAATACTTGAGTACCTGATTGTAAAGACCGCTTAGATAACCTTGATAGGCGGTATATAAAATCCTAATAAACTTGATCTTCAATATACCTCCATTGCCATATTTCTACCCTATGTTATATCTATCCTCTTATCCTTTTCCTTGCCACTCTCCCCTCCCCCTCAGGGTTCTACCATTCTCAGCATCTTTCTTCCTCCACCCTTATAGCCCAACATTTCCTCCCCACCCTTGTAGCCTGACATCTCCCTATCTCTTCCCTCACTACCATTTCCAGGCATCTCTCCATCACTCCATTCTGCTCTTAGATCTAACATCTCCCTCCTTCTCCCCTTCCACCTCCTGTGAATCTCTCTCTTCCTTTCATCTACCCTTATGTCCAACACCTCGCTCTCTCCCTTCCGTGTGCCCTATGTCAAATCTCTCTATCTCTCTCATTGCACCATCTATCCCTTCCTCCCCTCCATTATGTGCAATTTCATCCTCTCCCCTCACCATGCATGTCTTCCTCTCCTCCCCCGTGCCATCATATTCCCTTCCTTTCACCCCTTCCTTCCTTCCCTCTGTGCCACTAACTTTCCTTCATCTTACATCTTCCCTCCCCCTGTGCCACCACCTTTCCTTCCTGAAGTTTCTTTCACCTCTTCCCTCCCCTTGTGCCACCAACTTTCCTGCCTCTCCTCCCATGTACTTCAAGGTTTGCTTCTTCGGGTCACAGTATCAACAGTGACTCTCACATGCTGCCTTCCGCTAACCAAGAACTCTCCTCTCTGCCACGGAGAGACTTCCGGGCCAGCAGCAGGCAGCATGAGGGAATTGCTGCCGATACCAAGACACAGCAAAATCCAATGCTGGCATGGAAGGCATGGTGAGATTCTGCGTGGAAAAAGGAAATTCAGTTCCTCCCTCCTATCCTCCCTGTGCATTCAAGTTTCAAGTTTTATTAAGATTTGGTATCTACGCAATATCATATTTCAATGCATATAACATTTTAAAAGGAGAGGACAAAACAAACATTGTATACAAATTATATACATTCTAATACAAATTATATACGTTCTAATACATAACTGGTACAGAAGGCAAGGGGGATGAATTACAATCTTTAGAGAAAGAAAAGAAACATTTAGGGAAGAACACATTAGGTGGGGACACATAAGAAAAAAAAGAAAGGAAATAAAAAAGGATAATTTTCGACCTATTCGTAGGATTGATTAAAGTCTAAAAATTTAGTGATTAGTAAATTATGATATCTATGTTTCAAATGCATCCTTATAAAGAAAACTTTTTAAGGAACGCTTGAATTTTTCTAAGGAAGGTTCATTACGTAAGTATAATGGTAAATTATTCCAAAGCAGGGGTGCTATAACTGAGAAAATGGTAGATCTCCTGGTCCCTATTATTTTTAAAGAAGGAATAGTTAATAAATGTTGTTGGGTTGATCTAAGTGCCCTAAATGGAGACCAGAAATGTCGGAGCATGTGATTGTTGAATTTTAAAAATTAACAGTATAATTTTAAAAGTTATTCTATGTGTGATTGGCAACCAATGTGCAGCCTGCAGCAGTGGTGTAACGTGGTCATATTTTTTTGAATTAGTTTTCTATCTCTCCCTCCCATCTCCCTGTGCAGCACTTTCTGTTTGACACCCCCCTCCTAAAGCAGCAGCAGCAGTGAACAGGCTGCTTGTGGCCTGCCCGCCAGGGCTTCCCTCTGCCAAGTCATCAGTGATGCAGCAGAGGGAAGACCCCAGCGGGCAGGACAGGAGCAGCCTGCTCACCACTGCTGTTGCTTTAGGAGATCCAGAGGAGACTCAGGACTCACTAAATTAGTGAGTTCGATTTTTTAAAAGAAACAACTCAAGTCATCAGGCAGCACCACTCCACACCAGTTCTTCAGGAAGGTGGAGTCGGGGTGTCAAATAGGTATGCTCTAGTAATCTGTGTCCAGTTGTCCTCTTTCACAGAATGATGCTTAGAATCTAACGCAGCACTACAAGTGCCAGTGTTAAGGCGCACAAAATGCTCAAAGGGTGCTAGCACCAAAAACGACCCACTCACCAAAAATGAGCACAAATGATATTTAAATGCATGCAAACTGATATTAAAGTGGGTCATCAGTGCAGAAAAGCTGGCGGTGGGGCGCTTGAAAAGAGGGGTCCCATTCTAAAATCCACCAGTCTGACATATTTCACAAATGCAAAGCAGCTCGTACAAACGTTGACTGAGTTGGACGAGTCAGGAGAGGCAAAGCCTGAAGACTGTCTGGGCAACAATCGAAAGTCTGCGGCTAGGAAAATTCACAGGATCTTTGCAGGGGAGAAAGAGAAGTTTAAAGCACATTAATAGTGTACGATCGCACCAAACTCAGCACAGGTTCCCTTGCTTGTTTTTAATATATTATTATTGTAAACCGTGGTTGTATTTGTAGTATATCAAATAAATTGAAACTTCAACTTGAAACTTACACATAGAGGAACAAAATTGGAAATATTCCTGACTTCCAAAACCCGCAATTTGGCTCTAATGTCTAGGACAGTTGAACTTTTCATCATTTGCATGTGTGTGCATATTTATTTGCCTATTTATTGTAATTTATCATGTGCATAAGGGATACAAGAGCTGCCTGTCCTGTTTTTGCCCAGAAAGCAGAATTAAAACCAAGATGAAGTATATAACACCTAACCACTAAGCTACAGTCCCCACAGATAAACATAGAAACATAGACATAGAGTATGACGGCAGAAAAGGGCTGACGGCCCAACAAGTCTGCCCACTCGAGAACCCTCCCTTCTTCAAGGATCCATCTTTTAAGCATTCCTCTGGAGCGACCCCACCTGCATGTTAATCAATGCGATCGTTTAAATTTCATTCTATCACACGATTCCTTCATTCTCACTCGCCCACTCCATTGAGAACTTTTGAAGAGACCTGGAAGCTTGACACTCTGACCCTGGCAGTATTCAAATCCAGACTAAAAGCCCATCTTTTCGAGGTTGCTTTTATTAATAATAATAATAACAGCTTATATACCGCAATACCGTGAAGTTCTATGCGGTTTACAAAAGATTAAGCAAAGGTACAAATTGACTGACTTCAAGAGGGGAAGAAGAAAGAGAAGTCATTAGACAGGAAATTCATTGTTGAGGAGAAAAGTGATCAAAAGGACAGTAGGTCGCTATTGAGAGGAAAGAGATAAGTGGATCAGTTGTCAAGATGTTTTAGGAACAGGTTTCCTAAATTCCTCATAAGTAGAGGGCGAAAGTAATTGTTCTAGGTCTTTACCCCATGATGCTGCTTGGTGTGAGAGAAGGAATTCATGGTGTTTTTTCAGTTTGCAACCTCTCACTGGGTGGAAACGAAGTGGGAATGTGAACTTCTCTTGTGTCTGTTGGTTGAGAAGGAGAAAAGGTCAGTAACTTTTAACTCCTAACCCATGCCTGAGAAACTCCCTAAGCCCCTACTTGTCCTGTTTGTTGATTAGATTGTAAGCTCTACTGAATAGGGACTGTCTCTTGAATGTTTTAACATAGTAACATAGTAGATGACGGCAGATAAAGACACAAATGGTCCATCCAGTCTGCCCAACCTGATTCAATTTAAATTTTTAAAATGTTTGCTTCTTAGCTATTTCTGGGCAAGAATCCAAAGCTCTTCCCAGTACTGTGCTTGGGTTCCAACTCCCAAAATCTCCATCAAAACCTACTCCAGCCCATCTACACCCTCGCAGTCATTGAAGTCCTCTCCAGCCCATCCTCCCCCAAAAGGCCATATACAGATACAGACCGTGCAAGTCTGCCCAGTACTGGCCTTAGTTCTTCACTATTTACTCTTATTTTCTGATTCTAGATCCTCTGTGTTCATCCCACGCTTCTTTAAACTCCGTCACCGTTTTCTTCTCCACCACCTCTCCACCACTTCTCCCTCCGTATTCACGGTTTCAGCATTTGGGGTTTTGATTATTCACGGTTTTTAGCTTGCTGGCTCCTCCCCCCCCCCCCCCCCCCCAATTACTTCAGCCTGCATAGAGAAAATCGCTGATTCCCAGCACTTTCTTCATCATGTTTTTGCCTCTCCTTCAGGAACAGGCCAGGTCTCCCACCATGTTATTCGCGGTTCTGTTAATCCCCTATCACAGCAAATACGGAGGGAGAAGTGTACAGCGCTTCATACATTTAGTAGCACTAGAGAAATGAATAGTAGTAAGCTTGATCAGATGGTGATGAGGCGCATGAGGTGAAAGAAAAGAGAGGAATTTATGGATATTTTATGCAGAAGATACACAGTCTGCTTTGTATCTCCTAGGTGAATTTCTGCAACTCCTTCCCCACTACTAAAGGACTAGAGCACAGTAACAGCGAGTTTGCACGTAGGCTGTTCTCTTCCCTGGCAATCAGAAGCACAAACAAGTCTGAGCGACAGGAATCTGGGAAAAACTGCTTATCACTAGTCATGGTTTTCTCAGAAAGGAGGCCTATTACAGGGGAGGGACAAAGGGCAGGGAGCAGTTTTCTAAGAAAAAAACCCTTCAAGTTCACATTCAGATCAGGCAACAGTAAACACCCGCCTGGAGAACAGAAGCAACTCATGTAACTCTAATAATTCAGCAGAATTAACTGGGTACCACAATTCAGCGGCTAGAATGCTACACACTGAAAGCTCAGGGGACAGCGAAAGCCAGGTTGGGTGTGATTTTCTTTTGCCGAGCTAGGCTCATCACAATAGCATGCAAATCATATGCATACTAATTGTGCTGAGTAGCCCGGTAAAAGAAGGGAAGAACTGTGCCTGGTGCCTGCTCAGAAGATCAGACAAGCAAAGCGGCAGGTACAGCTTCTCCCTCACCCCCAAAGCATCGATCAGATGAGCAGGCAGGGGAGAGCAGGAGTGGCCAAAGTTTCAGAAGGATTCTTTTATGTTTTCAACTCAGCATGGGAGCTGCAAACTCTGCTTCAGCCTTTATTTTTAACCTGCTTTTATGTGTGTTAGGAGCATTATATACACTCATACAACACACTTACAAGAGCTACGGCAGCCCCAGACCTGCCATAAAAAATTCCCCCTTCCCTCCTCTTCCCTTTTGAGCATTACATGGAGTACTCATTTAAATACTAATGAGCTCCTTGTAATGGTTTTGCAAAGGGTTCATGGTGGCTGCTACCGCTATTAGTAGAAGCCCCAGAAAACCCTTTTAAGCACAGAAAGTGAAGCTTCCTGGCAAGTAAGACTGGTTTTAATCACTCTTCCTTGCAAGGAAAACTTTTGAGCATCTGGGCCTGAATGTGAATTGTATAGGCATCTGAGCGCCAAGAAGCCATCAAGGTGTGAAAGAGTAATCTTGTGGTTCCCAACCCTGTCCTGGAGGACCACCACCAGCCAGTCGGGTTTTCGGGATAGCCCTAATGAATATGGATGAGAGAGATTTTCATATAATGGAGGTGACAGGCATGCAAATCTGTCCCATGCTTATTCATTAGGGCTATCCTGAAAACCTGACTGGCTTGGTGGTCCTCCAGGACAGGGTTGGGAAACACTGGGTTGATATCCAGGAATGGCCAGTTTAAATCCTGCTGCAGCTCCTTGTGATCCCGAGCAAGTCACTTCACCCTCCATTGCCTGAAGTACAGACTTAGATTGTGATCCCTCTGGGGACAGGGAAATACCTACCACACCTTAACGCAAGTCACCTTGAGCTACTGTGGAAAAAGGTGTGAGCAAAATCCAAATAAATAACCGAGTCAGCATGTATGTGCCTGCATTTGGGCACACCCACTTCCACCATGTCAACAGCAGGTATGAATGCACACACCTATAATTCAATTTACCCACGGCACTTATATCTTCATATAAAATATTCTTTGAGGATAAAGCTACAACATCTCTTACTAGAAATGTAGGAATCAACATACATCCGTTAACATCCTCATCTCAAAGATTAACCCCCAGATCCTCAGAGATACCACCTCCGACTCGATTAACTCTCATTGTCACCGGATCTCTCTTCTTCTATGCTTACTCATTACTTAATGATTAGTGTATTAAAAGTACTGAGCTGTGTGGTTTTTTAGGGACTGTTATGCCAACGTTTCACCCGTTGGTTTTCTCAAGGCCAAACATCCCTATTTAGACCACAGTGTCTTTTAACAATCCTAAAATTCAACACCTAAAATTCAGCACTTTAGCATATAACTTACAATACTCTGTAAGTTACATTTGTAAATGTTGGTTCTGCCCCTGTGAACATCCCCTTACAAGTTGCATGTGTCATCTGTAGAATAGTGCTGAGTTTGCACACAACACTTACACAATAAGTGTGAGCTCTCCATATCAGTACTAGTATTTTATCATTTTTGCCCACAAATGGTGCTTGCATAGGCACTAAGATTATAAAACGAAGAGGAATGTGTTGCTGGGGATAGAGATGGGTCTTCCTCGACACTTCCTTCTACGTAACTTGGCTACAAATCTTAATGAGATAACTCGACCAGTAGCAAGTATATATCACTCAGTGTTGTGAAGGAAGGAAAAGATCTCAGTAACGCTAGCACGGGTTGTTTATTCAACCTCCATGCCATATAGCATATGATCAGTGGCGTACCAAGGGAAATCCGATGTGTGTGTGTGTATGTGTGGGGCAGTTTTCAAAAGCCCCATTTCTGCAAACAAAATCTTATCCTAGGCACTAAAATGCCTTTCAAAATTGCTCTCCCTATACTTTAACCGAAACAGTAAAAAGATGTAAATAAGAGTCAAGTCACTCTTTAAGAAATGAATGTGCTCCACATTCTACACCACGCTCTAGGAGAATGTGTTATATATTATCCACAGCTATTCTCTGGTTATTTCTTATTAAACAAATAGAACGTTCCATTCCAGAGCCCATTCCGTTTCGGAAAGGCATCCAAATGACAAACACCGTAGGACTATCCGTTCAAGCAGCTTATGCAATGCCACAGGTTACATCATCAGTTCTGAAGTTATTTAAGGTACACTATGGGGAATGAAACAGTCGTGTTGTTCAGATAGGCCAAGGTAGCAAGACAGAATCTAGGATAGAGCCTATGCAAGCAGAAGAAAGGTAGAAAAATCTAGAAAAGCCGCAGTCAGCAGTCCCCGTCCAGAGCACTAGTGTCTGCTGTGGAGCAGGCATCTGCTGCCACTGCAATTACAGAACACATAATAAGTATTAGCATTTTAATAGCATTACAAGATATTTACAGTACAGTGGCGTTAATTATTCCGGTACAGGATGTCCCTGCTCACCAGAGCTTACAATTTAAGAGGTTACCTGAGACTACAGAAGATAAAGTCTGCTCTACTGGGACACTTTCTTTCCTCAAACTGCCCCACACCGTCCATGCAGACAAACAGAAGAGCCCCTCGCCTTGAGATAGACACAGAAAACAACAAGAAAGGCAAGGGGGATGTCTGAAAAGGTTAACAATAATTCAAAATACGGCAGTTTGTCTGATTTATGGGCTGAAAAAATACCATCATATTAGCCCCTGATATCAGCAGCTACACTGGTTGCCTTTCGAAGCGAGGGTGCTATTTCAATTTGCTTGTTTTTGCTTCAAAACGTTATCCGGCTTGGCTCCAGCTTCCCTATCTTCATGGTTTGAACTATATGGGATATAAAAGTCTGCTCGAAGAATCAATTTCTTTGCCTATCCTACACTAAAACATTGCCGTTATAAAAGATTTCTTGATAAAACGTTTTGCACTTGGGGCTGGCAAATTG
This sequence comes from Geotrypetes seraphini, assembly GCF_902459505.1. Classification (NCBI taxonomy): domain Eukaryota; kingdom Metazoa; phylum Chordata; class Amphibia; order Gymnophiona; family Dermophiidae; genus Geotrypetes; species Geotrypetes seraphini. Next base: position 40,002,947 of record NC_047099.1, read on the forward strand.
AACAATTGGTTAAGTACAATCATTTCCCAGAGTCGGTCTTGTTACACCTTTCGAAAACCTATGAAAACGTATCTTTTTGAAAAATTTGTAAATTAAACGTCAATTATTCTCTACGAATATAAGAACATAAGAATTGCCGGTGCTGGGTCAGACCCAGCAGTCCGCTCACGAGGCAGCCCCCAGGTCAAAGACCAGTGCTCTAAATGAGTCCAGCCTCACCTGCGTACGTCCCAGTTTAGCAGGAACTTGTCCAGCTTAGTCTTGAAACCCTGGAGGGCGTTTTCCCCTATGACAGACTCCGGAAGAGCGTTCCAGCTCTCCACCACTCTCTGGGTGAAGAAGAACTTCCTTACGTTTGTACGGAATCTATCCCCTTTCAACTTTAGAGAGTGCCCTCTTGTTCTCTTTACCTTGTCACTGAACTGTTCAGTCTCTCTTGAATGTGAACCGCTTAGAACTAAATGGTATGGCGGTATGCAGGAATAAAGTTGATTATTATTATTATTCAAGCAAAATAAGTCTTTATTAGAGACAAGAGTAGGGTTACCAGACGTCTGGATTGCTTTTCAAAACCCGGCACTTTGTCCTCCTCTCAATCACGTTGGGCAGGAGGCACTCGCGCTCTCTTCCCTTCCCCGTACCTTCACTGCCGCAAGCAACAAGATCTTCAACGTACTCCTCGCCACCCCATTGGCTCTCCCTCTGACGTCTCTTCCTATGTGCGGCACCCGGGGTAGAGACGATGCGGTTGCGAGGAGCACGCTGAAGCTGTTGCTCGCGGCAATGAACAACTAGAGGTAGGGGGAAAGGAAGGGGAGAGGAGTGGGAAGAGGTGGGGCAGAGAGGAGCAGAGTTGACCCCGCCCCCCTTTACTACACCACTGGTTATACCTACCCCCTTCTACAGTTTCTTCAACACTTTCTTGTTTATGACGTCCTCATGATTCCTCGTCCTCAACAGGCCTATCTAGAATCCACATGAGCAACAGCGTTTTATATTTTAGCTCCCAGCCTTTGGAATTCTCTGCCCAGATATATTTGTTCTGAGCAATCCTTTCCTCGCTTTATCTCTCTTCTAAAAACACATTTTTTGGAAATGGCCTTTCACATAAGGGTGGATCGATGGGGAGGTGGCTGAGAAGCACTGCAGGAAATTGCTAATGTTACTGATTACTGGACTTCGAGCATGACTTGGTTTTGAATGCTCTTCTCTCCTGTCATTTTATTGGAGTTCTTTTCTTTTATTATTAGCTAATGTAAACCATTTTGATCCTTTGATGGCATAAGTGGTATAGCAAATTCAATAAATATATGAATTCTGCATAGAATGTTGCTCCTATTTGGGGTTCTGGAATCTTGCTATTCTTTGAGATGATGGAATGTTGCTACTCTTTGAGTTTTGGCCAGGTACTAGTGACCTGGATTGGCCACCATGAGAACGGGCTACTGGGCTTGATGGACCGTTGGTTTCACCCAGTAAGGCTATTCTTATGTTCTCACATGAGCCAAGTGCTCATATAGGACAATTAAGCCATTGTGACATCACTGATGAGGTTGGCTCTGAGGCACTGTTGAGTGAGGCATTATGACATCACAATCTTAGCTCTGGAATGTTGCTCTCATTGTGGTTCCGGAATCTTGCTATTCTTTCAGATGATGGAATATTGCTACTCCTTGGGTTTAGGCCAGGTACTAGGGCAACTGGGCTTGATGGACCATTGGCCTGACACAGTAAGGCTATTCTTATGATAATCAGCAAGCCATAGCTGACTGCAGGGTTCAGGACTCTTAGGACCTGCCTCCTTGAACTTGAACACAAGCCACACAATATCACAAGACTAATTTTGTTTTCCAATAGCAAAGCTCAGTTGGAAAACAACTCAAAATACCCGGCAGATGGAACAACAAAGACATTTGTCTACTAGAAGGAAAAGGCAGGCAACACTAGTTATTCTTGGGTCTTCGAAAACAGATGCCATAACATTCCTTCTTATTTTGTTTGTAGCTGCTCAACAGAACAGGCAAGTAGAAATGTTTTCCCTCAGTGTACTCCTGCCTTGATCCTGATTTTTGTCTGTATCATATTCTTGGGAGATGTTAAAAATACGACATAATTCTTAGAAAGAGCCTAAGAACAAGGGCAGCCAAAATCTCTCTCCTGCTAGTGGTACATGGAAAAATCTTTGGATATGAAATGTGAATCAGTAAACAACTCTGTCCAAGGGCAGCAATTAATGTTGTTACTAGCCTGTGGAGAAAATAGAGTTGTTTTCTTCTAAGACAGATTTTCTGTGGATAGTGGAATGAGCCAACCACACGTAGGTGATGTCACCATGTGACTGAACCAGCTTGAACCTACTCCTCTGGGCACCTTATATAGAATTAGGGGGTATACACTTAGCATGTGATATCACTATCTAACAAAATTTTATTTTATTTTTTGTTCCTGGGCAATGAATGTTCTTTCTTAATTGCCTATGCCACAAAAGTATAGAAAATGGCTATCATTCCCCTCAAACTTTGCTTTTGTGACCAGGGGCATTCACCCGAGGGTTATAGCTGAACTGCTTCAACTAATAGCCAATCTGTCGATCAAATCGGGAAAGATTCCGGAAGACTGCAAAGTGGCGAATGTTACGCCGATCTTCAAGAAAGGTTCAAAGGGAGATCCGGGAAACTACAGACCAGTGAGTCTGACTTCGGTACCGGGAAAGATGGTAGAGGCGCTGATAAAGGACCGCATCATCGATCACCTTGACGGACACAAACTGATCAGGACCAGCCAGCATGGCTTCAGCAAAGGAAGTTCTTGCTTGACAAACTTACTGCACTTCTTCGAAGGAGTAAATGAGCAGATAGACAAGGGTGACCCGGTCGACATCATATATCTAGATTTTCAGAAGGCGTTCGACAAGGTCCCGCATGACAAGGTCAGACCACACTTGGAATACTGCGTCCAACATTGGTCTCCCTACCTAAAGAAGGATATAAAACTGCTGGAGAGGGTGCAGAGACGAGCAACAAAACTGGTGAAGGGTATGGAGAGACTGGAATATGAGGATAGACTTATAACACTAGGATTGTTCTCCCTTGAGAAAAGGAGAATGCGTGGGGATATGATCGAGACCTTCAAAATACTGAAAGGAATCGACAAAATAGAGCAGAGAAGATTATTTACACTGTCCAATTTGACACGGACTAGAGGACATGGAATGAAGCTAAGGGGGGACAGGTTCAGGACTAATGTCAGGAAGTTCTGCTTCACTCAGAGAGTGGTTGACACCTGGAATGCCCTCCCAGAGGAGATTATTGCGGAATCGACCGTCCTAGGCTTCAAGAGCAAACTAGATGCATATCTCCTTAAGAGAGGCATATAAAGATATGGTGGACTATAAATTACGCCAGGTGTACACCTGGCGGGGCCTCCGCGTGTGCGGATCGCCGGACTTGATGGACCGAAGGTCTGATCAGGAGATGGCAGTTCTTATGTTCTTATGAATGTCTACTTTGAAAAATTGCTAGCCATGGAATCGAGGGTGATATACTAACGTGGATTAAAAACTGGTTGGTAGATAGGAAACAGAGAGTGGGGGTGAATGGACAATACTCAGACTGGAAAAGCGTGGAGTGCCGCAGGATTTGATGTTCAGGCCTGTGCTCTTCAACATATTTATAAACGACCTAGAAATTGACACGATGAGTGAGGTGATTAAATTTGCAGACGATACGAAGTTATTCAGAGTAGTGAGGACACAGAAGGATTGCAAAGACCTACAAAGAGACATAACTACACTCGAGGAATGGGCTGCGAAATGTCAAATGAGGTTCAACGTGGATAAGTGCAAGGTGATGCATGCAGGTAACAAAAATCATATGCACGAATACAGGATGTCCTGTGCTATACTCGGAGAGAGCCTCCAGGAAAGTGACTTGGGAGTACTTGTAGACAAGTCAATGAAAACGTCCGCGCAATGTGCAGTGGCGACGAAAAGGACAAACAGAATGCTAGGAATGATTAAGAAGGGGATCACAAACAGATCTAAAAAGGTTATTATGCCGTTATACCGGGCCATGGTATGCCCCCACCTGGAATACTGCGTCCAACACTGGTTGCCGTACATGAAAAAGGATAGTAGTACTTGAAAGGGTCCAGAGAAGAGCGACAAAAAATGGTTAAAGGACTGGGGGAGTTGCCGTACAATGAGAGACTAGAAATTGAAAAACTGGGCCTCTTCTCCCTTGAAAAGAGGAGACTGAGAGGGGACATGATTAAAACATTCAAGATATTTAAGGGAATTGACTTAGTAGAGAAAGAGAGATTGTTCACCCTCTCCAAGGTGAAGAGGGCACTCACTAAAGTTAGAAGGGAATAAATTCCGTACAAACGTAAGGAAGTTCTTCTTCACCCAGAGAGTGGTAGAAATCTGGAATGCTCTTCCGGAGGCTGTTATAGGGGAAAGCACCCTTCAGGGATTCAAGAAAAGGTTGGATAAGTTCCTACTGGAACAGAACATACGCAGGTAAGGCTAGACTCAAATAGGGCACTGGTCTTTGACCTAAGGGCCGCCTTGTGAGTGGACTGCTGGGCAAGATGGACCACTGGTCTGACCCAGCAGCGGCAAATCTTATGTTCTTATGTTCAACATGCTGTTGAACCAGTAAAGAATATTTACTAGAAAATATGACAGTTAGCAAAGGACTTGTACTAGAGCAGTGTTCTTCAACCACCGGTCCATGGACCAGTGCCGGTCCACAGAAATTTCCTGCCGGTCCACAGGGCCAGCATATGCATCAGGCCCAAAACAGTGTTCTTCGACCGCCGGTTCATGGTGCGATCGATGCGGCGTTATCTTCGAGCCAGCTCCCTCTTCCTTACTGATTCAGTGCACAAAGCCACGGGCAGCGGCTCCTACGGGCATCCTGTGCCTAAACCGGAAGCCTTCTCTCTTACGTTGCAACGTCAGAGGGAAGGCTTCCAGATGAGGCACAGGATGTGCAAGGTGCAATTAGTACTATTACAAGGTGCAATTAGTACTATTATGGGGGCGGGATCTGGGGTGGAGATTGGGTAGAGATGGGCGGGGTCTGGCCCACGACTTAGCCCCGTGTTCTTCAACCGCTGGTCCACGGACCGATGCCGGTCCACAAAATAATTCTTTTATTTCTGCCGGTCCATAGGTGTAAAAAGGTTGTAAAACACTGTACTAGAGCATCTACAGATTAAAGAAAAATGCTTGAGTACCTGAATGTAAACCACTTAGGCTATAAGTGGTATATAAATACTTAAATAAAAAAATAAGATGAACCGAAAATTCAAAGGCAACCAAAGGTTTTGCAAAACAGCCTTCACATAGTAGTCGTGCATGAATCATCAGCTCCCTCTGCTGGGACCAGGCTGGAAAATCCACTTCATCTGTTCTCTATTTCATCTGTTCCTATTTCTTGACGCATTTTCTTCAGTCTAAATTTCTCTTTAATTTCAAATATCATATACTACTCTACATCACATTCATTTTTCCCCACCCTATATGTTATAACCCCAACCCCTCTATCTCCTTTTTCTCCCTATAATGTAACTTTACCCACCCTTTCCCCTTTTGCCCCCACTATCTAGTATGTTATGTTAAAGTCTTAATGTTCACTACACACTCTAATTTACTTAAAATTTTATTTTACTTATACCTCTTCAAATTTCTTTTTTTTTTTTTCTTTTTCTGTCTTTTTTTTTAATTTTTTTTTAAATTTTATGTAAACCGGCTAGATATTAGCTTGATAGTCGGTATATTAAAACTCCAATAAACTTGAAACTTGATAAACTTGAAACTCTAGAAAGCATATGCATCTTCACAGATCCACAAAAGAAAGAAAAAAAAAAAAGGCAAGTAATGAAACACCTAAAAACCGCAAAATCCAAAAGTCCATCAAGCCCGTCATCCAGTCTCTAAAAGTGACCAGTCTGGGTTACAAAGGCACTCAGTCATTCAATCTTCACTACAGAATTGCAAGTCACCTTACACATCTGTGGAAAAACCAGGATGCCATTACATATCACCTAGAGTGCTTGCTTCAAGACTCTGCCCATACACCAAGTTAGGATTTGATTCTTGAGGTCTGGTAGGGGAGGAAACAAATCATTTCTTCTCAAATAAGATGAATTTAGAGGTGAGAGAATTCTTTGGATCCTCTTCCAAAGATGTGAAGGTTATGGAACACATTTGACAATCCCTCACAGTGGCAAGTGATAATGCCACAATGTGGTATAACTAATTTCCTCTTCTACCCATTTCAAGTAGGGTTACCATATGGCTCCAGAAAAAGGACAGTTTGAGATATCCGGGTTTTATTTCCATTCAGTGGAAGTAACCCTAAAATGAAGCTGCTACTGTGCTCAATGGGGTCTGAAAACTACAAACAAAGCCTGTTTTTGAAGGAAAGGATTGGTATATATACCCTCCTTTCCGCCAAATCTTCTCAAATGTCAATATATGACCTCATCCATGTTCTACAGAAACCTAGAAACATGATGGCAGGTAAAGGCCAAATGGCCCATCTAGTCTGCCCATCCGCAGTAACCATTATCTCCTCCTCTCTCTAAGAGATCCCATGTGACTATTCCAGGCCCTCTTGAATTCAGACACAGTCTCTGTCTCCACCACCTCTTCCGGGAGACTGTTCCACTCATCTACCACCCTTTCTGTAAAAAAGTATTTCCTTAGATTACTCCGGAGCCTATCACCTCTTAACTTCATCCTATGCCCTCTCATTCCAGAGCTTCCTTTCAAATGAAAGAGACTCGACTCATGCGCATTTACACCACACAGGTATTTAAATGTCTTTATCATATCTCCCCTCTCCCGCCTTTCCTCCAAAGTATACAGAGTAAGATCTTTACATCTATCCCCATACGTCTTATGATGAAGACCATGCACCATTTTAGTAACCTTCCTCTGGACCAACTCCATCCTGTTTACATCTTTTTGAAAGTGGGGTCTTCAGAATTATACACAATATTATAAATGAAGTCTCACCAGAGTCTGATACAGGGGCATCAATGCCTTCTTTTTCCTACTGGCCATACCTCTTCCTATGCACCCTAGCATCCTTCTAGCTTTCGCCGTCACCTTTTCAACCTTTTTAGCCACCTTAAGATCATCACATACAGTCACACCCAAGTCCTGCTCTTCTGTCGTGCACATAAGTTCTTCACCCCCTAAACTGTACCGTTCCTTCGGGTTTTTGCAGCCCAAATGCATGACCTGCATATTATGATCACTGTGACCACCAAAGTCTTCTCCATTATCAAAGCAGGATACAATGTAATGTCATTTTAGTAGCAGAAAGAAAAAAGAAGTTAATAAAGGGACACAATGAGGTTCCACAGAAGCTTCCAGCCTTGCATAGAACCCTGTTATATGGCAAATCCTTGCCTCTAATTTGGTGTCACCTCTTGATTGCTTTTAGGAGAAGAAAGTCCCTATAAACATATTAGTCACTGTATTCCCCAGAAAGTATTTACTCCAAGATACACCATGAGTAGTGTCACAGAAAAAGCCAAAGGCATCCAGGAAAATCCACACATACACATCTTTTCTTCAAAAATAAAACTGCTAATAAAAGGTTCAACAGTTCTTTTCAGAGAATCTGCAACAGCCCTGGATTTCTGCTCTAGTCTTTGTGAGGGTTACCAGATTTTCTGTTCAGAAAATCCGGACTCCTTAGCCCCGACCCCAGACCCACCCGGTTCCAGCCATCTCCGCCCCATCACACCCCAGGACCTGCCCCAATCCCACCCTAGCCCCGCCCCCTGCTGCCCACTCTGGTCAGATAGGAGAGCGTGCGCACATGCGTACGCGTGATGCTATCGTGTTGCCCTCTTGCCCGATGGCGATTTTGAGGGAGGCTTTTTAAAACCGGGACAAAGTGTCGGGTTTTGAAAATCCTGATGACTGGTAACCCTAGTCTTTGTGGCAGTCAGATTTTCAGGACCCCCACAATGAATAAACATGAGTTAGATTTGCATGCCCTACCTCTGCTGTATGCAAATTTATCATTTATGTTTATTAAATTTGATATACTGCCATAGCATACAACTGTTCCTAGGGAAGAAGATGTAAGAGATCTCTTTGTACCAGAAATGGTTTTCAAGAGTGATAACATGGAGGAACTGAAAGAAATCTCAGTGAACCTGGAAGATGTACTGAACCAAAGTGACAAGTTAAAGAGTAATAAGTCACTTGGACCAGATGATATACACTAGAGAACAACACGGGGACATATTTTTCCCCGCCCCCCCATGGGAACTCATTTTCCTGTCCCGTCCCCGCAAATTCTTTTCCCATCACTGCCCCATTCTCGCAAGCTCCGTCCTCATCTGCAGAAGCCTCAAGTACTTTAAAATCATAAGTGTTTGAGGCTTGTGCGGGTTAAGGCAGAGTTTACAGGAATGGGGCAGGGATAGCGACAGCGACAAAACTCACGGGGACAGGACGGGAAAATTGAGTTCCTGCGGGGACAAGGAAAAATTAGTTCCTGTGTCATTCTCTAATCAGGATGTTAGTGAAAACTGGGATAATTTTGTTGACGTTGTTGATTCTGTGCTAATCATGGAGCTGAAATCATTAACACCTAGAAAATCACATCATGTCCTCTTTGTTGAGAGGAATTAAAAAGCTTTGACGATGCTAGTTAATCTGTGTCTTAAGGAAGGGAATATTCTGAAGTCACTTAAGATTGTGGCATTTAGACACTTTAGATCCTATTATAGGCCTGTTTCTGTTCTACCAAGTGTCCTATCTTTTGCCCTCTTAGAGGTGTCTACTGCGGCCCAGAGTGCTAAATGCTCCTACATTACTCGTTGCTCCTAGAATTCCTAGGAGCGTTTAGCGCTCCAGGCCGCAGCGGAAATTTCTAGGAGGGGTTTATCAGACTTGTCCTCTGGGCTACCTCGCTTTTCATTCTTGTTGTTCAAGTGAAAAGAGAGGTTGTCTTGGAATGATCTATGTTGACAATTTGCAATTACAGTTACTTGGCTTCCAGATAAGTTCTGCTCTTGAGATGTTATCCTTTTCTATCCCTAAGTTTTATCTGCTTCATTTGTTAGTTTGTCAGCCTCCTCCTGTTTCTTTATCTTCAGGACTTGCTCCTCAATAGTTCTTGATTGTTCTTCAGTGATAGTTATGGGAGAATTGAACATATGTTCCGCAGCTGGCATTGCACACAATATTCTAAATGAGGCCTCACCAGAATCATATACCTCCTGTTTCCTACTGGCCATACCTCTTCTTATGCACCCTAGCATCCTTCTAGCTTTCCAACTTGTTTGGCCACCTTAAGATCATCACATACAATCAGTTTGAATTGCTAGCAAATGTAGGGACCCATCCTTCTCTGGCTTAGTGTACATTCTGAAGGCAGCGAGTCTGAAACTGTAAGCTTGTTAGCTTTGTGGTCCCGGTTCTGAAACTGGAGCTCCCTTTCAGAGCAGATTTCCACTGGTGGTATCCATGGAGACTAGAGCGGGCAGAGAGGATGCAGCCGAGCGATCAGAGCGTCTCTTCCAGACACCCACAAAACAACCCAGCTGGTATCAAGTGCCCATCCCTGGGATTCTAGGCTGCCAGCTTCTGTCACTGGGACACAACCTTCAGCAGCTGGACAGCTTACAAGGTCTAGTGAGGAAAATCAGTTTGTCCTAAGGAAATCTGGGCTTCGATGGGGGTGAAATGGGGACTGGCTCAGATTGGCCTAAACAATGGTAGCAAAATGATTGCTTTATAAAATAGAATCTTTTTTTTTTTTTGCCTTCATGTGCTCTGCTTCATACAGCAGCTTATTTGATTTGATTTTTATTATTATTAAGAGGTTCACAGTGGATTTCCACTGCATGGTAACTTCAGCTAATGGATTTCTTATAACTTTTCATGATGCAAAGTTGTAATAACATTTGTGTCTCACTGAACTCTGCCTGTTCCCAGTTTTTTAAATGTATTTTTATGTATTTATTTGAATTGAGAGTTTCTTTTTGCTTCTCTGGGGCTTCCAGTTGAGTCAGAACCAGGGATTTGGTGCCATAAACCTTCATTCACAACATGTTTCTATGATGTACATCTTCCAGTCACTGCAGTGGTAAATCCCAGGTTAGGCTGCTTCTGGTGTCACACGTATGCAATTGGCACAACCTCTCTCCTCCACAGAGGCTGTGAACATTGTCCCTCAGCATCTCTGATTCTAAGCATGAATGATAATCAATGCCAGTTTTGGACACGCTGGGGCCTGGGGTAGAAATTACGGAGGGGGCCCCTCTTCTATCTACCCATCTCCCAATTTCCCCACCCACGTTTAAATGACTTCTTCACACACAAAACAGACAGACAGACAGACCTTCACTAAATTTAAAACAATAGATCACAAATTAGAAATAGAAATATGAATGCCAAAGCTGAGCTAGAAATCCCAAAAAGTTAAACTCGGCAAGTACTGTACTTCATTTTGAACACAATCAGTGGTATAACCATGAGCGTAGGCCCCCTCAAAACAAACATCTCCCTTGCTGTAGCCCAAGTCTCACCAACTGACGGCCACCTCCTACCCCTCCAACTTTCCAAGCTCTGCAGCTGGCAGCAGTATTGCAGAGTTGCTGCTGCTGCCTTCCCTCCTTATGTCTGCTGTTTCGCTCCATGCCATAGGCAGACTTCCCCAGGATTTTTGCAATGAATGAGGGAAACAAGTGAAATCATTGCATTGGGAATGCCCACCCCTCTGGTTAGGGCACAGTGACTCAACCTCTTGATTAATGGAAAGATTGCTGAACAGTTTGACATGAGTACTTCTTGAAGCAAGAGTTTCAATTAAGATGGGAAAAGCTTTGAAGGCTGTAGAAACCCTTACACAGCGTCTCAGATTAAACCCTTTCAAGATGACATCAGAAGATGTGGAAAAGGAAAGACAAATTCCAGATCATTGCAAAGTGGGCCAAAGCATCCAACTACCTGAATTTGCTTGAAGGTAATGAGCATCTTTCTCAAATAAGAAGCATGGTAAAACATCAAAAAGATTCATTACATTTGTAGCATATTGCAGGGAAGCCTCTTTTTACTACAAAGAAGATGGCAGGCTCCCATGAGATGGCAGAGAAATACTTTCAAACAATGGTGTACCTGCTTAGGGCCAGATACACAAAGCTCCCACAGTAAAAAAATACTGTGGTGGGAGCTATTTTGCCAGCGATCCTTAGCATAACAGCATGCAAATTATATGCATTCTGCTTGTTGCAGGTTTACCTGCAACAAGCACAATGCCAGCTGCGGAAACCCTGAGAGAATATATGAATTCTATTCATGCAGAGAATCGTGGGTAAAAGATGGAAGCAGCTGTGCCTGGCCACTTGTTCCTCCTTCTGCCTGCCCTGCTCTCTATGAAGGAAGGTATTTGTAGTAAGGCCTCTTGGCTTGAGCGCAGACACGCTGGGGCATATGGTTATTTAGTCTGGCCGCTAGGTATTATGGTTCTGAGAGGTAAACAGTTTTGTGCGTCAGCAATAGGATTTTGAATTTCACCTTGCTGTCAATCGGGAGCCAGTGTAACTCCTTCAGTAGTGGGGTGGCACCCGTCTGTCTCGTTTTACCTAGTAGAAACCTAGCTGCAGCGTTTTGTACTGTTTGGATCTGTCTGATCATGTATTTTGGTAAACCCACATGAGAGAATATAATATGCCTGCTTGGTTCCACTTTGTTTCTGACATGAAAATAATTTCTATCAGTCTCTGAATGTATGAACAAAACTTCCTTCTGGGCTATTTCTAATAACCTCAAGTTAAACATACTAAAAAGTAAAATATTATGGTTTATACTTCACTTCAATCTATTCCTTCAGCTATTACATTAACCTCTGGGATAACCCTAAATATTGATAAATCTTCCAGTGTTCTTGGAATTATATTAGAATCGACTTTATCTTATGAATTTCGAGCCATTGGCTTATGGAAGAAAACTTTGTACAGTCTGAAACAATTAAGGTTGATTAGATTGCTTTTTCATGACAAAGACTGTCTGAATTCAAGACAGCATGAGACAGGCAAGTGGGATAGGCACTTGAGATTTCTTAGAGAGGAGATAGTGGATGCTGCGGATGGGCAGACTGGATGGACCAGTTGGCCTTTATATGCTATCTTGTTTCTATATAATGTAACTATTGGCACTTATCTAATAATATTTGTAAATGAAGAACACTCTGATATACAATATACTCAAATGTACGCACGGCAAGAATGTGAGATAAATTCTTACATTTGAGTATATTGTATATCTTGTTTCTATAACCATAAAGCTCTATGACCTCATAATGCAGGTGTAAAGAGCATTAGCCTATAGGAAGAGGAGATGCAAATGTTAAGAACCTTAGCCAATTGGGAGAGGAGGAAATAGTGGATGCTGCAGATGGGCCATTTGGCCTTTATCTGCCATCATGTTTCTATAACCACAAAAGTTCTATGACCTCACAATGCAGGTGTAAAGAGCCTTAGCCTATAGGAAGAGAAGGAGAGGAGGATATAATGGACGCTGCGGATGGGCAGACTGGATGGTCCATTTGGCCTTTATCTGCCATCATGTTTCTCAGTTTCTTTGACCATCATTTTACTATATTGGTCAATTGTTGGTTCTTTCGCAGTTAGATTACTGCAATTCTTTATATGTTGGATTAAGTTCCTCCTTGTTTAACAAACTTCAAATAATTCAAAACACAGCAATTAGACTGATTTTCAGAATTTTATTACAAACTTCATTGGTTACCTATAAAAGCTTGAACAACTTTTAAAATAGCCTGTATGGTATTTCATATCTTGCATGCTAATCCATCAGAACTTCTCATCCTTTCTTTATCTCATTCATTTTTCTCTTCATCTAAAATACATGACATTTTTGAGATTTCCATCCATGAAAAGCATAAAATATAAACATCAGTTTCATTCTATGTTTATTTATTTTGTAACCAGAGTTTTGAATAGTTTACCATCAATTATTAGGACAGAATTGGGCTACACGAGAATCCTCAAGAAGCTGAAAACTTTTTTGTTTGATAAATTTCATTGATTTCTTAAGATGTACATTTTTTAAACTATTGTAAATCCCCATATTGATTGGATGGGTTTTATTGTTGTAAATCACCTTGAACCTTTGCTGGTATAGTGCGATAAAGAAATTGAAGATTAGATTAATGTAATTTATTTACTTCAAACTACCACTGAAAATGGTGTGAGTTAAATCCAAATCCCCAGAAATTTGACAGGGTCTAATAGTCAGCAGCTAATATCTCTTATCTTATATGGACCAATGCCGCAGCCTCAACCGATTTCATCATCCTGTTTCCTAAATGGGTCTGGGCAGAGATTGGTAAAGCTATATATGACAGCCTTCCCCCTAAAAAACATTTGTGCTAGACTTCTGCCTATGCCTGAATCCTCTCCCGGCAATGAACCTCCCTCCCAAGCCCCAGGATATGTTAAATCTGATCTATATATTTCATATTCACTGCTAATGCTCTTCTTCACATTTGTATTTGCTCTGCAGCAGAGGCAATTTTCAGGGGGGGGGGGTCACACGTTGTTTTGAAGAACACCTTATATGGTTAGCCCTCCTAAACCCATCATTCCAACTGTACACTGGCCTATATATCTTGAAAATCTAGGGAATCTGCTAGTCGACTCTCCTTTTAAGGGCCAATTAAAAAGAATTTAGCTTCCCAACTGCAGCTTGGAAAAGCATTTTTTGTGGAGCAACTAATTATCGCTGTCTATATTTGGTTTTGGAGTAGGAGTTCTAACCTTGGCAGTGTTCAAGGCCCAGTTAAAAGCCCATCTTTTTGAGAGTGCTTTCGACTCCTAACTCCTCTCACTTTAGGTTCTGCATCCCTAGGGTTACCATATGGCTTCAGGAGGGCGGATTGAGATATCCGAGTTTTATTTCCAATGAAAGCTATGGAAGTAAAACCCGGATGTCTCAATCCATCCTCCTTTTTCTGGAGCCATATGGTAACCCTCTCCCCAACCTGTATGTCGTGCCTGTCTGTCCAAATTAGATTGTAAGCTCTTCTGAGCAGGGACCGTCTATAAATCTCAAAATGTACAGCGTTGCATACACCTTTCAGCACTATATAAGTGATAAGTAGTAATAGTAATGCGAACAAACATTTTATCGAGGTGCACTTGGAAATCCTTTTCAATCAGGTTGATGGCTCCTGATATAAATGTGCCAATTTCTGCATTTGTCCATCATAGCTTGGTTTCTGATTGTACTTCTTGGCACTTAAGGATCTTTTCTCTTTCTGTATATTGCGCAGAACATTTGCTTGAAACTGACACTTTTGTCAGAAAAGGCGTTCTTATGCTTTTCTTTTCTACCACAAACTCTGATTTTCGAGCACCAAGTTTTTTTTATCAACCTTTCTCACCAGCATGAATAATAACGAGCCCATCTGTCTCTTCCAGTATATTCTCCAGTGTATGAATAGCTAATTCCAGTTAAAGGAAAATCTGCTAGCAGGATTGCATTGCTCTGTTGATTTTGTGCCTGTAAATAAGAAATAACTCCCTTTGCAGGGACTGTTGGTCCTCCGAGAAGCTTTCTTTCCTCTGGGCTCTCTCAATAGAACTTGAAAGGCCTCTAGGCTATACTAAGTTTAGAGGATACATTTAGAAATTGATTTTTTTTTTTATCCCAGTATACAGTATGTTCAAGATGAATAATAGTGATTCTCCAATTCTAATCGCTATTCAGAAGATTCTGTATAATGATCCTTCAATTACCTCTGATCAGTGAAATGCTTAAGTACCTGATTGTAAAACCGCTTAGAAAGCCTTGATAGGCGGTATATAAAATCCTAATAAACTTAAAACTTAAAAAAAAATGATTGAGAACCCTTTCTCATAGAATCAGAATTTTAATAAAGCTCTTGCACACATCAGGTCCTCAGTAAATACTGGGTGACCCCCCCACCATTACTACTATGACTGCCACCATACTACAAACTCCTGCTTATAAGCTATCAAACTCTGCCATAACAAACCCTCAGGCCTAATTAACTAATTTTGTCTTCTAGTAAGGTCACGGCATTTCAGCCTTTTCTGTTACTGAATGGTATCAGTGCTAGAGCTGTTGGGGAGAAGAAAGGAAGTGGGAGGGAGACAGAAGGGGAGAGAGGGTGGACATAAATAGCAAGAGGAAGAGAAACAGATGGAGGGAGAGGGATAAAATAGGGAGGTGAAAGCAGTTGAGATTGAGAAGGACAGAGGGAAATTTGGGTGTGAGAGAAAGTTGAAAAAGAAGGAGGGAAGAGGAGAGAGAAGGGGTGAGAGAAAGAGGACATGAGATGGGGAGAAGGAAGGAGGTGAGCAACACAAGGATGGGGAAGAAGAAAGAATGAGGAAGGGGAAATTGAGGGAGAGAGAGAAGAAAGGGAGGAAGAAGGGAGAGAAAGAAAGACATGGGAAGAAGGGTAAAACAGAGAAGGACAAAGATAAAGAAGGGCGGGGCTGAGAGAAAGAGAAGGACAGAAGAAGGGAGAAAGAGGGAAAGTGGGGGATAAGATCTTTTGTTATTACTACTACTGTGGGGGGCAGAAGATAGAAAAAGAGTACTAGAGAGAGTGCAAGAGAGGATGATGGAGAGAGAAGGGAGAGAGGAGGATCAGTGGGAGAGGGAGAAGGCGAAGGATGGGGCAGAAGGGGATGGAGGTAGGAGGATAGAGATAGGAAGGACACAGAAAGAGTGGAAGGTAGAGGAAAAGAGAGAAGGAGGAGGGCGAGAGGGAGAGCATTTGCATAGCAAACAAAGCCTGACCTGGTAACATTACACATTCAGAGGCAGAAATCCAATTAAGCAGAATTGTTACTTACGAATGAAGCTAAATTTGCCTTTTCTCTCTCCCTCTCTATCATTTCACTGTTTTCCTTTGCTATTAATAACCAGCTCCCAAATCACTGTGGCTGTTCTAGTGTCTGCAAAGGACTCTGTCTGCTCTGTGCAGTTTGGGGAGGGGAAATGCGCGTAAGGAAACAGACAGACAAATAGATGACAATCTCATTGACAAAAGGCATCCAGCTCTTCAGGGTCAACAAACTGGCATTTAGAAGCTGCAGATGGTGCCAGGTTCTCCTATTCATGCTGGTGTTAAAGTGGGGTGAGGCTTAGTCTCCCCAGTTTTTCTTTCTGCACAAAAGACCGCCAGCAGTTGATGCAGTAAACTTGCATGAGAGCTATGCCCTAAAGCTTGTTAAGAACATAAGAATAGCCTTACTGGGTCAGACCAATGGTCCATCTCATGGTGGCCAATCCAGGTCACTAGTACCTGGCCAAAACCCAAGGAGTAGCAACATTCCAGCATCTCAAAGAATAGCAAGATTCCAGAGCTGAGACTGTGATGTCATCCACAGTGTCTCAGAGCCACCTTCATCACATAAGAGCATAAGAACAGCCATACTGGGTCAGACCAATGGTCCATCTCATGGTGGCCAATCCAGGTCACTAGTACCTGGCCAAAACCCAAGGAGTAGCAACATTCCAGCATCTCAAAGAATAGCAAGATTCCAGAGCTGAGACTGTGATGTCATCCACAGTGTCTCAGAGCCACCTTCATCACATAAGAGCATAAGAACAGCCATACTGGGTCAGACCAATGGTCCATCTCATGGTGGCCAATCCAGGTCACTAGTACCTGGCCAAAACCCAAGGAGTAGCAACATTCCAGCATCTCAAAGAATAGCAAGATTCCAGAGCTGAGACTGTGATGTCATCCACAGTGTCTCAGAGCCACCTTCATCACATAAGAGCATAAGAACAGCCATACTGGGTCAGACCAATGGCCCGTCCTCACCCTAGCCTAATGCCTATGATTTGCTTCCCAATGCTGTAACTAAGTAGTATGCAAATACACCTGGCACAAAAAAATGTGTGCTAACGTGGGAAAGTACACTGGATTCATGCGCACCTGGGTCTGGTGGTCTTTCACAAATGAGATGTGAATCATGATCCAAATCGAGTGTGTGGTGCAGTGGTTACAGCTATAGCCCCAGCACCCTGGGGGTTGTGGGTTCAAATCCTGAACTGCTCTTTGTGACCCTGGGCAAGTTACTTAATCCCCACATTGTCCCAGGTACATTAGATTGTAAAAATTTTCAGTCTCTAGTAACCAGAGCTGATATTGTGACATCATAATGCCTCATTCCACCAATGCCTAAGAGCCAACCTCATCAGTGATGTCACAGTGGCTTCATTGTCCTATACATGGCTCATATAGGAACATAAGATTTGCCATACTGGGACAGACCGAAGGTCCATCAAGCCTAGTATCCTGTCTCCAACAGTGGACAACCCAGGTCCCAAATACCTGGCAAGATCCCAAGGAGTAAAACAGATTTTATGCTGCTTATTCTAGGAATAAACCATGGATTTCCTCAAGTGCATCTGGTTGTATAAGATGTCAGCAGGGGTCAATTTGATCAAGACTGAGTGGTCCAAGTGAGTCTATCTAGCTGGTAAATAAGAACATAAGAATAGTCTTATTGGGTTAGACCAATTGTCCATCTAGCCCAGTAGTCTGTCTTCACAGTGGCCAATCCAGGTCACTGGTACCTGGCAAAACCCCAAATAATTGCAACATCCCATGCAACTAATCCAGGGCAAATAGTGGCTTCTCCCATGTCTGTCTCAATAACAGACTATGAACTTTTCCTCCAGGAAATTGTCTGAACCATTCTTAAAACCAGCTATGTTAACCGCCCTTACCACACAACCTCTGGCAACACATTCCAAAGCTTAACTATTCTCTGAATGAAAAAATATTTTCTCCTATTGGTTTTAAAAGTATTTCCCTGTAACTTCATCAAGTGCCCACTTGTACCAGTTCTATACCACTCAGGATTTTGTAGACTTCAATTCTACGGGTCTCTTTTCCAAGCTGAAAAGCCCTAACCTTTTTAGTCTTTCCTCATACGAGAGGCATTCCATCCCCTTTATCGTCTTGGCCGCTCTTCCTTGAATCTTTTCTAGTGCCGCCATATCTTTCTTTAGATAAGGCGACCAGAATCAAACGCAATACTCAATACTAGGTCATTATGAAAAAAATAAAGTGATTGGTTCTCTCATTAAGCAGGGAACAAGGGACCGATTTTTTTATTTGAGCTAAAATGGAGTTCGACTCTTTTGCCACTCAGGCTGTATAATTCTGTAATGCTCAGTCACTGGAGGAAGCAGAAAGAGGGCTTTGACTAAAATTAGCCCTGGAAGAGAGCAATGAAGCTGGATGCAAGGGGGCTGGGGCCACCAGTGAACAGGTGCTTAGTCCCGACGGCTGGGGTGGGTGAAGGTTTTCCTCTTCAATTCAGCAGAAGAACATCTCCCTGGGATACTTATTCAAGTGCCCAGCTGTGCCTGTTGCCTTGGCAACAATAAAAAAAGCCACTGCTGTTCTAGATTTATCCCTTTCTGATTTATTAAACTGCTATTTTTACAGCACCAGAACAAGTTCTTTCCCCACCTTGTTAAAAACCACAAAGCTGAGGTTTTCACTTGACTCTGGGTTAATGGCAAGGCAGAAAGAAAGATACAGTGGTCCTGGATAGAGAATGACATGGGGACAAATTTTCCCATTCCATCCACCATGAGTTTTGTCACTCTCTCTGTCCCTGCCCCGTTCCTGTAAGCTCTGCCTTAACCGCACAAGCCTGAGACACATGATTTTAAAGTGAGGCTTGTGCAGATGAGGACGGAGCTTGCAGGGATGGGGTAGGGACAGGAAAAGATGGAAAAATGAATTCCCACAGGGACAGGGAAAAATTTGTCCTTCAGTCATTCTCTACTTGGGAGAACAGTATAGAAAATTGACGACATAAATAGTGTGATACGTTTCAGCCTCTGATAAGCAGAGCTGCTATTGTGACATCATAATGCCTCATTCCACCAATAAGAGCCAACCTCATCAGTGATGACACAATGGCTTGATTGTCCTTTACTTGGCTCACTTTTGCTACATTTTGATTTCTAGAGTGGTGCAGTGTAGAGAATGACACGGGGACAAATTTGTCCCTGTCCCCACAGGAACTCAATTTCCCTATCCCGTCCCCACCCCATTCCTGTAAGCTCTGCCTTAACCGCACAAGCCTCGAACATTTATGATTTTAAAGTGTTTGAGGCTTGTGCAGATGAGGACGGAGCTTGCGGGGATGGGCCGGGGAAAAATTTGTCATGGACCTTAAAGTGCTTTGTGACTAGACTGTTTTGTTTGCTCACTCCTTTTCCTCTTTTTTTTTTTTTCCCCTAGGGATGAGGGTTTAGGAGGTGGGGAATTTCTTCCATGTCCACAAACAGACTCAGTTGGGTGACTACAGTGGCCATCCTGAGATAAGGGCAGTCGAGCCTGGCTCCTTATAACCCTGGGCTCTGACTCCAAGCAGTTAGGGTCACTCCCAGGCAATGACCAGTTCTAATTCTCAGCTCTGTCACTGTCTCTGTGTGACTCATTTTTCTGACCTATGTCTCCGTTCTAATCTTTGGCTCTGCACTACCTGTGTGCGATTTTAGGCAAAATACGGTCCCTACCTGTGTCTTGTGAGGCCTTATAGTGCAATAGGTAGGTTGCCTGCCTACTGTACCCATTACCTGAATTCAAATCCCACTCTAGTGTGAGATTTCTGTCAGGTAGGAAACCTCTAGCCGACTCAGTTATCCTAACCAACTTTCTTCAGCTATCAATCAGGGGACAATATATAGCTGCTGTGCCACTTCCAAATTTACCATACTTCTGGGTTTTTGCCAGGTACTTGTGACTTGGATTGGCCTCCATGAAGAGGGGATACTGGGCTAGATGGACCATTGGTCTGTCCCAGTAAGGCTGTTCTTATGCTCTTATATGAGCCAATTATAGGACAGTCAAGCCATTGTGACATCACTAAGGTTGACTCTTAGGCATTGGTGGAATGAGGCATTATGACATCACAATATCAGCTCAGGAATGTTGCTACTATTTGGGTTTTTGCCAGGTACTTGTGACTTGGATTGGCCTCCATGAAGACGGGATACTGGGCTAGATGGACCATTGGTCTGACCCAGGAAGGCCTTTTTTCTCATCAGGCTTTTGATGATGATTGACTCTGTTTTAAAATAATTTTATATACGAGTATATCTTAATGCAGTAAGTATTTTAATTATGTTGATACTACGGTGAATGTTTTGTTATGAGTAGATGCAGGTTATACAATTTTTAAATAAATAAATATAATAAGAATAAGCATTGAGCAGATTAGATAGGGTAGGTGGTCTTTTTCATCATCAATTTCACTCTTTTTAAGAGCAGGAAGGATTGTGAGTGGTACCAGAATAGTTGCATTCAAGTTAGGTGGTATAACCAGAAGATGCAAAAATGAGCAGAGAAAGCACCCAGATGGAAGAAACTGGTTGGAGAACAGCTGAAGCCCTGACGATTCACCCTCGCCTTGACGACCTTATGTGTCTCACAATAGAAATGTGCACAAGAGGTCATTCTTATGAGGGTAAATGTGTCTACATTTGATGTGACTCTTCCACCTTGGCCTGGGATCTGAAGCCTTGTTTTAAACACTGCTCCACAGCCCAGACCTCTTCTAAGCGGTTCGCCGTGCTAAGTCCAGGAAGTCTCAGGGGCTTTGAGATTAGTGAAACGCTGTTTGCATTGTATGAGGAGGTGGAGGACGCGTGGGTTTCAGCAGGCCCAGCAAGGAGGCCGCATGTAACCATGGTGATCAAGGAGGTAGGTGCAACTGCACAGCATTAAAAACATTTAGAAAAGGAGAGAGAGTGTGCGTGTGTGTGATCCATCTATGGCACTGCTCAAATGCTGTTGTTATGATACCTGTGACAAACTAATCTTGTTCTGGGTTTACCCCATTGCATGCTGGGACTTGTAGGCTTCTTTTCCTAAGGAAATCAGAGCTACAAGTTTCTGCATATACCCCCCCTTTACTAAATCACAATAGTGGTTATTAGTGCAGGGAGCCACGCTGAATGCTCCGCGCTGCTCCCAACGCTCATAGGAACTCTATGAGCGTCGGGAGCAATGCGGAGCATTCAGTGTGGCTCCCTGCGCTAATAACTGCTATTGTGGTTTAGTAAAAGGGGGGGATAGTGGGGTAAACCTAGGACTGGATTAATCTTGTTTGAGAATATGGAGCCAGTTAGAAAACTTAGATCACCTCCTAAGCCGGGGGACTGACTATGATGGGTGTTTGTTTGTTTTTTGGCAGGTGCCTCCTTTGCTCACTTTTGTGTTATCCACCTAAATTTGAAAGCTTGGGCAGGGCCAGGCATAGCAAGAAATGGGACACACATCGATCAAGCCATTGCTTGCATGGAATGTTGCTACTATTTGGGTTTCTGCCATGTACTTGTGACCAGAATTGGCCTCTGTGGGCTAGATGGACCACTGGTCTGACCCCCAGAGCAAGCGACCCCCTGTTCATTTGCAACTACTTCAGCATAGCTAATTTGGTCATTGCAGTAATGGTCCTCCGCCGGGACCCCTTCCAGAACCCTGCATTCATGGATCCTGAACCAAACCAGTAGGGATCACTTTTAAGCAATGACCAGGACTTTCTCCCAACCCTTGTCCCTGCCTCCTTCCCTCCAGGCTAAGATTGTGAGCACAGCTTCTGCGACATCTCCAGCCCCAGTCAGCTCCAGGAAAGATATGAAAAAGGACTGTAGCACCAGGTAGCGGAATAGGGTGAGCCATAGGGGTCTTGGCCCCACCAATATTTTGACCAACTAACTAGTATCAGCTACTAGAGGGTTTACAATGTAAGTGGAGATCAAAATGGTGTTCTGCCGCCATTGCCACCCAGGTCAATTTTCTTTGAATGGAGCGCTTTGTCGACCGCATTCTCCAACTAGTGTATAGTTTATCTTCTAGCCCTTGCTTACTGGTCTTTCCTGTGAAACCGTATCAGAGGTTTTACAGGAAACCAAATGAGACAAAAGTACTGCAACCCCAAACTACTACCCTGGGCAGTTCCTCGAAGAACTCAGCCAAGTTTATCTGGCAAGATCTTCCAGTTGAGATAAAATGCTCCCAAGGATCCTATCACTGGCTTGAACATGTTGCACTATATTGTCCATCCCTAGTGCTTTTTTGCCCACTGAGGCTCAGCTAAGGGGTCTGCTGCGGTCTTCTCCTCCTTCCTAGTCTTGAGAAGTGATTCGACATCCATTCCTCTCCAGACTCCTCTATCAAGCAGAAAATGTATTATCACCCAGTTGTGGCTGGTGCTCATTTAATCTACCTTGGAATGAATTATTGGCCCCAGACTCCCAAGCAAAGGAGAAAATGTTTAGACATACTTAAGGCAAGTGATCCACCATGCTGAAGTATCCTTCTCCCTAGTCATGTTACAAAAAAGAAAGAGCATTTTATCTGCAAAATTGGCACAGCCAGTGCCTCTGACAAGCAAGATGGCCTGTTTTAGGCAGGTAATTGCTTTCTTTGAGATGAATAATTGGATCAGGTCGAAACAGACACCGGTTTGGGCGAGGACTGGAATCAGATGTCCCAGTTAATAAGGCGACATGATGCCAGGATCGAGCATGTTTCATAACGGAACCCCTTACCCTGCATAATGCTGCAGTGTTATGGCTCCGTGTATTTTAATGGAATAGCGGCTCCTGCTCCACGGGAAAGGAGCTAAAAATAGCAGCCGTGGGTCTCAGAGGGTTGATCAGCCTCTAACACTACCTGCAGGACGCCAAAGCAGCAGCTCCCATCTCCAGGGCTGCAAAGAGACACGGTACAATTGGGGCTTCTGTTTGCAAAGGGACCTGTAAGTTGCAATTCCCAAGCATGAAAACCCTGCAGTTCGGGACTCTGATGGCAAGGAATGCAGAAGGATGCCATCCGGGAAAGCATCTGAGCAAAGCTAGCAGGCAGGAGAAGAGGGAGCAAGAATTAGCCCGGTAAATGTTTCCATTCTGCAGATCTGGGTCTCCTGCACTCCATCCATCAGCATTTTTGCCGATGGTGAAGGCACCGGCACTTGTCTCCTATTTCATGTAGAGGAATGAAGGGCTGGTGGGAGTGGGGTTGGGTGGGTGGGAGGGATGGCAATGCTCGCTATTAGAACTTGGCTTGTGGCTAATGCGGTGAGCAGGAGCCATCGGGGATCCCCCAGACCTGCTGCTGCTTGTCAGCAATTAATGCCCCTCTCTGCATGCCTCAACCCTGGAGCCAGGGATTACCCTTTTTTGTTGTTGTCTGCATTGATCAGAAAAGTCTCTTTTCCTTTGCATGGCAGCTCCCTGGAGGGGTTGCATCTGTATTTGTGCGCCCCTGAATGTGACTGCTGCGGGTCCTGGGTTAGGGAAAGGAGTAGGTGGTAGGGCTGGAAGGGATTTCCCACCGGAGCAGGAAAGACAGGTCACTCTTCCCTTTTCCAGGTTTTCAGTTTATTATTCTATGCTTGCTAAAATACCTGAATAATGGCATGGGTGTATACATATCTCCATATATATGTGTGTGTGTGTGTGACTCAATATATGCTAATTCTTCATTTGCCTCTATATAGGAGGTGGGGGGGGCTAAAATGTTCTCAGCCCAACCAAGAACAGAATGAGGTGGATATGGTTCAATCAATGATCTGAAACAATGTTAAAAAAAAAACAAAACCAAACCCAGAGAATTTTGTTTCTGCAATAAGACAACACTCTTGTCAGCTCCAGTGACAAAATAAGGCTCAGAATTTAGAAAGTTGGTTGGTTGGGCTGAGAACTTTTCAGCACCCCTTCATATTGCTTCAGGTATATTAATCTATTTATACACACATATGATAAATGTGTTAATGTAGGATCAAAACAATACAATGTCACATGTATAAGATTCATATTTAGTGCCATATATATGTTCATTCTCAGTCCTTGCTTAATGTTTCTTTGCATAGACCCATCTGTCCTAGCCTTATCTAAGAACATAAAAATAGCTTTACTGGGTCAGATCAATATCCCATTTTCCTGGTCACAAGTACCTGGCAAAGACCCATAGTAGTAACATTCCATGTTACCAATCCAGGGCAAGCAGTGGCTTCCCCCATGTCTGTCTCAATAGCAGACTATAGACTTTTCCTCCAGGAACTTTTCCAAACCTTTTAAAAAATCTGCTATGTTAACTGCTCTGACCTCATCCTCCAGCAACCGCGTTCCAGAGCATAACTATTCCCTGAATGAAAAAAAATATTTCCTCCTACTGGTTTTAAAAGTATTTCCCCTGTAACTTCATTGAGTGTCCCCTAGTCTTTGTAATTTTTGATCGACTGAAAAATCGATCGACTTCTACCCGTTCTACTCCACTCAGGATTTTGTCTACTTCAATTGTATCTCCCCTCAGCTGTCTCTTTTCTAAGCTGATGAGCCCTAACCGTTTTAGTCTTTCCTCATACGAGAGGAGTTCCATCCCCTTTATCATCTTGGTCACTCTTCTTTAAACCTTTTATAGTTCCGCTAAATAGTTTATAGTTATCATTTATTAAAATTTGATTAAACGCTTGACATAAAATTTCAAAGCATTGTACAATAAAATCTAAAATTGAAACAAATAACGTAAAATAAGTTTATACTATACAGGAAGACTAACTTGGGGGGGGATGAGGAGAATAACAAGAGGATAGAAGGGAAAAATTACAATTCTTTAAAAAAAACAAAAAACATAAGGATGCTTTTTTGAGATAACACATAGGTTCAACACATAGGTGCAATGCTGGATACAAAGGGAGGAACAGGGACTCAGAGAGGGGATGCTGAACATGGGGGATGATGAATGGTGGACATATAGAGAGAATAAATGTTACAATGTCAGGAGACCCTAGAAAGATAGGAAAAACAGAGAAAAGCAGAAGAGACACTTGGACCAAAACAATGCTCAGACAACAACGGTAGAAAATATTTTGGGGGGTTATTCTTTTTCAGAATTTATTCATTGGAATGTCAGCTTTGGGAAATGTGTTTCTCTGATATCTTTTATTTCAGATTCTATTAGTATGAATGACTTTCTATATAGTTGTGGAATGTGTTTGCTTTTTGCAGGGTTTGTTTACATCCAGTAATTCTTCCGTCTCCACCATCTCTACTACCTGGAGAGATATGGTGCTAGAAGCGGGGGCATCTTAAATTTTCTGCCTGGGACCCATTCAGTCCTAGCTAGGCCACTGCCTCAAGGATCAAAAGAGAAAGATTCTGAATAAATGTATTTGGGCTTTAGGTGATTTACCTTTTATTTTAAGCCTGGGTGATGGGAAAAAGTTAACTACTGGTTACAATATTGAAGTAACTTCAGTGTCGCTGTCCTTACAGGCAGTGGTGCTGAATAGATGGTAAATGTACTTAAAGTCTTCTCTTTAGCAGACAGTGGCTGAATATCACAGTTACCTGGACAAGTTTTAACTTTGTCCTCACTCTGCCCCAAACCTTCTTATAGAGATAGTATAGGGCAGTTCATTCTGATTTTTGAGCTGTACTATCCACATGAGATTTCAGTATCTACAGATAGAGAAGTTCCAGGTTCACTAGCTGACAGTAAACTTAAACTAGTCCTGGGTGGGTTTTTTTTTTACAGGAAGGCGCATCCTCTGTGGCTCTGCCTCCTTACTTAAACCAAATAGCAGTAGTCTGCTTCTCTCGGCAACCACTAGTCCTTTAATGGTCATGTCTGGATTTCAGCTACAGCATCCAGCACTGGGGACCCTCCTACTTTGGGAGGGGGAGGGAGGGTCTCCGGACACTAGCCATGGCAGCGCTCAGAGAAAAGGTTGCCATATTCAATGCCCCAGCAGCAAATCAGAGGGGGACAGAGGCAGCAGGTGGGAGGAGGTTATACAGCCTCAGAAATACATTCAAGTTTATTTGCTATACTGCCCATTAAGAAAAATTTCTGATCAGTTTACAATGCTAATAGGATCTTAAGGCTGATTGAATAGTGGGAGGAAGAGAGATTTGGCAGTGAGGGTAAAAAACAAGAAAGAGAAGAGGGGAAGAGCTACAATTCATGATGGGAAAAGTAGGAAGGAAGGTAGTATGAAAAGGGGAAGAGGAGATAGGTGTAATAGCCTGCTGGCTCAAGCCGAGAATAATCTCACAAACATTCTCTATGAAAAAGGTGCAATATACAGTAAAACCTATGGATTGCAAGTAACTTGGTATGCAGGTGTTTTGCAAGAGAAGCAAAACATTTGATTAAATTTTAACTTGATATACAAGCAATGTCTTACAATACGAGTACGTACAGTATACACGCGTCACATCGTCACAACCGAGCCGATGGTTCTTCTTTCTCTGACACTGCAAGAGTGTACTGAATGTTCTAAACGAGCAAGGTCTTGCAATACGAGTACGTATAGTATTTTGTATTAAAGTTTTTGGGTTGTGGAACGAATTTTCTGAGTTTCCATTATTTCTTATGAGGAAATTCGCTTTGATATTTGAGTATTTTGGATTACAAGCATGTTTTCGGAATGAATTATGCTTGTAAACCAAGGT
Source organism: Geotrypetes seraphini (assembly GCF_902459505.1). Classification (NCBI taxonomy): domain Eukaryota; kingdom Metazoa; phylum Chordata; class Amphibia; order Gymnophiona; family Dermophiidae; genus Geotrypetes; species Geotrypetes seraphini. The sequence continues at coordinate 40,029,483 of NC_047099.1, forward strand.
TTTACTGTATATCGAACATCTATAGTGAGCATGGACCATATAAGTTACTTTTGAAACACTTGAAAGAAGAAAAGAAGGGATTGTCTTTGCACACGTGAAACAATAAGGAATGTCAGTTTATGTAAATGAAGTATGACAAGGCTCTTGATGTCGTGATCTTTGATGTTTATGTATGTAAAGAATTGTTTGATGTGGGGATATTTATTGATAAACGAGTAATATTTAAAAATTACATTTGTATTTTACCAACAACAGCTTCTATTGGAAGATATAATGAAAAAGGTGATAGTTTTAAGTAGAAATTAAAAGCCTGATCTTGAGCTGCCATGGTCACCATTTTGTTCTTAAAAGCCAACCCCAGCAGTTGAAGAAAATTCCAGATGGTCAGCACCAATATCTGGATAGAGGGGTGACTGGCAGCGTTATCTGCAAAGCAGTGATAATATTCATTCAATTATCTGAATAAATATTTTTGCTGTCCTAAATAATTTGGACACAGGTGGGCCACTGTTCTGCTAACTCCATGGACTGGTCGTGCTCCTCCCACACACTTCTCTGGAACGAGGTGGAGCACTTGGGTGGTGGCTAATGGCTGTCAGCAGCACTAGCTGGACAAAAAGACCCAGCCCATGGCACTTCTCTGGATACCAGAGATTGCGATCAGGATAAATCCTTTTAAAATACTGAGCAGTAATTGGACAGGGAGAGAAACTTCCAAAGCATATTCTCTTGGATTCTACATATGGCATCCAAATTAGGGCACACTGCCAAGGTGCACACGTAAATTAATTGAATAATGAGCTAACGACCAATTATTGATGCTAATTGGCACTCATTGGGATTTGAGGGCGCATCTGGTTTGCATGATGTTCTATAAAGCTGGGCACCTAAATCCCGTAGGATGTAAATCAAAAGAGGACAATGGGTGGATCAGGGGTATTTCTATAATATAGGATACCGGGTCACTTGCAGGTATAAGTCTTGTGCCCACAGCTGGGCGTGAAATAGCGCTTAGTGCTGATTTCTCCAGCGCCACATTTTGAGCATCATTTCTATAATTTCTCCCATTGCAGTTACCATGTTAGTCAAGTTGAATGTGCAGAAACAAAGGTTGCAAATTAACCAGAAAAAGATAACGTATATGACAAAACCCAGAAGCAGCAGAACATGATTTTGGTTGGAGGCACAAACAGACCAATCTTCAGCTGCTCCCGAGCCTTATAGTTGCTGATACTGTTGGATAAAATATTGAAATGCCCCCACCCTCTAGTACATGCTTTTCATACCGAAATCGGGAATACAAATATACACATGTACCTATTGTAAAATTAGGATTATAAATGCAACTGAGTATCGGAGGTTCCTTGTTTGGATATTCCTTAGAGGACAGAGTGGATGTGGTTATGTGTTGAGCTCTGTCTGGGGTGCTACAGTAGCTTCCTGGTTATCTGAACTTGGCCTGTTGAAGCTGTGACTCTTGTTCAAAAGTAGAAGTATCAAAGCTCATATAATTCCGGGTATATATACAGTATTAATATAATTACCCAGACCTATGTCTGCTCTCTTCTTTAGAATTCCCTGAGATGAACTAAGTTCAATTCTCACCACAGGAACCTGAACCTGTGACCCTGAGCAAGTTACTTAAATCTCCTCAAGTATGAAGAAAAACACTTTGATTGTGAGCCAACTAGGGACAGTATAACCTTCTTTGGTTGTACCGCAGAATGGTGGTACTGTATTACTCATTCATTCCTGTCCTGGATCAGAAATTCCCAGGCCCACATAATGGGAGGACTTAATGCAATCTTAAAGATCAGAGTGCTTCATGCTTAACTTCAAGCCACCAGTGTTTCAACATTAATTTCACGTAGGCAGTATTTCAATTACCACAGATGGTCAGGGATCAAAATCCAGTCTTCTGACTTCTGTTTTGATTTAACGGGTCTGCCAAAAAACAACTAACCCGTCCTCTCTCGTCTCTTTGTTGCAGGGAAGTCATTTGACTGTGAAATGGTTAACTCCGTTGCCTACCAGTATATGCACCCTTGCATAACATCTTCGGATCTTCTGCTAACCAACTGTACCCACCGTTAAGGAGTGAGTCAGCCATGCTACATGCTGAAGGGAATGCCCTATTGAAGGCTGTGTGGCAGGGTAAGTTCCGACTCACTCGCCTACTCCTGGAAGGTGGAGCCTATATCAATGAAGGCAATGCTCAAGGTGAAACACCCTTGATGGCAGCATGCCTGGCCAAATATGATGACCCCCAGAATAAGCCTAGGATGGTGAAATACCTGCTCGAAAATGGAGCCGACCCCAATATCCCGGACAAAATGGGGAAGACTGCTCTAATGCATGCGTGCTCAGACCAAGCTGGTGTGGATGTAGTGTCAATACTTCTGGACCATGCAGCAGACCCCAGCATGAAGGATTACTCAGGCTCCTCTGCATTGGTGTATGCAATTAATAGAGGGGATCGTGAGACCTTGCAGGTGCTGCTGGATGCCTGCAAAGCTAAAGGCAAAGAGGTTATTATCATCACCACCGATACGTCACCCTCGGGAACAAAGAAGACCAAACAATATCTCAACTCCCCTCCTTCTCCAGGGATTGATGACAAGCATTCTCCAGCGCTATGCATGTCCCCTTCAGATATTGAGCTCAAGACTTCACTTTCCCCAGCAAGTGAAAAGGAGGAAGAGAGGGATGTTTTTAACTTTAACATGGGCAGCAGACTGACTTGCCCTTCCTCATCCAAACCAGACATGGAGCCTTCTTCTGATCACTTACACCCCAAAAGCAGAGTAGTCAACAAGAAACAGCTAAAAAGGCTTAATTCTGAGCCATGGGGCCTAGTGGCGCCTTCAGTCCTGGGTGGGTCTCATTCACCTGCAACTTTGGAGAAGTCCACTGCAGTGAGTACAGAGGAAAAGATCACCAGTGAATTAAATGGCTTATCTATTTCCAAAAGACCTTTGCTCTCTAGACGACATAGTATAGAGGGCCAGGATCCATCCTGTTTCAAGATGGCTATCCATGCTTCTGCAGAAGATCCCTTGATTCTGGAATCGTCTTGGGCTGAAACGGTTAGTCATCTCCACCAACCTTTATCAAGGCGCAACACTGCTCCAGAAGCCCAGGAGACTGCTAGCAGCACCACCTTGGCCCCAACCATTGGGGCTAACTTGCGTGGAGTGGCCCACCATAAGTTAACTCGTATGGATCATTATGAGTCAGATTCCCATCTCTGTCCAGATTCCATCCCTGGCTCCCCAGATTCTGGTCGTGTGTCCTTGGAAAGGAGAAAATTCAATGCTTCACCTTTGACCCTTTTTACCAGCTCTTCCAGGGAGTCTTTAGAGAGCATTCCCAGTGCAGTATCACCCATGACAGTGCGTCGCAGGACACCTGGACTTTTGGAGAGGAGAGGCTCAGGAACTCACCTTTTGGATCACATTTCTCACACCAGACCCGGTTTCTTGCCTCCATTGAATGTAAACCCCAACCCCCCAATACCCGATATCCGATCCAATGGTAAGCCTTCTTCACCAATCCATGGCAGCCAGAAGACACTGGTTCCTGTGGCTCCCAGCTCCCCCAAACATTTTGATGCAAAAGCCAAGAAAAAGCTCATGAGAAGGCACTCTATGCAAACTGAACAGATAAAACAATTGACCAACTTTCAGAATCTATTGGTTCAAAGTGACTCTGTGAATTGAAAGCAACACTGATTTGTATAAAAATTGTGTTTTTCTGGTCCTCACTGCTGCTAAGGACTCTGCACTATCTGTTTTGTCATTCTTAAAGGATCCATAAGCTGAAAACAGAAGTTAGCACCCAGTTTATACTTGGCAGATGATAACTTGTGGGGGCGGGAGGAAAGAACAACTTCATGGCACAGAAATGTCCCTCGTATTAGGATGCTCTACTTATTCTGCGTAATCTTAACATTCCTGCATCGTTCAACTTTTCAAGAGTAAAACTCTGCTTCCCGGAAGGCATCCCACCCAAGTCCCATTTTAAAAAATTAAAGCTAGTTTGAATTTTGCTTATTTATTGCAAAATCCACCCAGGGCATGTTAGCAATTGCATTTTCCCAGGATCATGAGGTTGCAAATAAAAAAAACTGCAGGAAGTATACCCCTTCCCCCCTCCCATCCTTTATATAGTTTAGAAGCTGGTGCTCTGCAAACCTAACTTCCGGCCTAGTTTTCCCCTGTGCAGTGTGATCTTTGGTCCCTTGGGAAAACTGTGGCGAACAAAGACTACAACATACGTTGGCTAGAAAGTATGCATGAAAAGGCTAGGACTACATCCTTATAAAGGAAAAGCTGTCACAGTGGTACGCAGCAGGCCATGAAGAAAACAATAGTATCTGTAAAGTTCTTGCCATGAAGTTGTAGGATCTCTATTCTGGGAGGAGCTCTGCACCATAGCAGACTTTACTAGGGCTGCAGACCAGCACTGGAGAACCCTATGATTGTGGTCGCAAGTAAAGAGAAATGTAGAGCAGTTAGAAACCCAGAAAATGATAGCAGATAAAGACCCTGCTGCTTATCTAGTTTGCTAGTCCAGAAGTACTTTGATGAGACAGGGCCCTCACTTGCTCTCTGGGGCCTAAGGCATAGGGTTACAAGATTTTCCATTTGGAAAATCCGGACCCCTAAACCCGCCCCCAGGCCTGCCCAGTTCTACCCATTCCCACCCTGTCATGCCCGAGTCCTGTCCCCCAATCCCGTCCCAGCCCTGTCCCTCACTGCCATGTATGCACGGATGTCCTTCTGCCTGACGCGATGTGGAGGAAAGCTTTTCAAAACCCGGACAAAGTGCCAGGTTTTGAAAAGTCGTCCGGACTCCCGGACATGTTCATAAAAGGAGGACATGTCTGGGGAGATCCGGACATTTGGTAACTCTACCAAGGCAGAAAGTAGAATGAGCCCCACCTGTGCCAGGACCCATGACACTCTGCTTCAGTGACATCATTCAGTTTTGCCCTTCCTGGTGCTAAGCTTCTGCTTTGTCCCCTCCCCACCCCCCAAACCATTCCAATGTACTCCCATGTGGTTGCTCATTCAATATGGGTAACTGACCCAGATTGTAAAATCTGGAGGGACTTTTCATTATGCACTTTTTCTCTCTCTCTCTGACAGTTCAACATACTTCAGTGAGATTTTACAACTCTCCTTAGTGGCCAACAAGCTCCAGGTCATCAAGAATAGGCTAAGCCCTCCACACTTTTACTCCCAGTTGTCCCTACAGGCTTGGGGTTCCTGTTTGCCTCTGTAGATGCAATGGGGGTACAACCAACACTGGCTTAGGCTGCCCCTTGTTACTTTGCCTCTTGTCAACTCTGTTCCAAACAAATATGTCCCCAAAAAAATCCTTTCTAAATATTTATTTTATTTAAAAAATTTGTCAACCGCCTATTCCTAAGCGGCCTTACAAAAGTAACATACACAAAATGGAACAACACTTATACAAACATCTTAAATTACAGATGAGTAGTTACATCTTAAAAACCCATAATTTCATAGATCCTCACGGTACAAGTCATCCGAAAACCTGCAATAGGCAACACATCTTTTATTGAATTGCTTTTAGAAATAATATAATTTTAAGCATTTTTTTAACTTCTGAATATGAGATAGAGCCCTTAGCGGTCCAGTTAATTTGTTCCACAGCGTTACTCCCATGATGGAGATAGCGGAAGTTCTCGTATTCTCATAATGCATTTTTGAGAAGTCTGTCAATGACAATTGTATCACACCTTCAGATCGCAAAGTTCTGGATGGTCGGTAGATTGCCATAGTTTGTGATAAATACCAAGGAATCCCAAGGTAAAGACTTTAAACACCAGAGTTAATTCTTTCAAAATAATACGTAATCGCACGAGTAACCAGTGCAATTTCTTCAGCCAAGGTGTTATGTGGTCAAATTTTCTAACCCCACAGATTAACAATGTAGAGCCGGATGCCCTAGGCCCCAACTCATGCCATCAGCATGCATTTTATTGACAGAATAAGTCAGTGATATCCAAAAATCAGGGGGTTGCTTTTAAGACAGCATTAGACACATTACGAAAATAAACTGTAACCCCACCACCACCACCACCAAAGAAGGCTTTAAAAAAACCCTGCGAGTTAAAGTGTTTGCAGATTTAAAAGCTGAGACCAGGACCTCCAAATTTCTAGTCCTCTATCTAAGCTTTCCTGGACCTTGATGCCAGACACTCCAAATGAGCCAAATAAACCTGGGGACACCTCCCTCCCCCTCAATAATAGCAGCCATCTTGCTATGAAGGGAAGTTCACAACTAGTTCTAAATATTGGCATCTGGGACATCGGGGAGAATATCTGTTTCCTCTAGATCTAGCAAGTACATGTCAAGGCAGAAAAGTCCTACTGGAAACATGTCAGGGCAAGAGGGTTTCTTAGTGCTTGTATATCTGTGTCCATCCACACATAGACTATATATACACACATAGATATATATTATATATACAATATAAATACATGAAGATGTGTGTGTAAAAGCATATTTGTATTCTCTCGAAATAGTATAGAATATGGACCTTATCACATGAAGAGGTTACACACACATTTTAATGTCATGAGGTGTGAATTACAATCTCTCATAGGCTAGTGTATGTGTGTGTGTGTGTGTGTGTGTGTGTGAAGGGTGGGGGGGGATGTACTAAAGGCTCTACTGATGGCCTGGTGGAAAGAGAATACTGATGGCCTCAAAAGGATGCATATATTTATTTATATTTGGAATAAATGCAGCCTATCCATGCCACAGGGAAAACCAGACAAATTCACTGAAAACTCACCCCCTCTCACCTCCTCCCCCCTAGATTGTATGTAATGGAACTGCAGGATCTACATATGTGAAGTGCAAAACATCTCTTTTTCTCTGTTTGGATCTGGGTTTTAAGAATGTCAGGGATGTGTCGCTCTTTTTCTTGGTTCACTTGGGGCAACCCTTTCTACTGAATGTCATAAGAGGGCACTCATGTACTTGCCTTAGCTGAAAAGCATGTGTCATAAAGGATTATAATTTAGGTGGAATAAATCACCCTGCTTTGGTTGGATGCTAAAGACTATGGCCCAGACAAATATATGACTGGATTTAAGATGCTGGCACCCATTGGCAGCAGTGGAGAGTGGTGGGCAGATTTCTCCCCCACCCCCCACAGTCATGTAAGATGCACAAACCTAAAGCAAGTGCAGTCAGGTTCCTATTAAGCCCAGATTTTTTGTGCCTTCAAAATTAGCATTCTTCTCCTAACTCCGGGCCTGGACCAATATTTCAGCACAACAGAATGCAAACTGGTTTTTAAAAACTGCTGTTAAAGCCTCCGGTATGTGCAATGGATACTGGTAATTCTTAGGTGGGTGAAGGCACCCGAGACATGCCACTCTCAGGGTATTTTATTGCTTTGATATGGCTATTTCAGGATGGCAAGGACAAGTTCAAATCCAAGTCCAAATGACATACAGGCACCTCGCTCCCTGATGATATGATTGAAGCGGGGCTCACGTTGGAGGACGAGGTGGTACTGCAAGATATTGCTTCTCACTCCTTATACTAAAAAATTGAAAACAGCTGAATAGCAGAAGATTTAAATGAATTTAAAGTAAAAAGAATAGCTGTTAATAGGGATCAATGAGGATTGTGGCCAGCCTGGGCTATGCTGCCTGGGTCATAATCTGAGGATCCCTATAGCTAACATATACAAACTATGAAGCAAACAAGTGTGTGAGGATGGCATGGAGGCATGAAGGGAGGGGGGTCACCTCCAAGTTTTATCAGAACAGTCTCACTTTAGGGGATCAGGCCAAGACCTGAGTAGTCTGAGTGATTCTGTCTCTCCATCCTGAATCAGTCAGAACCACCTGCTACTTAGAAGCAGGTTTAATAGTCTTGCAAAAGAGAAACATATTGAAAAAGCTTTATTACTTACAGGAAGCTGACCTGCAAAGTCCACACTTACTAGGAATTGTGAGCAAAAGAGGGTCATTGTGCCAGTCAGAGCTCCTTTCCTCAAAAGGTAGCCGACCATGACAAGGCCTCTGTAATAATGGTATTAAGCAGGATTACCAGACACTCGGATTTCCCCAGACATGTCCCTTTGAGGACATGTCCAGGGGTCTGGACGGCTTTCCAAAACCTGGCATTTTGTCCGGGTTTTGAAAAGCCTCCTCAAATCGCATTGCATGGATTTCCTCCTTGCCCGATAAGAGCAAGCAGCCGGGTGGGGATTAGGGTGTTACAGGGCAGGGATGGGTGGAACTGGGAGGGTCTAGGGGTGGAACTGGGAGGGTCTAGGGGTCCGGATTTTCCGACTGGAAAATCTGATAACCCTAGTAATAAGGTGTATCTGAAATACTGGCGAATGGAACCTTGTGATGGGCTGAGAGGTTTCTTGTCACTGGACACAAACCGAATCAGCCTCACAAAAAAAGGTGGTGGATATAGGGAACACGGAGTTGTCATCTCATGAGAAGTGTTGTTTTTTGGGGGGTTTATAGACAGTCCTAAAGCTTTTTATTGTCAGACACAGGTAATAGTATCACTATTTTATGCCGTGTTTGACTTCTTGTGATAGGATTCTAGATCCTCATTTCCACACACTGCATCCTTGAGCCTGCGCCTGAGCCTGTAGCTCCAAATAGGACATTTTTACTGGTCTGAAATTAATTTTCCAGACAGTCATTGTTTGGTTCAGCTTTTCTCTTTTCTTTTACTGACTTGTCGGTAACTGTGTTGGTCATTATTTGGCAACTCTACAGAAACAGCCTCCCAGATGGCGAAACCAGCAGTAAACTGAAGTGAAAACGCCAGTGATAAAAAGATAAAATCTCTAGGCGAAACCCAAAGTTCAATTTGGGATTAATGACATGCTGTGAGAAGAGTTCAATTGAACAGGCACTAATTAGGTGCCATTGTATTTTAAAGGGTTCATGGTTATCAGCACTTGCTAACACATGCCAGACCCAATGCTATGAATCATGTCCAATTGCCTTAACATAAGAATTGTCATACTGGGACAGATCGAAGGTCCATTAAGCCCAGTATCCTGTTTCCACAGTGGCCAATCCAGGTCACAAGTACCTGGCAGAAACCCAAATAGTGGCAACATTCTTTGCTACCGATCCCAGGGCAAGCAGTGACTTTCCCCCATGTCTGTCTCAATAGTAGACAATTGACTTTTCCTCCAGGAACTTTTCTAAACCTATCTACATTAACCTCTGTTATCACATTTTCGGGCAATAAGTTCCAGAGCTTGACTATTCTTTGAGTGAAAAAATATTTCCTCTTATTGGTTTTAAAAGTATTTCCCTGTATTTTCATGGAGTATCTCCTAGCCTAGTCTTTGTAATTTTTGATGGAGTAAAAAAAATTCACTTGTACCCATTTTACACCAATCAGGATTTTGTAGACTTCAATCATATCAAGTTCAAGTTTCTTGTATATTTGATTAATCGCTTACTCAAATTTCTAAGCGATGAACATATCTCCCCTAATTCTGCTATATCTTTTTTGAAATACGGCGCCCAGAATTAAAAACAATACTCAAGGTCAGGTCACACTATTGAGTAATAACAAAGGCATCATAATATTCTTAGTCTTATTTACCATCCCTTTTCTAACAATTCCTAGCATCCACCACATTGGGAGGAAGGTTTCAACGTATTGTCTATAATGACACTTAGATCTTTTTCTTGGGTCTACTACTACTACTTTTGTCTAGACATAAGCAGCGCTGTACATCAAAACATAGAAGAGACAGTCCCTGCTCAAAAGAGCTTATGATCTAGTCAAGACAGACAAACTGGACAAGAAGGTGCATCAATACACTGTACTCAAGTGGGGGAATTACAGAAGGAATGATAAGACCGATATTGGGGTTTAAAAGGTGGGTTGGAGTTTGGAATTGAAAGCATTTTCAAAGAAGTGGGCTTTGAGTCTGGATTTGAGCTTGACGTACTGAGTCAGGCAGTTTGTTCCAGGCATATGGTGCAGCAAAATAGAAGTGACAGAGTCTGGAGTTGGCCATACAGGAGAAGGGTACAGATAAAGGAAATGATGCCTTAATGATCCTACTTGACCTTAGTGCTGCCTTTGACACCTATTGGTCATCAAGTCCTCTTGAACAGACTCTGTTTTAGCAGTAGAGGAAGACCTTCACGTCTTTTCAGAAGGCCATCGATGAGTCCAGTGATCTGATCTAAGTAGGTAATTCTTCCCAATGTGCAGCACTTTGCGTTTCTCCACTTTAAATTTCATCTGCCATTTGGATGCCCAGTCTTCCAATTTCCTAAGGTCTTTCTGAAATTTCATCATCCACCGCTGCAGTCGTTCTCTTTGATTTTTTTTAAATTTAATTTCTATGACAGCTGAAAATCCAAGTTTACAAAGATAAGAAGATCCAAACGCTTTGTTGCTCAAGTTAGGATAACTATTGCATGCAAAAAAGAAAATTGCTTGCCGTCAGTTTTCAAGGACCAATCACGTCAATGAATGATGCTTATCTGGGCAGTTGTATCCATACACACATATAACATTGACAAACTCATGCGTATGCGACATACATGTCATCTATTCTAGTGTATACTTATGAAGGGAATTTAAAAAGATACAGTACAAATTCTGGAATCTCTTGCGGCACACCCGACATCTTTTCGGGGAACACCACTGTGCCATGGCACACAGTTGAAGAGACACTGCTATAACTAGGAATCCAAAGATAGACAGAAAAAATTGGGCATGGGGGAGGGGGCAGGAAGGGTGAATCAATTATGTCTAGGTCACCCCAGAAAGAAATTTTAGGGGTCCTTTTACTAAGGTGCACTAACTGATTTAGCTGGGAAAACAACATTTCCAAGGAATAAGCAGATTATAAATGGAATAGGATACAGTTAGGCTCTTGGCGTGCAGCAGCCGAGCAGGACGAGAAATGGAAGGTGCTTTTGAGGGTGCACCCTAAGTGATTGCTTTTCAAACAAGGACCTTAGTACACTTTGCAACTACAACCTGGCAAGACAGCCTTGCTCGGCCCCCTTCTCCCTCCCACTTCACTTAGACAATGGGACGTCGCCGGCTGCTGCTCTGGAAAGACAGCTATTAGTTGAATTCAGGGGTGCAACGATGCCAGATTCATAAAGATTGTTGCATAAGTGCTTCTATGGCAGAAAGCAGTAACAAGTGAATGAGAAAAAGGTGAATCCTAGACCTGGCTGCACATGCTTTAGAGTTTGGGTTGAAAGATGTCACTTAAATGCATATGCATGCACGCTCATACATACACACACATGCACACTGTATGACTTTGGTTGTGTTGTGGTCTTGCCAAGTTACCATCTGGCCGTAAACATTCTGGTCTGCTTTAGGCAATATCCAGATGGTAGAGTGGCTCCCTTTTACTTTTTCCTGCTGGATGTAGCCAGAGGTTCACCACAGAAGATCTGTGATAGAAATATGACTTTTAAGTTATCTAGTGCCGTGCAATTACTGGTCTGTGGACCATGGGGGGGGGGGGGGGGAGGAATTCATTATATCATGTTCTTAGGAATAATTAATGATATCATTAGAATATTGTTGAACAATTAAACAAATGCAAATAATCTGTGAGTACTGTGTCATTAATCTTGTGTAGGGGGGGAGGCGGAGGTGGGTGGGTCAATAAGGGCCTCTGAGTCCTTTGTCTTGCTGGGATGACTGACCATTTGCTGGCCATTGAACCTTGCACTATCAGCAGGGAGCCCTCCCACAGCTGAAATCTCTGCCACCCTCCCTGGTTTCTAAGTTTATTTGTTACTTATATATCGGGTTGCCAGATTTTCCAATTGGAAAATCTGGACCCCTAGACCTGCCCCCAGGCCCTCCCAGTTCCGCCCATCCCTGCCCTGTAATGCTCTAATCCCGCCCCCGATCCTGCCCTCCACCGCCTGCTCTTGTCGGGCAGGTAGGAAGTCCACGCATGCACGGATTTCCTCCCTGCCCAACACAATTTCAGGAGACTTTTCAAAACCCAGACAAAATGCATTGGTCCATCAAGCCCAGTAGCCCGTTCTCACAGTGGCCAATCCAGGTCCCTAGTACCTGGCCAAAACCCAAAGAGTAGCAACATTCCATACCGAATCTCAAAGAATAGCAAGATTCCGGAATCCCAGAGAGTAACAAGATTCTAGAACCCCAAAGAGTGGCAACATTCCATTATCTCAGAGTAAGCAAGATTCCGGAACCCCAAATAGGAGCAACATTCCATGCAGAATCCCCAAAAAGTAGCAAGATTCCAGAACCCCAAAGAGTAGCAACATTCCACGCTACCGATCCAAGGCAAGCAGTGGATTCCCCCATATCTTTCTCAATAACAGACTATAGACTTTTCCTCCAGGAACTTGTCCAAACCTTTCTTAAAACTAGTTGTGCTATTCGCTCTCACCACAACCTCTGGCAACGTGTTCCAGAGCTTAACTATTTTCTGAGTGAAAAAAAATTTCCTCCTATTGGTTTTAAAAGTATTTCCCTGTAACTTCATCGAGTGTCCCCTAGTCTTTGTCATTTTTGACGGAGTGAAAAATCAATCCACTTGTATCCGTTCTACTCCACTCAGGATTTTGTAGACTTCAATCATATTACTGGACTCATTGATGCTTTTTTTAAATATGTATGTACACACTGTCAATCAAAACCAAACAAACCCCACACCCTAATGTTTTTTGTCGTGTCTTCCACAGAACTCAGCCGATTCTTTTGAAATTTAGTGTGTTGTATCCTGAGGGAAGTTGATGTAAATATTTTGCACTGTACCACAACACTACCTTTTGAAAATGAAGTGTGAAATGGCATATCTTGCACAAAAAACTAAAGCCATATAGTAATGTTCAATTAATCATATGTTCGAAGTGTGCTCCATTTGCATGAAGGCACACCTTCAGCCTTGGTCAATGTGTTTGAGACTCATCCTCCTGCTTCAGTACAAGATCGAATTGAGTGTGGTCATCCGCTGCCTGGCTTACAATCCACAGTGCCTGTTGCTCAGATCTTGCGTAGCAGCCCATCAAGACTGTTTTTGGTGCGACCCTTCTGTGGGAACTCTTTCAACAATCGTTGACTGCCGTAACCTTTTAGCAGTACCAAGTTCTTTATCAGAATTCGGTCTTCTGCAGTGAAAACCATTTTGATACAGACTGTTTACAAATTAGCATTTGTTTCTGCATGAATCCAATAGAAACAAAGCATTTTCACAAGGTAGTGCTGTGGTAAAGTGGGAAATATTTACATCATTTTACATCAGCTTCCCTCAGGGTAGGACATATTAAGTGCTCCTTTTAAGGAGGCGTTAGTTTTTCGGCTATAACGCTAGAGCACCTTTGTAAAAGGAGCCCTAAATTTCATAAGCATCAGAGTTCTGTGGAAGGTATAATAAAAAAAACAAAAACCAACAACCCAGGATGTGTATTATGAATTGTATTTCCTTATTTATGAATTGTACCCCTCCTTAGCGTTGGCCACCAGTGACAGCTCCGACGCTCATAGGAATTCTATGTTACCACACAGCTTTGTAAAGGAGGGGGTGTATTTCCTTCTTTAAAAAAACCATTGTGCTACATATCTTAAGATTCTAGCAATTCATATTATAAAAAGGAGAGGCAAGGAATCATTATTCTCCAAAAGGCTCAGGGGGCTCTTGATGTTGCCTTGAAAGCTTATGTGGACTGGAGCTTCCCAGAGTCCATCCCACATTCTGTTCACCCTTTAATTGAGCCTAGATTAGAATTAAACTCAACTTTTTTAAGTAGAAGGTTTTTTTTTTTAACTGAAAAGGATTGCTAAAGAAGATCTGATTTTTCTCCCAGTGAAGATTCAATACCGTCCGAATTCTTTAACCGCTGATCGAATCCACAACAGCTGCTTTGAAGGAACGGCCGGCCCGTTTTAAGAAACCTTGATTACATCTCTCCCCTCGTGGGGCGGCCAACCGGCTCCATGTTCCCCGGACAAGCTGCTCCAGTCCTGGCTTTCCTCCACTGCGGGTATGGAGATGTAGTACAAAGTATCCCGGCGGTGAGCTCAAAAGACGACCTTGGGCAAAGAGCAGCAGCGCGGCAAGGAAGCGGCGGCCCGGGGATGAAGGAGACGCAGTGGGGCAATCGGTGGGTCCCGGTTGCACCAAGGTAAAGGCAACTTCTCTCCCGCATGAAAAGCTAGGACTGGAGGCAGAATGCGGGAAAGTGAACCGAGTTTGGCTCTTCTTCTTGCCAGTACAGGGCTGGGACCCTTTTTCCGAGGAATGCATGACATCCCCCCCCCCCCCCAGGAGAAAAGAGAGCTAGGTGCAGGCAATAGAAGTGGAGAAAAAGACTTCAATAAATGCAAACGAATGCAGCGGCAGAGGCAAAACTCATCCCAAATAGCAGGTTGCAGAGAAAACCAGGAGCTCTTTTCATTTGAGAGCCATGAACACGTGAAAGGGAAGAGTTTCAAATGGAGCTCATGCATATTAACTGGGTCTCTTTAATTGACTTCCCCCCCCAAAAAAAAACCCTGATTCTGTTAATCCAACTCTTCTATTTTGGGGAGACGCCTCTGCCCTAAATTTTGTCAGCATCACTTGGTGGACAGGGCACCATCAGCTTCAAACTTTAGAGATGGACTCTGCCCAGCCTCCTGCCCATTAGCCCTGACTGATGCCGCTGCTGCTCTAAAGGGGTATTCTGACACCACCAAGGCTAGTTAAAAATTTCTCACAGCAGCCCTCTGAAGCACTTCATGGCTCTATTTGGCAGAGTAATATCAACCAAATGCTCTGTCTTATTTGTTTGGACAAATTCCTGGAGGAAAAATCCATAGTCGGTTATTGAGAAAGACATGGGGGAAGCCACTGCTTGCCCTGGATTGGTAGCATGGAATATTACTACTCCTTGGGTTTTGGCCAGGTACTAGTGACCTGGATTGGCCATCGTGAGAACGGGCTACTGGGCTTGATGGACCTTTGCCATCTACCCATGACAGTTCAGAATGGGTTACAAGTTTACATACATATTAGTGTTTATATATAAGGTGTTGGCAAACATGGCAGATGGCAAAACACAACATAATATAACATGGTATGGTGAAACATAGCATGACAAACATTGTATTACAAGCTTGGTTAACATAGCTTGGCAAACCTAGACATACATGGCTTGGCATACATAGTATTATATGTACAAAACATGGCATGGTAGATATAGTATACAAGTGTGGCTAGCCTAGTATGACATGACAGTATGGTGTGTTCCAAAGTAGAATGTAGCGTGGTACACATGAGATGGTAGTGGGAATGTAGCACGGTAGACATAGTGTGGCAATCACAGCTTGAAAGATACAATGTATAGTATAGTACAATGAGAAAGTGACACCCTATGACAAAATGTGGCAAAGCGTTGTCTGAAAAAGCGCAGTGTGATGACAAATAGTAGATAGAACGGTGGGATCTTGCACAGGTGACTTGGGAACAGTGTGGTGGGCAAAGCACATCAGCATTTGAGACCCATGATGGCGAAGGGCTGGTGCTCTTCTTTTTAAGGCTTGGGAATTTGGGTACGTGCATTCAAGGGAAGAGGTGGGTTTTTATTGCTTTCCTGAAAATGCAGTAATCTGCCTCCTATGTGGCCCCCGGCTCTCCACGCGGAACACTGGCTACCTGTCAAAAAACACTGCATATTCAGGGCCCTGGTAATAGCTCATAAAAAATTTCACAACATAACCTCCACCTACATTACATCCAAGCTACACCCCTAACCGCCTGCTCTGAAGCAGAGAGTAGGCATTCCCTGGGAAGGTCCCTCCAGATGGAAACTGCTTGTAAGCGCCTGAACAGATAAGATCACAGAACTCGCAGATGACATTCCGAAGAGCAGTGAAGACCCTCCTCTTCAACTAAACGGATGCCAGCAGACAGACACCTCATTTTATCTATGTCTCATGTCCAGTCATGTCCTTGACTTACTGTTGAATGTTTAATTTCCTGTGTATGTTATTTTTTGTAACCCATTCTGAGCTTCCTGTACAGGATAGAAACTGAAATAAATAAATGAAGTTCAGTAGACCTTCTAATGATCTTATATGAGTAGGTAGCTTGTTCAAAATGTGCAGGAGGTAGTGCATTTAAGATCTTTTTCAGACAGTCTCAAGGTGGAGGTCACATCCCAAGGGTGTGCGTAATAGTGTTTCTTCTTGCAAGTGAAGTGATTGATTTGGGGTGTAGGGTAGTTAGTAGTAGGGTAGCATTTGACAGCAAAATAAAGTGAAATCCTACGGTGAATTTGTAACCACCCTTTTCCCTTTCCCATTTTTCTTCGCAGAATATTTCTTTCAAGATCAGAAACTTAAGAAATACAGAAAGCTCTGAAGCCACGAACCTCTACTGTCTCTCACTCCACTTTGGGTTTAAATGCTGGGTTGCAGCCAAGACTAATAGTATGACATCCTGGTAACCATGCACAGGGTTTGGGGTTCCAATCAAGAGCTAAAGAGGCAGCAGCACGAGAATGGAGATGATACCTATTCAAGAGCAATGTTCTTCCAGGAAGAAGCATCCAGGTGAGGTCAGTATGGGAAGGACATGACTTGAGGCTGCTCATGAACCAGATTAAAGCTACAGCAGCCTTCCACAGTACCAACAGAATATGGTAGTTGAAAGCTTGGAGCAGAACAGGACTTTGACAGAAGAGGTGTTCATTTTGGATTTTCTTTTAGAGGGAATATTTTGCTTAGATCAGGTGTCCCTGTCTTCTTCTAAAACCTGGATCTTTTCCAAACCTCAGTGTTTGATAACAATATGCTATTTTGGCAACCAGTTTTGAGTTCCTCCGAAAACATGTGTTGGCTGGAAAAAGAGGGCTCATGGGAGCTCTAGCTATCTAGATGGAAAAGATGAATTCTAGTTTCCTTCTGAAGACAGAGTACCCAACTCATTTGACAAGGGTCAACTATAGCCGGAAACCAATTGAGGTGGCAGCTGAGTCCACAAAGCCCAACACAACCCACTCCAATGAGGAGGTGTTTGTGCTGCCCACTTTTTCCGCAGCTGCCAAGGTCAGAGTGACCATCACCTTTGTCCTTTTCATTTCATCAGCTTGCTTTAACATCATTGCCCTCTGGACCATCACCCGGAAGTACAGAAAGAGGTCACACATTCGGATCCTGATCTGCAACCTTGCCGTAGCTGACCTCCTGGTGACCTTCATAGTGATGCCCCTCGATGCTATCTGGAACATCACTGTGCAATGGTATGCTGGAGATTTGGTCTGTCGGGTCCTCATGTTCCTCAAGCTAGTGGCCATGTATGCATCAGCATTTGTCACTGTGGTGATCAGTTTGGACCGCCAGTCAGCCATCTTGAACCCACTTGGCATAGGGGATGCCAAAAAGAAGAATAAAATCATGTTGTGTGTGGCCTGGGCACTGAGTGTTCTACTTGCAGTTCCACAGGTAGGTTCCTCCATTCACTGCCCTTTATCTGCCACTAAGCTGGGCACAGCTCCACATGCCAGCAACAGTGCTTTCACTGAGAAGCTGTGCTAATCTCCCATCAAAGTTCTCTGGGGTAGGAGAATATTTAAGGATGGAGACATGGTCAAAAATTTTAAGGCAAGGTACAGAAAATCCTACTCTCCCTCTAACCACAGATATATCTCATGCTGACAGCAAGTAAAACCACTTAATGTTCCAATAGCAATCATTTCCATTGGTCAAATAGTTTGGTATGAGTGTTGTCTTGCATGAGATGCTGATTCTATTTCCAGAGCTTGGTTTCTAATCTTTGGGCTAACAAGGATTAAGGATATTAACAACCACAAAACAATTGGAGCTCCAGTTCTATATTGATTGAGCAAAGCTCTGGATGTATTTTTGGGATTCATTATCTTCTATGAAATCATAGAAAGGATTACTTGTGCCTATGTTTTCTCAGGACTTATTTGTCCAGCATTCTCTCTGTTCACTAGTTCCCTACCTTCAATATTTAGATGCTCCTCCATACAGTATTAAATTTAAACATATATTATGCATCCCCTTAATCCCCTGTCCTCTCCCCCAACTGTGGGTGTTGAACAAAGCTAGGACAATTTCCCATAAAACCAAAGGCAGAAAATAAACAAAATAAAATAACAACAGAGGCAATGTGGCCCTTTCAGTACCAGAAAGACTCGATTTAAATCATGGTTTTCTACAGACTCATACTTGCTGGTATAATCTTAGTAGGTTGGATGAGGCTCTGCAGGTTTTGCGCTGGAGTAGATTCCACTTGGAGGAGATAAGACAACCGGGGCAATACAGTCAGCTGGCAGCTTGCATCTTCCGTCCAGTACCTAGGAATAATTGTCTTGCTAAAGGGTCTGTACTTTTAGAAGATTGTGTTTCTGGGCGATATTGCTATATAGTTTTCTAATCCTCTTTCTTGCGGGGTGGGGTCTCTTCTAGCTCTTCGTGTTCCACGCAGTGAGTCCTTCACAGTCTGCATACTTTATCCAATGCGCCACTGTGGGCAGTTTCCAGGCCCATTGGCAGGAGACCCTTTACAACATGTTCACCTTCTCCTGCCTCTTCCTGTTGCCCCTTCTCATTATGGTGCTCTGCTATACTCGCATCCTGATCGAGATTTCCCGGAAAATGAAGAAAGCTTGTGGTGAGTCCACTTTAACCTGACCTCCCCCCATCTTAGTTTTAGTAGTCTGAATTTTTAAAGCTTGTGCCAGGTGTTTGATAATGAACAAGCTATGTGACCAGAGAATATATTTAAAACATGCAGAGAACATATTTTAAAAAACCCCAACCGCAGCTAGTTACATGGCCTAGAGCAATGCTAAGGTGTTTATTAATCATTTTATACAAAAGTGTTTTGTTTTATATGCTTTTGGAAAACAGTTTTAAGGTTCAATCTACCCACTTTTGTGCAGAAGCAATTTCAGGTTTTCATTTTGCCTTTGTTCCTTTTTGCAGTGTCTTCCAAAGAGATTCATCTCAGACGATCCTCCAACAACATCCCCAAAGCTCGTTTAAGGACACTGAAGATGTCTATGGTCATTGTCTTTACATTCATTGTGTGCTGGACTCCTTACTACCTGCTGGGTATCTGGTACTGGTTTTCTCCGGAGATGCTAACAAGAGAGCGTGTGCCACCCTCCCTCAGCCACATTCTCTTCCTCTTTGGACTCTTTAATGCTTCCTTGGATCCCCTCATCTATGGTCTTTTCACCATCCACTTCCGCAGGGAGATCCGGCGGGTCTGCCGCTGCAGCAAAGGGTCCAAGGAGCTGAACACAGCCTCCATGGCTACTGGATCCTTCCGTGTCTCCACCTCTGTGGTGCCTGTTAAGAAGGTTAGTGGGGCTCAGTATGGACTGGAAGTCACTGGACTCGGTCTCCAACCTGGAAAGTGCGAGCAATGCAGGAGGAAAATGGCAGAGAGCTTCCTATAATCTGTCCCTCTTGCACCAAACAAACCTATAAGCCTCCCACCCCAAAAGGCATAAAGCTGAAGAGACCACCATAATAATAATTTTAAAAATGACCTTTCTGCATAGTAATTCTGTTTATCATACAGGGTAAAAGTAATTGAACTGAAAGAAAATTGTCGTAATTTACACTTTTTCCTCTCATGAAAAGCCTAGTGTTAAGTTCTGCTCTCAACCCAACTGCTGTTCCAAATACCCAAGACTAAGCTCCAACTATTTTCGACCTCCAAACTGTGACAACATGTCACCTCCTTCTAGCAGTAAGCCAACACTGCAAACATTTTCTCTGTTGCAAAGTAAGCCTCATTTCCAGTCAGTTTTATGTATTTACTTAATTATTCAGACGCCTAACCCAAAATGGCCTATTTTAAATTTAGTTTTGTATCTCCCTCATGTAGGGTCAGAAATAAAATATGCAGTCATCTCTCTTTTTATAATTATTTATTTGAAAATCATTAACAAGTAACACACTTGTTATAATAAAACGAAAAGTAACAATACATAAGAGGAAATCGAGTAAAGTAAGTAACAATTAACAATCTTAGACCCCAAAAACCTGGTGGGGAGAAGCCCTGAAATTTAGAAACATAAACTTTCAAGAAAACCATAAAGAAATGGCTTTAACAGGAACAACTCCTCATTTACATTATCACACCCTTTAAACCCTGGAGATCTTCTTCATGTCCAGAAAGCTCTGGAGATGGTCTGGAACAAAAAAAGGTATATTTTGTCCCTAAATGTTTAATGAGGCACTTGCATGGTTATGCCGGTTGAAAAGTGGCACCTAGATCTTTTGTTTCTTGCCTCATTGTTAAAACTAAACTAAACTAAACTAAACTAAACCTTAAGTTTATATACCGCATCATCTCCACAGAAGTAGAGCTCGGCACGGTTTACAAGAACTTAAAAATGAGAAAGGGTAGGAAAAGGTTTACATAAGTTTATAAGTTGAGTGGAAAAAGTAAGGGAAAAAAGAAATTACATGTTAGAGAAGAGCCAGGTTTTTAGTTGCTTGCGGAATAAATAGAGGGAGCTCAGGTTCCGCAGCGGGATGGTAAGGTCATTCCAGAGACCTGTGATTTTGAATAGAAGTGATTTACCCAGTTTACCTGCGTGGAGAATACCATGTAGGGAGGGGAAGGATAGTTTTAATTTATGGGTGGTCCTGATGAAGTCAGGGCACGAGGTGTTGAAGGAAAGTGGGATTAGGGAAGGAAAGATGCCGTGAATAATCTTAAAAGCCAGGCACGAGCATTTGAATTGGATTCTGGAAATCACTGGAAGCCAGTGAAGATTGGCCAGGAGTGGAGAGACGTGGTCAGATTTATATTTTGCAAAAATCAGCTTGGCTGCTGTAATCTGAATAAGCTGGAGTATTTTCCTCCTTTCTTAGGTTGTTTTAGTATCAGGGTAGATCCAAATACATTGTCCAAGAAAAGGAGTATGAGCATTGTGAAAATACAATTTTAGAACAGTGCTGAGATCCTGCTGGAAAACGAATGAAACAAACAAGGTAGCTTTCTCCTCAGTTGTTACTACAGATGTTTCCAGGATTGCTGATATATTCCCCCAGATCAAGAGTTGATTCCGAGGACCTTGAAAAATTTTATTCAATGGAGGAATAGCCTCAGGAGCAAAACTCAATATTTGTAGTAAGTAACAATTCCACTGGGGAAATCTCTAATGACCTCAGGAAATTTAATTCTCAAGTTCAATCTTCTATTATGGTTCTCCAATTGCTCTATCTTTTTATGAATCAGTAATTTATCTTTAATTAGACTTTCAGATACAGATTTTAAGAGCAGTTATCTCTTGATTCACATTGACAAACTTAGCCTCATTATTCGTTTTTAAATCTTCAACAGTCTACCTTGCTTACCAATGACAAAGTTTCCTATGCTGTTTTTTGCACGATACTGTCCATTCTCTGGCGTGTCCTCCAGACATCCAACGAGGTTACTTCTGAGGGGGTCGGAATATTGCCTTCGACTTCTAGTTGACTCTTCGTCACTGTAACTCCTTCCTCCGTCCTGCTCCCCTCTAGCGAGTTGGCTCCTGCAACACTTCGGTATCGGGGCCACTCTGCAACTTGAACGATGCGGCTGCGGGATACGGAGGTACTACCAGGTCAAGAGGCGAGAGGGAACTTTCGGCTCCGGCGTGACGGCCAAGTTCCAGGACGCCAACGCTTGCAAGCCTTGCACTCCCACTATTGGAAGAGTTCTGGCAGCAAAATCCAGCGTAGTCTGGCACATCAGCGTTGAAGAGTCTGCTGGTGGGGGGTCTCGAACAGACTGTGCCTTTGCGCTCTGTAGTGGCAGAGCGCTTGAGGAAAAACAAACAACGATCCGCTAGCAGTGCATCACTCCCGCCGCCATCTTGGACACTCTCCCAAAATCAGCAGAATGAGCACAACCCACTCCACTCAGAAAAGGAGCATTTTTACTCAATCCCAAACTGACTACATAAACAAGAAAAAAACATCATAGGTTACTTTGCTGAAGTAGTCAGTGAAAACTGTAAGGCTGTTTTAGATTCTTTACTTTGTAATTTTTCCATTTGTATTTCTTATCTTTTCATTACTTTTTATTCTTTAATTTTGTTAGGGATGTGCAATTAAAATTTTAATCAAAATGCAGCCCAACTGCAGTCTGAAGTAGATCTGACACCTAATGGCCATAGTGAGAAACCACCCAGTTTCTGCTTCCTGAAGAGGCTACAGGGATGCGCCACATAACGTCCATATTACATTCAGTAAAAGTGGACGTTGTCTTTTGGACTTATTTTCTATTCTAAAACTCTCTCCTCCCCCCTGCGGACCACCAGCACCACCATCATCTACTCTAAACCCCACGCGCTGCTCTCCTCCCTTCTGTACCCAAGATGAATGGCGCCGCTGTCCATCTCCCCGCTCCTCATCCCCTGACTGGCACTTTACTTACCATACACGTGCTGGTGCTGAAAGAGGCTGACACCATTGTTCTACGCTGGGCTGGTGTGGGGCCTTGAGCATCTGTGCAGGTTCAAGATCTTCCGACTCCCACCCTGAGATTCTCATTTGAGAGCCTTAGAGAGGGTGGGAGCTGGAATCAAGCCCCTGTAGTGGTCCAGTGTAGAACAGCGCGTCGCCCTCTTTCAGCACCGGCACGAATATGGTAAGTAAAGTGCCAGTTGAGAGGGGAGGGAGGAGATGGACAGCAGCACTGTTCATATTGGGTATGGAAGGGAAGACAGCAGTGCTGGTGGCCTTAGCACCATAAACATTAACACAAAAGGATGTTGCCTGGAATGACGTTATGCAGAAACCAAAAATAAATAAAAAATATATATAACACTATGAGTAGATGCTCTTGATGCAGGTATTTATTTAAATCCAACATATAAAAATCATCCAGGCTTAATGCAGTGCATACCTGTATTTTATTTATTGTTTGGAGTGAGTAGTATCTCAAGGTGAATTACATTCAGATGCAGTGGGTATATTTCCCTGTATCTGGAGGGCTTACAGTCTAACTTTGTACCCGAGGCAATGAAGGATTAAGTAACTTGCCTACAATCACAAGAAGCAGTGGTGGGATTTGAACTGGGCACCCTTGCATGCCATAATAAACCTAACAGGTGTTTCTGGTTCAAGTAATTTTTTTTATATACCAAGTATGCAGACCAATGATCCATCTTTCCAATAGTGGTGATCTCTTCCTGAGCCTCCATAATCTGTGCATCCCCATCAACCACTGCTAAATAACACTTTACTTGGACAACATATATGATCAGACCAGATGTGTGGCTCAATTTAGCCTGTGCTCATTTTCTGGAATGCTCTTCCGGAGTCTGTTATAGGGGAAAACACCCTCCAGGGATTCAAGACAAAGTTGGACAAGTTCCTGCTAAACTGGAAAGTATGCAGGTGAGGCTGGACTTTGACCGGGGGGCCGTGCGTGAGCGGACTGCTGGGCACGATGGACCACTGGTCTGACCCAGTGCACAGGCAGCTTTAATCTTCATCCAGTAAGGTCTTACTTTGAATACCAACTGATTGGTATATGGTTACTAAGACAACCGTAGTAATCTTAACATTTTAATTAAGGACATAAAAACATTTTACATAGTTTTGTTCTAAATATGGTGGGGTCATGGGAAAAACCAACAGGCCAAATATAGTGCTCTGCACATGGTTGTAAAACCAATTCCACCTTGATCACAAAATGCAGGAAATCTACATGTTTATATACAAAACTCCCAGTCTGTACGTGAAGGAGTTACTGGGAAAATATCTGTAGTCAGGTCTAACATTCACCACAAAAATCAATGTTTGTTTTAGAGACATTTTACTAAGTCCTTTTTGTAAAAACAAAACAAAAAACACAAAAACCCAGAAAAGCCGTCAACTGGAAACTGAATCAATGTATTATACAGTGATCTACATATGAAGATGAGAAGGCATCAGTTAGGATTCATATTCAATCTCCAAAAGGAAAAGCTGTGTTATGAAAGACCTTAACGACGCCTTCTGTCCCTATCAGGGCTCCTGCTCCGTCTGCGTCCTCCCCTGAAAGAGAAACAAGGGTTTACACTCTCATAGACTGATTACCAGTGTCAGGTTCTCCCTTTACCTCTCTAGCCAGGGCTTCTAAGTCAAAGGATAGTTAACAGGGTCAGGTGATTTGCTGGTGTAACTGTAACTCAAAGCTTACAATGGACATTGGTCTGAGGGAACTAATCTGGGAAAGTGACACACTCAGGGTCCTGAAGTGGTATGCAGAGTGACCCCTCCCCCAGCAATACTGGAGGTGCAGGCTTAGAAAAAAATTAGTTATGATCTACATGGAGGATGAAGATCAACCCTGTTAAAAGGATATGAAATGGAGTTGAAGAGGTTAAATGCTACTGGGTGCAGTTTGCTCAACTCATCTTTATTCAATGTGTTCTCACTCTTCATATGCTTTTCTCCTTTTCACTGGCAGAAGCAAGTTTTCATATCCTAGTCACACTGCATACATCTCTCTTACATGCAACTTCAGTGCAAGCTGGAACCATCTTTCCATCTCCCAAACAGCCCCATGTTTCCCATGGTGAAAAGGAAAGCAATAATTTAGGGTCTCACCTTCGTTTTCCTCTTGGAGGTCCCCTGACAAAACACCAGTCTACATTGACCGCCTGTCCCATCAGTTCCTGGCCGTTCAGCCCTTCCATAGCGGCCAGTGCCTCCTTATAGGTTTCATATTCCACTAGGGCATACCCCTGCAAGAGGACAGGGGAGCAGGGAAAAGGAGGCAATGTATTAGGTTTACAAGAATCTTAGAGGAAGTTGCTCCCCTTTGCCTAACACAGTGGGATGTCTTTCCTACCTTCAGATAACCTGTTCTTCTGTCCAAATTCAAGTGGATGTTCTTTATCTCCCCATACTCAGCAAATTTATCGTGTATATCCTCTTCTGTGGCTTCTTCATGCACTCCCGTTACAAACAGAATCCAGCCTTCAACCGCTGTGGCCATACAGATATGAGAAAACCCAAAGTTTTGACACATGCTATGTAACATGCACTCCTTTCCACTCAAAGAAAAGGCTTCTCAAAAATGCATTATGAGAATACGAGAACGTCTGCCATTTCCATCATGGGAGTAACGCTATGGAACAAATTAACTGGACCGATAAGGGCGCTATCTGATATTCAGAAGTTTAAAAAAAATTCTTAAAACTACTTTATTTCTAGAAGCTTTTCAATAAAAGATGCACCGTAATTATTCATTTGTAATTTGAGATGTTTGTATAAGTTTTTGTCTGTTTCATTTTGTGTATGTTACCTTTGTAATGTCGCCTAGGAATATGCGGTTGATACATTTTTTTTCAATAAATAAATAAATAAGGCTGCAGGAGCCATGATGCGTAATGCAGACAAAACAATTTCACTTGACTCTATGGGCCAACTGAATATGAACACCAGGCCAGCCATACATTTTTCCCATAAATTAAAAAAAACAAAAGCATGCACATGTGAATTTCAGGATTCACTTGAGCCCCACGTGTGCTGCATTTATTGCTGTAACACCCAGAAACTATGGTGAGAATTCTTTGAAAATTCTGTTTTAGCTCACATCAAATATATGGGAAAATTCTGTGTGTTTATACCCGACTGATGTGATAAAAATGGCACTTCAGCCTCTATCATGTATGTTTGCTATTCAGCTATTGTTACCTCTTGGGGATTTCTCAAAGTTCTATCCTGGGCCCTTTCATTATTTACTGTCCACTTTCCTGGTGTGGACTCATCTATTTCTATTTTCCAAAGACACAGAGACCTCTTTCCCTTATTAGAAGTTACTCCCTTTTGCCTAATCCAGTGGGTTATCTTTCCTACCTTCAGGTAACCTGTTCTTCTGCATCACATTTGTGACCCTTCTGTACCACAAATGAGCTCCCTGTTTCACAATGAATGCCACAGAAAATCATTCTTCCCTGCCAATATTCCTGTTTCCCACACCACTTTTTAATTTCTTTAGCGCTTTTCTCCAGTTCTGCTAGAACTTGTAAGAAACAAAAAGATGTGGAAGGCTCAGTGGTCGGACAAGGTCTAAGCTGCATTTTTCCCTCAGTCACCAACTGTAAAATACAAAATCTATCCCTAAGACAAGCTGCCATCTCCTCACCAACATACCTGATTCCTCCTGCACTCCCTCAGAACTCAACTGCCTGTTTAATTTTCCGACTCTCATCTCTCCGCTTTTTACACTGACTTCCCACAAAATGCCAATTCAAGTACCCACAGGGCCTAGCATATCCCACCTTGTAACTACTGCACTGCCATGTGGTCAGTAATCATCACCCTACTTCTGGGCGTTTTCCTCACTCATCTCCTGATCTGTGGGATACTGCCACCCCCCCACCCCCCCAGAAATTCATGAGACCATACGGCTAAGCAACTTTAAAGCAAACTGTAAACCCCACTTTTATGATCTACTTTCTTGTTCTGTTGATCGGTCTTGTGAGCTATATTAAAGCACGCTGTAAGTAAATAGATGTGTGTGTGTGTGTATGTATA
Organism: Geotrypetes seraphini; assembly: GCF_902459505.1. Taxonomy (NCBI): domain Eukaryota; kingdom Metazoa; phylum Chordata; class Amphibia; order Gymnophiona; family Dermophiidae; genus Geotrypetes; species Geotrypetes seraphini. The sequence continues at coordinate 40,056,030 of NC_047099.1, forward strand.
TATCTCCATACTAGGTCCATCTAGCCCAGTATCCTGTCTCCACAGTGGCCAATCCAGGTCACAAGTACCTGGCAAACACCTAAATAGTAGCAACATTCCAAGATACAAATCCCAGGGCAAGAGGTGGCTTTCCCTGTCTGTCTTAATAGCAGACTATTTTTATAAGCGATGCTGCTGAAGGCCTGTCAGGTAAGATTTGCCTCTTTGCCGATGATACCAAAATCTGCAATAGAGTAGACACCCCGGATGGTATGAATAACATGAAGACAGATATAGTGAAGCTTGAGAATGGTCTGAAATTTGGCAGCTAAAATAAGCAAGGTCATGCATTTGGGCTGCAAAAACCCGAGGGAATGGTACAGTTTAGGGGGTGGAGAATTTATGTGCACAACAGAAAAGCAGGACTCGGGTGCAATTGTATGTGATGATCTTAAGGTGGCCAAACAGGTTGAAAAGGTGACAGTGAATCCTAGAAGGATGCTAGAGTGCATAGGAAGAGGTATGGCCAGTAGGAAAAAGGAGGTATTGATGCCCCTGTATAAGACTCTGGTGAAAACTCATTTAGAATATTGAGTACAATTCTGGAGACCGCACTTTCAAAAAGAGATAAAAAGGATGGAATCAGTCCAGAGGAAGGCTACTAAAATGGTGCATGGTCTTCATCATAAAGTTATGAGGACAGACTTAAAGATCTCAATATATATAATTTGGAGGAAAGGGGAGATATGATAGAGATGTTTAAATACCTACGTGATGTAAATGTGCATGAGTCGAGTCTCTTTCATTTGAAAGGAAGCTCTGGAATGAGAGGGCACAGGATGAAGTTAAGAGGCGATAGGCTCAGGAGTAATCAAAGGAAATACTTTTTTACAGAAAGGATGGTAGATGCATGCAACAGTCTTCCAGAAGAGGTGGTAGAGACAGAGACTGTGTCTGAATTCAAGAAAGCGTGGGATAGGCACGTGGGATCTCTTAGAGAGAAGAGGAGATAATGTTTACTGCAGATGGGCAGACTGGATGGGTCATTTGGCCTTTAGCTGCAGTCATGTTTCTAAGGACCTTTCTTCCAGGAACTTGTCCAAACCTTTTTTAAAACCAGCTCTATTAACTGCTGTTACCACATTCTCTGGATTAAGGCACATATAAAATTCTAAAAATATAACCAATGGATTGACAATAAAATTGTAGAAGAAATATTTTTAAAGCAGGTAATAATTAAGCTCTAAAATCTGTTAGGGGGAGGGGTGGGGATCCAAGTTGACTAACAAGGCAAGGTTTGAAAAAGTTCTGGGAAAAAATTCAATATAAAATTATTGGCTAGATAGACTTGGGAGAGCCATTGTTAATTCCTTGGAAATGAACAGTGGAAAATAGATGTACTTTTTGGGACTTGCATGGTACTTCTGACTTGGACTAGCCACTGCTGGAGATAGGCTTCTAGGCTCATCTTCTTAGAGGTTATCAATATCCACAAGCATTTCATATACTTACATCTCTGTGGACCTGGCTCATCTCCATCCTGTTCCACACTATCATAATCCTCACGCACCCGGGCCCTGGAACCTTCATCTGAACAATAAGTATGAACACCCAAATTAATATTTTTATAACATTACTGCTTGCCAATATGCTAGAGCTGCCACAGTGCCAGGTTCAAGTCTCAGCTCAGGTAGCTCAAGTCTTCTGCCACTGGGGCTGAGGATACTGTGGAAGTGGCACTGATTGCTTCAAGACACGGCTATTCCATTCAATACAAAACAGTGACACCTTCCAGTTAGAGTAAGTCTCAAATTTTATCAGATGATAAAAATACAAAACCAAAAAAAAAAACCTGTCAACTTGAAGTTAACAGCAAGAACATTGTGTTTCAAGTTTTATTAAAATCGTTTATCAAGATTTCTAAGCGAGTTACAATAAAAAGATTTTAGGATAAGAAAACTAAATTTGGACATTTGACTAATGGGAAACGCAAGTTTGGAGGTGTGAGATACAATTGCAAAAGAAATGGAGAACATTTAAGGAAAGAACAAAAGGACCAGGGCAAGACAAAATGACTCTTAAGTAAACCCTTAAAGTGGTTGAGATTTTCCTTAAAGCAGTCGATATTTAAGAAAATAGTTGACTTACCGGTACTTTCTTGTTTGCTTAAGTTTTTTTGTTTACTTAAAAAATGTTTGGGGTTGGTTTTTTTTTTTCCAATTCTTTATTCATTTTTCCAACTTACATCAAGTACACAATATTACATCAGGTAAAATTTGTATACAACACTTGAATTTCTTTCTTATATCATCTTAAATACATAAATTTATACCCTCCCCACCCATCCTTCCCACAAATAATTTAATCAAAAATAGCATATAAATATTATATTCTTATCTATTAATTAAATCTTTAATAGAACTTTATACCATCCCCCCTCCCCCTAAATATAAATGTACTTTCAGTAGAAAATGATGTCTAATCATTGCAATAATTTGTCAATGGTCCCCAAATCTTTTTAAAATTATTATAATACCCTTTTTGTATGGCAATTGTTCTTTCCATTTTGTAAATGTGGCACAACGAATTCCACCAGAATGTATAGTTAAGAATATGCAGGTTGAGTACAGAGATGGGAATGAAAACTTGGAGGACAGTGAAGAGATAGTACCAATATAATGTTAAATGGGGAAGATGTGGGACATGATAGAGACTTACAAGATCATGAAGGGCATGGAGAAAGTGGAGAGGAACAGATTCTTCAAACGTTCGAAAACTACAAGAACGAGAGGGCATTCGGAAAAATTAAAAGGGGACAGGTTTAGAACCAATGCTAGGTTCTTCTTCACCCAAAGTGTGGTGGACACCTGGAATGCGCTTCCAGAGGGTGTGATAGGACAGAGTACGGTTTTGGGGTTCAAGAAAGGATTAGATAATTTCCTGAAGGAAAAGGGGATAGAAGGGTATAGAGAGAAGATTACTATACAGGTCCTGGACCTAATGGGCCGCCCGCGTGAGCGGACTGCTGGGTGTGATGGACCTCTGGTTTGACCCAGCAGAAGTACTGCTTATGTCCTTATGTTAAAAAAGGACCGACTAAGATTGAGGTGGTAACAAATCCAAACTGACATAGCCTGAAATATTTAAGAGAGTGCTTGTAAATATAAAATAAACATGCTCACCTGAACCAAATCCTCTTCCTTTCCTCTTCTTGGCTTTCTCCTTCAGCTTGTGAATGCTTTCTGTACAAGCAAAGTTAATATTTAAATAAGTATTTTGCACTAAAGTGAAAAAAAGGTAAATAACTTCTCTAAAAGTATCTTCCCAGAGCCAACTTTAGGCACCAGTAAAGCAAGCACATGTTTGAGCAAGTTTCCAGGAGTGGCACTTCAATAGTGGCACTTCTTAGTGTGCGCTCAGTTTTTTAGCATGCCCTAATATAAGAAATGTAAATAATAATAAGGAAAAGCAGATTAACACATGTAGTTAATTTCTATATGTTAAAGGTCTCTAATGTGCAATAACAAAATTGCAATGCACAGGCATGAGCATTACCTTAGTAAAAGCCATGGAAGTAATGAGGTTGCACAGGGCAGAACTATGAAAGGCACAGAAACTGCTGACGGGGCAAGGCAGGACAGGGAGGGGGTAAAACGTGAACCTTGCGGATTCTACGCATCACAAACACAAGCACTTAAAAATCTGTTTACCTCAATTTTGACAGCTGTGGTTTGTAATTTCAGTTTATTTCTGACAGACCTCTAAATCCCATGGATCTCGCAGACGTCTACCACACCACTTTAAAAAGAAAGCAGCCTTGGCATGGGGTCTGCAGGGATCCTTGCTTTAACTTCCGTGGACCTCACAGATCCTTCTCACCCCATATATCCTCATCTTAACCACCTCAAGTAGCATCCTTGAGGTCCACATGAGTCAAAATGAGGATCTGCAGATGAAGCAAGATCCATGAGGTCCGCAAAAGTAAAAAAATGTGGATCCCTAGGGACCCCACATTACACCCACTTTCTTTTTCAGGCTATGTGCTTTTAGGGGTCCATGTTTTAACTTCTACCCATGCTGGTTTCTTTTCTGTTTGTGGTTGGGACTGCTGATGCTGAATACTGTATGAATTTCCTGCTGTCTCTTCCTAGCTCTCTCCCTTTTGTTGTGACCAGATTTTCTACACACCAGTGCTCAAAATGCCTTCTACCTTGGGGCCCCACAGATCCCATGGAGCTTAGGTGCATGGCCTTAAAAAGAAAGTAGTTGTAGGGAGGGATCAGTGGGGATCCTCGTTTTAACTCTTGCTCACCTCATGGATCTGGCTCACCCCTGAGGTAAGTAGATTTTTAAGGACATGTGGGAGATCCAGAAGGTCCGCATTTTAGGGTTACCATAAGGTTCCAGAAAAAGGAAGCCGGATAGAGACATCCGGGTTTTACTTCCATTGACAGCAATGGAAATTATCAGGCCGGATTGAGGCATCCGAGTTTTACTTTCATTGACAGCAATGGAAATTAACAAGCCCGATTGAGACATCCGGGTTTTACTTCCATTGCTTTTTTTCTGGAGCCATATCGTAAGCCTACCGTGTTTTACCCCCTCCCGGCAGAACAGTAACAGTGGGCAATTGCACAAGGCATAATTATAACTTAGTCTGGTCCTAAATATACATTTCTCCGCCCGTATTCACGGTTTCAGCAATCGTGGTTTCAATTATTATTTAAAAGATGATTGACAGCATTCTGTAAACAACTTGCGGGTTCAGATGCAAAACTACAGTGTTCATGATCACTACACACATTGCACTAGAAACAGCCTTTAAATACAACTAAAAGAAGCTGTTCAGTGAATTATTTTAGAAATGCAGTGTCATTTGCAAGGAGATAATACCTTCTGGTGAACTACTTGTTTATTATCTCTGTCTTTATTTTTACTCCTACTGCTCAGTAACTGTCTTCTAGGTACTTTAGTTAGATTGTGAGCCTTCGGGACAGTAAGGGAATTTCAAGTACCTATTCTTTATTTACCTTATTTTTTTTTGTATCCTTTAATGCATATTTCTCTGTAAACCGCTTCGAACTTAACGGATTTAGCGGTATATAAGAAATAAATTACATTACATTATTCACTGGCTCCTTCCCCCCCCCCCCCCCACCCAAATTACGTCAGCTTGCATAGAGAAAATCGCCGATTCCCGGCACTTTCTTCACCGTGTTTTGCCTCTCCTTCTGGAACAGGCCAGGTCTCCCACCGTGTTATTTGCGGTTTCACCCTATTCACGATGGTGTTTAATAGAAAACAGCGAATAACATATGAAAAAGTTGTTCGCGGTTCTGTTAATCCCCTATCACAGCGAATACGGAGGGAGAAGTGTATAATAAGTAAAAAAAAAAAAACAACCTAGGAGGATCTCCTAGACGAATTCGTCTCTTGATGCAAATTTGGGATCCCTATAGTCCTAGAGCACGAAGTTTGATTCTTAATGAATTACATTGAAGCTTTTGATGCCTTCATGGTATCCCAAAACCTAGCAATCTACCTCGGGGGGGGGGGAGGGGTTAGGGTTGGTCACATAAACATTTTTTGGGTGGAATGATAGTATTTAATAGAATATATGGATTGGAATTTTCCAAAACTTGCGTTCTCTAAATGCGCATTTACTTTCTTCCTTCCGTAAACATGTTTTTTGAACAGAAAGGAAGCCGGGCCTGTTCCCTCCTGAAAAGCCGAACCAGGCCTGAGGTAAGGGGGGGAAGAGGGCGCCTCCCGTTTAGGGTCTCCACCGTGGCCTTAGCCGCTCACCGTCGCCATCCTCGTCCATAGCGAAATCCTCGCCTCCCGCCTCGTGGAGATCCAGCACGTCCGCCATCGCCTCACGAGCCGAACGCGCGAAAAAAAAGATGCGAGAAAAAAAAAAAGCTCCAACGACTTCTGGGCTGCTGACGCGCGAGGAGAGCGGCCGCTGTCGGGATACTGAAGGGCGGAACCGCGGAGAACGCTGGGATACTGAAGGGCGGAACCGCGGAGAACGCTGGGATACTGAAGGGCGGAACCGCGGAGAACGCTGGGATACTGAGGGGCGGATAGCGGTTCAATGGCCAGAGCGCATAGGTGCTGAAGTGATGAATGGGTGATAAAAATGTGACCAAGTGATTCTTTGTAATGCGATAGAAAGCCGAGATATTGGTTGAGTCCTGGCTGCTGGGCGTCAAAATTATTTTATCATTCCTACATTGTTTGAAAATGTTCTTTTTAGCATCTGGTTTTACAGCAGTTGCTAATATTTCTCTCTTCCTCCCTATGCCCAAGTCACTGCTTTCATTTCCCCATGTGCCCCATCTCTTTCCCTCTCATTCACTCCATTTGTCCATCCTGACCCAAGTTCATGCTTCCCTCCCTCCACCTCAGCATCTCTTCCCCCTCGATTCTGTCCCATGCTCCCTCCTTCTGTGTCCCACCCTGACCCAACATGCCCCTTCTTCCTCCCTGTTAAAACTTAACCCTCCTCCCTTCAGTGTCCCAATACACCCCTTGTCATCTTTCCTACCATTCAGTGTACCAAATTCGTGCCTCTCATGGTTGTTTACCTCCTCTGGCTATCTCCAGCAAGGCACACTTTGCAAAGCCACAGCTGCTGGTTCATACACACAGCTTGCAGCTGACCCACCCTTGTATATTCTGTAGGCCAGGCCACACCAGCCATACTTCCCTGGTTTCTTTCAAGTGCTTGATTCCTGATGGTATCCAACCCTTGTGGCCATCATTTGTCCTTATGTGAGCCTTTCCTATGGGGATGGTAAAACACAGACCTGGCACATCTTAATCACACAGCCTTAAAAATCTGCTTACCTCAGGGGTGACTGGGATCCATGAAATCCATAGGAGCTAAAACAAGGATATCTGCGGCCCCGAGCATGTGGCTAAGATGCATGAGATGTGCAGCCAGCAAAAGGTAAAAGTTATAAAAAAAAGGATCTTGCCGACCCAACAGAACTAAAAGCACATGGCCTTAAAAAGCAGTTTTGGCAAGGGGTCCACAGGAATTCTTTTTTTTTTTTACTGCAGACCTCACAATGCAAGGGTAGGTGTGTCTACCCCCCTCCCCCCCCCAGAACCCTATACAAATTTAGCACTAGAAGCTCATTAGTATTTAAATGAGATCTCCTAACAATGCACAAAAGATATGCCATTATATACGCACAACACAGGAATAGCATTATTTAAAAACAGGATGTAGCCTTGCTGGCAGGGGAGGGTCCAAAATTGAGATCCGCTGGCACCAGCTCTCCTCCTCTCCCCCCCCCCCCCCAAAAAAAAAAAAAAAAAAAAGCATAGTGGTCGAAGGGGCCAGGTCCAACACCTCCCCCACCCCCACTCTCTCCTTCCTTTAGGGCAGCCTTTTGAAAACAGCAGTCCTTGCTCCTGCAGATTTGTTTCTTTGTATAATATTGAAACATTTCAATAAAGATTTAAAAAAAAAAAAACACACATCTTACCAAGTGTATGCAACAACTTTTTTTATATTTATTTTAAAGAAAAAAATCCATTAAACATGAATAGAATGAGTAAAAAAAAAAAAAAAAAAGGAATGCTTTTATCATTTAAATTTCAAGCACCAGAAGCTTAAGTCCATAAGCTATCTAAAAAAATAAGTTGTTTGTTTTTTTGCATAAAAGGATAGGAATTCAAACTCTTTGCTCTAAGATTTCATTAAAACCTCATTTTGTGTTACTAAAACATGGTCATATTCCATGGCTTCCTGTAAAGTGACATGTTTGTAGACACATGACGCTGGTGGTCTCTGTACAGTGCAAGAACAAGCACAAGTTACAACCATAAATTCTTTAGCAAGCGTTTATTATATAAAATTATGCATACCAGTTTAAAATAAACATTCAAATCATAATATATTTGAGCATCATAATGTAATGTAACTGAAAAAGGACAAAGCAGTAGTTAAGGTATGTGGCCATTGTATAATACAAGAAGTAAAAAAAGTATGATCCCTGTCACAGTGGTGTAGTAAGGTGAGTAGTGCCCCTACCCGCTCCCTCCCCCCATGCACATCCCTTATCCGTACCTTTAACTTCTCCAGTGTGAGCAGTTTGCCGTCAGTGTCAGCTCACCTTTTGATGTCACTTCCTAGGCACAGGTCCCAGCAATGACTTCAGAGAGAGCACCAATGCCTATGTGGACAGCAACCTCACGCCAGGGAAGTTAAAAAAAAAAAAAAAAAGGGGGTACAGAGGAAGACAAGGGGTGGATTCAGAGAGGAAGGGTGCTGCACCCCCCCCCCCCCCCAAGCCACTGGCCTGTCATGAGATCTGTTGTCATCCAGAACCCACGTGACTTTTGGTCCCGTTGCCTCAAATCCACTATCCTGTTAGGACAAAAAAAGGAAGCTAGCTAGATACCAGAAGCAATAACTTACAAGTGGTCAGGGTTCGGTGGCTAGCAGCAGCATGGACTGGAGTAGCTGGGTACCCCAAGATTGGCACACAGAGATCCTTCTACTAGGATTTTCAGCTCTAAATACTCTGCTTTTCCTGCCAACATTTGCCAGGCCTGCCAGCACCACCCAAGTTCAGACCTGGCATTTTTCTCTTTGACAACACTGTATATTATATACCAGAAAAGGTCTCTGAAGTGTGTTATCACTCCCATTTTTGTGGTTCTTTACCATTTCTGTTTTGACTTATGTGACACATTGGACATAATAGCTTAATTCTTGGTTTTCATATTAAGAAAATAACCTACTTTCTTGGTTGTTGATCTTCTAATATGAAGATCACTGAATACTAGTGGTCTAAGTCAGTGGTTCTCAACCCTGTCCTGGCCAATCGGGTTTTCGGGATTGCCCTAATGAATATGCATGAGACAGATTTGCATATAATGGAGGTGACAGGCATGCGAATCTGCCCCATGCATATTCATTAGGGCTATCCCCAAAACCCGACAGGCCTGGTGGTCCTCCAGGACAGGGTTGAGAACCTGGTCTAAGTACCATAGGAAAATGCAAAAAACTAAGGCACAAGTTTTTGTTTTGTTTTTTAAAACAAAAGACCCAGGAGTATCAGATGAAATTTGGCAATCTCCTATGCAAAGTAAGGAGGAACACATAATAAGACAAATGTGGAGGGGCATTTTCAATATGACATCTAAGACTGACTTTGGACATTTTGAGAAACACATCCAAACATCGGTGGAGAAAATGTCTATTTTCGAACCTGCAAGATGTCTCTTTATCCTGAAAAAGGCCCTGCTAGACATTGTTTTTTTTAATATAGCAAAACAATTTAAAACAAAAAACTGTCCAAATTAAAAAGTTCAAAACAAAACATTTGCATGCAAGAAGAGCCAGCATTTTTAACAGACTGGCACATAGATATGCCAGCAGAGCAGTGGGGCACCCTAGGGGGCACTGCTGTGAACTTCACCTTAAGGGTGCTCTTCTGAGAAGGCACCAGGCACAATTCTTCTATCTTTTTACCAGCAATTCTCCACCCAAATAGCATGTACAGTATATAATTTGCATGCTATTGTGCTGAGCAGTGCTAGTAAAAGAAAAATCACTCCCACATGGTATTTTTTTAGCTTGTGTCGGCGCTTTGTGCATCTGGGCTTGAGAAGCCTTTATGCCCCGTCAGCTACCAACCTAAGCAGTGAGAAGTCTTCTGCGTTAGTCTTTGGAGTTCTGATCTTTGTTAATTCTTTATTTTTATCTGGTAGTGCAGGAGAGGAGGAGAGCTATGACTGTGCAGGAGCTGACATGAAAACAAAAAATGGGAGAGAGGAAGAAGAGCAGTTCTGACTGCCCACACATGCTGAAAAGGCTAAAGTCTTTACTACAGCTAAAGGGAATGTTCTGGCATATAGGATCCATCAGATGACATGAAGTGAGCCTGCATCTTTCACACTTGAATATGGAGAAAAGCCCAGGATCATTTTTTCCTGCCCCCATAGGAACTCAATTTCCCTGTCCCAGTCCTGTAAGTTCTGCCTTAACTGCACAAATCTCAAACACTTATGATTTTAAAGTGTTTGATGCTTGTGCAGATGAGGACAGATCTTGCAGGAATGGGGCAGGGACAGGACAAAAATTCAATGGAACAGGAAAATGAGTTCCTACGGGGATGGGAAAAAATGTGTCCCCATGTCATTCTCTAATCACAACCCCAAAATCTCAAATGAAGTGGCTATCAAGCTCCCCCCCCCCCTAAAAAAATACAAAAGCTCTGAAAGGAAGTCTGTTTTAAAAAAACAAAGTGTGTGTGTGTGAGAGGGGAGGGAAACAAACTTAAGGAAATAAACTGGGAAACTTGATCTCCAATAGTATAAGTAAATACATTTTTATCCTAACATACTAAAAATGTTAAGTCTCTATTTAAAATTCCAAAATGGCAATATGTTAACAATTAAATGAGTAACAGCATTACCAGGATAAAACCCACACAACCAAAAATGCCTCAACATTTTCTGGAGCTGGGTTTATCACACCTCACTAATACTGTCACAGATGCACAAAATGCAAACTGATTATTCATATTAAAAAATAATACAATAGAAAACTGAGTACCCAAATGTAGTGTTAAAATATTTAAGTAGTCTGTACAGATTCTTTTGCCTTAAATACCTTTTAAGAAAAGCAAAAATGTGCAAAATGATTAGTGTTTTGTATCCAAAATTTGAAACATCTGAGGACTTTTGCTGAGCTGCAAGATTAGCAGTTGGGGGGATGCAGGGACCCCAGCTGACCAGCTGCCAACATTAGAATATCCTTCTTCTCTTTGTGATAGCGCAGTTCCTTGCCAGCAAGCCGTGCTTCATCAAGCTCCCGTTCTGTGGATGTCAGTTCTCTGGTCAGGGTGCCTGGCATGTCCTGCTCACGATTCACCCAGTCCATAGCCATCTGGTTTCTCATGTCATCATCCAAAGCACGATGTGAGTAATGGGCCAATACTTCCTGTTTGAGGAGAGACCAGAAGCTACCAATCAGGATTCTTTGCTAGCTATATTTGATAAAATTAAACATCTTGTAGGGGAACAAGCTTTCCAGGCACAGTTGAACACAGGATCTGTTGTGGTCTAGAAAGCTACAGGATCTTTGGTGTTATATTGGCTAAGCCTACAAAAAAAATTGCAATTTCTAAATATGGTTTCTGAGAACACAAGCTACATCATGGCATATCTCAGAATTCACATCATATGTCTGATGTACTTTTTGCTATATTAGTTATTTATGACTGGACAGTGGCTAGTTTGAGAAATTGGATACTGGGCTCCACGGACCTTGATCAAATTCAGTATGGTTCGTTTAGCCACAGGAAAGCTGAAATGCTGGAGGCTTTAAATTGTCAGTTGGTTGAAGGAATGTGTATGTAAAATTACACAAAGAGAACAATTATCCCTCTTGCCTCCACCCCAAGGACTGAGATTCATTTTGTTCTGTTCGGAGGCAGCAAGCCTGACTGCCAAATGTGATATACCCAGTGAAACGCAATACCTGCTTAAAAATGGACTTCTACTTTCTAAAATCAAGAGTTTTAAAATCTTGTAAAGACTTAGAGCTAAAGCGATGACTTTAGAATTTTAGTTTGTGTTGCTCCATCACTAGGACTAGTTTTCCCCATTTTCTACCATTCTGCAAACAATTCGTACCTGTCGAGAGCACTGTCTCTCTCTCATAGCCTTAAGGCTGCCATTCCAGTGCAACAGCTGGAAAACTGTCATCAGTTCCTAGAAGGAAAGCACACATCAGATTAAGGCAATATAAATGTAAAAAAAAATAAAAATTAAAAAATTAAACATCTTTTTGCCACTTTATTTAATAACATTCTAAAGAAAAACACTAATCAGTAGTCAGGATTATACACTTGTCATTTTGAAATAAAGTCCTAGTTCATGAAACAAAAGCTAAATAAATTTTAATAGGTTTATGCTCTTTAATCTCAAAGATTTAACCAAAAGGTCCCAACATTTGCAGTAAAAAGGACAAAATACAGCAAACAATCCCAAAGGTTAAAAAAAAACCCAAAACTATTAAAAAGTAGTTTTCAGCCTCATAAGTAGTGTAAAATTAAAAAACCTAGTTAGCCATTCCCACTCAGCCAGCCACCAATATAACTTGAGCAGGCAGATAAAAAGAATTGCCACAATGTGCTACTAGTGCTCTCTACCCACTTCAACTCTTGCTAACAAATCAAGCAGATAAAGTGTGTATATCCAAGTACACCATCAAAACTTGCGCCTCCAAGAGAATTCTCCACATAAATTTAAGAGTTCAAAAGGTACAAAAAAATAAATAAATAAACCCCCAACCCCCCCCCCCCACCAAAACTTGCACAACTACTCAGTGCAAGCCATTTCCTATTACTATAGCCCAGCTTTTTTGCATCTGCTCCCATCTAACTTAACTGAGAGATCAAGCAGAGGATCTGAAGAATCATAGACCGATTCCCCTTTCTTCTTTCCCAGTAGCGTGCTCGACTTCAAGAGACAATGGGACAAACAGGTGGGGTTGCTACAGAGTTATGCTTAAAAGATGGATTCTCAAGGGAGGGAGGGTTCTTGAGTGGGCAGACTTGCTGGGCCGCCGGCCCTTTTCTGCAGTCATACTCTGTGTTTCTATGTAAGAAAAATAATTCTATAGTTTTATGATTGAACCACATTTGGGACCAAATTGATTTCCATTTCCAAAAGACCATGATAAAGGAATAGAATAATAAATGATCTAATGTCCCTGCTTCAAGATTACAATGCCAGGATCTATTAGACTTAGAGCTATCTAACTTCTGTAACCTAACTGGTGTCCAAAATGCTCTATGTAACAAAAAGAACCAAGTTTGTCTCATAGATGCGGACACTGTACATCTCATCCTCCAAGACCAAATACGTGGTCATTGAGACGCATTAATTTGATGTTTGATCTCAATGCTCCAAATGTCCCCAAGTCCAGTTTTAGGTTTTTTATTTACAAATCCGCTTATCAATTTATACCACTGTGCGGCCTGGTGTCCCAAGAAGTCCACCTGAAAGCACAAAAATTCTAAACTATATTGCGTATTAAGATTCTTCCATTCAGGGAACCCTGCCTAATGGCTTGCTTCAGTTGCAACCATCTAAAACTTTGTGATTTATAAAGACCAACCAAATTTATGCTGCAACTGTGAAAATTCAAGCAGTTTACCATTTGAAATATCATCTAAAATCTGTATAGGTGTTAAATTTTTAATTATTATAGGGTATGAATGATGGATCCTTAATTACAGCTATGCTGTGGGAGGAATAAATGGCAAACCTCCATCTCTGACAATACCTGAAACTCCAGCATGGATTTTCCTTTATTCGATTCCAGCATGAAGCGGAAAGCACCAATTCCGGTGTTTGGATTGTCAGCTTCTTCTCGGTTACCCTGAAATAAGCACGACAAAAAACATGGTTTTGTTCCAGTCCTTCCATGGTGTGGATGTGAGTAGCTGGGCTCTCTCTCTAACATAGATAACAGAGGGAGCAAATGGGGGAGTAATTCCCTAACAGCTATGCATCACTGTACTTAAGTTTCTATGTTGCAAAAGCTGCACTTTGTTCTCACAGAATTGCACTGGGCCATTTTGTTGCAGAAGAGCTTACTTTCTCTGAAATCCAGTCTGATGACGACCTACTCTTAAAGTTCATTTGTCTCTTTTTCACCAGTTTTCTCTGTGCTGTTAAATAACTCTGAAGTTATTTTATAATACCTTGATATATCACCAATTGCAAAATCAATGTCACATCAAGGTAGTAAAAGTCTAGAAGGGCATACAGAGGGTTGTAAGAGAGAGAGGCAGGAAGAGAGAAAGATGGAGGTAGTAGCAGGACAGGGAAAGAGTAATGAGGAAAAGTACAGTCACTGTGTAGAGGGGTAGATTTGTTGAAAAATGCCAGGTTTTTAGTAGTTTCTGGAAACTGAAGTAGGAGGGTTCCTGCTGGAGGGGAAAAAGCATGAGTTCCAGAGTTTGTGACCAATACAGCAAAATGTAGAATCATAAGAGTCTAGTCCAGGGGCATCCAACATTGGCCCTTGCTAGTTCAGGTTTTCAGAATTTCCCCAATGAATATGCATGAGATTATTTGCATATAATGGATACAGTGTATGCTAACAGATCTCATGCAAATTCATTGGGGAAATCCTGAAACTCCAACTGGCTTGCAGCCCTTATGGACCAACGTTTGACAACCCTGGTCTAGTCAGAGTACCAAGATTAGAGTAACAGTAAGACTGTTGAGAGGAGTATAGAGAACGTGTTGGTAAATAAGGTGTCAGAGATAGTTAACAGTCTGGTGCTGAGTGCTGAAAGACAACATGCCTTAAAGACAAGGGTTAGCCCCTAGGCAGACATTTGGCTCCTCATGTAATTCTTGTCAACTTCCATGCTATACCATGTTTTCATTTTTTCCAACCTAACGGAACTGGTAAGCTTAATAGCAGATTCTCAAAATAAGCATCCCTAAAATAAATTTTTGATATAATAGAGATGGTCTGGTAATTATAGCACTGCATATTTCAGCATCTGATCTTTTTTGTAATGACAAGAACAGATATGGGCTAAGACACAGCTAATTTTGCATTTGTTTCCAAAAACAACCAACCAAAAATTTAAAAAAAACGCATCAAAGTAAAGTTTTAGAAAAATAACAGGGAACAGTGGCAGTAAATGGCAGGAAGGAAGGGGGAAAAAAGCCAGAATTATAGCATTTCAACATTTAAATACTTTTTTTTTTTTTTTAAAGGTGAATCAAACATAAAAGTGAACTGGAGAAAACTTTCTGGAAACAAAGGGCATGTGCTGGAACTCAAGCACACAGAAAGGGGCTTTCTAAAAAGTTAGAAAGTTACACTTGCATGTTCCATGGAACCATGTTTTCCATAAAGATTTCTAGATGAGGCATATCCTACATGTGAAGGGGAGCTAGGCAAAGAAGTTTAATTGATAACTGTCAGATGCTCTTACATTAAAGGTAGCCAAGGCCTCCAAGACACTCCTCTCTATAAATTCATCAGTGATTCTGCGCGATGGATGCTCATTAAAGACCGAGTTCATTAGAGCTATTTTGGCAGCACTTCTTCTAGCTTCTGCTTTGGTAGGACAGAACTGGTGAAAAATAACCCAGAAGAAAAAAATATTATATACCAGAACTCAAGTGTGTGGGGGAAAAACAAAAGTCCAAAGACGTTCCACAGGAACACAAACAGGCAGGAAAAAAAAAAACCCCAATGGAACTGCTGCCTGAAACTTCTCCTCTAATGCAACTTTCTGTTTCTGGTTGTATCAGAGAAGAAATTTCCAGCACCTGCACATGACTTCAGAAAAGGCTCCGGCTGCTTATTGAGAGAAAAATAAGTTGCCAGGGAGGGAGGGAGCTGTTGGACCGCGCAAAGGGTGCTGAAGGAGGTGGAGAGAGAGAGGGGGGGTTTGAGAGGAACAGACGCTGAAGGGAAATGGGGAAGAGAGTGGGGAGAAGACCAGACGCTGAAAGGAAATGGGAAGAGAGAGTGGGGAGAAAATGCTAGAGAAAAGTGGGTAGGAGAGAGAGTGGAACTGGATAGAAGGCAAAGATAAACAAAAAAAGGTACATGCTGTATTGGAAGACAGATACCAGGTCTGAGGGGAGGCAAAGATGGAAGGGAAGAAGACAGATGCCAGACTATGAGGGGAGCAGATGGAAGAAGATGGATACCAGACCAATTGGGGGGGGGTGGAGGAAGAGGCTCAGTAACAGAGCAGATGCCATATGGAAGAGGCAGAGAGAAGGCAGACAGTGGATGGAAGGAATAGAATGATGAGAAAACGAGGAAAGCAGAAACCAGACAACAAAAATGTAGAAAAAAAGTCTTTATATATTAGTTGTATATTAGTTGCGTTGTATATTAGTTGCGTTGTATAAAGTAGTATATTAGTTGCGTTGATAAACATTTATAAACAAAGCCCTGCCAGCTGAAGATCTTTCTCTAGTTTAGTAGCCAGAACGTGTTATTTCTTTCAAAGCTTATTTCCAGTGAAACATTCCAGGTGAGACATTCTAGACCAGTGGTTCTCAACCCTGTCCTGGGGACCCCCTAGCCATGAAAGTGATTTGCATACCTGTCACTTCCATTATATGCAACTCTCATGCATATTCATTACGGAATTTTTGAAAACCCGACTTGCTGGGGGGTCCCCAGGACAGGGTTGAGAACCACTGTTCTAGAACATAGGGTTACTTTTCTGCAACCCCTACTGGTTGCAGAAAAGAACTATACGTTTTTTCACTCTGCCTCTAGGGTATCACAGTAGAGTGACACAGAGGGGGAAAAAACAACAACAACAACAAAAAAACTGGTCCCCATTCCCACCCCTACAAACCATCTGATTCCATCCACACAAGCCTTGAATAGTTTTATACTGAACTTATTTTATTAAAGTATAAAAATATATGGTATATATATGTTTTCCTGCTTTACATTTAGAAAGCATCTAAAACATTCATGCCTTCCTTACCTGGAAGCTGCCAAAACAGCTTCCTCCCGGCAAAGTGACAAAGCAGATGTAAGGAGGACTGTTGGAAGGAACCATCTCATAGACAACAAGGGCACCATTCTTCAAGTCAGCACCACGGGTCTGTTTCATCTGCCAGAACTCCTGAAGTGCTTCTACCACATTTACTAGAAACAGAAAGTATAAATAGATTAAGTCCACAAAAAATTATAGCTGTATGCTAAATTTTGCAGAAGAGACTTAACTGGTCACTTAAAGAGCAACAGCCATAATCTTAAGAAAAGAAGGCTACGGTTACCAAGAGATTGCAGCCAAAATTAGTCAAGGTGTATCAACTGCCAGGGTACTGAAACTCTGCAAAACAAGGCTGGAAAGGGCCAGCAAATGAATACAATACTTCAGATTGATAGGATAGTGAGAATGGCTCTACAAAATTGGAAATTAACTGCCGCTGACATCAGTCACAGGCCTTAACAAGGGAGTTGGTGTCAGGCCAGACAGTTCGTCGGAGACTGGTGAAAGCAGGCCTGCAAGAATTCCAAGTAAAAGCCCTTACTCAATGCAGCTCAGTGTTGTTAACATTTGGACTGTGCTAAAGAGCATGTCATTTGGACCACAGAGCAAAGGAAGGTGCTGCGATGAAACCTGAATCTCCATATTTAGCAGTGAAGGTGTCTGCTATGTTGTCAGGGACTGGGAAATGACTGCTTGCCAGAGGGTACTACTGCCACCATAAAGCATCCTCCAAGTGTGATGGTGTGGGGCTGCATGTCCAGAGATACTGTGGGTTAACCGCAGGTGCTTGGAGTGAAAAATGCCAACAAATACATAAAGGAGGTTCTTCAGCACAAGGTCCTGCCCTTACCCAGACATCTTTGGGACAGTTGACCATTTTTTAATAGGATGGCGCCCCATGCCACGCAGCTAAGAAATACATCACCTGGTCCAAAAAGAACAGGGTTGAATTGCTGGACAGCCCAGACCTCAACCCCATTAAAAACCTCTGGGGTAGATTAAAGAGAGCAGCAGAAGGCAAAACGACTGTCCAAACATCCAATCTTTCAGTTTATATACTGGATCATCCTCCAAACAGAGGCACGACTCGGTTTACATACTAAGAGGTTATAATACTGATAGCAGCAATAATCACCTCCTGGTTCCACATAACACCACCTATTAATAATCTCCAAAGACTTGTGGACAGCGTACCGAGAAGATGTGAGGCAGTAATGAAGGCTAGAGAATATCGATGCACTACAAGCAAGACTGACGAAGTCATTGGATAAGTGGACAAATTATCCTTATTAGCTTGGGTAGCTTATGCACAGCATTCTTTTGTGAAATGTGCCAAATATTATGCAATTCTTGTTAAGTGACTACAGATTTTCCATTTGTTTAAGACGTATGCATTAAATTCAATTTTATAACCCTGTTGTTGGGGTGTTTTTTTAGCGTAATGTCTAAAATGCAGTGTTAACACTAAAAAAAGTCTTTATTCAACAAGCATTGCTTAGACAAAAACAAGTTTGTCTCCAAGATATGGTCCAAAAAGGGTGATGAACTGGGACCCGACAGTCTGCGTTTCGAAAGAAACTCCTTCCTCAGGAGTCTTAAAGGTATATAAACCACATACTGAATACGTAGATAAAAAAAGGCCGATTAGAAAGTCCATATGGTAGGCTGATAAGCGAGTCAAGCTGGCTCCATATTAGCTTATGCACAGCATTATTTTGTTCAAGTATATAACCGATCCCCTCCCTATATCTTTTTTAAACTTAATACATTATATGTGAACTAACTTCAGAAGTGCTCAGAACCCGCAGGTAGGGAAGCTGCAAAGGGGGACGCGCCCCAAACTGCAAACCCCCCTCTTGATCCATCACTGCACTTCCTCCTGCACCGAAAGTCTGTCTTGTCCCCTTTTTGCAGCTTCCTTACCTGCAGGTTCTGAGCACATACAGGACTCCTTTTACTAAGGTGCGCTAGCCAAAAAATTACCGCCTGCTTAAAAGGAGGCGGTAGCGGCTAGCACGCCTTTGTAAAAGGAGCCCATAATGTATTAACCTTTTCCTATGGTAATAGATTTTACGTTACACTGGTTCCAATCGTAATTATTTTAGCAAAGTTTTGCATGATTCACCGTCATCATTTACGGCTATTGTAAACATAACGTAAACTCAAATATTGTGTGTTCCTGGCTCTTTATTAGTCCATACAGACAGTTCATCCACCGTCTATGTCATTTTTGGAACGTCCCGTCATCCGCGACGCACGACGTTTAAAAGGATATAGGGAGAGGATGGTTTATTCGTCTACTTCAGTGGTCTCCAACTCAAACCCTTTGAAGGGCCACATTTTGGATTTGGAGGTACTTGGAGGGCCTCAGAAAAAAATAGTTAATGTCTTATTAAAGAAATGACAATTTTGCATGCGATAAAACTCTTTATAGTTTATAAATTTTTCCTTTTGGCTAAGTCTTAATAATAATATTGTCATTTATAGCTAAAGAGACATATGATCAAGAAACGGTTTTATTTTACTTTTGTGATTATGATAAATATATCGAGGGCCTCAAAATAATACCTGGTAATAATAATAATAACTTTATTTTTCTATACCGCCATAATCAGGCGACTTCTAGGCGGTTTACAATGTAAGAAGGCTGGACATTCAGCGAATAACAAAGGTCTTAGTACAGTACAATGGTAATACAATACAGTGAGTCTAAATACAATACTATACAATAAGTTTAAATACAGTACCGAACAAAGAGTCTAGATGCCGTACAATAGTCTAAATGGTAAGCTTACATATTAATTGGAGATCTAAGGGTAATGAGTGTCTGAAAGATTTAGAACATCCATGAGGGGGGTCTTAGTGGGGGAGGGGACCGTTTTAGTCAATGAATTTAGCGAATAGGGTGGTTTTGATCGATTTGCGGAATGCATTATAAGTCATATTTGGTTCGTTTATGTGGTTTTTCAGCCACGTTTGTGGGCCTCGAGTTTGAGACCACTGGTCTACTTGAACTGTTCATCATTTGGATCCACCCAATATTAGCCTTAGATTCCTGCATTCTTTTGTGAAATGGGCCAAATATTATGCAAGCCTTTATTTTTTTATATATATAATTCTTTATTCATTTGAAAACTTTCATCAAGTGTACAAAAATTGCAACACAATAACATAGATGTAACCACTTGTACATCTTATCATTATAACTTATAGTTGTAAATATAACCCTCCCCCACCCCACCCTTATCTTACATATTAAATATAGAAATATTAGGAAAATGGCATCAATCGTGGTTCCCAAATTTTAATGAAGTTTTTATCATTTCCATTTTGCACCGCTATTATGCAAAGTCTTGTTAAGTGATGACAGATTTTCCATTCGTGGAAAACGTTCGCCTCAAATGCAACCCTGTTGCTGGGGGGGGGGGGGGGGTCAGCATAATGGCCAAAACGCAGCGTGTCCACGATTTTGGCCTAGTCCCAGCCCCAGGCTTTTCTCTTCCGGTACTCACCGCGCCCGTAGCCCTGCGTGTGCTTGGCGAAGCTGCGCACCACCGCTTCCACCGCCTCCCGCAGCACGACCGGGTTCCCGGGGCTGCCCGGGCCCCCAGGCGGAGGGGGCAACGGCGGGGGCGGAGGGGGCGGCGAGGCCTGGCCCGTCACGCCGGGCCTCACGGAACGCAGGCTGCCCGTGCCCGCGCCTATCCCCGGCTGCAGCCGCAGAGGCCGCGCCGACTCCATGATGGGGAGACCGTGAAGAGGCGCCCGACGCCTCGAGCTGTGTCCCTCAAAGGCCGCGAGACCCTGGACGTGGCTCCCCCCGAACGGACCAATCGGCGGGCGCCCAAAGGGAGGGCGGTGGGCGGGACGCCAGCACGCGGGGGAGAACGAGAAGGTTCGAACTCGAAAACAAATGCGAGAGGGGCGGGGCCAATGCCACTGTCAATGACGTCTCTGGTTCAAGTGTTTTTTGGCTGGATTTTACGTTGAACGTTAAGATTTCTGGGCGACGTTAAACGTGGCCGTGGTTCCTTTTGAGTCGTCGTCTTTGCTTCGAGAAGTTTGACCCCGTGCGAGCCGCCGTGACAATCCCGGAAGTGAGGGGACGAGGGACGTCGGGAGGGAAGAAAGGATGGATTCTTGGGTGCGCTTCAATGTACAGAGCCAGGCTAAAGAGCGACTCTTCAGGTGACGTTGCTCGCTTCTTTTTTTTTCCTTGCTCGTTTGTATTTGTTTATAGTATTTTGTTCCCCGCCTAGATTTGTGGATAGGCGGGTTATAAATAATTTTAAATACATTTATACCGTGTGGGGTATACACGGTCGGTTTAATCTCTTATAGAGATACCAGGCGCTCCTTTTACTAAGGTGCGCTAGGGCTAGCGCAGTGGTCTCCAACTCAAAGCCTTTGCAGGGCCACATTTTAGATTTGGAGGGCCTCAGAAAAAAATAGTTAATGTCTTATTAAAGAAATGAGGTCAAACTCTTTAGAGTTTATAAATCTTTCCTTATGGCTAAGTCTTAGTAATAATATGGTTATTTATAGCTAAAGAGACAGATGATCAAAAAAACTATTATTTTACTTTTGTGATGATGATAAAAATTCTGAGGGCCTCAAAATAGAGGCCGACGGGCCGCGAGTTGGAGACCACCTTAGTTCTAGAAGCGTAGCGCGCGGTAATTTCCTGCGTGCGCTAAAAAACGCTAGCGCACCTTAGGAAAAGGAGCCCCGAGGGTGAAGCATCCCAAAGGAGCGAGATTTTTTTTCAGACGCTACACCCAGGATAAAAATCTAGAATGGTTTTAAATGTAGTATTGCTGTTGTAAACGAACTGAGGCAGCATTAAATGATATTGGCTTTTCTTTTGGAACCTCTGAGTGGGGAGTGAGTTGGGTAAAATTTCCACCTAGGAGTTGAAAATAGTGGTACAGGTAGGCGCCGCATAACATCATTCTGGGCATTGTCCATGGTGCCAAGGCCACTGAGGTTGCTTTCCTCCCTTCCGCACCCAAGATGAATTTATTTGTTCAATTTTCTATACCATTCTCCCTGGGGGCTCAGAACAATTTACGTGAACTTATTCAGGTACTCAAGCATTTTTCCCTGTCTGGCCTGGTGGGCTCTCAATCTGTCTAATGTACCTGGGGCAATGGGGGGATTAAGTGACTTGCCCAAGGTCACAAGGAGCAGCAAGGGTTTGAACCCACAACCTCAGAGTGCTGAGGATGTAGCTTTAACTATTGTGCCACACTCTACCTTAGATGAATGGCACTGCTGTCCACCTGCCCCCCCTCCCCCCAACCGGCACCTTGCTAAATGCGTGCTAGTGCTGAAAAAGGCTGATGCTGTCGCTGTTCTACGCTGGGCCGGTGTGGAGCCTTGAGCATTTGCGCATATTCAAGGCCTTCCAGTGCCCACCCTCTCCGAGATTCTCATTCTCATTTGAGAATCTCAGCGAGAGCAGGATCCAGAAAATCTTGAGCATGCACAGATGTTCAAGGCCCCGAACTGGCCCAGTGTAGAACAGCGGCATTAGCCTCTTTCAGCCATGGCATGTGTATGGTAAGTAAAGTGCTGATCAGGGGAGGAGGAAGTGGATAGCAGTGCTGTTTATTTTGTGTGTCTAAGTGCCATGAAAATGAGCTCCTTGGTATCTCTGCTTTTATTGGTTTTTGATTTTATATGTTGATATTTTCCTCTTCTTGTCATGTCCGCATCTGCAGTTTTATGCACAATTCTCCAGTTCTTTTTTTTTTGGCATGGAATCTAACTTATCTGTAAATATTTAAACAGAACCAGTTCTAAGACCTGAGGCACAAAGGGATGGAAGAAAGAACACTCCAGAATACTGTGTCCTAGTAAATGCATGTCATTTTAAAAGTAAAAACAAAAGAAAATCATGAGTCTGAGACGCAGGCCTTATTCACCCACAGAGTTCAAATGATGTATAGAGGCCCTTATCCTCTTAATTTATAAATCCAGTATAATCGAGTTTTCCAAAATTGGTTCTTCTATGCAGATGCAAGCATAAGTTTTGCTGCATGCAAGAGTTCACAGACTAAAAGTGTCTGATATTTATTTTTGTAGCCCAGGGATGGCCCCATTCAGGAGGAAGATCCCATGGTATCTTTAGTCCTGTAACTCTAGTATTTGAAAGTGAATAGCTTTCCAAAAACAACTGCCTTGGAGCAAGTCCACCAAATATGTCCCATAGTACCTTTTGGTTCCACAGTTTCTCCAGCACAGCATTGAAGACTGAGGGAATCGATGATTAAAATTTATCAGGTACCACTAAATCCAACTTAGCCTCTTCCATCACAGCCTTAAGATCCAGAACCTTGTTACCCATTTTTCAAACATTACTGTATGCTGCTTTACAGACATTACCCCTTTTCCCCATGTGTGTCGAAATATTTAATGACTCACTACCAGGGGTATTTGATCACCCAGCCCCCAATGATTCTAGTTTAAAGCCTTATTCAGTAGGTTAGCCAGTCTGTTGCTGCAGACACTTTTCTCCCTCTTTTGAATGATGCACACTACCTCTGCTTAATTCCAATTAGGGTTTTTCCTTACATGTGGAAGACATGGAAGGATGGCTCTGCCTGTGTCTTTTGCTTATATGGTTCTACAGAACGAGAGCTATTGTGACAGGTCGAGGGTTCCATACCCCATTAGCAAAAGCATTTTCCTGACTGCCTGAGAGCAAAGAACTTATTTTCCAGTCCAGCAAAGAAGGGAAGTAGAGTGACTCTGGGTTGGGAGTTGAAGCACTTATGATAGTAGAAAGTTTTTTGCTTATCCCTTCCCCCATCCTGTAGGGATTTTGCTACCTTTTTGAGAGATTGCTCATGTACTAGGAGTCTCTGGTAGAGAATGGCACGGGGACAAATTTGTCCCCGTCCCCGCAGGAACTCATTTTCCCGTTCCATCCCCACGAGTTCTTTTCCTTATCCCTGCCCCATTCCGGCAAGCTCTGTCCTCATCTGCACAAGCCTCAGACACTTTAAAATCATAAGTGTTCGAGGCTTGGGCGGTTAAGGCAGAGCTGAAAGGACAGGGACAGTGACAAAACTCGCGGGGACGAGAAAATTGAGCTCCTGTGGGGACAAATTTGTCCCCATGTCATTCTCTAGTCTCTGGGAGGTAACACAGAGCCCACAGGCTCATTGCAGGGTAATGTAGTGGAACGTTCTTTGTTTAATTGACTGTTCTTTTCTCTTCCTCAGGGCAGGTCAGTATGCCTGCACATTCCTTGGCCACATGCTGCAGAGGAATGGGGCCAGTGCCGAGCTTGTGGCCAGAATCAAACAGCTGGAGGCGCACCTGAGCTTGGGGCGCAAGCGTAAGTGGGAGTTTGTTCCATTCCAGTTGAGCAATAATGAGTAAAAGATTGTAGCGGGTCTCTTGGGCTTAGGCTCAATGGGCCCCTCCTAGCCTAGAGGGCTTATTTTCACACAATGAGATTCAGGATTTCATGTGTCTCTAGACCAGTGTCTCTCAAACTGTGTGCCCCGAAGAGATTCCGGGTGTGCCATGACATATTCCAGAATTTTATTTTATTTTTAAAAATTCCCTTCATAAGTATACACTAGAATAGATGACATGTACATCACGTACAAAAGTCTGTCAATGTTATGAGCGTCTGTGTGCATAAGGATACAACCGCCCAGACAAGCATCATTCTTTGATGTTTTTATTTTTTATGCCGTAGTTAACTTGAACAACATAGCAATCAAGGCTTTGTTACCGTTTGGGTCTTATCTTTGTGAACTTGGATTTTCAGATCTGACAGAAATTAAATTGAGAAAAAGAGAACAACTGCAGATGGTGGATGATGAAATGCGTGTTTGCTTGTTGACTATTGAACTGCGTTTTGAGTTAATTTGCATTCAAAAACAAGCACATCCATCGCACTGATTAGCAATTCTATTCTATCTCCTTTAGTTTTACCATTGCTACAATTACCCATATAAAGCTTAAAGAACTTTAAAGAAATAACCCTCAAATTTAATTTTTTGTTGGTCTTGCAATTTTATCATTTCAATTATAATGTGCCGGAGCTACAAAGGTTTGAGAGGTTCTGCTCTAGAGAGTCAATTTTCTTGGTACTGGGCATTGTTTGCTGACTGTTCACCTGGCTGTCCTGGGTTTCTTTCAGTATTCAGACTTGGTAATTCCGTGGACTCCCTGGAGGCAGCCAAGCGTGCCATTCACTTGTCGGACATAGTCCTTCGTTTCTGCATCACTGTCAGCCATCTTAACAGGGTCATGTACTTTGCATGTGACAACATCCTGTGGGCAGGGAGATCTGGCCTGGTTCGCCATGTGGACCAAGATAAGTGGGGCCAGCGCTCATTCAGGTGACAGTGTCTGCATTCTCTTCTTCTTTTTTTTTTCCTCTGGCCAAGGCAATGTAGAACAATTATTCTAAACTTATATCTGCCTGTGTTTAAGATGTGAGAAAGGCAAGCTATGTTAATGCAAAGTCTACTGTTTGGTGTGCAGATGTGGGGGGCCACAATGCAAAGGATTGGGGAGACCACCAAGATTATTTGGGGACCCTGCATTATTCAGCAGGTTCCTTGTTATCAGTGATTCATTAGACGTGGAAATTGCCACACAATCTTTCCTTTAACATTCTTTTTGTATTCATTAATAGTTGAGTGAAAGAGAAATGTGATTTGGAATCTTCTACTTTAAACTGCTTAGAACTTCTAGAACAGGGGTGGGATCCGTGATTCTCAATGGACACAACTAAAGTCAGTCAGGTTTTGAGGATTTCCCCAATGAATATGTGCGAGATCATTTGACATGCATGTACTACTTCGATTGTATGCAAGAAAGGTTTGGACAAATTCCTGGAGGAAAAGTCCATAGTCTGTTATTAAGATATGAGGGAAGCCTCTGCTTGCCCTGGATCAGTAGCATGGAATGTTGCTACTCTTTGGGTTTTGGCCAGGTACTAGGGACCTGGCTTGGCCACCGTGAGGATGGACCATTGGTCTGACCCGGTAAAGCTATTCTTATGTTCTTAATCTCGTGCATACTCATTGTGGAAATCTTGAAACTCAGACTGGGTTGTGACCCTCGATTTGTGGTTGCCCACCCTTGTTCTAGAGGTTACACAGGACAGGTTGAAGGAGATCTCAATATACTGGACAGACAGAAAAATCATGATTGCCTTAACTAGGTGCAAAAATCCCTTTTGTTTTCTATGAAAGAACTACTCATGGAGAACATTTGTGAACATAAATACATTATGTTTATTAAGAACTTTATATACTTCATAACAGCCTAAAAGGATCTAAGCGGTTTACAATACACAATTCATATTCATCAAGAAAAGAAATAGAAAAGGAAAGATTAAGAACAAAAGTTAAAAAGTTTTTTTTTTGGGGGGGGGGGGTTTCCATAAAATATTATAGCAAATATCTCAACAGCAACAATTCTAATAGTAAAACAATAAACCACAGATCACAGTCCCAAACTCTGTTCTAAGTTGAGAAAGCCAATTACAGAATCTGCCTTGAGCTACTGTAGGGACCCAGGGACTAGGCTAAAAGTTTCTCATGCTAGCTGTTTTCTTCATCTCCATGCAGGTATTACCTATTCGCATTGATCATGAACCTAAGCCGCGATGCCTATGAACTCAAACTTCTGATGGAGCACGAGACTTGCGGAAAACGGCAAAAGAGTGCACTAGTGGTGGAAAGGGGTGATGAGGACAGGGAGGCTGTACATGGCAGTATGAGAGAGCTGATGCTGCGCCTCCAAATCCAGCTGCGCCTCCTGTGCCATGTACTGCGCAGCAACCCCCCTTTGCTATTAGATATTGTGAAGAACGCCTGTGACATTTTCATTCCACTGGACAAGCTGGGTCTTTATAGGACGAATGCCGGCTTTGTGGGGCTTTGCGGCCTGACTTCTTCTGTGCTTTCTATCCTGACAATCCTTCACCCCTGGCTGAAACTGAAACCTTGAAGTGGCAGAAACACTGATCATAGTGACCTGCTTTGAGGACTGCTTATAAGCCCAAGGACTAGAAGCAGGGAATAGTCCCACAGAGCTCCCTGACAGCCACAGAGGGTTTCTGTATGGTTTGGGGTAATCATACCACCTGTCTATGAAGATCTGACGCATATGATTAAGCACTGGTCATCTAATTTTTCACTGGGTAGTGGAGACATATTTCTGAAGTTGTTTCCCCATGTGCTATATATGGATTTTCAATAGAGCCAGCAGCTTCTTTTATGTTAGCATCTTGCACTGCGTATATTACTGGCATAAGCTGACATATTTTCTTATCTTGTGCATGAGGCAAAGCTGAATATTTCTTCAGAAAACAGGACATGAAGTCACTGTTTGTGGCAGAATCCAAATCCTTTTTGTCTTCCAGAAAAAGTTGATCAAGGTTTTAGATTCCATAACATAGTAACAATCAATGTTGTTACTATATCTTTTTTGCATGGCTTTATTCTCATTTGATTTATTCTGGTGCACCTTGTAACCGACTGTTGAGTTCATCCATGGTTGGAGGCGGAGACTGCTTTACAGGTGTGCACTGTTGAAAGCCTTGGCAGCCTTGGCTCAAAAGAGCGAGCAGTGAGATGTGTAGTAACGGGACCCACAGCTACTGCTGCCAGTTGCCTCATCCAGGTCAGCTGGAATGTTCTGAGCCATTCTGATTTTTGCACTGTGGCATGCAGGGAGTTGTAGTTCCTTTGTGTCCTGAGATCAGCAGGAACTTTGGGTCTGTATGTATACCGGTGGGTACACCAGGGGCTAGATAAGCCTATTTGGACTCACCTGGTTGAGGTGGCAGTTCTGGTTATGGCTTCCTGCATAAGATGCACAGCTCTCTCTGGTGAGGGATAGTAGGATTAACACTCTCTTCCTGCTCCCTGCCCCTCTTGTCTCCCTTACCATGCTAATAACATTTACTGTTCTAACTGTTGTAGTGATAATGAATGCTATGTGCCACTGATGTTTTTTCCACATCATCTCCATTATTATAATAATGATGAAAGAGGGTTTTACCAGGCTGTCAGTAGTCTCACATTTGTGACCTTATGCAAGATTGTTCACAAGCTGTGATACCCTGATGGTATAATAACAGTGACATTCACGTGCCCATCATTGTTTCTGGCTTATTCTCCTTTTGGTCTGATCAGTGATTTGTAGAATCTCTCCAAGAACCAAGATGACATCTAGGACATGACTCTGTCCTCCAGTAACATAGTCCTACTTCTTTCTAAAAGTGATGTTGCAAGTTCTACAAAGGATCCTAGACTAGCCTTGAATAGTCCAAGGAAAAATCTTTGCAGTTGGCAATTGTTTTAATTATAGTTCAATGGAAGAACTTCTGCTTTTAAAAGAATCAGAAAATCTAGTTCCAGAAGGGATGTCCTCCCCAGTAACAAGTCTGTTCACCATCCAGTACCATTGTGGAGGCTCTGTCCATTTCCAGGCTATGTCAAAAATCAGGTGACTTTAGGTAGCATGCTTCACCGTAATTGTGAGACCTATTTTTCAGTTGATTATGCATTAATTTGCTTTTAATACCCGTCTCTTAGAAAACCCTGTGGAAAACATATATACTTATGGATCATCAATATGTGGTCTTGCAGCTGGGAGAATTTACCTCTGCTTTCATAATGCTTTAGCCCTAAATGTCAGGCAACGGTACTAATGCTCATTACATGCTTATTGTGGTGATCCCTTAAATGTGCAGGTCAGTGCCACAGCTTGCCATTAAAGCCTTTTCTGTGAAACACTGCTGTAAATATCCAAATGTTTAAATAAATCATTGGAATAACAAATTGAAAAATGAATGTTGAGCCCTCTCGGCCTTTATTGTAGTTGCAGGGGGTGATCAAGTTTTGTTTTAAAATTTGATTAAAACACTTATAAATATTTCTAAGCGATATACTGTACATCAGTTAAAAATGGGGAACACTTAAAAGCTTTCATGTATGGACATTCACTAAACTAGACTAACTAGAGACAAGTGGAAAAAGAGGGAAGAACTACAATTTTATTGAAAAGGAGACATTTAAGGAGGGTTCAATAAACGAGGAAAATAAAAGTTAAGCAAGTAAGCTGAGTATTATTGATGTTCGAATCATATTAAAGAGAAAACATTTAAGAGAGCCTTTAAATCTATTTGTCATCAGTAATACAAGCAGCGTCAGCCTGTTACTAGGGTGTTCTAGGTTTGCCATGCCTCCAGCTTTTATCATTGAAAGAGCAGAAAGACTTACAAGGCGCATTAGAGGCCGCTCCTTCACAAAGAAGGTTATGGATGTTTTTAAAAATCTCCCAGTGGATGGGATGGGGGGAAAGGGTAACAAGTCCAGAAAACATGAGATGAGACCAAAGGAGCCTTAGTTGGGGGGAAATCTAATAGATGATGTGGGAATCTTGGGATGACAGTAGGGAGGGGACGGGCCTGAAGGTCTTTAGTTGGTCTTGGGGGTAATTTTATAACAGGGTGCCTCAAGGATGACATTATCAGTAATGCGGCAGAATTAAATCCCCGACGGACAAGGCCAAGCAGCCTGTGGCTGCTTCGGCTGAAGGTAGGGCTCACTCGCAGTCAGCAGGAAGGATGGAGGGTCAGCAGGGGTTCAGTTGCGCCGTGGGGGCGGGAGGGAGGTGTGCTCAAGGGTTCTGCTGCATAAGGGATGGGAGTGAGGGAAGGATAGAAGCTGGGCAAGGCTGCACGAGGGAAGGATAGAAGCTGGACAAACTTCTGCACAGGGGGATGGGAGGGAGAGAGGGGAGGAAAGATGCTGCATATGTGGGGGACAGAAAGGAAAGAGGAAAAATTGGAGTGAAGGAGAGGGAGAGATGATCATGTGCATACCCTGAAAATAAAACCTAGTGCCTTTTTTGAGCCCCAAATGAATATAAGACACTTTTATTTTCGGGGAAACACGGTATCTTAGAGCCAGTGTAAGGGGCTTTCATGTGTGGCCAGAGACTGTGGCACACGACTCGTTCCAGTGACCAGACAGTGAAACACGAGCTTGAAAGCCTGACACTGCTGTCTGGAGACAAAGTAGACCCTGTGGTGGCAGAAACACGTGCACATACACTTGTCTGCGGTTCTAGGCATTCCTGCGGTGGGGCACTGCTGTGTGGCAATTACGTACACTCAGATGCCATGGAAATGAGTAGGGCAGGAGGAGGACAAGGGGAGTTTATTTTCTCTTTGAATGAGATGATGCAAAATCACTTTTTTTTCCCCTGTTGGTTGCCTTCTACTGGGGCTGATGCTTTCAGAAGCAGCATGATTTCAATTGTGTATCCCCTTGGTGCAACACTTTTTTCCCAAATTAATTTGAAAGTGGACACGTTTCTTTTCCCTCCTGCCGAAGCCTGGCTGTGTTGATGGCCTCTTTTTTCTAACTTCTCATGTGACTAGCTACATAAACTCCCCTCTACCTGTGTGTGTTCTGTATGGAACTGAATTCTTTGTTTTATCTCTCCCCCCCCACCTCATTTCTTTTTATCAAGGTCACCAGGGGAAGAGCCTACATGTGGAACAGTGCATATTAGAATTCTACTGTACCTGAAATGAAAATTAATGCCTCCCGTTTACAAAAGTGTGTCAGGAGTTTGCACTTAGCATTGGCTATTGCTGTACCTTCAAGTGTGTTAAGCGCAAAAGCATTTTAGGAAAGGCAGAATGGTTAAGGGCAAGAAAGGATCTGGTTCAGACCTGAAATGGAAGAGCTGAGACCCTGTGGAACTGGGTTTGATTCCCACTGAAGCTCCATAACACTGCCCAAGTTATTTAACCCTATTAGGGATAGAAAAAAATACTTGCATATATGTAAACTAGAGAATGACATGGGGACAAATTTTTCCCTGTCCCTGCGGGAAATAATTTTCCCATCCCGAAGAGTTCTTTTCCTGTCCCTGCCCCATTCCTGCAAACTCCGTCCTCATCTGCACAAGCCTCAACACTTTAAAATCATAAGTAGCAGCATCCTAGAGCTCAGATTGTGATGTCATAATGCCTCATTCCACCAATGCCTGAGCTCCGTCATCTGCACGAGCCTCAAACACTTTAAAATCCTAAGTAGCAACATTCTAGAGCTCAGATTGTGATGTCATAATGCCTCATTCCACCAATGCCTAAGCTCCATCCTCATCTGCACAAGCCTCAAACACTTTCAAATCCTAAGTAGCAACATTGTAGAGCTCAGATTGTGATGTCATAATGCCTCATTCCACCAATGCCTAAGCTCCGTCCTCATCTGCACAAGCCTCAAACACTTTAAAATCATACGTTTTGAAACTTGTGCAGTTAAGCCGAGCTTACAGGAATGGGCAGGGACAGTGACAAGACTCACAGGGACAGGGCCCGCGAGGGCCATGAACTTTGCCGATGCCCTCAAAAGATCATACATGATATCCGAGAGAAGCCACATCGAGCTCAATTATATCCACCTCCTGATTCACTAAAGACCTGTCAGCCGATTCCTGGTCAAGGACCTGCTTGGACCACCAGACTGCCACAGATCGCTGCCTGGACAGCCTCCATCTTATGGTCCTAAAGGTCTCTCAGAGCTGAACCGCCCTCAATTTGCATGGTGTGTTGATGTGCAATAGCCGAAACCATCACATCAATCACAAGAGACTTAAAAGTATCCCTATCCCCATTAGGAATGGGATAAAGTCTGGCCATGGACCGCACCAAATGAAAAGGCACGTCCGGAGTCCACCATATCCTGAATATTTTGATGCATAAGGAAAGAGCAGGATGCTGATCGGATTGCCCAAAGCAGAGGGTCCACAACACGAGAGGGGTCCTTAGCTTCCTCCTCAAAACGCAAAACCAGACACCTGAAGAATGAGCATCTGCAGCTGTTCTCATTGAAAAATGTGCACCACTGACACATCCTTGCCAAATGGCATCTCTAAAAATCTGCCATCCAAATCAACTGGCTCCTTGTCACCCCCCCCCCCTTTCTTTCTTTCTTTCTCCCTGCCCTCCCCCATGCCACCGCCATTGGGAAACATGCTGCTGCCACTGCCACCGGGGAAAGGCTACCACTGGCCATCGGGAACAGGCCGGCGCAGAGTTCGCCCTGCTTCTCTTTCCCGCGGGCCGACCAACTCTCGCCACCGGACGTCAATTCTAACATCGGAGAGGACGTTCCGGGCCAGCCAGGCAGCGATTGACGTCGGGCAGCCCGCTGGAAAGAGAAGCAGGGCGAACTCGGCGCCGGCCTGTTCCCGATGGTGGCAGTGGCAGCCTTTCCCCGGTGGGTGGCCAGCTGTGCACCCCCTTGGGCTGTGCACCCGGGGCGGATCTACCCCCTTAGTACGCCACCGTGCATGCACTACATGCATTCTATGCAAATGTATCTTATGCATATTCATTGTGGGTATCATGAAAACCTCACTAGCTAGGTGTGGCCTGAGGACTGCATTGAGAACCACTGGCATAACTTAAAACATGTGTTTGTTTTACCACTCTCTATACAGCTCTAGGTACTTGAAGTAGATGCCTCTGATTTCTATCAAAAGTCCTGCAGACTCTCTCTTTTTCTACTTTGCTAGTGGCAGTGGAAGAGTTAAAAAGCAATTCCCAGTCTTGAATGTGCCAGCAGATGAGGTGAGGAACTAGTAGAAATTGGTAATGTCCTTTCGTTATTAACAGCCTCTCCTTATCATATCCTAAACTAGTGCATAGGGAAGCAAATTTGTCAATATACTACTTTACCACTGGGTGATGCTGCAAGCCTGCTTTTGATTGCCAGCCTCAGAAAGCAGTGAGCTAGTTTTCATGGATGAATTCACAGCAAGAACTTCGGTAGAAATTAGCTGGTCCCCTTCCTCTTTTCAATATCCTTGTTTTGCTAGCTTTGCTAATCCAGAACCATAGAATTGGTGGATATTTCTGTGCTGCTGATTAGAGAATGACACGGTGACAAAATTCATCACCGTTCCCGTCCCCGCGGATAACTGCGGGAAACCATGTTCATGTCATTCTTTAAGGAGAGAGGGAAGAATCAGAGTATAATTGGGCACAACCACTGACCAGCAAGCTTTGCTTTGAAAAATGCTGGTGTAGAAGGACTGAGGTTGAAATAGACACTAGAAAATGGCATGGGATTATTTCCCGCGGTTATCTGCGGGGACGGGGACGGTGATGAATTTTGTCACCGTGTCATTCTCTACTGCTGATCTCTCTAGTCATGTTGCTTGTGTCTCATAAACTGAGCCCGAATCCACTTAAACTGGAAGTTTTGTGTATTGGGAGAAGGTCTGTACTACCCTTTGCCGCTATCACTGCCGGAGGGTTGCCACGAAGGGCTCCTTTCCTCTTACACATGGCTTAGGTAAGAGAAATGCTGTAAAGAAAAACGCCAGCAGATCGAAAAAGAGGGAGCCTCCTTCTCAGGCGTCCGCTCTCGTCGCCATCTTGTTTCTCTCCCTGGAATGTTGCTACTATTTGGGTTTCTGGCTGGTACTTGTAACCTGGATTGGCCACTGTGGAAACAGGATACTGCAATTCTTATGTGAGAGCCAAGTCTAGGACAATCAAGCCATTGTGACATCTCTGATGAGTTTGGCTCATAGGCATTGGTGGAATGAGGAATTATGACATCACAATCTCAGATCTGGAATGTTGCTACTCTTTGAGTTTCTGGCAGGTACTTGGGACTTGAGTTGACTACTGTTGGAAACAGGATACTTTTGGGCTTGATGGATTTTCAATCTGTCCCAGTATGGCAATGCTTATGTTCTTATCTTTTGCCTAGAACTCAAAATGGCATGGACTGTATGCCCAGAGGATCCAGCGTGGCAGTGGGCTGAGACAGGCTGAATCGTGTCCTTGATCTTACCCTTTCTCTCCCCATGCCAGGATGCTTGTAGTACTTTCATATTTTCCCTGTGGCTTCATTGCCTGGTCTTATAAAGATGCCGGGGTGGGGAATTAGGAATGTCTAATGCTGGCGTGGGCTCCCATTAACGCCGTTCCTAGTCACTTTCTCGTGCAGACAGACCTCTTCTCCTGAGCCATCAGCTGGGACTAATCAAATTATTTTCCAACTAGTGTCTTATTGTGTCAGTGATCACTGGGCAGGCTGTGTGGACTTTGTCACGTATCTGGGTCACGCAAGAAGTTCTAAGTGGGAACCTGGAAATCACCTCATCCCTTTAGCAGCACTAAATCATCAGTTCCCTCTACTATTCCAGTACTGAAGTAACTTAATTCATTTTGTGACTGGCTTTCAGATGCTACGCTCATAATCAGCCCTGCAGAGAACTGGAAATCTTTAGTGACAATGAGATGGGCCTCCTTGTACAGCTGGAGAGTAGGACTTGATTTCTGGCCCTCTGCTCAACTGCAAACTCTTGTTTCCAGTTTATTTCTGGCCAGCGTTTATGCCTGTTTCCTACTTTGTTTTGATTTTATTACTTCTGAAGCATAAGATACACAGGCAGCTCACTGGAGCACAACGGTTGAATATACCACAAGTGTTTTCTCGTTAGAAGGGTTCATGGGGGGGAGAATCTCATCTTTCTTAGCCTGTAACACGAACCTCCTTTTAATACACTGGCATTTCTTCAGCATGTGGCCTTTGCTTAAACATTAGAGAGATCATTAACTCTTGATATTACTATATAAGCTGCCTTTCTGCAGCAGCAGCCAGGGGCAAGTGCTAGAAAATAAGGTTTGTGTTTGTGCAGCTGAAAAACTCTCCCTGTGCATCGTGGGGCTTGTAGTTCTCTGCTCAAGTAGAGAAAGTGGAGTTTCAAGTTTTCCAGTTCAATAGGCACCAGATTGAGACCAGTTTAGATTGGACTCAAGAATGTGGAGCTTTTGCTAAACCCTTTACCTGCTCTGCCAGGTTTCAGAATACAAGTGAGCTGCAGATTTGAGCACGGATATTTCTACTGGAGCCAATATAAGATGCTTGGAGAAATAGTCAATGAGCAGTAACATTATGAATTGATGTTGTGCAATAAAATGTCACCCTAGGCCACATAATGTGGAAGGGATGAGTTGAGGGTTTGTTTGGGTGTTAACTTTGTTTCTTTCCTTCTTCCCACCTCCTTTAGTGTAGGAAAGGTACCCAGGAAGCAAAAGGAGAACACAGGGACCACTACAATGCAAGGCTGCATGCCTTGCTGGTGATGCCATCAATCTTTGCTATGGAAAGGCTGAGCTCACTCCTTGGCTGCTCCTGGGAATGCTGCATTATGGTCTGGATGCTGTCCTGGAGATCCCTAACACAGTATGGGATGTTTTGGCTTGCGGGTCTGCAAAAGAACCAGAATTTGAAAGAGCTGGTGCTTTGTGTTAGCACTAGTGATGCCAGAAAAGTAATCATTAAAACATGTATACCGCTTGAGATTTTTCCACTTTAAATATTCTTTATATAAAGCTTCTATACCGCTACTAATGACTGGGGAAGTAAAACTCTTTATCATTTATCCTGACCTGCAGTGCCTTCCTACTTGTGCCCAATAGGAGGAAATATTTTTTTTCACTCAGAGAATAGTCGAGCTCTGGAACGCACTGCCAGAGATTGTGGTAAGAGCGGATAGCATAGCTGGTTTTAAGAAAGGTTTGGACAAATTCCTGGAGGAAAAGTCCATAGTCTGTTATTGAGAAAGACATGGGGGAAGCCACTGCTTGCCCTGGATCAGTAGCATGGAATATTGCTACTCCTTGGGTTTTGGCCAGGTACTAGTGACCTGGATTGGCCACTGTGAGAACAGGCTACTGGGCTTGATGGACCATTGGTCTGACCCAGTCTTATGTTTTCTCTGGCTCTCATCAGGAAGTTTTACCATGATTTCCCCCTCTCTTTGGCTGTATATGGATTCTCTAAGAAATGCAGCAGTCTGCTCCGTTTACCAATGCTGCTCCTTGCCCTGGAGTAATGCTTCCAGTCCCAGGCTGAGATCTGAAGTATTCTGGAATCAGAGCACATAAGAAGTTGGTGAAAAATGGTGAGCCTCTCTTTAAAAAAAAAAAAAAAAAAGATTGGAAAGCTAAATAAAGTTAATATATGCCAGCTTTCATGATTATAATTTATAGTGATGGTAGCTTTTTCTCTTACTGGATATGAAAGTTGTTCAAGAATGCCTTCAGCTGTCCAAGCCTACGGAGAAAGACTTATACCAGAAGACATATGTTTCTTAACGATGGTTGACTGACAGGATCCCCTCTTGGTTTTAATGTGACTAGAGTCAGTTGCTGGGAATCTTCATGGTCCCTGTGCTCTGGGCTATGCTCATGGACCACTGGTCACGTAGTCCCTCACTATCACCCCATATATCACTCAGATCCACAGAGAAACTTCTGGCTCGGCACTGATTCTGCTGATCAGATTAAGAAGGCTTTTTTTTCCTCCAGCTATTTGTTTGTGGAGTTTTGTTTTGGGTTTTTAAAAAATCTGTGCCTCATTCCTTTTGTGAAAGAATTCTGAAAAAAGGCTCCCACATCTATTACTGATCTCTTTCAAGAATTGGTTTATTTAATGTTGGATGTTGGTGAGAGAAATCAAGTATCTCTACACATCCACAGAGAAGATACCTGTGAATGCCTTATTAAATTAAAGCGGTGGTCTGAAGGGCACAGCTAGCCAGTCAGTTATGCAGCAGACAGATTTTCAGGCACTGCCTCTACTGTACGCAGATTTTTCTCATGCCTATTCACTAGGGATATCCCAGAAACCTCATGAGAACCACTGCATCAAGGTGACCAAACGCCTGATCATCCCACATAATGATTAGTGGATCTGTGCCTCTTTGTGTGGAGCTTAGAATGGCAGGGTCAGTGCCAGCTTGCAGAGAGAGGGTCTCGCAGGGCCTACGTAAGATTAGGCAGTGTCATCATGTGACCGGGCCAAGTGATATTACCCATCACATATCCACCCCCAAACATCTTGGTTCTCTGTTAAAACAACACAAACACATAAACTATACATTCCATTAAAATCCCTGACCAGGTCTTCCTAGCTCCTTCTGGTCATTCTCCAGGTCCTCCATGGACTCTGTCTCTCCAGGTCTTTTGCATCCATTCTGACCCTCCATTGGCCCCACCAGTTTGCAACCTATCCCTGAAAACTGGCGAGATCCCGGAGGACTGGAAGATAGCAAATGTTACACCTATCTTTAAAAAGGGGTCGAGAGGAGACCCGGGAAACTACAGACCGGTAAGTTTGACATCAGTTCCGGGAAAGATGGTAGAAGCACTGGTAAAGGACAGCATCTGTGAGCACATCGAAAAAAAATGGGCTAATGAAAGTGAGCCAGCATGGCTTCTGCAAAGGAAGATCGTACCAAACAAATTTACTGCACTTCTTTGAGGGTGTAAACAGCCAGTTGGACAAAGGGGAACCTGTAGACATCATTTATCTCGACTTCCAAAAGGCCTTTGACAAGGTACCCCATGAGCGGCTACTTAGGAAACTGTAGAACCATGGGGTGGAAGGGGACGTACACAGATGGGTTAAACACTGGTTGGCAGGCAGAAGGCAGAGGGTTGGAGTGAAGGGTCACTACTTGGACTGGAGGAGGGTCACGAGCGGAGGTCCTCGGACCTCTGCGGTTCAATGTATTTATTAATGACCTGGAAACAGGGACAAAGTGTGAAGTAATAAAATTTGCGGATGACACTAAACTCTGTAGCAGGGTTAGAACTGCGGAAGAATGTGAGGACCTACAAAGGGACCTGAACAAACTTGAGGAGTGGGCGAATAAATGGCAGATGAACTTCAATGTAGGGAAATGCAAGGTCATGCATGTAGGGAAAAAATACCCGATGTTCAGCTACGAAATGGGGGGATTAGTACTAGAGGGAAGTAACCTTGAAAGAGACTTGGGTGTACTGGTGGACACAACAATGAAGTCAACGGCACAATGTGCAGCAGCCTCGAAGAGGGTAAACAGAATGTTGGGTATCATTAAGAAGGGTATTACAACCAGAACGAAGGAAGTCATCATGCCGCTGTACCGCGCGATGGTGCGACCACATCTGGAATACTGTGTCCACTATTGGTCGCCGTACCTAAAGAAGGACATGGAGATACTTGAGAGGGTTCAGAGAAGAGCAACAAGAATGATAAAAGGTATGGAAAACCTTTCATACACAGAGAGGCTAGAAAGGCTGAGGCTCTTCACCCTAGAGAAGCGAAGACTCAGAGGAGACATGATAGAGACTCACAAGATCATGAAGGGCATAGAGAAGGTGGAAAGGGACAGATTCTTCAGCCTATTAGAAACTACAAGAACAAGGGGGCACTTGGAGAAATTGAAAGGGGACAGGTTTAGAACCAATGCTAGGAAATTTTTCTTCACTCAGAATGCGCTTCCGGAGGGTGTGATAGGACAGAGTACATTAAGGGGATTCAAAGAGGGATTGGACAAGTTCCTGAAGGATATGGGGCTGGAGGGATATAGATAGAGGTAGAGATAGGATCATGGAAGAATATAGATAGAAGAAAAATAGGGACTAAAGGGTTTTAGACAAAGGATCACTTACAGGTCATGGACCTGATGGGCTGCCGCGGGAGCGGACTGCTGGGTGCGATGGACCCCTGGTCTGATGGGTGATGGGTGGAAGTCTTCAGGGTCCCTATTGAGAGTATCTTTGGCATTCCAGATATTCTTCACACAGTTCCAAATCTGTCATGGGAGAATTGAGAGCTATGCATGGCACTGTTTGTGCATGCAGTGGCCTAAGCATACACCATCTCCTTCCTCCTCTCTCCAACAAAACACTTTTAAGTGTGGTAGCACAGCTGTACACCCTGGAGCTGCTCGTTCCAGGAATCAAAACGTTTCTAGGGCCGTGGTCACCCTGTCCTCCCCCATGTAAAGCATGTGTGTAGATTGGCGGACGTGCAGGATGTGTTGTCCCTTTTCCCCTGGTGCCATCGGTGCTATTTCCTGCCCAGACTGAGACATGGCAGCATTAATGTGTGATTGATGAAAGAATGGAGCCTTAATGAGAGAGAGATGGGAGCAGGGTGAGACTGGTAGCCTGAGTAATGACTGGGAGAGACAGGAGCAAGGAGACACTGAAAGGGCCTGAGTGATGACGGGGAGAGAGGGGAGCAAGAAGAGACTAGTAGGGCCTGAATGGTGACTGGGAGAGAGGGGAGCAGTCCTGAAGAAACTGGTAGCCTGAGTCATAGAGACAGGAGCAAGGAGACACTGAAAGGGCCTGAGTGATGACGGGGAGAGAGGGGAGCAAGAGGAGACTGGGAGCCTGAGTGATAACTACAGATGTTGACCTTACCTTGATCAGAAGTGGGAATGGTTCAGCAGCAACTGCTCTTCCTCCTTGCACCTCTCCGTTTTCTTGAAGCTTTGCAGCATGGTTTTTGCACCGGGAAGGGGACTAGGTGAGGTGTTGGGTGAAAACCTCATTCTTTGAAACTAAAAAGGCAATTTTACAGGAGGCACCAACAGTCCCGCTTTTGCACATGACTGGGAGTTACTCATCTATGTGCGCAATGCCATTCTATAAGTAACACATGCACCTTTATAGAATATTTCGGTTCTGCACGTTGCATGGCACAGTTAGGCATGCCTACGTCTGCCAACCATTGATTGGTTTTAAGTGAGCTTGCCTAACCTTTGGTGCACCAATGCAGCTTTGCTCTATTATTCTATAACAGCTTAAGGACCCCTTAAATCACGATCCATTTGGTGCTAAACACACCCCATTGTGGTGCTTATATCTAGGTGCCAATTGATTGAGTTGCTGCCTAAATGACAACAGGGAAAGGGACTACCACAGGTATTTCAAGCATTTTCCGTCTGTCCTGGTGGGCTCACAATCTATCTAATGTACCTGGGGCAGTGGAGGATGAAGTGATTTGCCCAGGGTCACAGGAAGCAGCACGGGGTTTGAACCCACAACCTCCGAGTGCTGCAGCTGTAGCTCTAATCACTGCCCCATGCCATGCACAGGTGTCCAGTAGGTGTTCGTGCAGCTCACAGCCGAGTACTTGTTTCCTTGTCCCTTCATCAGTCTCATGCCTGCACTCATGTTTTCTCTTTTCAATTTTGTTAGGTCTGAGGCATGTACCATCTATGATTCACATGGTGTTGGGGGGGGGGGATTCATGCAGCTCCGTCCCTAAATGAGTTCTTTCACCCTTCAGTCCTTTATTACTCTTCTTCCCTGGGGGGGAAAAAAAATCATCGCTGTGAGCTTTACTGGGACCAGATGAATCTAGATTATGAAGATCAGCTTCTGGAAACAATTCATGCCACTTTGTTGTTTTTCCAACTTTCTGGTCTTTGTTGTGGTGGGAAGAAAAATGAAATTAGAGGACACAGCTGCTAGCTCTGTACCCATCCCGTGGCCCCTCATCAATCTGAGCCCCTCTAGGGCTGCTATTAACCAATTGAACCATAAGAACATAGCCCATAAAACCCAGCATCCTTTTTTCAAATGACGGCCAATATAGTACCTGGCAAGATCCCAACAGAGTAAAACAGATTTTATGCTGTTTATCCCAGGAATAAGCAGTGGATTTCCCCAAATCCATCTCAATAATGATTTATGGACTTTTCTTTTAAGAACTTTTAAAATCCTACTATGCTGACTGCTTTTATCTCCTTCCAGAGTTTAATTACAGATTGTGGAAAGAAATATTTTCTCCGGTTTGTTTTAAATTTATTACTTAGTAACTTCATTGCGTGTCCACTAAGCGATTTGAAATAAGAAAATTTCTTGTATGCTAGCATTGTGGACAGTCTGTTATCATTCTCCGTATCAGTCCTGCACTTGTGAATGGAAGTTTCTTTGGGGGAAGTTGGGTACACTTGAAAAGAGGTTTCTTGTCTTTCAGAAAAAAGCAAATGCATCGATATTTTTTTTTTTCAATACCATTCTCCCTGGGAAGTTCAGAATGGTTTACATGAATTTATTCAGGTACTCAAACATTTTTCCCTGTATGTCCTGATGGGCTCACAATCTATCTAATGCAGTGTTTTTCAACCTTTTTACACCTATGGACCAACAGAAATAAAATAATTATTCTGTGGACCGGCATCAGTCCATGGACCGGCGGTTGAAGAACACTGGCTAAGTCATGGGCCAGATCCCGCCCATCTCTACCCAATCTCCATCCCAGACCCCACCCCCATAATAGTACTAATTGCACCTTGCCTCATCTGGAAGCCTTCCCTCTGACATTGCAACGTCAGAGAGAAGGCTTCCGGTTCAGGTGCGGGATGCCCGTAGGAGCCACTGCCCGTGGCTTTGTGCACTGAATCAGTGAGGAAGAGGGAGCTGGCTCGAAGATAACGCCACATCGATCACACTGTGGACCAGCGGTTGAAGAACACTGTTTTGGGCCTGATGCATGTGCTGGCCCTGTGGACCGGCAGGAAATTTATGTGGACCGGCACTGGTCCATGGACCAGTGGTTGAAGAACACTGATTTAATGTACCTGGGGCAATGGGGGGGATTAAGTGACATGCCCAGGGTCTCAAGGAGCAGCGTGGGATTTGAACCCACAACCTCAGGGTGCTGAGGCTGTAGCTTTAACCACTGCGCCACACTCTCCAGTTGGTGGACAGTAACCAAAGGCTCCTCAAAGCCTGGTAACAGGGATGTCCTGTGTGTAGGGATACTATATGGCTCCAGAAAAAGAAGGACAGATTGAAAGATCCGGGTTTTACTTCCTTTACTTTCGATAGAAGTAAATCCCAGATGTCTCAATCTGTCCTCTTTTTATCTGGAGCCATATCTATCTATCTATCTATCTAATCCAGTATCTCTCAAACTGTGTGCCCTGAAGAGATTCTGGGTGTGCCATGAGAGATTCCAGAATTTTGCTTTAATTAAAAAAAATTCCCTTAATAAGTATGCACTAGAATAGATGTCTGTCAATGTTACGATGTATTTCTTCACGGAGCGAGTGATTGATCGGTGGAACGGGCTTCCAGTGCAGGTGATCGAGGCAAGCAGCGTGCCAGATTTTAAGAATAAATGGGACGCCCATGTGGGATCCCTAAGAGGGTCAGGGCAAAACACTAGCTAATCTTAAGGGGAGGGTCTATAGTGGGCAGACTTGATGGGCCTTGGCCCTTTTCTGCCGTCATCTTTCTATGTTTCTATGTTTCTATGACTGTGTGCGTAAGGATGCAACTGCCCAGATAAGCATCATTCTTTGACGTGATTGGTCCTTGAAAATTAGTGGCAAGTAATCTCATTTTTATTTTTATATGCAGTAGTTATCCTAACTTGAGCAACAAAACAATCAAGGCTTTGTTACCACTTGGATCTTCTTATCTTTGCGAACTTGGATTTTCAGCTCAGACAGAAATTAAATCGAAAAAAAAGAGATCAACTGCAGGTGGTGAGTGATGAAATGCGTGTTTGCTTATTGACTATTGAGCTGCTTTTTGAGTTAATTTGCCCTCAAAAACAAGCTCATCTATCGCATTGATTAGCAATTCTATTCGATCTACTTTCGTTTCGCCATTGCTACAATTACCCATATATAGCTTAAAGAACTTCAAATAAATAACTGTCAAATTAAATTTTGGGTTGGTTTTGCAGTTTTATAATTGAAATTATAATGTGCCATGAAAAACATTTGCTCCGTTTAGTGTGCCAGAGCTAAAAAAAAAATGTTAGAGAGACATTGATCTAATCTATCCTTCCTCTTTCTTTTGTTACATACAGGGCTGTGGAGTCGGAGCCGAGGAGTCGGTGTCGGAGGAAATTTCGGGTACCTGGAGTCGGAGTCGGAGTCAGAAGTACAAAAAACTGAGGAGTCGGTGTCGGAGTCGGAACATTTATCTACCGACTCCATTTTTGAACTTGGCATACCAATCACGAGCGATTCTTTCAGCTATAGCACCCACTATATACACAGCACAAACGTTGCGAGCAGCTTCTGCGGCCTTAGAACCTTGATTAAAAGCAAAAAGAAGGCGGTGTCGAAAATGCTCATTTCTCTCAACTTGACATTCCATTTTAACGATCTGAAAATTAACCAGTGCTGTGGAGTCGGAGTCGAGGAGTCGGAGGAAATTTCGGGTACTGGAGTCGGAGTCTGAAGTACAAAAAACTGAGGAGTCGGAGTCGGAACATTTATCTACCGACTCCACAGCCCTGGTTACATATCCCGTTCTCCCCAACGAACTCCCTTGTGTGCCTGTCAACCACATGAGTCTGGTGAGACGGTAAAAAAAAAAGTTCCTCATTATGGCACATCAGCAAGCCTTCCATGTGAGCTCCGCCACTGGCTTCCCACTAGCATAACTCGGGATTTATTTCTGAGACTCCAAATGTTGGTTTTAGTGTGTGTGGCTAACTTGTAAGTGTGTTTGAGATGAGACCGTGATCCCCAATGAGGTGATTCATGTGCCAAGCACAGCAAAGATACAGTATGGATAGTCCAGGTTTGGGGTTACTGAACTGTCAGGCACACTACATAAAAAAGGATGTAATTTTAAAAACAAAACTTAGATGTGTATATAAACAAATGACATAGACAGGAACAAACTCAGAAATATAGAAGGAAAAGGGTAGAACTACAAAATGATAGGAAAGTAAACATGGAGAAGGGTAGGTTATAAGATTTTAATCTCCTCAAAAGGAATACTATTTCAGAGGCAATAACGGATGTCAGAAAGGAGACTAGATATGAAAATGATTATTGTTCAAATGCATCTTTGAAAAGAGAGGATTTAATTACATTTTTTTCTGGCCCACGCACACACTCACCTGCGCTGCTCCTGAGGGGGTCCTTGTGGCATCTTAGGAATGTCCTTCCCGATTCCACTCTGCATGTGTAAACAGC
This sequence comes from Geotrypetes seraphini, assembly GCF_902459505.1. Lineage (NCBI taxonomy): Eukaryota > Metazoa > Chordata > Amphibia > Gymnophiona > Dermophiidae > Geotrypetes > Geotrypetes seraphini. Next base: position 40,099,352 of record NC_047099.1, read on the forward strand.
AGCACAGGAGTCAGGAATGCAGCTAGAGATTGCCAGCTGCACAAGGCAGTATGACTCGTATCTTTCCTGCCCCCCTTTACTACCCCTTTACCCCGCACAGAGGGAGTGCCAGGATGGTGTGGCCTCTCGGTTTCATTTCCTGGGAGGGGCCCAGTCAGTGAGAGAAACCATCAGGGCTGAGATCGGTAACATAAGTGAGATAAATCACGATAGCAGGGTACCTGAAGCAGAATGTTTCTTATACTATTTAGGGCCTATTTTACGAAGCCGCACTAGCGGCTACGCTGCGGTAACGGCCCCGAAGCCCATAGAGATTTAAAGGGCTTCGGGGCCGTTGCCGCATGGCAGCCTCTAGTGCGGCTTTGTAAAACAGGGGGTTAATTTCCTGTCTCCCTGTTTTCACCTCTCTTTGCTTCTCTGAACCCCCCAGGGCAGCTCCAATATGGTCGTAAGCGAAGAATTAGAAACATGATGGCAGATAAAGGCCAAGTAGCCCATTTGCAGCCTCCATAATCTTCTCCCTAAGAGATCCCACATGTCTGTCCCACATTTTCTTGAATTCAGACAGTCTTTGTCTCCACCACCTCTACCAGGAGACTATTCCATGCATTTACCCCCCTTTCTGTAAAAACCCCAACATTTCCTTAGATTACTCCTCAGCCTATCACCTCTTAACTTCATCATATGCCCTCTCATGCCGGAACTTTCTTTCAAATAAAAGAGACTCGACTCATGTGCATTTATATCATGTAGGTATTTCAAAGTCTCTAATATATCTCCCCTTTCCCCCCCCCCCCTCCACTATTTCACCCCTGCCAGCATAAGGTGCACACAAGATAAGAACATGGACAGCAACTTCAGCAGGTTCACCCTATTTCCATCTTTGGGGCACTAGGCCTGGTCTGGTTTTCAGCTTAACCACAAATGAATATTCCTTAGTTGCAATCTGCAGACATGTGAACCCATGAGTCGGGACTATTTTTTTGTACTTTATTTTCTGAGAGTGGACTTGGCTGAGAGTCCTGAGTCTGCTTTCAATTAAATAATTCCCATGGGATTTTCTTTTGGAGACAAGATTACCACTGAATCACGTAAGTCATAAACGAGATTTCCAGCAACATTGCAGGGTCTCTGGAACAGATTTTCGTAGGGTTACCATACATCTGGGAAAACACGGGCATGTCTGTAAGGATGAGGGCACACAACTAGACAAATCCCCAAAATGTAAGGTGGCAGCCCTACAATCCACTTGAGGTCCTGGGTTCAGTGCCCTCAAAGGAGGTTCAGCAGGAAGTGAAATTAATGACAATGATAGCCAAGAGTGGTTACATAAAGAATATATTATGCAGAAATCGGCTTAATATAACAGAGATGCAATGTATACTGTACGCTTGATACTAAAGTACAGAAAAATATTCTAATACAGAGATAGAAACAGGCTTTTCAAGTACAGAGTATACAGTTAGATTCACAGGCTGCTTCCGTGGGTGTAAATGAGAGGGAACGGACAGTTTAGCTGCATGAATGTGTGTCTGTCTTAGGTCTGAATGATGAGTGTATAGGTGTGAATAGGCAGAAAGAGATAATTCATCAAGGGAGGAGGAAGCTAGAGGGTCCAGAGAAAAAGAGAGAAGTGTGGGGGGGGGGGGGTGAAGAGAGGAGGCTTTCATAGGATGGAATCTTATTCTAAAAAATAGAATCTATTGTGATTAAGCATGCATATCTTTCTGTAAACTGTTTGAAACAATGGTAAATAAGGTGTGTGGGCTATGAAAGACTGGAAGAGAAAAGAGAAACTTCCCCTCATAGACTGGAGTTACTGCTATTTTCCAGTATCTTTCTCTGACAATGGCTCTTCATGGACACTAACTGTGCCAGAACTTGCAGTTGGGGCTATTCTCTATCTTAAGTACCTGACCTTAGCATATCTGTTGAACCTCAGGGCTGTGCCAAGCTATTTTGTTACTCTTAAGCACTGATAATTTAGATGTAATTTAGCCATTCTCCCAAGATCAGATATGGTTGATATAATCTCCCATAGGCCTTTGCTGGCATTCATTAGACCAACAGAAAATGCTGACAGTTATCTGACAATGTCCTCTTTTTATATGATTGTCCGGGTGTCTGGACTTTTTTTTATGGGTGAGTCTCCGGGCCGATCCACAAGCCTACCCAGTTTGGCAGGGTCAGCTCTCCCGACTCTCCCACCTTCCTTCCCCAAGGCACCTGTAATTGAATCTTCAGGCGGCAGCAACAAGGTGAGCCTACTGTTGCCAGTCTGCCCCAGAAGCCGCCTCTGCAGGTCCTGTCTAGGTGGGAACAGGAAGCTGCTGCAGAGAGGTAGCTTCTGGGTCAGGCCAGCAGCAGCAGGCTCATCTCATTGCTGCTGCCAGCTGCCTGAAGATTCAATTACAGCAGCGGGGAGGAGGTAAGTGGGGGAGTCGGGAGCTGGAGAGAGAGGTCACTCTCAATGGAAACTAATAATGAAAATTTACCTCTCTCCCCTTTTTTTTCTTTCGACCTTCTTTGTCTTTCTTTTTTATACTTATTGTAGTTCCTCCCGCTCTCCTCGTGTGTAGGTTTGTTAATGTCTTTGTCTTAAGTGTGTCCAGAATATGTTGGTTTTTCCCCATTTTAATTGTACATCGCTTTGAATTATGATATTGCGATTGAATCAAAATTTTAATAAAACTTGATGAGGGGACGTTAGCAGCATCTGAGTGGGAGGAGAAATGGCTGAAAAAGCAGCTTTGAGGTTGGAGAAGGGAGGACTGAAGAATCAAAATCAGAAGAGGAGGGGAGGGACTGGAGAAACAGCACAGAGGGAGGGCTGGAGAAGCATTATGGAAAGGAGAAAGGGCTCGAGAAAAGAGCAAGGAGTTAGGGTAGTGCTGGATGGGAGGAGAGAGACAGAAACAGCAGGAGAGGAGGTTGGAATGAGAGAGAGGGGCACACACAGGGGGGATAGGAAGTTGGAAGGAGAGAGAGAGAGAGAGAAAAAAAAAGGAAACACCCATAGGCGAGGGAGGTTGGGCAGGGGCGGGGGGAGAGAGAGAAGCACCTGTGGGAGAGGGGGTTGGAGGGAGAGAGAAAAACAATAAAAGGGTACAGAGGATGGGAAGGGGGTTAAGGAAATGGGTGCAAGGTGAGGGGGGGCTGTGGGTGGAGTGTAGGTGGGGAATCATGTGTCCTCTTTAGATTTTCTAGTAGGGCAGGGTTCCTTTGTTTTCTGTGTATAAGTTAACATCTCTCTACTTATCCTCTGTTCTAACATCCATGGTAAAACTGTCATGGTTGGGTAAAATATACAAGTGACTGGACCCTCCATCTCTGCCAGTTATCTCCCAGTCTGATACTGAGTCTGGAACTCTCTGTTTCTTATCACGGCTAAGAGATCTGATCCATTTCTCTGAGGGGGGGGGGGGACTGTCGCTCCACCCCTCCTACTACAATGTCTTCTCCCAGCCTCCCCTCCCTGCTACCTATCTTCCAGTCCTGAAACTATGAGATGAGATAGTGCCACATCCCTGCTATCCGGTGGCACTCCTGGCAGGTGGGCTTTGGAAGTGGCCAAGTGATCACAGAGATAGGGCACATGGCCTTTGCGGGTGAATAAGCAGGTCACTCTTCAGGAATGCAAACGTCTTGAGCTGTGCTTAACCCTTTCAGGACCAAGGGACATATTTGTCCCATAACTTTAAAATCCTATAAATTTTGATTGGGATAGTCTACAGTTCTAAATTTGATATGTACGGATTCCATATGATACTGCCTTTATGTAAACAAACTGGTTCCGACATTCATTCATTAGCGTCGTTGCCAGATTGACGAGAAGATTCACTTGCCACACTGTCCATAAGCCAAAAGTGTGATTTTTTTTTAAAAAAAATAATGATATTTCACAAAAAAAATCAATTTTTTGGCATCTGCAAGCCCTTTTTACCATAAAAATGTCGTCAAAACCACAAAAATTGGCCTACGATCCTTATGGTCCTGAAAGGGTTAACCGGTGAAATTCCGGCACCGTTCTCTACAGAATAGGTACACGCTAAAAAAAATACTAATTCTCAACGTTAGCTAGGCTACCATTTTTATTAATATATTGTGATTTTTTAACCATTTGTATGAAGAGATTCACTCAAGGCAGTGAACAAACAAGTAGAGTTTGACATAACACTTACAATTTTGTTAACAATATGAAACACCTTAATGGGCAGCAGGTTTCTGGTTTATTTAAAAATTCAAAGTAGTTTTACATAATATAAAAACAATGCAACAAACAATCGAACGCACTGAGAAACAAGATGGAGAAGGGCAGAAAAACAATTTACTTCAAATTTACTGGTCAGACGTATGGACAAGAATTCTCTCAATAATTCACTTAGACAACAATCTGCCGATGCCATATACGTCCATCATATTGCGTTCCTCAAATCCAGATATTTCTATACTATCGCCATTTAAAAATATTTTTGATATTATGATCACCTTAGCTACTCACCATATTATCTGCAATTGGAAAGACAACTCCAAACTCAACTTCCACAAAGGGTGGAATCATCTTTGTGTTATCAGAAAATATGAAGAAATAATAGCGTAGTGTAGAATGATATGATAATGATAGTGTAGAATCCAAAATTATTCCTAGATAAGAACATAAGAACAGCCCCACTGGGTCAGATCAATGGTCCATCAAGCCCAGAAACCCATTCTCACGCTTTGGCCAAAACCCAAAGCGTAACAACATTCCATTAGGAACCCTAAAGAATAGCAAGATTCTGGAATCCCAAAGAGTAACAAAAGATTCCGGAACCCCAAGGAGTAGCAACATTCCATTTAGAATTCTAAAGAATAGGAAGATTCTGGAATCCCAAAGAGTAGCAACATTCCATTCAGAATCCTAAAGAATAGGAAGATTCTGGAATCCCAAAGAGTAGCAACATTCCATTCAGAATCCTAAAGAATAGGAAGATTCTGGAATCCCAAAGAGTAGCAACATTCCATTCAGAATCCTAAAGAATAGGAAGATTCTGGAATCCCAAAGAGTAACAAAAGATTCCGGAACCCCAAGGAGTAACAAAATTCCATGCTACTGATCCATGTCTTTCTCAATAACAGACTCAATAACAAAACAACATCTCCAGTTTTCTAGGACTTGGGCTCCTCTGGATGCATTCTGTAAGACTTTAAAAGTCAGCTCCATCTGACTCCTTTAGCTCCGATTTATGAGTTTGCAGCTTAACAATGTAATGATAATGGGTTGGGTTTTTTTTTTGCATATTTCTTGAAAATCTTCAATAAAATGTTGATTACAGAATCAGTACAAGGGAGGGGGGAACAGCTCGGGTACTGCATTTCTTTGGCTGCTGAGGCTTCGGCAACCCCATGCCTAAAATATGGCTACATTATTGTTACATATTCCTCCCCTTCACCCTTGAGTCTCACATTGCCACTTTTGCCTTTACTACATAAGAATAGCCTTACTGGGTCAGACCAATAGTCCATCAAACCCAGAAGCCCGTTCTCATGGTGGCCAATCCAGGTCACTAATACCTGACCAAAATCCAAGGAGTGCTACCAATCCAGGGCAAGCAGTGGCTTCCCCCATGTCTTTCTCAATAACAGACTATGGACTTTTCCTCCAGGAACTTGTCCAAACCTTTCTTAAAACCAGCTACGCTATCTGCTCTTACCACAAACTCTGGCAACACATTCCAGAGCTTAACTATTCTCTGAGTGAAAATTTTTTTCCTCCTATTAATTTTAAAAATATTTCCCTGTAACTTCATCGAATGTCCCCTCGTCTTTGTCATTTTTTACTTTCCCCTCTTTTACCATATTGGTTATATTTTGATTTTCTTACCAGCTTTTCCAGATATCACTGTCTTTGTCTTCCTAACAAAAAAGCTTGTTGCTCTTAAAATATCAAAATTAATCAGAAAAAGGATGTCAAAACCCCACTAAAAAAAAATGCTAATATGAATGCAAACTCAAAATAGTTGGAAAAACTGCCTAATAAATTAAAAACCAATATCAACTCCCTATGTTGTGAAAACACTTATAATAATAGATAATAACTATCAATGAATTTTTGTTAAAAAAAGAGGGGTAGGCATCAGTGGGTCTGGTGCATATTTTTAATTGTAATACTACCAAAACTGACCGACCGTTTCTTTGGCATCTTTATAACCCACCGCCATTTTGTTGGATCCCCTCAGCATATGAATTGCTGGGTGAGACCGTGTAAGGTACGGTTTGCAATTTATTCAGTTTTTATGAATATATGGACCTGGTTTGCTGCACATTACAGTAGTCCCTCGAAATTCACAGGGGTATCATTCCAGGAGCACCCACGAATTTTGAAAAACCGCAAATGCGGTTTAGGAGCGGATCGGAGGCGGGAGAGGGTTGCAGGGGCGGTGGCGGGTGCTGAAAAAAAAAAAGGCTGATGTCCTGCTCCTGATTGGAGTAGCCTGACTTTAGTTCCCGGAAGAGGTGGTCAGAAAATACCGCGAACGACTGAGTCCGCATATCGTGAACCGCAAATTTGCGGGGGTTACACTGTAGTATCATTTTAAATGTTGCCTGGTTTAGGGTTACCATATAGCTCCAGAAAAAAAGAGAACGGACTGAGGCATCCGGGTTTTACATTCATTGCTGTCAATGGAAGTAAAACCCGGATGTCTCAATCCGTCCTCCTTTTTCTGGAGCCTGGTTGAATGACAATTCCCTCTTTTTTTCACAGAAACGATGACATATGGGCCATTGCCAGTGAAAAACTGCAGCATGGACTTTTCGGACTGCAAGTTTCCCCTGAACAAGTTCCCTTGAAGAAGCCATTTGGTGAAACAAAGATCCCCAAAGGACTGAGCGTTTTTCAGATAAGTGCTGTCTTTTTGCCTGAATTGATATTTGCTTATATTTTATGTGATTACTACAAAGTACCATGAAAGGGGTTGTTATTTAAAGAATACATGAACATTCGTACGCGGACATGTTTTCTTGAAGTCTGCATGATATGGAAGTTTCTTTGGCCAGTGATTGCAACAGGGGTCAGGTCTGTTAGTATTACGATTAAAGATATCCACTGAGTCCTTTTTTTTCTCTCCTTTTTTATAACAAAAATAAATAGATAATTATTATTTATTATCGGTGTTTTCCACAGCATAGGGAGTTAAAATTTTCCCCACTATTTTGAGTTTGCTCTTCAAATATCTCCTTTCAGTTTTGCCCACTGCTTTTCCGCTTCCTCCAGCTATTCCCATCCTTCTCCCTGAAAACAGCAGGGCCCAGGTAAAAGGTCTGAGTTTTCTTTACATTTTGTGTAGCCTATAGTCTGTTCTGTGCCTCGCTCATAACACCCCCATAGATCCAGCAACACTTGCTAATCATGTAAAGACAGTACATGATTTCTAGGGCGTCTACATAGCTGGCAATTGCTCTTTGTGCTATTAATTTCGAAGTCTGCGTGACGTATAAATCATCCAGGCTTGCCTGGGAGATGGCTGAATTCCTCCTGGTTAAATAGTTACTCATTCAGCATGGAAGAGAATGGCTCCTTACTTTCACTCGATTGAAAGGTGCCGAGGCTGGCAAGAAGCACCCTCTCAGGAGGTTCCCAGGCCTGGCAATGGAGAGATGCTGAGAGTAGGGTTACCAGACGTCCGAATTTACTTTGTCCGGGTTTTGAAAAGCTGGTAAGATCGGGGGTCGAGTAATCTGCGCATGCACAGATGCCATACGGTGATATCATATGCATGCACGCATGCGTGCGGTGTCATCACATCGCATCCGCTTATGTGCAGGTGCATTCCAGACCCGGCCCGAAGAGAGGAGGTTTGCATGGGGCGGGGCCGGGTATGGAATGGGGTGGACCTAGGGGGCGGGCCCCAGGGCGGAACGGGGCAGGGCCACATGTCCTCCTTTACCAGATGCGAAATCTGGAGGGGTGCATGGAGGGGTGTCCCCTGTATCTCGAGGCTAAGATTCAGCTTGTTCATTTACCATGTGGGGCAGTTGCCCAGTGCATTGGTTTTGATATGGGAATTTATATAGTCATCGAACCAAGAAGAAGGAATATCATCTAGACAGACTGGATGCATCAGCTGGTCTTTATCTGCCAACATTTAAGCATAAGAACATAAGCATTGCCTCTGCAGGGTCAGACCAGGGGTCCATCGTGCCCAGAAGTCTGCTCCCTTGGCGGACCTGTCCATGACCTGTAAGTTCTCCACCACCTAAATTGTTTATACCCTAATCATTAACTAACCTGTTTAGTAACCCTCTATCTATACCCTGTAATCCCTTTCTCCTTCAGGAAGTCATCCAATCCCTTTTTGAAACCCAATATTGTCCTCTGTCCTATCACCTCTCCTGGAAGCGCATTCCAGGTGTCCACCACCCTCTGAGTGAAGAAGAACTTCCTAGCATTCGTCTTGAATCTGTCTCCTTTCAGTTTTTCCGAATGCCCTATTGTTTTGTGGATTTCGAGGTGTAGGGATGGAACCCATTGATATGTCCATGTCGCACATAAACTTGAAGGCCCTCAGCAAACCTTTGGCCCTGCCTCCCCTCAATTAGCTCTAAGGTTAGGCCTCTAAGGTTGCCAGATTTTACTATAGTGTATTGCAATAATCTAGACATAAAGCTTGATTTACAGCTGATAAGTGATAGGCATTTGCTGGAGAACATGGTACCCTAGGCAGAGGCTGCTTTAGACATCTCCCTCCCCCCCGGCCCCAACCCCTTCCTTTTTGGGTTCTTGTGGAAGCAAACTACCAGACTGACTCAGAAGGGCGCCCAACCTGACTTTTCTTGCTTATTCTTTAGTATAGCCCTGCTGACAAATGCATCTGAAGACGGGAGCCTGGTCTCAAAACCTCACATACTGGCTGTGTCTCCCGTTCATCCCAACCCACACAGAATTCCTACTATCCTGGTAGAAGGCTAAGTCATTTTCACCTGGCACTTTGCTTGAGATCCCACTGCGAGAGAGTGGCTGGTGCTTGTGAATGGCAGTTCAGTGTGGAGGAAGGACCTCATCCAAAGTCATCACAGGGTGCCAAGCGCGGACCACTGTGGGGGGACTAGATCACCCAGGACAAGATAATAAGGAAGAGCTAGTACAGAGAAGCATCATCCAGTTAATGACTGGAGGCTCTGCAGATGTCCTTCTGTGACAAGAAACACAGCCAAAATCTTCCTGATCAATGCAAAATGATCACCTCAGCTCCAGAGCTACATAGAATGTGACAGCAGCAGTAACAAAAGAAATTTTCACGCACACAAAATCCCAGTGCCTTTCAATATGTGCAGCCACCTTTGGGCTGCAAAGGCTGGTGGTAAATTTCCACTGCACAGACAGCTGCAAGAGGCGTTTCCAAAAACAGCTTCAGAAACAAATTGAAGATGCTTCCATCCATCGGTGAATGGAAATTTTTTAAACCTACTGAATATAATGACCCCCCCCCCCAAAACCAATGAATTGCACTCCTGCCGGTGAGAGCTAAGTTTAGCTTGTCTCTGCCCTCTTCACCCTGCTGTGTTACGGATGTATCGGATTATTTCAACCTCCACCAGCTGTAATGAGGGATCAGTACGTCCCTTGATTTGAACTATCTTACCTAACCAGCTCCAGAAACAGATGTCAAACCCAGCTGTGCATGAAAGTGAAGTAATCTATGATTTTATATGGGTTATATGGGTACTATTGTGGAAGCGATGGTCTCATCTTTCTCTAAATGTATGGCCAAGTATATACAAAATGCAAGCAACTGTGTATTGCCAGTAAATTCACCAAATAATAATTTGAACATAGTAAATTGAATGATGCCCGATTGCAATAATGAGGGAAAAGACCTCGAATACCCCCTGTGGGTCAAAAACAGAGTTTTGCAAAGACATTAACTTGTTTGGGGTTGTGGGTACTATCATAGGTCAAAAACCCTCATCAACACAGATTAGGGGGTGCAAAAAAAAAAAAAAATTCAAAAAGTGGGCTCAAAATAACTTTAAATACTCTCAACAGTGCACAACTATTTTTTTTTTTTCTTCCTTTTAAATGTAAAATTTAAAGTTCCCTTAATGTTAGCCGCAACTCTTAAATTCATGCGGGTAAAAAAATAGCTGATTGACAGTCATAGCATGAAACAAAGTCCAGACGAACTTGTAGGAAAAAAACCACAGGCAGCTGGACTTTGTTTCATGTTATGACTGACAATCAGCTATTTTTTACCCTCATGAATTTAAGCGTTGCGGCTAACATACTAGTGCTGCCTGATTCACTTCAGTGAATCGATTCAAATCGATTCGCAATCTAAAAAAAAAAAAGGTCTTTCAGTCTCCTGACATGTCCTGGTCTTGGCCAGGTCTCCAAAAGCAGCAGTAGCGGTGGTGGCGGAGGCCAGTGGGCAGAAACAGGTGGTAAACATGCTTCTCCTGGCCTGCCCCACCAGGGCCTTCCCTCTGATGACATCACTGATGACATAGCAGAGGGAAGACCTGGTGGGCAGGTCACAAGCAGCCTGTTCATTACACTGCCTCTGCCACCTCTGCTGCTGCTGCTTGAGGAGGCCCGAAAGTTGAGGGCTCACTGTGGGGGTGGGGGTGTTGATCGGGAAGTACTGCACAGGGAGATAGGAGGGATGGAAAGCTGCAGCAGCGAGGAATGGAAAGCTGCTATACAGGGGGATAGGAGGGATGGAAAGCTGTTGCACATGGGGGGGTAGAGGAGAAAGGAAGAATTATTGGATGCGAGGTGGAGGAGATTAAGGGAGAGATGCAACAAAGAAGTAGAAAGGGGTGAGAGGAAGAAATCCAGCATATGGTGGGCGGAGGGAGACATGCATGGAGAAGAGAGAGGGAGAAATGTTGGACATAGGGTGGAGGGTAGGGAGAGATGGTGCATGGAGAGAGAGAAAGAAATGTGTCACATGATAATGGAGGGGAGGAAGGGAGAGATGCTGCATGGAGGGAATAGAGGGCACAAGGCAGAGAGAGAGAGAGATGGTAGACAATGGGAAAGAAACAGATATATTGGATATGGCAGTGAGAGGGAAGGTACAGAGATGGAAGATGAATGGTGAGCACGGAGAAAGAAGAAACATCAAATGAGCAGGAGACCTGGTGAGTGAGTTAACAGAAGACAAACATAAACCGGAGCCTGGAACCAACAAAAGGTAGAAAAAGTAATTTCAATAACCCTCTCTGTAAGTCACCTACAGCCTGAATAGGTATGAGCGACACACAAATGGAAGATTAGATTAGAATATGCCAGATTTGGTGTTAGACAGTGAGCTTGAGCCAGGTTCTAAGAGAGAGAGGAAAAGTCTTGTTTGTTTTGTTTATATCACAGCACCGGGGTGGGGTTGGAGAGGGCAAATGGGGGGGTGGGGTGGGTGAAGAGGCTAGAAACAATAAACCCTCCAGGCCATTTGAAAAAAAATGCCTGATTGGACGGGAAAAGTGAAAAATCAAATTCAATAGATCGAATCAAAATTTTTTCCCTGCATTGGGCAATACTATCATATAACACCCCTAAATCTTAAAACATGGACCGTATTGTATGTGGAATTAGAATACCCAGCAGTGTACAAGATAATCCACAAGTAACAGAGGGCTTGTCATGCTTTGTTTGAGAGATTAAGGGGCTGCGTTACTAAAGCTTAATGTATACTTGTGCAAGCTAATTGATAAGAAGCCCATTTTATAATTATGGGCTTCTTAGAATTCAGCGTGCACTAATTCTGTTTGCACACTGAGCATTAGTAAAAGTACCCTAAGTAAGGAGTTACACGGTCGGGGCGAGTTTTATCCCCTATCTGTAGTTGGACTGTTTACACCTAATAATATGTCTTCAGTGCCTTTATCCAGCTAAACATCAACTATTCTGGGGTCTGAAAACAAGCCCCTGGAGAGGGGAGAGAGATCAGAGGGGCAGAAGGAAGCCGGGCATGTATGTATCGCTCTATGCAAGCCGCTACTGGCACCAGATCCCCTGCTGTGTGAGATCAGACCTCCTCTGGGCTTAAGACGTATTTTGCCTCCCGCCAAGAAGAACAACCTTTGCAGGGGGTGATTCCAGCCCTGGGTGGTCAATATTTACAACCTGCCGGAAACAAACTGGCAATGTAGGGGGTGCAATTTGGCTTGCAGTGCCTCCAGGATCAACCTAATTTGAGTGTTGTCTGAAATAAAAAAAAAAGGTTGAGAAACACTACACCACAATACAATTTCTCGCTGATATATATTTTAAGAATAAAAATCCTTTAAGATGTTTGCAAAATAGACCATAATTATCTATTCTTCTAATTCTACCAGGTAACTGATTCCAGCTTTTAGCTGCTAAATATTGGAAGGTAAGTGAAAATGTTGTTTTATAGATGACTTCTCTTAGACTAGGATAGGTCAAGTCCAAAAACCATCCAGCAGTTCTAAATCTATTACTCTGGTAGAAAAATTAAATTATGCATGTAATCTTGTATTTTCCCATATAATATTAAGAACAGCCTTACTGGGTCAGACCATCTAGCCCAGTATCCTGTCTTAATGGTGGCTAATCTAGGTCACAAGTACCTGACAAAAACCCAAATAAGAGCAACATTCCATACAGAAATCAAAGAATAGAAAGATTCCGGAATCCCAAAGAATAATAAAATTCCAGAATCCCAAATAGGAACAACATTTCATACAGAATCCCAAAGAATAGCAAGATTCTGGAATCCCAAAGAGGAACAACATTCCATGCTATCAACCCCTGGGCAAGCAGTGGCTTCCCTCTTAATAGCAGACTAAGGATTTTTCCTCCAGGAACTTGTCCACGCCTTTTTTAAATCCGCTCTTACCACATCCTCTGGCAAAGTACACGACTTGAAAATAGATCTGGCATCGACTAGGAGCCAGTGTTACTCTGTCATATTTTGATTTTGCATAAATCAGTCTTGCTGAAGTGTTTTATAACAGTTGGAGCAACTCAGGACCCTCTCCACCAGCCTCTTAACACACAGAATTGTTGACAGCCTTTGTTGGGAGAAATGGCTACCTGGTCATCAGCAGGTTTAGCTTGCTTATTTTGGGGGGGTCATAGAGGCAGTAGGAGGAGGGAGCCAATACAGCATTACACCTATGGCATTTGAGAGGTGCCTCCACCATCCATCTCAAACTATATCTATGCTGTCGACTGTGGACCACAAAGGTCATAAATAAGGCACGTGAGTTTTTCCGAATGAATGTTTCCAAGTTTATTATTTCTTTGATATACCGTCCATCAAAATTTATCTAGATGGTTTACAGTCAATAAAAATATTTAAAAACAAAAGTTAAAATAATAAATAATAAAAAAATAAATTCCATCACATGATAATTAAGAGTGAAGGGGGAGGTTACATATATTACTTAAGACTGACATGACAGGGAAGGAAGGTACAAGAGGTGGTAAAAAAAAGTACATCGAGATAAAAAAATATATATATAGGATGGAGGGGGGTGGATAGAACATTAGGAATTAATTCGCCTCTAAGGAGGGAAAAAAAAACGTATAACATCGAATTTCTAGACCACATAACCATAAGTTCAACGCGGTTTACAAAAGATTATAAAAAGAAAGCACAATGAAATCTATTCAATCAGATATTTTGAAAAGTGAAAGGTTTTCAACTGATTTCTGAAACGTTCATAAGAACAAGATGAAAGCAACAGCGATCGAAATCCTTTGCCATAAAAGGCTGTTTGGTATGAACGTGTATGGTCAAGAAATTTCTTACTTTTACAGCCCTGAACAGATGGAAAAATGAAAAGGGCATGTGATCCTCTACTGTTCCTTGTATGTGCAAATATCTCCAACGAATGTTTAGTGGGTACAATATCTTGAAAATCGGATCTATTTCTGAGCTCTTTCTGAGAACAGCCTGCCATGGGCAACTGACCCATCATTCATTAGAACCTGGCCAGGCAGGAGCCAGATGGTCTGCAGAAGAAGGTTCCAGGGCCTGGAGCCAAAGCAGAAAAGCTCAAACTCTAAATGAAGGCAGGAAGGTATTAATCCCTTCTAATTTCCTGTCTAATTAATTGAATGACCGCATGCTCTTTCTTCCTCTTCTCCGGCAGCTTTTGCCTAATTCTGCCTCTAACAACCACAGTCACCTGCAAAAGGAAATCCTGGATCTCTCTCTCTGCCATATCCCAGTCACTTCCTATGGCTTCTAGATGGGAAAACCCCCCATGAAATGTTGGTTTGGTCTTTGCTTTGGCCCAGTGCATACATAGGCTCTGGACTGGAATTCCTTCTGCTTGCAGAAAAGCCAAATTCATGTATGGTATGGGGATTCAGAGGTGGGACTGGATCAGTATAGCACAGAAGGGACGATCCTAAAGCCAGTGGATTACTTGACTGCTGATGGACTACTTGAATAGTCAACTTTAAGCTTTCCAAAAACTTGCAATTCTATCACTGTTAGATAAATGGGAGGTAAAGAGAGATTCCAAGTTACCCAGTATTTGACCAGTCCTGGTTTTCAACATACTTCCCAAAGCAGTATGGAATTTGCAGTGCCTGATCCTGCCCTTTGGAACAGAGCTACAAGTCCCATAATGCAACGGGATGGGATGGTCAGAAATCCAAGACTGTCTCAAAATCTCCATCTTGGAACTGGGTAACTTGGAATCTCTGCTACAAATTCACTGTGAAACACAGGAACAGCTTGGCCTTTTCAGATGAACTGCTTTCTAATCCTTTTGGGGCAATTAGCAAGGGAGATAACAGCTACCACCAAGCATACCAGGTCCTGGAGACAGACATGAACTGCCTGGTTTTTGATGTTCTTTACTGGTTCCCTCCTGCTCGTACAGGTACAGGTATACATCAGCTGCAGACCAATGGTCCATCAAGCCCAATAGCCCGTTCTCACGGTGGCCAATCTAGGTCACTAGTACCTGGCCAAAACCCAAGGAGTAGCAACATTCCATGCTACCAATCCAGGGCAAGCAGTGGCTTCCCCCATGTCTTTCTCAATAACAGACTATGGACTTTTCCTCCAGGAACTTGTCCAAGCCTTTCTTAAAACCAGCTACACTATCCGTTCTTACCAAAACCTCTAACAATGTGTTCCAGAGCTTAACTATTATCTGAATGAAAAAATATTTCCCCTTATTGGTTTTAAAAGTATTTCCATGTAACTTTGAGTGTCTCCTAGTCTTTGTAATTTTTGACGGAGTGTTGGATGAGTGGTAATAGGTTGGCATTGAATATCTCCAAAACTGAGTTACTTATGGTCTCAGGGGCTCATGTTGTTGACTGCCCTTCTGGACTTGTCTTGATGTCAGGTACCAAAGACCAAGTTGTGCATCAGGTTCATTCGTCTTTTTGATGTAGGGCACGGTAAAGAATGACTAATATAAGTTGCGGATGTTCATTCCTCAGGATTTTGGAAGGTTTTGCAATCTGTGGTATTTTCAGGACTAGATTATTGTGGGTTTACCTGTTAACTATTTGTGGGAGTGAATGAGCACATCTCATCAGCGCAGAGTTTATTTGTATCTTATCCACGTGTTTTCTCATAGGACCTACAGGGACACCTGAGTGTCAAAACACAGACCGTGTTGGGCCCGATATTCCCAGTGTATTAGGTCCTAGACATTTTCATGTGGCTTACCAAGTTGTTTTAATAAAGCCTTCATCTTGAACATCAACTCTCCACACAGTCTCTTGTTTTGGCTGGATTCCCTTTTGTGGAGGAACTAGGGTCAACTCTCTTGTTTGTGCAAAGCAGACCAGAACATTTAGAAGAAAAGAACCCCCCCCAAAGAAAAAAAAACAACACCTAAATAGCCAAGAATAACATTTGCAAACTTTATTTTCATCCAAAGGAAAAATAATGATTTGCTATTTCTTTTAATAAACATTTGAACTGTGCAAATTAGAAAACATAAAAGGTTTTCAAGCTGTAAACAGGAACTGAATTTTATAAGTTAACATTATTTACAAATATACAGGCACAAATTTCCAACTTTTTCCCCACAATTTCTGACCCTCTGCCAGCAAAGTGTGCAACAGGTCAGCATCACTGAAAGTACTGCTGCATCTATTTTGCCAAAGCACAAAGATCCAGAAAGAAACCAGGGCTGCTGTCAGTTCATTTACTCACGGTCAGTAAGGAAAAAAAAAACCCTGCTATGTCCAGAAAAGTAAATTTATTCAGCAAAATTAGTCTTGAGGGGTGGGACTTGTGTCTCCAGTGCTAAAGGCCTAAATTCTCCAAGGCTACAGTATTTGGAAGTTGGGGGACTACATCTTGGTGAATAAAGAAGTCAACCTGAATAAAATGTGACTTGAAAAAATAAAAGTCATGTGTTGGCAGCGTTGCTTACAGGTCCAGTCGCTGTCAGCGCCTTAGTTGGGTGGTATTGGGCCTAGAGGTAGAGCTGCTACCTCAGCACCCTTAGGTTATGGGATCAATTCCCAGTATGCGTGATCACAAAAAGGTGGTATACAGGTCCTTTCTCCCTTGAAAAGTGAATGTTTTGCTTGAATGAAATCTTGTTCATAGACTGAAACCACTGGCAGCAGGCCTGTTGGAAAGATAAGATCCAGCGGTTTCTGGTGCAATTAATTTTCCCAATTGGCCTTCTTCTCTCCTCCTCCCCCCCCAATCTGACCTGGTATTCTATTTTTTTTGCATCAGACCTGTACTGTAAGATGTGATTAAGTCTTAGAGTGGTTTCCGGCTTTGCCAGGCCCATTGTTGGTTGGAAAAAGATGATGTAGGTTCCTAGCACTAATCTGGGTAGTTTAAATCTGTCTGAGAAGAAAAAGGGAAATGTTTCCAGATCCACAAATAAGCCTCTCTTCAGGAAAACTCAGTGTTCAAATAAGCTGGCTTATGTCTAATGAATATTTGCTATGTGTCTGCTAAAGAAAACAGCCTGGTTTGTGGAGATGTTGAGGCATGGTATGTCAGAGTTACCCTATGGCTTTGAGGTATGGATGTAGGACATGCCTGGCTTATCCCAGTGCATGTAGGGAGTTGTGGTTCTGACTTCCCCAAAAGAAGTCTTTTCTTGCTAATAGGAGGCTGGTTCAGTCTGTCCTTGATCATCTGGAGCAGGGATGTTGTTTTCAAAGAACACCACAGTTTTGGGAAATCTGTAACTACTCCCTAACATCTAGAGTTTCTGAAAGGGATTGCCCAAAGTATAAAACTTCTGTACTGAAATTAGCTGAAAACCTGACCTCTGCCTTGTACTCTCTTATGCTGCAGTACATGAAGCCCTGAGTTGTTGTTTTTTTTTTTGCTTTGTGTTTGGACAGGAACAGATTAGAGCTGCTTTGGTAAGTGGTTCATTGGATATTTAATTGCATATGAATTCCCAAAGACACTTTATTAAGATCAGTCCTTTCCAAATTTTAACAAGTCTATTTGTTCAAAAAGGGCAGGATTACCACCATAGCAGAACTGTACCGAGCAGGCACCGTGCCTTGTGCACTATGCCCCTATCCTGCCCATTGCACCACTGCCAAGAAGAGGAGAACATGGATGGGAGCAATTATGGCCCTGTGTGGCCACGCCAATCACACAGCCATCAGTATGGCCCTGAACCATAGGTTTATCTCCCATCGTTCAAACTCCTGAACAGCCCAAGCTCAAGTCAGTGTCTCTGCTGCTCTTCTTTTATCTATGCTTTGGGAGCCAAGTGCTAGCCACAGATAAAATGCGGTTTATGTCCACAGAAGTCTGCTGGCCAAGGCTGGCCGTTTTTTTGAAGTGCTACAGGATCCAGAGGCCAGGCCTTCATTCTGTCCTCCTCCTCCCAAAAACGGCGGACACGCTGCGGACGATGCCCTTCAAGCCCACTGCCTTTTTGCTGGCGTTCCTACTGTCCCGGACGGACTCCAGTAGCTGATGGAAGATAACCAAGGAGCCGTGGTACGTCTCAGCAGCCGACGTCTCAAAGAAGCCAGAGTTTGTGGAGAGCGCCAGGAGACGGCCCTCCTCGCTCGCCACAGCCCGGCCATGCTGGAGGTCCCTCTTGTTGCCCACAATGATTACAGGGGCCGCCTTCTCCACACCACTGCGCTTCTTCGACTGCCGGATGCACTGCAACTGCTGCCGCACGACATTGAAGCTGGCCCGATCACAGATACTGTACACCAAGACGAAGCCATCGGCCCACCTCAGCTGTTCCTCATTCACACGTCCTTGCAGGCTTGGATTCTAGAAAACCAATAAATGGCAACATTTTAAAAACATACCTCTATGCTAAGGACATGGATACGGGGATTCAGCACAATCTTTCAGCATGCTCAATCACTTTCCTACCAAGAATTCCCACTGAAGTAAGAGCAGAGTATTGACAGGAATTCATTATGGGATGCATCCATAAGGAAAAAGGGTCCTTCTAGGAAAACATTTGCTTATGGCAAAGAGAGAGAGAGAGAGAGAAGTGAGATGTGGAGAAGAAAACCTGAAAGAGGAAATTGATCCTGGCACCTCTGAGTTCAAATCCAGCTCTGCCACCAACTCTCCCCATTTATGAACTTGAACAAGGCACTATACCTCCCCACCCTCTCCGCTTCAGCTAGAGACATACAGTCAGAAAATGGGTACAAGTGGATCAATTTTTCAATCCCTCAAAAATGACAAAGACTAGGGGGCGCTTGATGAAGTTACAGGGAAATACTTTTAAAACCAATAGGAGGAAATTTTTTTTTTCACTCGGAGAATAGTTAAGCTCTGGAATGCATTAAGAGTGGATAGTGCAACTAGTTTTAAGAAAGGTTTGGACAAGTTCCTGGAGGAAAAGGCCATAGTTGGTTATTGAGAAAAATATGGGGGAATCCACTGCTTGCCTTGGATCGGTAGCGTGGAATGTTGCTACTTTTTGGGGTTCCGGAATCTTACTATTCTTTGGGGATTCTGCATGGAATGTTGCTCCTATTTGGGGTTCCGGAATCTTGCTTACTCTGAGATAATGGAATGTTGCAGCTCTTTGGGGTTCTAGAATCTTGTTACTCTCTGGGATTCCGGAATCTTGCTATTCTTTGAGATTCTGGATTCTAGAATCTTTTGTTACTCTTTGGGATTCCAGAATCTTGCTATTCTTTGAGATTCTGGATTCTAGAATCTTTTGTTACTCTTTGGGATTCCAGAATCTTGCTATTCTTTGAGATTCTGGATTCTAGAATCTTTTGTTACTCTTTGGGATTCCAGAATCATGCTATTCTTTGAGATTCTGAAAGGAATGTTGCTATTGCTTGGGTTTTGGCCAGGTACTAGTGACCTGGATTGGCCACCATGAGAACGGGCTACTGGGTTTGATGGACCATTGGTCTTGCCCAGTAAGGCTATTGTTATATAAAATAAACACAGCAGTTCCCTCTCTCCCCTTTGGCAGCAGCCCTTCAAGTCAAGTTTCAGACTTGGCAGCCTGACTTTCTGAAGCAGAGATGACTGTACACGTGTACTCTCTTCAAATAAATCGAGTTATTATCACTCTCCTTGACAGCATTGGCTGGATCTGCTACACTGTGTATGACTAACCGTTCTGTGTTATTCTTCCGTCTGTGAGTATTACTAACTCTGTAATCTAAAAAAAAAATCAATTTCCTCTTTATGGAAATCTAATTAGCCAAAACAGCATGGAAAGTGTGATTTTTTTTAGGCTGTGCTGTTTGATTAGAGTAACTGGCCAGACACATGGGAGTCCCACGAGCCCTGTTATTTCCCCAAGAAGGCATCTGGAAGTCTTGGGAACGCTAAGTATGCCCCTTACCACACCCCACACACTGACACACACTCACCTGTGGGTAGACGGAATCCCAGATACTGAAGCAAATCTCTCTGCCGTCCACAATCTCATTGTGGGTGTAAATAGATTCTAAAGAAAGGAGAGACACAGGGAGAAAATGTTTTATAGGATGAGCTGAAAGATGACTGCGTAGCTTTTCAAAGCAACGATTGCATCAGCCTCCGCCATTAAGGGTGCAATTCTATAACTTGGTGTAATGGCTTCAGGTGTA
This sequence comes from Geotrypetes seraphini, assembly GCF_902459505.1. Classification (NCBI taxonomy): domain Eukaryota; kingdom Metazoa; phylum Chordata; class Amphibia; order Gymnophiona; family Dermophiidae; genus Geotrypetes; species Geotrypetes seraphini. The sequence continues at coordinate 40,119,363 of NC_047099.1, forward strand.
CCCACTTATGACAGGTCAGTGGCTGGTGTGAGTTGGCAGCCTAAGAGCCAGTGGCACAGTGAGGGAGACGAGGGTGCGGTCTGCCTTGGCGCCATATTGGTGGGGGTGCCGACACCCCTCCTCCTCCCATTTCTCCCCTCCATGCACGTGCCCCCTTCCCTTCCCCCATACCTTTAGGTGAAGTTGTTGTTCGCAGTGGTGAACAACGTGCTCTTTGTGACCCTGTCGACTCTCCCACTGATGTCACTTTCAGAGGGAGTGATGATGGGGTTGCGAGGAGAATGTCGTTGATCACCGCGAGCAACAACTTCATTTAGAGATATAAGGGAAGGGGGATGCGCACAGCAGGCGGGATCAGGGAAGGAGCAGAGATGAGGGCGGTGGAGGATCACCCCCCCCCGGTACCTCTCACTCTCACTATGCCATGCCATGCACACAGTTGATAGTTTTCTATACGTTGTGTGTGTCACTTGGCCACATGGCCGTGCCTGTTTCTTGCTCACGTGCGTGCACTCACAATTAAATGCTGTGATATTTGGGCACATAGATTTTAGACTAACACCTTGCACTTACACACACAACTGCTAGGTACTGGCTCCTCTGACGCAGTGACACATTATTCTATACAAAATGAGCGCACTCAGGGAAAATTTCTATAAATGGCGCTCAAAGGTAGGTGCCAAAAAATGGCGCCAAGTGCTATTCTATAAAGGGAGTGCACCTTTGATAGAATCACGTATAGCGCTGATTCCTGCGCCTAACTTTGGATGCCAGCCTTACACCTGCGCCCAGGTCAGGTATGCTGAGGCAATATTCTGGAACTGCGCCTGTAACGCTTCCAAATGCCCTAACTCACCCTTGCCCCTCCCATGGCCACGCCCTCTTTTGGGATACACGAACCTTGAACACTTATGATTTTAAAATGTTTGAGGCTTGTGCAGATGAGGACAGAGCTTGCAGGAATGGGACGGGAAAATGTGTTCCCACGGGGACTGGGGAAAAATTGACCCTGTGTCATTCTCAAGTCTATTATGTGCTAGTAGCCTCTCTGTTGTTTTTCATGTTTTCCTTTGCTAACTCTCTGAAAGTTTTTAAAACACGTACCTGTGTCACCGTATTCCCCGATGAACCTCCGGGTGAGGAAGCGGACCGTCAAGGCTGTGAAAAGAAAAACCCAAAAGGTTACAAATTTGACCGACACTGGTGAGTAAATACCCAAAGACCAAAGTAAAGATAAAGGCAGAAATGGATCCCAAAGTTTTTGGACTGAAAGCACATTCAAGCAGTACAATCGCTGGACAAACCAGTGCCCAGAGAAAGGGCTGCCTATGGTGTCCTCCTGGGGTTGGAAGCTCACAGACTTACTGCAAAAGGCATTATCATATCCCCCCAGTTCCCTGAGCTTACTACACTAGACACCAGCAAAAGAAAGGTGCAGATGTTTCAGGCAAGAGGGAAACCACCATAACGGAACAGAGGAACAGCATAAAAGCGGGGAGAAAGTTGGAGAGAGACCTGGAAGGGATGAGAAACCTACCGGATTTTCCCACGCTCTCAGCCCCCAGGACCAGGATGTTGGCTTCCACTTTGGGCTGGTGGCTACTGCCTTCGGACATTTTGCGGAACGACTGCTGTCTGGCCACAATGTGAACAACCATTTGTAATCCGTTTGAGAAGCTGGGCAGATGCACAAGCTGGATTATAGTTGGGCAGAAAAAAAACAACAACTGCCCCCCACACCGAAGAAAGAAACTCAAAGGGATGGTGCTGTGTGCAGTGTTTCTCTGTGCGGTGGTCTGGAGGGAGGGAAGGCGAGAGCTTGTCTTATATAGGAAAGAGGGAGGCTCGGTCTGAGTCTGACTCACCAATCAGCTTCTTTCCTTATTGCAAACGTGCTCTCTCCTGGGGGCAAACAGGACCTGTTGTGATGTCTCGGTCACTGGGAGCTTTCAACCATGAGGGACAGTGGAGGTGGCTGTGGGGGGTATCTCCTTCTTGCCTCTTCATGCGTTCCTGAAGCAATTAAGAGCAGCAAAATAAATAGAGCATGTGATATAAAAGCATAGGGAAAAGATAAATGGTTCAACTAGTCTGCTCAGTAAGGTGCTTAGAGTTGAAAGCGATGCTCCCTGCATTTAGAGCTGAAGGGAGACGTGGGATAACCGGCAGTAAATGAAGCCTCATGAATAAATAGATAATAAAAGCCTCAATTGTTCTGTTTATGCAGAATCTACAAGAAACAGAGAAACATAGGACCCAATATTCAACCCATTGAATATCTAGGTCTGACCACTGACTCGGCTGATGCCACGTGAATTCTCTCTTTCACAAAGCCGCGCTAGCATTTTTAGCGCTGACCACGACAGTTAACAGCTTGGACTACTCATAGGAATTCTACGGGTGTCGGAGCTGTTACTACGGCGGCCAGCACTAAAAATGCTAGCGCGGCTTTGTGAAAGAGGAGGAAAGTTAGGACATGTTCAAAGCTGGTTAGAGGACTGAAAATTGCTGCTAACCAGCTAAGTTCTCCTAGGCCAAGCAGGATGAGTCAGCCACATATGGGTGTTGTCCCAACACCTCCCAATTTGCGGATAAGCTCTCCAATAGCTCAGAGAGATTTTTTTTTTTTTTTTTTTTCTCTGAGCACGTGCAGTGCCCGGGCCCCACTGGGCATGCCCGAGCCCTACCCCCTGCTTCCCCCTAATCCCCAGTCTTTAGTTTCTGCCCGTTCCCATCGGTCGGATTTTCTACAGCTCTCCATTACAACTTTTCTACTCATCAACTTGAAGATGCCTGAATCATCTAAAGAAACAACTGGGATGCAGGAGGAGGATGAACACACTGGATCCTCACGAATTGTGCGCCCACTGATTGGATCCGGCGCTCGAGGTTTCCGTGTGGCTTGCATTGTGCGCACATGTCACCACGTGCACGCAAGCTAAGGAAGAGGGCACTGAGAGACTTCATGAAGAGAAGTGAGGCCCGAGAATCTCCCTCCAGCAGCCATCCTCATCGGAGCGTAGCAGCGGGGGATCCACAGACGAATCCGGTGAGGAGCCTCCAGGACGTCCTGGCTCAGTCAACCCCCCCGACTGCAACTTGCCCAGTCGAGAAATCTCTCCCGGAAGTCCTGCATGCTGTCGCTAGCCGTCGGCCCCTGCAGGAAGCCGTTAGGAGTCTCACCAGACCGAGAGATCTCGCCAGGAGTTCTTGCATGTTGCTGCTGACAGCCAGCCTCCGCAGGGCATGAAGAGAAGTGAGGCCCGAGAATCTTCCTCCAGCAGCCATCCTCATCAGAATGCAGCAGCGGGGGATCCACATGCTACAGTGGCAAGGAGCCTCCAGGATGCCCTGGCTCAGCTAATCCCCCCGCCTGCACTTGGCCCGGTAGAGAAATATCTCCCGGAGTCCCTGCATGTTGCCGCTTAGAACCAACCTCTGCAGGGCAGCCGATAGGAGTCTCGCCAGACCGAGAGATCTCTCCAGGAATCCTTGCATGTTGCCACGCAGCCATCCTCTGCAGGGCAGCCGATACGAGTCTTGCATGCTGCTGCGTAAATCCACAGCCTCTGCAAGCAACAGATCGGGGCTTTCACCCTCCAGTTTCTGCTCTGTCCTAACTCTGCCCCGGAAGCTAGCCAGTTAGATGGGGGGGTTGGGAGAGGAGCATTGGCGTTTCCTATATGTTGCTATTCTGGCAGCCAAGAGGGGAGTGCTTTGCCTGTGGATGGATGGGGCGGCCCCAGAGTTAGTGGTCTGGTAGCGGTCCCTCCGAGAACTGGCACATTGGAAGGTGTTTAGTGCAGGGGGGGGGGAGAGTCTGGTGGGTCATCATCGGCTGTATGGGTTGCTCTGGGAATAGGTCTTGGCTTTCGTGAAGTTGGTCTGTTTCTACTTCTCCAGTTGCTGGGGGGGGGGGAGGGGTTCCTGTTTCTCTGTGATGGGGTTTTGGGGGCTCGCAGACAGTGTTTACATCTCTTTTTATCTTTTTAGTTCGTTGCCCTGTGGCTGGCACTTTGTTGGGTTTTGGCACTTCTTCTGGCCTTTTTCTGTTCCCTTTGAGATTCAAACTGTGTGCTGCCTTGTTGCCTTACCTTGTACCTTATCCCTGGATATTGTTTGGCTGTTTCTGCTCTGTTTGTTTGATTGCTTCACAATAAAAATGTGTCAATCCAAAGAAGAAAAAAAATCACTTTAATGACAGATAAAGACCATATGGCCTATTACTCTCCCATCCATACTATCATTTGTTCTGGGTTTGTCCCACACTTTCCTGAATTAAGAAACAGTCTTTGTTTCCACCACCTCTATCAGGAGGCCATAAAGAAGGATCACCTCTGAGTTTGTCCCCTTTCACCTTCAGACTATGCCCCACCCTAAAACATGTTCTTATAGCTGAAGGGCATTGGTCAGTGCAGTAGCATAGTAAGGGTGGCAAGGGGGGTGGTCCGCCCTGGGCGCCATGTTGGTGGGGGTGCCGGCATCCCACCTCCTCTCCGCCTCTTCACATTTCTCCCCTCCACGCGTGTGCTCCCTTCCCCTCGTACCTCTAGTTGAAGTTGTTTGCAGCGGCCAACGTGCTCTTCACGACCCCGTCAGCTCTCTCACCGATGTCACTTCCGGGTGCCATGCATAGGAAGTGACATCACAGGGAGAGCTGACGGGGGTTTGAGGTTCACCGTATTTTTACCGCAGATTTATTGCATTTTCTTTGCTTGACATAGTGATTCCGAGAGTCTGTTCCGGGCGTATGGCACAGCAAGAGATCTGGAGTTGGCATTAGTGCAGAAGGGTATTGATAGGAGAGACTTACCTGATGAATGGAGTTCCTGGAGAGATATTGAGGGACTTTACAGTGAATGCATTTGTAAGTTGGTAAAAAGAGATTGAATTGTATGTGGCTACTGGGCTTGATGGACCATTGGTCTGACCCAGTAAGAACATAAGAACTGCCATCTCCGGATCAGACCCATGGTCCATCGAGTCCGGCGATCCGCACACGCGGAGGCCCAGTCAGGTATACACCTGATGTAGTTTTAGTCACCCATATCCCTCTATGCCTTAGTCTATGCCTAAGACTATTCTTATGTTCTTATGTACAGTAGATATGTATGATACTAATGATGTACATGCTCTGGACTTCTATATTTAATTCATAAAGCAACAATGTTTCTATGTCAGTCCAAATCACCTGAAGCTACAAGTTCTTTCTGTAATAAATGTCTGGATTGGCAACTGAGGGCTTGTGCTGCCACCTTGTGCTAGAATATTGGCAGTACATAATAGGTCAGTTACTAGTCTCTTGCACCCACTGAGAAAACCTTGGTGCACTTGTCAGGGAGAAGAATGTGTAGCCACTAGCCGAAAGGTTGCCACCTGACTCCAGAACAGCAGAGCAGACTGATCCAGCCCTGATTTTTTTCAGACTTCCTCCAGGAGACTTGTAGTCTGAGGTTTTGAAAGAGCTCAAGCTCAATAGGGCACTTGCCAGGGCAAACCCAGGACTGGATCAGCCTGTTAGGCTGACATCGGGTGAGGTGTCGACTGTATCTAAATAATAAAAATGGTAATTCATCCTTCATACATTCTTTTTCATTTTTATTTCAGGTGCACCACCACTTATTCTTGGTAAATTTTAAATATACTTTTTTCTAAATCTTTTCTCTTTCCTTCTTTTAGGACCCCCCCCCCTAAGGAAGGCATTTTTATTTTGCCAAAACATGGCCCATGTTGGGTCATTTGTATTTTAACAAATCCCCCACTCTGACAAATTTTGTTTGACACTGTGGTGTACAGGCCTATCGCATAAACCACAAATTTATACAAAACGAGCCTCAGAGCTAGAGGCATGGCGATTAACGCCAGAGCTCCTGTATTATTCAACTTCCGAATGGGGGATTTGTTTACATTATTGAATTGACAAATTTGACCTTGTGGGTTTTGCACGTCATTTGTATTTTATGCATTATTTGGTTTTTATCTTTTGGGTCACTTTCGAGTAGCAGCTTCACTGGATTTCTACGGCACACGTCCTGCTGAGGACAATTGTTTTATTAGGTTTTCTGAGTTGATGTAACACTACATCCCAGACCCCTGACGAAGGAGTGGTTTCCGAAACATGGACCATGTTGGGTCCAGTGAACTCACACAAGAGGACCATTTGTTTGGAATACTACATTGAATCTTCTTCAATAAAGAAAAGGCTTTTATACCTTGCACATCGTTTCTGCAGTATTCTCCTTTGTTTTGGTTGTTTGACTTTTATTCTGCAATTTTGTTGGATTGTTCTTTGGTGTGTCACTTGGGTTGTTTGGCAGTTATTTGGATCCGATCTTCTGTTCCACAATCTTTTTGTTGTTTTGCTCTTTCCAAGTTGACCTCATTGTTCGAATTGTATATTATGAGTATGTTGGCATTTGGTCATTTTACTCTTATTATAATGTCAGTTGCCTATGTTGGTCTACACCTGTTGGACACAACAATATTCTCTGTTCCGGCTCCAACACTATGGAACGCAATGCGAATCATCCCTATCCTTATTCAAGTCCAAACTCAAAACCTTCCTATTCCAAGATGCATTCAGTGAAGGTTAACTCCCTTTGATAACACAAATTCTTGATGAAACTCTCTTCCCCTATTGTATTTTCCCTCACCCTCCTTTTCTCTTCTTTATTTTATTGTAGCTTTCTCCCCCTCCCTATATGTTTCGGTATGTCTCGTCTGTCACCTCCCACCAAATGATTTTGAATTTATTTATTTATTTTTTCTTTTTTAACTTTTATTGTATTTTAAATTGTAAATCATCTCTAGATACCTGTGTTGGACGGAATAACGAGAATCTATTAGACTTGGAAACTTGGACACTGCCTAAAGTGAATCTCTTCATAAGGGTGCTTAATAAATCATAATAAATGCAGAAAAAAAAATTGGACTGATGGTTCTCAACCCAGCCGGTCAGGTTTTCTGGCTATCTGTGCTGAATATTGTTGAGATAGATTCATATTTTGGAGGCAGTGCACAGTATGCAAACCTGCCTCATGCACATTCAAGGTAGAGAGAATGAGAGGGCACGCTCTAAAGTTAATCGGAGATAGATTCTGTACAAATGTAAGGAAGTTCTTCACCCAGAGAGTGGTGGAAAACTGGAACGCTTTTCCGGAGGCTGTTAAAGGGGAAAACACCCTCCAGGGAGTCAAGTCAAAGTTAGACAAGTTCCTGCTGAACCAGAACGTACGCAGGTGAGGCTAGACTCAGTTAGGGCACTGGTCTTTGACCTAAGGGCCGCCGCGTGAGTGGACTGCTGGGAACGATGGACCCACCAGCGGCAATTCTTATGTTCTTATGAAAATCCTGAAAACCCAACTGGCTGAGTGTTCTGTATGCATTAGACTATTAGTAGATCTAGACTTTTAAGGGCCCATTATTTTTATCACGTGCTTTCCAGTCCACAAGGATATTAGGGTGACTTTCCATAATGTCATTGTGAACCTGAGTGATGGCCAACTCGCACCTTGGACAATTACTGTCGATTCAGCATAAAAGAGACAATCCTCCTAGACTTTCAGGCAAACATGATTTTCAGGTCTATACTTTCACCTAATCTTTATGGATCTCATGAATGGGATTGGAACAAATCAGGGGTAAGGAACGAGGGCCGCAATGCAGTCAGGTATTCAGGATTTCCCCCAATCAATATGCATGAGATCGATTTGTATACAATGGAGGCAGTGCATGCAAATAAATCTCATGCTTATTCACAGGGGAAATCCTGGAAACCTGACTGCATTGCGGCCCTTGTTGCCCATCCCTGGAACAAGTCATTGGATGAAGGGATTTATCAAAAGTATCCACCCTTAGAGGTCATTTTTATACAGAAGTGTGGACTAGAAAATGACTTTTCAAAAGACCCCTTACAGTCCTCTTTTATTTGATTCCAAATAGAGAATGACAGGAGGACAAATTTTTCCCCATCCCTGTGGGAACTCATTTCCCATCCCTCCCCATTCCTGCAAGCTCCGTCCTCATCTGCACAAGCCTCAAACCTTTTAAAATCATAAGTAGCAACATTCTAGAGCTCAGCTTGTGATGTCATAATGCCTCGTTCCACCAATGCCTAAGCTCCGTCCTCATCTGCACAAGCCTCAAACCTTTTAAAATCCTAAGTAGCAACATTCTAGAGCTGAGATTGTGACGTCATAATGCCTCATTCCACCAATGCCTAAGCTCCGTCCTCATTTGCACAAGCCTCAAACCATTTAAAATCCTAAGTAGCAACATTCTAGAGCTCAGATTGTGATGTCATAATGCCTCATTCCACCAATGTCTAAGCTCCGTCCTCATCTGCACAAGCCTCAAACGCTTTAAAATCATAAGTAGCAACATTCTAGGGCTCAGATTGTGATGTCATAATGCCTCATTCCACCAATACCTAAGCTCCGTCCTCATCTGCACAAGCCTCAAACCTTTTAAAATCCTAAGTAGCAACATTCTAGAGCTGAGATTGTGACGTCATAATGCCTCATTCCACCAATGCCTAAGCTCCGTCCTCATTTGCACAAGCCTCAAACCATTTAAAATCCTAAGTAGCAACATTCTAGAGCTCAGATTGTGATGTCATAATGCCTCATTCCACCAATGTCTAAGCTCCGTCCTCATCTGCACAAGCCTCAAACGCTTTAAAATCCTAAGTAGCAACATTCTAGAGCTCAGATTGTGATGTCATGATGCCTCATTCCACCAATGCCTAAGCTCCGTCCTCATCTGCACAAGCCTCAAACCCTTTAAGATTCTAAGTAGCAACATTCTAGAGCTTAGATTGTGATGTCATAATGCCTCATTCCACCAATGCCTAAGCTCCCTCCTCATCTGCAGAAGCCTCAAACCTTTTAAAATCCTAAGTAGTAACATTCTAGAGCTCAGATTGTGACGTCATAATGCCTCATTCCACCAATGCCTAAGCTCCGTCCTCATCTGCACAAGCCTCAAACCCTTTAAAATCCTAAGTAGCAGCATTCTAGAGCTGAGATTGTGATGTCATAATGCCTCATTCCACCAATGCCTAAGCTCCGTCCTCATCTGCACAAGCCTCAAACACTTTCAAATCCTAAGTAGCAACATTCTAGAGCTGAGATTGTGACGTCATAATGTCTCATTCCACCAATGCCTAAGCTCCGTCATTTGCACAAGCCTCAAACCCTTTAAAATCATAAGTGTCCAAAGCTTGTGCGGTTAAAGCAGAGCTTACAGGAATGGAGCAGAGACAGCGTCAAAACTTGCGAGGATGGAACAGGGAAATTGAGTTCCTGCGGGGATGGAGACAAATTTGTTCCCGTGTCATTCTCTAATTCCAAAATCCAATGGCTCATGCAAGTGATCAGTGCAAATTCTGCCCAAGAGTGAAGTGAATCGGAACTCTGATCACAGATATCTATTGACCAGAGTCTGTTATAGGGGGGAAACACCCTCCAGGGACTCAAGACAAAGTTGGACAAGTTCCTGCCAAACTGGAATGTACGCAGGTGAGGCTGGACTCGTTTAGAGCACTGGTCTTTGATCTGGGGGCCGCCGCGTGAGCAGACTGCTGGCCACGATGGACCACTTATTCTTATGCAATTCTTATGTTCTTATGACCACATCTGGGGCTTCTATTTGCAGAATCTTAGGCTTGAAGCAGATGGAACAGTTCACAAACAGGTGAAGCTATTTAATTTCAGACCAGAAAGAGCTCTTCTCTTGTTCCACGTTATGTTTTCTGCTTTCTCTGCAGCAGCGATCAGGGTAAAGGTTATTACGGTCAAAAAGGAAAGAAAAATTATCCAACACAGATGTAGCTCCGCAGGCCTGAAAGTCTTTACTAGAATCATCACATGGATTTCCATGTGCAGCATCCATGAGCCAAGCAGCAGAACTATCTACCAGGCGGCTGTGGATAATTGGAAACACAGGCTTTCTTTTTTTAAAATCTCCCTGTGCATGTGGGTCCTCGTGGTCCTTTCTGCTGATGGAGAACAGGAGCAAGGTTTTTAGTGAATTAGACCGTTTATCCACCAGTCTCTCAAACAGGAGCGTGGAACGTATTACTTCCACTGGCTATCGATCGCGAAAGCTGCTCAGAGGTGCAGAATGTGTCAGCATAGCCGAGGACATGCGCTGGAAACGGAGCTGCTTTCCATGTGTTTGCTGAGGGATCGTTTTTCTCCTCGTTGGTGTACAACGTGGCATGCTCCTGTTTCTGTTGACTGCAGAAGGCTGGGATGAATTGTGACCAGCAAGAAGCTACATTTGCATCCGTGGCCCGACACACGACCGCTCCATCCTTCCTTCCCACCAGAAACAAAGACATTCTGCAGAGGTTTATACCCCTGAAGTACCTTTTATGTTCAAATCTATTTTATTAAGCAGAAAAAAATTTGTACAACAGAAAGAAGAACTATGGTATACATTTTCATCAAACAACCGCGCAGGACTGGACTCTTATGCCCTCCCCGGACCCACCGCACCCCCACCCCACAGCAAAGAAGCCCCAACCCCCCCCCCCCCCCCCCCCGTCCCATCCCCCCACAGATACAAAAACTCAGAGACAGGGATCAGCAAAAACACTGTGAAACACAGAATCAAAGGTGAAGTCTATTCAAAACACGGCTACGACTCTCAGGAGTCAAAATGTTCAAATAAGGAGTCCAAGTGTGAACAAAGTCTCTGCTCCGGCGTCGAGAAGAACAGGCCAAACGGGCCTCCCAACCCATAAGTTCATGAAGGCGATTCCTCCAATGCCAATAGGAAGGGGGCTCAGGAGAAAGCCAGCAACACAGGATACATTTCGAAGCGAGCACTACCCTACTGTATTTCCCTTCTCCACTTACCTCCCTTGATTTTTATTTTCTATCTCGAAAATCTATCCGCAAATTGGGAGGTGTTGGGACCAGTGTTCCCTCTAAGCTGCGCTGGCGTGCGCTGGCGCACAAAATATTGCATCGCAGCGCACAAGTTTCACGTCACAGCGCACGGCGTACGGAGATGGCAGGGCGGCGAGAGGAGAATCGGGCGAGTTGGCGCTGGCGCCCGATATTTGTAGCGCACAGCGAAAAAAATTTTGCCCACAACACCCGCCCGCTTAGAGGGAGCACTGGTTGGGACAACACCCATATGTGGCTGACTCATCCTGCTTGTCCTAGGAGAAAGTGTAGTTACTTACCTGTAACGTAGGTTCTCCGTGGACAGCAGGATAGTCAGCCACACAACCCACCCGCCTCCCCATACGGCCGATCCGGCCACAGCTAGGAACATCCTGGGGATTAGGGGGAAGCAGGGGGAAATGGGTAGGGCTTGGGCATGCCCAGTGGGGCCCGGGCACTGCACATGCTCAGAGAAAAAAAAAAAAAAAAAAAATCTCTCTGAGCTATTGGAGAGCTTATCCGCAAATTGGGAGGTGTTGGGACAACACCCATATGTGGCTGACTATCCTGCTGTCCACGGAGAACCTACGTTACAGGTAAGTAACTACACTATACATTTCGAAGCGAGCACTACCCTACTGTATTTCCCTTCTCCACTTACCTCCCTTGATTTTTATTTTCTATCTCGATGTATTTACAAACTTACCTTCCCCCATTTCCCCCTCGTTTCATGTGCGTATGCCCCCGTATTTTTTTAGTTTTTGATAGTACAGTAGAACCTTGATTTATATATATATATATATTTGATATATCAAAGCAACTTTCCCCATAGGAGGTAATGGAAACACGGGCGATTTGTTCCACATCCCAAAAAGAGAAAGACACCTCCCCCCGAGGTCTCTAGTGCGCTTCCACCACATCCCAAAAAGACCCCCCACCCCCGAAGCCACTGGCGCACTTCCACCCCACCCCCGGGAACCGGCTTCGCCCACCCCACCCCACCAAGAACTGGAATCGCTCCTGAGAACCAGCACCACCCCCCGCCCAAACCCTTACCGCGATCGGGCACGTGTCGGTGCCGAAAGAGCCTGTCGCCTGCTGCTGATCTCTGTTGGGCCTTGAGCATCTGCGCATGCTCAAGGCCTACTGGCTCCCACTCTCTCCGAGATTCTAATGAGATTCTCGGTTTCTCATTAAAATCTCGGAGAGAGCGGGATCCAGAAGGCCTTGAGCATGCGCAGATGCTCAAGGCCCAGCAGAAATCAACGGCAGGTGGTAGGCTTTTTCGGCACTGGCATGTCCTGTGGGTTGGTTGCTCCGTGCCGGTGCCCAATCGCGGTAAGGGTTTGGGCGGGGGGGGATGATGCTGGTTCTCAGGGCGATGCCAGTTCTCGGGGGTGGGGGCTCGCATATCGAGTCAAAGCTCGGTTTGTAAGGCAAGATTTGCGAGAGTGTTTTGTTGCAAAACACTTGCAAACCGCATTACCGTACTCGCAAACCGAGTTTTAACTGTATATTTCTTTTAATTTGACATTTTATTTTTAAATCTCATTTTATGGTAAACCGTCTGATAAACGGTATATCAAAAATAAAGAAAACTTGAAACTTATTTGTTCCCAAATTAGACTTTCATAAATAGCGAAGGGCAGTTTCAGGATTGGCTTAGAAGGGACTGGAACAGTGTTCTTCATGTAAAAACAGGTTGATGGTCAACTGGCGCTCCTCCAACGTTCAGTTTTAAAACATATCCTGCATGTTAAGGTTTGTTGGTGAGTGAACTATTAATATGTCTATACATGGCTTCTATTTTGAGGGGGCACTCGGGGGGTACTGAGTACCGGCACCTTTTGCATTGCTTGATAATAATTACCCATGCTCCCCAAGTATAAGAACATAACATAAGAACATAAGCAATGCCTCCACTGGGTCAGACCCGAGGTCCATCGTGCCCAGCAGTCCGCTCACGCGGCGGCCCAATGGGTCCAGGACCTGTGCAGTAATCCTCTATCTATACCCCTCTATCCCCTTTTCCAGCAGGAAATTGTCCAATCCTTTCTTGAACCCCAGTACCGAACTCTGCCCTATTACGCTCTCTGGAAGCGCATTCCAGGTGTCCACCACACGCTGGGTAAAGAAAAACTTCCTAGCATTCGTTCTGAATCTGTCTCCTTCCAACTTTTCCAAATGCCCTCTTGTTCTTTTATGTTTTGAAAGTTTGAAAAATCTGTCCCTCTCTACCCTCTCTATGCCCTTTATGATCTTGTAGGTCTCTATCCGGTTCTGTGGCTGGTTGTAGGGGGCATCAGTAATCACCCCACTCCTGAAGAATGGTTTGGTAATTGAGTACCATCACCTTTTCTGCTAGAAAAAACGCATTGTGTCTACGAGAGGGTGCTAAAAAGTTCTCAGCCCAACCAAGAAGGGAATGGCACGGAGCCATGAAACTTACAAGCTATTCCACCTATTCGCCCCTAAGTTCAACACTCTTGGTACATCGTATCTCAAGTTTCTGTAACCCTTCCAAAAAAAAAAATACTCTGATGTCTGATCTGCTGCTGCAATCACCTCCATATCACTCAAAAATTGTCCCCTTTGAAACTCTTTTTAAGGTTTGGAAACAGAAAATAGTCAGACGGAGCAAGATCTGGTGAGTAGGATGGTCTATGCACTGAAACCCCAACTGCGTCAAAACATCCATTGTTTTGCTAGCCTATGAGTGCTGGAGCATTTACCTCGCCAGTCCGCTCTAAAAACCTCTAGTGCAGCTTGATAAAAGGGGCCGTAACTTTGCTGATGACACAAAGCTGTTCAAAGTTGTTAAATCGCAAGAGGATTGTGAAACATTGCAAGAGGACCTTGTGAGACTGGAAGACTGGGCATCAAAATGGCAGATGACATTTAATGTGAGCAAGTGCAAAGTGATGCATGTGGGAAAGAGGAACCCGAACTATAGCTAAGTGATGCAGAGTTTCACATTAGGAGTCACTGCCCAGGAAAAGGATCATTGAGGATACATTGAACCCCTCAGCTCAATGTGCAGCGGTAGATAAGACAGCAAATAGAATGTTAGGAATTATCAGGAAAGGAATGGAAAACAAAGATGAAAATGTTACCATGCCATTGAATCGCTCTATGGTACGGCCGCACCTCGATTATTGGTTGCCGTGTCTAAAAAAAGATATAGCGGAATTAGAAAAGGTACAGAGAAGGGCGACAATAATGATAAAAGGGATGGGACGATGTCTAAAGTGGCTAGGGCTCTTCAGCTTGTTGAAGAAATGGCTCAGGGGGGTGATATGATAGAGGTCTATAAAATAATGAGTGGAGTAAAAAAGGTAGATGTGAATCGCTTGTTTACTCTTTCCAAAAAGAGCACGGGATGAAGCTACTAAGTAGTAGATTTAAAATAAACAAGAGAAAATATTCTTCACACGACGTGTAATTAAACTCTGGAATTTCTTGCCGGAGAATGTGATGACATCAGTTAGCTTAGCAGGGTTTAAAAAAGATTTGGATAATTTCCTAAAAGAGAAGTTCATAGGCCATTATTGAGACAGCTTGGGGAAATCCACTGCTTATTCCTAGGATAAGCAGCATAGAATCTGTTTTGCTTTTTGGGATCTAGCAAAGTATTTGGAACCTGGGTTGGCCACTGTTGGAAACAGGATCCTGTAATTTTTGCAGTGCTGATTAAAGGAGATACTGAAAGAAAAAAAAGAAAGGGAAGCTGTGGAAAGGATTTTCTTTTTGCAAGGCAATGCATCAACATCAGACTCACTGGTCTATAATTACCCGGTTCACCTCTGGAACCCTTTTTATTTATTTAAAAACGTATACCCCACTTAATACAGTTTTTAAAAACAATACAATGAATATTTTTTTTAAAAAACCTCTCCAACAGTATTATTAAAGTAAGCAGCTTTCAAGAAAAGACATCACATTGGCCCACCTTCCAATCTTCCGGCATTATGCTGGATTTTAAAGAAAAATTACAAATTACTAACAATAGCTCTGCAAGTTGATTTTTCAATTCTATCAGCACTCTGGAATGTAAAACATCTGGTTCAGGCGATTTGCTACTGTTCATTTTGTCAAATTGACCCATTGCATCTTCCAGTGTTTCAGAGATTTGTTTGAGTTTCTCTGATTCATCAGAATTGAATACCATTTCTGGCACCGGTAATGCTCCCACATCTTTCTCGGTGAAGACCAAAGCAAAGAATTCATTTAATCTATCCATTATGGCCTTGTCTTCCCTTTTACCCTTTGGTCATCTAGTGGTCCAACTGATTCTCTTCCCAGCTTCTTGCTTTTAATATACTTTAAAAAAGTTTTTATTGTGTATTTTTGCTTCCAGCACAATTTTCTTTTCAAGGTCTCTCTTTGCCTTCCTTATAAGCGCCTTGAATTTGATTCACCGTTCCTTGTGCTGTTTACAATTATTTTCAGTTAGATCCTTCTTCCACTTTTTGAAGGATTTTCTTTTAGCTCAACTAGCTTCCTTCACCTCACTCATTAACCACACTGGCTGTAGCTTTAACCATTGCACCACTCTAGAAATCAAAACGTAGCAAAAGTGAGCCAAGTAAAGGGTAATCAAGCCATTGTGACATCACTGATGAGGGTGACTCTTAGGCATTGGTGGAATGAGGCAGTATGATGTCACAATGCCAGCTGATTATTATTTTAGGGTGTAATACAGTGCATAATTTATTAGATTTCTGCTGCATCTCTGTTATTTGATTCTCACTTTGTTGGTTTTTAATGCAAAGTTTGTTTTAAATTTGGTTTTATTTATTTAATTGTCAAATACAGCTCCAGCTTGAGAATAACAAAATGAAAATTCCCATAAAACTAAACAAAGCAAAACGTTCTGGGCTGAAGCCCCTTCTTGCAGCTTTCCCCTTCCCCCTTATCATTTGTTTCATATAACCTCTGCAGCTGGATAAATATATTATCTAGGACTAGCCACGGAGACTTGTACTCCCTTTAGTCGCTCAGTGCCAAAGAGGTAAACGAAAAGGAGAACAGATTGAGACATTTGTTTTGTTTTCTATCCCGTCCTCCCCAAAGAGCTTAGGATGGGTTACAGATTAACATACATAATATACAGTTAACAGGTTACAATATGCCATAAGAACATAAGAATAGCCTCACTGTGTCAGACCAATGGTCCATCAAGCCCAGTAGCCCATTCTCACGGTGACCAATCCAGGTCCCTAGTACCAGGCCAAAACCCGAGAAGTAGCAATATTCCATACAGAATCTCAAAGAATATAAAGTTTACAGGTTAAATATGTCACAGTCGTAGTACAAGACTTTACAATACAAGTTTTGAACTAACGCGACACATACCGAGGATCTTTATCAATATGCATTTCTTTGGTCGTGGGAGGTAGATGAACGGGTATATTTTTATTGCTTTCCTAAAGTTGAGGAGTCCTTCAAGGGATCTTATCTGCGGGGGGGGCAGTCGATTCCAGTGGGTCAGTATGAAGTGGGAGTAGGAACGTTGTTTGGCGGTTTGCAGTTCAAGAGCATGACCAGGGGGTGTTTTGAGGCACATTTCATCCTGGAAGCGGAGGAACCTATTCGTCATGTGGTGTAAAGATTTGAACGTTAGCATCAGGCCCTTGAAGACACATTTGGCTATGGGCAGCCAAAGATAGAGCCTGAGAGACCGGGTCACGGAGATGGAGGTTCTTTAGAAGTCTGATTGCTGCGTTTTGTACACTCTGGAAACGTCGTATATTCTTTGCCGTGAGACCGTTGAATAGCGCATTGCAGTAGTTCATGCAGGAGAGAACTAAGGCATAGAGTAGCTAGGTAAAGTCAGGCTCTGAAAAGTAGTTCCTTATTTTTCGGAGTTGTCGCAGGTAGTAAAATGAGGAAGATAACACCTGAGAGATAGGATTGGAAAGCGACAGGTTAGAATTGAGGAGTGCGTGCTTGGTCTTTTGCAGTTATGGTAGTTGGGTCCCAACGTAGAGAGGGATGGATATATTGAAAGCAATAGAAGTAAAACCCAGATGTCTCAATCCATGCTTCTTTTTCTGGAGTCATATGGTAACCCTATATTAGGGAAAGAATACACACATGCATGACTTGGGCGCTACCTTTTATTCCTTGACATTAAGTGGAGTTAGCATGTGAAACTATGAAATGCTTTTATAAATTAGCAGCAGATGGCAGTGTAACCCCAGTAGTATAACTGCCACCTGCCTATGAATACCACATTAAGGTATACTAGTTCCAGCCTCAGGGCTTCAAGTGTTTTTTGGATGAGATATGTGGCTAAGTCCCAGATGGGTTGCTGTACATAAATCCTCCAGGGCTGATGTGGTATCAGTGTCAGGCAACAGACAGATAGAGCCAGAGAATTGTGTTACCTTAGCAATATCACTTAACCTCCTTCTGCTTAGAGAGCCCTAGCCGCTTTAGCCTTTCTTCATAAGGAAGTCGTCAAGGCGTAGAACTAATCAAAACTCTCTACACAGTGACCTCTAGGAAGTCCAAGTACTGCTGAAGGATAGAAATGCTTCAGAGTTACAGTAAAAATAATATTGGTTAGCAAATGTTAAAGCTTTAAAATAGATAACATAAGAACATAAGCATCGCCTCTGCCGGGTCAGACCAGGGGGTCCATCGTGCCCAGCAGTCCGCTCCCGCGGTGGCCCCCCAGGTCAATGACCCTCTAATTGTATCCCTGGATCCCCTTTTCCTGTCAGATTCCTGTCAGATTGGGAAATAGATGAGTCCTAATAAGTCATTATGTCTTAAGTGAACATGTTGTTACCCCCTCTATTACTGACAGGGGTGAAACCAATAGCATTTGATAATTAACACCCTTGTTTACAAAGCTGCGCTAGCGTTTTTAGCGCTGGCTGCCGCAATAACATCTCGGATGCTCATGAACGTCAGAGCTGTTACCGCACTGGCCAGCAGCCAAAAACACTAGTGCGGCTTTGTAAACGAGGGCCTAAGTCATTATTGTTGCTAGGGAAAATTACTAATTAAATATGATTAACAGGAAACCATGTGACTCAAAATCAACCAAAAGAACATTGCTGGAATATGCAATTTATCACCAGATCTTAATGAAGCAATTGTAATTTAATTGGAAGATGTACATATGTTTAATAATGAATTAACTGATGATGTCAAAATCCCAATACAGTGGCCTGTCACTTGTAATTCGGGGAGAGTCTTGGTTGGCATTCTACCATTCAGTAGGACATCAAGAACTCCCAAGGCCTTGATGTTTAATCTACACTTTTGTGTCTGGTAATTTCCTTGGCCTCCTCCAGAGATGGAAGAAAAGGCTGAGGGGGTAGCCTGTTCAAGTAGTCATTCAGAGCAAACAGTTGCAGATATCAATTTGGCCCTCCAAGACTAGCAGGCTCAGCAGCATCTCCTTCTTCCTGCCCTCCAAACGCACGAGCCCCTTCACAAGGCTCCCATGCTGCTGAAGCCAACCCAGAAGCCTTCCCTCTGACATCAGAGCTGAGCAGAGGGAAGACTTCTGGGTCAGCCACATGCAATATGCAGGAGCTGCTGCCCAGGACCCTGCGAAGAAGCAAGTGCGGCAGAAGGCAGGAAGGAGAAGGCCCACTTGGTCTGGCATGGAGCTTGGGTTGATATTTCTTAGACTTAGGGGATACTTGACTTGAAGAAGTTGAGAAACACTGTCCTACGGGACCCGTTTCACCAGGCAAATCCAGGTGTCAAAACTTAAACATTTGGGCAGATTTCTTCTCTGTCATACATGAAAGTTTACGATCAAAACTTCTAATTACAAAATGCCAGGTTTTGGAAAGTCCATCCTGGAACCCAAATAGCCCTCTAAAAAGAGAACATGTCAAAGTTTTCCAGGATATCCTATAACCCTATGCCAGATGGTCCATGAGAATCCTTAAGCAAAAGCTGGATTTTTTTTCCCCCATATCCACAGAGGTGCACACATTCTGGGTAACAGGCTCCATTATTTCTGGGCACAGAAGCGTGGTTTACAATTGTTAGTGCAACAAGCAACCAGAGTGGTGGTAAAAGGATGGGAAAACAGTCATCTGAGCTCATATATCTTTCAAAACATGGTTTGCAAAGGCCAAATTGAACACTTAACAGTTCAATGAAAACAAAGGAGCTTTATCAAAAGTAAACAGGCCAGCGCTAGCACTGATTAAACTAACCAGTCACCGATGCCAGTAAAATATACAATAGCGCTGGGGGGGGGGGGGGCAGGGAATGCAGCCAGCTTGTGACTGATCAGTATAAACTTCCCCTCCCTGCCCCACAATGAACTGTGCTGTGTTCTGGTCTGGGGGTAGGGTCTCGTAATTTATTCCTCCCCATGCACACATAGACAAACACTCTTTTGCTGGAGCTGCCAAATTACCTAGTTCCAGGCTGGAGACTTTTGGGCCAGTTTTGGTTTTGAACTTGCATCCCAAAGCAGTGTGGGATTTGTAGTGCCTGATCCTGCCCATTGAAATCAGTGCTGAAAGGATGAGTTGACAGAAATCCAGGACAAACGTCTCTCCTAGAACTAGTTTGGGGTTGAATTATCGGCTAAATGCAGATGACTTGCAGGGTTTTGTTTTGGTTTTTTTTTAGTTCCCTGAGGAATGTGAGCAGGAGTTTCAGTCTCTACCTATTTAAATGCTATTGTGGACTACTGGATAACATTGGATTGCTTGTGTTTAAATGTGGCGAAACCTAAAATTTTGTGGCTTTCTACATCTGGAATATTGGGAACGCCTTTGTTCTTTTTGAATGATGGGGTACAATCTTTGGTTAAGAGTTTAGGGGTGTTATTGTATTCTTCATTGTCATTTCATTACCATATTGCAACTGTGGTAAAAAAAAAAAAACCCAAAAAACAATATATATATTTTTAAATTTATTTGGTACTGAGACTTCGAGATCTGTTATCTCCATTTGATGCAATGTTTTATGCTGCTGCATTTGGACCACTGTAATGCTTTGTTTTGTGGACTTCCTTGGAAGTTGTTAAGGACATTGCAGGTGGTACGTGTGTTTGGGGATATATCCAAAGGGAGCATGTTTCCCCGCTGTTTGTTGCCTTGCATTGGCTTCCGCTTTTTTTGAAGGATACAGTTTAAGATTGCAGTTTTGGTTTATAGGGCATTGCATCAAGAGTTGCCCTTGGTTGTTTCTGACCCGATTGCGTCTTGCAGTCTAAACAGTTGTTAGTGGTACAATCACTATGGCAGATACATCTGGCTTCAGTACAATCTTACGTAGTTTGTGTGGTAGGTCCTTGGTTGTGGAATTAGGGGGAAGCAGGGGGAAATGGGTAGGGCTCGTGGAGATCCAGTGGACATAGTTTACTTGGACTTCCAGAAAGCGTTTGACAAGGTTCCGCATGCAAGGCTTATGAAAAAGCTACTGAGCCATGGAATAGGAGGAGAGGTGCACAGATGGATTGGCAAATGGCTAGAGAACAGAAGGCAGAGGGTTAGCATAAATGGGCAATTTTCGGATTGGGGGAGAGTGACTAGCGGCGTGCCCCAGGGTTCGGTTCTTGGGCCTATCTTGTTTAATATTTTTATAAATGACCTTGAAGAGGAAACAACATGCAATATAACAAAGTTTGCAGATGATACAAAACTATGTCGGGTGGTTGGCTCTATAGGGGACTGCGAGGATCTCCAGAAGGATCTAAACCAGCTGGAAACTTGGGCGAAAAAGTGGCAGATGAATTTTAACATAGACAAATGCAAGGTGATGCATCTGGGAAAGAAAAACAAAGTACATGAGTATAAGATGATGGGCGTGACATTAGCCAAATACGAACAAGAAAGGGATTTGGGGGTACTGATAGACAGAACCCTAAAGCCTTCGGCTCAATGTGCGGCGGCGGCGAAGAAAGCAAACAGGATGTTGGGCATGATTAAGAAGGGGATCACGAGTAGATCGGAAGAGGTCATAATGCCACTTTACAGAGCAATGGTCAGACCTCACTTGGAATACTGTGTCCAACACTGGTCTCCATACCTTAAGAAGGATATAACTCTGCTGGAGAAGGTGCAGAGACGAGCCAAGGGTATGGAGAATTTGAGCTACAAAGAACGCCTCAGAAAACTGGGACTATTCACCCTCGAAAAGAGAAGATTGAGAGGGGATTTGATAGAGACCTTTAAAATATTAAAAGGATTCGATAAAATAGATCAGGAAACAGCACTACTAACATTTTCTGAGGTGACACGCACAAGGGGTCATAGCCTGAAACTGAGTGGCAGCAGGCTTAGGACAAATGTTAGGAAGTTCTGTTTCACCCAGCGAGTGGTTGGCGCTTGGAACGCTCTCCCGGAGGAAGTCGTGGCGCAAGTTGGATGCACACCTTCTGTCAAATTGTATTGAGGGATACGGGGAATCCCGGTCTCCAAAAAGGAGTACCTAAATGGGCCGCCGCGTGCGCGGATCGCTGGACAGGATGGACCTCGGTCTGATCCGGTGAAGGCATTTCATGCCCAGTGGGGCCCGGGCACTGCACGTACTCAGAGAGAAAAAAAAAAAAAAAATCTCTCTGAGCTATTGGAGAGCTTATCCACAAATTGGGAGCTGTTGGGACAACACCCATATGTGGCTGACTATCCTGCTGTCCACGGAGAAGTTATGGATACAGTTAAGGGGAATGGTTAATCTGCTAGCTGGATTGGAGGGCAGAGGAGTAAGGTTAAGGATTGAAGGCTATATCAAAAAGGTTGATTTTCAGTCTGCTTTTAAACAAGGGAAGGGGTTTGACGGACAAACTTGGGTAATTTATTCCAGGCATAGAGGGCAGCTAGATGAAAGGAACAAAGTCTGGAACTGGCAGTGGAGGAGAAGGGCAAAGCTAAGAGCGACTTATCTGAGGAACGGAGTTCTCTGGGAGGGGAACCCCGGTAGGGACAGTCGGCCCTTTTGTCAGCTGGGAGCAGAGGTAAGCAGCAAGAATCTTAAAATCTACAAGTTCTGAGTTACATACAAACCCGACTTAAGAACAGCTTTAAAAACGTAACTCGGGAACTGCCTGTAGAAGAGGTAATCAGGCAGGAGAAGAAAATGAGATGAAAAGATTACTCTTAAACCAAGATAAGAAGTCTTGGCAAACACTGTCCAAGTCATAAAGCAATGGAAACCAATCCAAATCAGCCAAAGAAGAATGGAATGCGTACTGTAAGAAACATGCTGGTATGTGGGTCTCAATAGTGCTGAATGTGTCTGTCCAAACAGAGGACGTGAGGAATTGCAGAGAGTCCACCAATAGGATTACCAGACGTCCAGGAAAATCGGGCAACTCTGTCTGCCAGTAGCCATCAGGTACCCGGACGCTCTGGCCTGCTGTGACCAGACTCTGGGGAGCTGCTCTGGGTTTGAAACCCAGTTCTTGTGAAACCGGGCACGGGCAGGGTTGTGGCTTCCTTATGTAACTGCAGTTCTCCAAAGACAAGCAGGCTAACTCAGGGGGGGGGAGATTCTCAAAACTCTAAAGGGGGTCGCAAAAGCGGTTCCAGACGATTTAGCGTTCATGCATTTTAACGGCGGATTATCAAAATGGTGGTCTTTTCTGAGCTTCCTAGCAGTCTCTGGCTCTGCCAGGCAAATGTATTACAACGAGGTCATGAATATTTAAATGAGCACTTCAAGCGATTCTTCAGACAGCAGGGACACTCCTGTACCTGCTTCCTTGTGCAATCAGGAACATCATGTACTCCATTAAAGTCCACTGTTTATTTCCTTGTGTGCTGGTGTTAATGTGACTCCTTTTTCCAAACATCTCCTGTGAGCTTGAGGCAGGCAGTCTGAGAACAACATCGTCCTCCTCCCATAGCATCTTGGCAGCTTGACCTGTTATGGAGAAGGCAGGAAGTGCTAAACCTGGAACAAATCTCTCTCGGACTTCAGCCATTCGGCCCAGCATCCTCTTTGATGGTGCCTTGTCCAAGTCACAAGCACTCAGCAGGATCATAAGGAACATATCTCGTTAATTACATTACAATGTCAGCAGATATAAACAGTGGCTTTCTCAAGACCCACATGGTTTAGGATTACCAGACGTCTGGATTCACCTGGTCATGTCCTCTTTTTAGAAGAATGTCTGGGCGTCCGGGCACTTTGTCTGGGTTTTGAAAAGCTTCCAGTTCGGGACCGCGTCAGGAGGGCATCTGCGCAGGTGCAGACGCAGCGTGGCGATACCATGCGCGCACGTGTGTGACATCGTCGCGTCTCACCTTCGCCTGTGCAGGTCCCTCCCGACGCGGCTCTAAGCACGAGAACAGGTTGAAGGGGGCGGGGCTGAGACGGAATGGGACGTGACTTGGACAGAACAGGGCGGGGCTGGGTAGAACTGGGCGGGCCTGGGGGTGGGGCCATGGGTCCAGATTTTACAATAACACCGGACAACAAAGTTATTGCTTTTTCAACACTTTCAGGTGTATCTTACAGATTTTGGGCTGCTGATCACGAAAATCACGTTTAAAATGACTTATTATGAGCCATTTTATCCAAAAAGTACATTTTTACAGTTTCTTGTTATACTTTAAGTCTAATGCAATTAATAACTGATGCCAAGATTAAGGAAGATATTTTTGTTGGTCCACAGATTAGAAATGTCATCAATGATGAGAGATATGAAGATCTTAGTCGGACCAGAGAAAATCGCCTGGAAAGCATTCAAGAATGTCGTTGAGAATTTTCTTGGCCGTTATAGAGCACCAAAATATATTCAACTGGTTGACAAACTTCTTACAGCATACAAAACCACGAAGTGTAACATGTCACATTCACACTTGGGCTTCTTCCTCACCAATGTTGCTGCAGTCAGCGATGAACATGGCGAAAGGTTTCACCAGGACATTGCCACTATGGAAAAAAGATATCGGGGCAACTGAAGTCCATCAATGCTGGACACTGCAATGAAATGCACCGGACACCAAGTACAAATGAAAATCAGCAGGAAAATACTTTTAGCCACGGCAAAAACTATCACAGCATATCAGAAACTTTGCGCATTAAAACATGTCAATTAAAGATACCATCGTGTTTCCCAAAATTCCTACATGATACAGTCAGTGGGAAATTATATTTGCATTTATTTTGAAAGGGAGTCAATCATAATTTGTCATCCACTGTCAGCCCTTGTGTTATTATTATAAGGGACAGAAATTGTTATTATATCAGGTTCATCTTCTCGGTGGATGCAAGCTGAATGTAAGAGCAGACCGAGGCAGTGAATCCACTTGAGCTGCTGGTCCAAATGCAGATCCGACAGCTAAGCACAGTTCTTTTCTGCCCTGGTTCTTGGAACGGCAGTGTGGACTTGGGCTGTCCCTGAAGGGGAGGGATAACGAAGGATCCAGCCCTAGGGCAGCTCAGGAGGAGGTGCTGGGATGCTCAGTAGTGAAAGGCAAAGCTGGTGCCAAAAAGATAAATTTCAGTTAGTCCAGCCATCAGCCCAGAGAGGGAGACCGTTTTGCTTCTTTGCTTATCAGGTAACACTTCATAGGCACCAGCACAAACTTGGAAGCATGTGGCTGACTATCCTGCTGTCCACGGAGAACCTACGTTACAGGTAAGTAACAAACACTTTACCTTCCAATGCTTACAAGAAGGAAGCCAGAAGTACGGAGTAAATGATTAAGGACTCCAGCTGCCAGTGTGGTCAGCAGCACAGGGGGGGTGTTCAGCGACTCTAGCTGTGCAGGGATGTGCAGTGTGCCCAGTTAACTTAATGGTGAACAGAGAAGAAGGAACAAATACGAGTATGGCGTGGATACAATCCCTGGAAGGCTTCCTTTGGGACTTGAGCTGCTGACAGTTCTCTCAAAGGCTAGGCAGTAAAAGACTGACCGTCATCTTTTCTCCGCCACTTCTTCTTTGCTGTCTCTTCTCTTTTTTATTTCTTTACCCTGTCCCTCCCTCCTCCTTTCTTACAGACTCCCTCCATTCTCTACTCTCTTAATGCTCATGGTCCTGGCTAAAAGAGAGAGAGAGAAAAAAAAATCCCTTTTTTATTGAGACTGCAATTCTGCCTCGTCACCTCCTGTTTTAATATGGCAAATATAGATAAAACAACTAACATGTTTCCCCAAAAATAAGACCGGGTCTTATATTAAATTTGGCTTCATAAAACACATTAGAGCTTATTTCAGGGGATGTCTTATTTTTTTTATGTACAAAAATCATCTCTCCCTTCCTCTCCTCCACCCCAATTATTTCTTTCCTTTCACTCCTCCCCCATCATGTGCAGCATTTTCCCTCCCCTCTCACCCATCCTCTTGTGCAGCATCTTTCTATCCCTCCCTCCCATCCCCCTGTGCAGAACCCCACTGACCCTCCCACTGTGAGACTGACATACCATACCTCCAAGGCCTCCAAAAACGGCAGTGCTCTGAACGGCCTGCTTTGCAGCCTTCCCTCTGCTGTGTCACTGGTGACACAGCAGAGGGAAGGCCCCGGCGAGGAAGGCCACAAAGCAGCATTCAGAGCGCTGCTGCTGCTTTAGGAGGCCTTGGAGCAGAGGTATGTCAGGTCTTACTGGGGTGGGTGGGGGGGGGGGGGTCGTTGAACTGACAAGTTTGATTTTTGGGGCAAATCAGGCAGCATTAAGTGTCAGGGATGGAGTCAAGTCTTATTTTCGGGGAAACACAATAGAAGCTGTATTCATGCTGTGTAAGTATCAGTATAGTGTATAAGTATAAGTATAGGAAGTGACGTCAGAGGGAGAGCTGACGGGGTCACGAGGAGCACATTGTAGACTGTTACGAGCAACAACTTCAACTAGAGGTACGGGGAAGGGAAGGAGGGGGCGCGCGTGGCAGGCAGGAGCAGGGAGGGGTGCCTCTCACCCTCGCTATGCCACTGTGTACATTAAACACACAAGAGATGGCCCCCTGCTCAGAAGAGCTTACAATCTATGACAGACACGCAGGACACAGAGTGGTTCAATATATACTGTTTATGAAGGGGGGACACAAAGGGAAGAAGTAGAGAGGTTAGGTGAAACAGACGTGGAGGGACATAGTCAAAAGAAATGTCTAAGTCCGATTTGGATGTAGGGCACTAGTCGCCCAAAATTGGCAGTGGCAAAATGTCCATTCTCGAAACGTACGTCCAAAAGATTTTATTTTTTTTTGAAACTCATCTATCCATATGTCCAGGTATTTGATCATC
Source organism: Geotrypetes seraphini (assembly GCF_902459505.1). Taxonomy (NCBI): domain Eukaryota; kingdom Metazoa; phylum Chordata; class Amphibia; order Gymnophiona; family Dermophiidae; genus Geotrypetes; species Geotrypetes seraphini. Next base: position 40,145,435 of record NC_047099.1, read on the forward strand.
CAGACCGCCACTACGTCTATCTTTATTCCACATTCTCATCCAAATATTTGTCCAAGTGTCAAATGCCCAGAACAGGACCTGGATGCAGGAAGGGCCAGCAATGTGATGGACTGGTCACCCAGACAAGGCAAAGAGCAGTGGAGCACCTTACAGGGTGCTCTAAACTTCACAAAAAGGGTGCCACATAAACACCTCACCAGAACTCCCTTATAGGTCATGGTGAGCCCCCCCCCACACAAAATACCCACTATACCCACCTGTCTAGAACCCCAATAGCCCTTATGTTTCAAGTTGCAAGTTTAATAAATTCTTTGATTTGATGGCAAAATCATATTTCGAATAACAAATAACAAATCGAATAAAAATAATAAAATCCACATACATCACATAAAATACTACTAGACATTAATACATTAGAGAAAAGGGCAGTATGAAATACAATATTAAAAAATAAAACAGTAAATAAAATCGGGTATAGTTTTAATATACACAGGATGGGAAACAAGTACCCACATATTTCAAAGAACAGATTCCACCTATTTCCACCTTATGGCTGCAGGTGGCACCCATATGGCAGTACAGTAGGGTTCGGGGGTATTTGTTTTGGAAGGGCTTACATTTTGCAACATAAATGTAGTAGATAGAGGCTTATGGGCCTGGGTCCTCCTCTCTATGGTTCACTAGCCCACCCCCCCAGACTATTTAAGCTACCTCTGTGCAGCTCTACTAGGCTGATGTTCTGGAGGCAGATATGTACGTTTTTATTCCGATTTTTATGGCGGTGTGAGGGGGGGTCAGTGATCACTGGGGGAGTATGTGGGGGTCTGTAGTTTGTGTCTTCAGTGGCTGTTTTGGTTACTTTGGATACCTTCTGGGCACTTTGATCTGTTTTAGATCGCCTTAGTCACAACATATAAGTTCCGTCCAGGCAGCCTTGTAAATCTTTTGGTTATCCCCTGCAGTACGACTAAGTCTAGGTCGGCCCACATCCCACCCTAACCACTTCTTCAAAAATGCCCCTTTCAGCTCTGGGCGCACAGTGGCATTCAGAGACCTAAAAGGACCCTGGATACGTCTGAAAAGCCATTTTGATTATCGGCACTTGGAAGACCTGTCTTTTAGATCGTCCAAGTGCCGACTTGGGCGGGATTTTAGACATATTTTGGGTTTGATTATGAGCCCCATGGTATATTACAAGTTGGAAGTATTAGATATGGTGGGTTCTAATGATAATCGGTACAGCAGCATCTAATTTATTTAAGCTTCACACGGGAAGAACAGCTAAGGAAGGGGGAACTTTTAAAATGGTTCAAAAGTGGACCAGCAGCTGTTTCCTTATAAATTAAGTATTGCTTTTCAGATGACCTCATGGCTCAGAGCTGCAAAACCCTGTGATGTGACCTCTGCTCTCTTTGCAGTCTGCAGTCACATTAGAGAAAGGGGAGATGATATCTTTGCGTAACCTTCCAGTTCTATGCTGTTTATGGCTAAAAGGATCTGAGATAATCTCAGGAAATGCAAATTAACAAGTTATCCGGTTCTGATTTTATAAAAAATGTATCAAATAGAGGCGTTTTCATAAATTTTCTAAAGTGTTTATAAGACACAGCATCAACTAAGAGCTGGCTAAATTCCTTGTCTCTGATTGCTGCCTGAAAAGAGCTTAGCCTATCAAAGTATCTTTTACAGCGACAATTCTTAACAGAAGGAAAGGAGAAGTATGTCAGAATGCGTTGAGAACATAAGAAAAGCCTTAATGGGTCAGCCCAATGGTCCAATAGCCCGTTCTCACAGTGGCCAATCCACTAGTAACTGGCCAAAACCCAAGGAGTAGCAACATTCCATGCTACCGATCCAGGGCAAGCAGTGGCTTCCCCCATGTCTTTCTCAATAACAGAATATGGACTTTTCCTCCAGGAATTTGTCCAAACCTTTCTTAAAGCCAGCTACGCTATCCTCTGGCAACGCGTTCCAGAGCTTAACTATTCTCCGAGTGGAAAAATATTTCCTCCTATTAGTTTTAAAAGTATTTCCTTGTAACTTTCATCTCCCCTAGTCTTTGTAATTTTTGACGGAGTGAAAAATCGATCCACTCGTACCACTAAATAATCCGCAGTGAGGCCAAACAGCACTTTGTAGCACAGTAGTCCAAATTTAAAAAATGACCCTGGCCTCAATCGGAAGCCAGTGCAGTCTACGATCTAATTTTTTTTTCAAATTGAAAATCAGCCTTACGGCCGTATTCTGGATCAGTCGCAGTCTGTGGAGATTATGTTTATTAAAATCTTTATATACCGCATACACAGCCAAAAGAGGATCAAAGCGGTAATACAGTCAACACTATGAAAAGAACTCCATTTAAATAGTACCATAGCAAATGACGGCAGATAAAGACCTGAGTAGTCCATCCAGTCTGCCCAACCATACACGCTCCATAAATTAATTTAGTTTACATGGTCTTTTTTCTTAGATATTTCTGGGCCGGAAACCCAGAGCCCTGCCTGGTACTGTGCATAGGTTCCATCAAAGCTCACTCCAGCCCATCTTAACCATCCCAGCCATCGAAGCCCGTACTCAACTGAATGTCCATATATGGGACACAGATCTTGCAAGCCGATGAAGCCCTATTGCTCAATGAAATTAAGCACCGGTTTTGGTGCCAAACTTAGAATCAGGGCCTTATTGCTTTTAATTTGTAGTATGAGTGTCTTGGCTGAATGTTGACTTTCCGGTCTTAATCTGGAGTTCTTTTCCTGACTTTTGTTTTTATTGATATGTATGTTCACCACTCTGGCCTGTATTCTGGTATATCAAATGCAAAATAAACATAATGAAATGGCTACGCCTTATACAAACAATGAAAAAAGTTTCATTAATGTTGATAGCTTGCAAGAAATGTCTTCTTCCTATAATCTGAGTAAATAAATTATTAGTGGAAGGCAAATTTGTTTCTCTTTTCATACACATCTTGGACTTACAGAAGTCTGGGAAGAAGATCTGGAAATTACTAACGAAACAGTAAACTGGGAATATTTTTGGTATAAGGTCAACAGGCCTATGCAATCGCAATATGGACTCCAGTTAGAAAATGGAGAATGAATATTGCGATATCAAACTTTGCTGGCTTTGTAAACAAATAATGGCGCTTGAGCTCATATGATGTATTAATACCTTCGGGCAAATGATTCGGTCAATTATCCAAAAAATTCCCATCATCTTATGTTCAGCATATCCTTTCTGGGGGTCTGGACAGCTTTTCAAAACCTGGCATTTTGTTTGGGATTTGAAAAGCCCCCTCAATTCGTGTCTCAATGCGCGGACTTCCTCCCTGTCCGACAAGAGCAGACGGTGGGGGGGGGGGGCGGAGCTAGGGAGGGACTGGGGCGGGATTAGGGCAGAACTGGGCCGTCTTGGGGGGGCGGGTCTAGGGGGATCCAGATTTTCCAATTGGATCGTCTGGCAACCCTAATCCTTCTTTACAATTATGATCCGCAACAGTCTTTATTTGACATATTAATAGCACTTGCAATCCAAATGATTCTTGGTTGTTGGAAGAATGGCACAAATCTGAATATCTTTTGGTGGCGTGCAATTTGTTTCATCTATAAATACGAACTTAAGGCTGCAGAGAAAAATGATATCATAAAATTTGTAAGATTTGGAAACCTCTTGAAACTTATCTTTCATGATTAAATATACTATCTCATCAACGGGTGTTATGATTGTGTTTCTGTTGATTATAATTGTAGTATTACTTCCCTTCTGACAATGACATAGTTTTATTGATATGTTACATTTTATGTAGTTCTCTTTAGTTGTATTTTGTTATTAAAAAATCAATAAAATGTTTGAACTGAAAACTGTGACCAGTTCAACCCATTTTAAGGGGAAAGGAAGGGTGGGGGGGCAGAAGAAATGGACTTTATGACATCCCTAAAAATCTCTCTCTAAATTCCTTTGAATAGCTGATGTCTTACTCTGCGTGGAATGAATTGTTGCATGTCCTTTTGGGTCAAGGTCACATTCCATGTTCCTTGCACAAACATCTTCACAAACTCCCCCCAGCGCAGGCTGTCCGCCAGGAATCCATCAAATAGTAGGAAGCCAGTGAACTCCTCCTACACCTCTAAACCACAGCATTCCCCGACCAGCTGTAATAATTAACGCAGTTCACCACCGGACTCTACAGCGACTGGAATTGTAAGGGGGTGTGGAAAACACTAGTAGGATGGCATTTTGAACAGAGGGTAAGCATGAGACAGCAGAAGAGTCTTTTTTTCTAGAAATAAGCTCTTAATAACATCAGCTACTGGGTCATAGAAGGGATGCTTTGTGACCTGCAGAGCCTTTATATCAAATCCCAGTCTTTGTCTTTATGAATACAGATTCAGATGTCCGAACTGGACTGCATCATTTGAATGTCATCAGTAAGCGAGGTGGAGCTTCTGATCCAGTTTAACTGAGCTGCATTGCAATCAAAGACTCACCTGTCCCGGCTACTAAGCTCCTCGGCTTGGATCACCGTCTCCACTTTCTGAACAGCGCCGCTTACTAAAAAAAGTTGCCCTTCAATGTACAATGTGGGGAGTGTTTGTTGCAATGGTTAGAGCTACAGCCCCAGCACCCTGGGGTTGTGGGTTCAAATCCCGCACTGCTCCTTGTGACCCTGGGAAAGTCACTTAATCCCGCTTCACAAAACAGGTCCTAATGAAAGAGGAAACTTATCTATTCCAACAATATACCTCTTCTGATTCACATTATTCACTGGATAGTTTAATTAAGAAAGTGCTATTAATTATAGAAAAGCCTCAGATCCCCGCACACCACCAGAGCAAATTTTGTGGCAGTGCTAGAAAGGGACGTTACTTCATAGGCTAGAAAAAGTCACTTAATCCCCCAGTGCCCTAGGGGGCGATAGAGTGGGAGCCCGTCAGGACAGATAAGGAAAAATGCTTGAGTACCTGAATAATTTGACATCCACATGTAATTGTAGGATATGCAGAATATAAATAAATATAATAAAAAAATACAAGTTTGGGAATTTAATAAAAAGAAGTGATGCAGGGTCTCAAGTTAACCAAAGGGCTTTTCACGCTACAGAAATGTTTGATTCATTGCATTTCCTTCCAGTTCAGGACGGGCATAGAGCGTTGGTATAGGAGACAAAGGTACCATGGACTCAGACCAGGACCCCCATTTATCACCTAGGGAGCCTGCTGGACTTTTCTCCCAGGGGAGCTCAGAACGGTACTCAACATTTTCCCCTATCTGTCCCAGTGGGCTCACAATCTATCTAATGTTCTAGGGGCAATGGGGGGATTAAGTGAATTGCTCAGGGTCACAAGGAGCAGCATGGGTTTAAAACCACAACCTCAGGGTGCTGAGGCTGTAGCTTTAACCACTATGCCACTGATTCAGGTATAGCTGGGAATATCTTAGTGGTATGGATGACACCAGTCTGACTCTGGTCTGTAAAATCACAGTAAAGGTTGGAGCATCTCAATGTGTTTTGCAGTACAAGCTACATCTCAGCAAGTCTTTCAGTATGTTGTATTATGTAGTATCTAAAACATTGCCCCCCTCCCACCACCAAAAAAGAAGAAAAAATAGAATAAAATGAAAAATTGTATATAGAACATGGGAAATTAAAACAGACATTTTTGGCTTGCAAACCTCTTTACTGTATGCAACATCTTTATTTCTCTTTCTTCATTTTTAGAATTTTGGATCAAAAATGCAAAGTTTACCAAAATGGTTTCACTGAACGAAGCCTGGCTACAGCTGTGTCTTATGCTCATTAGACTGCTGGAAAGCATCAAATGTGAAGGACCCTGCATCATCTCTGCCAACAGAAAGATGGCTGGGTGCTCAGGCAAGGGACTGAGACAGGTACCTGAGGGGCTGCCCCCCCCACTGGAACGTTTGGATCTATCCTACAACAGACTCCAGCAAGTAACGGGCAAAGACTTTTCAACCTTGTCCAATCTGCAGGTTTTGAATTTAGGTTTCAACAACATTTCAGTGATTGAGGACAATACTTTCATATTTAATGTTCTTCTGGAGGAACTCAGCATTTTCAACAATTCTTTATCTGAAATTCCTATATTGGCTCTGAGGCCTCTGAGAAATCTGAAAAAATTGGATATGTCCAATAATCTGTATAATTATTCGACCCTTGACAAGGATTTTCACACCTTCCACGGCCTCAAGGACCTCTCCATGGGAGGACCAATGATCAGAGTGGTTTATCAGAATGATTTCTTACCTCTGAAATACATTCCTTTGCAAAGATTTGCTCTGAAAACTACTTCCAGCCTGGCACATTATGAAGCAGGAGCACTCACTGTGCTCAACACCAGCGCTCTTTGGTTTGATATTGCCTTGGACACCAATGCTAAGGCCCTTCTGGAAATCCTAAGGGATCTGCGGAACAAATCCCTGGCATATCTCCGCTTCCGAAATCTGTTCGAGTTCACCTATTACACCGATTCCTTGGACCTGTTTTCTGGACTGGCAGACATCAATGTAAGGACACTTGTTTTCTTTCGTGGCAAATTCAATGAAAACCTTCTGCGCTTGGCTTTGTCGAATGTACAGAAGTCTCCAATCACCAACCTGGCTTTAATATCCATCGATTTTGCCCGGTCATTGAATTCTTCAATTTCCAGTATCAGTATCAATAGCTTGACCTTGAATAACCTGATTCTGATGGATATTAGTAACCCTGATGTCCTTAGGTTTGACTGGACTTTCACATGGTTTAGCCAGGTAACCAACCTGTCCATCACCAATGTCAACTTCAACTTTGTCCCCTGTGATGCTTGGGATGAAATGAAAAATGTGGTTCTTCTGAACGTGTCCAATAACCGTCTGAAAGAAAACAACATCTTCAATCCAGCATGTTTATACCAAAACATAGTCCCCAAAATGGAAATGTTCATTGCTAGCAACAACCAGCTGATCAGCCTGAAAGCTGTTGCTCTTCTGACTACCAGTTGGCCTAAACTTACCTATGTCAATCTTGGCTATAATTCTCTTGGAGCTCTCAATGAGTCTTGTGTCTGGAATCCATCAATCACCACCTTTATCCTACACCATAATTTTGTCAACACAAATGTATTCAAATGCCTGCCTACAAGTCTAGAGTATCTGGACATGTCCAACTCCCAGTTAGATCGGTTGGATATGGAATACTTTAGCCAGACCCAGAACCTAAGGGAACTTTGGCTTAGCAGTAACAAAATAAAATTTATCCCTTCCAACTGGAAGAGTCTCAACCTTCAAGTGCTGGCAGTAGATGGCAATTCCTTTGGTGTCATCAGCACCAACTCCTTTGATAACATGCCTGAGTTGACTATGCTGCAGGCAGGGAACAACCCATATCACTGCACTTGTGATCTCAACAGCTTTATCAAAAAGACACTGCAAAATGGCCAACCCAGGCTCCTGGACTGGCCTGAGGACTATACCTGTTATCACCCTCAAGCCCTCCTTGACACAAGGGTAGAGCTATTCTCTCCCGGCCAACTTGAGTGTGATATCAGTTTAGTTGTTGCAATTTCTGTTTCTGTGACAGCCGCTCTAGTCATCCTATGTATGTTGCTTTGCTGGAAGTTTGACATTCCTTGGTATCTGAAAGCAACTTGCCAGATTGTGCAGGCCAAGTACCGCTCTCGCCAGGACACCTCGACCAGGACTTATACATACCATGCTTTTGTCTCCTACAGCCATTCAGATGCTGACTGGGTAAGGGGGGAACTTCTTTACCGCCTGGAAAACTCAAGCCCCCCTTATAGTATCTGCATCCATGAGAGGGATTTTCTGCCAGGCAAGTGGATAATAGACAATATTATTGAAAACATTGAGATGAGCCAGAAGGTCATCTTGGTGCTCTCCCGGAACTTTGTAAACAGCGAGTGGTGCAACTATGAGCTCTACTTCGCTCATCAGCGAGCCATCGGCCATGCATTCGAGGATGTCATCCTTGTAGTCAAGGAGACTATCAGCTTGGATTCCCTGCCAAGCAAATTCTGCCGTCTACGGAAGATGCTCAGCAACAAGACATACCTAGAATGGCCTGCAGAGCCCAATCGCCAGCCATTTTTCTGGATGCAGCTGAAAAATGTTTTAGGAAAAGCCTCAGTGGGGGTGAGCCCACAGGGTGGCTTCTCTCTGGTGAATAAGAGTGTGGTTGTTGACCTTCCTACAATCTCTGGGAACATGGACTCTTCTGTTGACTGTTTGCCTTCTGGCTTCTCCCCAAACCTACCTTAAAGATGTCACAGTATTAAATATGGAACACATCAATACTTGGCTCGTTTACTTCCATGCCTCGAGCCTCTTTCTAGTGTTACGATGTTTGAGGATTTTCTGTATCAGGTGACCAAGCATTGTGATACAGAAAACTACACATAGGAAGTTGGATTCGTCATAGATTGCACATGTGTAAACTGGTGTTGACAAGAGTGCTCTGAGCATTGATCTTGTAATTTGATGTTGAATTCTGTTGGATTATGATTTGGGGGTCATGACTGGTGTCTGCTTCTTTTTGTAAACAGGCCAGTCCCGGTCAAGCCTGGCTGTGTGATATTCCAACTAGTACTCAAGATTGCTCGTAGCATTTTTAGAATGCAGCTTCAAAATCCCCTGCTCTGAAAATCTTACATTCTAAGAGAATACCTGAGGTAATGGGCAAACTCCATTAATGTAGATGAGGTCCAACTTTGGCATTCATCTATAGAGGATAAATTACACAGTTTTAATCACAGAAGAGACAGGACGTGTCAAAAGGCTTTTTCTCAAAGGCGCCCTTTATAAAAAGAAGGGTGAAAACTCTCCATTATGGGAAGGAAAAGTTCTTGTTAGTGTGAAATATATTGCTTTAGGGGAACAAAAAAGTGGGAAAAGGGCTCCCGTCCATTTGTGGGGTGAACCGACACTCACGGTCTTTTGTATGCTTTGCGGGAGAACCTAGCCTTGTTGTTCAATTGGATTGGACTCCCAGAAGAGGGTTATCATTAACCGAAACACGGATTTACAAACTGATTTGCATCATTTTTTTTTATTTGCGAGGACTTTTATTGAATTGAATTGTTTTTATTATGAAGACTTTTATTAAACTTTTACATCAAAAGCATCGGTTCCACAGCCTTGCTTGTTGTTCCAAAGTATTTGGTTACATTTCCTTAATGTTACAGGTGGCCAGGCAATGCTGTTTATCTTTATTTTGTAACCTTTACAGGAATATGCAACATAGTAGGTAAAAACACTTTGCCCGACAGTATGATGCGGGATTTACTCTTACTGGAACATTGGTCCTCGACTTGACAGCTAAGCTTCGATGCTAAAAAATGTAAGGTCATGCACCTTGGCAGTAGAAATCCGTGCATAACTTACACCCTAAATGGTGAGACCGTAGCTAGGACTACAGCGGAACAAGATTTATGAGTGATCATTAGTGAACATATGAAAACTGCCAATCAAGTGGAGAAGGCTTCTTCCAAGGCTAGACAAATGATGGGTTGTATCCGCAGAAGTTTCGTCAGCCGGAAGCCCGAAGTGATAATGCCATTGCACAGATCCATGGTGAGACCTCATCTGGAATATTGTGTACAATTCTGGAGGCCACATTACCAAAAAGATGTGCTGAGAGTTGAGTCGGTTCAACGAATGGCCACCAGGATGGTCTCGGGACTCAAGGATCTCCCATATGAGGAAAGGCTGAGTAAATTGCAGCTATACTCACTCGAGGAACGTAGAGAGAGAGAGGAGACATGATTGAGACGTTTAAATATATCACGGGCCGTATCGAGGTGGAAGATAATATCTTCTTTCTTAAAGGTCCCACGGCCACAAGAGGGCATCCGCTGAAAATCAGAGGCGGGAAATTTCATGGTGACATCAGGAAGTATTTCTTCACCAAAAGGGTGGTTGATCATTGGAATGAACTTCCACTGCAGGTGATCGAGGCCAGCAGCGTACCAGATTTTAAGAGAAGATGGGATAGGCATGTTGGATCTCTTGGGGGGTGAAGTTGGGAGGTGGGTCATTAGAGTGGGCAGACTTGATAGGCTGAGACCCTTTTCTGCTGTCATTTTCTATGTTTCCATGTAACTATGAGCAGGATGCTGCAGTCCAATGGACTGCAATGGACTGCAATGACATGCTAGACATGCCCTATATTAGATGCTGCATAAAATTTGCATTTACCACTTGTTAATTTCTTGTATTAAGGGGTGGTAGCTGTAAGGTTGCCATGTTAGTCCATGTGAATGCAATGAAAAAAAGGATAAGCAAAATGTTAAAACCTTCAAAATATAAGGTACTCTGGGGTTTCTAAGTCATTATGAGCCAAAGGTACTCTGCCTGTCACCTTCTGTTCACCTATCAACCTTCCTCTTTCAAACCATCCTTGCGACACTCCTTATGATCCACTGAGAAAGATGACTATAACACCCAAAAGCTAGGGTTATGTTCATTGAACAATGTAATTTTTATACATTTTGGAATTTTTTTTCTTTTGAGGAGGTGGGGGAGGGGAACCCACTGACTCAATCCTGGGACTGGTTTGGTCCTCCTCACATGCATGACGATTGATTTATGATTTCAGCTTTAAGAACTAGCCTGGGGTTGGAGGGTAAAACCAAAACTGGATCCATCTGTGCCTGGCACCTGGAACGGGCTGCTAACCATAAAACCTATCATTAGGTGGACGAGGGAGCAGGGAAGGAGTAAAGCCAAGGCTACTGTCTTCGCTGCTCATAAACAACACAAAGCCCATTGCGAAAGAGTGAGGGATTTAAGTTTGGGATATAAAATCCAGTGTCTTATAAACAGAAACATGGGATGCCTGAGGGCTGACTCACTAAGGCACACAGAAAGTCTGCAGGGTGTGAGATGATAGCGTTTCTGCCATCTGTCCCCTCATGAATTTTAAGAGCTTATTCCTGCTCTTTATGAGTTTCAGATATAAGGTGCAGGAGTTTGACAGGGAATGGGTTAGGAACATCCTTTGGGTGAGCCAGAAAAGTATGCGTTTACCTTCTGTTCCATGACAGTAATTTGCGTAGACTGTAAAAAAAAATCTGGCCATTGGCATTTAAATTTGCTCCAGGGGGCAGGTGTGCTGGCTAATTGCTTGCGATTCAGGAGGCGATTGTGCTGACCTCTTGTTTAAAACCAACTAAAAATATAAAAAAGAAAAAAAAAAAAAGAGTAATTTTCTTGGTCCTTACCTGGCTCTTTCCGAATGTCCCATTTCATGAAATCCAGAGCAGACCAATGATATCAAGGAAACTGCAATTTATTAGATAAGCCAAACCCGACATGGCCACGTTTCGCCCTCAGGCTGCATCAGGGGAAAATTGCTAAAAGGGGAAGAAAAGACATCACTCCCCCTTCTTTTGAGGCAAATCGCTCTCATGTTCACAAAATCAAGCTGGATTCCAAAAGCCAAGGTGACACCTTTCTCTTCCTGCATGAACTTGGCTTTTGGAATCCGACTTGATTTTGTGGACGTGAGAGAAGGGGTGGAGTGATGTCTTATTTTCCCCTTTTAGCAATTTTCCCCTGACGCAGCCTGAGGGTGAAACGTGTTTCTGCCTGTGACAATATTTGCAGATCATCACCTCTTCAAGTTGTCCCCCATTTCATAAAATGTGCGCTTACGCATTCAAACCCAGGTGGTGCGTGCCATACTTCTTTCTGAATGCATTTCTCTGTAAAAAGGCTGATCCCGCTGTGTGTGACATAGAGGGGCATTTTCAATCTGATGTCTACATCCAAGTTTAGATGTTTTGTAGAAAACATCCAAACCCCCCTCAAACTTCCAGTAGCAAACATGACCATTTTCAAAACAGGAAAACACCTATTGTGTTGTTTCGAAAATGGCCATTTCCTAGATGTGTTTGTCCTGAGTGTGTCTTATCTTTTTGAACCATTTTTGAAACAAACAAACAAAAATGTCCAAATGAGAAAGTGACGGGTTTTGAAAAGCCATCTGGTGAAATCCGGACATCAGGTAACCCTAGCGCTGGCACCTCTCCACCCCCCATGCCACATGCGTGCCCTCCCTTCCCCTGTAGCTCTTTAAATCTTAAGAACATAAGCAGTGCCTCCGCCGGGTCAGACCATAGGTCCATCCTGCCTGGCAGTCCGCTCCCGCGGTGGCCCAAACAGGTCACGACCTGTCTGAATCACTAGAAGGGGCCACCTTGGTTTCCTATTGAAGTCCTGTCTTCCTATCGAAGTCCTAACCCTCCGGTCTTGCACATGCACGACCTGGTTGGCTTTCTATACTTATTACCTGGTTAGCTTTCTATACTTGTGTTACATCCCAGCACCTCTCTCAGTATCCCACGATCCCTTTATCCCTCAGGAATCCGTCCAATCCCTGTTTGAATCCCTGTACCGTACTCTGCCTGATCACTTCCTCCGGTAGCGCATTCCAAGTGTCCACGACCCTTTGGGTGAAAAAAAACTTCCTTGCATTTGTTTTGAACCTATCTCCCTTCAGTTTCTCCAAATGCCCCCTCGTACTTGTTGTCCCCCTCAGTCTGAAGAATCTGTCCCTATCCACCCTCTCTATGCCCCTCATGATCTTGAAGGTCTCTATCATATCTCCCCTGAGCCTCCTCTTTTCCAGAGAGAAGAGCCCCAGCCTATCCAACCTCTCGGCGTATGGGCAGTGTTCCAGCCCTCTTACCAGTTTCGTTGCTCTCCTTTGGACTCTCTCAAGTACCGCCATGTCCTTCTTGAGGTGCGGCGACCAATACTGAACGCAGTATTCCAGATGTGGACGCACCATCGCTCGATACAATGGCATGATGACTTCCCGCGTCCTGGTTGTTATGCCCCTCTTTATGATGCCCAGCATCCTGTTGGCTTTTTTCGAGGCTGCTGCGCACTGTGCAGACGGCTTCAGTGATGCATCCACCAGCAACTTCTCCAGCCTTCTGTTTGTGCCAGCCTGGCTTCCCTCTGAAATCATTCCTGGAGGGTGTGGTGGGTGCCACCGCCCTGGGCACCTTCCACCCTCACCACGCCACTACTCCAGACTATCTTTATTTCAGGAAGCAGGTGAAAGCCTGGCTTTTCACCCAAACCTTTAATACATGGGGTGACTTGACTCATTCTGAACCAGGACTAGCTTGCTACAAACTCTGTAACTAAGGGATCCTTTTATTAAGACATCCATTATATTTCTATGGGCATCTTAGCATTTAACGCACACTAATCTTGAGCGAGTGCTATATCGATTAGTGCACCTTAATTAAAGGACCCCTAAATCAGTTCCTTATATCTTCTTTAACAGTATAATCAACTCGCCTTGAGTTTAGCCCCTATATTTGTATCCCAACGGACTCTGTACCACCCATCCTGTCCTCATCTAACTGCACTTGGCCTCTTGGCTATATGATAAGCTGTATTGTAGACAATCATTAGCGTCATATCTATGTTATTTCAATGTTCTGATGTGTGCTTATTAGATATTTCATGAGTATTATGCAGACATTGTATTTTATCTCTCTCATTTGAATTTCAGTATATTTTTTTTAAACTGTTTCATGGTAATCCTATTATTGAGTTTCAATTTGCTGATTTTGAGTTCACCTCATTCATTGTATTTATATTTGGTCATTTTATCATTGTTATGCTGTTAACAAAAATGTACATTTTATGTTGAATTGCACTTGCTGTCCACTACCTTCATAAAGCTAAATCCCGATCACTATCTAACCAAATTGGTCAGGGTCTCGCTGTCTCATGCCATGTTTTTCAGGTGTCCATGGATGCCTCAAAGGAGGTCAACGCTGCTGACTAATCAATTTCAGGGAGCTCTGAGTACCGCAAGATGTATACAGAAGGAAATCAAAAAAGAAAATGCTTCACGTGTTTCTAATTCAGCTCACATTTGAATGACTATGTCCTCTTGTGTATTTCTTTCTTTCTTTCTAGACAGCCTAAAACTAAGCGGTTAACAATTGAAAAACATTCATAATAATTCATACACAATACATTTACAAAATGCATTCAAATTACTTTGCAATTACATAGCAATCTCATCCCCTAAAAGTAATGTCGAGAACTCAAAGAATTTTCACATTAGCCATCACAGCTCAGAATTCTTAAAATATATCTACCAGGTAGTAAAAAAAAAAAACCCTCCACAAACAGTTGCGTCTTCAACATCTTTCTAAATTGTATGCGGTCGGAACAGGGTGGGAATTCCAAAATTTGACCCCTGCTACGGACAACATTGCCATTCTGGATTTAGCATACCGGACAGTTTTCTCCATTTCAGAGGTTATTCTCATAGACCAGTGTCTCGCAAACCTTTTCGAGCCGGGACACACTAAACCTAGTGTCTCTGGCTCGAGACACCTGGAAGTGCGCTGGCGTCAGCGTTATGATGTCATGCGCCTGCGTGATGTCAGTGCACTGCTGTCAGCGCATGTGCAAAAACCCTTCAAATGGGCCTTGCGCCGACAGTAAGACCCATGCTGGAGAGAAGGGCCAGCAGAGAGAAGAGGTGCCAGCGTCGGGAGATCGCTTACAGGACATGCCTCTCTTTGCGAGAGGCATGTCCTAGACAGTCATCCAACGCCAACACATCTCCTCTTCCCCAGTGTACCGCGGCACACCTGAAATCTCAGGAGGCAGACTGTTTGCAATACTCTGCCTTAGACCTTAGATTCTTCCTCGGCTGAAAAACCTCCCACAAAGACTGAAAGTTCAAAGGAACAGATCCATACAAGCTCTGATGTATCACTAGCGCAACTGGTTCTTATGTTTTCCAATTGGTCCTTGATTTAGTTGGGGTTTTTTTTTTTAAGAAAATTCCAGTTATTGGGGATCCACTTTAAATATGGTGACCTACAACCTTCTCAGGTTCCCCCCAGTTTTTAACTGCACTCCCCAAAAGATTGTCCACGAGTACCTAAACACTCTCAAAATTTAAAATGACATAAACAAAAAAATGTCATTACAAAGCTGCAAATATCCGAGAAGCCACGGAGGATGCTTTGCAGGAGTCATGCCCTTTAAAACAAGCAGCCCATCCGCCTATGCCACACGCAGGCCTGGGTATCGTAATGATCGCCTCTGGGGTGAGGGTGCCAGCGTGATTCAGACTCCTCCTGTTCCCAGACTCTAATGTTTACTTTCCAGTGTAATAAAAAAAAAATGCTGACATATCTGGGACCTCTGTAGAACCTGCTTTCCTCACAATGGATTAAGCGATCTGGCAAGCAACCGAGGAAGTATTAAGGCGAACGTCTTGTCCTTCAAAATGGGAGAGGATTTATGGCTTCTGACGGAATGTGATACCACAGTTGAATACATGCTCCATGTGTCATGATTAAAGGATTCAATTTGCTTTGTCTATACTGTGTGTTACTTTTGTGCGCACTTAGGGGTCTTTTACTAAGGCGCTAGCCAATTTAGGGCATGCTAAATGTTCACTTGTCCATAGAATATAGCATTTAGCGTGTGCTATTTTGCTTGCTCTAAATCGGCTAGTGCACCTTAGTAAAAGACCCCCTTAAAGCACTATTGACCAAGGAAGTCTCTATAACCTAAAAACAACAGGCAGCATGGCAAGGTGAGTCCAGGAAAGAGCATGTCTCTCCGTAGGACCTACAAGCAGATCCTAATACTTTGGCTTTGGGTTCAAAAGTTCATTAGTATTTGTTTTAATTAAATAGCTTTCTGAACCCTGAGGTTGTGGGTTCAAATCCCACACTTCTAGTGATCCTAGGCAAGTCACTTAATCCCCCCCACTGCCCCAGGTACATTAGATAAGAGTATGAGCCCAACGGGACAGATAGGGAAAAATGCTTGAGTACCTGAATGTAAACCACTTAGACTATAAGCGGTATAGAAATACGGTACTCCCCTGAAATTGAGCGGAACCCCCGCAAATTTTGAAAAACCATAAATATGGTTTTTATAGGCAGGAGAGAGCAGCTGGGGTGCCGGCGGGTGCAAAATCCCTCGCGGTATGCTCCGACCGCCTCTTCCTGTTGCTAAAGTCAGGCTAACCCAATCAGGAGCTGTTTTGACACGCAGCTCCTGATTGGTGTAGCCTGAATTTAGTACAGGAAGAGGCGGTTGGAGAATACCGCACATTAATAATAATAATTTATTTCTTATATACCGCTATACCATGAAGTTCGAAGATATATTTGACAGTATATGGGATAGAAACGGTTTACAATAAAGATACGTTTAGTCAGTACATGGGATGCAAGTGGTTTACAGTAAAGGTATATTTTGTCAGAACATTAGTGAGTCCGTGATTCGCGAACCGTGAATTCGCGGGGGAACACTGTACTTAAAATAATTTTTTTAAAAATCAATCTTTCTAGGTGTTTTTTTCAGCTGAGATTTTTCTTTATTTCCTTTACAAAAGGACTAACATGCAGGGCCGGTTTTAGACATCTGGGGCCCAGGGCAGAAATTAAAGAGGGGGCCCCTGATCCCTTCTCTCTGCACCCTCCCCCTGATATCCATACTTCCCATTAATACCACACATAAAACAATGTTAAATGACTTCTTCACACACAAAACACAGATCGACCTTTACCAAATACAGAACAAGAGACCACAAATTAGAAATTGAACTGGGAACCCCGAGAAATTAAACTCAGCAAGTATTACAATACTGGAGAACTAAAATCAGATATGCACTTTCTTTCTGTACTGAACACACAAGGCCCAGGTCCACCAAAATTTAGCCACCTCCCTTGCTCTGGATGGTGGAGATCCCAAAACACCTCCTCCAGTCTGGCAGCCAATCTCCCAAGCTCTGCAGCTGGCAGCAGTGTCTCTGAGCTGCCACCAGCTGCAGAGCTTGAAGAGTTCTGGCTGCCGGACTGGAGGAAAAGATTTTCAGCTGGCAGGGCTTTGGGAAACCCACCAACTTAGGTACAGGCAGTCCCCGAGTTACAGATGCCCGACTTGTATGACTCGTACTTAAGAACGTGGTTGCGGCTTCATTTGATTTCACTGAGCAGTATTTCCAGTGGCAGAGACTCCTACACTTTAGCAGATTCAGGAATGACGCACGGCCACATTAAGAACAGAGTGTGGTTGTACATGCTGTACCTTTCCAACCGTTTTGGAAAGGGCGACGGCGAAGGTAAGGGGAAGGGGGGGAGAGGGGGAGATGGAGATGCGGCAACAAGGGCCCAGGCCAGCTGCTCTCTTGGCTACCCCCTGCCATCATGACAGCCATGAATCCAAGCACAGGTGTTCTTCCAGTGGACAACAAAATAAAAAGCATAACCCCCCCCCTACACAAAATTCCAAAAGCACTATATGCATCAAGCCAAAACAAACAGCAGCAACCAATCTATACATCAGAGAGCAGCATATAGGTTCCTCCTACACGTTGTCCACAGCTGACCCAGAAGCTTTCCCTCTAATGCAAAATCCCAGCATCAGAGGAATGGCTTCCAGGTCGGCTGTGGACGACGGGTAGGAGGAACCAGTGCCCACAGCCTGCGAGTTCAGCTGCGCTGAATAATGAAGAAGGCAGGAGGAGGCAATACTTGGACACCTGAAGCCGGACACAGAGGCAGGTACAGTGATGTCATTAGAGCAGGCAGCATTCTGCCCCCCCCCCCCCTGAAATCTTTGGGCCCAAGGCATGTGCCTACTTGGTCTACCCTTTAATCCTGCCCTGCTCAGAAGTAACCACTTATATAACATAACTTTATTTTTGTATACCGCCACAATAAAGAGAATTCTAGGCGGTTTACACAAGAGAGAAAAACTAGACAATCAGCAAAGTACAATATTAAAAAGAGAATACAGCATATTAACTAATAAGACAATAAAAGTTTAAGTATAAACAGTAAAATAATTATTAAGAATAAAAACATTGAATTAAGAGATAAATTTATCAAATAATACTGTCTTAATTTCTTTTCGGAAGGCGCCGTAAGATAACCTGGCTCCGCAAATATAGTTACCCAACCAGGACTGTTGTTTACTTGCTTCAAATGCAAGCATCCTGTCTAAAAAAGACCTAACTTTACAGCCTAAAATCTTCGGGTATGCAAATAAGTTACAATTCTTGGGATTATATAGCACGAAATGAGATAACAGGTAGGTAGGGGCCAATCCCCAAACCAACTTCTTCACCGAAAGGGTGGTAAATATGGGGTATGGCCTCCCAGTAGAGGTGACGGTGACAAAAATTGTATCTGAATTTAAGAAAGCCTGGGGCAAATACATAGGATCATCTCTCAAGAGAGAGGAAGGGATATGGATGGGCAGACTGGATAGACCGCTTGCTTGTATGTCACCAGGTACCTGAAAAAGAAGCATCTTCCAGTTCCTTCAAAAAGTCACACAGACCTTCTGCCATGGGTTTTAGTCTCCTACCCTGATAAGATGGGTGCAAACTAAGCAAATTCCGAACATATTTGTGAAAGAACTCAAACGTGAAGTTGCTGATTTGCTGGATGGTGTTTTGCATGTGAAAGTTGGCAAGAGATTGCACTCTAGAGCTAGGATAATGTTTTCAAAAGTGAGCAAAGGCAATGGGAAGCTGCTAGCTCATCATGACCAGTCAATTTTATGGAGAAATCATGCATGTCAGTGTATGGGTTATAAACCCCTTAGTAGAGGAGATCTGGGCTAGAATACAGTACATGCCAATATAACTGAATATGTGCAATGTGGCACACTGTCCAGCAGGTGGCAATATGCCCCATGCTATGCACAGCAGGTCTCTCAGCCCTGCTCTAGGCTCTGCCCCTTCTCAAGACTCTCACATTCCTTTAGTTTTGGGTTTGTTTTACAGAGTCACCTGAACATCTCTACACTGAAGTGGGTTTTCATTTCTAGTAGGAGGTTATGAGTTAGAACTAAACAAACTGAGCATGTACATTTAAAATAAGTTTATGGGTTGAGACTTACAAGAATTGTGAGGATAAGAGGGGAAAAAAGTTACAATTTTTGGATAGAAGAGAGGAAAAAACATAAAAGGGAAGAACAAAAAGGAGGGTAATGTTAGCTGCTTAAGAAAAAAGAAAAATTCGATATTTAATGTGTGTACTCTTCTTGCCCTGGATCGGTAGCATGGAATGTTGCTACTCTGTGTTTTGGCCAGGTACTAGTGACCTGGATTGGCCACCGTGAGAACGGACTACTGGGCTGTTGGTCTGACCCAATAAGGCTGTTCTTATATTTGTGTAGTATAGCTGTACATTTCATAGGTGTGTATTTCTCTGTGTGCATGTACTTGACATAGGTGTGCATGTAAGATGGTTATGTAACATATGTGCATATATGTGTGCATGTATCATTTAGTATAGGTGTACATGACAGTGTGTGTGTAGGATTCATGTATGTATATGCTGTATGTGTGTATATACATGACAGGTGCATCTATAACATATATGTGTGCATGCATGTGCACATGCAACATTTAGTATGGGTGTACATGACATAGGTGTGTATGTAAGATACATGTGTGTAATGTAGTACATGTGTAGCTTTGTGGATGGGGGTGGCAAAAAACAGCTGGAGTCAAATAAAAATAATAAATTTGGACATTTCACTGTTATGCCAGACTAGCCCAGTTTGACGCTGCCACCTATACACCTGGGTTTTACCACCACTGCTGTAACCTTTAGCTTAGAGATTTTAATCATCCTCAGGACTTGCATGATGGAAGCCCACAGAGCAATGCCAGGAGAGGAGGCGGGGATGAAATATCCGCTGTCTGCCTCCAGGATGCAGCTGCATATGGTTAATGCATTTTAAAACAGCTCAATTCTCCTGCCTGCTTTTGCAATTTCTCATCGGATGTTTGGATACTGCTCTTTAATGGTAATGGCAGTTATCTTGAGTCCAATGTGTGCTGCAGTTCCAGTAAAGTGGGTATTTTCCCCTGCCCCAGAGAGCTTACAATCTAAGGGCCCTATTTACTAAGCATTTTTATCCATTCTGATGAAAAGGGAGAAAACCTATAGTAAACAAAGTCCTAAGTTTATATAAATGCTCGAGTGCCTGAATAAATCCATGTAAACCGTTCTGAGCTCCCCTGGGAGAACAGTATAGAAAATTGAATAAATAAATAGTGTGAAACGTTTCAGCCTCTGATAACCAGAGCCGGTATTGTGACATCATAATGCCTCATTCCACCAATAAGAGCCAACCTCATCAGTGATGTCACAATGGCTTGATTGTCCTAGACTTGACTCATTTTTACTACATGTTGATTTCTAGAGTGGCGCAGTGCTTAAAGCTACAGGTTCAAACCCACGCTGCTCCTTGTGACCCTGGGCAAGTCACTTAACCCCCCCCCCCCATTGCCCCAGGTACATTACATAGATTGTGAGCCCACCAGGACAGACAGGGAAAAATGCTTGAGTGCCTGAATAAATTCATGGAAACTATTCTGAGCTCCCTTGGTAGAATGGTATAGAAAATTGAATGAATAAATAGTGTGAAGAGTTTCAGCCTCTGATAACCAGAGCCGGTATTGTGACATCATAATGCCTCATTCCACCAATAAGAGCCAACCTCATCAGTGATGTCACAAGGGCTGGATTGCCCTTCACTTTTGCTAATTTTGATTTCTAGAGTGGCGCAATGGTTACAGCTACAGCCTCAGCACCCTGAGGTTGTGGGTTCAAATCCCCCGCTGCTCCTCGTGACCCTGGGCGAGTCCCTTAATCCCCCCATTGCCCCAGGCACATTAGAGAGATTGTGAGCCCACCACGACAGACAGTGAAAAATGCTCAAGTACCTGAATAAATTCATGTAAACCATTCTCCTGGGAGAACGGTATAGAAAATTTGAATAAATAAAATAATAAGCATCTGGATAACAGACAGTGAAATGACGTGCACAAGATCATGCAAGACACCAGTGGGCAACTGAGATTTGAATCCTGGCTTGTGTTCATCACCAGGCTGTGAAGATGCTCTGTCTGAACATTGCAGATGTGTGTTTATGTATGTGCATATATTTAATTTAATGTGGTGTCTTATATACTGCTAAATCTCCCAAAGGATTCAAAGCGGCTTATAAAACTCTTAATGGCCAAAAATCTAATCAGATATTTAGAATTTCCCCCTCTGTATGTGTAACTATATATGTGGGTGTGTGAATGTGACTGTGTGTGACCATATGTGCATATGTTTAAGTGTAAGCATGTGTGTATGTATGTATGTGAACATGTGTTTGCATGTAAATGTGAGTGTTTGAATGTGTATTTGTGAATGGGTGTGTTTGTGACCTTGTGTGTCTGTGAGAACATGTGATTGTGAGCATATGTGTGTGTGTGTGTAAGCGTGTAAATGTATGTGAATGAGTGTGTATTTGTGTGCTTGAGTGTGATCAGGTGTGTCTGTATGCACGCACACACATACATACACATGAGAGCCATGTTGGTGTCAGTGTGTACTCCTAGAGGTTATTTCTTCAAGTTTTGGTTTCTCTTATCTTCCTCCCCTAAATATTTATTTTCTAATATATTTCAAACATTACCCCCATCCCCTCCCAGCTACAGTCCTGCTTCATCCCTGCCGGGTTGGTTCCTGCACGTTCTGATGACCATCAGAGCAGCAGCACCTTGGTTGACTTAAAATTCAGATTGGACAAAACAGAAAGTAGCCCTCCTAATAAAACACGGGCTATCTCCTAAGGAATAAAACAGAATTCAGAATGAAATAGAGAGGGTCACGGTGAGTTTGCTCCTTTTATTTATTTTTTTAATTTATTTTTTAAAATCTTTATTCATTTTTAACCCTTTCATTAAGTGAAAACAGAATATATTAAACATCACACACTTTAGACATCACTTAAAATTTTACAAGATTCAGATCAAAAACCTTCCCCCACCCTACCCAATCCGAACCATTAAAGTAACTTTAAAATTTTTCATAGTTTTAGAAAAATAATATTAATGTTTTTTAACCATAAATGGATGTGCAGTTTATTTGACAACAAAAATCACAACTATAATAATTCTACAAAAGACATCAATGGGAACCCACATCAGCGTTCATTTTCTCATATTTATAAATTAGACATAAACTTGCCCACCAGAATGTAAAGTTGAGACGATCCCAGTTTTTCCAGTTGCGTGTAATCAGTTGTATAGCTGTACTTGTCATAATTAAGAAGTCGTCTTTTATATTTGTCTAGGGGATCTTTAACATGTAAAATGGTACCACAAATCACAACTTCATATGTTAAAGGAATCTCAGATTCTAAAATATTATTAATATGTCCCCAAATTAATCTCCAAAAAATCAGTATCTTTGCTCCTTTTATTATTATGTGGTCCTCTTTCCCTTCAAGGCAGCCTCACGCAGTCCCCTGTGTAATTTTGAAATAAGGGAAACAGAGAGTGTTTTTCATGGATCTGTTTGTAGCAAATATGGAAAAAAAAAATCTGGAAACTAGTTGCAAGCAGGAGCTCAGCATAAAAACAACAGCATACACAGAAAAAGACAGTTTGCAAAGGTCAGAGGGAGGGGGACCAAAGGGGACCCCCAAAGAAGACTGAAACAGGCAAAAGAAATGTCTTTTAAATTGAAAATGATATTTATACAATCTAAACAGAGATGTACAGGGCTGGGCTGTGTTGTTTTTTTTAATATAGTAACATCTCTGCCCAAAAAAACCCCCAAACAGGATTTATTAATAGAAGCCAATGAAAACTTTCCAGAGGGATGGAAACAACGAGGCAGTATCCTTGAACTGAGAAGGAGAGACAGAGAGATCTTTGATCCTGTGAGTGAGGGCGGCCTGCTCTCTGCAGTCCCTGGGGCTCCCAGGACAGCTCCCACCTTCTGAACTTTGCACCATGGAGCTTCACAGGTCCTTGCTGTTCTCCTGCCTTCTCCTGCTCCTGAAAGGTAAAACAAAATAAATCCCTCTCCTCCTTCCCTGCCTCTGGCCTGGGTTTTGCATTTATGCCACCAGGCATAGGATGAAGGATGTAGATGAAAAGCACAAGTTTGTGCTGACCTACAGGTATATCTCCAAAAATGTTAAGAGCTGGGGATGATGATAATTTAAAAAGCATCTTTTTATTGCCTGCATAATTAGTTAAACTTCTTCAGAATAGCAAGTTCTCTGTTGTTCCTCGGTTTTCTTCCGCTTCAGATTTTCACCCTTCGCTTTCTGCTTTGTGTGTTTTAATTCTGTTTTTAGACTGTTGGAATAACAGACGTACACTTTTTGATATGGCCACACCAGCTGCTTTTCAAGGCTTTCCTTCACTGGGTTCAGCTCTTCAGCTGTCCTGGGTTCAGTGTGACACCTACATGGGGATCTCCAGAAGTCTCCTGTTATTTGTGCTAGAGGTATACCAATGGCATCTGCACAAAGTCTGCTCTTCAGCTGTCCGTGCTGTGCTCACGGTTTAGGTGCATCAGTTTAACACCCGTGGAAGGGCATTTTCAATGCGCCATCAAAATCTAAGTTTGGATGTTTTGCAGAAAGCGCACAGAAATCCAGTAGCAAACCTGACCATTTTCAAAACAGGAAAACGTCTTGTCATTTTTTTTTTGTTTGTTCTGAAAATGAACATTTGTGTGCCGATCTTTTAGCTCAGGCCTTCCTAGTCGTCATTTAGTTCATAGAACAAATAATATATGACTTTATCTTTGTTAACAGAAATTTGTGCTATACCATGAAGATGGGCAGAAAATCGTGTTTCAACAAAATGTTGGTTTATAAAGTGGAACAATAAGATTTAGAACATGAGAACAGGGAAGCAAGAAGGTCACTGAACCATAGTGCTGTGTTCTAAAGCCTCAGGACCCCATGGTGCAATGGTATCACTTTAGCAGCGATCTCTCCTTATCGCAGCAATTTTTGGAGGGTGCGTTTTTACCATTGTACCAGGCGGCAAGAACCTTGCCATATTTACCACGAGTAATCTTGTTTTGGCTTGATTTTATATCATTTGGCGCCATCTACTGGGCTACCTTTTACACCCCTGAAGAAGGCCGAAACAAGGACCGTGTTGGAGGGTCCAGTATATGTTTTATTACAAAAGACTTTATAGGGGGCGTCGCGTGCCCGCATTCAAGATGGCTGCCTAGCGATTCTGCTCCGCTCCAGCCCTGCCTATTAAGTGCCTCCGCAGCTCCTCCGAGCGCGTTTTCAGGTCCCACGTCGCAGCCTGCACTTACCGGAATGTCTTCTAAGCCCAGTAAGTCAGACTCTACCCTGCCTGCGAGCCCCGCTCCGCCGCACTCCGCCTCTAAACGCTCCAAACATGAGCCGCCGTCTCCAGCTAAGGCCCCAGCCGCCCACGCGGTCGCGGATCACAGCGCCTCCATTTCGCAAGACCTGCAGGTTCTCCGTGAATTGATGCAGGAGAATCTTGCTGCTACTGCCGACATCAAAACAGAAATGACCAATATAGTGACTCAATTAAAGCAGCAAAACGCCCGCATTGAATTAGTAGAGGAACGTTTAACAGCACATGACGCCCAATACCTAGCTGTACAAAGAGACTTGCTCAAAATTTCATCTCTACAATCGGATCTTGAAGACATTTCTAACCGCATGCGTAGGAGCAATGTGCGCCTTCTTGGCTTACCGGAGTCCACAGAGGGGAAAGACATGCTGGAATTCTTACATTCTTTCATCCCAAAAATGTTAAAGATTCAATTCTCTCCTCCTTTGGAGATCGAGCGAGCACACAGGGTCCCCTCGGGCCCCCCCTCAGCATCCAAGCCTCCGAGACCCATTGTTATGAAGCTTTTACGCTTCCCACATGCTCTCCAAATTTTGCAATCCGCAAAATCTACCTCTAATTTATCTGTGGATGGAAAACGGATCACGTTTGTTCCTGATGTTTCAAAAACTACTGCTCAAAAGCGAAAGGCTTTCTTGTCCATGCGGCCTCAACTAAAAAGTATTGGAGCACAATATGGGCTCTTCTACCCGGCCCGGATGCGGGTGACTTACCACAACTCCACTAAGAACTTTGATTCGCCAGTGGACCTTCAAAAATACCTTGATGAATATGTGGGAGCAATGACCTGACTGATCAACCCTATTTGTTCTCTTTACCGCTCTAGAGGGCTGTGTTCCTGTTTCTTCTACGTCAGTGTTCACCATGAGGCAGGCTGAGGAGCGGCCTGCTGAGCTCCTCTTGATAACATGCGACCCCATCTATGGAGCTTCGTTTATTATTCTGTTCTGGTTTGCTGTAAGCATGATTCTGCTACCTTCTTTTCCTTTCCCCTCCTTGTTCTGCCTACACGGAGTGGTCATCTTCTTTCCATCTTATCATGGTCTCACCTAAATGTCTTCAGTTGCTCCTGGATTTCATCCTTCACTGCTAAAATAAATGGTTAAAATTCACCTAGTCTCTCTTAACGTCAATGGGATTAACAGCCCCATTAAAAGGAAAAAGATTCTACACTACTTCAAACACTTGGAAGCGGATATCTGTCTACTACAAGAGACTCATCTTTCCCTAGAGGAAGCACAGAAACTGTCAGGGGGCTGGGTCCAACACTGCTTTGCCGCACCGGCTCAGGGTAAAAAACATGGTGTTATCACCCTGATGAAGAAATCCCTTAATTTTCAACTTTCCTCTCATAAATACGACCCCAGCGGCCGATGGTCCCTTGTTGAAGGTTCAATAGAGGGTCAACCTTTAAACATCTTCAACATCTATGCCCCCAATGCTGATGACCCTTCTTTCTTTCATTCTTTCCAGACTGCGAGCTCCGTCTCTTTAACATCTCACACCATTTTCGCTGGGGACTTCAACTTTCCCATCGACCCATTCATAGATAGGTCTTCTACTTGCCGCCCTGCTAAGCTGGGAGTCCGCACTGCAGTTCACAAGTTAATGGACTTATATGGATGGTCTGACATATGGAGAATTTTTCACCCAACCACCAAAGATTATACTTTCTACTCTGCTCCCCATCAATCTCACTCCAGAATTGACTACATTCTAGGATCCAAAGACATTCTGAATCTTGTCTCTTCTTCACGAATCCACGACATCACTGTTTCAGATCACGCAGCTGTTTCTTGTACAATCCAATGGTCTGTTCCCTCCTCCTTTCGACAATGGAGAATGAATAACTTTCTCCTTCATGATGAGGACTTTCTCTCCCACATTAAGAAGGAATCTCAATCATTTTTCGACATAAATCTTTCTTCAGTTACAGACTTCTCCCTTGTCTGGGAATCCTACAAAGCTTGGCTCAGGGGAGAAGTGATCAGTTATTCGGCCTTTCAACTCAAAAAAACGCAAATCTACCATTCTTCAACTGGAATCAGAGATCCACTCTTATGAGTCTCAGCTTTACCACCACCATGACCCTTCCACTTATAAAAAATTACAACTTCTTAAATTTCAATATAATGAAATCTTCAGCTCGCTTGCCTCAGCTTCCATCTTTCGCCGATCTGCTACATACTACTCCTCTGCCAACAAATCTGGTCGTCTACTGGCTACATTCCTTAAAGGCAAGCACTCCAAACACAGGGTCACTCATATTAAGTCCTCTTCTGGCCTCCTCCACACCTCTACCAAGGACATTTTAAAAGAATTCCAAACCTTCTATGAAGATCTCTACTCATCTGAAACCTCCTCGTCTGCTAACTCCATTCCAGACTTTCTTCGCTCACTGAATCTGCCCACTCTGTCTGAATCCCAACAGCAGTCTCTCCAACAACCACTTTCTTCTGAGGAAGTCCTTCGTGCCATCTCCTCTTTGCCCTCAGCCAAAGCTCCAGGTCCAGACGGCTTAACCTCAGAATTTTTCAAGACACTCTCAGATCTCCTATCTCCACACCTGCTCTCTTACTTCCAGAACTTATTGTCTAACCCTTATGGACTCCGTCGGTTCCTAGAAGCAAACATCATTGTTATACCGAAACCAAACAGAGATCCTCAACTTGTGAAGAACTACCGACCAATTTCACTCCTAAACCTGGACTACAAAATTTTTGCTAAACTCTTGGTATTCCGATTAGAAAAAGTTATGCCCCATCTGATCCACAGGGATCAGGTGGGCTTTATGAAGGGTCGCTATGGAGCGGATAATACTAGATTATTATGCCATGTACTCCACTCCACTCTATCGGACACTAGCCCTAAAGCCATTGTCTCACTTGATGCTGAAAAAGCGTTCGATAGAGTGGAGTGGAACTATCTGTTTACTGTTTTATCTAAATTTGGTATTCCTCCACCTTTCATTCATATGCTATCTCTTCTTTACAATAGTCCCACTGCTAAACTGATTGTGAACGACGAAGCTTCCTCCTCCTTTACTCTTCACAGAGGGACCCGTCAAGGCTGTCCTATATCCCCCCTTTTATTTAATTTAGCCTTGGAACCCCTCCTTGTAGCCATTAGAACCTCATCCACCATAAAGGGTATCTCAATAGCAGGTATTGAATTCAAGATCTCTGCCTATGCAGACGACATCTTGCTATATCTTTCAGATCCTGAACCCTCTCTGTCCTCCTTGATACAGTTAATCTCTTCTTTTTCCTTGATTTCCGGATACAAAATTAACTGGGACAAAACTGAAATTATGCCCTTAAATGATTCCTGTCTCCCTTTTACTATCTCCTCTCAGCCTTTTTCCTGGGTTTCAGACGGGATTAAATACTTAGGACTCACATTTGGTAGAGACATCCGCTCGACTATACAACTAATCTCTTCCAAACTCTTCACTCAGCTCTCCTCCATTCTCTCTTCCTGGTCTCCCTTACAGCTCTCATGGTGGGGCCGATTAGACACCTTAAAAATGATGGTGGTACCAAAACTCACATACATCTTCAATATGTTTCCCCTCCTTTTTCCACCTTCTCTATACAAACAACTGGAATCCAAGATGGCGAGATTCCTCTGGCATGACAAACCTCATAGAATTGCGCTTTGTAAGCTGAAAGCCCCCACACACCAGGGCGGTGTCAACTTTCCAGATCTCTACTGTTATCATAAAGCCTTTCTATTAAGACAGGGAGCGGAGTGGCTCTCCTCTCCTTCCTTGTCGGACATACCCAATTGGTTACGTTTAGAAACGTCCCTTGTGAAACCTCTTCCCCTTCTCCGCCTGATGGGCACTGCGAACTTCCTTGATCACCTCAAAAATCCTATTCTCTCGATAACACATAAAGTCCTCACTGAACTCGACTCCCGCCTTGATATCCCTTGGCATCTCTCCTCCTATTGTCCCCTGTGGTATAATAAGCACATCACCATTGACAAAAAACCTGTCTCCTGGCCTCATTGGTTTAATCATGATATTTGGGACTTGGGTTCGATAAGTCACCCTAACGGAACCTTTTTCACATTTAACGATTTAATGGAATCTTTTTCTATCCACGCTTCCCACTTCTATCAGTGGCTTCAGCTAAGATCATCACTTAAAAAATCTGGCCTTTTCCCTGTATCTTTTCGCTCGGCTCCCTCCTTATTTACCTTCTCTCGACAATTTCTAGCCCTAGGCCACACAGCTTCACACTTTTACAAACTTATCAAGTCTCTACTTCCTATATCACTATCCGCTTCACAGACTCCCTGGGAGATGGATCTTGGGATCTCCATCTCAGAGGAAGCCTGGTCCCATGTTTATCACTCCACCTTCCACACTTCCCGCTCAGCTTCAAATCTCCAACACATGGTCTTCCTACTACATAGAGCAATGTGGACCCCAATCAAATCACATAAAATTAATGCCTCTTATTCAGATCTCTGCTGGACTTGTCAATCTGACACAGGTTCCCTCAAACACCTTCTCTTTTCCTGTCCTGCAATTATCTCATACTGGACCTCTACCTGGGACACCATTTGTTCCATCTTTCATATCAATATACCCTTAACCTACCAGATGCTCCTTCTGAAATCCTTTGAGGTATCCACTTTGATTTCTGACTCGAATTTTTGTCTGTTTGATCTCTTACTCTCCTTGGCTTTAAAAATCTTACTTACCTGCTGGAAGGACCTATCCAAGGCCTCCTACTCTCAATGGTGGAATCTTGTATGCCTCACTTACAGAACTGAGGCTTATTTAGCTAAATCTTCTGATAGATTTTCTTCCTTTCAGGTGAAATGGTCACTGTTGAAATCTTACTTGCACTCCATCTCTTCCTCCTGAACTGACCACTCTTATCTATCTCTTTTTCTCTCCTTCTATTTCTCTTCCCTTTCTTCTCCTCTCTTTTGTATCATTGCCTTTTTCATGCTTATATTTGCTGTTAGGAGGTTTTTCTAGATTAAATTTGGGATATGCATTTGTTGTCCCATGGAATTTATAGTTATGCAATCTTATTTGTTGTGTACCTTTTAGTGTTAATTGTACTCGGATCAGCATGTTTCCAGCTGTTCATTATGTATGTTTACTCTTTTCCATGCATTGTAAACTTAAAATCTTAATAAACAAACCGTGACTAAAAAAAACAAAAGACTTTATATGCCTGCCACATTATATTTATTTATTTGTGTGATTTTATCTGAAATTTGTTTCAACGCTTTGAATAAACGTACTTGTCCGCAGAGTGGTTTGACCTGTGTCCCATCCCTATTCCCCATGGGGTATTTTTTTTCTTTGTATTTATCTAATGCAATGGTATCACTTCCTCACTGCTGTCTGGCATCCTTGCATGGAGTTCTGAATGTGTGACACCAAAAGTCTTAGATGATTCAGTTGGTGGTTTAAAAACAATAACCAATTGATATTATACTTCTTCATTGTGACACAGACCTTGCTACTGGGGATGTTTTACTGTTTTAAAGTTATGCTAAAGCCTTCAGTACCTGAATAAATTCATTGCAAACCGTCCTGAGCTCCCTTGGGAGAACAGTAGAGAAATTTTTTTCCCCCCAATTCTTTATTCATTTTTCCAACTTACATCAAGTACATAATATTCACAATATTACATCAGGTAAAATTTGTATACAACACTTGAATTTTTCCTTATATCATCTTAAATACATAAATTTATACCCTCCCCACCCACCTTTCCCACAAATAATTTAATGAGAAATAACATAAATATTATATTTTTATCTATTAATTAAACCTTTAATAGAACTTTATACCATCCCCCCTCCCCTAAAATATAAATGTACTTTCAGTAGAAAATTGAATAAATGAATAAATTGTGAATGAAATAGTCAGAGAGTATGGCGGAACTACTTGCCACCAGAAACCTCCCCCACCTCTCCTATGTCACAAGTATGAAGACAGCACAGACAGCTGAAGGGCAGATCTTCATCAGTTCCACGTAGAGATCACAGTAACACATACAAAGCATGAATACTGCTATTAATTATTTCTATAGCGCTTCCAGCGCAACATAAGCAACTGAAGGGGAGATTTTCATCAGCGTTCCATGTGAATATAACAGTGATACATATATAGCATGAACTCAGCATCAACAGCTGAAGGTGACTCTTTGCAGAGTTCAAAGCATGAACACAGCACAGACACACGTGTAAAGCAGGAATGCATCGCCGGCAGCTAGGGTGCAGATTCACGGAAGGTCAATTTTTAGCAATAGAGCACAGACCACAAAGTAGAAAGAAGTGTATAAATTAAAAAAAAATGACTTGTACGTGAAGAGACTCTCTAGGGATAAGACTAAGGAGAAGTTGGTACTCATTCTTTAACTGGTGTTTCTGCTTTAAAGAAATAACTTACCACCCCACCATCCTCCTCCAGGAATCCTGCCCAGCCTTTTCTAGTCTGTTCTCTAATTCACATGTTTGGGGTTTCTAGACAAAACTGCTTATTTGGAAAACATTTCCAAATGTGCTCAAACCCCTAGCAGGCCAGGGTGGCCACTTTCACTGCCCCCCATCCAGTCCTCTTAAAATAACCAAGAATGTTAATAGCCGGTGAAACCTTACTGCAGTTGTTTTCTTGGCTGGTGATGTGCTCACCCGCACCTATTATACGTGCATCGAGGAGGGCCTGAGGGAGATTTTTTTTTCCTTTTCATTTTTAGGAGCTGGAACTACTCCTAATTGCTAGTATGTTTTGTCTGAGGTTTGGGTAACTCTGTGGGCCTTGCTGTGCCTGAAACAGAGGGCTACTATAGAAAAGGCTACACCCATTCTATGTACACCCCCCCCCCCCACCCAATCTGTGTCAGGCTTCTGGGCCTCCTGGCTGAAGCTGCAGAAGTGGCCAGCTCTACTCTTCCAGAGACAGACATTTGGTTTTAAGAAGATCCACTAAGAATGTGCAGTAGGAGCTCATTTTCCCGTCCCATCATGACAAGTTCTTTTCCTGCCCCTGCACCATTCCTGCAAGCTCCGTCCTCATCTGCACAAGCCTCATAAGTAGCAACATTCTAGAGTTGAGATTGTGATGTCATAATGCCTCATTCCACCAATGCCTAAGCTCCGTCCTCATCCGCACAAGCCTCAAAACCTTTAAAATCCTAATTAGCAACATTCTAGAGCTGAGATTGTGATGTCATAATGCCTCATTCCACCAATGCCTAAGCTCCGTCCTCATCTGCACAAGCCTCAAAACCTTTAAAATCCTAATTAGCAACATTCTAGAGCTGAGATTGTGATGTCATAATGCCTCATTCCACCAATGCCTAAGCTCCGTCCTCATCTGCACAAGCCTCAAACACTTTAAAATCCTAAGTAGCAACATTCTAGAGCTGAGATTGTGATGTCATAATGCCTCATTCCACCAATGCCTAAGCTCCGTCCTCATCCGCACAAGCCTCAAAACCTTTAAAATCCTAATTAGCAACATTCTAGAGCTGAGATTGTGATGTCATAATGCCTCATTCCACCAATGCCTAAGCTCCGTCCTCATCTGTACAAGCCTCAAATGCTTTAAAATCCTAATTAGCAACATTCTAGAGCTGAGATTGTGATGTCATAATGCCTCATTCCACCAATGCCTAAGCTCCGTCCTCATCTGCACAAGCCTCAAACGCTTTAAAATCATGAGTGTTCGAGGCTTTTGCGGTTAAGGCAGAGCTAACAGGAATGGGGCAGGGACGGGATAGGGAAATTGAGTTCCTGCAGGGACAAATTTGTCCCCATGTCATTCTCTATTCCATACATAGGATATTGCCTTTCAACAGCATTTAAGTCAGGAACTGAAGAGTTAAATTGGAGGTGAAAAGTCAGAATGTGTTTTACCTTCTCTGATCACAACAAGCCTGTCGCTATTAAAGGAAACCCATTTGGATGCCTGATGAGAGGGTGGCGATGTGAAAAATGTGTTTTCAAGTAGGAATCTAAATCAAAGGTATGAGAACATTGCAGAAGTCTTATTTATTTTGGCCCATGCCTTTTTTTTCAGTGGTCGCTTGAGGTGGGCTACATTTAGGACCAGGATGTCCTTCTCCCCAGAGGTCTTACAATCTAAGTTCGTACTGAGGCCATGGAAAGTTAAGTTAGGAGCTACGGTGGGGGTTTGAACCCTGGATTTCCTGGTTCTCAATCCCCCCCTCTGTCCATCATGCTACCTCTCCTGCATGGGTGAGTTTAATCTAAAGCTATCAAGCTATGATTCCGATGCATATTTTGGACAGACATGATTGATGAGTGGAGTTGATAATCCTGTCGGGGGAAGAATGAGTCAGGCTTTTGCTGTGGCTTTGCCGTGTGCTGGGGACTCATCCAGAGTTCCAGACTTGATCGTTACCCATCCCTGTCTGCTCTCCATAAATAGCCCTGTTTCTCACCAGGGCATTAGTGTGGTGCAGTGGTTAAAGCTACAGACTCAGCACCCTGAGGTTGTGGGTTCAAACCCACACTGCTCCTTGTGACCTTGGGCAAGTCACTGAATCCCCCCGTTGCTCCAGGTACCCAGGACAGAGAAAAATGCCTGAATAAATTCATGTAAATCATTCTGGGAGAATGGTATAGAAAATTGGTGGATGGCTGGTCTCTGGTGGGAAAGGGAGCAGCAATGCCAAGGTCTCCTGCTGCCTCACAATTCTCGGGGTCCACTTTGGCACCATCTAGCCTTTTTTTTAGATGAACTGAATTCTGCATTTCGATAAGGAGAAAGAATGGACTAGCCTGCTGCAATTTCTGGAGATCCCTCCTGCCCCCTCAGTTTTTAGGCTTTCAGAAGTGAATTTTTATGCCCATGTAGTGTATTCAAGAGCCAAACCCATTGGGTTGAGGGGCAGCCAGATGTGGATGTCGTCTAGCTTATGATTAGGGGGTTTCAGTCAGCACAAGGTGATCTGAGTGAAGGGATGGGGACTTGATTAATGCCCTTTACTCCTACAGAAATGAAGTGACTCACGGGGTCCCTCAGAGGCCTTCTCTGGGAACACTGGCATTTAATATTCCTTATTAGGGCTCTAAAGAAAGGAATGATGCCACAAAACCTCCATCTGAGAAGTAGACGCTGAGCGGGAACATATGGTTCAATCAATGATCTGAAACAACGTCAAAACAGAGAATTCACTTTCTGCAAACTGGCACTTAATGAAATAAGATAACACACTTTTCAGCTACAGAAGCAAAATAATGCTCAGAATGTAGGACGTTGGTTGGCTGGACTGAGAACTGTTCAGCACCCCCCTCGCATGTAAGAAAAGTAAGCCAAGTATAGGACAATCAAGCCATTGTGACATCACTGATGAGGTTAGCTGTTATTGGTGGAATGAGGCATTATGATGTCACAATCTCAGCTCTAGAATGTTGCTACTTAAGATTTGAAGTGTTTGAGGCTTGTGCAGATGAGGGCGGAGCTTAGGCATTGGTGGAATGAGGCATTATGACATCACAATCTCAGCTCTAGAATGTTGCTACTTATGAGGACGGAGCTTAGGCATTGGTGGAATGAGGCATTATGACGTCACAATCTCAGCTCTAGAATGTTGCTATTTATGAGGACGGAGCTTAG
Source organism: Geotrypetes seraphini (assembly GCF_902459505.1). Classification (NCBI taxonomy): domain Eukaryota; kingdom Metazoa; phylum Chordata; class Amphibia; order Gymnophiona; family Dermophiidae; genus Geotrypetes; species Geotrypetes seraphini. The sequence continues at coordinate 40,179,292 of NC_047099.1, forward strand.
GCATTGGTGGAATGAGGCATTATGATGTCACAATCTCAGCTCTAGAATGTTGCTACTTAAGATTTGAAGTGTTTGAGGCTTGTGCGGATGAGGGCGGAGCTTAGGCATTGTTGGAATGAGGCATTATGACATCACAATCTCAGCTCTAAAATGTTGCTACTTAAGATTTGAAGTGTTTGAGGCTTGTGCGGATGAGGGTGGAGCTTAGGCATTGTTGGAATGAGGCATTATGACATCACAATCTCAGCTCTAGAATGTTGCTACTTATGAGGACGGAGCTTAGGCATTGGTGGAATGAGGCATTATGACATCACAATCCGAGCTCTAGAATGTTGCTGCTTATGATGTTAAAGTGTTTGAGGCTTGTGCAGATGAGGACGGAGCTTGCAGGAATGGGGAATGGACAGGAAAAGAACTTGCAGGGATGGGAAAATTAGTTCCTGCGGGGACAGGGAAAAATTTGTCTCCGTGTCATTCTCTAGTATCTAGGTCAATGGAGGGATTAAGTGATATGCCCAGAATCACAAAGAGCAGGCTGGGATCAAACTCGCAACCTTAGGGTGTTGAGGCAGCAGCTCTTAACCATTAGGCTCATAATAAGTTGGGAGTGGCCTCTCTTATTTTAGTATTGATGTTAGCCGTGGGACTAGAATAATGGGCAAACATTTCCAAAGCAAGTAGCTCTGATGTATTGTGAAAATTGATATGAATAATCTAAATAGTAACATTTTAAAAAAATAGTGGAATATCATAGCCCTCAAAATAAAAACTAGATGGAAAACTATTATCCTCCAAACTAGGGCTCATAATCGAAACAGAAATATGTCTAAAAACCCGCCCAAGTCAGCATTTGGACGAACAAAAAGACAGGTCAACCAAGTGCTGATGATCGAAATGGGGCTTTAGACGTATCCAGAGACTTTTTAGGCCTCTGAATCCTGCTACGCGCCCAGGGCAGAAAGCGTTTTTGGAGGAGTGGTTAGGGCAGAATGTGGGCCGACCTAGACTTAAGGCCTGTTTTACAAAGCCACGCTAGCGGCTGCAGCCCATAGAAATTTAAAGGGCTTTGGGGCTGTTGCCGCGCAGCTTTGTAAAACAGGCCCTTAGTCGTACTGCAGAGATAATCGAAAGTTTGACGAGACTGCTTAGACAGAACTTATACGTTGTGACTTAGGCGATCTAGAAACAAGCCTAAGTGCCCAAAAGGTATCCGAAGTGATCAGATAACTACTGCAGACAGGGTCAAAATTGGTTTTCAGGGGATTTTTTTTAGCTCTTTCACATGCCTCCCCCCATCTCCTTACCCCTCTTTTCCTCTCCTTTGCACCCCAGGACTGTGTTCACCCTTCAATATTGATGTGAAGAAATTTAAGGTTTTCCGTGGGTCACCTGAGGCTCAGTTTGGCTACAAAGTGCTGCAGCATGGGTCAGAGGGGCAGAAATGGTAAGTTTTCACCAGAAACCCATACAGACTCCATAGATTACTTGGGCCGATGGTGGATGTGACCTCTAGTGTTCAACTAGTGCCCAGAAGAAACCACTTCCCCTCTTCCCTCGTGTATATGAGTTTGTTAAGTTAAACTTTTAATCCCTAATGTCATTATATATAGTTTTGTATTGCATTGTCTCCCATTAATTGTAATTTTAAACTGTTCATCGCTTAGAAATATGATTAAGCGATTCATCAAAAAAACCATTAAACTTGAAACTTGAACTTGAAAACGTGTATCCACTTAAATGTCCAGGATGTGGTAAACACTTGGGCCAAGTTATGGAAGAATCCAAGTAGGTATTTCGCAGAACCGAGCTCCTTCTGTGTAATAAGGACAGGAGGTGAGCTGCTTCTGTGTAATAAGGGCAGAACTGAGACTAAATATTGGGCCAGGCTTCTCCTGTGCAATGACAAAGCTGCCAAGTTTCCCAGTTCCAGGAGATTTAAACCAATCTTGGATTTCTGAGAACGCTATCCTGACGCAAATTATAGGACCTATGTGCTGATTTCAGAAGGTAAAATAAGATAGCGTAGATACCAGTATATACTGGGATGCGAGTTGAAAACCAGGACTGGCCATAAAGTATCGAATCCAACCTACAAGGGGCTGCTGAAAAGTTCTCAGCCTGACCAAGAAGAGAATGATGTGGAGCCATGAAACTTACAAGATATTCCACGCTTTTCGTTTCATTTCATATCATTAAAACGAAAAGTATCAAAAAAAAAGTGTAGAATAACTTAAGTTTCGTGGCTGGGCGGAGAACTTTTTAGCGGCCCCTCGTAATCCTCAATTTCTTTATCACACTATACCTTGCAAGGTTCAAGGTGATTTGCAATAAGAAAAGCCCAGTATATCAATTTGGGGAATTACATAGAAAGGAATTTGTAAAATCAATGATATTTGTCAAATAGAAACGTTTTAATTTTCTTATAACCTTTTGCTGTTCTTATACTCACAGGCAAACCATTCCAAATAGAGGTAGCTAGATAAGGGAATTCTGTGTGGAACTGACATTTGAATTTTATAGATTTCACAGAAGGAAATCTTAATAAAAATGAGTAAGAAAAAAGATGGATTAGAATTTCAGATAAGTTAATATGCAAAATGGAGAATACACTGGACATTCAACTTTTTTTTTTTAAATTCTTTATTCATTTTAAAACTTTCAAGTGTACAAAAATTTATAATAAATAAAATAAATCTAAGCACTTGTGCATCTTATCATTATATCTTATAATTATAAATATAACCCTCCCCCTCCCACCCTCGAATCCCTCTACTTATTTTATTTTCATATAATGGAAACCCACCCCCCACCCAACCCTAAATCTTACATAATGAATAGAAAAATATTAGAAAAATGGCATCAATCATGACAAAAGGACGTTAATGGCTCCCAAATTTTAATACATTTTTTATAATTTCCATTCTATACCGCTATTGATCTTTCCATTCTATATATGTGACATACTGAATTCCACCAAAACTTAAAATTAAGCCTACTATGATCTTTCCAGTTATTAGTAATATGTTGGATGGCAACTCCGGTCAAAATCAATAAAAGTTTGTTATTACACATTGATATCTGACTCTTTTTTCTCATAGACATACCAAAAAGCACAGTATCATAAGATAACGCTACATGGTTTTCCAATAAACAATTTACTTGATCCCAGATTGAGTTCTTTTGTGTTCAATATTGGTCGCCGTACCTCAAGAAGGACATGGCGGTACTAGAGAGAGTCCAAAGGAGAGCAACAAAACTGGTAAGAGGGCTGGAACACTGCCCATATGCCGAGAGGTTGGATAGGCTGGGGCTCTTCTCTCTGGAAAAAAGGAGGCTCAGGGGTGATATGATAGAGACCTTCAAGATCATGAGGGGCATAGAGAGGGTGGATAGGGACAGATTCTTCAGGCTGAAGGGGATAACAGGTACGAGGGGGCATTCGGAGAAACTGAAGGGAGATAGGTTCAAAACGAATGCAAGGAAGTTTTTTTTCACCCAAAGGGTCGTGGACACTTGGAATGCGCTACCGGAGGACGTGATTGGGCAGAGTACGGTACAGGGATTCAAACAGAGACTGGACGGATTCCTGAGGGATAAAGGGATCGTGGGATACTGAGAAAGCTAACCAGAAAATAAGTATAGAAACCCGACCAGGTCGTGCATGTGCAAGACCGGAGGGCTAGGACTTTGATGGGAAGATAGGACTCAATAGGAAACCAAGGTGGCATGGGGGCCCCTTCTGGTGATTTGGACAGGTCGTGACCTGTTTGGGCCGCCGCGGGAGCGGACTGCTGGGCAGGATGGACCTATGGTCTGACCCGGCGGAGGCACTGCTTATGTTCTTATGTTCTTATGGATGGACATTCAACTTTGAAAATGATAAGAGCCTTCAGCGGCAACCAGTGGTTTGTAATAAGATTCGGATATGCTATCAAACTTTTTTAGCCTAAATATCAGTCTGATAGCAGTATTTTGTATCAATTGAAGTTTGTTAAATAAAGATATATTTAAGCCTTCATAAAAGGAATTGCAGTAATCTAACTGAAAGAACTACCATTTGAACCAATAAGGCAACACGGTGATCATTAAAAGAGCCAACGACGATCTAACTAGTCTTAATTGCCTTGGTTTTCTTCTGTAGGCAAGAAACTTGTGGTTCATGAAATAAAGATGAGTCTAATATAACTCCTAAAACCCTGGAGGTCTTATCAATTGTCAGAACCAACAGACACAAGCGAAGCTCACACCCAAACTTTGTTTCTCCACCGGTTAGAGGCTGTAAATTTAAAGGTCATCACCAACATCTTCTCGCACATCAAGCAGCATTACGGGGTAAAGACCTGGAACAATTACTCGTGCCTACTAGCTATGGAGAATTCAGGAAACGCCTAAAAACACGTCTGTTCCTGAAATACTTAGGAAACCAACCTGATCAATCTTAATCCTCAACAAACGATCGCAAGAACTATCAATCACTAAGTCTGTACTTGTTATTTATTCACTCAATCTGTAACATTTCTAATCATTGTAAACCGCATAGAACTTCACAGTCCTGCAGTATATAAACTGTTATTATTATTTTATTATTCTTGATGTTAAAGTAATAGACAGAGATGGATTATGAAATCAGAGTTCTTTGGTTTTATCTGTGTTTAACTTGAGCATGTTGGAAATAGCCCAAGAGAAAATCTTGTGCATATTGTCATCAGCATAAGACCTTCTGGACCTTGGTAGTTCTGGAATAAAAATAAGCCTAAAATTGCTACCTAATCCAGGTCCACCCTGACTGACTGACCCGGTCATGGTTTTACCTCAGTGCATAAAGGCCAGAACAACATGTACATGGAAGCAATGGGGACAAAACTAGGAATGCATGAACCTATAGTCCTAGCATAGGTTGTGGGCTGAGCTCTCAAGAATTCTGATTGGAGACTTTCAGAGAGCTAATGGCAGCACCTACTGACTCATCTTGTGTAGAAAGTTCCAGAAAACATCAGCACTCACTCTTGCTTCCCCCCCAACAGGATGCTCGTGGGTGCGCCATGGGATGGACCAGCCAGCAACAGACAAGGGGATGTATACAGATGTATAGTGGAAAAGGAAAAGAACAGAACTTGTACCAAAGTTGGCATAGGTAACACAGGGCTGTGGGTTTGGTTTCCGTTCCCTCCACTGTCACTTTTTTTTTGCCTCCGTCCTAGGTTTGTAGAAATTTTGCCGCTGGCTGGAGGCTGAGGAATGTGCACTGTGACAACTTACCCTCGATTTTTCTTTTCCCTCTGGTCTGAATTCAGGTGAAACAGCCCTTCAAAATGTCTCCAGACAAATCACAAACATGCACTTTGGAATGACTCTCATGGACAGCGGGGAGGAAGGTTTTGTGGTGAGCCGTTTTCCCTATCGAATGTGGGTTTTCAGCCTAGAGTTGTGTTGTCTAGTGCCAATGCGGGCTTTCTTCAAGCTCTAGGAAGAGGCTGCCCTCTGGATTCAGATTTGCAGGACAGGGTTGATCCAGTTTTTGGTTTACCCCGTCTGCTAATTCTGATTTCCCCATTGCATTCCCTAGGAAAAGCAAGGCTACAAGTTCTAGCATGTATTGGGGGGTAAACCTGGTTCTGCCCCAACCTGGCCTCATCTCACTCCAGGCCCCGCCCCCAGTCATGCCTCCACACAAACCTTCGTCGTCTTCCCTGAGCTTTGGGCCAAGTCTGGAGTGGGTAGGGTTACCATAGGGCTCCAGAAAAAGGAGGACGGATTGAGACATCCGGGTTTTACTTCTACTGAAAGCAATGGAAGTAAAAGCCGGATGTCTCAACCCGCCCTCCTTTTTCTGGAGCCTATGTCCATCTGAACTACAAGACTGCCTTCTTAAAAAAAAAGTCTGTCAAGAGAAATGTCTGTCATTTATGTGTTTCATAGAATATTTTATCACTATTGTAAATTGCTTAGAAATTTTTTATAAGCGCTTGAACCTTATCTCCCATCCTAGCTCTACCAATAGTTCCAAGGCCTCTCTGTTTTTGTGGACCTGTAGTCCTGGGTTTTCTAAAGGAATACCGTTATGAGAAGCGCAAAAGCAGCTCTGGTGAACACGGCGTGTGTGCCAAGTATCGCATTCTGTTTCTTTTTCTTTGCCGCAACAGGCTTGCGCCCCGCTCTGGTCCCAGGAGTGCGGCACCTCCACCTTCAGCACTGGGATTTGCACCAAAGTGGACAGTACCTTCCAGCCAACCGAAAACATCGCCCCCACAGCTCAAAGTATGTACATTTCTCTCCTGCATAGTATTGGGAAACCCAGACATGTCCTCTTTTTAGATATATATATATATATATATAAAAGAATCCCTTCCCACCCACCCATTTATTAATAATAAAACAATTAGCAATTATTATCTTTCCCAACCCCACCCTCCCTATATCTTATCTAATACCAAGGTTTAAGATGTTTAAGCATAAAATTTTAGCTGCCAAATTTCAGACCATTCTTCAAGCTTCGCTAGGACTTTCTTCATGCTAGTCACACCATCCAGAGTGTCTACTCTATTGCAGATTGTGGTATGATCCGCAAAGTGGCAAATCTTACCCGACAGCCCTTCAGCAATATCGTTTATAAAAATGTTAAAAAGAACAGGCCCAAGAACAGAACCTTGAGGCACACCATAGGTAATATCCCTTTGCTCAGAGCAATCTCCTCCAGTGACCACTATCCTCTCTGTTTTGCCCTCTCGCCACTTAAGGGTGCTCCACTTACATGGACATTGTAATTGTCCTGGATGGATCCAACAGTATCTACCCCTGGTACGAGGTGCAGAACTTCCTACGAAACATCCTGAGCAAATTCTTCATTGGACCAGATCAGATCCAGGTAAGTCTCACAGCTTGGGAGAGAGACCCCTCCCTACCTATCTCCAAACTTCCAGGCCACAAAAGCGACTGCAAGTGTTAGAACTACAAAACCCAGGATGCACAGGGATAAACCCAGGACTGAATCCATATATTGACTTAAAGGATAATGATGGAGCCTGCTGTAGGGTTACCAGATTTCCTCTTTTGAAAAAAAAAAAGAGGACACCTGGCTCTGCCCCACCTCATCTGTTGCGGTCCCAACTAGGATCCCAGTTTTGGCATAAGCGCCCGTAGCAGTGGTGCCCCCACATGCTCCTTCAATGCCTCCCACGTCACCACACTCGCCCCCCTCCCTTCTCACCCCTGCACCTCTTCAAATCTTCACCAGCGCGAGCAGTTTCTCCGGCCTACTGTTCGCACTGGCTTTCCCTCTGACATCACTTCCTGGCCCCGCAACCCGGAAGTGATTTTGAAGGGAGCCAGGCTAGTGCAAGCACCAGGCTAGAGTAGTTGCTTGCACTGGCGAAGATTTTAAAGAGGTACAGCGGGGAAGAGAAGGGAAGGCATGAGTGTGGCATAAGGGGCGGAGAGGTGCTAGCACCCCCATCAAGATGGCACCTGGGATGGACCACCCCTCTTCCTTACTAAACCACTGATCCTGATGTCAGTCGGGAGATTGTTCCAGGGTGCTGGCGTACCTCCCCCCCTTCTGCAGTTTTTTAACTTCTCCGTCGTGAGCTGCATGCCCACATCGGTGTCAGCTCGCATTTTGACGTCCCATAGGTGAGGGTCCCATAAGTGATGTTGGAGAGAGCGCCGATGTCAACGCGGGCAGCAACCTCACTAGGGAAGTAAAAGTATGGCGGAAGGCATGGGGCGTGTGCATGTGGCAAGAAGACAGGAGCGGGAGAGGGTGGGTGCCGCACACTTAAGAAGGCCACGTTCGGGGTGGACCATCCCTGCACCCCCCTTACTACGCCACCGGTTAAAGGCGCGATGAGTTTAGAACAGGGGTCTCAAAGTCCCTCCTGGAGGGCCGCAATCCAGTCGGGTTTTCAGGATTTCCCCAATGAATATGCCTGAGATCTATGTGCATGCACTGCTTTCAATGCCTATTCATTGGGGAAATTCTGAAAACCCGACTGGATTGTGGCCCTCAAGGAGGAACTTTGAGATCCCTGGTTTAGAGCATCCAGGCCTGAGTTCACACTGTGTGAAAATCTCCTGCTTCTTTGTTTCTCCCACACCCTGCTCTTTCTGTTGTTTTCTGAGCGGGGTTTAGACTAGAATTATAGGTTAGCTACCCTTGTGGGATAAAGAAAGCTGCTTGCTGACGGAAGGGCATTAAAGCAGAATGCCTCTGGGGGCTTGCGTTTCACTTTATTGTGGTCAGAGCGCTGCCAGGTCAGCACATGCTGGGTCTGATGTGCTCTCTCAGGGAGGGGCTCGAAGGAGGGCAGGAGAGGAAAGAGTGAAGGAGTTCAGAGGAGGAGAGATTGAGAAGTACATAGAAGCGTTACGTAAAGAGTTGCCATACTCCAGAAAAAGGAGGACGAATTGAGACATTCAGGTTTTACTTCCATCGCTTTCAATCTGTCCTCTTTTTTTTTTTTCTGGAGCCAAATGCTAACTTCACATACTGGGACAGACCAACAGTCCATGATCCTGTTTCCAACAGTGACCAATGCAGATCATAAGATTTTATGCGCTTATCCTAAGAATAAGCAGCCGATTTCCACAAATTAATGGCTTATGGGTTTTCCTTTTTTTTTCCCAATTCTTTATTCATTTTATAATTCACAACAAGTGTACAGTAAATATCAAACAATTAGAATACAATATCACTTTTTTCATCTTACATCAAGAACACAATATTACATCACTTGAAATTCTTTCTATATATCATCTTAAATACATAAATTAACTTACGGATTTTTCTTTTACGAAGTTAGCCAAACCTTTTTTAAACCCTGCTTTTACCACATCCTCTGACAATGAGTTTCAGAGTAGAGAACCACACGGTGACAAAATTCATCACCGTTCCCGTCCCCGCGGATAACCGCGGGAAATAATCCCATGTCATTTTCTAGTGTCTGTTTCAACCTCGGTCCTTCTACACCAGCGTTCTTCAAAGCAAAGCTTGCGGGTCAGTGGTTGTGGCCATTCATACTCTAATTCTTCCCTCTCTCCTTAAAGAATGGCATGAAGATGGTTTCCCGCGGTTATCCACGGGGACGAGAACGGAGATGAATTTTGTCACCGTGCCATTCTCTATTTCAGAGTTTAATTACACATTGAGTAAAGAAATATTGTTTCCAGTTTGATTTAAAACAAAATACTTTCATTGCTTGCCCCCTAGTCCTAGTATTTTTGGAAAGACTAAACGAGCGATTCACATCTACCCATTCCACTCCACTCTTTATGATGTCACTTGGAAGAGGTATGTGGGAGGGGGGGGAGGGGTGCAATTGGAGGGTTACCAGACATCCAGGAAAACCCGGACATGTCTTTTTTTTAGGGGACTAGCCGGGTGTTTGAATTGATTTTCAAAACCCAGCAGTTTCTGGGTTTTGGAAGGCCCCCAAGCTCAGGGCCGTGTCTGGAGGTTGTCCAAGCATGACTGGAAGTGACACGATGACATCACGGCCCGGACTTGGAGAAGGAGAACAGACAAGGTTTTGTGGGGGGCTAGGGCGGGGCACATGTCCTTTAACTCTACGCAATGGGAAAGAGGTATGCAGGAGGCGCCCAGCACGGCAATGCCAGGTGTCACCACCCCGGGCGTCTCCTTCCCTTGCTTCGTCGCTGCCTACATTAATTTGAGAATGGTGCTATCATACCCAAACTTAAATGGTCTGCAGTTTACAGTTTATTTACAACTTGATAAACCTCTATTAGGTAAAGGCTGACATTTGTCACTGGTTTCTCTCATTTCTTTTTTTTAATTATTTTTTATTTATTCATTTTTGACTTCTTACAAGTGAATTAAACATAATACAAACAACTTTCACATATCACTTATATTTACAAACAAATCATCTTGTAATATAGAATAAATACCCCCCTTTTTTTATCAATATTCCTAATTCCATATGATATACATTTCCCATCCCTCCCCCACATATCTGCTACCCATGTGCTAAGATATCTGATCATTAGAGTAATTAGTCAATGGTTCCCATATTTTTTTTTAAATTATGAAGATTCCCTTGTTGTATCGCTAACATCTTTTCCATCTTATATATGTGACAAACTGAATTCCACCAAAATCTATAATTTAATTTAGTATAATCTTTCCAATTTTGAGTAATTTGTTGCATGGCGACCCCTGTCAATATTAATAATAACTTATTATTATTTGCAGAAATCGGACTCTGAGTTCTCACTGCTGTACCAAATAATATAGTGTCATAAGAGAGTCCTACATGATTTTCTAATAATTTATTAATTTGGGGCCAAATTAGTTTCTAAAAAGCATTTACACAGGGACAAAAATAAATTAAATGATCTAAAGTCCCAACTTCTAATCTACAATTACTAGTGGGATTTCAGGATGGGAGAGGGAGGGTTATATTTGCAATTATAAGATATAACGATAAGATGTACAAGTGTTTAAATCTATGTTATTGTGTTGCAATTTTTGTACACTTGAAAGTTTTAAAATGAATAAAGAATTTATTTAAAAAAAATCTACAATGCCAGCATCTATTGGATCTAGTACTATCTAACTTCTGTAAACGTGTAGGGGTCCAAAAAATTCTATGCAACAAAAACATCCACGTTTGACTCATAGATGCTGACCTTGTAGACCTTAATCTCCAGGACCAAAATCGTGGCCATTGAGACGCAGAAATTATCTGTCCAATCTCAATACTCCATTTTTCTTTTTTTTATTGAAAAATCCATATAACAATTTATACCATTTTGCGGCTTGGTGTCCCCAAAAATCCGCCTGAAAAGGTTTCTCTCATTTCTATGGAGAGAGAGAGAACTCCAGGTCCTGACGTCTCACCACCCATTTGCCCTCTCTAGGTGGGGGTGCTGCAGTATGCAGAGCTTGCGGTCCACGAATGGTCACTCAACGACTACCAGACCTCGGAGGAAGTGCTGAAGGCAGCCAGGAACATAAGTCGGCAAGAAGGCCGTGAAACCAGGACAGCCTACGCAATCCATGAGGCATGGTGCGTGAGTCCCCCAGCAGCCGCACACAGCTCTGTGCTGGGGCCTCTCTCTTTCGGGTTAACATTTTATTTTCTTCTCTGTGCTAGAATCTGTTCTTCTTAAAGTATGTTATTTTAGAGACTGTGTTTTCAAAAAGCTGCTCATATTACACTCAGCTAAGCTTAAGCACTTTTTTACCTAAAGAAGGACATGGAGATACTTGAGAGGGTTCAGAGAAGAGCGACAAGAATGATAAAAGGTATGGAAAACCTTTCATACGCAGACAGGCTAGAAAGGCTGGGGCTCTTCACCCTGGAGAAGCGGAGACTCAGAGGAGACGTGATAGAGACTTACAAGATCATGAAGGGCATAAAGAAGGGACAGATTCTTCAGCCTATTGGCAACTACAAGAACAAGGGGGCACTCGGAGAAATTGAAAGGGGACAGGTTTAGAACCAATGCTAGGAAGCTTTCCTCCACTTCGCGTCTGGCAGGAGGGCATCTGCGCATGCGCGGACGTCCTACCTGATGAGGGCGGGGCGGGGGGACGGGACTGGGCGGGAACCCACTACTCCTTCCAGAATGTTCAGTTTTAGAGCAACTACATGTAGCCAGATGTGGAAACCAGGTTTAGGCAGTGGCGTAGTAGGGGTGAGCGGCGTCCGGGGCAGTAGCGCCCCTCCCCCGCCCCTTCCCCGAACCTTTTAAACTTCTCCCGCGTGAGCAGCATGCTGCCCACATCGGTGCCGGCTCCCTTCTTAGACGCGGGTCCCGGAAGTGACATCAGAGAGAGCGCCAAAAAGGTACAGGGGAAGGCAAGGGACGTGCGCAGCAAGGAGAGGAGCAGGGAGCGAGCGAGCTGACGCGCTGCTGCACTGGCTTGGGCTCTAGTCCAATATCAAGTGTTGTGCTGGACAGAAATTCTAACTTTCCGATAATTTCCTGATCCATTAACTTGGCCCAGAGCCGGGAGAGAGAAAATCCCAATGTGGGCACGGATGGGCTCTGTGCTGTGATTTTTGTTTTCCCTCTGAAGACTTTCCCATATTACTACACCCCAGATGAATGGACAGAGAACAGACGTAGGTTTTTTCTTATTTAAAAACATTTGCTGATTACTTTATCATTCAAGCACTCAAAGGAAAACATAGTCAGGAAGCCCCAATTTAACTAAATGACACAAAATTAATTTGATTGCAAGAACTTTATATGAGAGGTTCCCCCCCTATGTCTGACATGGGCGACAGTCAGATTTAATGTCTAGAGAAAAATGCTTTGTGGATCTAAACACGTCTTTCCTTTAACCCTTTCAGTACCGAGGCCTTCAGCTCTGAGCGAGGAGGGAGAGAAGGTGCCACCCGGCTGATGCTGGTGGTGACGGATGGAGAGTCGCATGACGGAGAGGAGCTGCCCCTAGCGCTGGCAGAGTGCGAGAAGCGGAATATCACTCGCTACGCCATTGCAGTTCGTACCCATGACTTAGAGTTATAATGGCAATTCTTCTCTCTGGTCTAGTTACACCATCTTTGGCATTCCATCTGGGCCCTGTGTCTGAGCAGAGCTTTGCTCCAGTTCTTCCTCTCTCTCCCTTCCACAGGTCCTGGGGCACTACATGCGCAGACAGCAGGACCCCGACTCCTTCATCAGTGAAATCAAATACATTGCCAGTGACCCCGATGAGAAGTATTTCTTCAATGTCACTGATGAGGCTGCGTTAAATGACATTGTCGACGCATTGGGAGATCGGATATTTAGTCTGGAAGGTAACAGAGGGAGCGAACTTCATAATTTTCCTGTGACAGGAGTGGATGTGGAGTGGTTTCAAGTAACAAAATGGGAATCAGGGGACCCAAGTACAAATCTTTCAACTTTGGGCAGGTTTTTCTGGTACCTACATAGATCATAAGGTCTTCTGGGCAGGCACAGTATTAGTTTATATTGTCTTCATTCAGGAGGAGTCCGATACAACTTATAGTTTAATATTGGGCATCACTGCCTTTGAAATCCTGAAAGGGAATGCCCTGATTTACTCCAGGATGCTTCCAATTAAAATTCCCATCATGCAACAATATAAAGTCTACCAGGCAAATTACCCTATCCATCCAATATCAATGAGTAAAATGCTGGAACCAACTGCCATTTATACTACAATCCTGTGGCCACTACCCTGTGGCGAAGTGGCAACCATGCCTCCCACGCCACCACACTCACGCCCTCCCTTCCCCTCCATACCTCTTTAAATTTTCATCAGCACGAGCAACTTCTCTGGCTTGCAACTTGCGCCGGCATTGGCTTTCCCTCTGATGTCACTTCCTGGAAGTGATTTCAGAGGGGAGCCAGGCCAGTGCTATCAGCAGGCCCGAAAGCGCTGGAGAAGATTTAAAAAGGTATGGAGGGTAAGGGAGGGTGCGAGTGTGACGCGGTGGGACAGGGAGGAGGGCACAAGTGTGGCGTGGGATGTGTGAGAGGAGCAGAGGGGTGCGGAAGGAGTGAGGAGAAGGGTGCAGGGGAAGGGAGGGCAGGGCCTTGTGGGGTGGAGAGGTGCTTTCGCTCCCACCAAGATGGCACCCAGGTCCTCCCTCCCACACCTTACTACGCCACTTCCACTAGCTAAGGTTCTAAAAGTGTTTCTGTACCAATCCTGAAGTAACTGAAACAGTAATTTTAAAAAGTCCATTCCTAAACTGTCCAATGCAACTCCCGGGACAAAACAAAGAACCAACAATGACCTACTTGTACTTGTAACTATATAGTTGAAACAATGACCTAACTGTAGGAATAATTATACTGATCAACCTGTACTAGCAACCCTACTGAATATCCGTCAGTCTGTCCATTGTAACTTCCTGGGTAACTGACCCAACCTCTTGTAATGTAATCCAACCTTGAGCTGAATAGAAAACCTGATTAACATAACAAAACATACAAAGAAAGATGAAAATATGACCTAATCCTGAATTCACTAACATACCACACGTTCAGAAAATCACTAAAAACACACCGATTGGACTGATTTGTCTGAACCTCCAAAATGGTTCAACGCCTACCTCTTCTTGCATGTTCCCTCTCCCACCCCCCTATGCTGCCCAACCACATAACTGCCCACTTACCCCTTCCCAATTCAGCACCTCTTATTGTACACCGCCTTGAACAGAAAGGTATGACGGGATATAAATTAAGCTATTATTATTATATACAGAAACTATAATAATAGTATGCATTAGTAGATGGTATATTTAACTCATGTATTGTAACACCATTACTGAAACTCCTGCAAACCGCTCTGAATTGACTCCCCAGTCATTAGTAGTGGTAAACATACCCATACAGCCAAATCTTGGTAACACGCTTCATTCACATGGACTGCAATGTCTACAGAGAGGGAAGGAAAGCAGAGATAATAATATTGTCTGAGATCTTTTTTACTTACTATTCCCCTTAGTGAAGATGAGGCTTTTAGGAATGGTCTGTATTTTTCTCTGCAGGAACTTATGGTTATAATGAGAGCTCCTTTGAACTTGAGATGTCTCAGATAGGGTTCTCTGCCCATATCCTAGAGGTAAGCTGGGTTGTAGTTAAGTGAAGCCACTCATTGAATAACAGTTTCAGCGTTGAAATAGATGAACACATTCTGAGCTTTGTAGTCCGTTGCCACTCTGCATAGGGTTACCAGACGTCTGGATTAGAGGTCTGCACGGGAATGGGAATCCCGCGGGTCCTGCGGGAATCCCCCCTAACCCACGGGACTCCCACGGGGATCCCCCTCTGGCCCACGGGACTCCCACGGGGACCCCCCTCTAGCCAACGGGACTCCCATGGGGATGGAAGGCTTTGGAAGCAGGGTTCGTCCATATCACATCAGCCTTAGTAAAAGAGGGGGTTTATAAGTTAATTACCTGAACAGAAAACAAAAAAAGGGTTCCACCAAAGAGATTCCACAAGGAAAACAGCAGCGCAAACACAAAAGAAACTGTAGAATTGATGATCCTGTCAGAAGTAATTGCTGCTTTTTATGGGGACGGGCGGGGATGGAGGTAATTCCTTGCAGGGATGAGTGGGGACGGAAAGGATCCTGGCGGGGACGGGCGGGAATGGGTGGGATTTCTGTCCCCGTGCAGCTCTCTAGTCCGGATTTCCATGTCCTCCTTTAGAGGACATGTCTGGGGGTCTGGGTGGGTTTTGAAAAGCCGCCTCAAATTGCGTCAGGCAGGGAGGAAGTCTGCGCATGCACGGCTGCCACGCGATGATGTCACGCGCACATGTATATGATGTCATCGCGTGTCAGCCGTGCATGCGTGGATTTCCTCCCTGCCCGACAAGAGCAGGCAACGGTGGCGGGGTTAGGGTAGACTGGAGGAGGGATTAGGGCAGAACTGGGTGGGGATGGGAGTTGACCAGTAGGTTGTATTATATTAAAGGTTTGGATTAACAGAAATGATAATATATAATATATTATATGATATATGTACTCACATATCTAATAGTAGGGTTGGGAGGGAGGGTTTCAATATTACTAATTTAAATTGATAATGATAGATAATCAAGTGCTATGGCATAAGTTCCAAATGTTATTTTCTGAAGCACTTGTTGAAATGAATAAAGAATGTAATAATACTTTCTCTTTTGTCAATGATTCCCAAACCTGTGCTGGGGGAATCCCAGCCAATTAGGTTTTTAGGACACCCGTAATGAATATGCATGAGATAAATTTGCACACCAAGGAGGTAGAGGAAGCAAAATGATCTAATTAATAGTCATCGTGGATATCCTGAAAACCTGACTGGCTGGAGTTCCCCGTTTTAATTTTTTACTGAATTTATATAAACAGATGTGAACCAAATTAACATCACATAATATTTACTCCAAAGGACAATAATCATCTAAAAGTCTCCAAACCTTGTGGTTTTTTTTTTTTTTTTTTTTTATAATTCTTTATTCATTTTAAAACTTTCATCAAGTGTACAAAAATTGCAACACAATAACATAGATTTAACCACTTGTACATCTTATCATTATAACTTATAGTTGCAAATATAACCCTCCCCCCACCCCACCCTTATCTTACATATTAAATATAGAAATATTAGGAAAATGGCATCAATCGTGGTTCCCAAATTTTAATGACGTTTTTATCATTTCCATTTTGCACCGCTATTGATCTTTCCATTCCGTATATGTGGCAAACTGAATTCCACCAAAATTTAAAATTGAGCCTACTATGGTCTTTCCAGTTATTAGTAATATGTTGAATGGCTACTCCGGTCAAAATCAATAAAAGTTTGTTATTGCACATTGATATCTGACTCTTTTTTCTCATAGACATACCAAAAAGCACAGTATCATAAGATAACGCTACATGGTTTTCCAATAAACAATTTGCTTGATCCCAGATTGAGTTCCAAAAGGCTAAGATATGGGGACAATAGAACAAAAGATGATCTAAAGTCCCTATATCCAGATTACAATGCCAAACCTTGTTAAAATTTGAGAAATTGTGCATTTTAACAGCGGGCGTCTCGTCATTTCCTTACTAAGCAAACGGCATTCTGACAAAACAGAGTTATTTTTCCAGTTTGCTATTCCTTTTTTTTATTAATCTTTATTAATTTTCAAATCAGTAGAAAGCACAGAACATTATACATCCATTAACCATTACACTAAGTGTTTTAATTTGTTATAATGGTATATTACTGTACACTTGTTACAAGATTTAAAATGAATAAAGAATTTAAAAAAAACCCCATTACACTAAGCACTTATTTTCAATCAATAGAATTACATAAAGAATAACCCCTCCCCTACTATTTCTCATATACATGTATATATATATAAACAAGGAGTTCAACAATATCTAATAACCTAGCTTCTGATTTTTGCAAAATATGTGATAAAGATAAAGATCGTAAAACAGTATGTTTATAAGTCAATGAAATATGACTTCAATTTGACCAAAACTGCTTCACATTTGGGCAAGTGTAGTCCCCCGTCTCCGACTGACGAGACCAACATGCCAGAGATCCACCCCAGGACAGGTTTAAGAATGACTGTTTTATGCAGGAGGTTCCAGGAGGGATCACACCAGCTCCTGTGTGCCAGCTCAGTGTTTTCTCTGTCTCTGCCACACTATTTTGTTTACAGGACGGGATTCTCTTTGGCATGGTGGGAGCCTACGACTGGAATGGGGCAGTTCTGAAGGAGAGCCAGCATGCACGGATTATCCCGCCCAGGGAAGCCTTTCAGAAGGAGTTTCCTGTGGAGCTGAAGAACCATGCTGCTTACCTTGGTAATGTATAAGCCAGTCAATCACAGCGAGATTGAGCATCGCTTCCGGTGTTGGCGCCTCTCCTCCTCCTCTGCCCCCACACAAACCTTGTCTCTTTTCCCCTGAGCCTCAGGGCCGCGTCTAGAGGGCCTTCGAGCATGCACACATGTTGACGTGATTACATCGTGTACCTGCGCTGGGGGCAGAGGGGGGAAGGGTTGTGGGGGTGCCATAGAAAAACATTTGCTGAAGCAAAAAATAAGTTTGCGGGACACTGGTACAAGCTCCGGTTGTGGCAGATAGACTGTTGCCCAGTAAGAGCGGTGCACAGTGGCATAGCAAAGGGGGTGCGGTCCACCCCGGGCGCGGCACCCCTCCTCCGCTCCTCGCCTTCCCTGTGCCATTTTTACTTCCCCGGCGTGAGGCTGCTGCCCGCATTGGCATTAGCGCTCTCTCCAACGTCACTTCCGGGACCCGCGCCTAGAAAGTGATGGCATAGGGCGAGCCGACACCGACGTGGGCACGCTGCTCACACCAGGGAAGTTAAAAAGGTACGAGGAAAGGGAAGGGGGGCACGTGTTAAGCAGGGGGAGGGGTGCTACCGCCCTGGGTGGTGCAACATCTCTGATGCCATAAGAGATTCCACTTGCAGAGTTTTACTCCTAAGAGGGCAGAGATCACGGAGCCTGTCCAGCGAGCTGATTGGCTGACCATGCCCTCCTGCTCATACGGAAGATGGAAGGAGGCGGAGTGAGATCTGCTGCAGCTCTCGAGGGATCGCTTAATGCTTTTACCCCTTACCTTTCCCGTTGACATCCCTGTACTTTCTGTCTACAGGATACGCAGTATCTTCACTCAAGCTGAGAAACGGGAAACGTCTCTATGTTGCCGGCGCCCCCAGGTTCAAGCACAAGGGGAAAGTGATCCTGTTCACCATGAGCCGAAAAGGCAACGTGACTATTTCTCAAGCTCTGACCGGAGACCAGGTGTGGCTGTCAGTATACAGAGATCATGCATCCAGGCGCTGCGGTCATTTCTGTCTGTTCTCTATTCACGCTTTTTGTGTATCAGTGCGAGGCTTTCGTGGGGCTCTGATGAAAATCTGTCCTTCAGTTGCACACGCATGTGTTGAGGGGGGGGGGAGGGAGATGAGAGTTTCTGATGAAGATCAGTGCAGAGATGTTTTCAGCTGTCCATGCTGTATTCACACTTTCCATGTTTCCATGGGGGGGTTCTGATGATCTGTACAATGGCTTCTTGCCTTCCCAGATTGGATCTTACTTTGGGAGCGAGGTCTGTCCCGTGGATGTTAACGGTGATGGAGTCACAGATGTGTTGCTAGTGGCTGCTCCCATGTACCTCGGGGCTCAGCACAGAGAAACGGGGCGCGTTTACCTTTACAGACTGGGCCAGGTAATCTCATCATAGATCCAGCATTACTGACGGGTTACTTTCACCAGTTTGGGGTTTACTTTGGAACTGCCTCTCTTTGCTGGAATAATGGGGCAAAACCCAGACCTCTAAAAAAGCTAGATCTTGTTTTACCTAGTCCTGCGTTTTATATATCCATCCTCTGCTACACATGTAGGCACCTTCATACCTTGCAACTTATAGGCTTTGTTTTTTTGTACCCTCAGATGTTGCTGACATACAATGGCACCCTTCATGCAGACAAGAAGCCTCAGGACTCTCGCTTTGGGTACTCGTTGGCTGCAGTTGCTGACCTCAATCATGATGGGTTCAATGACGTGGTGGTGGGGGCCCCTCTGGAGGATGATCACCGGGGGGCAGTGTATGTCTACCATGGACACCGGCTTACCATCCTGCCAAACTACAAGCAGGCATGTCTTGGCACAGTGTTGCAACACACCTGAGAGACCTGTTGCTTTAAGATCAATTAAGCCTCAGATCTCATCGAATCTTTCTGAGGTGTGAGCAGAGAATTCCCCCTCTCCTTTTGCTAAATCATATTAAAACCCCAGAGTCGCTTTACATCGTAAGACTGCATCCAGTCTTGCAAAACCTTTTCATCACAGGCATAGAAGTGAGAAAACCATCAGGACCTGCTGGGTTACTATTGTGAAAAGTAGAAAGTGGAGTTCTAACTCTATAAAATTGGGCATCCGGTTTTATGCTTAGCGTGCAAAGTTGCATCCAGTTTATAGAATTAGATCAGTTGCAAGGAACTTAATGCCAAATAACAGGCAATTATTAGCTAAATACATACCATAAAGTCCTCCCAGCAGCGGCTTAAACAGAGCAGGAGATGAGCCTGCTGGGAGAGAATTTGCTCACTACCGCTGCTCTTTTGCCATTCCCAGAACGCCACTGTAACATTCTGTGGCTGGAAAGAGAAAAGGTGCTTAAGAAGTTACTGGGCAGCTTTTACGATATGTATCCCGCCAATGATAAGATGGTTGGATAGGCTGGAGTGAGCTTCAATGGCAGCTCCAGTAGTTGGAACCATACGGTCTATTGCCCAGAAATATCAAAGAAAAAAAAACAATTTAATTTTAATTTAAATTTTTTTTTTCCCCAATTCTTTATTCATTTTTAAAAACTTACAATAAGTGTAACAGCATATCTAACATTTTAAACTCAAATACAGCACTTACTATTCTGTTACAATCCACATCAGAATTTTAATTTAATTTAAACCAATTGGTAGTTGTGCACGCAACTGACCTCAGTTGCCGTTCTAGAAGCGGCACACACGATTTCTGTCACGTGTGGGCGTGGGAGGGGCATGGGTGGGTCAGGGTACTATGCCCAGCGGCATAAGGAGGGTGGTCCGACCTGGGCATGGTCTTCCTCAGGGCGCCAGCACCCCCCCTCCCTCCTCCTCTCCATCCCCTGCCATGTGCATGCGCGCATGCCTCTGCAGGGATGAAGCTGCTGCCCCCCTCGGCTTCGGTGCTTTCTCTGACGTCACTTCCAGGAGGAAGGGAGGGTGCGAATGTGGCGGGGGTGGAAAGGAGGGCGCGGGGGAGGCAGGCTCCTACCCTCACTACCCCACTGACTCAGTACGCAGCATCCTGGCACTTTTAACTCCTAACCCCCATTTGCTTGTGAAGCACCCATGCCTGAGAAACTCCCTAACCCCCTACTTGTCCTGTCGGTCCGTTGACCAGATTGTAAGCTCTAGTGAGCGGGGACTATCTCTCAAAAGGTTTTAATAAACAGCACTGCATACATCCAGCAGCCGTCTAACGTTTACCACCATCTGTCGAATTTACCCCGTAGTGGCGGTCACTAACTTCAGTTAGTTTGCTCCTGCGCAACAGTAGCTATGACGGATTCAGAATGACACTAGACATGCTTGTTATGATTCCTTCCAGAGAGTGGCGTCCTCTGCTTTCCCGCCAGGCCTACGCTACTTTGGACGCAGCGTGACTGGGCAGATGGATCTGGATGGGGATGACCTGGTGGACCTGGCCATAGGTGCCCAGGGAGCTGCCGTAGTGCTGAGGTCAGTACTGGGTCATCTAGTCTGTGTAGGGTTACCAGATGTCTGGATGTCCGGGGATCCAGATGGCTTTTCAAAACCTGGCACTTTTATCCGGGTTTTGAAAAGCCTTCTCTAAATTGCATCCGTGCATGTGCGGATTTCTTCCTGCCTGATGAGCTGGGGCAGGATTGGGGGTTTTACTGGGGCATAACGGAGCAGGGATGGATGGAACTGGGCAGGTCTAGGGGGTCCAGATTTTACTATAGTCTGTGGGGAGGGAACCCCAATTTGCTGCAACCTGGTATAAAGGGAGTTAATAGCCCATCCCTGAGAATATCTCTTCCTTTACCGTGCAGCGACCTCTAAGACATGGCCCTGAACTGCATTTGATTTACAAAGTGTCCTAGAGGGTGGGAGCAAGAAAGCTGATACCATGTTATAGAACAAGAAGGTTTCAAAATGAGAGGTTTTTGCAAAACCCCTGAAAAATGCCAGGCGGCCACTGTAACTCCGCAAAAGAGCATTTCTCTAAACAAGCAATTTTGGGGCCAGAGAAACCTCCCACTGCACATTTTGATCAGCGGTGGCATGAAAACTTATACCTTGTTGTAAACAGAAAGCAAACACGAGAGGCTGGAAAGCAGGAATGATGTGGGAACTTTGCCAACAAATCAATTCTGTACTTTATAGTCAAAATGTGACAATTGCTAAGGGAGAAAGAGTGAGTTTGAGAGGAGCCGGGATAGGGTTTCCGGGGGTCAGGACGGCTTTTCAAAACCCGGCACTTTTGTCTGGGTTTTGAAAAGCTTTCCTCCACATCGTGTCGGGCAGGAGGGCATCTGTGCATGCACGAATGTCCTCCTGCCTGATGAGAGCAGACAGCAGGGGGGTGGGGGTGGGGTGACTGGGGCATGACGGGGCAGAGGGCCTAGGGGGCAGGCCTAGGGGGGTTCGGATTTTCCAAACTTTTTGGCAGCTTTGATAAAATAAAAAAGAAAATTTGGTAACCCTATGCCTGGACAGCCTGAGACAGGCCTATATCAAAATATAGCACTGATTTTTCCCTGCCCCAACCAGGCCTGGCTCACGTTGTCCTTCCAACAGCTGATGTTGAAGGGCTCTGCTTTCAAGCCCTTCCTCTTAGCCGAATAATCGTACCCTAGTCCGTCCGACACTATTTCTGTATGAAACAGGTCTCGGAGCATCGTGCAAGTGAATACGTCCGTTGAAATCAACCCATCATCCATCAACGTGATCCAGAAAAACTGTCAGCGAAATGGCAAGGAATCCACGTGCATATCCGCTACTGTCTGCTTTGGGGTGATGTCCAGGTCCCCGGGGAAATGGGACACTCAGTTTGGTAAGTTGCACCATAGAAGGTGCGTGTTAGCAATTGTCAGGCAGGAGCTCCGGGTAGGTCTTCATTAGACAGGGCTTCGATTTCTTTTGGGAGAGGGGTATTTTTATTTGGTTAGGGTTACCAGATTTTCTGTTTGGAAAATCCGGACTCCCTAGGCCCGCCCCCCCCCCAGGCCCACCCCCTGCTGCCTGCTTCCGTCGGGCAGGATGTCCGTGCAGGTGCAGATGCCCTCCTCGCTATGTGGAGGAAAGCTTTTCAAAACCTAGACAAAGTGGGGAAATAGGAATGCCTGTAACCCTAAGTTAGGTGTCCGATTAGCTGCAGCAGCAAAAGAAGTCCAGCTTGGTGACCATTTCTACTGTCCCCCCCCCCCCCTCACATAAAAGATGTGAGAGAAAAAGCTAGGAACCCATCTCTCCGAGCATCCCAGCAGATAAAGAACTACATGACCCACAATGCAGTGGGATGAATGCATAAAGCACAGGATAGCTGGAACCTGGGAGCCACAGTCGTTCTGATTCTTTCCCCTCCCACGCACCCCTTTTTTTTAATAATAGATTTTATTAATATTATGATATAAATTAACAAACTTACCATTTAACTGTGCAAATCATGCATAGTGGAGTCAGTACACACATTATCCGCAGGAGAAATATTGCGAATATGGAGGAGCACACTCAACGAGCATCATATTAATCCGACAAAAAGTAGTCATTATATGTATTAAACAATATGTTTTAAATTACTGTATGTCAATAGTCCAAAACACAGGGCTCCAGATTTTAAGAAATGCACCAGTGCGTTGATGTTTTCCTGCGATTGCCCCTTCAAACTTGGTAGTGATGTCCCTTTTTTTCTTTTTAAATCTGGGCTCAGATATTCGGTACAACATGTCACTCGATGACAGGAAACTCAGCACCCGGGCCTTGTTTGATGAGAACTCTCAGAAACTGCTGCAGACATGGGTGCAGGTGAACGCGGGCAAGGTGACTTGCCAAACGCTGGACTTCCACGTCATTGTGAGTATCGTTTGTTTGTTCCATCCGTCCCGAAGAGGACAAGTCCTCTTCTTCAGCCAATACAGGATAAAGGGCTGCACAGGGCCCTGTACTGGTCCTGCCCACTCATCGTACTTGCCCCCCCCCCGTGTATCCAACAAAGATGGAAAGTGAGATCAAACGGAAACACTCCAACCGTGCAAGAAAATGCCACTTATCAATGCTAGAGTAGATAGGTGGGGGAGGGAACCTCAGCCAAGGTTCCACGTTTCATTCATTGATCCTAAAAAACCTCTTCCTTTCTTTCTAAAACTTATCAATGATATTTATATTCACTTATCTTTTAAGTGATCCAGGTAGCAAGAGGCCTGACAGGACCAGTTTTGCCGGCAATACCAACTTTATCAAGAGTTCAAATCAGTTGCTGCATAATTCTGAACATAAATATTGGAAGAGGAGGTTTTTTAGGATCAATGAATGAAACGTGGAACCTTGTCAGTCTTGGCTGAGGTTTCCTCCCCCACCTATATACTCTAGCATTGATAAGTGGCATTTTTTTGCACAGTTGGTGGTGTAGCACCACCCTAAGGCCCAGGATTGGCTTTCACAGTGTTTGACCCTAGTGCACCAAGCTGAAGAGTACCATCACCCCCCTTCCCTGTATCTTCCACAGTTTGTAGGGTAGGAGAAAGGGAGAGGCACAGAATGGGAAGGGTTACCAGACGTCCGGGCGGTTTTTTTTTTACAAATGGGGGAGTCTGCCTGCTCTCCCGACTCCTCCACCTACCTCCTCCCTGGGCCCAACCACTGTAATTGAATCCTTGGGCAGGTGGCAGCAGCAACAAGGCAAGCTTGCTACCGCCGGCCTGCCTCATAAGCCGCCTCTCTGCAGCAACTTCCTGTTCCTGTGTAGGTGGAACTTGCAGAGAGGTGCTTCCAGGGCAGACCAGCAGCAGCAGGCTTACCTTGTTGCTGTTGCCGGCTGCCGAAGACTTAATTGCAGTGGCCGGGCTAGTTGGGAGCTAGAAAGGTTGTGAGGGAAAACAGGATTAGAGAGGAGAGGGGGCTGGAGAAAAGAGCATGGTGTATGGTAGTGTTGGTGGGGGGGGGGAACAGAAACAGCAGGAGGAGGAGGTTGGAAGTAGAGAACGACAAAGAGGCAAATTTTTCCCCGTCCCTGCTGGAACTCATTCTCCCGTCCCGGTGAATTCTTTTCTTATTCCTGCCCCATTCCTGCAAGCTCCGTCCTCATCTGCACAAGCCTCAAATACTTTAAAATCATAAGTGTTCGAGGCTTGTTCAGTTAAGGCAGAGGTTACAGGAATGGAACAGGGACAAAACTTGAGGGGATGGGACGTGAACAGATTTGTCCCCGTGTCATTCTCTAGTTGGAAGGAGAGAGAGAAGCACCCATGGGGGAGGAGAGTTGGAAGAAGGGAGAGAAAGCACTGAAAGGGTACAGAGGATGGGAAGGGAGACCAAGGAAATGGGTGGAGTGTGGGCGGGTCACGTGTCCTCTCTTTTTTTTGTCTTCACAAATATGGTAACCCTAAGAACGGAGGAGATAGACAGGGAGTAGAGCTGCTGTCGTTACAGTAAGAGGGACTGTGTGTGCTGGACAAGTGGCCCATTAGCCTAGAACATGCTCTGTTAAGACCAGGCTGCTTTCTCTCCCCCACAGGACACCTCTGACTACCTGAGGCCTATTGGAGTCACAGTGCGCTTCGTCCTCGATGAATCAGACTCTGGCCCGGTGCTGGATGAGAAGAGCGCCACCACGATTAGAAAAATGGTGAGAACATTCCAAAGATCCAGGGCAAGCAGAGGCTTCCCCCGTGTCTTTCTCAATAACAGACGATGGACTTTTCCTCCAGGAACTTGTCCAAACCTTTCTTAAAACCAGCCACGCTCTCCGCTCTTACCACAACCTCTGGCAACGCGTCCCAGAGCTTAACTATTCTCTGAGTGAACAAATATTTTCTCCTATTGGTTTTAAAAGTATTTCCTTGTGCCAATTCTTTATTCATTTTTAATATACTTACAATAAGTGGAACAGCATTTATAGCATTCTAAACATAAATACAACACTCTATATCAGAATTTATCCCCCTTCCCCCCTACTTAATTACATTCTTTCAATTCAAGAAAACCTATCATAAACCCTATTCCTATATACTTTATTTAATGTTCAAATCAAAAAAACGGAGTGAAAAATCGATCCACTCAGGATTTTGTCAACTTCAATCCTATGTCCCCTCAGCCGTCTCTTTTCCAGGCTAAAGAGCCCTAACCGTTTTAGTCTCTCCTCATACGAGAGGAGTTCCATCCCCTATATCATTTTGGTTCAAAGAGCGACCAACAGCCACGTTGTGTATCCATCTTCTTTCTATGTAACCATCCCCGGAGTCCCATGCCTTTTTGAGTTCATTCACACTTGTAGACTCTACCACCTCTCTCAGAAGGGCATTCAAGCATTCACCACTCTCTCTGTGAAAAAGTATTTCCTGAATGGAGTGAGCAGAAAAAAACCCGCCTTGGCTCACCTCTGCGACTGGGCCAAAATGCCATTCAGAAAAAAATGTTACGCCCAGAAGAGCATCCTGACATATGCGCAGAGAGCTGACCTCATACGCACGCATCCGGAGTGCTTTGATTAATGCAGTGTTTCCCAACTCGGTCCTGGGGGACCCCCTTGCCAGTCAGATTTTCAGGATATCCTCAATGAATATGCATGAAAGACATTTGCATATAATGGAGGCAGTGTATGCAAATCAAGATTATGCAAATTCATTGTGGAAATCCTGAAAACCTGACTGGCAAGAGGGTCCTCTGGGACCGAGTTGAGAAACACTGGATTAATGGACAAGTTTTGGATGGGTCCAATTTGCTGCATCAGCGAACTAAAATTGTGCCTTAAGCTTGAATTAGAAGCCATCAGTGCAAAGCTCTAATACGCAAGCTTTCTGCATCAGCCCCTGAAATTGTAAACCCTCCAGAGACAGGAAGAAACCTACTGTATCTCACTTTAACTCATCTTGAGGTGCAACGGAAAAAGGCAGGAGCCAAATCCATTTATCATTCCCCTCCAACTCTGAACTATCCACCTTAAATCTGCTCACTTTAATCTGGAATTCTTGCCGTAAATCGCAATGATTCCCTGTCGAAAATTGCTGGATATAAGAAGTTGTATTGTATAAAATTCCTTTCATTCCTTTTCTCTAACCCATGAAATGGTCTCTGAAGTGGCGATTCCTACACAGGAGCTGCTCAGTATCCCATTGGCTCATTTTTGGCTCATTTCAGGTTCCTTTCTTTAAAGACTGCGGCAATGACAACGTGTGCGTCACTGATTTAATGCTCCAGGCCCGCATGGATATTACTGGCACGAGGTAAGGGGCAGGTCATACGTAGCGCAAAACTTTCTCAGCTTTATATAGATTTAGGGTTACCAGATTTTTCAAATGTTGCCCTATCCTATGATACTATTTTATTTGGAACGTCTATGAGATTCAAAAGTCAAATTTCAGCAAATAACAATAAACTTTTGTTAATACTGACGGGGGTTGCCATTCAACATATTACTGGAAATTAGAAGGATTATACTCAACTTAATTATACCTTTTGGTGGAATTCAGTTTGTCATATTTATAAAATGGAGAGAGTGCTTGCTAGGAAATTATAATAGTTTCAAAAAGATTTGGGGGCCATTGACTGCATATTCTAATGACCTTTTTATTACATAGGACTATATTTAATGTGGGGATGGGGAGGTATGTTATGGGATTTAATGGGTTTATTCCTGATGAATGGGATGGGTGGGGGAGGGGTCTTTTTTATATGCATTTGACAAT
Source organism: Geotrypetes seraphini (assembly GCF_902459505.1). Lineage (NCBI taxonomy): Eukaryota > Metazoa > Chordata > Amphibia > Gymnophiona > Dermophiidae > Geotrypetes > Geotrypetes seraphini. The sequence continues at coordinate 40,206,218 of NC_047099.1, forward strand.
AATTGTTAGAATGTCAAGTGATTTGTACGAATTATCTGATTGAATATTGTACACTTGTTGCAAGAGTTAAAACTGAATAAAGAATTAAAAAAAAATATGGAAAATCTGGACCCCCCCTTAGCCCTGCCCCCAGGACCGCCCAGTTACACCCATCCCTGCCCCATTACACCCTAGCCCCGCCCCCTGCTCTCATCAGGCAGGAGGGCATGCGCGGACAAGACACGATGACATCACGCGCATGGCATCATCGTGTGGCGATTTGTTGGAAGCGTCTCAAAACCCAGACAAAGGGCCGGTTTTGAAAAGCCATCTGGACATGCCCTCAAGAGGACCTGTCCGGGGAAATCCGGACCTCTGGTAACCCTATATAGATTGGAAAGAAAGATGGGTAACATGGAGCAAAGCAACCACTCTGTCTTTTCAGGCAGAAGCCCTACATTATCCATCAAGGCAGGAAAAAACTTGCCGTGGACATCCTTTTGGAGAACCAGAGAGAGAACGCCTACAACACTAGTCTGAAGGTTTGGTTTTCCAAAAATCTGCACTTCGCCAGCCTGTCAGTCAAGGTGCGTCGAGATTCACATCTTTCTCTTTTCCCCTCTTATGGCCTGGAGACAGTAGAGGTCCATTTGACATCCCATCTTACTTGCATTCTTTATCTGTTTCTTAGGGGGAATCGCAGCTGAAAGTTGAGTGTACGGCCGTGTCGGGCAGCAGCAGGACCTGTACCATAGGTTATCCCGTTTTCCAAGCCTCCGCCAAGGTGAGAGATTCCTAGGTCAGCTAGGTTTTCAGGCCCAACCGATATGAAAAACTAGCCTTGTGCTAATGGTACTTAGTGAGGAACAGCTTACGGTGCCTTTAAAAATTAGGCCCCCCCCCCAGTTCAAATCACCTATGATTTATTGGGTGACTTGGTTAAATGAAATCGGTACACCGACAAATGCGCACGCCAAAGAGATTTATTCCCCCATAAATACAGTATGCATACATTTGAATCCGCCATCGACGACGACATGAGGTCATGTCATCGAGGGCAGATTCAAATGTATGTACGCTGATTGGATCAGGCGCCTCAGGCCCCTCCCAAGGGACGGGGCCTGAGGAGTCTGAGCAAATGAGGACGTTCCAGATATCCAGTCATGTAAAGGGTTCCCATAATCATCATGTAAACCTTACCCTAACACTAGATAGCAAGTGAATCGTTTAAAAAAAAAGACAAAATAGTATCCACATAAGTGTACGACTCTTTTGGGGCGTAGTCCTCCCATTCAGTGTGCACATTTGTTGTGCATACAATTGTCAGGGTGCATTTGACAGGTCACCAAATGAATCCGTCCCGGTCCAGTGGAATTGTGGAAAGGTCTCCTGTAACAATATGGCAGCAATCTGAGATCAAAGATTACAGATAAGCTAGATCAGGTTAAACTGTCCTCTCAAGAGGTAGATTCTCCAGATCAAGGGCAATCCAGATTCAGCAGAGCAGAAAGCTTCCCCCCCCCCCCCCCACAAAGCAGTCACAGCTCCTCATCTCTCCACAGGTGAGCCTCCTGCTTGACTTCGAGTTCAGCTGTACCACTCTGCTAAACCGTCTGCATATAAAGTTAACAGCAAGTAGGTAAGAAAGAAGTGTCCACTGGCTTTAGTTTTCCCAGTGTTTCAGCTTCTAGCCTGCAGAAGAGTTGCCATACTGGGACACACTGAAGGTCCATCAAGCCCAATATCCTGTTTCTAACAGTGGCCAATCCAGGTCATGAGTACCAAGATCCCAAAGAGTAAAACAGATTTGATGCTGCTTATCCTAGGAATAGCCAGTGGATTTCCCCAAGTCCATCATAATAATGGCTTATGGAACTTTATTTTAGGAAATGATCCAAACCTTTTTTTAAACCCTGCTAAGCTAATTGCTTTCATCACGTACTCCAGCAACGAATTCCAGAGTTTAATTAAACTAAAGCTAAAGTGTATGAAGAGCCTATCCCTGGCAGTATTCAACCTATTCAATGTTCAGTCACTGCCATGAATCGGGCCTTCTGCAGAAATGAGGTCACGTTGTCCACAATCTGAAAACCAACAGCACCACATGGTCCCAATTCATTTTCAGACTAGGGTGGGCTTCAGTATAAGCAGATGGGATTCTTATCCTGGGATAGAAAGAAACAATTTTCTGGTAAGTGGTAGGTTGTAATAGAGATAGATAAAAATTTAGTGTAAAAGAAATTCATTAATAACAGATGCCTAGATTGATCTTTTCCAGAGAACTACACTTCCCAGCATGCAACAGTGTGCAATAACTATACTGGCCTTGGCATCAAAGCAGGGGGGGGGGGTCATGGGGAAGCTGAATTTAGGCATAAACATTAGTGATGGCATTGGGAGTAAATTGACAAAGGCCGAAATGTTAAAAAAAACCAAAGAAACAAGCATCTATCAAATTCATGCTCAGTAGTGAGGAATAAAACCTGGTCTGGCTCAGCCGCTGCCATCAACAGGGCTGGTCGGTGCCTCTATGCCAGTACTCAACCCAGTCCTCACGGCACCCATCCATTCAGGGTTTCAGGATATCCTCAATGAATACACATAAGGACATAAAATTAAGACATGATATTTACTGGGAGCCACTTCTCGCCTCTTGGCTGCTTTTCCTCTCTTTACCCTTTTCTCAGCTTTTTTTTTTTTTAACGGAGATTTTGTTTCTACCCTATGCAGTGACAGCACCGAGAAGAACGAGACGCTGTCTGACAACACAGCGCACCTCTCGGCTTTCATTCGCTATGCACCAGAAGTTTTCATATCCAGGTAAGGAGGAGGAAGCAGCAGGGAAACGGTTCACCTCCGCACGTGTCCTGGCTGTTTCTTCAGGGCTAAAAGGGCAGAGCTCGCCAGGATCTGCTGCCAAGTTTGATACCCAGCCCCGATCAGAGGCGCAGGTTGGACAGGCTCACTTGATTCAAGATGGTGTCTCTTCTCTCATACTCTGGTTAAGAAATGTTTACGAATGCTGAGGAAGGTTAGATCTCTTTTCCATCAACGTCATTTTTCTGTCTTGGTCCAATCAATTATACTATCTCGGCTAGATTACTGTAATGCTATTTATCTTGGCATCACAAATATCTGCCTCCAAAGACTACAATTTTTTTTTTTTTTATTTTGTAAATCTTTATTCATTTTTGAATCTTACAACAAGTGCATTAAACATAATCAAAACAATTTTCATATATCACTTGTATTTACAATCAAATATTCTTATGTGAAAAAATAAATACCCCCCTTTTTATCAATATTCCTATTCCATATGATATACAATCCCCTCCCCAACCCCACATATATACTACCCATGTGCTAAGATATCTGATCATTAGAGTAATTAGTCAATGGCCCCCCAATTTTTTTTAAAATTATGAATATTCACTTGTTGTAATTGATTCAGAATACCGCTGCGAAGTTGATTTATGGAAAGAGCAAATTCGACCACGTGACTCCATTGGCTCCCGGTTTATCTCAGAATCCAGTTGAAATGTTTTTGTATTATTTTCAAAATTTTATATGGTATTTTTGTTCCTCTTCTATGGAATGTTTATAGATTTTCATATGTGATTTAAACTTTCCCTCCCTTCTAGGAAAGGAATTATAGGAGTCAAGAATTTCAGCCTTTCTCTGGCTTTTAAATTTCCCCAATTATGGAATGAACTTCCTTTAATTTTGAGGTGTCCCAGCTCTTTCCATAAATCTCTAAAAACTTTTCTATTTAACATCTTCTTTGTATTTTATCTTATTGTTAACTGCGTCAAGTTAAGTTTTTGGTTAGTTTAGATGGAGGCAGTAGCCACACGCACAATATTAGCATAATCAGATGCAAACAGGAGGGAATAAGTGGGTGACATGAGAGTAAGTACTGTGGAGGAACCTAGAATGGGTTCCAGTCTAAAGAGAGCAACTTCTAAGTGCCAGTGGGAGATCAGATATCTGAGCAGCAAAGCTCCTCATTTGTTCTTCTTATCTTTTATCTTTCTTCTTACTTAATTTACTGCATTTCGTATTTCTTATTAAATCTCCATCAATAACTTCATAAATACTCTCATTCAATAATTTAAGTTAACTTAGCTTTCCAGCCACCATTGTTAATCCCCCTCAACCAATGCGTTTCGCTCTCTTTGTCAAGGCAGTTGGGGAAACTTTTTAGTTTTCACATCTTTCATACAGCCGTCGGCTTTTTTTTGAAGAGCTGGGCTGGGATAAGCTTTGATGGAGACTCCGGTAGATGGAACCTAAGCACAGTACCGGGCAGAGCTCTGGGTTTCTGGCCCAGAAACAGCTAAGAAAAAGGACCATTTAAACGAAATCATTAATTTATGGACCATTCGGGTCTTTATCTGCCGCCAATTATATGTTTTTCCAATAAACTGACTTTTATTCATCCAGATACTGCCCTCGGTTGTTTTTGGTAATACTAATAGCTGCACTCACCTTTACAAATCGAAACAATTCAAGTTCAGTATAATTGCTCTGGCTCCTAAGCCCCCATGTCTCTCTGTCGCTGTTTAGTTAACCAGGTCTGTCCATGCCTTCCCTCCCCAGCGAATCGACCCTCAATCGCTATGAAGTCCAACCATCTCGCACGACACAGTGGGGTTCTGGGCCTGAATTTAGAACCACTTTCAAGGTAACGTTTCATTTCTTCCTGCCGCTAGCCTGTGAAGGATTGTAGGTCACTTCAGTGCTTCATGTACAAACACTCTACACCAGTGGTTCCCAACCCTGTCCTGGAGGAACACCAGGCCAATTGGGGTTTCAGGCTAGCCCTAATGAATATGCATGAAGCAAATTTGCATGCCTATCACTTCCATCATATGCAAATCTCTCTCATGCATATTCATTAGGGCTAGCCTGAAAACCCGATTGGCCTGGTGTTCCTCCAGGACAGGGTTGGGAATCACTGCGTCTACACCATAAAGTCCTTCCTAGTGATGTTTTAGGCGGGTAAGGGGCCTTGACTGTGGGCACCTGCATAGTTAAAGATCTTTTGCTTACGTCCTTAGGAAGCCAGTAGTCCAGGGGTGTCCAATGTCGGTCCTCGAGGGCCGCAGTCCAGTCGGGTTTTCAGGATTTCCCCAATGAATATGCATTGAAAGCAGTGCATGCAAATAGATCTCATGCATATTCATTGAGGAAATCCTGAAAACCCGACTGGACTGCGGCCCTCGAGGACCGACATTGGACACCCCTGCAGTAGTCTGATGCTAGGTGAGAGGCTAGTACACCTTAGTGCAGGGATCTCAAAGTCCCTCCTCGAGGGCCGCAATCCAGTCGGGTTTTCAGAATTTCCCCAATGAATATGCGTTGAAAGCAGTGCATGCACATAGATCTCATGCCTATTCATTGGGGAAATCCTGAAAACCCGACTGGATTGCGGCCCTCAAGGAGGGACTTTGAGACCCCTGCCTTAGTGTATGCCCAAGGTTTTCAGGATAGCTCTAATGAATATGCATGGAGCACCTCCATTATATGCAGATCTCTCTCGTGCATATTCATTAGGGCTATCCTGAAATCCGGACTGGCATGGGGGGTCATCCAGGACAGGGTTGGGAACCACCGCAATAGATGCAGAACAGCTTAAATCCATCCTAGTACTGTGTCCAACAAAGACTTCTCCTATTGAACAAATCCTGTTAAAAACCATGTTTAGAAAGTGGATGCCTTGCTACTTCTTTTTTTTAAAATTCTTTATTCATTTTAAATCATAAACAAGTGTGCAATAATATATCCATTAAATTTCAATGTAACACTTGAAAATCTTAATCATATCATCAAGAACAAAAGTATATATCCCCACCCCCCACCCTACTGAAATTAAAATTCATGAATCATTTTCAAACATACATGCTTTGCTACTTCTAATTTTTTCTGGACAGATCCAGTATTTGGGCTGCTATCCACTCGCAAACCTGACAGCAAACATTCATCTCCCTGCAGCAGCCTATGGGAGAAACACTTTCTTGTCCGTCACCCAAGTCATCGCAGACAATGTAAGTATTAGATGCTCACCCACATAGCAAATAATCACATCAGAGACAAACACAACCTCCACTACGTCATAATCATACAAACAGTGCTGGCACAGACTGGCATGAAGATGTACCGTTAAGGGTGGTCGCTGCAATATCTAGGTTGATTTGTTCTAGAGAAGTTATAGATCTGAGGGAATTGCTTTATTTAAAGTTTTGCTTAAAGGCATTAGCTTATTAGTTAGAGGTGGGCTTGGACTAGGGCAGGGGTAGGGAACTCTGGTCCGCGAGAGCCGTATTCCAGTCGGGCTTTCAGGATTTCCCCAATGAATATGCAGATAGATCTCATGCATATTCATTGGGGAAATCCTGAAAACCCAACTGGAATACGGCTCTTGAGGACCGGAGTTCCCTACCCCTGGACTAGGGTTACCAGACGTCCAGATTTCCCTGGAAAAGCTTCCTGTCAAAATCACAGCGGGGGCATTGCGCAGACTTGGCCGCGCGCACGGGATGCCATTTTTAGAATAATGAACAGTTTTAGAAACAAGCCGATGAAACGAGTATTCTTGTTCAAACTGTAGTACAGGGGTGTCAAAGTCCCTCCTCGAGGGCTGCAATCCAGTCGGGTTTTCAGAATTTCTCCAATGAATATTCATGAGATCTATTAGCATTCAATGAAAACAGTGCATGCAAATAGATCCATGCATATTCATTGGGGAAATCCTGAAAACCCGACTGGATTGCAGCCCTCGAGGAGGGACTTTGACACCCCTGCTGTAGTATGTAAATAGTAAAACAAAACAGATGGAGAAATGATTTGCATAATGAAGTGCATGCTATTCAAAATGGTAGGTTGGTTTTTATCTCCCCATTCTTATTTACTGTGTATTTTAACACTGGGTTGTATTTGAACTATAATAATTTCATATTTAATTAGGGTTTACAGTGACATCATTTGATAAGCATATAATCTCATACATATTCATGATTTTTGACACAAACACGCTAAGTTTGATAAAGAGCTGCCAATACTGGCGTCTCTTTTTTTCATAGTTCCCTCCTTTTTTTTTAACCATATTAATGTACGTGTTTTAGTGTCACTGTTGACACAACGCCTGGTGCAGGCTCATTGGAGCCAAAACACGGACCGTGTCAGGTCGTTGGGCTTAATAAAGACTTTTTAAAGCGCTCCGATCCCATTTCCTGTTTTGTTTTGGCCGTTGCTGTGGCGATCCAGTTCGTTTTTTTCCTCGAGTATTCTGACTTTGCACCATTTTGTGTCTTAAAGGCCACGTGCATTATACGCAACACGACGGAGGCAACGAGGAGCAAGTATGGGGTGAGCCCCATTCACCCACAAGATCTCATGCATGCAGAGAGACTGGTAAGGAAAATGTTCACAGTCGAGGACATTATACACTCGCCATGCCAAAGTCATTCTTAGCGGAGATTTGTGCATTCTTCTGGCCCCAAGAAAAAAAAACATAGACTGACTCATGCACCCCATTTCCCACCTCTGTCCTTAGAACTGCAGCAATAGCTGGTGCGAGACCGCAACCTGCCACCTTCCACCATTGGGCTGCAAGGCAGAGATCACGCTGGCCATCTTGCGTGTTATTCACGATGACTTCTTTGCAAAGGTGAGGTTAGTCTGGGAGAGTGCCAAGTGCACAGGGCCTCTGCTCTACTCTCCCTGGTATCAACTTGGCTCTCTCTCCAACCAGCTAAACCCATTTACCCACATTAACCCTTTCAGGACCAAGGGACATATTTGTCCCATAACTTTAAAATCCTATAAATTTTGATTGGGATAGTCTACAGTTCTAAATTTGATATGTACGGATTCCATATGATACTGCCTTTATGTAAACAAACTGGTTCCGACATTCATTCATTAGCGTCGTTGCCAGATTGACGAGAAGATTCACTTGCCACACTGTCCATAAGCCAGAAGTTTGATTTTTTTTAATAAAAATAATGATATTTCACAAAAAAAATCAATTTTTTGGCATCTGCAAGCCCTTTTTACCATAAAAATGTCGTCAAAACCACAAAAATTGGCCTATGATCCTTATGGTCCTGAAAGAGTTAAGCACCAGCCACCATATCTGCCATATCCACGTTCACTGTTCAGCCAGTTTGCTTCAAATTCACATCTAGGGTCCCATCCAGCTTGTGTAAGTGTGTCAGAGGCGAGGGGCGGCCTAGTGACAGAGCTGCTGCCTTAGCACACTGAGGTTGTAGGATCAAATCCCAGCACTGCTCCTTGTGACCCTGGGCAAGTGACTTAATCCCCAGATAAACAATAAGTACCTTTATTTATATACACCACTTACTGCCTAAGTGATTGGCGTTCACATACTCAAGCATTTTCCCCTATCTGTCTCTGTGCGCTCACACATTTATCTAATGGGGATTAAGTGACCCTCCCAAGGGTCACAAAGAGCAACGTGGGTTTGAACCTGTAGCTTTAACCACTGCGCCACTCTAGAACTCAAAATGTAGCAAAAGTGAACCAAGTAAAGGACAATGCAAGACATTGTGACATCACTGATGAGGTTGGCTCTTAGGCATTGGTGGAATGAGGCATTATGATGTCACAACACCAGCTGTGGTAATCAGAGGCTGAAACTCTTCACACTAGTTATTTATTCAATTTTCTATACTGTTCTCCCAGGGGAGCTCAGAACGGTTTCCATGAATTTATTCGAGAACTCAAAGCATTTTTCCCTGGCTGTCGTGGTGGGCTCACAATCTCTCTAATGGACCTGGGGCAATGGGAGGATTAAGTGACTTGCCTGGGATCACAAGGAGCAGCGTGGGATTTGAACCCACAACCTCAGGGTGCTGAGGCTGTAGCTCTGGCCACTATACCACATTCTTTGAATGTAAACCTCTTTGAATGTGTAACAAAAAGGGCAATATACAAGTCCAATTCTCTTACTGTGCCATAGCTCTTAGGATGAATATACAGTATTGGGGGGGGGGGTATTTCCATTTACCAGCATTACCCCATCGCCGCACCTCTCTCCTTCCAGGCCCAATTCAAGTCTGTAAAGGTGACAAGCGAGTTTGTACTGGAGGCATCAGACACCAGCGTCCTCTTTCTTGCAGAGAGCATGCAGCGAAGAGAGGTAAGAAAGAGACAACGTACTGGCGTGGCTGTGTGATCCTTGCTGCCAATACTTATAATCAAAATAAAATTATATAGCTGGGAGGAGCAACAGACATATTCAGGTTGATGTTCATGTGACTCCCCTTCTTATCAGATCTCATTGGTTACCGGTAACACACCGTATTACGTTTAAACTTTTATTTTTAGTTTTTAAAGCCATCACTCTAAACGAGCCACAATTTATTAATAGATGGTTAATTCCGTATAACACGTCTCGTTCACTTCGCTCCTCTTCTTCCAACCTTTTGTCGGTCCCCTCGTTGAAGGTGATTGGAACTAGGCGTAACGACATGTTCTCTGTTATTGCCCCTCAGTCTTGGAATCTCTTACCGCAACACATTAGGGAATTAAAAGATTTATCCATTTTTAAAAAAACACTCAAAACGTTTCTTTTTAAAGATGCATATGATGTTTAATAGTTTGTTATGCTTTTTTATTCATTTATAAATTTATTTCCCCTTCCTATTTGTTTTTTCCTTTATTATTACTCTTCCTTTCCTATCCAATTATTGTAATTTCTTCCCTATTTATCCTCACAATTCAAGTATGTCTCGATACCCTAACTAACATTTTAATATACGTTTGTAATTAAGTATGTTTAATATTTAAGTAAATTTTATTTTATATTATCAATAACATTTAATCTGCATGTGTTTAGGTTTCAATCTGTATGTATTAAGGCTTTGTAAATCGCTTAGTGATTTAAAATAGGCGATTCATTAAGAATAAATAAACTTGAAACACATTAATTACATGAGGCTCTGTGCACACCACCAGCGAAAGTATTGATTATTGTACTCAGCAGGTTTATCTATAATATAGATCGGAAAAAAAAAAAGACAACTTTCTTTAAATTAAAGTTATCTGGCAAGGGAGGAGATTAAGTAAATGCTTTTCAGGAGTTCTCTCCTTTCAAACAAACAGTCAATCTTCTCTTCTTCCGCCAGACGATTCTGGAAGTCATCCAGGCCAAGAAGATACCGCTGGCCCTGTGGATTCTCATCAGCAGCATCCTAGGCGGTCTGCTCCTGCTCACTCTCATCATCTTTATTCTCTGGAAGGTAACAGGGACCAGCCCAACGCCTAAAGTAGTTGGAATCGGAAAAGAGATCGGAACCCGGCTGTCAGAACTTGATCACACATCTACTACCAGGTAAATTTCTGCAGATTCCTCAGACGGGCCACCCCAGCCAGCCAGTATCTATTTCAACAGCTGCACAGCCAGGTTTTGGCACAAACATCATTTAATCTGCTTTTGTTTTTTTTTTAAAAGTGCTTTATATTACTTAAGTCACCAAAATATAAATGTTTTAAATGATCAAATAACTGAGCTTTTCTGGCATTGTTTGTTTCCTTTTCGTTCTGCGCCGGGAAGGGACCAATTCGACATATTTCGCCACTCAGCTTTTTCAAGAATAGTCCCCCTGGGATGGTGTGTGATGAGACTGAAGGGGGGGGGGGGACTATTGTCGAATTGGTCCCTTCCCAGCGCAGAACAGAAAGGAAACAAACATTAAATGCCAGAAAAGCTCAGTTATTTGATTTATCTTTTGGTGACTTTAAGTTAATATAAAGGACACTCTGAGCACAAAGCACTGTTGAAATAGATAATGGCTGGCTGGGGTGGCACGTCTGAGGAATCTGCAGAAATTTACTTTGAAGTATTATTATTCTGTCGTATTTATATAGATGTGTGATAAATTTAGACAGTAGAATACAATATACATTGGATAACTTGAGCCATAGCAGCAGCAAAATGATTTGAGCATCAGTTCAAGGCCAAAATTGGCCATGTATCAGCTCTCATTTAATATAGGTTACGCTGTACACCCACTGACCGTTTGCCTCTCTTTAACAGTTTGGATTTTTTGTCCGCAAAACACAAGAGGAGAAGGACGAAGCAGAGAAGAAACAGGAGCAGTGAATGTGCAGGCTGCTGTGCTCTGATCTCCTTGCCAACAGAAAAAACCAGAACAATGATGCCTTGAAGTTCAGCTGCTACCACATGCATAAAGACGCAGGGCATGAGACAGAGGCTCACTAGGGCCTGGCTACCAGTACCTTCTGTCACAAAAGCAGCCGAGACCCAGTCTTCCATGGACAAGGAAAGAGCATTACTACTACCTGACCCTTCCGCTAGAAGTCCAGGTTCGGGCCAAGGTGGTTATGACAGACTGCTGTAGCTCGCCACTGTGGATTCTAAGAGCAATACCTTGGCTCTAGGCTCTTTAATTTATGGCAAATGCCAAGGCGTAGGAGGCGAGAGTTCTTTTGTACTCCCAGATAAAGAGAAAACTCCTGAGCCATTCGATTCCATCTGCCCACAAACTCATTTCTTTGAAACACCCGTTTGTAGCACTTTTTCCCCATCAGCTCTTCTCGGTTATGCTAAAATCCCATTGTGTCTTAATGCAGAAATAGCAGTTTGTCTGCCAGCATCCATCGAATAAGCCAAGCCCAATTAAGGTAGTAGGGCCAAAGACCCTAAAACATCCCACCCACTTCACCAAAATTCAAATTGCATTTAAATCCCTTTGGGGTTGTGGAGGGCAAATCAAAAGCCAGGATGATACTGCTACACAGAGCCTTCCAGAGGCACAACCTACCCCCAAATGGATACCCAAGAGTCCAAATGATACATGGCATCTGCGCTTCAGGGAAACTTCTCTAAATTATACAAGTAGTTTGAGGCGTTGGAATGTGATGGCAAGCCTAGCAAGTAAAATTGCAGTGACTCTGTTGATGAGAATACGAATAAACTCAAATTTAATAGAAGCGTGTAGTGACTTTTGGGACACCCTGTATAAAACCTACCACCCATTTCAAGAATATCTGCATATTAAGCCTTGATATAAAAAGACAAAACACACCTAGAAATGAACATGTGTAAATTAACATTTATTATTACAAATGTACAGGCAAAAAAAAAAGTATAATGACAGAATCAGTCAAAATGTGGCTCCCAAATTCACATCCAAACATCTTCTATAGGCCACAGAAGAAGAGCTCAGTCATGCCATTCAATGTGGAGCAAGGAGGGGGGGAAAGGACAATATAAATACCACATAAAAAAGGAGAGAAGTGTGGTGGAGTGGAGCAGGGAAAGGATGCTCCTCCTGGAATGTACCAGAAGAAACAAAAATCTATATCTTTATACTGCTAAGCGATGCTAGTTAGGAACCTAGATAGGGGGGGAGGGGAGGGAGAGGAAGGAAGAGTCCAGAACAAATCACCCAAACTACATCATATCACAATCATATTTTGGAGTGAGGGTGGTAGCAGTAGATGGTGAATCTTACTCAAAAACTTAAACACCCCCCTTGTCCCTTTTTGGTCTTCTACCTTGAAATGCCATCGATTTAAGTGAAAAGGCTCCAACACACCAGAAAGAACCAGGGACACACAAACAAAACAAGTTTTGGCTTCATGTTTGAGATCTTTTATGAATGAATATGGGTTAAAAATAAATTCAAAAAAAAACCAAACAAACAAACTACACCCAAACAAAAGACCAAATAATGCTAAAAAAAAAAAAAGGCACATCATGGAGCAATGCTGCCACCCTGTGCTTGAATGCAGTACTGCATGCCTCAAAAGCACGCATGGTGGGGAGAAGTACTGTATATCAACACACACACACACACACACATATATATATATTAAGACAACTTATTTTTCCAGAATCACACAGGACATAAGGAAGCCAAAATTTTTAAGTTACTAGATTCCGCTTGAAAGGCAGATGGAATGGAAATTTTTTTTTTTTTTAAAAAGGCATTCACATTTTATTCATTATTTATAAAAAAATGAATTGTGAAAATTTAAATCTGCAGCAGTGGCTGAAGTTTACTCCTAAGAAAATGGCTGTCTTGAGTAGGCAAACATGAGGATGGGGATTGAGAAGTGACAGTACAACATTAAACAGCATTATAACTTCCATGAATCGCTCAGTCAACCGAGTACATACCAAAGCCTTAATTTAAAAAAACATGCCATTAAGCCATTTCTGAAATGCTTTACTCTTTCCTCAAATTGCGAGATGAAGGTGGGGCTGGTAGCCCTGTTTACAGCAGTATCACAAATTGATCTGGGAAATGAAGCTGCGAGGGTCAGATTTACATCACAGCCATCGTGTTAGTTATTTTGACACAAACGTTAACAAGGCTGGGCTATGGGGGAAGCATAAGTCAGTCAATAACGCAGTGGTTCTCAACCTTGTCCTGGAGGACCCCCAGGCCAGTCGGGTTTTCAGGATAGCCCTAATGAATATGCATGAGAGAGATCTGCATATAATGGAGGTGCCAGACATGCAAATCCATATTCATTAGGGCTAGCCTGAAAACCCGACTGGCCTGGGAGTCCTCCAGGACAGAGTTGGGAGCCACTGGCTTAACTGATCCAGGAGCAACATACCTGGATGTCATGTGACAGACTACACACAGAGCAGAAGCAACGTTCACTTAAAAGTTCAGATCCTGCACCAATACTTTAAAAAAAATAAAAAAATCACCAAGCCTGCAGAATCATGAACTCTTGGTGCAGGGAAGTGAAAATTGGAAAAACCAAAGTCAGAGGTGGCAGCATTTCACTCAATGGATCATTTAAGAAAAAATACAATGAAAAGAACTTGGAGAACAAAAACAAGGTGTGTGTGTGTGTGGAGGGGGGGGGGGTGTTAGGAAAGTTTTAGAAAGGGTATCTGGCCTCCAGGAATGCAGCAGCTGGCAAACCAAATCTACAGCCCTGTGGCTGGAGATTTGCCATGCATTCAAGACACTGGAACAAATACAGAGTGCCCCCTCCCCCCCCCCAACAGCTCTCAACTAGGTATCCTTAATGGGGGCTCCTACATTTCTAGGAAATGAAGTCTTTTGCCCTTCCCCAGGTAGATACGAAAGATCAACAAGGCAGAAGAATACAGTTAAAACCTTTCCACTCCCACCTAGTCATTTCGCTCTTTCAGAATATGATTTTTTTAAAACCAAAAATGACAACATATGGCTAAGTATGTCTTTCTTGGTTAGGATACGGGAACATAAAATCAGGAGAAATCTAATCCCAAGAAGTTACTTCATGGCTCGTATGCACTTGACTGAAAACATAAAGAGTGCAAAGAGCTTTGGGATGCTGCTGGATGAAGGAAGGTTTAAGGATGAATTTCTCTTTACCAAAATCCCCACCTCTATCAGCAAGACAGCACTAGTTGGACCTTCAGGATAAGCCACCAAGAGAGACTAGAAAATTCACATGTATAAAATCAAGTTGAGCACTCTCCTTTGATGGCATTATGATTTGATCTGTGAATGCTAACTGAAGTTTGGAGGAGAGGGAGGGTGATCACCAGTCATAACATAGGCCTTTTGGGTAAGAATGTATATGTCAAGTTCTCTACCCCTACTTCCCTCCCCCTTCCGTTTTCTGCTACTTCTGTTCTCATTCTTTTTAACTGGACGCTGAAGGCTCCAGTTTCAAGTCAGAAAGTCCATCGATCCGGGAGTGGGCTGTTGGTGCTAAAGTTGTGACTTGCCATGGCCTCTGGATTCCTCGGTTGCTGGCTGGAATCTTCCCCATTTAAACTCTTCCTACATACTGGACACGTGTCATGCTGGAAAAGAATGGAGACACAAAGGGGGGGAAGTCAATAAATAAGCCTCTAAATAAACAGGTGTCTAACTTAATTAGCAAATGGGCTTCAATTAGGAGCTTTAACAAGCTCGTAATGAGAAAACATAAAAATTGGGAAAGAGGCGCCTAAGTGCTATTTTACAAAAGATAAAACACCTAGCAGCCCCTAACACCAACTTAGGAGTGGAGTGGAGAAAGACATAGCGCTTCTAGGACTTAGGTGCATATAATGTAGGCCTTTTCACAGGCACCTGTGATTAACATGTTTACAGAAGCTGCACAAAATCTTTCTCCTGGTCAACCAAGGAGAAATTAGATCTTACCTGCTAATTTTCTTTTTTTGTGAGTCTTTCCAGACCAGTCCCAACAAGCAGGTATATGCTCTTCTACCAACAGACGGACACATAGCAGCCCAGCCCCACCATCCACTGGAGACTGAGGCTGAGCAGCACTTGCTACGTGACATCATCCTTTCTGTGCATCTGCTGGTAGGAGAACATATACCTGCTTGTCGAGACTGCTTCAGGTAAGGGAGGTTAATGGGTCAGGACCGCTGCTGCTTCGGGGGCTGGAGGGACAACAAAATTATTATTATTTTTTTTGGCCGGTTGCTCGAGACCCGGATAATCAGGATTCAACTGTATTTGACCAAACATGAATACTAGGCATTGAGCTTTAACATAAATAAAATCAGCAATGTGAAATCAGAGATAAGTGTTTTATTTACCACTGTAAAGCCCCAGCTTAATTGTATCGGAATTCAAAATCACTCATCAGCCAAATACAAATCAATGTTACTTAGGGCACTATTTGGGACCGAATTGCATCAAATGCAACTATCCCCAACCTGATCAGAAAGGCATTTGCAAGACGCTTACCAGTTCTAACCAGGGCACAATACAGTCACTGTGGAAGAAGTGACTGCAGGGCAGCTGTCGAACCTGCTCCGTCACCATGTATTCCTCTTTACAAACAGGACACTCTAGCCCCATATCTGTAACACAGAGAAGCAGCAGAGTAGACTTGGAGCAGTCTGGCAGCCTAAGGGCCTACAACAACCCCAAACTGGAGCAAAGTAAAAATACGAAACCAAAACCCTCCAGAGAGGATACCAAATAAACAGAAATGATTAGTATTTTTCTGAAAAGAAGTATCGGTGAACATAATGACAAATTGCTCCTCACATAAAATTTCTAATTTATGCATAGAAAATGTCAAATATTTATGGATTTCTCCTCCGATGGCTCATCAATAAGTCCACGCTTTCTTTTTCTCTGGTTGGTTTTTTAAGTAAAGTTTTTTGCCTTGTGATGACATGATGGCCAGGTGTCATGTCTTTAAAGAGGAGTCCGTGTTTCTCTGCTTTTCTGAAACGAACACTGGAATATTAAGAGACAGATTAAGAAAGAGATATTTAAAGAAGTGTTTTCCTTCAGACATGGCAAAGTCCCCGATGAAGAGAGCGAAACGGGATCGCCAGAACACGATGTTTGTCAAGTAGCGACAGTGAACAGATAAGTTTTTTGGCTTAAATTTCTCTTTTGTTAAAGGTTCATAGTGGGATTTGGACAATTTTCAGCACGGATTTATTGACGAGACAGAGTGGAAATCCATATACAGTATATTTACACTTTTCTAATGCATAACTTAGATAGGGTGGTAAATAGAATCAGCCTACCAACTTGCTCCTGCGTTACTGTCACTGTGGGAAGAGACATAATCTTATCCTTGTCTGCTGGGGGAGGGCCAGTGTTCTCCAATTGTCCCAAAAGCTGAAAAGAAGAAGAGAAAGCCCAAAATTCAGTACCAGGCAGACCAGAGCATACACCCAGGACTGGCATTTGTCCCCCAGATCTGAAGTCAACTTCCAGTTAAACCAAGAGAAATGTAGCTGCAAGACCTTCAGCAACCCCACCTTCTGGATAGGAAGTGAAGAGGAGACTGAAGGCTCACGATTAAAGGAGCAGGTTAGATATTTTACCTGGGTTACAATCGCATCCAGACCGCTCTGTCCCCACGCATAGTCCCCAGGGTTGGAGTGCAGCATAGTGCTCCTGTGAACAAGTGCAGTTGACATGGCATTAAAAGAGCAGAGGCACGCTAATAAAATACTGAGGAGCTGCCAAGTCTTCTTGGCTTCCTTTAGCGGTAGAGAAGTTATGCATTACCATGGAAATATAACTCACTCATCGGCTTACAGAAACACACTGCCGCTATACTGCCCTGAAAAGCCAAAACACAGCATCTCACCACATGGCCTGTAGTTACCGTGTATTTCTTAATATGGACGCCATGCATGTAGCAAAACTCTAAAACAGCATCTCTTGATAAATCAGAGATATATTAAATCTGAATAGAGTACTATATTAGTTTTGGCTAAGAATTATATCATGGTGATTTATTTGAAGAAATCAGTTTCTTTTAGACTTCTCTCATATTAATATTCTCAACAGTTACTGAATTTTGGCTTTTCAGGGCAGTAACATGCAGCCCCCCCCCCAAAAAAAAAGTGGGCTGATATGCTCTTTAAATCCTCTAAACACATTAAATTGCAATTACTACATCAAGTGGGCAAGACAGAAAACAGTCTCTTCACTTGATCAGGTGTCTCAATCCAAAATAAAGTGAGGTTTTCAAATATATCCTTGAAGTGTTGTAGAATCAATATTCGTATTAATTCTTAATGTTTAAAACTCAGTCTGAACAAGCCGGGCACGGCGGTTTACAAAATTAGTAGCATGTGGAAGCTTGAAATCTTTTGGTGACCCATGCAGTTCCTTACATGCTACTAACAAACCAACCGAGGGAAGTCTTAAGGCAGCTTCTGTGAGCTTTAGAGCAGTCTCTTCCTTGTTCCCCTGGAAGAGACTCCTTCACACATCTGGCTTGGCTTTAGACTAACAGCTTTGGCCAGCAAACAAGACAGTGTGTTTGTTACAGATGTTGGTTTGCAGATTAAGCAGCAGAACAAAAGTGTTTAATGATAAAAACACAACCAAAAAAAATTTTTTTTTTTGCAGATCTGGGCTCGCTGTTGCTCATCCCCTACCCCAATCTCTGAAACTCCCATCCAGGACCAGGGCAGAGCAGGTCCTGGTTACAGGTGGTGACCAGTAGGTGCTGATAAGCCTTTGTAAAGCCAATGCAACCCCCTCCCCCAAGGATGAGCTGAGCAGTTTCCTCTCATCTGGCTCAAGGGACCATTACTCTGGGGATGGAGAATTCAAACCAAAAGTTAGACCCTTTCTATATAACTGTTCATATATAGTCATACAATATCAGAGTTCCTTTTCTTTTGGAGGAACTGGAAGAGGCGAGGACAAAAGTTTCCCCCGTTTCTACACTGAGGCCCGGGGCAGATCTAAGGGGGGTCTTTTTCTAGCCGATTTAGTGCGCCTTATTAAAAGACCCCCCCCCTCCTTGTTTTTCATGAAATACAGAAAGATTAAAGCTTACTTTCCCCTCTTAAGGGAATTATATCTGAAGGAAAACTGGCGAAATCTTAATGTTTAAACTAATGGAGGTTTGGAAAACAATTCCATCTATGATAAGAGACTTAAATTCTCTTCCACTATTTCGTAAAACACTGAAAACATTCTTATTTTCTAAGCATTTAGCAACTTCTTCTGTCAACTCCTTATTGTTACTTTTTTTCTTTTCTCTCCTTATCTTTCAATTTTTCTCTCCTTATTATTGGTTCACCGAGTCGAGCTTCATTTTTATGAAGATGGCCCAATCTATAAATTTAAGGTTTAGCTTAGTTGGGCCCCAGGCAATTGCCCTGTTTTTACCAGCCCCGACACAGAATGCATTTAAAATATTTTGGTGCATTCCGTTAAGTCGTTTGCCCATCATGCCGAAAGGATGTTCACGTGCTCGATTTGCAGGTCAGACATGCACACCAATAGGAAAAGACATCTTAAATAAGAGCCTGAAATAAGAGGGCCCTGTGGGAAGTTATCAAGAGGACGTAAGAACTACAGATGTGATGCACATTTCAGGCTTTGTCAAATCAAGGATGAATTCAAGTTCTTGCTTACCAGGAAAATGGGTGTGGGGATCCAGGCATTGCAGAGTTGGCAAAAAACCCTGCAAAAATCTGCTGGAGTAGGCTGTCGAGAAAAAGATCAAAGAGTGAGCAGACAATCCGTTCCAAAACATCCACAGCGAAGTGTCGCACATTTGTGGAAGCTTTTAATCAGATTAGAGCAGAGATGAAAAGTGAAGTCCATACTTCCAATTGCTAACTAAGGAAACACTAAGTCACGTTCTCTTGCGTTTCCTCTAAGTGCCTGTTACTGTCATCTGACACAAGGACATAACTAATTGCATTTCTATGAGGTGGGTGGGGGATTGACAATCTATATAACATACACCGCCTTGGGTGAATCTCCTCATAATGGCGGTTAATAAATAAAATAAGCCTGCTACTTACCCTTCAATGGCAGGAGAACGATCAGGACGGGAGCTACCTCGAGATCGATACCTCCGCGTCATGGGAAGCCGCGGGGGCCTAGTAGGCCCCCAGAGGTCTGCATGAGCTTGGTGCCCCCTTTCGTTGTCTCGGCTGTCCAGATCCAGGGAATTACTGTTCAGGAAGGGTCTAAAATCAGGGAAGAACATCGTGTGGTCCAAGTGGTCCCAGAGCTGAGAAAAAGCAGAAGAGCTGTTAAGACAAAAGGCTGGTATGAAAGATGAAAAACACTCTACCCCAATGCTAAAAATAAATGCTGATTGAGGCTAGGAACAGATAATATTGGCTTCTAACTTAACCATAGGAATTGCAATTAAGGATTACTACAGAGGAGGAGATACAGCACTGCTCACTTGTACAGAGCCATCATTAGTGGTTGGCTACCTGCACGATGGCACAGTGTTGGTGTTCAAAGTCATTCGCCAAAGGGATCCCATGTTATATGTCACAGGCCACTCATCGTCGTTGACAGGTTTCTCAGCAGCGCACTACGAGAGGACTAAGTCCTCCGCTATCTCTTTCAAGGGAGTAACGCTGTGGAAGAAGCTGACTGGATCGCTAAGAGCTCTTGTAGATTTTCAGAAGTTTATTTGTAGAAACATTTCAATAAAATGTCTTTTCTGGGTTATGAATGTTTTTGCATCGATACGCCAAGTGGCATTAAATATGGCCGATATGAAGGAACTGCTGTTATTGTTTGTATCATATGTGCTGTATGTTTCTTATTTTTTATATAACTGGGTTTTGGTTTTTTTTTTGTAAAACTGCCTAGTTATAGTGGTTAAGAAATCTTTTTTTCCTTTTAAATAAACCCCTCCCTCTGCAAATACTATAAGGACCACTTGATTTTCTTATGTCCTTTTCTTTTTTCTATCTGGGGCAATGAAGGGATTAAGTGACTTGCCCAGGGTCACAAGGAGCAGCGAGGGATTTGAACCCACATCCTCAGGGTGCAGCTCTAACCCCTGCGCCACACTCTCCTGTTCATTTTTCCAATTATTTCTAAGTATAATTATATAGTCCATCCATATCTAACTATCAATTCCTTCTGTAGTTTTAAGCTGTTATTTCTTCTCTCTAATAATGCAATGCCAACCACTCAGAAAATACCTCCAATGAGCAATATATCAAATGATAATGAACTTGAATTAAATCAGTTGCACACCTGGGTGTTGCTCTACCAAACAGACTGTTCTCTCAACCACAGGCCATGTTTCAATGTCACAAGAAAGCGCTGACCGTGCATGATGCAGCTGAAATGAGCAACCCTGCAAAGTGACGTGATCCTTACTGCATATTTTCCATTTGCAAGTACTATAAAGGACAAGGTGCCCTTGAAGAGAGGCTTCAAAAAAAAGTCAGGAGGGCGGGCTCAACGAGTGATATCCACTTTCAGGATAAAGAGATTATGTACGTCCCGTGTAGAAAGGGGAGACATTCTAGACAAGTGGGTGGCATCCCAATGGCCGCGTGCCATATGCAGAAGGAATCCAATCCGGATTTCTTTCTCTGCGACTCTGCTCTACTTCAGGGTGCTCTCTAGCTCCACCTACAGTTACTACCCAAGCATCAAGAGCCACCTTAGAATGGCAATGAAAACCATAAACCACAAATAAATGTCCTGCTCAACAACAAACATGAAAACAGGCAACAAATGCATCAGAGGAACTCAGCAATGACCCCTGCATAAAATAGTGACATATATACAGAGTCTTCCTAGCTCAAGGACCGACTAACATCCAAGAAGCATAGGCAGGCGTAGGAAGGACAGGGTGGGAGTCTAGAATGTTTCCCCTTTCTACTGGAAAAGAGCTTACCAGGGTAAGTACATAATCTCTTTTTCCAGTGCAATAGGGGAGACATTCTAGACAAGTGGGACGTACCAAAGCAGTCCCTAAATACTAGGGCGGGCTAACTGCGCCAACCTGGAAAACCGAAGACTCTCCACTACAGTCACTCTGTAACACTTGATAAGACGGGTGCAAAGAAGACTAACTTTGGACCACGAAGAAGCCTTAGTCCTAGAAGAATGTGCCTTAACGAGACTGATTAAATGGCTGTACAGGTCCATCTGGAAAGGGTGGCTTTGGAAGCAAGAACGCCCCATTTAACAGAATGAGTCAGCACAAGCAGATGGTCAGAGAGACGAAAGCTGTTAGTGACCTCCAAGTAACGAAGAAGAACCCTGCACACATCAAGGTTCTGCAAAAGGCGATCTTGTGGTTTGGAACCAGAAGGCTGAAAAATAGGCAAACGCATTTCCTGATGAACTTTGGCAGGAAGACCAAACACCGAGAATCAGTAGAACGGCTCTCTACAAGAAAGAGCTGGAAGTTCCGAGACATGGCTCGCCAAAGTAACAGCAACCAGGAAGATAATCTGGAAAGTCAAGGTCAAGAGGGAAGCATCCCGAACAGGCTCAAAGGAAACTTTGGGAAAGCCAGACAGCATCCGGTTGAGTTCCCACAAATAGTGGTTTAATTGGCTGTCTAATACAAAGAACCCCTTGCGGAAATCTAGCAATGGAAGGTGAGACACCTAAAACTATGGACGGTCCCGGGCTCTGAAACGAGAGCGCCAGTCACTTGGACACGCAGGGATGCCACAGCGAGGCCTGTAGCTAGACCAGCCAGAAGAAAGGTTAAAAACCACCTAAATCGGAGTGGAATATGTCTCCATCCGTTTCTGAACCCCCAATGCTGGAAAGTCCATCATGCCCCAGCGTAGGCAGACACTATAGTCGACAGTATGGACTTGATGGCAAAGACAACCTCCAAATAGCAAGTGTGCGCTAAAGCTGCACGCACAAAAGCCACGCCATAAAAGCCTTCCCACCGCTCAGCTTCGACAGACAGTCTGTATCACAGGAGGGTCAACCGGAAACCATAAAGTCAGAGACTTTCATATTCTACCCTCCCACCTAGAGTGGAGAAGCAGGCTAGTGGTTAGGACAGCTGTCTCCGCACCCTGAGGTTGTGAGTTCAATTCCCACTACAGCCCCTTCTGACTCTGGGCAAATCACTTACCACTTCATTGCCCCAGGTACAAAATAAGGACCTGTCAAATATGTAAATCAATTGGGATTGTAACCCCAGGGAAAAAGCGGTATATCAAGTCTCATCCCCTTTCCTGCTGGCTACTGAGATCAGATAAAATCACACAAACTAAAAATGTGCCAGAATGTGCTGCATGAAAGCAATTTCACAACCCCAAAGAGTGGAATAAATTGACAACTTCTAGCACCAGCTGTGTAGGTGTCTGAGATTCTATCTTTTAGTGTTAGGCTGTGGTTGGTACCAGCTTGGAACTGTCTTTCTGAAGATCTATTTGATGTATGTGTGTAAAGATGTTCAGATGTTTTATGATTTTTTTTTTTTTTATGTTATTGCTATTGCATTTTATTGTTTGTTATTTGCTGATTTTATAGGTCTATATTGTTCCCCGCCTAGATTTGTAGATAGGCAGACTACAAATCATTTTAAATAAAAAATAAATAAATAAGCTTGCCCAATACTTTGACCTTTGCCAATACCCTGGTTGAAGTTGGGAATGTCTAAAGAAAAGGCTCATCCGATCACTTGCCTTTTCTGCCTAAGAGGTGTGGAACAGGCACCAGGGATACACCACTCGACAGTTGCCCCACAGACCAATTAGGGAGATAGGAGACAGTATACCTTACCCTCTGGACCAGTTATCATGTTTCACAAATGCATTCACAGTGACAGTGTAATTTAATTGTCTCTCTCGCCATTAGATTGTTGAATTGGAGCCCTCCTTCCTCCCACTCCAAAGCATGCAGACACTTACCTCGGCAAACTGCGCCGACGTGTTGTCATCGACTCCGCTGCCACCATCTAGGAAACTGAGGCACAAAAACAGAACGTTAGAAGCCGATTAGCACGCTCCCCCCAGTCAGCGGCTCTCAAGAGAACGTCACTTTGGGAGACAGCAAACATGTTTCAGCCTTTAGATGGGGCTAGATTATTACTGAAAAGAGTTTGTAGTTCCCGTCAAAACAACTCAAGTAAATCAATTGCTTTCTGGCACCTACATCTTAAGGGGTCAATTTTCAGAAGTTACTGAGGTTTGGGCTTAAAAAAAAAAAAAATTCCTTGGCTATCCAAAACCCTCATGATTTTACTGAGCATGTCCAAAACATGAACATACAATGCAACGTTCCATAACGATGATTAAATAACAGAACATTACTCTTGAATTATATTAATTTCATACTTTTTGAGCATAATTTTTAATGTTGCGATGGCTGAAATGGTATCAAAATGTGTTATATAAAAAAGGAGAAAACGACGAAGGTGTTGTTTGAAATGACGAATGTTAAATATTTCACTAATTTTCTTATAGCCCTTAATTTTCAAATGAGCTTTATAAGGACACTATTATAACATCTATATGTTGATGTAATTATTTCAAAAACAACAAACAAACTGCAGAAATGTACAAGATGCAGGCGACGTTTATTAGTAAAAAAAAAGCAATAATATATACAACCTTAATACTGACCAAGGGACCCGACACGGTCCGTGTTTCGGATAACACACCTTCCTCAGGGGTCCATGGTCGTTAAGGTACGAGACAAATTCTTTCTACATTACAGCCATTGTGCTCCTCACGTTAAACAGTTTAACCCAGATCCCCAGCGGTATCACCTCAGACTCAAAAGCTTTCACTGTCTGGGGCTTTACTGATCTTTAATTTTTTTTATGTGCATTTAATTTTTAGCTTATAACTTTATACTTTTATGTTCTACGAGTACTTGGCTGTATGGTTATACTGCCTTAGGGATTATTGAACCAACAAAGAGAACTAATTGTCCCTTTAAAAAAAACAGCAGCTCTACGGACTTATTTCAGTCCTCAAACGGATTTAGATTAATACCCAATAAGTTGAAGTTAATACTATATAAATGTGGATTAATACCAACAATTTTAATGGTTTAAAAACATTACCTTAGTTTATCATGCCAGCTACACAGACCATAATGTCCGACAAAGATGGCAGCGGCTTTTTCAACGGCAATTTAAATAATCCTGCCAGCCTCTCAGCTGAGACCATACAGCTAAGTACTCATAGAACATATAAGTATAAAGTTATAAGCTAAAAATTAAATGCACATAAAAAAAATTAAAGATCCAGTGACAAAAGGGTACGTAAAGCCCCAGACAGTGAAAGCTTTTGAGTCTGAGGCGATACCGCTGAGGATCTGGGTTAAACGCGAGGAGCACAATGGATGTAATGTAGAAAGAATTACATCAACATATAAACATTTCACTAAAGCATCTGTAAGAGAAGAAAATGAACATTGATCTTTACTGATTCGTCATCAGAACCCAGACTCCCGAGGCAGGCCCTTTGGGCTGAAACACGATCGTGTCATTTCAAGCAATAAAAGGCTATTGAACATCGATTAGTCACCTCTGTCGTTTGGTTTCCGCTTTCACTTTTGTGGAGGTAGTATTCTCCTGTTTCTTGAGACGATATAAAAAAGGAAGCCATCTAGAAAGATGGCAAAAAGACAGGGCTCCATCTCACCTGGACTACTGTGAAAAGTGCTGCTGATAAAAAAATAATATACTTACCTGAAAGAAATATAACATTCTTCAAACACGAAGATAAAAACGCTAAATAGCTTACCTGTATTCTCCTTCCCCTTTTTTCTCTCTCAAAGTTGTGATTTTCCCTTTTTCTGATTTTAATATTACTTAGCTTACCTAAGCAGTTTGCATTAGACATTTCTAGGTGATGTGTCCCCTATACAGAGTGGCCTGCACTGGCTGCCAGTTAAGAGGGTGACATTGGCTAATGAGATTAAGAAGGGTTCAGGGCCCAATTATTTGCCCGTTTTATTTCACAAATAACTGTTGTAACAGATTTATTTGGTGAATCCCCTCATGCGAAGAAGCTCAGCGGCTGGTAACAAGGTCCCAGGCCTTTCCTGGCTGTAGCTCCCGAGCAAACACACTCGAAGACATTCTGGAGAGGATTAAGATGCAATTGTAGTACAGACTTGAGATTCATTTTACTTCATTGTACGTATTTGCTGTAATTTCAGCTATTGTAAATCATCTCTAAGCAATAAACGGAGACAATTCATAAGTACGTGGAAATAAACTGCTATATAACACATACCATTTCAGATCCGATTAAAGTTTTTTTTCTTATACAGCACCTGCAAGCCTGCAAGCTATTAATGCAGCATACATTCAGGTTATCATGGGTACTTTTTTGTGCCCGCTTGCCAAGAGCGAGGGCTATGATGGAATGACATATGTCTCTCTGCTTCTGTCACGCTTGAGACCGTTTCCATCCCTTCTCAACCTTCGAGGATGCCCACTACTGTCAAACATGGAAAGGACGCAAGCTAGCCGCGTCCCAAATCTCCTTCAAGTTTCCAAGTTTCATTAAAATTTAATATCCCGCCTATCAAATAATGTCTAAGTGGCTTACAATGTAAGTTAATTAAAAAAAGTGAACAACATAACATGAATGTGTAGGGGAAAATAAGGTTTGGGTTGGGGGGGAGGGGAGACACCATCCAGCCCTATTAGCGTTGGTATTCTGTGGTCCTGCAATCCAAACTTCCTCCCATCACAAACGTATCTAAAATGCGTCTTATCCTCCACCACCATTAGCATCCTTTATTTCCTGATTACTCGACCAGCCCGTCTTCCTTTTTCTGCAATCTTTTGTAGTTTATGAAAAGCTAGCCTTTTCCCTTACCTTTTCAGCTAATACTTTTGAACACTAACGCGGCCTTCTTTTCCTTACAATTGCTCCTTCCAGTTTTGCCTGCTTTTCTACTTCTTCCGATGTTTCCATCCAGACAATTCCTTGATGTAATCACTTACAAGTACATTCACTCTGAAGCCCCCCCCCCCCCCCGAGAGCTCTCTTCACTTATCTCCCCCGTTGCTCCTCCCCGTGATCTCCGTTCATCAGGCAATCTGTACCCTTCTCTTCCACTACCAACTCCAGACTCCGTCCCTTCTTTCTTGCGGTGCCAAATGCCTGGAACAGGCTGCCTGAATCAACACATCATGCTCCATCCCTAGCAGAATTCAAATCCAAGCTAAAGGCCCACTTTTTTGAAACTGCTTTCAACTCTTAACTCCCACTCACTGCTGTCAGATACCGAGACCCACTATAATCTCCCCAACCCTGAAATGTCCTGTCTAAATTAGATTGCAAGCTCTTCTGAGCAGGGACTGTCTATTCCATGTTAAAATGTCCTTTCAGCGCTTTAGAAATAATTAGTAGTAGTAATCGAGACAATTCCTTGATGCAATCCCCCATCTGAACAAAAGTTTGTTCTTTTAAAGTCTAGAACCTTCTCTTTCAAATGAGCCTTCAGAAATGCTTTCCCCATTTGTAAGCGCTAAGTCCAGTATGGCCCATCCTGTGTGGTTTCATTACCAACTGCTGGAACAGTTAACAGAAGAACTGCCAGTGGTTCATTGCGCCCAACAGTCTGCTCACGCGGTGGTCCCCAGGTCAAAGACCAGTGCCCTAACTGAGACCAGCCTCACCTGCATACATTCTGGTTCAGCAGAAACTTGTCTAGCCTTGTCTTGAATCCCTGGAGGGTGTTTCCCCCTATAACAGCCTCCGGAAGAGCGTTCCAGTTCTCTGGGTGAAGAAGAACTTCCTTACGTTTGCACAGAATCTATCCCCTTTCAATAAAAAGTGCCCTCTCGTTCTCTCTACCTTTGAGGGTGAACAACCTGTCCTTATCTATCAAGTCTATTCCCTTCATTACTTTGAATGTCTCAATCATGTCCCCTCTTTTCAAGGGAGAAGAGGCCTAGTTTCTCTAATCTCTCCTTGTACAGCATCCAGGATCTCCCTACTTCTAAGAAAATCCACAATAGGGATACCCCAATGAACTTCGGGCATATTAAAATCACCTTTTAGAGCCGTATTTGGAATGTTTTCAGTTAAATTCGTTAGCTTCTGTTTGTGAAGGAGGCCTGTATAATCACACTAACTTAAATATATTTGCTATTCCCTCTTTTCAGATTGACCCACAGTGCCTCTTCCTTACCCTGTAGATCCTGCAATTATGTGGTTTTAATATGATCTTTAATATATAACACCATTCCCCCTCCTTTTCATCCTACCCAGTCTTTCTTGAACTGATTATAGCCCAGTATAACTACAGTATATCCCAGTCATGGCGCTGAGCCACATCTCCAGGATCGCTACTAAATCCAGCTCAGCCTCTAGATCCAGAGTCTCGTTTCCCATTCTGCAAGCATTAGCATATGCTGCTTTCCAGACATTGCCCGCCCGCCCGCACCCCCTCCGTATGTGTAAAGTATTTTGTGATTCACTTATCCGAGGGCTTATACTTACCTTGGGGCTTTGACCACCCAGTCCCAACAATTCGAGTTTGAAACCCTTTGCAATCTGCTGAAGACGACACTCCTTCCTTTCTTTGATAAATACACACCATCTCTGCTCAGCAGCCCTTGGAAAATCATCCCGTGGTCCAGAGAGCCAAAACGCTCTTGGAACCATCCGTTTCCAAAATGTAAGATGCTCTGCCTTGGCCTTCACCCTCGACAGAGAAAAGAGAAATCTGGACAAATTCAAAGCTGCATTAAAATGTTTTCTTTTTAAAGACGCCTTCGAACACTGACTTTTATGATTTCCAGATCCCAACAGTAAATAAATTCCTCCCCTCGTTCCTTTTGGGTTTTTCTTACCTATCATTTAATTGTACGTCAATTTTATGTCTCGATTGTATAAGTCCACTGATTTTTGTCCTCTCCTTTCGAATAGGCGTTTAATCAAATTTTAAATAAAACTTGGAAACTTGATTGATGAGAATACCGCCTGTGCACCAGACTGCCTCACCTTCCCTCCCAGAGCCACAAAGTCACTTGATACATTTGGAGGGGCAACGTGGATAACAGTTATTACGCTTATCAAGCTCTCAGTAACATCTTGAATTGTGTTAAAGTACTTTTGTATATGTTCATTAGATTTTAATTCCTGCTCTTTATATTGTGAGCCGCTTCGAACTTCAAGGTGTTAGTGGTCTATAAGATGTAATGTATTGTAGAAATCTTGAGCATAACATATTGACCCACCACTGCTCTAAGGGGTCCTTCACTAACCGATTTAGCGTGCCTTAATAAACAGGACCCCTAAGTTAGATGCATCGGAAAAGAAAAGAACTTTTTATTTGGAAAGAAATAGAGAAGTTTAATGTAAATACAAATAGGGCAGAAAGTGCCAGACAATGAAGTTGGAATGTAGAAGCATGCATATCTTGGATAGCAAAACAAAAAATGGAGGAACTGGAAACAAAATCCACAGTCAAACAAAACAAAAACAAAGTTTCCAGTTTAAATACACACTGGTGAAATATGCTCAATACCTTCACCCCTCTTAAACATACAAGCTAACTTCAAACCAGTACAGCACAATGGGGAAAACGTTACAAATGTTACAAAGCTGATGTAGCTTTGAAACTAGAAAGGAGAGCTTAAATTGTTGATTAGCTCCCTTTCAGCATTCTATCATAGGCGAGAAAACCCCCTAAGGCTTGCTTGAAAAAAACAAAGCAGCACTTATCTTTTAACTTCTCTTATGAGTAAATAAGCCACTGCTACTTTCTCTTCTGAGTCAAAGAGTGGCTAGGGTTTCATGATCTATTGATCATTTCTTCAGGGCTCTGAAGTGTTTGGGGTAAGGTATCTTGGACAGCATACATACGCCAATGACAAATATAAACATGTGTAGTATCTTTTATGGTTAGCCTTGCACTCAAAAAAAAGTGAGCAATCGTACTGCCTTTTTGGGCCATTTGATGTTCAATTCCAGGTCTTTTTCCTTCTCAGTGACTTACCACCCACCCCTCCCCCTACCAGCTTTTCCTTGGATGTGAGCTGAACTTCCGGAAACAGACAGCCTCTCAGCAAGTTAACCATATATAGTCCATACATAGCATGTAATTCTTTACTTCTGGGAAACATACAGACGTGTCAGGACAATGAATCTATCCATGTTATCAGCTCTTCAAAAATGACAGGCATAAAAGCCAGTTGTTTTTTTTTAAGTTACATCCTTTTGATTAGTTAAAGAGATCATTAAAGGAGGGAAGGGGGAGAAAGGGATTCTTTTCTATGCATATAACATAAGATCTATTACACAGCTGTGTGGATTTTTCATTTAAGAAAAACCCACACCAGACATCATGACAACCTGCAAGTCAAGGATTTCCAAAGTAGTACATAAAATTCTAAAAAAAAAAAAAAAAGGAAAAACAATTCTTTCTATCAATGAGGAAGACAGCAGTAGGCCATATGCACCACTAAAACTTCCCTTAGCCTGTTTCTCAGCCATCTGACCTGGGTTCAAACCACTGCAATAGATTTATCAGCGGCTCCCAAATTACATAATCCCTTTATGTTCCATCGCCCCCTCCCCCAGCTGCCTGCGCTTTTGGAGCAAGTCATGCGATAGTATGAGCATATGAAGTTTTTTCCTCTTCAGGCCGAGGGTTGAACGGTTACTGAATTGCCTTTTGGGGTGTATTGTTATGCGACAGCGTATGGATGTGCAGGTTCTTTTAATTTTGTTTTGTTTGCAATTGCGACTGATTTTGTATGTGTGCATTGTTCCTCGCCTAGATTTGTAGATAGGCGGGTTATAAATAATTTTAAATCAAAATCAATCACTTTCCACTGGAAGGCCTCCTCTACCACCATTCTACCCAGCCAGTTTTGAGGGCGACGGGCTCCACAACACACGCTACCTGGAATCATCTGTCACTTCTTCAATGAAGCCCGATTCACACCTGGGACAAATGTATTCCTAAAATTAAAAGAGAAAATGGAAGTATTTAGAAAGGCCACTGTTGTTTCTAGTAGAACACAGAAACCTAGAGATGCTTCGAAGTGACCACGGTTCAGTCAATAGCCCAGCATCTAAAGGACACTGAAACCTGGCCTCTAGCACGCTCTAGGATGCCCCCTTCCAAAACATGTGCAACACCAATTTATCCCACACAGCTGCGCACGTTACAAGTTTCAAGTTTAATAAAATTTTGATTAATCGCTTTATCTGGATTCAATATATTACACTTGGCCAACACTCATTTTGGTGCCTCAAATGTTAAGACCTGTTTCTGGCTATATTTGACCTGCTGAGTCCAAAAATGGCACCAGTTTTCTCCTATCAGTTCTAGTGTTTGAGATACAGAACATGCGTCACTCTGCTCACCCATTAAAAAAATCAGGATATGTTAATGTAGGGTTTAATTTAATATCTTTTAAGCATGAACATATTAAAAGTGAAAAGAAAAGCTTACAACATGAAAATCTATTTATTTCATACCAAAAG
This sequence comes from Geotrypetes seraphini, assembly GCF_902459505.1. Classification (NCBI taxonomy): domain Eukaryota; kingdom Metazoa; phylum Chordata; class Amphibia; order Gymnophiona; family Dermophiidae; genus Geotrypetes; species Geotrypetes seraphini. The sequence continues at coordinate 40,236,867 of NC_047099.1, forward strand.
CACAAGTTTATGATACAAACTTTCCAGTCATTCGACACACAAGAAGCTCCTTTTGTAAGACTTTCGAGAATGGGATCTGCCAGGACAATCCCACATGAGATTCCAACAATAGTCTGCCATCAAGTGTGCATCCCATCTTCCTTGGTATCTGGCTTCCATTGTTTTTATGATTGGTGAAATCTTTCATCTTGCTATTCGCTTAAGTCACTAAGGAAAGCGATCCAAGTGACTGGACTTTAACACTCATATTAAAGCCAAGCCTGTTGACATGAAAGAGCAAATCCTCTACCAATTGTGTGTGGTTGTCTGCCTTCTTTTTGCCAAGAAAGTTTTTCACAACAAGAACAAACGAAGACCAGGCACACGATTCAGTTTCATTCACTGATGCTATGAAATGTGGGTCATTGATAAGTGGACCATCGAAAAGTCTTGTCTTCAGTTTTTCCATGATAAGTCCAGGTAACATATGCGCTATGGGGCTCATAAACGAACCTTAAACATATGTAAAAACCTGCCCAAGTCGGCACTTGGATGACCTAAAACCCATAACCCTCCTCCCCACTGCCCACCAACCCAGCCAGTAGATTAACTGTTCCCCTTGACTGTATCCATGACATCCTGTTTGTCTGGTTAGATTATAAGCTCTTTGGAGCAGGGACTGTCTTTGTGACTCTGTACAGTGCTACGTGCAACTGCTAGCACATAAAAATCATTCATAGCAGTAGTTTGTCTCTTATTTTATTGATGTTCAATTGCTAGCCAGTGAAGAGTTTTTGAGTACTGTTCATATCTCGACGTCCCAAGTGCTTTCAGATACTTTTTCTGAACACCCATCAGTAGCACATTACAGTAGTCGAAGTAGGATATCGTGGTTCTCTGGACAATAAGGCAGACGTTTTCACTCGACTGTACTCTTAGTGGTGTCGCGATCCTCTCAGTTTGTAGAAGACTTTCTTCAGGATGTGCAATGGCAGGTCATACCCTGCCACACTGCCCTACTTGTGTAAATGGAAAAGGCAATTTCAAATGTCAAGTATTGGTAACCTGATTTCAAAAACCTTCAAGTGTGACCTTAGCATCCAGATGCTCCGAGTTATGGTGTCATTACACAGTTGAGAAGAAAACCAGCAAGATCAGTGACCAGAAAGAAGAAAATGTTGCTTTGTGTGTTGTGTTGTGTTGTGTGGAAAGGGAGGATAAGCAGCATAAAAATCTGGAAACAGAATATTGGCTTAATGGACCTTTGGTCTGTCCCAGGATGGTTTCAAAAGGCAAGGGGAAAAGCACCGCAAGTCATAAAGAGAATCTTTGCTGTTTCACTTTTGAATGTGTTGTTCAAGAGCAAAGATAAAGCATGTAAATTGGAGCACTAATCAAACAGCAAAAGTACACAAGTACCGAACAATCAAGATTAAGAACCTTTTCTTATGCCTTCTCAAAGCTGAAGAAATCAGGAGCTTAGCAAAGTGAAAGCCAAACAACATGCCTCACTGTTTTAGGAGAAACTGGAGTTCCAATCGCCTGACATGCTAGTCAGATGAGAGCTTCTCTTCTGGCCCCGTGCCATTTTATGAAGGGAGTGCACAGGGCTTTACAGAGGGTCCCCTTTAAAAACAAACCATGGAAGGGCTGCAAAAATCCCCCAACGCTAGGACACCTAGGAGGCTAGATGTCAAAAGAAGTGAGAAAAAAAAAAACCAAAACAACAAACAGCAGCCAAATATTAGCAACATAAGAACATAACAGCCTTACCAGGTCAGACCAATGGTCCATCAAGCCTAGTAGCCCATCCAGGTCCCTAGTACCCACCATTTGTGATGGACTAGCACATTTATCAACACATGATCTCAAAGCATGCAAGCAACTTGTAGAGGTGTATGCGAAACTCCTGCAAGATGTAGCAGTCGTATTACAGTAGAATGAAGCGATCGGACCATCTGAGGTGCACTTGCATGCTGCCATTTTGCATCTGCTGTTGAATGAATGAAAACATAGCCCAGATAGGGGCTGCTTTTAACAAAAGCCCCTGGAGCATCACTGCACGAGCAAACATGACACCAGAAAAGAGAATTCGCATGAAGTATGGAGGCTTGAACAAGCAGCTGCAGGAGAAGGGCAGACAACCATGTGCAGAGCTGTCACAGAACAAGCACACATTGTTCCAATGATGGGAAGTGCTCTCAGCTGTTCTGAGCACATTAAAAACAGATTTCTGTTCTCATATACAGAAATAAACATCCACACAACAAGGATATCCTTAAACCTACCAAGAAACAATCCATAGACAGCAGAACCTCGAACCAGGTTTAAATTCAGCATTTAGACAGTGCCGGAAACCCAGAGACCTTTGTTAAAATCCTACTTTCTTCCTAGCGCTCCCCAATTTGCTGATTCAAATCGATTCAGTTTGGTGGATCGATTCATTATCGGGGGGGGGGGGGGAATCAGACTCACCTATTCAGTGACCAACACCCCCCCCATAAGGAGTTCCTAAAGCAGCAACGGAAGCCAGCCAGAAGAGGCAGCGCTCTGATCAAGCTGCTCGCGGCCTTCCCTCTGCTGCAGTAGGCCACATGCAGCTTGTTCACAGCACTGCTTCTGCCGCTTTGGGAGGCCCTAAGTTATGTCAGATCTCATGGTGTTTAGGGGGGGAGAAATCAATCAGGAGGTGCTACACAGGAGGACAGGAAGGATGGAAAGCTGCTGCATGTGGGGGGAGAGAGGAAGAATTGCTGGACATTGGGTGGAGGAGAGGGAAAAATCCTGCATATGGTGAAGGGGAGAGACATGCATGGAGGGGAAGGAGAAAGAAATGTTACACATGACAAGAGCAAAGATGGATGGTGAGCATGGAGAAAGAAGAATGTGGGCAGGAGACCCTGGCGAGTGAGTTATCAGAAGACAAAAAGAAACCAGAGCCTGGGACCAACATGATTTGAATAATAAAATGAGCAGACAACAGAAGGTAGAAAAAAATTAATCTTATTTTCTATTTTGTGATTACAATATGTAAGATTTGACATGTGTTTCCTGCCAGAGCTGGACTTAACAGAGAGTAAAGTCTTTTTTTGTTTACACCACAGTGCCGGTGTGGGGTTGGAGAGAGCAAAGGGGTGGGAGGGGGGGGGTGAAGAGGCTACAAAATAAACCTGCCAGGATGTTTTGAAAAAAAAATAATAATAATAATAATCACCCAACTGGACAAGAAAAGCGAATTGAATCATCGATTCAATAGGCCAAATTGAATCGAAAATTTTTTCCCTGAATCGGGCAGCCCTACTTCTTCCACCTTTGTCAAGTTACCATCACTTCTCACCCCCCAAGGAACATCTTAAAGTGTATCTGTATTGTACCACAGAAATTAGTACTTGTGCAAACTACTTTCTTTGAGGGAAGAATGTTTAAAGACCACAATGCTTCCCAAAATCTTAGTATATCTTAGTAAATTTACTGTATAGTTTTTATTAAAATTATAATAAACTATCCTTTCTCACCAGACAATTTACAAATCAAAATACACAAGGAATCAAAAAAGGAAGAGAACACTTGTCGCCATAGAACATTAGAAGACGACAACAACCATCTCTGAGGCCGCCTTCACCACCCATCTAGTCTTTACAATCGGTTGCAGAGGCTTGCCCAGTCAAGTCTTTGGGCTGATTTTCTCTCAAAAGGCCAACTGCAAAACATCTCCAGTGTAGACGTATTTTTCACTCCATGCTAACCTTCTTGGAAGTGGAAGCTTAGAACAACCTTTCAGAAACAACCAGAACGGAGCCTAGCTACAACGGATTCTGGAAGAAACTGAAAACCTCTCTCTTTGAGACCTGAACTTTACACGAATCTTTCAGTACACCCTTCCTGCCAGTCCGTCACATTCCCTTAATTCTCCTCTTTTTCCCCTGTTTTGCTCTTTTTTTCTACCTTTCTCCTCTGTAGGACAAGATGAAATAGAAAATAAATTTCACACAAGTCCTGTGGAGAGATATTCATGTGAAATCATAACCTGCTAACTATGCCCCACCCCTTTTATTAAACTATGATAGCAGTTATTAGCGCAGGGAGCCGTGCTGAATACTCTGCGTTGTTCCCGACGCTCATAGGAACTCTGAGTGTTGTGAGCAATGCGGACCATTCAGCACAGCCCCCTGTGCTAATAACCACTATCGCGGATGTGGTAAGAGCGGATAGCGTAGCTGGTTTTAAGAAAGGTTTGGACAAGTTCCTGGAGGAAAAGTCCATAGTCTGTTATTGAGAAAGACATGGGGGAAGCCTCTTCTTGCCCTGGATCAGTAGCGTGGAATGTTGCTACTATTTGGGGTTCTGGAATCTAGTTATTCTTTGAGATTCTGTCTGGAATCTTGACACTCTTTGGGGTTCTAGACTCTTTGGGATTCTGGAATGTTGCTACTCCTTGGGTTTTGGCCAGGTACTAGGGACCTAGATTGGCCACCGTGAGAACGAGCTACTGGGCTGGATGGACCAATGGTCTGACCCATATTGAGAAAGACATAGGGGAAGCCTCTCTTGCCCTGCATCGGTAGCATGGAATGTTGTTACTCTTTGGGGTTCCAGAACCCTGCTACTCTTTGGGGTTCTAGATTAGAATCTTGTTATTCTCTGGGATTCTGGAATCTTGCTATTCTTTGAGATTCTGTATGGAATGTTGCTACTCTTTTGGTTTTGGCCAGGTACTAGGGACCTGGATTGGCCACCGTGAGAACGGGTTACTGGGCTTTATGGCTATTCTTATGTTCTTATGTAAAATTATAAATAAAATGTTACAGGAGGAGTTTGGGTGGAGGCAGGAGATCTCAAATCAAGTTCATTTGAGATCACTCTGCCTTAAAAAAAACACTAGCATACGAATGCAGCATGCATGTCAAAAACAGCAGCCTGGCATACTTTGGTTATTTTTATCTTGAGGTAAATCCCAGGGTAAGTCATAGCTCCAAACTGGATCCCTTCCACAGGCCTGGTTCATCATGCTCTATGACTCAGTTCTATGGGTGAAAGAAAAGACTAACGGGCTAGAAACCTCTCTCATGCCTGGAAGAGTGAAAAACCTAAAGACATGACTCTCTGGACCTACTCTACATACCTTTCTAATGCAACTAACTAAAGACTTTCCCCAATATCAACATGCTGTATTTTTCTGTCGTAAAAAGGCCTAGAACAGACTGTGTCTGAATTCAAGAGGGCTTGGGATAGGCACGTGGAATCTCACAGAGAAAGAGATAATGGTTCCTGCGGATGGGAAGACTAGATGGGCCATCATGTTTCTATGTAAAACCTTGGATTGCAAGTAACTTGGTTTGCAAGTGTTTTGCAAGACAAGCAAAACATTTTATTAAATTTTAACTTGATATACAAGCAATGTCTTGCAATACAAGTGTACTTACAGTATACACACATCACAAATGAGCCGATGGTTCTTCTCCCTCTGACGCTGCGGGAGTGTAGTGACTGTTCTAAATGAGCGAGGTCTTGGAATACAAGTACATATAGTATTTTGTATTAAAGTTTTTGGGTTGTGGAACAAATTGTCTGAGTTTCCATTATTTCCTATGGGGAAATTTGCTTTGATATAAGAGTGCTTTGGATTACAAGCATGCTTCTGGAACGAACTATGCTCGCATACCAAGGTTTTACTGTATTGAAAAACTACTCATATTTTTAGAAACCAATAACCCATTTACAGGAGAAGTGATAAAAGAGTACCAACAGGCAATTATTCTGTGGTATGATACCTTGGGTCTGGAGAAAAGCCCCCAAAAGCCACTTCTATTGACCTTGCAGGACATTTGGTGCAAAAGGCTGCCTTTTAAAAAACAACCATAACATATACATACCTTCACAGCCTAGATACCCTGTTACAAAATAACCCTCTCAGGAATTAGCTTTACCTACTCCCTCTTCCTTTCCTCTCCCAATACAGAGTCCAGCATTATCCAGGTGGAAATAACAAAGGAAATGGAGTCACTATCTCTCATTGTTCGTAACTTTGACTTATTCTTTTGAAGAGGATGTTTACCAGCCTCTAATTACTTATACATAGGCAGCAGAACGCTTTTTGTTTGGGGAAGGGGACCCAAAAGCTTCCCCCTAGACCTCTCCCTTTTTGGGGGTGGAAAAAGTGTGTCTTATGGAGCAAAAAATAAGGTAATTTAAAAAGCAGAACTTTATTTAACTGTTGCTCCAGTTATTTAATCCTGCAACGTAGGATATTTATAAATATTTTTTGATTGTTTATAAAGATTACTGATAATATTTGTGTAGTAAAATGATGATAGAAGGATAGCGAGAATGGTTCTACAGAATCGGAAATTAACTGCTGCTGACAAAAATAAGTCACTGGCTGAAACAGGGGTGTTGGTGTCAGGCCGGAAAGTTCACCAGAGATTGGTGAAAGCAGGCCGGCGAGCAAAAATTCCCAGGAAAAAGCCCTTCCTCAACATAGTTCAGCTTCGTAAACGTTTTAACTGAGCTAAAGAGTATGCCAGCTGGACCTCAGAGCAGTGAAGGTGGTGTTGTGGAGTGATGAGACCTGAATCTCCATATTTGGCAGTGACCGTGTCCACTATGTTCGTCAGCGAACGGGTGAGGGCTTCTTGCTTGTACTTCTGCCACCATGAGGCATCCTCCAAGTGTGATGGTATGGGGCTGCATATTCAGAGATGTGGATTAATTGTAGGCTTTTGATGGAATGATAAATGCTGACAAACACATAAAAGAGATCCTTCAGCCCAAGATCCTGCCCTCAGCCAGACATCTTTGGTGCCAGTCAACCATTCATTTTTCAACAGGATGGCACCCCATGCCACACAGCCAAGAAATGTCTCACCTGGTTCAAAGAGAACAAGGTTGAGTTGCTGGACTGGCCAAGAAACAGCCCAGATCTCAACCCCATTGAGAACCTCTGGGCCAGATTAAAAAGAGAGCAGCTGCGGCAAAGCGTCTGTCCAACAAACATAGGCCGAGAGCAGCAAGATCAACTCCTGGTTCCACATAATAACACCTACTGATCTCCAGACTTGTGGACAGAATGCTAAGAAAATGCAAGGCAGTAATCGGGGCTAAGGGATATCAAACACGCTACTAGCAAGACTGATAGTCCAGTAGCTTATGAACAGCATTACTTTTCTGAATTGTACCAAATATTATGCAGGTCTTGTTAAGTGATTACAGAGTTCTGGTTATTAGTCAAAAATGTATGCATTAAATACAATGATGATGATTTAGTTATGTTCTTTTTTAAAGTGCAATGCCTAAAATGCTAGGTGTTTTCACAATTTTGGCCACTAGCATATATCTAAATGTAAACGCAGTGTGTCAGAATCTGCTCCAACCAAGGTGGATTTGATTTAAATCATGGTTTTCTACAGAAAGACTCATTCTTGCTTGTATAATTAAAATATTCCTAAACTGGGTCTCTTTTACAGCCTTCTGCCATTATAAGTTCTGTCCTCCAAGGAGAGAGAATTATATGCTAAACCTCGGGTTTTACTCCATACTCCACAAGTCTTGGGATCTTTGTGTGCTTTCCGCTCAAAAGGTTTCACTTTCATCTTTACCTCCACACTTAGCCCATTTATTGGGATTTATTAACTGCCTTTATGAAGAAGAGATTCGCTCAAGGCAGATATAATTCAGCATAAAACTTACAATTTTGTTACCAGCATAACAGTAGTAAAAGGCCAAAATATAAACAAATACAATGAACGAGAAGTCAAAAATCAGTAAACAAACTCAAAAATATACTTAACAGCACTAAAATTCAAATAAGTGATCTAATGCATCTAATAAGCAAAAATCAGAACATTCAAATAACATGGATATCACGCTAATATTTTTCTGCAATACAATTTATCCCATAGCCAGGGGGTCAGATGCATACAGAAGGGGGCAAGATGGGCGGTACAGAGTGAGTTTGGATAAACAGATAGGAAGCCAAACTCGAGGCAAGTTGTTTATACAGTTAAACAAGGTATAAGGAACTGATTTACCATCAATTTTATGAAGCTGCGTTTAGAGGTTTTTTTTAATTGAGCGTCAGAGCTTTTACCACTACAGCCGGGCAATAAATAACCCCCAACGCGGCTTCATAAAAGGGGAATTAGTTAGTGTGTGCGACAAGCTAGTCCTGGTGCGCAATGAGCGTATAAACAATCAACCTATGTATCAAAGACTTGGGTGAAGAGCCAGTCTTTCTTTCTGCCGATATACAATCCATTTTCATTATTCATGCTTTCATGAAGCGCGATTTCGCCTAGCCTCTTTCTGTACTAAGATGGATAGGCCAGAGCAGGATGAGGTAGTTGTTTCCCCTCCTCCTCCTCTCTCTCTCCCACCCCCCCAATGATATTAGCTGCTTTAATTAGAAAAATGGTGCATTTTAAATTAAGAATAATATTTCATATTTGATATATTTAGTTCAGTGCACTACCTTAGTGTTTAAGAACAAAACGGAACTGTGGTCTGCAGTTTTCACAGATACCGCTCCTAGAACATGGTCTCCACTCCTCACGTTTTTTTTGTTTGGGGGGGGAAGGGTTCTATAATTCCACAAATGGTATTTTGGGTAAAGGAGGATGGAGAAGAGAAGTCCATGTTCCCTACGTGTTACGGTATCTTGGGTAGGGGAAGGGGCCCAAGTTCTTGACACCTCACAGTATTTGGGGGAGTGGGATGTGGGGGAGAAAGTGCTATAATCACTATAACTTACAGTATGTAACTTATTTTTTTATTGGGATTTATTAACCACTTTTGTGGAAGAGATTCAGCCAAGGGAGAGAGATCCACATTCACTAAACCTCACTGTATTTTGAGGGGGGTCCATGTATTTTGGAGTATTTTGGAGTAGGGGAAGAGGCCCATGCTCCTTACACCTCACAGTATTTTGGGGAGGGGGGACAAGTTCACGTTCTCTCTCTCTCACCATATTGGGGGGGGGGAGAAAGTCACAGAATGTAACTTATTTTTTATGGGAGATCCACATTCACTAAACCTCACTGTATTTTGAGGGGGGGTCCATGTTCCCTACATCTTACTGTATTTTAGGGAGGGGGGGACAAGTTCATGCTCTCTCTGTCACCATATTTGGGGGGGGGAAGAAAGTCACAGAATGTAACTTATTTTTTATGGGGGAGAGATCCACATTCACTAAACCTCACTCTATTTTGAGGGGGGTCCATGTATTTTGGAGTATTTTGGAGTAGGGGAAGAGGCCCATGCTCCTTACACCTCACAGTATTTTGGGGAGGGGGGACAAGTTCACGTTCTCTCTCTCTCACCATATTTGGGGGGGGGAGAAAGTCACAGAATGTAACTTATTTTTTATGGGAGATCCACATTCACTAAACCTCACTGTATTTTGAGGGGGGGTCCATGTTCCCTACATCTTACTGTATTTTAGGGAGGGGGGGACAAGTTCATGCTCTCTCTGTCACCATATGGGGGGGGAAGAAAGTCACAGAATGTAACTTATTTTTTATGGGGGAGATCCACATTCACTAAACCTCACTCTATTTTGAGGGGGGGGGGTCCATGTTCCCTACATCTTACTGTATTTTGGGGAGGGGGGACAAGTTCATGTTCTCTCTCTCACCATATTTGGGGGGGGGGAGAAAGTCACAGAATGTAACTTATTTTTTATGGGGGAGATCCACATTCACTAAACCTCACTGTATTTTGAGGGGGGGTCCATGTTCCCTACATCTTACTGTATTTTAGGGAGGGGGGGGACAAGTTCATGCTCTCTCTGTCACCATATTTGGGGGGGGGAAGAAAGTCACAGAATGTAACTTATTTTTTATGGGGGAGAGATCCACATTCACTAAACCTCACTCTATTTTGAGGGGGGTCCATGTATTTTGGAGTATTTTGGAGTAGGGGAAGAGGCCCATGCTCCTTACACCTCACAGTATTTTGGGGAGGGGGGACAAGTTCACGTTCTCTCTCTCTCACCATATTTGGGGGGGGGAGAAAGTCACAGAATGTAACTTATTTTTTATGGGAGATCCACATTCACTAAACCTCACTGTATTTTGAGGGGGGGTCCATGTTCCCTACATCTTACTGTATTTTAGGGAGGGGGGGACAAGTTCATGCTCTCTCTGTCACCATATGGGGGGGGAAGAAAGTCACAGAATGTAACTTATTTTTTATGGGGGAGATCCACATTCACTAAACCTCACTCTATTTTGAGGGGGGGGGGGTCCATGTTCCCTACATCTTACTGTATTTTGGGGAGGGGGGACAAGTTCATGTTCTCTCTCTCACCATATTTGGGGGGGGGGAGAAAGTCACAGAATGTAACTTATTTTTTATGGGGGAGATCCACATTCACTAAACCTCACTGTATTTTGAGGGGGGGTCCATGTTCCCTACATCTTACTGTATTTTAGGGAGGGGGGGACAAGTTCATGCTCTCTCTGTCACCATATTTGGGGGGGGGAAGAAAGTCACAGAATGTAACTTATTTTTTATGGGGGAGAGATCCACATTCACTAAACCTCACTGTATTTTGAGGGGGGGTCCATGTTCCCTACATCTTACTGTATTTTAGGGAGGGGGGGACAAGTTCATGCTCTCTCTGTCACCATATTTGGGGGGGGGAAGAAAGTCACAGAATGTAACTTATTTTTTATGGGGGAGAGATCCACATTCACTAAACCTCACTGTATTTTGAGGGGGGGTCCATGTTCCCTACATCTTACTGTATTTTAGGGAGGGGGGGACAAGTTCATGCTCTCTCTGTCACCATATGGGGGGGGAAGAAAGTCACAGAATGTAACTTATTTTTTATGGGGGAGATCCACATTCACTAAACCTCACTCTATTTTGAGGGGGGGGGGGTCCATGTTCCCTACATCTTACTGTATTTTGGGGAGGGGGGACAAGTTCATGTTCTCTCTCTCACCATATTTGGGGGGGGGGAGAAAGTCACAGAATGTAACTTATTTTTTATGGGGGAGATCCACATTCACTAAACCTCACTGTATTTTGAGGGGGGGTCCATGTTCCCTACATCTTACTGTATTTTGGGGAGGGGGGACAAGTTCATGTTCTCTCTGTCACCATATTTTTTTGGGGGGGTCCCTGTTCCCGCAGCCCTCCCTTTAATAACGATAGGAGCGCCCCCCCCCCCTCTTCTGGGCTGGGCCCGGCCCGTCCTTACCGGCAGCTTGGGGCTGACCTTCCCTTTACAGCAGTGGCAGAAGAAGCGCTGCTGGGACACGGCCGCCGCCGCCGCCGCTGCCGCCGCCTCCGCCATTTTCCTCCAGCGCCGCCGTCTCCTTCCTTAGCCCTCTTCCTCCGCCGCCTGACGTCAGACCTCCAGGGCCAGCGAGACGGGAGAAGAGAGCGCCCGCGCCGGAAGTCGGCAGGCCGGAAGTCCGTCGTCACGTGGTCAATCCCGGAAGTGCTTGTTTCCACGAACCGTGCGATTTAAAAAAAAAAAAAAAAAGTATGGCAGCCAGTTAGGGACAAACTGGTGAGAGCGAGCTCCGGTTCGTGGCTGCAGAAGGCATCAGGTATTTATGGCAAGGCGTGAAACGCAGGAAAAGGGAAGGAAAAAAAAAAAAAGCAAGTCAGATCAAAAAGAAAAAGCCTTCAAAGCTGTTGGGTTCTTTTTTTATACGTGGGGCTCCTTTTACGAAGGCGCGTTAGGGCCTTAACGCGCGGAATAGCCTGCGCTAGCCGCCTCCTCTTGAGCAGGAGTTTTTCGGCTAGCGCGCGCTAAAAACAATAGCGCACCTTTGTAAAAGGAGCTCTTGGTTTTTGTTGGGGATCAAAAAAGAAAGAAAACCATATTTTTCATTATTAATAGTAACTTTATTCTTTCATACCGCCATAACCAAAAGTTCTAGGCGATTTACAATAATACAGTAAAAAAATACAAATATTTGTAAAATAGAATTTCAATAATAAAACTCACCAAGTAATAAACTTATCAAACAAAGTGGTCTTAAAATTAATTTCCGATAACATAGTTTGCTGAATGCATTTCCCTAACCAAGATGCTGGTAGAACATCTTAGGATCTGGAGGATTAGGATTTCTCTGGGTCCACATAGGGCTCCTTTTATCAAGGCGCGCTACGGGGGTTAGCGCGTCGGACAACCCCCGCGGCAGCCTAAAATCCTAACGCTTCGTCAATGGAGGCGTTAGGTACTAGCGCGGCAGGCGGTTTAACGTGCGGTATTCCGCCCGTTAAACCGCTACCGCGCCTTTGTAAAAGGACCCCCATGGTCAGGATATTTGTTTAATATCTAACTCATTCATTGAGCTTGACTGCCTGGGGGTCCTCCAGGACAGCTTTGGGAATCACCGCCATACAGCGTTGAAAATGAGCACAGCTCCTGTCGTGCATCCTGTAATTTTCTTGAATTTGTGGGTTTATTTGTTGCACCTGCCTTAAGTTGGTCCCACAGAAAAGATGTGACTGACAGCTTATTTGTTAATCATTCATTCTAGATAAAGGAATGACCAGATATATGGAAATAACAGGCCGCAAGCACTCCTTATGAGGAGCTTCCGCATCCTGAGTAAGTTTATTTAGTCACAGAAAAGGGCCTTCATAGTTTATTTAAGTTTTGATTAAACGCTTATCCAAAAGTACAAAGCATTGTACAAAGTATTTAGAAATAACTGGGAGATGAACATTTTTAAATGAATTAGACATACTTCACTTACTGCTTGATGATTTCTTGTTGAGGTTTGGAACCTTTCTTTGCATCAAATCCATACTGCTGAAAGATGGATCAGGGGACTGCTTTGGGCTGTTCAGTCTTAGAGTCTGCAGAGATTATATCAGTGTAATAACAGGTGAAGCAGAGTTAGAATGACCTCAGTGGTGTCATAAATCGTTCCAGTTCTACCCTGCTGACAGACTGCATCATTGTTCTCCTCAGTGCAGTAATTTCCCTGACGTGCCTTTTCCATGTTTTCACCTTTCCTTATAACAAACCTTAAGTTTCTGTTTTTGTTAGCATGCAACATTTTACTATTCATATTTAGTATATATATATGTGCATTTTTTATCAGATATTTAATATGCCCATGATAATATGACACAAGCAGAGATTAAGCTGTGCTCTCTCCTGCTGCAAGAGCACTTTGGAGAAATTGTAGATAAAGTGGGGACATACCTTCTCCGGACCGGTAGCCAGCCACTCCGTCTGATCAGCAATGACACGGGGACACCAGTGGATCAGGTGAGAAAATACTGATTTACTGCCTAGTGTGCTGTACAGATTTCTCCAGAATATGTTAATGCATAAGCCCCTAGAGTGTGAAAATATAGATTCTGCACCCCAAGGATAATGAAAATCTTTCATACTGTTTTAAATAGAAGTTTGTGTCCAGCTGGCTGCTAAGAGAGAATTTGTTTATGACTGGACTCTAGAATTGGCTTCCTAGGCAGTATAATTTAAGTGTTTGGCAAGATTCAACAATTGTACACTTACAGGTGTTGTGAAAATTAGTTGTATTACATTAAGTTGTAATTGCAAGCACTTTGGGAATCTTTTACTAAAGATTAGTGTATGTTATCTGCAGCAGGGCCCGTAGAAATAAAATGGGTCCTGGGGCAGGTAACATATATACATCTTCAGTAAAAGACCGCCCCCTCCCCCCTGTAAACAACAGCAAGAATGAGAGATGAAATTGAATTGTACTTGGAAAAGGACTTTTTCATTCTCAGCACCGTCCTTCTGGAATGAGCTGCCTAAATCGATGTGGTTTCTTTTAAAATCTATTTGTAAATACAGTTTCTTCTATAGGCTTATAAACTAATTTCTGGGGTCAATGTTTAAAGCAATTTAACTGGCCAGAAACAGCTCCTGGCTGGTCAAATTGCTTGATCGAGGCTATCTGGTTAGTACTGCTGAATATCATTACAGACTGCTAAACTTAAAGCTGGCTATTTTGTAGGAAGTCCAGGGGTAGAATCTGCATTTGACTGCCTAAGTTTAGCTGATAATTTGGATCATATAAAAGTTATGTAGTGTTACTTAGGTGGTTAAGTGCTGAGTTTCAGACTTAACCGCATAAGAGAGAACCAGCCACATAAATCTGTATATTCAATGCCTGTGCCTAGATATTAAACAGCTCTGCAGCTGGCAGCAGTTTAAAAAAAAACCCCAAAATGCTCATTACAACTGGCTGATCTGCTACCCCTCTGTTTTTAACCTACCATAGTTTGTTTTGTTTTTTTTTTTTTTGTGGAACTGGATTTCATAATTTTGGATTCTTGGATGCTTTATTGGTGTTAAGATGCTGGTTTTGGTTTTTAACTGACAGGTTTTGAATATTTTATTGATGTTAAGAAGTGCATATTATTGCTTTAATTATGGTTAAATTTTTAGTGATGGGACTTGCCTTCAGCACCAAATGTGAGAAGATGTGAATTAAGATGAATAATAATAATAACAGGATTAAATAGTCTAACTGAAATGTTGTTATGTAAAGATTCTTATCAAGGATTAGAGAGCTCCTTCCCCCAATATGTACAGTATTTCTTCTGAAATGTACACATGGTCTAGAACAGAAATTTAGAGATTCTAGCTTGTCCCCTAAGGGAATAATAGTATGGATTTCAGTGTCCCACAACTTTATAACAATGTAATATATCTCATACCTGACTAGGTTAAAAAGGCACTCTGTGTGCTCATTCAGCACAATTTGGTGAGTTATCAGCTCAACAAGCGAGGCTTTGTCGAATACGAAGCACACCATGACAGAGTCCTAAGGATCCTTCGATACCCGCGTTACATTTACAATGCCAAAACGTTGTACGGTGATACCGGGGAGCTGATCGTGGAGGAGCTACTGTTGAATGGAAAGATGTCCATGAGCACTGCCGTGAAGAAGGTTGCAGATAGGCTGACAGAAACCATGGAAGGTGGGCTTAATACCAACTCAGTCTAATACAGAGACAAAGTGAAATTTCCTTCGTGGTAGTGCTGTAGCCAGATGGCCAATTTTGGGTGAGCCTGGAGCCAAGGTAGGTGGATATGAAATTTTCTTTCCTTCCATGCCTCCCAACCAATAATTCAGTATCTCCCACAGTTTCTCAACCTCCTCCCCCTGTGTTCGTTTTAAAATGTCTCTTCACTGCTGGTAGTAGTAATGATTCACACATGTTGCTTGTAGCCAGCCTCAGAGCCTTTCCTCCTAGGTCCCATCAGATCCTTTCCATGTAGGTCCCGTCTTTACGGAAACAGGAAGTTTCATTATAGGGGAGCTTGTGTGAACTGCTGCTCACTGCTGACAACCTCCAGAAGTGAAGAGATGTTTTAAAAGGTACACTGGGGGGGGGGGGTTGAGGGACTGTTGGGTCTGATGGAGAGGAAGAGGATGAGTTCCTAGAAGAGGCTCAGGAATCAAAAACAGGAAGACCCAATGTTCCATAGAAAAAGGAGCAATCCAACAACGAAACAAACTGTGGATGAAACACAATGTTCTTGACTTTCCTTTATTTCTTTGATCAATAAATCAATGATAAAGATAATGTCCACATCAACCATATGAAAAACTAATGAACCTGACACGGGCCGTGTTTCGGCTAACAAAGCCTTTCTCAAGGGTCCAGTCGTTAAATAATATGTTAGTATTGTGGACTTGGTTTCCAAATCGCAAATTCCAATGTGGAGAATGGAGCAGGGCTGACCGCTGAAAAAAGTTTTCTGTGCATCAGCGGTCAGCCCTGCTTCGTTCTCCACCTCGGAATTTGCGATTTGGAAACAATTCTTAATAGCCCCATTACTGAAAAGGAAGTCACAGGGGTGGCACAACAGAGTGCATTGGGTAAAGCACCAGAACTGGATGATTACCTGGCAGAATTTTATAAGCTACTGAAGGATAACAAAGAGGGGCTTAATCAAAACTTAAAAATATCCAAAAACCTGCCCAAGTCGGCACTTGGACGTCCTAATAGCAGGGATGTCCAAGTGCCGATAATCAAAACAAACTTTCTGGATGTTCAGCAGCACTTCTAAGCTACTGTGAATCCAGAGCTCAAAGGGGCGTGTTGGGAGGCATCGGGTGGGCTTAAACCTGGACATCCTGAAGCAATAATCAAAGCTTTCCCAGGACATCCTAGGCGGAACTTACACAAATGTAAAACAGGGCTAAGTGTCCCAAAGATGACCAAACTGATAAGATGACCACTGGAGGGTTTAAGGCATGATGCCTCCCTTACTCCATCAGTGGTCACGGCCTCCTCCCACCACTCAAAGAGTGACTCCCCCACCCCACCCCCAGGCTTCCCATCAGCTGATCACAGGGGAATCCCAATCAGTTGAGCCGGTTTCAGGGAGTCCTGCCGGCTCAGCTGACAGGAGATTCTCCTGCCAGGATCAGCTGAACAGGCAGGGAGATCAGATTCCTCTCTCCCTCCCTCACACTTACTAATCCCGCAGCCCTCTACAAAGAGACCCAATGATAACGGAGATCGTAAGTTTAAAAGGTGGAATGTCCAAATTTGAAATGGCTGAAGAAAAACCTTAGGAGAGATTTAATAAAACAATGAAACAACAACAAAAAAAGAACCTTTCCGAAGAAATTCATGATGCTGAGAAAATTGAAAGATTACTGAAAAATTCAGTGGCACGTGCCATCCCCAAATAAATCCTACAAACCAGAGGTATATATCCTCCTAGGTAGATCCAAACTTGCGGTATGAGTGAGCTTACTCTGGATAGGTCTTGTGACTGCAGCCAATGTAGCTCCTGCTAGGGTAAGGTGGTTTTGTAAAATGTTGCCAATTTTCTTGGCTCCTGAAAGAGAGAGGCAGAAACTCACAAACAGCATTCACCAAGAAAAAAAGAACTGTAAACCTAGGTAGACTCAAACTTCCCATAAGAGTGAGCTTACGTCGGAGGGGTTCAGTAGAGGCTTGGGACCTGGGTTCCAATTCCTTTAAAATAAAACAAAACCAAGATTTAACTGTTTCCTGCTCTTCCCTGCTCAGGTTCTTCTGCTATAAGATTCTGAAGTCTGGAGATATCCAGCCAAGTGTGTCTCATGCATTGAAATCTTTCCAGCAGATGGGAAAGCCATGGACTATGGCGAAGTCTCCAGCACATTTGTGCGGTTGGTGGACACGCACTTCATTTATAGATGCCCCGCTCCTTTAGAATCTCCAGAGGGGGTGGCCGCACCTGCTCCTGTCGCACCTCTGCTGTCGACTAATGAAAAGGATATGTACACAGTCCCAAAGCTGAGCATGATCGGTGAGTAATCTCGATGGTCCATAAAAGTTCTGATGATCTAGTCAATTATTGTGGGGAAAAACATGCTCAGTCCTTCAATTAGCTACTGCCTAGTCCAGGGGTAGGCAATTCCGGTCCTCGAGAGCCGGAGCCAGGTCAGGTTTTCAGGATCTCCAGATAGATTTGCATCTCAAGGAGGCAGTGCATGCAAATCTATCTCGTACATATTCATGGTGGAGATCCGGAAAACCTGACCTGGCTCCGGCTCTCGAGGACCGGAATTGCCTACCCCTGGACTAGGCTAACAGAGTCTGTGTTCTTAGGTGCTGAGACAGCGGCTACGAAGAATATCTTCCTCTCGCTTGTTTCTCAGGCAGCTTGTCCATTCTTTCTCCCTCTCTTCCCCCCTCCTTCCTCTCACATACTTTTCCTGATGCATCTGCAACAATCGACACCAGAGTCTTACAAAAAGAATTAGAAAAGGTATTATAAAGGATTCCCTTCTCACAGTTAACAATTTGGGCTGCTGTTAAGATGGGTTATTTTGCTGTTAAACCCAGTTATTAATATAAAGGTCTCGCTACCTAAGCTAAAATAACCCATCTTAACGATAGCCAACTAACTTCCCTCCCTCCCCCCCTTAGTGTGAACAATTTCAGTCTCAGGTAACCAGAGTGATATTGTTTTTTTGTTTTTTTTTTAATTTCTTTATTCAGTTTTGCATATTACAACAAGTGTATCAGAAAAATTCATATAATCTTATAAATACACACTTGATTTTCCTTCATGAACACTTTAAGTACAACATATCATGTTTATATTCATATTTTATAATGATTTAAATATTAAGTAAAACATTTAATAAATATGACAAATGTAATAAATAGAAAACCCCCCAATCCCTCCCTACCTATTTCAGAAAATTTAACCTAATACTTCAAAATGCATTAATTTAATTCATACATATTGTAAGAGAAATAAAATAAAACCCACCCATATCCCCACTTAACAAATCTCTTATTATGGGAAAATGTTATTAATTATTACAAAAATCTGCTAATGGTCTCCAAATCTTCTGAAATTTACCAAAGTAACCTTTCTGTGTTGCTCCATTTTATATATATGGCAAACCGAATTCCACCAAAAGCTATAACTTAATCTATCATAATTTTTCCAATTATTTGTTATTTGTTGAATTGCAACTCCAGTTAATATGAATAAAAGTTTATTATTATGTGACGAAATTTGACTTTTTGCTCTCATTCTTGTACCAAACAAAATAGTATCATAAGTCAAGGCTACTGGATTGTCCATCATCCTATTTATTTGATAGTGTGATGTAATAGCCTAAGAACCAACTTCATCAGTGATGTCACAGTGGCCTGATTTTTCTATACTTGGCTCACTTGTTTTATATAGAGCAGTACTTTTGATTTCTAGAGACACGACCGTTTCTTTAATTAAGGGGAAGTTATTTATTTATTTTAAAAATTTATATACCGTTACATACATAATTCAATAATAAAACAAATACAATCAAACAAACATTAACATATAATCATCAGAAAATCACATGAAGAAGAACAGCAAAGATCAGTTCCTAAAAAAAATGCATTAACAAATAACTGCATTTTTAATAGTTTTCTGAAATTACTCTTGTCGTCAAAAAACAGCAAGGGAATATATTTATCCAAGGTGATACTTATAAGTCACTGTTGTACTAATCACCTTTGTTTTACTTCAAACACAAATTACAACACAAGTTGATGTGGTTAAGTGAACACTCAGATCCGCAGCTGAGGTCCGGTGAAACAAGTTCACGGAGCAGCTGTTAAGGAGACCATCATTGTTGTTCACAGTCTCCTCCACCAAACAACGACTTGTTAAGGATGGTCTCCTTTACAGCTGCTCCGTGAACTTGTTTCACCGGACCTCAGCTGCGGGTCTGAGTGTTCACTTAACCACATCAACTTGTGTTGTAATTTGTGTTTGAAGTGAAACAAAGGTGATTAGTACAACAATTACTCTTGTCATGACATATTCGTAATTGACCGACAAGTGAATTCCACAATTTGACCCCCACACAGCAAAAGGCCATTTTACTGGTCTCGGCATATTTTAGTTATCAGTATGGGCTACCATTAAGACATTGTTATCGCCATTGCTAAAATAGCCTGAGTTACTGCTACTGTTTATTATTTCTGTAGCGTTACCAGAGGGTGGTAGACACCTGGAATGCGCTTCTGGAGGATGTGATAGGACAGAGTACATAAGGGGATTCAAAGAGGGTTTTGGACAAGTTCCTGAAGGAATACTGGGATTGAGGGATATCGATAGAGGTAGAGATAGGATTATGGAAGGGTATAGATAGAAGAATAATGGGGATTGAAAGGTTTTAGACAAAGGGTCACTTACAGGTCATGGACCTGATGGGCCGCCGCGGGAGCAGACTGCTGGGCGCGATGGACCCCTGGTCTGACCCAGCGGAGGCAACTTCTTATGTTCTTATGTACATTGAACACGTAAGAGACAGTCCCCGCTCAAAAGATGTTTTGCTGGTAAAATTTAATGATAGTCCACGTTGATAACTGCGCCCCTAATTGTACAGGAAATAACTGTCTCCCTACTGGCAATAGGCGATAAAAGAGGATTGTGTGAATTTCTGGCTTAAATGTTGAGAGTGGAGGGTTAACAGGGCTGCAGACATGGGCTAGTTTACGGTGTTGGCTGCTTAACACGATTATGCCAACGTTGTTGTTTCCTGACTTACACAAAATGTTTCACCTTTCCCTCTTTTTCCCCCCCCCCCCCCCCCATCCTGGCAGGAAAAGGAAAGAGGAGGAGATCGTCGGAAGATGATGACGATACCAGCGAACAGCAAACAAAACGGCAGAAGAAGGAGGCAGACAGCAAAGAGGTCGGTGCCATCGTCAACCTCCTGGCTTAACCCTCCACAAGTGTGCAGAGAGATGTTTGTCGAGCGATTTGATATACTTAGCCCGTTAGGATAACAGCGGTGAAGTTCCGATTGAAAAATGTTTGTCGATGGCTAAGCTGCCTGCTCTTTGTCTGTCTTTGGGGCTAAAACCAGTCAAGAAAAACAGAGACTAAAATTACCAGCGACCCAAGAAAACGTCCTTCTGTCCAGGGTTTTAATAATAATAATAATTTTATTTCTTATATACCGCTATACCATAAGTTCAAAGCGGTTTACAACAAGATTCATGCAATGAGAGTATGCGATGTTTACAACAAGAAACATATGACCCACTCATCTTCTTTCTCCTCCTATTAATCTCTTTCTCCTCAACAACGCATTTCCGGCCCTATTAACTCTCCTCTTCCCCCTTCTTAAATTCAGTCAATTTGTACCTCGCTCAATCTATTGTAAACTGCATAGAACTTAATGGTATTGCGGTATATAAACTGTTATTATTATTATTATATGTTTACAACAGGATACATGAGTTCAGAGCAGTTTACAAGAAGATACATGCAATGAGAATAAGAGAGGTTTACAACAATATACATGCAGTGGGGGTAAGAGGAGTAATGGGAAGAGAAAGGACTTTCAGGGATACAAAATTGCCAATGGAAGAGAACTCTTTTATAAAACGTAGCATTCTCCTTCTTGCATATCACTCCCCAGGCCCTTCCCGATGATGGGATTTACTGGCAGGTTAATACTGAACGATTTCATCAGCACTTCCGTGACCAGGCAATAATCGGCGCCATCGCTAATAAGATGGACCAGGTATGTGTGCAGGAAACTGAGCCAGCTTTAAGGATTTTTGATCCTCTTTCTTGTCAGTCTACATTTTTCTATTAGTGAAACATAGAAACATAGAAAAATGACGGCAGAAAAGGGCTATAGCCCATCAAGTCTGCCCACTCTACTGTCCCACCCCATTAAGTCAGAGTGCTGCTCGACCCACGTAGAGATCCCACGTAGATATCCCATTTATTCTTAAAGTCGAGCACGCTAGTGGCCTTGATCACCTGCACTGGTAGTTTGTTCCAGTGATCCACCACCCTTTCTGTAAAGAAATACTTCCTGGTGCCTGTAGTCTCTCGCCCAAAACGGCATGATTTGTTTGTTCTGCTCTGGCTGGGAAATAAAACTACTCTGTACAGAATAGAGTTGCATACCTGTAACGTGGTTCTTCAAGGACAGCAGGATAATGCAGACATACCTCTATTCACGGCCCTTAGAACAGAATCAAAACCCGTACATTTATAAGGATTTTACTGGACATATGTCTGGTTTCCTGCAGTACTGCCAGAATGTTTTATTTCAGATGACCCAAGTAACTCCATTACTTTTTTTTTTTTTTATAATCTTTATTCATTTGATATTTTACATCAAGTGTACAGAAAATAACAGCAATTACATTAAT
Organism: Geotrypetes seraphini; assembly: GCF_902459505.1. Taxonomy (NCBI): domain Eukaryota; kingdom Metazoa; phylum Chordata; class Amphibia; order Gymnophiona; family Dermophiidae; genus Geotrypetes; species Geotrypetes seraphini. The sequence goes on from NC_047099.1 coordinate 40,258,479, forward strand.
ACATCACTTGAAATGCCACAAAATTCTCCATAAATAAGATTTATCCCCCTCCCGCCCCCCCCCCCACATCAATATAAAATAAACTACATAATATAATACCATATATTCTATCCTTCCCTTCATATCAAATGATGAAAATCAAAAACCCACCCCATCCCATACAATCATTTATGTTATACAGGGAAAAATGATACCTAATCATCACAATACTTTATTAATGGCACCCACAAATCCTTAAATTTATTAAAATATCCTTTTTGAACTGTTAACGCTCTTTTCATTTTATACAAGTGACACACAATTCCACCAAAAACTATAATTCAATCTTGTCCAATCTTTCCAATTATACGTGATTTGTTGGATGGCAACTCCTGTCAAAATCATTAAAAGTTTGTTATTAGTGGCAGATATTTGGCACTTAGCTCTCTTAGACGTGCCAAATAAAACTGTGTCGTACGACAATGCCACATGATTTTCTAACAAACAATTTATTTGATCCCAAATCGACTGCCAAAAAGCCATAATAAATGGACAGTAAAACAATAGATGATCCAAAGTTCCAGCATCAAGATGACAATGACATCTATTAGACTTAGAGCAATCCAAGTATTCCATTCTTAAGAAACAGATGGGATCTGCCCTGGGTCAACCTCGTTTCTTTCCTTACAGAAAATGAACCTGTACATCCATATATGATAGAGGGTAAAGCAGGACCTGATCAGCTTTCCCACTGTGATGTGGAGCCATCTGATCACCTTAGTATAAGGTGTCTTAACCCAGTCATCAGGACATACCCATAACCCAGTCATCAGGACATAAGTCAAGTTTTCAGAATATCCACAACGAATATGCATGAGACAAAGAAAAATGTGGGCCGATAAAGACCGTTTGGCCCATTCATGCCCTCTACGTTTCTCTACTGTCCCTTCCTCTCCGTTAGAAATCCTATGCGCGTGCCCCAAGCTCGCAATGCATTCAGATTTATCTCATGCATATTCACTGTGGATATTTTGAAAACCAGACTGGCTTGGTGTGAGCCGAGGACTGGTTAGAGAACCCCTGCCTTAGAGGGAATGTACAGTCAGACGGAATCCCTTCTGTGGAAGGTGGTTTCTCACAGGGAAATGGGAAAACATGTCTGCTCATTTGCTACCTTTGCAAGGCAAGTAGCACACTATAAAATTTCAATGAGTCCCCCAGAATTTCCTCCCTGTTCGGGTATTATTTTTTATTTTGTTTTGTAAGACTACTTCTGACCCACTGATTGCACTGCCGGCATGTTGCAGTCTGAAGCAGGACACTGGGGGTGATAGATATGCAGGCAAATTGAAACATTGGGTAGGGTTTCTTTTAGAGCATTTAGAATGATGAGGATTAACCAATGCAGTCCCTCAACGGAAGAAGTAAAATAGCCCCTGGAAATGCTATGCTCTCTCTGCTGGGAGGAGGGGTGTGCCACGTTTGTCTAAAGGCCACTTTGCTCTTCTCTGAAACAGGTCAGCAGCGAAATTGTACGGACCATGCTCAGAATGAGCGAAGTCACCACATCCTCCAATGCATCTCACACACAACCACTGTCATCCAATGAGGTGAGTTCATAGCATGAGTCTCCAGTTCCATAGCAGTCCGAGCCATTGCATTGAGCTTAACGAGTCCATATCTGAATGGATAAGATGCTTAAGCGTTTACTTTCTAGGTAAGAAAAACCCTTAGGTGTTTCTAATTAAGTTCATGGTAAAGTCTGGAGAGGCTCAAACTGCTACACACAGAGAGTCAACTTGCAGCCTGCCTTTTTGATACTTGTCACAAAAATTCCCATGTTTGCATGTTTTTTAATTTCAGATTGTAAATGTGAGGTGTTTCTCTAGCCTGCTAATAATAAATGTATAAGATGCTTAGAATAATACTGAATTTCGAGGGATCTCATTTTTTATTCTTTAATTTACAGATTTTCCGATCACTCCCAGCTGGTTATAATATCTCAAAGCAAGTCCTGGACCAGTATTTTAGCTCTGTTAGCAGATGATCCGGTAAGAACTTCGAATATCTGTGCCTGAAAATGATTTCCAAGTTCACACATGGGAAATAAAAAAGCAGGAAACTAATCAAACTTTTTAACTCTTTTACTTAGAGAGGGGGGGATCCTTTAAATAAAGCATGATGAGTCTCTGCACGTTGAGGGCAGTTATCGCATGGCATGATCTGTATCGTACTTTAAGACTGTTTTGCAGTTAGTGTGATGCACTTGCAGAGGTGGTGAGTGCATCCGCGTTTAACTCAAGTAACAGCACGCAGTCTAGAGGTCTGCACGGGAAAGGGGATCGCGGGAATCCCACGGTTCCCGCGGGGGTCCCGCGGGATCCCCCCTAACCCACGGGACTCCCACGGGGACCCCCTTCTGGCCAACGGGATTCCCACGGGGATGGAAGGCTTTGGAAGCAGGGTTTGTCCATATAATATAATGGACACGTCAGCCTTAGTAAAAGAGGGGGGTTTATAAGTTAATTACCTGAACAGAAAACAAAAAAAGGGGTCCACCAAAGAGATTCCACAAGGAAAACAGCAAAAGAAACTGGAATTGATGATCCTGCCAGAAGTAATTGCTGCTTTTTATGGGGACGGGCGGGGATGGAGGTAATTCCTTGTGGGGATGGGTGGGGATGGAGAGGATCCTGGCGGGGACGGGTGGGGATGGAGAGGATCCTGGTGGGGACGGAGAGGATCCTGACGGGGATGGGTGGGATTTCTGTCCCCGTGCAATTCTCTAACGCAGTCTATACCTCGTGCCAGCTGCAGTGTGCAGCCCCACCCAATCTCCACCCCCTAACACAGCATGCAATTAACATGCAAATTAGCGCGCACTCTCTTTCAGCTGGAGTCCACAGAGGTTTAAGTGTACATGCAATACTTCAGTCTGAATTTTTTTCAGGTCTGGCTGTATAAAATCTTTGTAGAACTTCATATAAAAGTCTGAACTGAAGTCTTGGTGGATGCTTCATTTCTGTATTGAGACATTCTGCAACATATTTTTATGCACAGATAGAGACACACATATATGGACATTGAGCATTTAAAGAGATCTTGTCTGTTCTGCCCCCCACCCCCATTCTTCTGAAGACGTCAAGTGCTAGAAAGGATGAGGCCCATTTGAAAGCCCATTTGCCTATACTAACCTGCAGCGTCAATTGAACAGCCGACTCTTGTAGACCTCTGGCTGGGAAGGAAGAGGACGGACGTAGCGCTGGGCTCTTGGCCTGTGTCTTGGAAACCAGTTAAGAGATGCCTCATGGGTTGTGCATTTGATATAGTAGAACCAAAGCCATTTATTTACTATATACAGATACTTTCTTTGTCCCTAGTGGGTCCACAGCTTTTGTACCGGGGGCAGTGAAGGGTTAAATGACTTGCTCAGGGTCACAAGGAACCACAGTTGGAATCAAAGCCAGTTCCCCCCCTGTTCTTAGCCCACTGCACTATCTATTATGCTGTTCCTTCACTTCTCAGTGGCAAATAGTATTTGATAAGACTGATTTGTAACAGTGGTTCCCAACCCTGTCCTGGAGGACCACCAGGCCAATTGGGTTGTCAGGCTAGCCCTAATGAATATGCATGAGAGAAATTTACATATAATGGAAGTGAGAAGCATGCAAATCTGCTCCATGCATAAGAATGGGATATAAATCAAACCATTAGAGCTATCCTGACAACCCGATTGGCCTGGTGGTTCTCCAGGACAGGATCCTTGCACGCTTCTCCGCCCCTTAATGTTCTTTAGAAAGTGCGGTGCATTTTCTAGTTTTTCATAATTTTAGGCCGAAGTTGCAGAAGAGAGTTTAGGTTTCATTTCCCCTCAAGGAATTGTGAACTTTTTGCAAAACTCGTGACTGAATTTGAATCCTTTTCATAGAGCATTTCTCTCCTTTTCTTGCAGTTAGAGTTTGTTGGAAGATCTGGTGATAGTGGCGGAGGGATGTTTGTCATTAGTATCCTTTTCTAGGACGTATTCATTGTTAATGTTGCAGCCCATAAGTCTCTTCTTGCTCCTTCAGGTTTCCGGCTCAGTCAGAACCAGTTCCATTGGGCCTGAAGCCTCTGTCAGTCTTCAATGATCTGGGAGAATTTTCCCTCATTTTTAACTCCCCCCCCCCCCCCCCCACCTTTCAGCCATACTGGCTCCATGTATGTATGACCTGCTGTGTGTGCACCCCAACTCTGGTCACTACTGTTGGTGGGACTTGCACCCCTTCACCTGCCAGAGGCCTATAACTGTTACCTCTACCCAGCCAGTCTGAGAAGCAAAAAACAAGACTGGGAATCAAACCCAGGTCTCTACAGTCCCAGAATCATCAATAAAATTGTTTAGCTTTCTGTTGTTCTAAGATCCCACTGCACCCAGCCGACTCGCAAGGCACCATCGGCGGGGAGCTCAGGGCGCCTGCAGCTGCTGCCGACGGAGCTCCACCACCTCACCAGCCAAAACCGCCGAGTTCAGGCCAGCTGCGAGTGTCTCACGGCTGGACCGAATTGTGTCACACTCCCCCGGAGAAGGGCACAATTGCTCCATATGCGACCTACCTAGAAACAAAGTGCCGGTTAGATGAAAAAATACAGTTATCTTAAAGGGAAACAACCCTCCAGACCAGCACTACCTCAGGATTATGGTTTTGTTTTTTTTACAGAACAGACTCCACAGGCTCTCGAAGCAATATGCCTTGCTTGATTTAGGGGGCAAGGCTTATTGCTGAGGCTCCTCTAAAAAAATGTGGGGAAGTGGGGGGAGGGACCCCGCTCGAGACCCGCCGGGTTTGACACCCCCGAGGTTGGACAGACCCCCAAACAGGGCCCACCCAAGCTCTGTCCGGCCAAAAAACCCCTAAACAAATTCCAACAGCCCTACCAAGGGAGAGGGGTACAGATCACTCAACACCTTCTGGAGACTGAAGTAATAATAATAATAATAATAATAATAACTTTATTCTTATATACCGCCAGCAATCTTGCGACTTCTAGGCGGTTTACATTAAATAGAAACTGTAAATACAATAAATAATAGCTGTAGATACAATGAATAGAGCTGTACATACAACGAATTGAAGAGAATAACAGTGTGCATCTGATAATGTCATCATTAATAATAGTACCAACAGTTTGTGTGTAGGGTTAGGGTTAACATTTTACAAGTTCTGGTATATGATGATGTTACAAGGGGGGTTGATGGCCTGGTTCGTTGTCTAGGTATTTCAGGAACAGGTAAGTTTTTAGGTGTTTCCTAAATTCTCCATAATTGTTCGTGTAGACTGGTGAGAATAGAGAAGGGGATATCTTATGTACTATCTCACAGTTTTGTTTTCAGTCTCCACCTGCTGGTCATGATTGGATATATACCCATTCGTAAAGATTAACCTCTACTGGTCTGGAGAGTGCTAAAGAATAGCTCCCTTCGGAGGGAGATGTTGCAATAGTTAGACTCTGCAGCTTATCTGCTGACATCCGACATGTTTCATATCATCTTGGCCCAGCCACTGGTGGGATGAAGCTGTCTCTTTATGAGCTTTACAGGATCCTGGGTTTTCTGTTTTAACCTTAACGCACAGAGATCTCCACAAAGCTCTTGCCACTTTATCTTCAGCAACTCTGGAATCAGTTGTACAGGAACGGTAAGTGTTTCCTACCCCCCCACACACACACATCTCAGCTTCCCTTCCCAGGGCTTGCCAAAAAAGGTGATCTGTTGGCAGAGGGTTTTAAGAGTGGATACAGTGGATCCTGCCAGGAGGATGAAGACTAGATGACCACTTGAAGTTTCCTTTGTCCATTCTGTGACTATAATTTCAGCTTTAGCTGACCTTCTTTTGAATGGTTTGATGGTGGTAATTGCCTTTCTAGCTGGCTTAGGAAAACCTCCAGGGGGGACTAGGCAGGTCAAGAAGAAGATTGTAGGAAGTGCAGTGCAGGGGATCCTGCTGCTTTCCTTTAGGCTAGGGGTGTCAAATGTCAGTCCTCAAGGGCTGCAATCCAGTCGGATTTTCAGGATTTCCCCAATGAGATCTATTTGCATGCACGGCTTTCTTTGTATGCTAATAGATCTCATGCATATTCATTGGGGAAATCCTGAAAACCCGACTGGATTGCGGCCCTCGAGGACCGACATTTGACACCCCTGCTTTAGGCTGTCTTGAAACAATAAAAATACACCATATCCTTCATCACGAAAATTACACAAACATGATGATTACTGGAGAGAACATAAGAATAGCCATACTGGATCAGCCCAGTGTCCTGTTTCCACAATGGCCAATCCTGGCAGAAACCCAAAGAGCAAAATTCCAAGCTACCAATCCCAGAGCTCGATAGCAGGCTATGGAATTTTTCCTTCAGGAATTTGTCCAAACCTTTTTTAAACCCAGCTATGCTAACTGCTGTTATCCTCTGCTACTCTTTGAGTTTTGGCCAGGTACTAGTGACTTGGATTGACCACCGTGAGAATGGGCTACTGGGCTTGATGGACTATTGGTCTGACTCAGTAAGGCTATTCTTAAGTTCTCCTCCTTCTGTGTTGGTCAGAAATGTCTTGTCTTCAGAGTGATCTCACCCAAGTGTATTTTAACAAGCAATGACTGCATTTGAACCCTTTCCTCTATAAGATTTTTGAGCTATGGCTAGATGATGCCCCTGAATGTTGGCTTTTTCTCACAGTTTTGGCTCCCGCTGCGCCCGGATCTTTCGCCTGATCCTCCGGAAGAGACACCTGGAGCAGAAGCAGGTGGAGGATTTTGCCATGGTTCCCGCCAAAGAAGCCAAAGATATGCTCTATCAGCTGCTGTCTGAGAACCTGGTGTTCTTGCAGGTGACATTTTGCGATCAGTCCGATTTATCTTTCATTTATTAGAGCATTAAGAAGCAGCTTGGGGTGAGAGAGAACAAAACAAGATTTTCATTAAAATCGGGGAGCAAAGGCAAGCCAGGCGTTATTCGGCCCATTGCGGGCAGCATTTCTTTAAACACTGGTCGCCGCAGACTGAATTAGACTCAGATATTCAGAGCTGGCCTGTGCCCGGATACTGGCACTGAATATCCAGATTTTTTGACAGCTTTCAGAATTTATCTGGGTAAAGATGATGTTCGATGCTGGTACCTGGATTGCTCTCTGGGCAAGTTAGAACTGCTGGGTACGCGCTCCTGCTCGCCAATCGGTTATCCAGGCACCAGTCCTTTATTGGCTCGTCTTTGTGTTTTCCTTTGGACTGATGGGAGTTTCTCTCTCTGAATAGGAAATTCCCAAAACTCCAGATCATGCCCCATCAAGGACCTTCTACTTGTACGCAGTGAACACCCTCTCTTCCTCTCGTCTGCTGCTGCAACGCTGCTACAAGGTACGGCAGCACTCTACCCGGGTTTGATATAATCCAAACGCGCTTCCGGAAGTTGTGATAGCACCAGAGCACACTACAGGGTTTCAAGGAAGGTTTAGATAGGTTCCTAAAGGATGAGGGGATTGAGGGTAACAGATAGATGTAGAGGTAGGTTACAGAAATGGTCAGGAACCACTTCACAGGTCACAGACCTGATGGGCCGCTGCGGGAGCAGACCGCTGGGCGCGATGGACCTCTGGTCTGACCCACTGGTGGCAACTTCTTATGTTCTTATGTTTTCTATGCCGCTATTTCACCCTTACTGCAGTTAAAGAAAGATACGGTCCAAGCCTCGTGCATAATTTTAGCTGCCGAATGATAATGGGGGATATTAAAGTAATATGCACAAATTCCTCTCCCCTTGGCGATGTGTAACCTTCCTTGCTTCGACTTTGCAGACTGTGGCCAACTTGATTGAAAGGCGTCTGTTTGAAACAAAGGAGAACAAGTAAGTCTGCCTTTGGTATGCCCTCAGCAGTATTCTTTATAAAGGGACTTGGATAAGAGAGGCAGTGGTTATTGAATGGGAATGAAAACATGGTAGCAGGGTACGGTGCTACCATAGTGCACCAGAAGTGGGTTCAAAGCTCTGGTCTTAAAACTGTCGCTCATTTAAACTGACCGGCAAGAGCGGCTTCTTGTGGTGGAATGAATGAAGCGTGCGGCTTGCTTCCTTGTGTTTTTATTAATGTATTTATTTTGCAAATTTATATCTCGCTCTGACTAGACGATCTAGGTGGGTTCCAAAGAAAATCTGTATAATGTAATTAAATAGTAACAAAACAGGAGAGCAATCCGCTTTGAACCGAAAGGTAATGGCAGAATAGAAATATGTAATGTAATGTAAATTTAAAGACAGGATTTCTCACTTCATGAATATCACCAACAACAAAAAAATCCTTATACATAGTAACATAGTAGATGACGGCTAATAAAGACCTGAACGGTCCATCCAGTCTGCCCAACCTGATTCAATTTAATTTTTTTTTTCCTTCGCTATTTCTGGGCAAGAATCCAAAGCTCTGCCCGGTACTGTTCTTAGGTTCCAACTCCTGAAGTCTCCGTCAAAGCTCACTCCAGTCCATCTACACCCTCCCAGCCACTTAAGCCCTCCCCAGCCCATCCTCCACCAAACGGCCATAAACGGACACAGACCGTGCAAGTCTGCCCAGTACTGGCCTTAGTTCTTCAATATTTGCTATTATTTTCTGATTCTAGATCTTCTGTGTTAATCCCACGCTTTTTTTTAACTCCGTCACCGTTTTGTTTGGGATAGATTAAATTATTCATTCTGGTGGGAATCCCTATGTTATATCTTTAAAATGGAAAAGTTTATGGTCATTCAGAAGGGTTATAAAAAATTTATGGAAGTTTGGGAACCATTAACTAAATATTGTAAAGATATGATAATACTGCTTGTCTTGCTCCCCAGGCTGGAGTTCTTTTTTTTTTTTTTTATATTCTTTATTCATTTTTTAAAACTTGAATTGTCACAAAAGATGATGCATTTATTTACATAACTTAATATCATTACAGCACAATATACGTAACAGAATAAAGACAAAACTTATTTTCTCCCACCCATTCTCAGTTTACAAACATCTCATAAAATACTTGTAATCAACCCTTCTATATTTCTTAACAAAAGCCAAAACATATCCCCCTCCCCCCTCCTTGGATGTGCATGTTTTCCCCAAATTATACAAATAAATCAATGTGCCATACTCAAATTCCAAAAAACATTCAAACAAAGAATAATGTACTAGGCAGGAGAGGAAATTACAGACATTGATTGTTATGATTGTTGAGTTTAATTATCAAAATATTGGGGGAGTGCAGGCCTGAAAGTTAATGGAGAGTATAAAAGTAAAGGTTACCTAAAGCACTGCCTCGAAGAGCTGACCTGAAGCCTCATCCCTTTGTCATATGTGCTGCAGATGAAAACTGACTATACCGCTACTGATTTGGAAACACGCTTTGGTCTCATCTGTCGGTGTTACATTGGATTTGGGCTCTCCTGCTAGCAGATCAGTAATCATTAGGCTACAACTATGGGGGATGCCGGTCACGATTAGGCCATACTCTGTCTTTATAGGCGTCTGCTGGAGAAGTCGCAGCGGATTGAGGCCATCATCGCTTCCATGCAGGCTACGGGGGCGGAGGAAACGCAGCTTCAGGAGATTGAAGAGATGATCACAGCCCCAGAGCGTCAGCAGCTGGAGGCTTTGAAGCACAATGTGAACAGGTCAGAAAGGAGGATGGCCTTGAAGAGCATGCTGACAAAATCTCAAATATATTTATAGCTTTTATTTAAAAAAAAAAAAAGAATAATAATGATACCACCAGGATTGTACATTTCCTAACAGTTTGCAATGAACAATAAGTTCAGATGGGGTACAAAGAGTCACTTGGACTGGCTAGGAAGTTATAAAAAGTGTCAGACTGCAGTGGAAATGTATGATATGTTTAGCTTGCACAGTTCATTTTAAATAATTTTTTTCATATAATATTTGAGGATCTTTTATTCTTTAAGTGGTTCTTTTTGACAGAGAAAGCCACAGTAAGACAATTCAGCTCCCTTCTTACTAGTTCCCAGAGGCACAGGGAGATAAAGAAACTTGCCCTGGTCTAGCTGGGGATTAGAACTGTGGAGTAGGGTGATAAAAGTGACTCGTGCAACTTCAGAGAATCAGATCAGAGCAGGGATTAGGACTGAGGGCCAGAGAGATCCAGGTAGGTCACCTTGTGACCCTGGGCAAGTCACTTAATCCCCCATTAGGTAGGGTGTGAGCCCACCAGGACATATAGGGAAAAGTGCTTGAGTACCTGAATGTAAACCACTTTTAGGTTGTAAAATTAATTAATGGGATAGTTCTAGTCTTCACAGCAGGGACTCCGTCACACCTGCTGATGCAGGAGTCTCTACAGCAAATGTCGCAATGTGCTCTACCTATCTCTAACCTCTCTCTCCCCCGCTCGTTATTGCAGGATCGATGCCAGTGAAAATCAGGTGGATGAAACCATCTTCATCCTGGAGTCTTACATAGAAAGCACCAGCGCAAAACACTAAGACAAGGAGTCCAGAATTCTACAGGGTTGCCGATATGGGCAGGAAACGCTGCTACATTGGCAAAGAACAGTGTACTTCGTGGGCATTTCTTTTACAGAGGCAGGAGCTTGAATTTGGAACTGAAAACAAACCGTTAAAAAGGCCCTACGGCGTGCCATCGTGCTTTGTCACTTCAGTGGTGTTGACACATCCCTAAGGCACCCGCAGGACCCTGTTTTAAAATCGTATTCAAAATAAATACCAGTATGTATGAAGTGGATCTTGTGATGTATGTTATATTTTTTATATTAAATTGTATATGATTTATGTTGAGTCTTTTAATCGGTGGGATTTTTAAACTCCTCTTCAGGTTGAGTCGCATTCCTTTCAAATGTGTAGAGCGAAACCAGACTGCATGTACATTGCAGTTGAGTTCAGCCACCCAGTTTTTCTTATAACTTTAAGTATAATCTGAAACCTATGCACCAGAGGACGTAATAGGACAGAGTACGGTACTGGAGTTCAAGAAAGGATTGGACAATTTCCTACTGGAAAAAGGGATAGAAGGGTATAGATAGAGGGCTACTGCACAGGTCCTGGACCTGTTGGGCCGCCGCGTGAGTGGACTGCTGGGCACGATGGACCTCGGGTCTGACCCAGTGGAGGCACTGCTTATGTTCTAACATCTTTTTCTCTTCAGCATATCCACATTCAAACTGTGTCCTCCAGAACTAGGGAGTCTTGGCAATTTTTAGCCCTCACATTACATTGTGTCTGCAATCAGGTTTTGCTTCAATCACTGACATTTTCAGCTTCTTCAATCCACTAGAGACTCGAGCTCATCACTTAGCATCTCTAGAACTCTTTTCAGAAAGACCAGAGAGACGGGTTTTTTTTTCACTCTCATATTCCAAACATTGCTGATGGAATACTTCCATCCCACCTCTGCCTACAAGGTGTCTTTTTAGAACACAGGACATGATCCTTCAAACCCAGTATCCTGTGTCCCACCCAGTCACTCAGATGAAACATCTGGCACATCCATGCTGAGCCAGACCAATAATCTCATGTTAATTTACCTGCATAGGAACTCACAAATTGCTTGCAGAAAACTGTCAGTCCTCTTTTCAACTCTACCTCCTTCCCAGGGAGTTGCTCCTGCCCCCTCAGTTTGTTCTCTGTAAGCAAGTCGCTCAAAGGTGTTTCTGCTCTGCGGTTTTATTATTTTCGGATATTTTGAAGTGTTCAATTGGAGGTTCAGTCAACTTCAGTGCCCAGAGGATACCACTTGTTGAGACCTCTACCTGGCAGAAGATGCAAACTCGTGTTGTGGACGTCTGCTGCTAGCAAGATCGGCTCTCAGGGACACCTGACTAACCAGCTTGCCTCTCTATTTTTGAAGTTCAGGGGCTACGTCCCCTGTGTGGCTGCTCACAGCCCTGATTTATTCAGGAGCTTGAGCGCAGGCTGTTAGGCTTCTTCTCGGCTCAGCCAGGATTAATAGTGGGCTGGCTGCGTGATCCCTACCCCCTTTCCCAATAGGAGGGGCCGTTTGATGATTTTATTAATCTGTTGATGTTTTTATTATTTTTCATGCCATTTGATACACTTCATAAACTTCTATTGTCTTTTGGTTTTATTTATGCAGTCTTTCTTTTTATTCATGTAGAGTGTATTCTTTTCAGACCATTTGACGCAGGCCTCCATCTGGGGGCCGAAACACGGACCGTGTCGGGTCATCAACCTGATCCTTTCAATATAAGGACATCTCGTTTATAGGACTTTTTATACACGTGTTTTTATTTCATGTGTTTCTGTATTTATTTTGAGTTTATAGAAATAAAAGATTGTCCCAAGGTTGACGTGTTCTGTTCCACTCCCCACTTGTTCTTTCTTTGTTGGATTTTACGTGGGGTTTCTGTTCCCTTTACTTTGTTCTATATTAATACCTTTCTCTATTGTCTCTATGTATTTATTACACCCTGCAATAATTAGAAATAAATTATTAATTCACTCTATTATATTATACTGTAAAGTTATTTCTTATTTCATTTCTCACAACCATGTTTTCACCTCACTCTCCACTCCTGTCTTCTTCCATAATACTATCATTGGAATGATATTTTAGATTCTTATATTTCTGACCTAAAGAAGATTTTGGAGACGTTGCAAAGGGATACTAGTTTTTTATTGAAGTAAAGTTATTAAAATACAAGAACAACCGAAATCCCAACTAGGTTCCAGTGTTGGCGACTGCTTTGCCTTCTTCAGGGGCCAATGTTGATCTTTTTTTTTTTTTTTTTTTTATAAACAAATACCAGTCCTACCCCCTGTAGGACCTTCAAAAATTCTTCTGCAATAAGTTCGCGGGAAGGGATGAACACCTAAGTATTAAACTCTTTCCAAAAAAAAAAACCCAACACAGTTGGGATTTCGGTTGTTTTTGTATTTTAGTAACTTTACTTCAATAAAAGACTTATATCCCTTTGTTGGTAGCGACATCTCTAGTGCCTCTTTTTGCTGTTTTTTTTATAGTAGCTCAAGGCTTTGTTTTTTCTTTTTTTGTTCTCTAAAGAAGATATTGCCTTTAAAAGCTAGTCAAAAATGTATTGTCAGTCCAATTAGAAAGAAAATCTTGGGGGGGGGGGGGTTGTTTTATTTCTATTTAAGCTGTCATACAAAGTTGGGAACTGTGGGCCTTGAGCTATGCTGCAAAAGTGTCCTTTGAAATCTCTTGTGTTAAGGGAGAGAGGCTGTGATGGTACAATGGTGCTTTGCTGCTCTGCAGTTCAGGCTGCCTGGCACCAGAGGGCACCCCTCCAGCCTTCCCCTGCCTAGAAGCTGCACTTCCCTACCCTTCTCTTCCTGAAGGCAGCCAGCCAGCCACTTCCTGTGTGACCTGCTATCTCACCCTACCAGCATACCAGGTGCCGCACAGTGGTTCCCCTGCTGAGCTACAAATATGGGGTAGGGGAAAGAAATGCATGCATCCTTCTAGCTTTCTCATTTGGGGAAAAGCCACAAAGATAAAAGGCAGAGCCTGATTTTTGCAGGGCATCAAGCTGTCTCTGGTGCGGGAACAATAGCCACAGCTGATTCTGGAGAGTTATTTATGGAGACTTTCAAGAAGGTGTTGGTATACCTGTCTAGAGAGAATTCCCTGCCCCGATGTGCTAAGTTTCTCCAGGTAACTAACATGGACTTACTGATGCAGTAAAACACTGCTTGTTTTAAGTGCATTTCCAAAGAATTTACTGAAGGTTATTTTTTTTTATTCTCACTTTTAAATATTTGAATAAAATGTGAATTATTTGCATTTTTTTCCTAGAATCAAATGCAGCCTTTTAGCTATGAATTGTGTGAGTATAAGAGATGAATCTTGCAAACAGATGGAATGTCTCACGCTTCTATTATTCTAAGAGAGAATAATTAGGGCTCCTTTTACGAAGGTATGCTAGCGGTCTTAGCACACGCTAACGCCTCCATAGAGCTGGCGTTAGTATTTTCCGTGTAGCGCAGGATTGGTGCACTGTAACGTGCGCTAAAAACACTAGCGCACCTTCGTAAAAGGAGCCCTAAGAATCAAGTTGAATTTATGAAAAAGGAAAGAAAAGATAACTTGACAAATGATTTAAGAATAGGACAAGCACCTGGTTTTGCCCCAGCTGCTGTTTGGTACATTTTAAACATGGTCACCTATAAGGAGATGGCATGTTAGCATGTTAAATTTTGTCTGTTTTCTTGGTCCTTCTCCCGTAAGATGAGTGCAGAACTGCCAAGTTACCCATTCCAGGAGGGAGACTGTATGGCCAGTCCTGGATTTATTGCAATGCCTGGTGCATTATGGGACTTTCAGCACCGATTTCAATGGATAGAATCGTGGACTACAAATAATACACTGATTTGGGATGGAAGGTTAGGGTTGCCAGATTTTCCAATCAGAAAATCCGGACCCCTAGACCTGCCCAGTTCCGCCTATCCCTGCCCTAATCCCGCCCCCCCCCCAGGCCTATGCGAGCCCCCCCTCCCCCTGCTGACTGCTCTTGTCGGGCAGAAAGTCCATGCATGCTGCATTCACGGACTTCCTCCCTGCCCGACGCGATTTGAGGAGGCTTTTCAAAACCCGAACAAAGTGCCGGGTTTTGAAAAGCTGTCTGGACCCCCAGACATGCCCTCAAAAGGAGGACATGTCGGGGAAATCCGGACTTCTGGTAACCTTATGTAAGGTGGAATGGGTAACTTGGCAGCTCGAGTGAATAAGGTCACATTGACCCAGGCCCAGGCTGACGTGGAGTTCCAGTTCATGGTTTCAATGCATTTCATCTCTAAAGCAGGAACTACATGTCCCTAAATGCAATGGGGCTCAGCCTGTTATGAGCAGATGTTGGTCTTCGCTTGTCTGCCAATTTGTTGCAGGTCTTCTGCCTCCCTTCTCATTCCTGTATCAACAATGTGTTGTAGAGCGTCACGGGGGAGTTCTGTGCTCCGCAGGAGGACAAGACCTTTGTCAGCTGTGGACTGGACAGGAACAGGTTCATCATCTCGGACAGAGAGTTCTGTGATTCCACCAGGGTGCTCCTCCAGGTGAGTAGCAAGGGTAATGACAAAGGCTCCTAATGTGCACCCTCCAGAAACTAATTCTGGGTGCCCTGTTACAGAATTGCCCCCCTTAGAGCGGTGGTTCCCTTTCCCAGCCCTGTCCTGGAGGACCACCAGCCAGTCGGATTTTTGGGATGGCCCTAATGAATATGCATGGGGCAGATCTGCACCCTTATCATCTTCATTACATGCAAATCTCTTTCATGCATATTCATTAGGGCCATTCCAAAAACCCGACTGGCTAGTGGTCCTCCAGGACAGAGTAAGATTTTCAGGATAGCCCTAATGAATATGCATGAAAGAGATTTGCATGTAATGAAGATGATAGGGGTGCAGATCTGCCCCATGAAATTCATTAGGCTATCCCGAAAACCCGACTGGCTAGTGGTCCTCCAGGACAGGGTTGGGGACCACTGCATTAGAGGACAAAGTAATATTAATTAATATGTCAGAATAACTGATCCAGTAAGTATGGCGACACAGAGGGTTTTTTTTTTTAAATTTCCCCAGAGACACAGCTGTTAAGCAGAAGAGCTGGCACTCCGTTTGCTTCTGGTCTTTCTTTAGCTAGATTTATCTAAGGCTTTTGGTTATATGCAGTGTTGTTAATCAAAGTGTCAATGTTTGGTTTAGAAGTTTGCCAAGCTGTAACCCTGTGTCCATTTCTGCGTCACCAAAAGCATGGCCATTCAGAGTCTAGTCCCACAAATCAGGAAGGCAGTTGTATAGAAAGATATTTCCACTGTTCTAGTGGCAGAAATGCCCTTTAAAATTACACTCTGAGCTACCGTATTTTCAACCCCCCCAGAGGCCCTCATTTTGCCCTATCAAGAATTTCCCTGAGGAACAGACTTCCACCCTGCCACACGGTGTCCTTGACCGAGGGGTGGACGTGGGGGTCGCTGTGATCTTGCAGTCAATCGACACCAAAGTTCTCCTCACCAGAAGGGCTGCTAATCTCCACACCTTCCCCAATGTTTGGGTGCCTCCAGGTAAGATCAGGTCTCTAGGTGTTCAGAGAAGAGAGTCACTTGCTCTGCCCTAGACAGTTAGCTGTGTTTTAAATCTAGTTTCTGGCCTGGCTCCAGATCTGAAGTGAGCATTGTTATAAATCCTCACCTGCTGCAATTTTTCATTTCTCAGGTGGACACATAGAACCACACGAGCAGGTGAGGAAGAGCTGACGTTAGGATGCTGGTTCATCTCTGAGCACCGATGGAGAAGTTGCCACAGCTGCTGTTTAAATCCAGCACAGCTCTAAAAACAGAGCATCACTCTATTCTGCCTTATTTCTGTTTTCAAATTTGTGAACAGAATACCTCTGTTTTAAGACAAATCCCTTGTTTCAAGCTCTCAAAGGCACAGAGAGTTGTGACTCCCCTTAAAATTGTACAGAGAGCCAGTGGCAGAGGCAAGGATTAGTACTGAGGCATAAGGAGATAAAGTGATTTGCTGACGATCGGAATCAGTGGTCGAGGGGTCTCTTTAGTCTGATTCAGGGGACATCACATGAATAATAGTGCAAATGCTATAAGTCCTTCCTTCACATTGCAAAAATGATTTAAACTGCATTCACATGCTGTTGTATACTGGCTCAGTATTGGATATATGACTCTTTTGGACAATGGCGGTAGTTGCCTCCCACCCCAGCAAAGTTCACGTGCCTCATGACATCATTTGATTGTATGGTGCCAGAGTTTTGGCCATTAAGGGGGGTGATAGAGGAAGTAGACAGGGAGACATCCTGCTCCCACCAGCCTCTACCCTTCCCTGTCACTCACTCTCTCTCTGTCACTTCTAGCTATTGGATGCGGGGCGGCGGGAGCTGGCGGAGGAGACAGGCCTACAGCTCCAGGAGGGATCATATTCCTGCAGACTGCTGGGCCTCTGGGAGGTATGGGCTCCTGATCTGGTTGGAGTGAAGAACTTAGAAAACTGAACTGCAGTAATAAGGAGGTTCCTCGCAGAAAAAAAACCCCAAACATCTGTTCAGAGTTCCTAAAATTTAGAGGTTGAACGTTGAGCTGTAGTTTTCACATAGACAAAAAAATGGGCAGCGTCCTTTAGTCAAGCTTTGCCAGTTTTTAAAATGTTATTTCTGGCTGTATACGTTTTTCTGAGTTCTTTCTCCATCTTTGTTCCCCAGTCTGTCTTCCCAACCATGCTGACCCTGGGCCTGCCCAAACGGCATCATATTGTGGCGTATTTGCTCCTTCTGTCCCGTGAGACACATCTTCAGCTGCAGGTGAGACTCCCCCCCCCCCCCCCCTCCGCCTTGCCTTCTAAATTGCATGTAGTGATAGCAGGAACAAGACAAAAACCTCCCCAAAGCTTTGCAGCTACTTACAATTAGTCGGTATTTTTAGACTGCCTCTCCAACTTGAGCTTAAAGGGGTTTATATCTTCCTCAAAAGAGTTTGTGGAGATTTGAAGGAATAAAAGATGGAGCAACCTGTCCAACGGTCACAAGTAGCGGCAATGGGAGGAGCAGGCGTTGAAAACGGGACATTTTGTCCCAAAGCTGTGCTTGGGGACAACAGGACAGGCTACCTAAAAACGTTAGCCAGACAAGACCCATGGGATTAACCTGCCGGCTACAGACCCAAATCTGCTTCTTTTCCACACAGGCAGAGCTTACCCCCACACTGGGGAGCTCTGATGCACTGAAATCCACAAAAACCTAAAAAAAAAAATCCCAACACTGAAAATAATAAATCTACAGAGCAGATCAGAAAGATACCATCTGGCTTGCATACAGAAGGAAAACCTGAAGGGGCAGTAGAGCCCTCTGGAGAAGGAGGAAAAGTTGAAACCCTAGATCGAATTCTATGGGGAGAATACCTTCTGTCCACAATGACACACCTATTGTCCTAAACATTGAAACGCCACCCCCTACTGGTAGCCTTACAGTTGGAGGTTTCCCGTTCAACTTAGAGCAGCGGTTCTTAACTCAGTCCTTGGCAAAATACCTAGCTTGTCATGTTTTCTGGATACCCATGATGAATATGCATGAGATAAATTTACATGCTCTACCTCCTTTGTATGCATATATCCTGGCTGGGTTGCTAATCCCTGGGTTAGAGGAAACAGTGCCTATGTGGGCACTTGTGCACGATCTTTATTTTGCATCGTGTGTATGCACATGGGCAGAGTTTGGGCGGGACTCACACTTACACCCGTACCTTAGAATAGTGTTTTCTCAACTCGGTCCTGGAGGACCCCCTTGCCAGTCAGGTTTTCAGGATATCCACATTGAATTTGCACCCACTGCCTTCATTATATGCAAATGTCTTTCATGCCTTAGACTATTTTGCCAATTAGGCACCCATAGTTACTCCAACCTTGGCTGGTGCTAAGTGCGTCTATACCTGGTTACAAGTATTTTATAAAGGAAAGTGACTTTGCTCATGTTGCAGTCTAACTCCCCTGGACACACCTACATTAAAAAGTATGCACCAGCTTGCACCGCACATATTTTCAGTGCATTTTGTTTGCAAAATTACCTTCTATATGCTCCTCCTGGCAACATGGGTCTGCTGTAACACCTAATCACCTTGTTCTCTTCTTAACCCTCTTCCCCCTTTACCCCCAGCTGATGGCACGCTGTCTCCCGTTTCAGGCACAACTGCGTCCAAATCAAACAGAGGTGAGCGCCAGTGTCTGGCTGGAGCCTAGGATGGTGGAGGCAATTGTGGCGATGGTGGATGGGGCAGAGAATTCCGGGACGATCCTAGTCGGCCTCCCACCAACAGTACAGTAAGTACAGTCTTGCAAAGAGAACGTCTGTGCCTGATCTGGCTGTAAACAGACTTTAGATATTCAGCTAAACAAATGGTTTCATTTCCTTTTAGTCAGCACTTGTGGGAGTGACTGGGCTGTTACTAGAAGCATCTTATGACTGATTTGGAAGCAAGTTGAAATTAATCCCCTGTCATTTTACCTCTGTGGGCATAAAATGTGGTATTACTTGTATGAGGCCTGTATGAGTTTACTTTGATGGGTGTAAAAAATTGGCCCTCATAAGCCACCATAGCGGTGTCATCACCCGTTTTCAGGTTTAATTTGCTTTCTGCACATAGAGTCGCCGAGCTGTGTAATGGAGCGGTGAAGACCACTATGCTTCCTGTATCAAGGTTCCTGAACACTGTACCAGCTGCAGGGGTGGACCTGGAACGTGTCAGCACAGGAACCAAATACGCTCTTCAGCTGTGGCTGAACATCTTACCACAGCTGGACCAATGACATCTCGTATTCCCTCTTCATTACATTAGTCAGTGCTTATATACCACAAATACCTATACAAGTTCACAGCAGTTTACAATCAGCAAGAAGAACAATTAAAACATGAAAAACTATAAAATGCACACATCCTTTTGCTTTTAATACAAATTTGCTAAAAAGATACATTTTATGTATTTTTTTCTAAAACTCTTATACTTAGTCTGAGAAGTAACTTGAACTGGTAAGTTTTTCCAGTTTTACCAGCTTGATAGGTAAAGGTTGACCTAAACATTTTAACATATTTTTTTTTCCTCACCTCTGAAAATCGAAACGGGGATATCATTCTTAGATTGTACCTCTTTCTGTGAGGTGGGGGTGTTGCTATGATCGTGGAGGACATCAGAGTCCAGTCCTCCGCGGTTGTTGGGTGAAATCGTATACCCTGTTTTCTATTGCTGTTGTACTTGCTTAATAAAATAGATTGGAACTAAAAAAAAAACAAAAAAACTTGCCTTTTCCAATGCAAAACCTAATAAATGTATAAATATATTAAAGAGTGTTGGAGATAGTGGAGAACCCTGGGGGACCCCCCCACATGATAAAGTCCAAGTATCTGAGACTATGGAATGCATTTTAACCTTCTATGTTCTTGCCCCCAAAAAACCTCTAAACCAAGATGACACCAATACGATCTAGCAATTGGCTTAATATCTCACGATCAACAAGACTGGAAGCACTTGTAAGATCAAACTGCATAATCAGCATTCTAATACCCTCGGTAATTCTGGATTTTAGTCCATCCATCAATGTCCCTAACACCGTTTCAGTACCGACTCCTATCGTAAATCCTGACTGAGAGGAATATAAAATATCAAATTTATCCAAATGCCTTGACAGGTGTTTGTTTATCAGATCCTTCATAATTTTTACCAAGAAGAAACCTGGTCCTGCATACCCTGAGAATCCTTTAAATTTGGGGTTAAAACAATGTCTCTTAAATTTAGCATCACAATTCTTTCTACATTAGTCCACTTGTCTGTCCAGCCTCAAACCTTCTCCCACATGATCTCTATATATGCAGCTGTAATGATTACGCTGGAGAGCACAGGGAACAGGTAAAGGGACACAGAGCCTGTCACCTCTAGGACCGGAGGGCTTAGGGAATGGACACAGGGATAGACAGCCCAACAACTCGAGGATTCACAGGATGGACACAGAAACTGTCACCGCTAAGACTCGAGGGCACAGGTATACAGAGCCTATCACCTTTAGGGTTGAAAGTCTTAGAGAATGGACACAGGGACCAGACCCTGTCACCTCCCTATGTTGATTGCCTCTTTAGTTTGCTGTAGTCTGGTGTGCAAATCAGAAACAGTTGCCCACCCTCCTAGGTATCCTTTCAGAGTAAGATGGTGGGGCACGAGTGTGTAGGCTGTACCCTATCTGTAATACATAGAGGACTTTGTATTGTCAGTCCAACACTTCCTGGAGTGCTCTATGTACAGAAAACAATTTAAAACCCCAAACCCACCAGTAAATTCATAAGCACTGAGGAGTAGAAGTCTTTAAAAACAGCTTTCCCGTGGCCACTTCCTTTTCCCATCTGCAAAACTTGGGCCTGGGAACATTGGAGGGGGGGCCACAAATTGTTTTCATTGGATCCAGTTTCGAAAATGAAACTGGCTACTTTCTAATACTTGTAAAAACTCCTGCTTATCTTGTAATTTATGCTCCGTTCCTGCTAATTCAAGGATAGTCCCCATCTCCTGCCATGTCTACTGAAAACCCTTCTGCCCTCCTCATCTACATGTATTTGGACAGAGCCACTGATTCCAGCAGGTGCTCCGAAGCTTATTATAAACCTACCTAACCAGATCTGTTTTGTTTTTTTTACTAAATTTGCTCTGAAAAGAAACAAATGAGAAAATCAATTTTTATTTCTTGATTTTAAATAAATAAATGTTTTAGGAATTAAGCAGTGTATAATTATTTCCATGGTCCCCACAAAAGGTCTACCCTCATTACTGAGTTGTAACAGCATCTGACCTTTCCGGAAGGGGATTATTTGGGTATATAGCTGGGTTTTTGGGTACAAGATGTCCTTTGTGAAATCAGCTTTCTTAGTCACCGATTCAAATGAAGAAGCACGCCCTTAGGCTTCCTGATTTCAAGGGAGAAGTGGTGGAAATTCTAGAAGCTTCAGCTAGGAAGTGATGTTATAAGCAAACATGAGGCATAATGCCTCATACCAATGTCACTTCCTGTCTTAAGGTTTCATAAAACGGCTATTGCCTTTGATTTATGTTTTGGGGAGCCTCCACTACTGGCCCCCCCTGCAGCTAAATACCTAGGATTTCATTTCATAAATCTTCTTCTGGCTTTTTCCAATCCCCTGCCAGGATTCTTATTTAATTAATGATGGTACAGAGGGGAATGTGTCGTGATTTCACCATCTTCTTCTTTCTGTATTTCTCAGCCGCCCAAGCGTGAACACTGTGCACTCTCGTATCTGCAATTCTCCCCAGTTAAAGCCACAGTCCTGCTTGAAGAGTGCTTGCAGCATGGCCCGAGCCTTGCTGATTCAAAGAGACGTGGCAGCTTGCTGCTCTGCCCTTGTGGGGTGGTTGTTTGTTTTTTAAACTTTACCGCTTTTTGCTGTCTTCACCATTATGGTTCATGCCCATTAATGCATTAAAAACAACCAGGTATGGCCAGAAAGCCTGGACCAGCTTAAAGTCAGATTTTTCTTGCCATCCGAGAGTTGAGAGCTCAGCAGGTGCCTGATCTCTGCAAAATACACAGAATTTGAAAAAAAAAAAAAAGTTCTAAAACGATCTTTAAGAAAAAGTCATAACCTGTGAGCCAAGGCACTCCCCACGTGTGCAGAGATATAAAAGATGAATTGGGGCACATGCAGCTGATCGAGGGAGCCCCGAAATGACGGCCTCCAGAGGCCACTTCATGACTCAATTCCTCACAGGAAAGACACAGCAAGGTCGCCTTTGCCTTGTAGTGTAGGGTGGTGGGGGGGTCTCCCATGAACCCTAACATCCATAGCTTGTCGATCTAAGCTGTTCTCGGCTAGTCTAAGGAGATGATGTCGGAACGACATCCTGAAAGTGCAGCAGTGGTGGTGGTGCTGCTTATCGCCCCGCTGTGAGCAAAGCTATCGCGGAGCGAGGTTGTGGATACAATGCTACTGATCCTGCCGCTTGCGGGGCTGGAAGCGCTGTGGGATGCCCCCATGATAGGGGCCAGAGGATTCGTGTAGTGGGTCGGGGTGCTTCTGTATTGGAAGAAATGGCTCAGGCCGTCCTGCTCGTCCAAGGAGGTGATGACGGAAGGGCTGTAATGCTGCTGGGAGAGAGAGAGAGTGTTCAGAAAAGCAATGATGGCTTTATAGCTGCTGGCCTCCCCTTCTCCACCCTGTCTTAGGATGCCCCAGCCTCCTCAAGTCTTTCTTGTTGTAAAAGTACATTTCATCAGCACACCACAAAACCTTTACCCCTCTGAATCGATCAAACAGAATTCTGCCGCTTACCTGACTCTCGTTCTGAAGGAAAGAAAATAGATCCAGACCTATGGAAACAATGAAAAAGGATGTACTGTAAATAGGCCAGGTATCTGCAGTAGAAAAGAGCATGATTTTAATTGCTATTCAGAAGCCTAAAGAAGGTTTCATATTTTTTTAAAAATTTTTATTCCTGGTTTCTCATTGGTCAAGATCCTGGCTATTCCTGGGAGCAAATCACCTCCTCTCCCCAGTTGAGTTTTCTGTGGCCTCCCTGTTCAAATATCCTGTGACCAGGAACAGCCCAACCATTAGGCAAGACTAGGCAGTCGCCTAAGGCAGCAGCTTCTTGGAAGGAGCAAAAAGAAGTTGCAGTCAAAAGCAAAACAATAGGTTCTGAAAGCTGCACAAATAAGAGAATGACATGGGGACAGATTTTTCCCCGTCCCCATGAATTCTTTTCCTATCCCTGCAAGCTCCGTCCTCATCCGCACAAGCCTCAAACGCTTTAAAATCATAAGTGTTTTAGGTGTGTGGTTATGGCAGAGCTTAGAGGAATGGGGCAGGGACAGTGATAAAACTCGCGGGGACGGGAAGGAGAAATTGAGTTCTTGATACGCAAACTCAAAAGATCTCTCCGCACATCCTTTAACCTGGATTTTTGCAGGATGTTTGTGTTGACTGATGAGTTTCAAAATTGGGAGACGGGGCTGCAGGCTAGGGAGTGTGTGGTGCAGGGGTTAGAGCTACAGCCTTAGCACCCTGAGGCTGTGGGTTCAAATCCCTCGCTGCTCCTTGTGACCCTGGGCAAGTCACTTAATTCCCTCATTGCCCCAGGTACACTAGATAGAGTTTGAGCCCGCCGGGACAGATAGGGAAATATGATAAAGTACCTGAATGTAAACCAGTTAGGATATAAGTGGTATAGAAATAAATCAATTGAAGGGGAGTATGGCTCCTTTCAGAGCTCAAGTTTGGAGAGACTGAACTGGGAAAGTAGAGCAGCCATGATCACGAAACAAACAGGATCCTGAGCCACTGAAAGATGCGTGCTGCCTCCTCTACGGGGGTGACCAGGCCCCACCATTCAAAAGCTTCCCAAAGCAGGAAAGTGAGAAGGAGCAGGGCTGGCATTACTGTTACAAAATTATAACTGGATGGGCCGAGACACAGGGAGATAAGTGCTAAAGATCACACAGACCTTCTCTCCATTCACTTTTCTGTCTCAGTGTAGTCCTTAGGAAGCTACTTGTCTCCCCTCCCAAATAAAAACATAATCATTGGGCCTTAGGATTGGGTTCATGTATTGCAAATGTGTTTATTTATTCATTCATTGCTATAGCATAGCATGTCCTCCCCAGGAGCCCAGAACGGGTTACAAGGATCCATACGCTACCACTGGGCCATTCCTCACCTCCGTGAATATTATATGGGAGAAATAGAGGCGCTGAAAGAATGTCTTGTTCTGTAGAAGTTTATAAGCAACATGCCAACAGCCATTGACATCATGTCTCAGCAGTCAATAAGGTGCAACGCATTACAAAGAACCTGGTTCTCTATGTGGCAAGGCAGATACGGGCTAAAATCGATCATGATGTCATGCCACTGAAGGTATCATATGACTATTTTCAGCCAATCGGGAGCCATAGATTGCTTCCAAACATATGACATAATCTAACCTTGCAACCCTTATAAGGTCCCGGATTTCATTCTCTTTTACCTTGGATTTCTGAGGGCAGTTGGTAGGAAGGATGATAATCAGGAATAGGGAGGCTGGACAGGTAATCATTGCTGATGGTTGTCAGGTGAGGGCTTCGAAGCACAGAGGAAGCCTGAAGGTCAACACTCAGCATCCTGAAAGTGAAATTTTAGTTAATGAGACCTCTCTTGGATGTGAAACAAATCATCAGCTTGAACCCTCTGGATAGGCTTACCGTAGAGCTCCAAAGAAAAGAGGACGGGTTGAGACAGCTGGGGTTTTACTTCCATTGCTTTCAAAGAAAGTAAAACACAGATGTCTCGATCTGTCCTCATTGCTTTCAGTGGAAGTAAAACCTGGATGTCCCAATCCGTCTTCCTTTTTCTGGAGCCATATGGTAACCCTACTTTTGGAGATGTATATAGAGAAAAGGTTCTTAATTGCACACTAAACCATAAAAGCTCATTCATACCACTACATCAAAATGGAAGGTGAATCTATACCTGGAAACTTTGAGTTGGTGTAGGGGAATCATGGCAGGGGGAATGTGTGTCAACTTTCTTTCACAACCCTCATTATAATCTACACTCTGTCACATGTGTTCTTTCTTTTTCTCCTTCCCTCCTCCTACAAATCATTCCCTGTTCCCCAAATCGTGCACTGGAGTGGCTCCTTCCTACTTTGGATCCAAGTCCTGAAATTAGAGAGAGTTGCCAGGTGAACCCTTCCCCTCCAGTTCTTCCTCACACGCTGCCTGCAGTGTCTGGTCCAGCCTCATCAACTCCCTTCCTGTGAGGACAAGAGAGAAAAGGCTACAGCAGACACTACAGCGTAGGAAATAATTCTCCTGCTCCCTGCTTCAGTCTCTCCCCTTCTGTTCTCTGCAGGCTGGAATCTCTGCTCATTCAAAACAAAAGTTATAAGACTACAGTGGTACCTCGGAATCCGAACGCCCCTGAACGCGAGCGCTTTGGAATCCGAACTTTTTTTTGTAGTAAATTTTGCCCCAGAATCTGAATGCTGCTTTGGAATATTTAATATTTTACCTTAAAATCCAGTGTATTTCCTGTTAAAATTTGAGTTTCCATTATTTTCAATGGGAAAAATTGTCTTGGAACTCGAACGGGGTTCTGGAACGGATTAAGTTCGGATTCCAAGGCATCACTGTATAGCACTGCATAAGTATCAGTTATTCATCTCCGTTTAGTGACACTGCATAAAAGTCTATTTTTCCCATCCCCCCTGCCCCAGACTATATACAGGCAGTAAAGCACAGAACCCATTCTCAGGAAGAAATGACCCGTGTCACCATAAATATCAACACATCACCCTCCTGTCAATGTATGGGATTGGACAAAACATTACAAAGATGATTTGCTTCATTACAAGACTCATGATATTTTTAAATGTTAAATGTTACAATTTCAACTCTGCTTGAGGCATTGGGTCAGAATTTAGAGAGAAAATAACCCCTAACACCATGCTGAAACACTGGCTCAAAGGAGAGAATATCTCCTAACACCTTGCTGGGACACTGATTCAGAGGGGAAAATATCCCCTGATATGCTGGAACACTGGGTCAGTATCTGACCGCCCTGATAGAATGTTCTTCAATTTCTTGCCCTATCACATGATGGCAGATAAAGGCCAAAGGGCCCATCTAGCCTGCCCATCCGAGAGATCCCAGGTGCCTATCCCAGGCCCTTTTGAATTCAGACAAGAGCTAGCTCCCCTTCCCAGTGTTGCGAGTGTGTGAAATGAGATATGCAACTCTTACTAAGCTGGATAAGAGAGAAGCCACCCTACAGGCAGCTTGAAGAGCAGAAGGCTACCATCATCACCACTGGAGGAATGCAGACTACTGAGGATTTTGAGTCGGAGAGAAGTGGTCCTACCCCTTGGGCCCCGTCGTGGTGGAGATGGCCGTGGTGGTGACCAGGCATTGCTTCTTGGAAGGAGGTTGCTCCTCATCTGATGAGCTTTCTAGGGTGAGGTCTATCACTTCCATTCTCTTCTTTTCATCCGGTGCTCGTTTCACATCTGAGCTTAGGGTGTAGAGATTGCTGGCTGCAAGGAGAAGAGGCAAGCTTAGAACACTGTGCGCTACTCGGTGACCCGTCAAATGAGCGCAGGACAATTGTGGCGGTGGATACTTGTCTTTTTGAGGGTTACAAAGTAACCCTCTTTTTTGAGGTGGGGGTGGGGGGTACACTTCTAGTGTTAGGGTAAGGTTTATATCATGATTATGGGAACCCTACTCATGATATAACACGAAGGCCCTCCTTCAAACCCATAAGAACATAAGCATTGCAATACTGGGACAGACATAAGGACCACAGAAAAACTGTATGCTGTTTATTCCTAGGGTTACCGTATGGCTCCAGAAAAAGGGGGTCAGATTGAGACATCCGGGTTTTACTTCCATTGCTTATTCCAGACCTACCTGTTGCCCATGTATCTTTCCATTTAGGCCCTGTATCAACTGTTACAAAAGTGACCCAGAGGAATTCAGTTACTGTCCAGAAGCCACCAGCTACCTGCTTTGAAGTCTGGATACCCTGAATATCAAGAGTCCTAGGTGCCCTGCAGAAAACTGGGGCACCGTTTATTGATCCAGTGCAAATATTATACAAAATTATTGCAGGTATATTGCATTTCTAGAGCACAGCTGAAAAGGGAATGCTGTGGTCTTGAAAGCCAATAAAGATCAACGTTTCTGGATAATGGACTAAAAAAAAAAAAAGGTTATGCAGTCCTTAGTACACCCAAAATAAGAAGTGCCCAACTTAATAAGATACTTCCCGAGGCTCTGTCAGCCATCTCATTCATGAGAACCTTTACAAGCCCTTAAAAATGTCCTGTATAGTCAGTTAAGCAAGACAAGTGAACTCTGACCTCCTTTACTTTCGATGCTGCTGTAAATATCCTGCTTCTCCTTTTTGGGTTTCATGGGACACCAGGAGCCATCTTCCATAAACTGTATTTCATCACAATCCGAACAGGAGTTCAAAATTTCCATGAACAGCCTGTAAATAAGGGTCAGGTCAGCATAGTACCTCACACAGGAGCCTAATTCCCCAGGGAAAAGCAGAGATCAAGCGGCAAATAGCATGGGCCTGGTGCGCGTTATCTTGCTGTCCTATGAATGTCACTTAATCCTAATCTGGACAGACTTTAGACCAGTTCGGGCTTTTTTTCCTCCCCAGTGTTCTGATCATCTGTAGTCCTGACATAAAGGAAGCAAGCACTACATACCCCACAATGCACTGGAACAGACATTCAAAAACCTAAGGCTGTCTAAAAGCGTTCCTCCTGGAATATGGGCTGCCTCCCACTCCTGCATTGTGTGTCAGCTCTGTGGATTTAAGTACTAAGACGGCACAGAAGTCTCTGATGTTACACAGATAAATTTTGCCTCGCCAAGAAAATGTACTAAAAACCAGAGGGGCAAAAAAAAAGACCTAAACATACCCCCTTCTGAAAACAAACTTTGTCACATCATCTTCCCCCCTCTCACCTTTGATCTTCTGGGCAAGGGCCCTTCATTTCACATCTTTGCTCACCCCAGATCTCCTCTCCTGTCTTCTTAACAGCTCACCACTCCCTGGGGATAATGAGCAGACATACCCATCGATTATCAAGTTGTCATATGGTGCCTTCTTGTCACACACAGGGCAGGTCCATGTGGCTTTCTTCTCATTCATCTGCAGGTAAAGGGCAGCGTCGAAGCACTGAAGATGGGTACAGGTAACGGCTCGGCAGGGCACTGTGAGACGCATTTTTCCCAGCTGAAAGCGGAGGTGGGATAACACCGTGAACAGAAGCACTCATCGGCATGATGTCAGCAGTTTGCTTTAAATTACTGATGCGATTCATCCACAGATACTCTCACCAGCTAGGGGTCAAATCTTTAAATGATCCCCTTGTTTAAGAATATTATATCTTTTATAAAAGACCCTTGAAAATAAATCGGTATCATACTCATTTGGTAACAAACCACAGGCAAAATCATCATTTTAATAGTTTGGACTCTCCCCCACCAAGAAAGATGTAAAGGGTTTCATTGCTCACATAACTCAACAAATTTTTCATTTTCCTTTACTGTATCATCATTTGTACTTTTAATTTGAATACCAAGATACTTAAATCCATCCTCTTTCCATATAAATGGAAAAGAATCAAATAATCCTTTTAGACAGTAAATTACTGATGTGATTCATCCACAGATACTCTCACCGGCTAGGGGTCAAACCTTTAAATGATCCCCTTGTTTAAGAATATATCTTATTTTTGAATAAATCCCTCAATAAAAATGGGCACCCTTTACTGGTGCCGTATCCCAGTTCAATTCCCAAGTCAGGGATGGGAGTCTGTAGTCATTGGTCAAGAGCAATAATAATAATAACAACTTTATTCTTCTATACCGCCACAATCTTGCGACTTCTAGGTGGTTTACAATCAAGAGAGCTGGACATTCAGCGAAATACAATAAGCAGATATTCAGAGGAAATATAGAGAGCAGAGACCTTAAGAGGCAATAGTATAGAAATACAATTTGCTGAGCAAAAATGTAAGATGTACATTTTAGTACATCCATGGTTGGATTCTTGGCCCATAATCACAATTTGAAACTCTTATATGTATAGGAAAAACTTGGTTTGCAAATGTTTTTGCAAGACATTTGATTACATTTTAATTTGATATACAAGCAAAGTCTTGCAATGCAAGTACATACAGTATCTTGTATTAAGGTTTTGGGGGAATTCGCTTTGATATACGACCCTTTTGGATTACAAGCATGTTTCCGAAATGAATTACAGCAAAACCTTGGATTGCAAGTAACTTGATTTGCAAGTGTTTTTGCAAAACATTTGATTACATTTTAACTTGATATACAAGCAAGGTCTTGCAATGCAAGTACATACAGTATTTTGTATTAAAGTTTTGGGGAAATTTGCTTTGATATAAGACCCTTTTGGATTACAAGCATATAGATTGCAAGTAACTTGGTTTGCAAGTGTTTTGCAAGACAAGCAAAACATTTGATTCAATTTTAACTTGATATACAAGCAAAGTCTTGCAATGCAAGTACATACAGTATACACGCGTTACATCGTCACAACTGAGCCGATGGTTCTTCTCTCTCTGACGCTGCAGGAGTGTAGTGACTGTTCTAAATGAGCGAGATCTTGCAATACAAGTACGAATAGTATGTTGTATTAAAGTTTTTGGGCTGTGGAATGAATCATCTGAATTTCCATCATTTCCTATGGGGAAATTCGCTTTGATATACGACTGTTTTGGATTACAAGCATGCTTTTGGAACGAATTATGCTCGCAAACCAAGGTTTTACTGTACTTTACTCCACATCCGAAACCAGCTTTAGAAAGTTTCCCCCCCCCCCCAACGTCTACACTTTTTACAAACCATCCTCCAGCAATGCTTGTGGTGTATAGCATGGCAATACCATTTAAAGACGCAGCATCTTACAAAATACTCACTGGGCACATGAGCGAAACTCGTAAACTTGTAGTAGCAATCTCACTGTCAGGGTCTGCTGTCAGTTTTTCTTTGACTGAAATTAGAAGGGAAAATGGGGGGGAAAAAGATTTTGGAAAGATGTATTTTAATGATTAAAGAATTAAAGGTGATGCGACTATTTTTCTCTTTCTCCTTCAAGGTCCTTCTTCCCTTCTTAATCTCTCACTAATGAGTCCTCATATCCCCTTCTGGAATTTTTTTTTCTCTGCTTCTGCCCTCCTGCATTCAAGGGCTGAGAAAGAGGACTACAAAGCCCATAAGAATTATTTCTTTAGGTCACATAGTAACATAGTAGATGACAGCAGATAAAGACCCAAATGGTCCATCCAGTCTGCCCAACCTGATTCAATTTAAATTTTTTAATTTTTCTTCTTAGCTATTTCTGGGCAAGAATCCAAAGCTCTACCCGGTACTGTGCTTGGGTTCCAACTGCCGAAATATCCGTTAAAACCTACTCCAGCCCATCTACACCCTCCAGCCACTGAAGCCCTCCCCAGCCCATCCCCCACCAAACGGCCAGACACAGACCCAGACCCAGACCGTGCAAGTCTGCCCAGCACTGGCCTTAGTTCAATATTTAATATTATTTTCTGATTCTAGATCCTCTGTGTTAATCAGTCTACTCAGTCAATGCCCATATCTGGACGCTTGCCTTTGGAAAATCGGGTGTGCTGGGAAGTCCTCTCAACTCCTCTGAAGTAATTAAAAACCTCAATAGCCTTCTCTAGGAGACTTATACTCACTCAGAGCTCGGGAATGGTCAGGATTACGGATTCCCTTGGCTCTCAGCTTCTGCAGGAGAGTTACTGATGTCAACTGCTTCACGAGGTATATGGACAGAGAGTAGCTCTAACAAAGAGGAAAAATATTAGGATTATTCTTTACTTTTAATTATTGGGGGGGGGGTTCCCCCTTCACAGTCTCCTCTGGCCTCTGTCAGCTTGAGGTCCAGGAATCAAATGCCAGCCTTCCCCCTCCCTGCAACTACACTGGGTCTCTTGCAGGACACTTCAGAAAAATGTTTTTAGTATGGAGAGGAGGAGTAGCCTAGAGCAGTAAGCTCAGAAACAGGGAAGCCAGGGTTCAAATCCTACTGCTGCTCCTTATGATATCGGGCAAGTAATTTAACCCTCAATTACCCACAAACTTAGATACAAAGCCTTCTGGAGGCCACCTTGAGCTATTAATAAAAAAGAGCGATATAAATCCCCCCCCAAAAAAAAAACAGAACAAAAAAAAACCACATCCAAAACACTACAATATCATGCACCCAAGGCCTTACAAAATACTTAGTAATATTAATTATTATTATTCTAAATCATATTCCAGTTCTCACAAAGAAATCTCCTAAATATAACCCCATAACCTTAAAGTGCACCATTTACCCTGCCAAACTCAGAAGTCCAGTTGACCACGATGGTGTTGGGCACAGTGGATGAGAGCCGGATGAGAGGCGAGATATTGATTGGACGGCTTGGCCTCTTGGGTTCAGCGCCATTTTTAGTAGGAGGAAGGTAGCTCTGGAAAAGTCAAGAGATGTCTACCTGAGTTGCCTCACCCCAAAAGGGAAACCTTTATTGAACCAGCCCCTGCAAATCAGTAATCTTCTGTCAGCATCCTAAGGCACTTGCACTGCCATCACGACACACCAGACCCATCTGCCCCTGCTACCCTCCATTCAATTGTATAAGTAACTTTTAAAGTGAGAAGCAAGTTTTCAAAGTAATCCAAACCCCAAGGGATGAAAACACAGCCACAGGTACCACTATCTGGAAGAACGTGGGAAAATGCACCATGAGAATGACGCGGTGACAAAATTCATCACCGTTCCCGTCCCCGCGGATAACCGCGGGAAACCATCTTCATGTCATTCTTTAAGGAGAGAGGGAAGAATCAGAGTATAATTGGGCACAACCACTGACCCGCAAGCTTTGCTTTGAAGAATGCTGGTGTAGAAGGACCGAGGTTGAAATAGACACTAAAAAAATGACATGGAATTATTTCCCGCGGTTATCCGCGGGGACGGGAACGGTGATGAATCCTCTTACATTCCAAACCCCCAAAAGAAGTACAGGGAATAGATGGGAAAATCCTGCTTACAGCCATGCCACAAACAACCTCACGGATCAGATCCCGCAATATGAAGGAGGTTGAATTCCCTTTAAAATCTTTACTCTTGACCAAAGAGGATATTATGAACATATTCTCGTACGCTTAAGCAATCATCAAGAGCATTGAGATCTTTCCAAGATCCTAGAATGATTTTTGCTATCGGTCACTAGTGCGTGTACACTCCTACTCCTACCTAAAGTTATCTGAGCAGAAATGGTTTTGAAAAAAATATAAAACATTATTAAAGCCTGTCTTTTTTCAAAGCAGCATTTAGGGCTCCTTTTATCAAAGCTGCCCTAGCGGTTTAACACGGGTTAAACTGCCGGCCGCCTCCTCTTCAAAGTTTCAAAGTTTATTATTTTTCTTGATTAATCGCTTTATCTAATTCAAAGCGATGTACATAGTAAAATATAATTAAAAGAAAACATACAGTACAAACTTTAAATACTTACAATGAATAATAAAAACTACATTACATTGGGTAACAGGGGTTTATGAAATACATTTGTCGAATAAAAGAGATACATAGGAAAAACACAAAAGGGGAAACATTAAAACGAATGGCACAAAAATATTGGAATTATTGGTCTGAATATTATTAAATTAAGTATTAAAAGCATCATTAAATAAAAATGTTTTTAATTGTATTTTAAATTTTACCAAGTCTTGTTCATTACGTAAAAAAATTGGAAGAGCATTCCAGGTTTGTGAGAAGGCGGTAGTTTTTAGGCCAGCGCGTGATGAAAAGTCACGGCTTGATAAAAGGAGCCCTTAATTTACAGGCTGAGAAAGAGTGGAAAGTATACGAGCGGACCTGGTGATGTAGTAGGCTTTTTTCCTCCAGGGCTACTTTTACAAAGCCACGTTAAGCGCTTTTTTTTTTTTTTAATCGCTGGCCACAGAGGTATTAGCTCTGACACTTCTAGGAATTCCTGAGAGCGTTGGAGCTAATACCGCCGCGTCCAGCGAGAAAAAAGCCTAATGCGGCTTCGTAAAATGGAGGATTATTCAGGAAAGATTTAGGTTTCTCCTATTCTAAAGACTATGGCATCTATTGCTTTTGCAAACCGCCTACATTCGTGTTGGGCTTGGCCAATATTTGCCAAGCTTTAATAAGCCACTTTCTGCGCTATCTCAACTTGAATCAAGAAGATCCCCTGAGTCGTGGAGATTTCATTTGAGCTCTGAAAGAACAGCCAAATGTTTAATTTTTCAAGAGGTTCACTAAGTATACACGGAACCGATGTCAGAAACGCGTTGTAGCTTCCTTCCACCTTTTGATGCAACTCACCGGCAGCGGGCAGAGCTTCCCATTCACCTTCACAAATAGATTAGGAGGGAAGTAATCTTCCTGCGGGCAACTGGTCTCACACAAGCAGAACCTGCAGTTGTAAAGCTAGAGGTTAAATACTGGATGTAGCAGACACTTGCCGAGTGACACATTTGGGGACTGGCCTGGGCGCTTTACCTTAATTGGACCTGCACAGTGTAGTCACACTTGGCGCCTGGTAAAATTTCTCTAGAAAGGAAAAGAGAGCATGCCGTAACTCTTCATGTTTTAAGCAAAGACTTGTTGGAACAAAATCAGGAAGTAAAATTTCCTGCTCTGCTAAACCTCCCCCCCCCAAAAAAAAAAAAAAAATGTTGTTATTTCAAGGCAGACAGAGCCGGAAGAGGGCTGGAATCTATAACTGGGTGCCTGGTAGGAGCCTCTTCTCTAAAAGAACGTAAGTGCCTGCTTTCCTTTATATAATACTAGCGTAACAGCAAATTATATGCTTATAACTGAGGTGTGAACACTTACAAGTGTGAGTGGCTGTTCTGGAGATACATATGTAGATGATAGTACAGTACTCCCCTGAAATTTGCGGGGGTTCCGTTTCAGGAACCCCCACAAATTTTGAAAAACCGCGAATATGGTTTTTATAGGCAGGAGAGGGCAGCTGGGGCGCCGGCGGATACAAAATCACTCGCAGTATGCTCCCGACCGCCTCTTCCTGTTGCTAAAGTCAGGCTACACCAATCAGGAGCTGCTTTGGCACGCAGCTCCCGATTGGTGTAGCCTGAATTTAGCAACAAGAAGAGGTGATCGGAGAATACCACGAATTAGTGAGTCCGGCGATTCGCTAACCGCGAATTTGCGGGGGAACACTATACAACAAAGGGATTGGAATTTGTATACCGCCTTTTTGCAGTTATACAACCACACTCAAAGCAGTTTACATATAGGTACTTCAAGCATTTTCCTTATCTGTCCCGATGGGGCACACAATCTTTCTAATGTACCTGGGGCAGTGGAGGACTAAGTGGCTTGCCCCAGGTCACAAGGAGCAGCATGGGGTTTAAACCCACAACCTCAGGGTGCTGACCACTGCTCTGACCACCCTCTCCTCCGATACAATATCAGAAGTGAGCCAAGTATAGAACAATGAAGCCATTGTGACATCACAGATGAGGCATTGGTGAAATGAGGCATTATGACATCACAATCTCGGCTCTGGAATGTTGCTACTTAAGAACGTGGATGCGGCTTCATTTGATTTCACTGAGGAGTATTTCCAGTGGCCGAGACTCCTACACTTCTCCCGTAGTAGATCCACGAATGATGAATGGCCACTTTAAGAACAGTGTGTGGTTGTGATGCTGTACCTTAGAGGGACAGATGGCCCTTTTGTCAGCTGGGAGTAGAAGCTTAAAATCTACAAGGTCTGAGTTACATCCAAATCCGACAGGTGATTGAGGCCAGCAGCGTGCCTGATTTTAAGGCCAAATGGGATCGGCACATGGGATCTCTTCACAGGGCAAAGGTAGGGGAGGGACATTAAGGTGGGCAGACTAGATGGGCCGTGGGCCCTTATCTGCCGTCTATTTCTATGTTTCTATGACTTGAGAACAGCTTTAAAAACATAACTCGTTCTTAACCCGGGGACTGCCTCTCCTTCATTTTATGGCTTTCCTTTCAAATTTTATGTAACATAGCATAATACTTTATTTCTAGCCTGCAAACAGTTCTGTGCGGTTCACCTAAAAGAATACTGTACATATACAGCGAATTACAAAATTCAGCAATACAAGTTAACATTCAGCCGATATCATTTCCCAAAAGCTGACTAAACAAATACGTATATATCCAATCATAGTTAAAAGCGTGTTCTGTTCCATAAATAATCTGGCTGCACAAGGCATGTTCTGTGTGTAGAACTGGAGAATATTTCTAAAATGTGTACATCATTCCTTTGGGCCAGCAAGTACCGCAACCACCCCTCCCCCTTTGTTTTGACCTCGAAGACCAAGCGCATGCACGGATCGCATCGAGAGCCAGCCAGGATGGGCTGCGCGTGCGTCTTGATTGCTCAAAAGTGATCCGTGGGGCATGCATCCGATTAGATAATTTGCATCAGGACTCAGTATTGAATCAGTTGCCTGGCAAGACTCAGCCACGGATCGCACAGATCGATGAGTTTAGTGAATCTAGGCCTTGGTAAGGTGATCTTTTTAACAATGAGGTACTTCTTCCCCGACCAACAAAAAACATCTGGGATTGGCCTCCCTGTGCAGAGCACTTTGCATTAGTTACCTGGATGTGAGGATCTGCTGGACCTGTTGGGGTGTCAGAGCAAAGGTGAAATGGGCTTCCTCAAACCTCTGATTGCTGGTAGATGCTGCAGAGACAGAGATGGGGTAGGGAGAGGGCAAGAAGGTTAAGGATCCAGAAGAAGCAAGAGGAAAAAATTGCCATAGAAAACTGACGCTAGATCTCAGCTCTATGACTCTGTAATGTCTGAAAAATCAGAGCCGTGTTTTCAATGCCCCCCCCCCTCCCGCCACCACCAAAGCAGCTACCTTTATCAAATCATGTCTCTCCAAATTATGGCATGCAAAACTCCAGTAAGTACAAGGGTACAGTCGTATATG
This sequence comes from Geotrypetes seraphini, assembly GCF_902459505.1. Lineage (NCBI taxonomy): Eukaryota > Metazoa > Chordata > Amphibia > Gymnophiona > Dermophiidae > Geotrypetes > Geotrypetes seraphini. The sequence continues at coordinate 40,294,539 of NC_047099.1, forward strand.
CCAAGCAAAGCCTGAAAAAGAAAACGTACTGTATATTAGTTTAGCAGAAAACCTATATATGACAGAAAATGAATTTTTGAAAAAATAAGTTTATTGAGTGAAATGAAAGACTGATATAATATACACTTCCCCCTCCGTATTCGCTGTGATAGGGGATTAACAGACCCGTAATACAGAAAAACCGTGAATAACTTTTTCATATGTTATTCGCTGTTTTCTATTAAAAACCATCGTGAATATGGTGAAACCGCAAATAACATGGTGGGAGATCTGGCCTGTTACTGAAGGAGAGGCAAAACACGGTGACAAAAGTGCCAGGAATCGGCAATTTTCTCAGTAAATGCTTGGAATCAGCGATTTCTCTATGCAAACTGATGCAATTGGGGGGGAGGAACCAGCAAACTAAAAACCGCAAATAATCGAAACCGCGAATGCTGAAACCGCAAATACGGAGGGAGAAGTGTATATGTATGGAGTTTTTTCAGACCAGGGATGATACGGGTGGCTTAGGGTACAGTGTAGTCCCGGCTGCCCGTGTACAAGGTCTGTTTTCTCTGTTTTTTTTGTATTCATTATTTTTCTGTCTTTTTTGTTTTTGGTTTGGTATGAATGTGGTTTTCTTTTTGTGGTTTACGTTTTCTTTTTGAGTCTTTGCTATGCAAAAATCCAGGCCTCATTAACACCCCCCCCCCCCAAGCCTCCAGGTTTCAGGGAAAGTACACTATAAATCAGATCCTTTTAGGGAGGGAGGAAGGTGGTTCTCATGGACCAGAGTTGAGAATGGCTGGTTTATTCCAACACAGTGGAAAGAGCGTTTTTTTAAACTTGTCTTTGGAAACATTTATTTCACCCTTGGAACTGGTTGTTTAGAGTTGGGTGTTTTTGTTTTTTTAAACCTGTAAATAGCACTTTGGGTTTTTGTGTATTTGGGTGGACTATTGGTAGGAACTTTCCTATCTAGTATATGGAGTTCTTTTTCAATATGTGATTTTATTTAAAATTATAAACCACTAGATTGCATTATAAGTTTGAGGTATATCCTCAAGTACCACAACCCAGTTAGGTTATCAGGATTTCCCCAATGAATATGCATGAGAACTATTTGCCTGCACTGCCTTCACTATATGTGAACAATCTCATGCATATTCATTGAGGAAATCCTGAAAATCCAACTGGATTGTGGCCCTCCAGGACTGAGGTTACCTACTCCTATTCTAGGCTATCTACAATTAATATTCCCTCTAAGGCAGGTGTTCTCAACTCAGTCCTTGACACACCCAGCCAGCTAGGTTTTCAGGATATCCACAAGAAAATGCGTAAGACAGATTTGCATGCCTTGCCCTTCCCGCATGCAAATCTATCTCATGAATATCTGTTATGGAAATCCTGAAACCTAAATGGCTGGGTGTGTCCTGAAGACTGGGTTGAAAACTCTTCCCATGCTTAAGAGGGTTGAAAACAAGGACTGCTATGGCCTGTCCCAGATGACATGGAGCTTCCTGAGAGCAAGCAGAGACTCACCTAGTGTGGTGGGCTTCATGAGCTCATCGTAAACATCATAAAAAGGAAGCCTCTTCATTTTGACGTCCGGATGGACAGGGTGGATGGGTGTGGGAAGATGCTGCAGGTCGGCTTCATGTTTGGGTCCCAGCATGGGCATGGGGGGCAGTACAGCAGAGGATATGGAGGCAACACTAGTGTCATAGGGCAGGTGGCAGGGCAGGGCAGCAGTGGAGGGCAGTGCCCCTGCCTGAATGTGGACCATGGGCAGGTTAGACGGGGTCAGCATCTTGCGAGGGAAGCGTCGACGGTAGAGTTCTTTGATTTTCATCTGGACAAGAGGGCTGTTGCTGGATCTCAGCAAATGCAGGGCCTTGGAGAGCAACTCATGTTTCCTTCCACACTTGTTCCTGCCAGCAAAGCCTAGAAGTACCTGTAGCTCTGACACCCTAAAGCTCATCACCATATGCTGAAAGAGAGGGAAGAAAGCGCATGGTTAGAAGAATGAGCTGCACTTTCAGAGCACCTCTGCCAGACATCAGGTTGGACCTTCTCACACTTAGGGATATTGACTACTGGAAACATGGTGGTTTCAAAGTGGAAGAGGAGACATATAGACAGGATCCTAAATTCTTGCCTTATAGGTGAAAGTGAAACAATGCGCTATACAGGTGTCCATATCTTTGAGCCCTACCAAATGTTTAGCTAACAGGTCAGGCAATGCATCTAGGAGGCCTTGGCTTGCAGGGAAGTTCACCCAATAAAGAAACCCTGCTTACTAGTCGTGCAACCACTCACTCCTGGGTCTTGGATTTGGCATATTCAGTTGCAATAAACTGTCTCTCACTCTGTGTGTGTGACTTAAATATCGCTGTGCATTTCCATAGGGGAGAGACTTGCATTCTCTCCACCACCATTTCACCTCCCGCTCACCACTACCGTACATACTCTAATATAAACCTATCCGAATATAAACCGAGATACCATTTTCCCCTAAAAGGAGGGTAAAATTGGTAACTCGAATAAAACTTGAGGGTTCATATTCTACCATTCCTCCCTTACATCCCTTCCTGGTGACTCCCCTTCTTACCTACCCACCCTCCCTTCCAGTGGTGTCTCTCCTCCACCCCCACCGCACCACACCGTCAGGCCCCCCCTTCAACCCAGCAATTTCCCTGCTGTCATTGTGCACCTCCCTCCCTCTTCCATGCTAGTGTAGTTGGACGTTGGGCATGAGCGATTCTCACTTGCTCCCTCCTGTGCTCTCTCAGTACTGAAGATGGCTGCCGAGACTTCCAGCAGCAGTAGTGAGAATTGCTCCTGCTCCAATGTCCTGCTAGACCACATTAGAAGCACGGTAGGCCTGAGGGTCCAGGAGGGGGGTGGGCTGTCACTCTTTGGGGTGGGAGGAAGAGAGAGAGGGAACGGGACGAGCTGACGGCAGGGAAATTGCTGGGTCCTGACAGCAGGAGAATTCCAGGTATGGGGGGCTGATAGCAGTGGTGGTGACAGAGAAGGAATGGTACTGGGAGGGAGTGTGAGCAGACTTGAATATAAACCAAGACCCCCATTTATGGGCCTCAAAATCTCGGTTTATATTCAAGTATATATGGAGAAGATGGGGTTAAATCGATGTTTTTTAATTGCTGTTTATTTAACACAGGATGTAGTTGCAAAGAAAAACAATGGATTTTTTTTATTTAACAACTTATATACTGCATAAAACTATGCAGTTTATACATTTGCTACATACATATTATCCTGATCGCCCTTCAGTTGCTTAACATTTAAAACAAAACAAAAGACAAACATAAATTTCTCATCCCCCCAAAGAAAAATAAGTTTCAAGTTTCTTTATTTTTGATATACCGTCTATCAAAACAAATGTCTAGACAGTGTACAATATAAAAAGATTGTAAGAGACAATTAAAATAGGTAAAGAAAAGCAATATTTTATCAAATATTAAAAATACTAGACGAACAATAGAGACTAAGAATTTGATTACCAAACAAACAACAGAAAAGATAATGATTTTGAGGAAGATTGAAAACCTGGAAAATCAGCAGAAAAACTTAAATTTGAGGATTCTTAATTTTCCGGTTGCCAAGTTTATGTCTCCTCAAGAACTCTTTAAGAACTTTATGTTGAATGTTTTAAAGGTACCTGAAGTAAGTCTTCCCCCGATACAAAGAATTTACTATATAAAACAAATGCAGAAAGAAAAAGCTACAGCGGATGAAAATGTTCAATTAGATGTTTCTGCTATCCTGCAGTCTTCTGATATTGAAATTCAGGGAAGAGCAACTTTATTGGTCTCATTGGTATTTCTTCAGGATAAAGAGATGTTGCTGAAATTATATTTCAATTTAAAGCAGATTTCCTATTTGGGGGAAAGGATATATATATTTCCTGATGTTTCGAGGTGGACGCAGTCCAGAAGGAAAGAATTTCTGTTATATAGATCAAAGGTGATTGCTTTGGGGGCAAGTTTTCAGTTGCGATTTCCTTGTAAATGTTTTATTTCTTATCAGGGAAGTAAATATATTTTCTTTGAACCTGCCCAATTAGGTTTTTTCCTTGAAGGTAAAGGTATCTCTACACAGACCGGATGATACAGGTTAATAATATTGCGGTTAATTTTATTTTGGATAGGTAAGATCTGACTGCTCCATTTCTTAAAGTTTTTTGTTTCCTTTGTATATTCCCCTTTCCCGAGGGGTGTTACTTTCATCTTGTCTCTTCTCCTCAAGTTGTGGACTGTATTATATGATTTATATGGATGTTTAAATTTCAATTCTTGGTATGTAAAATGACTAAGAGAATTATATATTTCTGTATTTCTTAAACATCTTGTATAGGATGCATTAAAATGATAAATAAATAAATAAAAAAAAAAAAAAAAAAATACTAGACGAATTCGGATTAACATACATGAGACGGAAGGAAAGTAGGAGACCAAATACTGTATTGACAAATCATAATATCAATACAGGCATCGTCAATCACAATTTCCACAAAAAAAAAAAATACAGAAAAGCATTGAATATTACATTCAAGGCAAAAATATTTGGAAACATTAGCATAGGAAGGTATTGACAAAAAGCTGTGTTTTTTAACATTTTCTTAAAACTGATCCTCCCCGCACAGAATCGCAGAATGCCAGGCAGGGCATTGCAAAGATTCACGCCAGCCGCAGACATCATTGATGCTCTACTCCTGACATGCACAAGAGATGTCTGGCCCTCAATACTCAATTTAAACAATGCACATAAGAACATAAGCAGTGCCTCCGCTGGGTCAGACCTGAGGTCCATCGTGCCCAGCAGTCCGCTCACGCGGCGGCCCAACAGGTCCAGGACCTGTATCTATACCCCTCTATCCCCTTTTCCAGCAGGAAATTGTCCAATCCTTTCTTGAACCCCCAGTACCGTACTCTGCCCTATTACGCTCTCTGGAAGCGCATTCCAGGTGTCCACCACACGTTGGGTAAAGAAGAACTTCCTAGCATTCGTTTTGAATCTGTCCCCTTTCAACTTTTCCGAGTGCCCTCTTGTTCTTTTATTTTTTGAAAGCTTTATTCAAATTGCCCAATGTGGCCATGTTTCACCAATGGTAGGCTGCTTCAGGGGGGACAACTTTAAATTGAATAGACCTCAGTTTCAAAACTAATTCTCCCCCTCCCCCCTTGAACTAAGCTACCGTGGGCCAGAGCGCTAAATGATAAAATCACATACAAACATAACACTATCATGAATAACTTGGGGACCCTTTTACAAAGCCACGGTAGCGATGCTGCCGCGATAAATGCCCTGACGCCCTGAATGGGCTTCGGTGTATTGTAAGACCCCCCCTTATTCTTTACTCGTAGAAGACGATTATTGAATGTAGTGAATGGGGGGGGGGGGGAGTTCAAACTGATTTTATTGTTATTTATTTAATATTTAGATGGCAGCGGAATAGTGATAATTCATTTTAATTAATAGTGATTTACAGTATTTTAATAAGAGATCATAATTAATTAGATTGGGAATTGTAAGGGGGATAATTGATTTTATTTTTTTTGTATTGTACCACACCTAGGGGGTCCTTTTACTAAGGCGTGTTAACCGATTTAGCGTGCCTTAGTAAAAAGGCCCCCATGTGATTATTATAGTGAAATCAAATTGCATACAGAGAGAAAGAAACAGCCCTGAAAAGAACAGATTAATAAAGGCACATTGTCCATCTTCATCATTCTCCTGCCAAACTTTCATGGTGACCTTATGAGCCCAGAGTTTCTTTTGCATGTTTCAAGGCAACTTGTTATCCAAGAGTGTGGGATGCTCTCAAAAGTGAATCAGTGTTTGCAGAAAGAAGGGTGAGCCAGAGCTATCTGTCTATTCTTCCCACACTTTGTCCTTCAGTCGGCAGCAGTTGGCCAAAGACGTTCAGACTAATGGTCCATCAAGCCCAGTAGCCCGTTCTCACGATGGCCAATCCAGGTCACTAGTACCTGGCCAAAACCCAAGGAGTAGCAACATTCCAGAACCCCAAAGAGTAGCAATATTCTACGCTACTGATCCAGGGCAAGCAGAGGCATCCCCCATGTCTTAATAACAGACTATGGACTTTTCCTCCAGGAACTTGTCCAAACCTTTCTTAAAACCAGCTGCGCTAATCTGCTCTTCCAGAGCTTAACTATTCTCTGAGTGAAAAATTTTCCTCCAATTGGTTTTAAAAGTATTTCCCCTGTAACTTCATCGAGGGTCCCCCTAGTCTTTGTAATTTTTGACGGAGTGAAAAATTGATCCACTTGTTCCCCCAGATAACATCCCACCAACTATTTGGACTGCTAGTTTTCCCCTTCTAAGTTCCACACCGCTAGCTCTTTGATCATTGAGAGCAATCGATAAGTTTAAAGCCCAGTTAAAAAACATTATTTTAATAGGCACCTGAAAAAAAGAAAACAGCGGATATTTGCACTTGAGAACTTTCTGGCAGAAACAAGAAGTTTTAACCTGGGTTTACCATTTCCCCTATTCTTTAAATAATTGTAGTTTTCCCTTTAACCTTTTGTATGTAATATGTGATTTTATGTTATTATTTTTAGTTCATTTGATTTTAGATTGTAAGCTGCCCGGGTTTTACCCTTGGCGTGGGATAGTGAGATATGAGTAAACTTCGGCGGAGCTTGGCAAAATGGTGGTTCGAAGCTGCACCGGGACGTCGTGGTGGTTCTTTTGAACTATTCCTACCTCAGTGAAAAGGAAATCAAAACACCCGGTTTTGCCGAGAGAACAGTTACCTTGGACCAGCCCGATGGGACACATTTGTGCATAAGGCCCAAGAACACAGCAGCCGGAAGATGATGCCTCGGCTGGAGGGAACGCGCAAGCTGAAGCGCATGAGCTCTCCTTCAAGGGTGTCAGCTTGTCTCCGGAGGAACGGAGTCCCCTGGTTCGTCCTGAGGCGTCGGGAGCGGAAGGAGCAGGAGTAGGAGAGGAGCGGTCGATGCCGAGCAAGGTCCGGGACGCCCGGCAGGGCGTGGGAAACCGGTGCCGAGAGGAAGCAGGAGTGTGCAGTGTCAGCTATGCAGCCGCGAGGAGGAAAGGACCAGATAAAAATGGTTTCTGATGTTTCTGCAGCAAATATAATAATAATAACTTTATTTTTCTATACCGCCATAGTCAAACTGACTTCTATGCGGTTCACATAGAAAGAAGGCTGGACAATCAGCGAATTACACAATGCAAGAAGAAGGGAGTTACATGATGATTAGGGAAGCATAGGGAAGGCATACATGAGAGAAAGAAGTTACATAATACATTGGGATTATAAGGGGAAAGAATACCTGAGAGAGGTCATCTGATTAGGCAAGGAATTTGTCAAATAGAGCGGTTTTACTTTATCAGGGGAAATCAGAACTGAGTTTTTGTCCCTACGTATACCTGAAGTCTTCAATATGGAGTCAATTTGGGAGGCCATTTCTAGTCTCCAAATTTCTCTGGGAAGCCAGATACAGCAACTTTCTCAACGTTGTACTGGAGTACTTTCGGAAAGTTTGGATTTAAAGAATAAAGTTTCAGCCTTGGAAAATAAATCAGATGACTATGACACCAGAATAAAATCTTTAGAGATGCAAGCACTAACTTGGGTTAAAGATAGTGCAAGTCTTCATTTCAAGCAAGAAATGGTGGAAAAACTCCATTAGGAGATGTAATTTGCGGATTATTAACTTTCCGAGATTATTTTCCATGTCGGCAATAGATATGTTTAAACGCTATTTAGGTGAAGTTCTGAAAGTACCTGAGTCCTCCTACCCAGCTCTCTCTAAAATATATGATTTACCTGCGAGACCTAAGTCTCAAAATCCCAATCAGCAGACTTTATCTGCATAGTTTGGATTTATCTAATTTCCTGGAGAGGTCAGAAACTGAGACTCAAGTATCAGCTACTTTATTAGTACAGTTTGCTATTGATTCAGATAGGGAATGGATGTTAAAATTGTTCTTCAAATATAAAGATTTTTTCTTTTTTGTTCAATACTATACGGAGGAGGGCTGCAGTCCGGCCATCGGACCAACGGTTGGCTCGGGGGCCCGTTCAAGCTGGACTTCAGTTTTGACTGTTTTGATTTTATTTTCAATTCTTTTTAGTTTATGATATATTTTTTAATCTCACTTATTGTTTTACCACTTATTTTGTTTTATTTTATCATTCAAATTTCATTTAAATTTCCCCAGAATTCTATTGCTTCAACGGTTCTCCCTCTGCATCTATTCTTATCTCCCCTCTTTTTTCAACCTTTCAAAGTCCTTTAGATCATTGTAGTCTTATTAGAATGTTTATTTTCTTATTTTTCTCATCTATTCTCTATTTTATTTCTTCATTACTCTACTAATTGTCATTTTTCCAGGTACTTTAGTTAGATTGTGAGCCTTCGGGACAGTAAGGGAATTTCTAAGTACCTATTTTACTTATAATTTTAATGCACCCTATTGTCTATTTTTCTGTAAACCGCTTAGAATCCTAACAGAGTTTAGCGGTATATAAGAAATAAATTACATTACATTATACGAATGTATCCAGATGTTTCACGCCCGACCCAGAAGAGAAGAAAACAGTTTCTAATATTGAGACCTTGGGTGATTCAGTTGGGGACGACCTTTGTTCTGAGGTACCCCTGTAAATGTGTTATGGTATATAAAGAGAACAGATATGTTTTCTACAAACCGCAGCATTTATCTAAATTCATTTCATCTCAGGATAGTAAGTAATTATTCACTCTGATTCTTTTAAATCTGTTTAGAGAGAAAATGTTCAACGGCAGTCGGGCCTCCTTTTGGTTTTCCTTGTTATTTAATTTGTAGGTTAATTTCAGCAAATTTCAGCTCTGTCTCTATTAGATAGTGGACCAACTATATTGTGTAACCAAAAATTTACCTTATATTTTTTGGATTTGATATTTTGGTTTTCATGATATTTTTTCTTGTGTTTTGATTGAGATTGTCAAAATTATAAAATCAATAAACAAAGAATTTTTTTAAAAAAAGTAAACTTGGAAACTTTAGGACATGAAGCGTACAACTTGCGCCCCCCCTTTACCTTCAGACACTGCCACGGAGCTACAGATCACGGAGGCAGGGATCACGAAGTTGTAAGTGCGCATGCGTGCTTAGGGTTTTATTATGATAAATAAGTAAAAATGAAGAAAAACAGAACCATGGATTTCCAAGAAAGTCAGAGAGGTCACCAGTGGATAGAAAAGTAAAAAAAAACCAGTCACAATCTTCAAGATGAGCAACAGAAGAAACCTCTTGTGATGAAGGAATAGTCTTTTATTCTCACAGACATTAAATTACATTACATTAGGGATTTCTGTTCTGCCATTAACTTGCGGTTCAAGGGGGATTACAAATGGATTGTCTGGAGATTAGAAGCATTTAAATAAATAAAGAAAAAAAAGAAAGAAAGAAATTTTTTAAAAAAAGCATTTAGGGAGTAGTTTGTACATTCTTTGAGTTGTTAAGGATTACATCTGAGTTATCATGATATTGGAAGTTCATATGTAGTAGTTGCAGGTGATGCTTGAGACATTTCTGATTGTGTTAGTTCGGTTTTATGTGTTTTATGAATAGAAGGTTTTTTATTTCTTTTTTGAAGGTTTTGTAGTCTGTGGTCGTGTAAGAACTGTTATAGGGGAAAACACCCTCCATGGATTCAAGTCAAAGTTAGACAAGTTCCTGCTGAACCAGAACGTACGCAGGTAAGGCTAGACTCAGGGCACTGGTCTTTGACCTAAGGGCCGCCGCGTGAGTGGACTGATGGGCACAATGGACCACTGGTCTGACTCAGCAGCGACAGGATGACTGTGTTTTGTTTTTATTTTATACCCACTGTTGTTCTGTTTCTCTTGGTTTTTAAGTGGGAATTATTTCTTCTGTTTGCTTTTATAAGTAAAAAAAATGAAACACAATCTTAACGTATGATAAATACAATAAATCATGTTTCTATTCAACTACATTTTGTAATGTCTCTAATATAGCTGTTTCCCTCCCAAATTCCCTGACTTCTGCTCAATACCCAATATCTAGGGGGGGATATAAGTAAAAAATGAAACACAATCTAACCCCCCCCCCCCCAATATGATAAATACAATAAACCTTGTTTCTATTGAACTACATTTTGTAATGTCTCTAAGATAGCTGCTTCCCTCCCAAATTCCATGACCTCAGCTCAACACCCAATAATATGAAAGGGGGGGGGGTATAAATAAAAAATGAACACACTCTAACACCCCCCCCCCATATGATAAATACAATAAACCTTGTTTCTATTCAACTACATTTTGTAATGTCCCTAAGATAGCTGCTTCCCTCCCAAATTCCATGACCTCAGCTCAACACCCAATAATATGAAAGGGGGGGGTATAAATAAAAAATGAAACACACTCTAACACCCCCCCCCATATGATAAATACAATAAACCATGTTTCTATTCAACTACATTTTGTAATGTCCCTAAGATAGCTGCTTCCCTCCCAAATTCCATGACCTCAGCTCAACACCCAATAATATGAAGGGGGGGGGGGTATAAATAAAAAATGAAACACACTCTAATACCCCCCCATATGATAAATACAATAAACCATGTTTCTATTGAACTACATTTTGTAATGTCCCTAAGATAGTTGCTTCCCTCCCAAATTCCATGACCTCAGCTCAACACCCAATAATATGAAAGGGGGGGGGGTATAAATAAAATGAAACACAATCTAACACCCCCCCATATGATAAATACAATAAACCATGTTTCTATTCAACTACATTTTGTAATGTCTCTACTCAACTCAACACCCAATATGTAGGGGGGGGTCCTCTTCCATTCAAAATAAAACTCACACTCACAATCCCATCTTGCCCCCCCCCCTTCCTAAATGTCTGCTGCTGCCCTGCAGCCACACACTAACTTCTGTTTGAAACAGGCTAAATATCATTCGGGGTGGGGGGGGTTAAATTCCTTTATCTACATTTCCCCCTCCCCTGATTCAACCTTTTGGAGGGTGCTGCTATCCCATAATTCCATTTTCCAGACAACCGTTTCACGGAGGGGAGGGGCAGAGCTAACCCACCCCATACAGTTCCATTTGGGAGTAGCCCATTCTGCAGCGGGGGGGGGGGGGGAGAGAGCACCTCTTATCTTTCTCTTGGGGAGGGGGGTGATCTATGACTGCATTCCCCCCCCCCCTCTTGTCTCTCAGTTTCGGCCTCCCTGACAGCCTCGCGCTGTTGTCGGAGGGAGGAAAGGGCGGGGCGATTTGCTTTCTCGGTGGTTGCCGAGTCCCGGGGCCGCTCCCCCCCCCCCACACCACCACCTCCCGCCCGCCGGTACCTTCAGCTCGGTCGCCTCCGCCATCTTGAGAGCTGCCGGCACCGAGCGGGGGGGGGGGGGGGGGAGGGGAGGGTCGCGAGCGAAATATAAACCCCACACCGTGGCACGCTCCACATCAGCGCTATTGAGAGAGGCAAAGAGAAAAGGCGCGAACACACACACACCACAAAACACACTACAACACTTCTGAGAGAGAGACAGGAATAACACACTATATATATAAAAAAAAACACTTAGCAAAACACTACTGCGTGTGTGAGAGAGAAAGAAAGTCACACTAAAAAAAAGGTCACACTGAGATGCCACAACACTACTGAGAGACGTGAAAAGAGAAATATCCACACAAAAATAAAACACACCAAAACACATACTACACTAAGAGAGAGGAACAGAAATACACAGTAAAAATCACCAGACGAAGACACACACCACCACAATACTGTGTCAGAGAGGGAAAGAAAAATACTAAGACAGTACTGAGAGACAGAAATACAAAAAACACAGACACACAACTCTTTTGAGAGAGAGAAAGAGAGACAGAAATAACACACTACAAAAAAACCACTACTGCGTGTGTGAGAGAGAAAGAAATTCACACTAAAAAAAAGGTCACACTGAGATGCCACAACACTACTGAGAGACGTGAAAAGAGAAATATCCACACAAAAATAAAACACACCAAAACACTAAGAGAGAGGAACAGAAATACACAGTAAAAATCACCAGACGAAGACACACACCACCACAATACTGTGTCAGAGAGGGAAAGAAAAATACTAAGACAGTACTGAGAGACAGAAATACAAAAAACACAGACACACAACTCTTTTGAGAGAGAGAAAGAGAGACAGAAATAACACACTACAAAAAAACACTACTGCGTGTGTAAGAGAGAAAGAAAGTCACACTAAAAAAAGGTCACACTGAGATGCCACAACACTACTGAGAGACGAGAAAAGAGAAATATCCACACAAAAATAAAACACACCAAAACACATACTACACTAAGAGAGAGGAACAGAAATACACAGTAAAAATCACCAGACGAAGACACACACCACCACAATACTGTGTCAGAGAGGGAAAGAAAAATACTAAGACAGTACTGAGAGACAGAAATACAAAAAACACAGACACACAACTCTTTTGAGAGAGAGAAAGAGAGACAGAAATAACACACTACAAAAAACCACTACTGCGTGTGTGAGAGAGAAAGAAATTCACACTAAAAAAAAGGTCACACTGAGATGCCACAACACTACTGAGAGACGTGAAAAGAGAAATATCCACACAAAAATAAAACACACCAAAACACTAAGAGAGAGGAACAGAAATACACAGTAAAAATCACCAGACGAAGACACACACCACCACAATACTGTGTCAGAGAGGGAAAGAAAAATACTAAGACAGTACTGAGAGACAGAAATACAAAAAACACAGACACACAACTCTTTAGAGAGAGAGAAAGAGAGACAGAAATAACACACTACAAAAAAAACACTACTGCGTGTGTAAGAGAGAAAGAAAGTCACACTAAAAAAAGGTCACACTGAGATGCCACAACACTACTGAGAGACGTGAAAAGAGAAATATCCACACAAAAATAAAACACACCAAAACACATACTACACTAAGAGAGAGGAACAGAAATACACAGTAAAAATCACCAGACGAAGACACACACCACCACAATACTGTGTCAGAGAGGGAAAGAAAAATACTAAGACAGTACTGAGAGACAAATACAAAAAACACAGACACACAACTCTTTTGAGAGAGAGAAAGAGAGACAGAAATAACACACTACAAAAAAACACTACTGCGTGTGTAAGAGAGAAAGAAAGTCACACTAAAAAAAGGTCACACTGAGATGCCACAACACTACTGAGAGACGAGAAAAGAGAAATATCCACACAAAAATAAAACACACCAAAACACATACTACACTAAGAGAGAGTAACAGAAATACACAGTAAAAATCACCAGACGAAGACACACACCACCACAATACTGTGTCAGAGAGGGAAAGAAAAATACTAAGACAGTACTGAGAGACAAATACAAAAAACACAGACACACAACTCTTTTGAGAGAGAGAAAGAGAGACAGAAATAACACACTACAAAAAAACACTACTGCGTGTGTAAGAGAGAAAGAAAGTCACACTAAAAAAAGGTCACACTGAGATGCCACAACACTACTGAGAGACGAGAAAAGAGAAATATCCACACAAAAATAAAACACACCAAAACACATACTACACTAAGAGAGAGGAACAGAAATACACAGTAAAAATCACCAGATGAAGACACACACCACCACAATACTGTGTCAGAGAGGGAAAGAAAAATACTAAGACAGTACTGAGAGAGAAATACAAAAAACACAGACACACAACTCTTTTGAGAGAGAGAAAGAGAGACAGAAATAACACACTACAAAAAAACACTACTGCGTGTGTAAGAGAGAAAGAAAGTCACACTAAAAAAAGGTCACACTGAGATGCCACAACACTACTGAGAGACGAGAAAAGAGAAATATCCACACAAAAATAAAACACACCAAAACACATACTACACTAAGAGAGAGGAACAGAAATACACAGTAAAAATCACCAGACGAAGACACACACCACCACAATACTGTGTCAGAGAGGGAAAGAAAAATACTAAGACAGTACTGAGAGACAGAAATACAAAAAACACAGACACACAACTCTTTTGAGAGAGAGAAAGAGAGACAGAAATAACACACTACAAAAAAACACTACTGCGTGTGTGAGAGAGAAAGAAATTCACACTAAAAAAAAGGTCACACTGAGATGCCACAACACTACTGAGAGACGTTAAAAGAGAAATATCCACACAAAAATAAAACACACCAAAACACATACTACACTAAGAGAGAGGAACAGAAATACACAGTAAAAATCACCAGATGAAGACACACACCACCACAATACTGTGTCAGAGAGGGAAAGAAAAATACTAAGACAGTACTGAGAGACAAATACAAAAAACACAGACACACAACTCTTTTGAGAGAGAGAAAGAGAGACAGAAATAACACACTACAAAAAAACACTACTGTGTGTGTAAGAGAGAAAGAAAGTCACACTAAAAAAAGGTCACACTGAGATGCCACAACACTACTGAGAGACGAGAAAAGAGAAATATCCACACAAAAATAAAACACACCAAAACACATACTACACTAAGAGAGAGGAACAGAAATACACAGTAAAAATCACCAGACGAAGACACACACCACCACAATACTGTGTCAGAGAGGGAAAGAAAAATACTAAGACAGTACTGAGAGACAGAAATACAAAAAACACAGACACACAACTCTTTTGAGAGAGAGAAAGAGAGACAGAAATAACACTACAAAAAAACACTACTGCGTGTGTGAGAGAGAAAGAAATTCACACTAAAAAAAAAGGTCACACTGAGATGCCACAACACTACTGAGAGACGTGAAAAGAGAAATATCCACACAAAAATAAAACACACCAAAACACTAAGAGAGAGGAACAGAAATACACAGTAAAAATCACCAGACGAAGACACACACCACCACAATACTGTGTCAGAGAGGGAAAGAAAAATACTAAGACAGTACTGAGAGACAGAAATACAAAAAACACAGACACACAACTCTTTTGAGAGAGAGAAAGAGAGACAGAAATAACACACTACAAAAAAACACTACTGCGTGTGTGAGAGAGAAAGAAATTCACACTAAAAAAAAGGTCACACTGAGATGCCACAACACTACTGAGAGACGTGAAAAGAGAAATATCCACACAAAAATAAAACACACCAAAACACTAAGAGAGAGGAACAGAAATACACAGTAAAAATCACCAGACGAAGACACACACCACCACAATACTGTGTCAGAGAGGGAAAGAAAAATACTAAGACAGTACTGAGAGACAAATACAAAAAACACAGACACACAACTCTTTTGAGAGAGAGAAAGAGAGACAGAAATAACACACTACAAAAAAACACTACTGCGTGTGTAAGAGAGAAAGAAAGTCACACTAAAAAAAGGTCACACTGAGATGCCACAACACTACTGAGAGACGAGAAAAGAGAAATATCCACACAAAAATAAAACACACCAAAACACATACTACACTAAGAGAGAGGAACAGAAATACACAGTAAAAATCACCAGACGAAGACACACACCACCACAATACTGTGTCAGAGAGGGAAAGAAAAATACTAAGACAGTACTGAGAGACAAATACAAAAAACACAGACACACAACTCTTTTGAGAGAGAGAAAGAGAGACAGAAATAACACACTACAAAAAAACACTACTGCGTGTGTGAGAGAGAAAGAAATTCACACTAAAAAAAAGGTCACACTGAGATGCCACAACACTACTGAGAGACGTGAAAAGAGAAATATCCACACAAAAATAAAACACACCAAAACACTAAGAGAGAGGAACAGAAATACACAGTAAAAATCACCAGACGAAGACACACACCACCACAATACTGTGTCAGAGAGGGAAAGAAAAATACTAAGACAGTACTGAGAGACAGAAATACAAAAAACACAGACACACAACTCTTTTGAGAGAGAGAAAGAGAGACAGAAATAACACACTACAAAAAAACACTACTGCGTGTGTGAGAGAGAAAGAAATTCACACTAAAAAAAAGGTCACACTGAGATGCCACAACACTACTGAGAGACGTGAAAAGAGAAATATCCACACAAAAATAAAACACACCAAAACACTAAGAGAGAGGAACAGAAATACACAGTAAAAATCACCAGACGAAGACACACACCACCACAATACTGTGTCAGAGAGGGAAAGAAAAATACTAAGACAGTACTGAGAGACAAATACAAAAAACACAGACACACAACTCTTTTGAGAGAGAGAAAGAGAGACAGAAATAACACACTACAAAAAAACACTACTGCGTGTGTGAGAGAGAAAGAAATTCACACTAAAAAAAAGGTCACACTGAGATGCCACAACACTACTGAGAGACGTGAAAAGAGAAATATCCACACAAAAATAAAACACACCAAAACACATACTACACTAAGAGAGAGGAACAGAAATACACAGTAAAAATCACCAGACGAAGACACACACCACCACAATACTGTGTCAGAGAGGGAAAGAAAAATACTAAGACAGTACTGAGAGACAAATACAAAAAACACAGACACACAACTCTTTTGAGAGAGAGAAAGAGAGACAGAAATAACACACTACAAAAAAACACTACTGCGTGTGTAAGAGAGAAAGAAAGTCACACTAAAAAAAGGTCACACTGAGATGCCACAACACTACTGAGAGAC
The DNA here is from genome assembly GCF_902459505.1 of Geotrypetes seraphini. NCBI lineage: Eukaryota > Metazoa > Chordata > Amphibia > Gymnophiona > Dermophiidae > Geotrypetes > Geotrypetes seraphini. Next base: position 40,311,259 of record NC_047099.1, read on the forward strand.
GAGAAAAGAGAAATATCCACACAAAAATAAAACACACCAAAACACATACTACACTAAGAGAGAGGAACAGAAATACACAGTAAAAATCACCAGACGAAGACACACACCACCACAATACTGTGTCAGAGAGGGAAAGAAAAATACTAAGACAGTACTGAGAGACAAATACAAAAAACACAGACACACAACTCTTTTGAGAGAGAGAAAGAGAGACAGAAATAACACACTACAAAAAAACACTACTGCGTGTGTGAGAGAGAAAGAAATTCACACTAAAAAAAAGGTCACACTGAGATGCCACAACACTACTGAGAGACGTGAAAAGAGAAATATCCACACAAAAATAAAACACACCAAAACACTAAGAGAGAGGAACAGAAATACACAGTAAAAATCACCAGACGAAGACACACACCACCACAATACTGTGTCAGAGAGGGAAAGAAAAATACTAAGACAGTACTGAGAGACAAATACAAAAAACACAGACACACAACTCTTTTGAGAGAGAGAAAGAGAGACAGAAATAACACACTACAAAAAAACACTACTGCGTGTGTGAGAGAGAAAGAAATTCACACTAAAAAAAAGGTCACACTGAGATGCCACAACACTACTGAGAGACGTGAAAAGAGAAATATCCACACAAAAATAAAACACACCAAAACACATACTACACTAAGAGAGAGGAACAGAAATACACAGTAAAAATCACCAGACGAAGACACACACCACCACAATACTGTGTCAGAGAGGGAAAGAAAAATACTAAGACAGTACTGAGAGACAAATACAAAAAACACAGACACACAACTCTTTTGAGAGAGAGAAAGAGAGACAGAAATAACACACTACAAAAAAACACTACTGCGTGTGTAAGAGAGAAAGAAAGTCACACTAAAAAAAGGTCACACTGAGATGCCACAACACTACTGAGAGACGAGAAAAGAGAAATATCCACACAAAAATAAAACACACCAAAACACATACTACACTAAGAGAGAGGAACAGAAATACACAGTAAAAATCACCAGACGAAGACACACACCACCACAATACTGTGTCAGAGAGGGAAAGAAAAATACTAAGACAGTACTGAGAGACAAATACAAAAAACACAGACACACAACTCTTTTGAGAGAGAGAAAGAGAGACAGAAATAACACACTACAAAAAAAACACTACTGCGTGTGTGAGAGAGAAAGAAATTCACACTAAAAAAAAGGTCACACTGAGATGCCACAACACTACTGAGAGACGTGAAAAGAGAAATATCCACACAAAAATAAAACACACCAAAACACTAAGAGAGAGGAACAGAAATACACAGTAAAAATCACCAGACGAAGACACACACCACCACAATACTGTGTCAGAGAGGGAAAGAAAAATACTAAGACAGTACTGAGAGACAGAAATACAAAAAACACAGACACACAACTCTTTTGAGAGAGAGAAAGAGAGACAGAAATAACACACTACAAAAAAAACACTACTGCGTGTGTGAGAGAGAAAGAAATTCACACTAAAAAAAAGGTCACACTGAGATGCCACAACACTACTGAGAGACGTGAAAAGAGAAATATCCACACAAAAATAAAACACACCAAAACACTAAGAGAGAGGAACAGAAATACACAGTAAAAATCACCAGACGAAGACACACACCACCACAATACTGTGTCAGAGAGGGAAAGAAAAATACTAAGACAGTACTGAGAGACAGAAATACAAAAAACACAGACACACAACTCTTTTGAGAGAGAGAAAGAGAGACAGAAATAACACACTACAAAAAAACACTACTGCGTGTGTGAGAGAGAAAGAAATTCACACTAAAAAAAAGGTCACACTGAGATGCCACAACACTACTGAGAGACGTGAAAAGAGAAATATCCACACAAAAATAAAACACACCAAAACACTAAGAGAGAGGAACAGAAATACACAGTAAAAATCACCAGACGAAGACACACACCACCACAATACTGTGTCAGAGAGGGAAAGAAAAATACTAAGACAGTACTGAGAGACAGAAATACAAAAAACACAGACACACAACTCTTTTGAGAGAGAGAAAGAGAGACAGAAATAACACACTACAAAAAAACACTACTGCGTGTGTAAGAGAGAAAGAAAGTCACACTAAAAAAAGGTCACACTGAGATGCCACAACACTACTGAGAGACGAGAAAAGAGAAATATCCACACAAAAATAAAACACACCAAAACACATACTACACTAAGAGAGAGGAACAGAAATACACAGTAAAAATCACCAGACGAAGACACACACCACCACAATACTGTGTCAGAGAGGGAAAGAAAAATACTAAGACAGTACTGAGAGACAGAAATACAAAAAACACAGACACACAACTCTTTTGAGAGAGAGAAAGAGAGACAGAAATAACACACTACAAAAAAACACTACTGCGTGTGTGAGAGAGAAAGAAATTCACACTAAAAAAAAGGTCACACTGAGATGCCACAACACTACTGAGAGACGTGAAAAGAGAAATATCCACACAAAAATAAAACACACCAAAACACTAAGAGAGAGGAACAGAAATACACAGTAAAAATCACCAGACGAAGACACACACCACCACAATACTGTGTCAGAGAGGGAAAGAAAAATACTAAGACAGTACTGAGAGACAGAAATACAAAAAACACAGACACACAACTCTTTAGAGAGAGAGAAAGAGAGACAGAAATAACACACTACAAAAAAAACACTACTGCGTGTGTAAGAGAGAAAGAAAGTCACACTAAAAAAAGGTCACACTGAGATGCCACAACACTACTGAGAGACGAGAAAAGAGAAATATCCACACAAAAATAAAACACACCAAAACACATACTACACTAAGCGAGAGGAACAGAAATACACAGTAAAAATCACCAGACGAAGACACACACCACCACAATACTGTGTCAGAGAGGGAAAGAAAAATACTAAGACAGTACTGAGAGACAAATACAAAAAACACAGACACACAACTCTTTTGAGAGAGAGAAAGAGAGACAGAAATAACACACTACAAAAAAACACTACTGCGTGTGTGAGAGAGAAAGAAATTCACACTAAAAAAAAGGTCACACTGAGATGCCACAACACTACTGAGAGACGTGAAAAGAGAAATATCCACACAAAAATAAAACACACCAAAACACTAAGAGAGAGGAACAGAAATACACAGTAAAAATCACCAGACGAAGACACACACCACCACAATACTGTGTCAGAGAGGGAAAGAAAAATACTAAGACAGTACTGAGAGACAGAAATACAAAAAACACAGACACACAACTCTTTTGAGAGAGAGAAAGAGAGACAGAAATAACACACTACAAAAAAACACTACTGCGTGTGTGAGAGAGAAAGAAATTCACACTAAAAAAAAGGTCACACTGAGATGCCACAACACTACTGAGAGACGAGAAAAGAGAAATATCCACACAAAAATAAAACACACCAAAACACATACTACACTAAGAGAGAGGAACAGAAATACACAGTAAAAATCACCAGACGAAGACACACACCACCACAATACTGTGTCAGAGAGGGAAAGAAAAATACTAAGACAGTACTGAGAGACAGAAATACAAAAAACACAGACACACAACTCTTTTGAGAGAGAGAAAGAGAGACAGAAATAACACACTACAAAAAACCACTACTGCGTGTGTGAGAGAGAAAGAAATTCACACTAAAAAAAAGGTCACACTGAGATGCCACAACACTACTGAGAGACGTGAAAAGAGAAATATCCACACAAAAATAAAACACACCAAAACACTAAGAGAGAGGAACAGAAATACACAGTAAAAATCACCAGACGAAGACACACACCACCACAATACTGTGTCAGAGAGGGAAAGAAAAATACTAAGACAGTACTGAGAGACAGAAATACAAAAAACACAGACACACAACTCTTTAGAGAGAGAGAAAGAGAGACAGAAATAACACACTACAAAAAAACACTACTGCGTGTGTAAGAGAGAAAGAAAGTCACACTAAAAAAAGGTCACACTGAGATGCCACAACACTACTGAGAGACGTGAAAAGAGAAATATCCACACAAAAATAAAACACACCAAAACACATACTACACTAAGAGAGAGGAACAGAAATACACAGTAAAAATCACCAGACGAAGACACACACCACCACAATACTGTGTCAGAGAGGGAAAGAAAAATACTAAGACAGTACTGAGAGACAGAAATACAAAAAACACAGACACACAACTCTTTTGAGAGAGAGAAAGAGAGACAGAAATAACACACTACAAAAAAACACTACTGCGTGTGTGAGAGAGAAAGAAATTCACACTAAAAAAAAGGTCACACTGAGATGCCACAACACTACTGAGAGACGTGAAAAGAGAAATATCCACACAAAAATAAAACACACCAAAACACTAAGAGAGAGGAACAGAAATACACAGTAAAAATCACCAGACGAAGACACACACCACCACAATACTGTGTCAGAGAGGGAAAGAAAAATACTAAGACAGTACTGAGAGACAGAAATACAAAAAACACAGACACACAACTCTTTAGAGAGAGAGAAAGAGAGACAGAAATAACACACTACAAAAAAACACTACTGCGTGTGTAAGAGAGAAAGAAAGTCACACTAAAAAAAGGTCACACTGAGATGCCACAACACTACTGAGAGACGTGAAAAGAGAAATATCCACACAAAAATAAAACACACCAAAACACATACTACACTAAGAGAGAGGAACAGAAATACACAGTAAAAATCACCAGACGAAGACACACACCACCACAATACTGTGTCAGAGAGGGAAAGAAAAATACTAAGACAGTACTGAGAGACAGAAATACAAAAAACACAGACACACAACTCTTTTGAGAGAGAGAAAGAGAGACAGAAATAACACACTACAAAAAAACACTACTGCGTGTGTGAGAGAGAAAGAAATTCACACTAAAAAAAAGGTCACACTGAGATGCCACAACACTACTGAGAGACGTGAAAAGAGAAATATCCACACAAAAATAAAACACACCAAAACACTAAGAGAGAGGAACAGAAATACACAGTAAAAATCACCAGACGAAGACACACACCACCACAATACTGTGTCAGAGAGGGAAAGAAAAATACTAAGACAGTACTGAGAGACAGAAATACAAAAAACACAGACACACAACTCTTTTGAGAGAGAGAAAGAGAGACAGAAATAACACACTACAAAAAAACACTACTGCGTGTGTAAGAGAGAAAGAAAGTCACACTAAAAAAAGGTCACACTGAGATGCCACAACACTACTGAGAGACGAGAAGAGAGAAATATCCACACAAAAATAAAACACACCAAATCACATGCTACACTAAGAGAGAGGAACAGAAATACACAGTAAAAATCACCAGACGAAGACACACACCACCACAATACTGTGTTAGAGAGGGAAAGAAAAATACTAAGACAGTACTGAGAGACAGAAATACAAAAAACACAGACACACAACTCTTTTGAGAGAGAGAAAGAGAGACAGAAATAACACACTACAAAAAAACACTACTGCGTGTGTGAGAGAGAAAGAAATTCACACTAAAAAAAAAGGTCACACTGAGATGCCACAACACTACTGAGAGACGTGAAAAGAGAAATATCCACACAAAAATAAAACACACCAAAACACTAAGAGAGAGGAACAGAAATACACAGTAAAAATCACCAGACGAAGACACACACCACCACAATACTGTGTCAGAGAGGGAAAGAAAAATACTAAGACAGTACTGAGAGACAGAAATACAAAAAACACAGACACACAACTCTTTTGAGAGAGAGAAAGAGAGACAGAAATAACACACTACAAAAAAAACACTACTGCGTGTGTAAGAGAGAAAGAAAGTCACACTAAAAAAAGGTCACACTGAGATGCCACAACACTACTGAGAGACGAGAAAAGAGAAATATCCACACAAAAATAAAACACACCAAAACACATACTACACTAAGAGAGAGGAACAGAAATACACAGTAAAAATCACCAGACGAAGACACACACCACCACAATACTGTGTCAGAGAGGGAAAGAAAAATACTAAGACAGTACTGAGAGACAGAAATACAAAAAACACAGACACACAACTCTTTTGAGAGAGAGAAAGAGAGACAGAAATAACACACTACAAAAAACCACTACTGCGTGTGTGAGAGAGAAAGAAATTCACACTAAAAAAAAGGTCACACTGAGATGCCACAACACTACTGAGAGACGTGAAAAGAGAAATATCCACACAAAAATAAAACACACCAAAACACTAAGAGAGAGGAACAGAAATACACAGTAAAAATCACCAGACGAAGACACACACCACCACAATACTGTGTCAGAGAGGGAAAGAAAAATACTAAGTACTGAGAGACAGAAATACAAAAAACACAGACACACAACTCTTTTGAGAGAGAGAAAGAGAGACAGAAATAACACACTACAAAAAAACACTACTGCGTGTGTGAGAGAGAAAGAAATTCACACTAAAAAAAAGGTCACACTGAGATGCCACAACACTACTGAGAGACGAGAAAAGAGAAATATCCACACAAAAATAAAACACACCAAAACACATACTACACTAAGAGAGAGGAACAGAAATACACAGTAAAAATCACCAGACGAAGACACACACCACCACAATACTGTGTCAGAGAGGGAAAGAAAAATACTAAGACAGTACTGAGAGACAGAAATACAAAAAACACAGACACACAACTCTTTTGAGAGAGAGAAAGAGAGACAGAAATAACACACTACAAAAAAACACTACTGCGTGTGTGAGAGAGAAAGAAATTCACACTAAAAAAAAGGTCACACTGAGATGCCACAACACTACTGAGAGACGTGAAAAGAGAAATATCCACACAAAAATAAAACACACCAAAACACTAAGAGAGAGGAACAGAAATACACAGTAAAAATCACCAGACGAAGACACACACCACCACAATACTGTGTCAGAGAGGGAAAGAAAAATACTAAGTACTGAGAGACAGAAATACAAAAAACACAGACACACAACTCTTTTGAGAGAGAGAAAGAGAGACAGAAATAACACACTACAAAAAAACACTACTGCGTGTGTGAGAGAGAAAGAAATTCACACTAAAAAAAAGGTCACACTGAGATGCCACAACACTACTGAGAGACGTGAAAAGAGAAATATCCACACAAAAATAAAACACACCAAAACACTAAGAGAGAGGAACAGAAATACACAGTAAAAATCACCAGACGAAGACACACACCACCACAATACTGTGTCAGAGAGGGAAAGAAAAATACTAAGACAGTACTGAGAGACAAATACAAAAAACACAGACACACAACTCTTTTGAGAGAGAGAAAGAGAGACAGAAATAACACACTACAAAAAAACACTTAGCAAAACACTACTGCGTGTGTGAGAGAGAAAGAAATTCACACTAAAAAAAGGTCACACTGAGATGCCACAACACTACTGAGAGACGTGAAAAGAGAAATATCCACACAAAAATAAAACACACCAAAATAACACACTACAAAAAAACCCAACAACCCACAGTGACACTTAGCAAAACACTACTGCATTTGTGAGAGAAAGAAATTCACACCAAAAAAAAGGTCACACTGAGATGCCACAACACTACTGAGAGACGTGAAAAGAGAAATATCCACACAAAAATAAAACACACCAAAACACTAAGAGAGAGGAACAGAAATACACAGTAAAAATCACCAGACGGAGACACACACCACCACAATACTGTGTCAGACAGAGGGGAAGAAAAATATTAAGCACAGTACTGAGAGAAAGAGAAATACATAAACATAGACACAACACAACACTTCTGAGAGAGAGAGAGACAGATATAACACACTACAAAAAAAACAAACAACAACCCACAGTGACACTTAGAAAAACACTACTGCGTGTGTAAGAGAGAAATAAATTCACACTAAAAAAGGTCACACTGAGATGCCACAACACTACTGAGAGACGTGAAAAGAGAAATATCCACACAAAAATAAAACACACCAAAACACATACTACACTAAGAGAGAGGAACAGCAATACACAGTAAAAATCACCAGACGAAGACACACACCACCACAATACTGTGTCAGAGAGAGGGGAAGAAATATATTAAGACAGTACTGAGAGAAAGAGAAATACACAGACACAACACAACACCTTTGAGAGAGTCAAGGAAATAGAAATACACAACAATACTGTGTGAGCAAGAGAGAGACAAGAAAGCAAAATACACATTTAAAAAAAAAATCAATCACACTGAGACACATACTACTGCTATTAATTATTACTATAGGGCTTCTAGACGCACACAGCGCTGTACAAAGTCATAAAGAGTAAGAAAGTCTCTGCTCAAAAGAGCTTACAATCTAAACAGGCAAGACAGACAAACAAAATGTCATGGATACAACACTTCTGAGGGAAAGAGAAATACACACACAAAAAAACAAAACACCAAGACACATACCACACATACTACTGAGAGACAGGGAACATACAGGTAATTATTTTGCACCAGGGGCAAAACAGGGGTAAGTGACTTGCCCATGGTCACAAGGTGCTACAGTGGAAATGGCTACTGAGCTAGCCATTAGGCTACACTAAAAACAACACACTGAGACACATACCACAACACTACTGAGATAAAAGAGAAATACACACACAAAAAAATACACTTGAGACACACACAGCATCACTACTGAGAGAAAAAAAGAGAAATACTAAATCAAAATGCACAAACACACATCACAACACTACTGAGAGAAAGAAAGACAAGGAAAGAGAATACACACTAAATAAAAAACCAACAACACTGAAACACATAGCACAATAGAGAGAGACTGAGAAAGAGAAATACACACTAAAAAAAAGCAACAACACAACACCAGAGAGAAATACACATAGCACATGACAGTGACGAAATGCACATTAAGACTTACACCTTAATAGTACAGGGAGAGAGAAATACACACATGTCAAGTTACTGACTAAAAATACACCAAGACACACTATAGGGAGAGAGAAATGCACATAGCACACAATACTGACTGACTACCAAAACACAAAGCACCACACTACACAGAGAAAGAGAAATACTAACTGAAAAATCACACTGAGACCCACAACACTACTAAGAGAAATGCACATAGAACATAACAGTGGCTAAAAATACACGGAAACACACACCACAATACTACACAGAGTGAAAATGAAATAATACAATGCTGACAAAAAACACACTGAGACATATAGTTCTACAGGAAGAGGGAGATAGAGAACTTAGCGAAAGAGAATAATACCACAGTACACGCCACACAATATGACTAAACAAACATGGATCACATTATACACACAAGGGAAAGAAAAATAATTTACAGCACACAACACTGAAAACACATCAAGACTTACCACAATACAAAGAGAGATCCTGATTGGTGAGGCCCGACTTTAGTACAAGAAGAGGCGGTCGGAGCATACCGCAAGTGATTTCCTTCACTCGCCGGCACTCCAGCTGCCCTTTCCTGCCTCTCCGGCTGCCTTCTCCTGTCTCCCCTGCTAAAAACCGTATTCGCGGTTTTTCAACATTTGCGGGGGTTCCTGGAACTGAACCCCCACGAATATTGGGGGAGTACTGTAAGAAGGCAGGAGAAAGGAGATATGATAGAGATGTTTAAATACACAGGAGGTGAATTTCAATTGAAAGGAAGCTTTGAAATGAGGGGGGCTTAGGATGAAGGTGAAAGAGACAGATTCAAAAGTAACCTGAGAAATTCATTCTTCATGGAAAGGGTGGTGAATTGGTGGAGGTGGTAGATTTGAAAGTTGTAACTGAGTTCAAGAGAGCTTGGGAGAGGTACATAGGATCTCTAAGAAAGAAGGAAGGATAGTAGACGTCATGGATAGGAAAACGGGATAGGCCATATGGTCTTTATCTGCCTTCATTTTTCTCTGTTTGTAAAAATACAGACATACATCACACTAAAAAGAGAGAGAGACACATATACGATATACCATATCCAGATACACAACACACTTAAGAGAGAAAGACACAAAACACGACTATCAACACACCCAGACACAAATTATACTCCACAGAGATAGGGGGGCTGATGCAGAAAGTTACTGCAAGCCTAACCATGGAGTTACTGAGGGTTGTACATGTATGTTAATGGCCAATGCAGAAAAGTGCTAAACACGGGCGAACATTGCATTAATATATATATGGTAATGAGGCCATTAGGTATTTCACGGCAATTCAGAGAAAGAAACAGTGGTTTCTGATGCATGGACAACACAAATTCTTTGTTAGGTTCAGAGAAACAGAAGGATTAATGGAGAGGATTTAAAGTCTACTTTTAAGATTTAACTGTCAGTTTTTTCTTCTGCAACCAGAAAGAAGTGGCTGCAAATTTAAATGACAGGAGCTTGTTCACATGTTGAAAAAAAAAAATGAAAAGTGAGTACGAAGAGAGGCAGATGATCTGCAATGTAAGTACAACAAAAGACCAAATAGCAGACCGATGAATCAAGGAAGAAAACAACTGTAATTAAAAATCAAATATGCCTGACATGACTATGTTTCGCCAAAAAGCTGTGTCAGAGGCAACAAACCAGAGAGGTAAAAACAGCCAATATATTTCTCTTTAGATTAGCAATGCTCAGAGAGCTCAGCAGCAAATCTCCCAAGAATTCTGGGAGATTTCCTGCGCATTGGCTGGTTTTACCTCTAGTTTTGTTGCCTCTGATGCAGTCTCTTGGTAAAACGTGGCCACCTCAGGCATATTTGATTTTTAATTAAAGCTGTTATTTTCTTGATTCATTGATCTGCTGTTTTACCTTTTGCTACAAAAATGAGTCAGCATATATCAGCACCTCCTCTGAGCATAAATATTTTCACAAAAATGTTATATACAATAATTTTTTTGCAAGGCTGATATATGTAGAACAGGTGCCAATGTGTACTGACACTTTTGTTTTTGTTCTGACATATGCACAAGAAGTCATGCTTACTGTGAAACCTTTCTGCACATGCATCTGGCACGCTCACCCTAACACCCCCCCCCCCCCCCCCGATTAGCATGCAGGCGCTACATGCATAAAATTTGCATATACTTGGCATTTTTTCATAGCAGATATCCATGTGTGGCCCTACTGCATGGCTTTCTGCATGAGCCTTAGGGAAAGAGAAATACACAGAGCACACAACACAACTAAAATCTTACTGAGACACACCATTCTACAGAGATACACAAAACTAAAAACACACCACGACACCATGTTAAAAAAAACCCCCACGGAAAGACATATACTTTACAGAGAAAGAGGACACAAGGAAAGAAAAACACAGCACACATGTGACTAAACACATTATGAGACAAACAGCACATGAGCAAAAACACACCTATGGGCACAAGCCACGCTACACAGCGAAAGAGAGAGAAATATAGAAAATTAAAAATATACCGAGACATGCCCCACAATACAGAGAGAGAGAGAGAGAGATACACATAGAAAAAGAAATAAAGACACACAACTAAAGACACACTGAAATACACCCCACACTACTGAGAGAGAGAGAAACACACAATAAACACACAACTAAAAATAAGAGATGCATACCCCCAATAGGGGTGGGGAGATATTCATACATACACACACACACACAACCTCTAAAACATTACAAAGGAACACAGCATCATGAAAGAGAAACACACAACCTCTTACACACCACAGAAGTGGTTCCTAAACTTGTCCTGAAGGAACCCCAGCCAGTAAAGTTTTTAGGATTTCCACTGATTATTCATGAGTTAGATTTGCAAGCAATGGAGGTAGTGCATGCAAATCTAATTCATTAATTTTCATTGGGGATATCCTGAAAATCTGACTGGCTGGGGTTACCCCAGGACAGGTTTGGAAACTACTGCACTACAGGCGTGACCTTTCCTCTCAGTTCTTGAGGGCCGCCAATGGGTCAGGTTTTCAGGATATATGTAATGAATATGCATGAGAGAGATTTGCATGCGTACTACTTTTATTGTGTATTAATATTTCATGCATATTCATTAGGGATATTCTGAAAGCCTTTGAGGACTGGGAATGAAGATCAAGGCATTTTAGAGAGATAGAAAGACAGTGGTCTGAAAGATAGCACACAGCCCCAACATATTATAATAACCCACTGAGAGATACCCACCACACAACATATTATACAGTAGTAACCCACTGACACACCCTTACAACCCCAACAGAGAGACAGTGCAGTGGCAGGAGGGAATGGGCATCCCTCCTGACAATTTTCGCTAGTGTTGGTGGGGGGGATTTCTCAGTGCCATGTTTGTTGGGGGTCATCGGGGAGGGCCATCAATGGGGGGTGTTTAATGGGGCAGATATTGTTATTAAAAAAGGTTTCCTGCCCCGAACAGCTGAGTGGCAGGAGGCTGCTTTTGGGACTCCCCCTGCCGGCTCTGTGCATGTGAGAGAGTCGCTCTCACAACCATCAATCAGATGAGAGAAACGGGGATTACGACGAACCTCCACGTGAATCATTTGCATGTAAACCTTTTAGTGCATCAATAGTGTAAGGTTTTGGAGGGGTAATGTTGAAGCAAATAAGCTCTAATGATATAATGTAGCGGCCTGCAGAGAGAGAAGGGGGGGGGGGGGTGATGTTCCAGAGAGAGAGTGAGGTGTTGCAGAGAGGAGGTTTTTATAGGTTGGAATCTTATTCTAAAATAGAAATTATTGTATTTCCCAGTATCTTTCTGTTTATAATTTGTAAACTGTTTGAAACAATGGTTAGTTTAATTGATAAGGAAGATGTGATACTTGCAGGCATGGTAGATGGAATTAGTCTCTGGCTTCTTTGTCCCATTCAAGTAGCCTATCTTCTTGATAAACAATCCAGTCTGGCTGGATGCTTAGGGTCTATCTGCATCAACATTCCAGAGTCAGATCGATATAATGTCCCATAGGCCTCTGCTGACATTGGTTAGGCCAACCGAAAATGCTGAGGCTGACAAATAGCTCTTTTTGAATCGGCCAAAACTCAGATCGGAGTCTTACCAATCCTCTTTAGTGCATCTAGGCCTCAAAGAGAAACGAGGAGTGGCATAAAAGAGAAAATATCACATTACCAATTTCACACAGGTTCATGCCTGTCATGGTAACACACTTGGAGAAATTGCCCCCCCCCCACCCCCCGAGAGGCAGAGCCACACACCACAGAACCCTAACACACAAGGAGACATGCACAATCATTGATACGCTACAGCAGGAGAGAGTTGCATAAGAAAAGACATACACCACATGTGATGAAGTAGCACACAGACACACCACATAACCACTAACCTGCTGAAATATAACAAGCTCAGACCCAATGAGTTACACACACCACACATGAAGCACACATGCTGCACAATCCCTTATGCACTGAGATACACATGCTCAGAGAGTAGCCAAGTTGCCTAGTTCCAGGAAAGAGAATTAAAGGCCAGTCCTAGATGTCTTGGGCCAGTTCCATCTTGATGCACTGTGGGACCGGAAGCACTGGGGCAGAATCGGGAACTACAATACCACATTGCTTTGCGATGTCAATTCAAATCCAGGACTGGCCCCCCCAAATTTTCTCTCTGGAACTGGGTAAGTTGGAAACTCTTACTCTTACCTAAAGAGCTAAGTTACATCTCACACATAGAGATATAGATACCACACCACAGAATCCCCTTACATCTTTAGATACATCCGTACCATGATATTACAACCCTTACACACTGAGTTAGGATGCACATAGTGAAACAGAAACAGCTTATAATGCACATACCGCATCTTCCTTAATACACACATCACTTACACAACGAATACATGCATACACACACAGGATCTGTACCTTACATTCACACAGGGCTAATCTTAGCTCATCTCCTACTCCATAGAAGCACCCTGTAAAGTAGCAAGCACCAAAATTAACAATACTGTCGAGCACCACTTCCTCTCCCCCTCCCCATCTTTCCTTTGTGTGCAAAACATGGATAAAGTAGGATGAAAAATGTCATCTTAGCTCCGCTTCCAAGCTCTTAGCAAGTAAGGAGAGAAGGTGAGCTGCTCTCTCTGGTTGAAATCAAGATATAGGATTGGAAACAGTGCAGGCAAGTCCTGAGTGGGATACATCAGAACTCTGTCAGGGTTCTGTGCCTGCTCAAGTCTCTCAGTTCCCTAAATGTTTTGTTTGTTTCTTTCAGCATCTAAATCCTTCATTTCTTCTTTGTCTTTTGTTTCCCAAGTTTGAGGATCACAAAATAGAATTTATTTATTTAATATTTTTAAATAAAGCAATTTCCAGCAGAGAAAGTTGCTGTTAGGGGATCTGGTGCCACCTTTTGGCTCAGATCTTTAACAAATAAATATATACATATATATAGAGAGAGAGAGAGACAGACAGACAGATTAAATAAATAAATAAATAAATAAATAGATAGATATACACACACACACACACAAATATAGCCGGATACACCAGTTGGGATCAAGGATACTTACCAGAGGCTTGCAGACTAGATTTCTCTACCGGTAAATAAACCTTTCTACAGAGGTTTGGAGCATCCCTGCTCCTTCCCTTCCCTCTCCTTGTTATTGTTGTTGCAGAAGTTAAAAATCCTCAAACTAAGAGAAACCCAAGAAGAACAAAAAGCTGTTCTGACTCTCACTTTGGAAGTGAGATCTCATACAGGAAATACAAAAAGAGAAAGAAAAAGAAACCTTTTCAGTCCCTCTGCTGCCCTATAGTGGGAAGAACTGGTAAGGGAAGAGCAGATGCTTCATAGTGTTTGCAAAGAATCCATTTTTCTCCAATACTGCGACCAGAATGTAGCTTTGATAGGGGATAGGGAAGCATTCGCCTAGTTTGGTCATACAGTCAGATCTACAAAAGCTCAACTCAAACTAAGATAAACATAAACCTTGCTGATACAGTTCAGAACTCCCTCCAAATTTATATGGGCTTCTAGGAATACTTGCAAATTTTGCAGCATTTGGAGAGTGTGCGGATCATCCAGTGTAAATGTGAAAACATATCTAACCTGAGAACTAGGGAACCCAGTTCAAATCGCACAACAGCTCCTTGTGATCTTGGGTAAATCAGGTACAAAGTTTAAACTTAGGGTTGCCGGATTTCCTCTTTAAAATAAGAGGACACATGGCCCCGCCCCATTTCTCCTTCAGCTCTGCCCCCCCAACCTCCCTGAACTCGGGGCCACATCTGGAGGGCTTCTGCCCATGTGTAGACATCAATGTGATACAGAAGCCCTCCGGACACAATCCCGAGCTCAGGGACTTCCAAAATCCAGACAAACTGCTGGCTTTTGGAAATCCTTCCAGGCACCAGTCAATCCTCCAAAACGAGGACCTGTCCGGGTGTTCCCGGACATCTGGTAACCTTAGACAAACTCAGAGGAAGCCATGGATGAGAGTTCAGTTAATCCAGCCTGATGTGGTACCTTCCCCATCATCCTCAATGTACAGGGAGGTTGGCATCATTGCCAGTTCAGCCAGAACACAGGCTGAACTTATAAATCCATTTTCTCTGTGTAATAACAGTGTAAATTAAAAGTAAACAGAATATAAAAACATAAGATTTGCCACTGTTGGGTGAGTCCAGTGGTCCATCGTGCCTAGCAGTCCTTAGGTCAAAGACCAGTGCCCTATTTGAGACCAGCCCTACCTGCGTACGTTCTGGTCCAGCAGGAACTTATCTAACTTTGTCTTGAATCCCTGCAGGGTGTTTTCCCCTATAACAGCCTCCAAAGAGCGTTCCAGTTTTCTATCACTCTCTGGGTGAAGAAGAACTTCCTTATGTTTGTACGAAATCTATCCCCTTTTAACTTTAGCGAGTGCCCTCTCGTTCTCTTCACCTTGGAGAGGGTGAACAATCTCTCTTTCTAAGTCAATTCCCTTCAACATCTTGAATGTTTCAATCATGTCCCCTCTCAATCTCCTCTTTTCAAGGGAGAAAAGGCCCAGTTTCTCTAGCCTCTCATTGTACGGCAACGCCTCCAGTCCCTTAACCATTTTTGTCGCTCTTTTCTGGACCCTTTCGAATAGTACTATGTCCTTTTTCATGTAAGGCGACCAGTGTTGGATGCAGTATTCCAGGTGGGGGCGTACCATGGCCCGGTACAGCAGCATGATAACCTTCTCCGATCTGTTTGTGATCTCCTTAATCATTCCTAGTGAGCTGGAGAGCAGAAATCAAAGTTGCCCTCTGATGTTAAGAAAATGACTTGCAGCAGTGTGGCACGATGCATGTGTTTACAGGAAAAACATGTGCAAAAGATACTACTATAGTGCCACTAGACATATGCAGTGCTGTACATCAAAACATAGACGAGACAGTCCCTGTTCAAAAGAGCTTACAATTTAGTCAAGACAAACAAACTAGACAAGAAGGTGCATCAATACACTGGACTCAGGTAGGGGAATTACAGAGGGAATGATAAGACAGATATTGGTGCTTAGGTAGGTTGAAGTTTGGAATTGAAAGCGGCTTCATTCCTGTCTCTGTGTACCTGCACAGAGGAGTGCTATCTTTTGCCTGTTTTCTTTTTCCTTAATAGGCACTAGGACCGAATGCAGACACAAGTTTGAGTAGAGGGGTCTAGTGGCTTGTGAGTGGCAGCAGGATTTGGATGGTCTTACAGACGAGTGGGCTATCCCTCAATTTTGTAGACTATCCCCATTGGCCCATTGGATTAGTCCTCTTGATCATAAGACCATGCATTTGGCCTAGAACTTTATGACGAAGCCTGGCAGCATTGTTGTCATCTCTCATTGATCTGAGAGGCTCCCTCTGCCACAGTACAGGTAGCCCACGTGGTGCCTCTTCTACTGAGGTTCCAAGGATGGCCCATCCCAAAGGCAGAAATTCACCACCATGAATGAGTTTTAAAGCCAATGAGTGAGGTTTTTTTTATTGGTGCATCTAGGGTATAAACTTAGAAAGGAAAAACATGCAGATATTTCCAAATGCTGTTGAGGCTCCAGGGCAACAGTTCGGGGACTCTGCATCTCCTCTCTCCCTCTTTCTTTTCCCCTCCCCCCGTGGTCCACATCAATCCCTCTCCCTTCACTCCTCCTCTACCCCCAGGTCCAACATCTTACCCTATCTTGTCCCTCCTGTTGTCCACCATCTCTTTCCCCTCACATATTCCCGCCCATTGTCCAGCATCTCTCCCTTTCTTAGTACCCCTGTCCTTCTGTATTTTAGCTTGAAGTTACTAGCAGTGGTAGCGCTTCACCCACAATGCCCAGAGCCTTTCCACTAAAGAGCATTATAGCAAATGGGTAATACCACTACTTCCGGCACTATTACTACTGTTTATTATTTCTAAAGCGCTACCAGATGCATGCAGCGCTGTACATTAAGCATACAAGAGACGGTCCCTGCTCAGAAGAGCTTGCAATCTAATTATGATAGACATAGAGGACAAAGGTGAATTTGCACATGATACATAGGTGGGAATTACAAGGGACTTAAGAGATGGAGGGGGTAGGGTAGTAAGAGGGAATGACAACAGATATGGGTGCTTTACAAGTTGGCAGGGTAGGACTTAAATGCAGCTTCAAAAAAGTGGGTTTTCAGCCTGGACTGAGGCGCGCTGCAGCGTGATTACACTTGTAGGTCAGTAAAAGGAGTTTGAACTGTATGCCGAAATGAAGAGGAAGCCAGTGAAGCGATTTGAGGAGAAGGGCAACGTGAGCAGAATGACACTAGCAAAATCCGAGAAGACCTGTAAAGATGCAGTGCTGAACAACGATGAAAACTGTTAAAGCTCAATAAGTTCCTACCTACAAGAGCTTACACTATGGGTGGGTACCTGACGCAGTGGGAGACCAAATGACTTTCAAGCCAAAGTCACAAGGAATGTCTGGGAGAGTGGGATTTGCATCCTGGTTCCAACCCTCTTGCTGTAACCACTCCACCTTGCACTTTATTTTCCCCCCACAAAAAATCTGCAATACAAATGTGTTTTCCACTCCATGCTCACCTTTCTAGGCATAAAAACTTGGAATGACCTTACTGAAATGACCAGGATAGAACCTAACTATACCGTATTCCGGAAGAAACTGAAAACTCTGACACTTAATCACCTGTATCCTCTCCTCCCCCCTCCACCCCTCTCCCTACCCCCTTCTCTTCTCTTCTCCCACCCCTCCTCCCCTTCTCCTTCCTCACCCCCCCCCCCTCTTTAAGTCGCCTTGAGCCTACCTAGGTATGAGCGATGCAGAAATAGAAGGTTAGATTAGATTTATTCTTTTTATATAATCACAGTGTCTTTCAAAAAAAATAAAAAATTGTTATAACCACAAGTGATAACTGAAAAACACTAAAAAAAAAATCATCAACACATTATGGGGATCCAATGGCATCATCCAGCAGCTACGGTCACAGCCGGATGACATGGAGTGGGCTGCTTCCACTGCCACAGTGTCCCTTTTGTGAGGTTGGCGCTTGTGTGTTTGCTTATGCCATTTTTCCACCCCTCTGTGCCAGGTAGGGGTCTGAAGCTGGAACAAAGGGAGGCTGGTGCTGGAGCTTAGAGAAGAGGGAGCTAGGGCTGATGTTATAAAAAAAAATTTTATTTATTTATTCAATTTTCTATACTGTTCTCCCAGGAGAGCTCAGAATGGTTTACATGAGTTCATTCAGGTTCTCAAGCATTTTTCCCTGTCTGTCCCGGGCGGGCTCACAATCTATCTAATGTACCTGGGGCAATGGAAATAGAATCCTCCTAAAAAGCAAAAAAATAAAATTCTGTGATGCAAATACGATCCTGAGAAAGCAGCTAAATGCCCCAAAAGTAAAAACCTGGATCAGAAACCCTAGATTGAACTAATCTGATTTCTTTGCCAGGTGTGACTTTTTTTTTTTTTTTTTTTTAAAGTAATGATTTCTGAAGAACACATCATTTCCTGTGGTTTGGGTTTGTTTTATTTATTAGAATTACAAAAAGCAACTAAACCCAGGCTATATGTTTGGTAAAATGCCAAAGATAAAATTCAGACCTTGTAAAATGTGTGCCACCCAGAAGCAACGAGTGGGGCAGTGCCTTGGTGTCAAGATAATGTAACAAGGGCATGAAGTGATCCTGGCGTTCTACTGGTTCTCCGTCACTCACGGCAGCCTGTGTTCTGCTAGCACCAGGGCCCAAATATCTGGAGATAAAGAGAGTATTAAGCGACTTCAGGAAAAGCTTGACTCTTGTCTGATCTGTGGCTTATATTCTGCCAACTTCTCAAAGATCCCAAACAGATTGCAATAATAAAACACATCCAATAAAAGGTAAGATAAGGCCAACAAAAATAATTAAAAATGCTTGTTAAATAGAGAGCTTTGAAAGAATAAATAAGGCTTCAAAGCTCTCAGCTCCTCTAGGTACAATGTTCCAAATTACCAGTGCCTGAGAAGTAATAAAACCTTCAAGCAATTTTTTTGTATCTTCTTTATTAAACAGTCATTACAAATAGCAAAATCGCACAACCACAAAACAACAAAATGCTTCCCATAGCTTGAATAGACACGAAACGCCAAGATCCTTCTTAAGGTACGGCAACCAATATTGGACGCAGGACTCCAGATGCGGGCGCACCATCGCCCGATACAACGGCAGGATAACTTATTTCGTTCTGGTAGTAATACACTTCTTGATTATACCTAGCATTCTATTCGCTCTTTTAGCGGCCGCTGTGCACTTTGCCGTCGGCTTCATTGTCATGTCCACCATTACCCCCAAGTCCCTTTCTTGGGTACTCTCATTCAATAACATCCCTCCCATCGTATAGTTGTACCTCAGGTTTCTGCTTCCCACATGCAATACTTGAACTTCATCTGCCATCTCATCGCCCATTCCCCTAGTTTGTTCAAGTCCCTTTGCAATTCTTCGCATTCCTCTTTAGTCCCAGCTCCACTAAATAGTTTTGTATCGTCTGCAAATTTTATTATCTCACACTTCGTCCCTGTTTCTAGGTCATTTATGAATATATTAAATAGCAGTAGCCCGAGCACCGAGCCATGCGGAACACCATTTGTGACACTCCTCCAGTCCGAGTAGTGGTCCTTCACCCCTATCCTCTGTTTCCTACCCTCCAACCAGTTTCTGATCCATCTATGTACGTCTCTGTCCACCCCATGGTTCTTCAGTTTCCGGAGTAGACATTCATGAGGCACCTTGTCAAAGGCTTTTTGGAAATCCAGGTATATGATGTCTTTGGGGTCTCCTCTGTCCTTCCGTTTGTTAATTCCTTCGAAGAAGTGCAATAAGTTAGTTAGGCATGATCTCCCCTTGCAGAAACCATGTTGCCTGGTTATCAGAAGTTCATTTCTTTCACTGTGGCACACAAATAAGCCATTTTACGGAAGCTTCCTTTGAAGAAATGGCGTTACTTGAGAGGGTTCAGAGGAGAGCGACATGTCTGATAAAAGGGATGGAAAACCTTTCATACGCTGAGAGATTGGAGAAACTGGGTCTCTTTTCCCTGGAGAAGAGGAGACTTAGAGTAGATATGATAGAGACTTACAAGATCATGAAGGGCATAGAGAGAGTAGAGAGGGACAGATTCTTCAAACTTTCGAATAATAAAAGAACAAGAGGACATTCGGAAAAGTTGAAAGGGTACAGATTCAAAACGAATGCTAGGAAGTTCTTCTTTACCCAACGTGTGGTGGACACCTGGAATGCGCTTCCAGAGAGCGTAATAGGGCAGAGTACGGTACTGGGGTTCAAGAAAGGATTGGACAATTTCCTGCTGGAAAAGGGGATAGAAGGGTATAGATAGAGGATTACTGCACAGGTCTTGGACCTGTTGGGCCACCGCGTGAGCGGGCTGCTGGGCACGATGGACCCCAGGTCTGACCCAGCGGAGGCATTTATGTTCTTATGGCCCATCCTTCTAGTTTTGTGTGTGTAAGTGAATATGTGTCTGTCTTTCTGTAGGTGGCTGAGGAGGGGTGCGTGAAATCGCTGTCTGAGCATAAATGGCGGTAGGTTCAAATGTTGTATATGCCCCTCCCACTTTGTGGTTATACATCTAAATTCTCTTTTCTAGCACACGTAATTTGTTTGATCTGATGTCTCCTGATTACCAAGGGATATGAATTCTTTTGAAGGCCCGGTTTTTGGAGACAAAGGGGCAGATTTTGCAAACGGCGAGTTAGGCAGTGGTATGCGCTCTACCGCTGCCTAACTTAATTATTCTATTGGTTAAATCAGCAAGTTTCAAGTTTATTTCAAATTTCTTATACCGCCCAATCAACCTTCTAGGCGGTGTATAAAAACATAAAACATACTTTTGCTAAAATGCATCACCAAACAATAACGATAACTTTTGAGACTTTTAAAAACAAAGACAAACAGGAACAAAAGGTAAAAAGGGCAAGAACTACAATAGTCAAAGTAAAAGAGAACAATTAGGGAAAAAACAATAGGAGGGGCTGCTATAAATAACGTAGAACACAATAATGTTTGATCTCAATTGTCCTTAAAAGGACAGTTAGGTCTCGAAAGCATCCAGAAAAAAAAATGTCTTTAGCTTCATCTTAAAATTATTAAGAATTGATTCTTCGCGTAAATAATTTGGGATACTATTCCAAAGAGAAGGGGCAGTAACAGAGAAGTATCTATATACTTCAGTGACGGAATAGAAAAAAGGTTATTGGCTGTTGATTTTAGAGTCCTAGAAGGATTATAAGGAGTACGAAGATTATCGATAAATTTGGGTTGATTGTTTTGCCTGGTCTTGAATGTTAATAGAAGAATTTTATAAGTGATTCTATGTTCCACTGGTAACCAGTGAGCTTCTTGCAAAAGGGGAGTAACATGGTCAGATTTCTTTGCATTGAATATACACTTCTCCCTCCGTATTCACGGTTTCAGTATTCGCGGTTTCTTGCTTGCTGGCTCCTCCCCCCCAAATTACATCAGCTTGCATAGAGAAATCGCTGATTCCCAGCACTTTGTTCATCGTGTTTTGCCTCTCCTTCAGGAACAGGCCAGGTCTCCCACCATGTTATTCGCGGTTTCACCATATTCACGAGGGTTTTTAATAACATAGGAAAAAGTTATTTGCGGTTTTTCTGTATTTGCGGTTCTGTTAATCCCCTATCACAGCGAATACGGAGGGAGAAGTGTAATCTTTACAGCGGT
Organism: Geotrypetes seraphini; assembly: GCF_902459505.1. NCBI lineage: Eukaryota > Metazoa > Chordata > Amphibia > Gymnophiona > Dermophiidae > Geotrypetes > Geotrypetes seraphini. The sequence continues at coordinate 40,333,525 of NC_047099.1, forward strand.
GTTCTGTATTATCTGGAGTCTTCTTATTTCTTTTTTAGTTATGCCTTTATAAAAGGCATTACAATAGTCAATGCACGAAATCACGGGAGAATGAATCAAGATGTTCAAAGACGCACACTAATTGACTGCGCTGCCTAAAAACCAATTAAAATCTCATTTTAAAAATGTAGGCGCCTACAAAAAGGGGGCCAGAATCACATCTATGGTGGTTTAGGCCGGAAATTACCTTAGGCACCGTGAGGCGTGATTCTCCGTCAAAAGGTAGGCACTGGTAATGTAGGCCTTTAAAACTCTAGTCTCTATTACCAGCATCCACCTTTAACAGGAGCCACAATCCTGCGAACGGCACCGTAACGTGACTGACAACTTGATATTAAGAAGAGAATTGCCAGTTAAGTGCTTATTTATTAAGAGTTTTTTTGTTTTGTTTTTTTTTGCTATTATAAGAGATGTGCATTCATAATTATTTGTTATTGGAAGTGCAATGATTGAGAACTGAGTCACTGACCATTGGTCTCACAAGTTACAGCTACTTCTCTGAGCACTTTGAGAGCTTATATTATCATATGTTCAAGAGCAATATTTGAAACGTTGCCTGGAGCTATACACTTTTTTAGTTACCAGACTGTGGCTACAGTGGATGTTTTGGTTCCAACTTCCCTTCCGTGCACTAATGAGGCCAAAAGGTTTTTCCTTCCGCCCTCATTGTTAAAAGTATCTTTAAAATTCACATTCGATGTAAAGTCATACTGTCCTCTAATGGGCACCTGGAGTATTATACTTAATCTAAATAGTGAGTAGCTGTAGGCAGCATCTTTTCATGGTCTCATGTCCATTTAAACTCCCTCTACGACTACAAACAACTTGTGTAAACTTGTAAAAGCCTTCTCAAAAATTCAAAAAAAAAAATTACAAATATTACTTGTGAACAGGCAGTACAGTACGTTTGTGAGCATTTGGCTTACTTTTCACAAGTATGGTTTTCTGTCAGTCTTTTTTGTGTTGCCTGGATGCAGGAGGACTGCCACCTGAGCTAAAGTCTAGGGTTAATTGCTGAGGTGGATCTGATGTTCAGGAATACATCGATGAACAGCTGGGCAGCCTCTGTGCAGGAGAGTAGGCGAGAAACCAGAGAACCAAAATAGCCTTAATTGCTCCAGTCATCATTAGAATTGCCATTTCTCCAATTCCTCCCCCTGTTACTGTTGGGGAGAAGGTTAGTTTATTCATTGTCATGCCAGGTTCAACAGACCATCTGACTCTGGATCTGAAGGATGCCAGATAGGGTAGAGTAGACCTCTCCATCCATAAATCCCTATGGAAGAAAAACAAACAACCTGTTTATAATTCTGGCCATTCCACTTTAGATAGGAAAAAATAGATTTGGTCTGATATTCAGCTGGTACTGGTGAGCATTTTGCTCACTGTTGATGGAGTTATTCCCTGATATTCAAAGCCAGGCCCTCTTCAAGCTTTGGCTTTGAATATCCGGTTACCATATATACTCAAATATAAGCTGATCCAAATATAAACAGAGGTAGCCTTTTTCCTCCCCCCCGGGGGTTAATATTCACCCTGCACCCAGTCCCATTCCCTTCCCTGCCCTACCAGGCTCTGCCGCCAGCCCCCTTCCGTCCCTTCCCTGCCCTGCCAGGCTCTTCACCCAGCTCCCCTCCCTCCCTGGCTCTGCACCCTGTCCCCCTTCCCTTCCTGCCCTACCAGAAACTCGTGGCAGCCAATCACTAGTGGCTCTCCACGGGGCAGGAGAGTGTGAGGGCCGCTTCTGCTCTGGTTCACTGCTGGTATATGAGAGAGGCGGGAGGGACTAGAGGAAGGCACAGGCAGCCGGGACAGGAGGTAGGAGGGATTCCTCCTGTTTCAGCCCACCAGGTCTTACAGCAGGCCCAGCAGAGGCCTGCAACAGGACCAAGAGGGGGGGGATGGTGGGCACTGATCCAAATATAAGCCAAGACCCTCATTTTTGGACCATTTTATGGCCCCAAAATCTTGGCTTATAGTTGAGTCTATATGGAATGTTGCTACTCTTTGGGATTCTGTATGGAATGTTGCTATTATTTGGGTTTTTGCCACATACTTGTGACCTGGATTGGCCACTGTGAAGATGGGATATGGGCTAGATGGACCTTAGGTCTGACCCAGTAAGGCTATTCTTATGTTCTTAACCAGTTAACGACCAGCTAGATCGCTTTGAATATCAGCCCCAAAACTATTACTGCACAGATCAGGGGAGGGGTTGGAAGATTTATTTCTGAGGGTATCATTTTGTGCAATCCTAAAAGTCAAATTCCTCATCTCTGTAAAATCCTACCACTAATACTTACTGTGTGACCCTAAGTGACTTCTTATTTTTGTAGGGCTCTTGGACTTTCTTCCCTTAAATAGTGCATTTCCAGTATCTCCCGACAGTGGCATAGCGAAGGTGAGAGGTACAGGCGGAATAGAAGTCACTAATGTAATGTAATTGTGCCCCTCCCTATGCCCTTGCTTTTTCCCTGATTCCCCCCCCCCCCCCCCGTACCGTCTAGTTGAAGTCGTAGTTCACAGGCCGTGACGGTCAACAATATGCTTCTCCCGCTGACATTACCGTACTTCCTATGCGCAGCACCCAGAAACTACATCAGCGGGAGAGCCAATGAGGTTGCAAGGAGCACGTTTGTTGACTGTCACAGCCCGCAAAATACAACTTAAGCTAGAAGTATTGGGAAGGAAAGGGGGGGCAGAGAGGAAGGGGGTGCTTGCGCTCCCATCAGCATGGCACCCGGGGCAGTCCGCCCCCCTCTTACTACACCACTGTCCCTCGATAAGAGTTTCTGTGCTGGTACCTGGGCTGCGTTTAGCAGATGGACTCGGTAGATAGAGACAGTGTTTTGATGCTGCTTCTGGGTCTCCTAGAAAGAGAAATAATGTATTAAAATTTGGAATTATGCTTACATCCTCATATTGGAATGCAGTATGAAAAAGCTGTGAACAGTGATCTGCAGCCAGTTTCTTCCCTCATCAAATACTTCAGCATCATATTCAGAAGCACTTATGTGATCGGCAGTGAGTCCGATGAAATGTGGGTTTTTTTCCAAAGCAAGGCCCTTTCAATAGATAATTTTGTCCATATAAAATCACTATACTGTCAAAATCATTCATCCAACACTCCCCCCCCCCTGGATTTGGGGCATTCTGGGGACAGCACTCCTTAAGCTGTGAATCTTATATTGTTAAGGAGCAATATTCATCTGCTAAACATAAATTATAGAGTGTAGCAGATTTCTGGGTATCGCCGTGTCTGTGTAGAAAGAACCGACATTTCAGCCATCATGCTATGACTTTCTTCTGTATACCCTGAAGAAAGCTGCACAGAGGTGGCTTATGTAGTCTGGGGGGTGGGCTAGTGAACCATAGAGAGGAGGACCCAGGCCCATAAGCCACTCTAACCACTGTATTCATGGTGAAACATGTACACTCCCCAAAACTCCCCAAAACCTTACTGTACTACCATATAGGTGGCATCTGGGTAGACAGGTGAGTATACAGGTGGACATAGTGTGTTTTGGAGGGCTCACCATGACCTGCAAGGGAGTTGCGGTGAGATGTTTATGTGGCGCCCTTTTTTGTGAAGTTCACAGAGTTGCCCTGTAAGGTGCCCCACTACTGTGTTGCCATGTCTGGGAGTCCAGTCCATCACTTTGCTGGTCCCTACCACAACCAAAAGGTCTTGTTCTAGGTGTTTTTGACTTTGACGTAGAAGTAGACGATTCTCCCCCCAAAAAAAATATTTTGGATACATTTTTCGAGAATAGACTTTGGACATTTCTGACTTTGGGTGACTAACGACTAAGGCCCAAAACGTTATTCAACGTTATTTTTTTTATTATGCTACTCCACGTGTCCATTTCTGGGAAAAGGTTAATTTCTGTAACTTTTTAAATTTTTCACATAAATGTAATCCAACCAATATATTTCACTCTAGTGGACACCGAGATAATGGAGTACGGAGCTCATTTTCAAAGTAGGTAGACATCTCCAAAATGGCCACAACAACAACCACATGCCGAAAAACCTAAATAGCAATTTTCAAAAGGACAGAATTTGGACATTTTCCACTGAGTTTGTCCAAATAGCAAGGGAGCATGTTGGAGGTGTGTTTTGGACAGGTCTAAGGAGGGCCCATAATCAGGATATCTTTCAGCAATAATGGAACAGGAAGGCACATACAAATCAAAAAAGAACATTGGGCAGACTGGATGGACCATTCGGGTCTTTATCTGCCATCATTTAAGGTACTAGGTATATTTTTCTATTTGCACTTAGACCTGTTCCAATCACATCTGAGTAACAAAATAGTTCTCCGATTGGCCAGCTGGCCACTAGAGAGATTAAGGCTTGGACTGCTCCTCCACCCAGTGGATACTGTCCCCCTCCCACCCCTATAAGAACTGAAATGGAAAGCAGGTGCTTCGACAGCATCAGGTATTATGGTCATACCCAACAAAGCAGCAAGCAGCTCCCAGGAGTAGCCTAGTGGTCAGAGCAGTAGATCGTGAATAAGGGGATCCAGGTCTAAATCCCACTCCACCTAAATACATTTGTGGTGGAAATCATGAGCCTTCCAAAACCACCAAACTACCTACTGTACCGAAATACAGGAGATACCTGCAGGGTGGACGGTGATTATAATGGTCACACCATCAGAAGAAAGAGATGAATGGAGAAGGAACCGGGCAAAGAGGGTGACCTGCAATCAGATGGCTGGACATGTTGAAAATAACCATGAGGATGATGCTGGAGGACCTTACTGGACTAGCAACAAAACCGATTTCTTTTTAGATCTGTAATTCATCAAGTCGCTAGGACTTAAACACATAGGTATAATAGGTTTATTCTGTTTTTGGAGGGCTCACAATATAAAATAAAGGAGTTATGGTGGGAATTGTACCTGAGTGCCACTGTTTAAAATTCATTTCATTGACTCCTAGAATGCCCTCTGAGGGACATCTGTGTGGTCATTTCTCTCAAAATGATGTCAAACAGATGTTCTTGTACCTGATTTTTTGGTGTTTATAAATCGGATGTGTCAGTTTGGAAAATGTCCATCTACGAGCCATTTTCAAAACGGAAACCCAGACTTTTTCCTGTTAGAAAATAAATCTACAATGGATGTTTTTTTGGACAAAATATGGACTTGGACAACTTATCAAAAATGCTCCTCCAAGTATCTTACCTCTAGGTGCTGCTGGAAGGATGCATTTCTATTCCTTAAATCCGTAACTTCTTCTGTACATTTCTGCAGGTGGTCCAGTAGTTCTGAAATCTGAAGATACAAAGCTGCAGTCGGGAGTACTGGCATGGCAATTCAATGCCTAAGGGCTTTGGTGCATTTGCTATGAGAGAATTGCCACTGCATTCGGAATCCCCCATCAAAACATTTTGTACGGTCTCCATCCATTTTTGTACAAATCTACTATTCCCCCCCTTCACTAACGTGTAGCGTGGGTTTTAGTGCCGGCAGTGGCTGGCAGAATTCCTATGAGCATCAGAGTAGTTTACCGCCGCTGCCGGCACTAAAACCCCCACTACGCGTTAATAAAGGAGGGGGTATGTGTGGTTACTGTACTAGTCTACTTTACATGAACAGAAATAAATAAAGGGTAACAATAAGGGTATAAAACTTCACTACATTCAGATAGGGTTGAAAAAAGGAAGGACCTCACTACAGGTCAAACATGTCTCACTGAAATGCCATCTGCCCAGTCTTCCAATTGCCTAAGGTTTGCCTGCAATTTTTCACAGTCTGCATGCATTTTATCAACTTTGAACAGTTTAGTGTCATCTGCAAATTTAATCCCTTCACTCGTCAGTTCCGGTTTCCAGATCATTTATAAATAAGTTAAATAGCACCGATTTACAAAAACACTACAACGTTTGGATTAGTGACTCTCTGTTCTCTAAAATCACTGATTTCTCCAATGGATTCTGGGTAAAAGGCATTTCCACATTAAAACAATTTAAGAGAAAGCATGCAGAGAAGGCAGCTTTCGTGGATAAAACAACCTGACTGAATATTGCTCACATCAAATCCAGCTAAAAGTATGTGCTGCTGCCGTATCATGTGTATTTTTAGCTATTTTTAAAAGGAGAGCGTTCATGAGGGTATATTTAAGTCAGGGAAGAAAAACAGAGAACGTGCATAGGATTTCTAGAAATATTTATGCTGTTCTGCCTCCATTTGGCCAGATAGCAAATACAAAATATAGGGATGCTTTTAATGTGTGTGGTTCACATTTGTTTATCTTCAAACAGAAATAAGCTGGGTTCCTTCTCTTTGAGAAGTGGTGCCATGTCTGTGGTCTAGTCCAAATCACTCTCCACATTTTCTGATATGCAATAAGTCAGTGACAAGCAGCCATATGTACAGTAGACAAGGAGTAGGTATCACACCACCTAGATCAGCTTTGGCTGTGTTAAAAGGGTTGCTGTCGCATATCATACACAACGAAAGAACAACTGGAAACCAGTGTGTGTATTGTAATGTTTGGACAGTGCTCTTCCAGACATGGCTGATCTCAGTGCTGTAGGAAGGCCAGCTTATGGAATATTATGACACCTGGGAAAAGTAAAATTATACTATTTTTGATGTTACACAGTGGCCTAGTTTTCTCTTATATATGTGTGTGACAGAATCTCTATAAAAGAGAAACCACCTTACTTTCCACTCTCTATCTTGACTTATAGTGGTGAGGTCTTCTAACTTGTCACATCGAGTATCTATCATTTTCTGTAACTCTTCAAGCCTAGCTTCCATGTTTATTACCTCCTTTATCTGATTTTCATTGTTTGGGCTCTCCACATCCTTCCAGTAAGAATCTTCTTCATACATCTCTTTGGGCTTTGATGCTAGGGTCTTTCCATCCTTGACATCCTTATGTGACTGAAGGCAGTTTGTTTCCGTGGACTTTAGCTCTTTGATCTCGTTGGTTGCTTGGTTGAGCTGATAGTTTAACATCACAATCTCTTGATGTTGCCTATCAAGTTTTGTCTTGTCCGATTCTAACTCATTTGTCACTTCTGTGAGTACTTCCTCTAAAGCAGTTACTCGTTGTAAATGCTCATCGTAAAGCACATAATTTGTCTTCTGTCTCAGTGGATCTGTCTTTGCGTCTTGGGCATTCAACAATTGTTCGAATGGATTCTGTTTGAGCCATTCCATTTCAGTAGATCTGTGGGTCACTTTGGTCTGAATTTCATCTACAGACCTCTGATTCTCCACTTCTAAAGGAGTTACCAAGTCCTTTGGATCCTGTATATAGCCCTCTTCCATAGATCTTTGCTTTTGGATTTCAATAACTGGGCATTCCCCATCGAGAAATTCTGTACTAGATGGTAATTTCTTTTGAATTTCAGTAAAATCTTTCTCCAAAGTGATTCCAGTTTTGTACTTGTTGGGTTCAGAATTTATCTTCTGGATTGATATTTCTTTATGCGATTCTTGGACATCTTTCATGGCTTCAATCAGCTTGTCCTCCAGTTTTTGGATCACTTTGGCTTGGGTTTCTATTGTTTGGATCACAGTATTGGGATCGAGGATGGACACACATTCAACATGATCATTTTTCAACTTCTGGAGTTCTTTTTCTGAAGAACTTATACATTTATCTTCAGTAGATGTCATCTCTTTAATCTGTTTTGTTGTTTGGTCAGGTTGATGCTCTAACATTGACATGTCTGGATCCGTTCCTTTGATTGTTACCCTGACAGGATCTAAGTTCTCCTTCACCGTTGTGGGATCTTTCTCAAGAGCCGTCACTTGCTCTTTGTGCTTCTCATTTGACACATAATTTGTGTTCTGGGTGATTGACTCTTTTTGCAGTGGTAGAGCATTCCCTGTGGCTATCTGATGCTTAAACTCCTGAATTTCGATAGCATGTCTGTATATTTTATGGGTCATTAAGGTCGACTGGGAATTTTGATCCTTTATTGCTATAGTCAGCTTGTCCTCCAATTCCTGTATTACATTGGCTTGGGTTTCTATTGTTTGGCTCATAGAGGTCTTCATAGCATTGTGGTCTAGGATGGACATACATTCAGCGTGATCTTCTTTCAACTTCTGGATCTCCTTTTCCAAAGAGCTTATGACTTTCTCGTGTTGCTGTAAACATTTCTTTTCTCTGGACATCATCTCTTGGATCTCTTCACTTGCTTGATCAAGTAGATAATTTAACATTGTGATTTCTTGACAATTTTCTTCCACTGTTACCTTGGCTGACTCTAATCTCCCTTTCACTTCTGTGAGTTCTTTGTCCAGAGTACTCACTTGCTGTAGGTGCTCCCCTTTGGGTATGTAATTTGTCTTCTGGCTTGTCAATTCTGTTTCTAGTTTTAAAGCATGTTTTGTGGCTTCAGACAGCTTCCAGCTGAGCTCCTGGATTTCACTGGCCTGTTTTTCTAATTTCTTGGTCATGGATCTTTGCAGTTCGTTGCAGTCTTTGATGGACACAAGCTGACTCTGATCATCCTTGAGACTTTGGTTCTCCTTTTCTAGTTTTAACTTCTTCATTACAGCTTCATCGTGTTTCCTCACCAGTGTGTTTATGTACCAGTGCAGCTCTTCTAAGATATCAGTGCTGAAATTCCCTTCTTCCTTATAGTTTTCTTCATGAATTATCTCTTTTGGGACAATCTTTTTCAGCATGAGAATGTTATTTCTCTGGGTTTCCAGTTTGGATCTTAGTTTCTTTGTGGCTTCCTGCTCTGTGGACAGTTCCTCTGATAGAAGCAGGAAGTTCTTCTCCAGGTCTTCAATCAAGTGTTGCATTTCATTCCTTGGGAGGAAGTCAGTTTGCAGACTCCGCTGGAGGGCCTTCAGGTCTTCCTGCAGTATGTCCCTTTCCTTTCTAGTGTTTCTCAGTTTAGTCAGTAGTCTAGCACGGTTCAGGCCAAGGTCTTGGACCTCTTTCTCTAGCTCTGCTATCCTCTTGTTCACAGTGTCCTTCATTTCTACACTGTCACTGCCCATGAGGGATTCATGTTCTGTACTCATCAATGGCTGAATTTTTCCTGTGCTTTTTTCCTCTTGCTGGATTATTTCGGGCAACTTACTAGTAGATGATTCATCCTGAATACCAGAGGCACATGTCTGAAACAATTTCCTTATATCTTTAAGGACAGCATTTTCTTGCAAGACCTCTTTAGATTCTTTTTGGGGTTGCTTTTGGGGTTTTCCCAGCTGCTTCTCCCAGCCTTGTATTCCTGAAACTGTGCTATGGTCAAACACCTCATATGCATTCTCTTTCATAGATTCTTCATTTTGGGTTAAGCCACTAATTTCTCGAAGTTGCTTAAATTTCTCTTGCAAACTGATATTCTTCTGCTCCAATTCAGTTAACAACTGTTCTAAGTCTGTCACAGTTTTCTGAAAAAATGTTGCACTTCTCTCAAAGTCTTCTCTAACCATTATTTCTAGTTCTGGCTGTGCATGGCTCTTCAGAACTTCCTCCATTTGCCGTTTGAAAAGGATTTGTTTTCCCCATTGTATGTTGCCATATTCCTTTCTCATTTGCACCAAAAATTGCTTCAACTCTTGGATGACATCATCTAAGACAGCCTGGGTATCCATGGGCTCCAACATGGTGATGCCCCCCGACATTTCAATTTTTCCATCTTCTACTGCCTCTACTGCCACACCACCTTGCAGATTTTTCACAAGTGCCTGGAGCTTCTCATTTTCACTGGTGATGTCAATTATCTGTTCCTGGAGTTCTTCTATCATGCTGCTGTGGGTACGTTTCCTCTTATCAAACTGGGAGATGACAGCCCTCATGTTTTCCAAGTGGCCCTCCAGTTCCTCTGTCCTTTTTCGTGCGCTTTCCATCTCATCCTGAGCTGCTGCCACTTCACCTCGAAGGTGAACTATCTCTTGTTGGTACCTCTTCACCAGCTTCCTCGTCTCCTCTTCAAATTTTTCTCTTCCACTCCCGTCCCCCCAGAATGAGCTTTGTTCATGTTTCATTATTAGATCAAGAAATTCATTGTCCTCTAAACTGTGGCATAAATCTCCTGGTTGATCTCCTGTCCTTCCTTGCTGTGACCCATGTATCTCCAGAAGTTGTTCTCCAATCTGATCTTTCTCCATCCTGTATTCCACTGCAGAAGACTCCAATTGCTGTGTCTTTCTCATCAGTTCTGCTTGGAGGTACAAGACTTTCCTGTGTTCTTCTTCATATCTCCATCTCCATTCTTCATCAGGCAGGACCTGCCAGTCTTCGTCTCCAGAAAGGACCTCAACTATCTCCTGGAAGCACATAAAATCCAATAAGCACCATCAAATACTGCACTACGGACATGTTCAAGTTTTTGCATGTATTTTGAGAGATGGCTGAAAGTTAATCTTCATATTTGATTAAAAGATAGTGAAAGGAAAGGGGATATGATTTGATTTACTGTCTTTTAGTGATTGCTATCAAAGTGATTTTACTTATTATATACAGATACTTATTTTGTAGCTGGGACCATGGGGGGATGGGACCATGGGAGGGTTCCCAGAGCCACAAGAAACCACAGTTTCCCTGGTTCTACTGCTCTGTAGTCTGGGAGGGGCAGTGGCATAGTAAGATGGGGTACGGTAGTTTACCTTGGATGCCGGCACCCCTCCTCCTCTCTGCCCCCTGCCTCTTCCCACTCTTCCCCCTGCTGCAAGCCTGCCCCCCTTCCCTTCCCCCATATGTCTAGTTGCTCACTGCCACGAGCAACAACATCAACGTGCTTCTTGCAACCCTGTCGGCTCCTGATGAAGCCATTTCCTGGTGCCGCGCACAAGAAGTGATGTCAGAGGGAGAGCACGTTGAAGTTGTTGGTCACGGCAGTACGGGGGGAGGGGAAGGAGGGGGGAGGTGGAGACAAGGGCAGGGGAGGGGTGTCTCTCACCCTCGCTATGCCACTGGGGAGGGGGGTTTAACATATTAGTGAATTATGGTTTGGGTTTGCCAACCCTGAAGAACACCTCTTTTACCTTCTAGGTCTGATCTTAGTTTTCAAATGAAAAGTTCAATTAGAAGAGGAAATGCTGAGTGTTGATGACTTGCAGTGTAAGATTTCATACCTGAGAGCTACCTTCTGCTTTCAGATCACGGTCTTCTGCAAGAAGAAAGATCAGAAGTCATGGTTGTATTAATATTTAGTTCTAATTTTGGTGTTAGGAAATTGGATTAGTCAATTGATACGTGCTATTTCTTATCCCAAGCCTAGCTGTACAGTCAAGCAGATAATCATAGAGTAGGTGAGCGCCTAATGGTTGGAGCAGTGATCTGAGAACTAGGACAGCCCAGGGCTCAAAAGCCTCTTCTCCCACCAACATACTTTGTGACTTTGGGCAAAGTACTTTACCTTCCACTACTTCAGGTTCAGAACTTAGTTTAAGATCCTATTGCAACGGAATTTAACTCGCCTTGAGCTAGCAATGCAAAGGTGTAGGCTAAATCCAAATAAAATCAAAATCATGAGTTAAGTTGTTCCATTCTTGAGAGCAGAGTTGGGGAGTAGGTCAATTGGGTGGGGGGGGTTGTGTTCCCATTTATGTAAAATGATAAAAATATGTAGTAGCTACATATGAAGTTAACAGGCATAAGAAAGAAAATCTTGCATGGATTGATGACTTATACTTTGTGGGCCTTATGCGCAGCCAAATAAACCATCAAGAAGCAACATCTTTGTAACCTGAAAAGCATCACCTGGATTAAGTGACTTACCCAGGGTCACAAGGAGCAGCGTGGGTTTGAACCCACAACCCCAGGGTGCTAAGGCTGTAGCTTTAACCACTACGCCCCCAAGTGGTACCCCAGCCACAGGTCCCCTTTGTATGGTTCTATGTAAGGGCTGTTTCCAGGCTTGGTCCTCAGGTGACTGCCCCATCTTCACTCCATCACTCTACTGAATCAAAGAGGAGCAAAGGATATGAAAGATCTCACAGAGTCACCATGCTTGGGGCTGTGATCTGCCAACTCCTTCTCTACATCTGCATTATTGTCTTCAAAGAACCTGGCTTTAACTATCCTGAGATAACTTCAAACCAAAATTTTATGAGCATGGTTATTTCCTCAGTGCATGAGGGTTTCCCCAGCCTTTGTACGGCTAAGGTGCTACTGAAGTTCACAAGTCTTGTAATGATGCACAGATATGATAAGGAATTTTTCACCCAATCATTCCAACATAATTGATGCTAGTTCCAAAATGTCAGTTTAAATATATCAGTAGACCAGTCATTCCATCTTCCAAATAAATCTTGAACTAGAGATATAGGTGTAGGTATAACAAATCTTATTTATTTAATACAAAATGTCAACATCTCAGCAGACTGAGAGATGTCAGTTACAAAATATGTCAAAGTTCCCTAGAAGTGGCTCTTTCAGTCACTAGAATCTGGGGGAACAGCATGGTCAGGGTTAGTCAACTCTTTTTTCACCAAGAGGAAAGCAACCTTAGTTTTGGGGTCCAAACAATGACGTGTTTTTCACCTTCTTCCTCCTTAAAGCTCTCAAGCTTCAACAAGCAAGAAGCTCTTCCTGTGCTTTTGAATGTTGGCCTTAAGCCAGGCACATGTGTCCACATGAATAAGCATGTTTACAGGGGATCTGTGGCAATCTCTCAGTAACCTCACCCAGAATTTCCAAGTTTATTTAATACTTGTTATATCACCCATCAGGCACTATCTGAGTTGTTTACAAATTGCTAATATATATTTAAAGAAAAATTTTAAGCCCCGAAAATAACACATACACCCTAGAGGAAGGGAGGAATAGAGTTAATGTGATACATAGGTTTAAATATTTGAAAGGTATTAATATAAAAAAAAGCGGTAGAACTAGAAGATATGAATTGAAATTGCAGGGATACTGATTTAGGAGCAATATCAGGAATTACTTTTTCCACAGAGAAGATGGTGGATGCCTGAAATGCCCTCTTGTAGGAAGTGGTGAAGACAAAAATGGTCATCCAATAGAATTAAAAAAATTGTGTGGGACAAAACTCAAAGGATTCCACTATGGGAAGAGAATGGAGTCAACACCAAGCTTGGTGGTAGTTAGACAGTAACTCCAGCAATTAGGAAATAAGGCCCAAACTGAATAGACTTCTAGGGTCTGTGCCCCGATTATGGCTAGACGAGTGAGTGTTGATGGCAACTCCAGTAGTTGGGGAATATGCCCAGTGCAAGGCAGACGAGGACAGATTACAATCAAGGATATGCTGTATATGTTATATTGCATCATATGCTATGAGTTGATCTTATAGGGCAGACCAGATGGATTGTGCCATCATCTACTAAAGGAAAATAGGAACTCAATTTGTCATATAGGAAAGAAACAGGGGAAATTAAGCAAAGGCGTCCTCAAAAAGAAAAGGTCTTTAGGTTGGTTTGAAATTTTGATAGAGTAGTCTCTAGTCAAGTGGGTTAGGAGAGCATTCTGAAGGCTTGGGCCCATCACGCCAAAGAGTTTATTCCTAATATGGTTGTGCTTAATATGTCCTAATGTAGGTACCGGCGGTGTGGAGAGTAGGGACCTAATAATTGTAGCAAGAAAAGCAGAAAGCCAAGACTGTAGGATCTTATGGCTAAGCAATATTTTATAAATGAGGCAATGTGACATAGGTGGCCAGTGGACATGTCGAAATACTGGTGTTTACATTTCGCATAGTAGTTAAACCACATAGATGCTTTTGCCGATGCGGTATATCAAACGTTAAATAAACTTGGAAACATACTCTTTGATAAGTTATCAGTGGTCAGCCATTTTCGCCCTCCTTTGCCCTTCTAATTGTCCTCTATTTCCCTCCCAAAGCTGTTTCACTTCCGACACTGTTTTTTGTTGTAGTTGTTGACACCTGAGCTGGTAGTGATGCCACTCACCAACAGATTGCATACCATGGCCAAGTGAGCTCAAATTAAAAGCTGGAATAGCTAGGGTTACCATATTTAAGGAAGGGAAAACCTGGATGCATGACCCCGACCTGTTCCGTTTCCAGACCCACCCCATTCCATCTCCAGCCCTGTCCCATTCCCAAAAAGTCTCATCTCTTTTTTGCCAACCTCCAGGCCACGTCTGGAGGGCCTTCAGCATGCGCAGATGCAACCGACGTCATCCGCGCATGCTTATTGAAGGCCCTCCAGACGCGGCTGGAGCTCGGGGCTTTCCAAAACCCGGACAAACTGCCGGATTTTGGAAAGCCCATCTGTGAACCCGGACAGTTCTCTAAAAAAGAGGCCATTTCCGGGTTTTCCTGGACGTCTGGTAACCCTAGGAATGGCACAAATTCTTCAGCAATTATGATTTCAAATGTATTCCCCGATAATGAGCAAGGAGTACCTTTTTTCCAGTTCCCCAAAGGTTCGTGGAGCAATCTCCTCAGTGCATCATCATGAGAATAGCTGGCATAATACAAAGCATTGTGGCCCTTGCAGTCTGTGGTCATGACATTAGCATTGTTGGCCAACAGCACCTCTGCTGCCTGGATGTTGTTCTTCTTACAAGCCAGGATTAAAGCGGTTCTACGGAAAATGCAGAAAGAACTAGCACAAGAGGACAAGTCTGAGGAGGCTGAATGCCAGTGCAAGGAAGGGACCTCACCACGCTCAGATTCTAGCAGGGCATAACTCTGGGCCAGCCATATTGTGATTCATGTCTAGCAACTGCACATGTACCCAAGTATGATAATGGCACGCCAGTGGCAACTCATTGCTGGCACCATCAGGCCAAATAAGGATGAGCTGTGTTCCTGATTCATCTTTTAGTAAAACAAAAATGTACTTTTAAGCATGTTTTAACCTAGCAATAAGTTCTTGCCTTCTTATTAACCTGTGCAAAATTATAATTTGAAGCAGAGTTGTTTTGCAGAGTGCTTTCAACTCCTTGGGTTCTGCATCCCCAACCCAATATGTCATGTCTGTCTGTCCAAGTTAGATTGTAAGCTCTTCCGAGCAGGGACTATTAAATGTCAAAATGTACAGCACTGTATAAGTAGATTGGGAGCTATTTCCTAATGCACCAATTTTAGGCAGGGATTTTCTTGGTCTTAAAGTTGATGCAAACACAAAAATGGGTGTCATATTATTTGAACTCAGTCTGTAAATTTGGCTCTCAATTTCCTGATTTAGCCCAGAGGATTCCAGCTTTTGGAATGTAATTCATTCAGTTAGTTATCACTTGATAAGGTTAATAGAAAACCCAAGGTCCATGGGGTCTAAAACTTTGTCTGCTTTGCTCTAGATTCTCTACAGAGTAATCTTGAAAGGGCCATAAAACTCGAAAGGGGTAATTCTATGCCTAAGCAGCACAAGGCATGCCAAGTCTATGACAGAATCAGAATGCTAGTACAGGTCTGAATTGGCATACCCATGCATGAGTGGGCATGCCAAAAAGGGCCACTCAATGCATGCATCTAACAGTATTTGATAAGATGCATGTGCTGATGGTTTGCCCCACCTATGTTTACATCCCATTTTTAGGCATGCTCCAAACCCTTAGAAGCTATCTTGTAAATGCCTCCTTGCATGCACAAGAGGTGCAAAATGATGTTTACCATTTCTATGTAACCTAAAAACAAATGTACTATTGTAAAAAAAAAAAGTAGTATTATTATTATTGACAGGCGGTTCTGCAAGATGCTGGATGATCCCTGTTTTTAAAACAATACCATTCAGGAAGTGACCATTAAGATCCATTTTAGAAAAAAGAAGAAAGTTGCGATTAGGGCGTATGATGCAAAGCGTTTGCCAAGGGAGTTTCCGAATAAAGGTTGGACTAATATTTTCAGAGGTCATACTAAGAGCTCCTTTTACTATGCTGCGTTAGTGGTCTTAGCGCTCTAGACGCTAACGCCAGCATTGAGGAAAAAGAGCCCTAAATGTTGAAACAATTGCAACGTAGTTTGAAACTACATAAGGAGTCCTTTTTTTATGTGTAGCCCCCACCCCCCAAATCTTGGTGACCACCTGAAATCCTTGTATTAATCTGCTTCACTTCAGTTTCTTTCTTTGAAGAGCCTGTAGACTCCCCACCCTTCACGCCATCTCTTCTGAAATCCCTACCTCCCCTCCTTGTCCGTGAGGTTGACCTGGGCTCCGTGCTCCAGCAGAAGGGAACAAACAGTTGGGTGATTCCTCTGAGCGGCAATCATCAGTGGAGTCTTTCCATCCTACAAGAGAGCCATGGGTAAGCCCAAAATTAAAGAGGCCTAACCAGGTCCCAATGGGTAATCCTAGAAACTACGGTAGATTGTACAGTTCTTTCCAAGATATTAGCTAGTGCATGTGTATAACTTAGGACAATTCTATCAAGGTTATACAATTTTTAAAAATCTATCAATTAAAATACAAAGCCACTTTGAAGTGCTGTGATTGACCAAGAGAGGCGCATTTAGGGGCTTCTTCCCCGATTGCGATTTCTCCACCTTAATGGTTCTGAGCCCTTAAAAGATACACTGTGAATACTATGAGATTTATCTGTGGGTGTTTCTTCTATTGTGGACTGGACAGTTTGGATGCTTTGATTCACCCTTAAGTGTGAAGTTTGTCCCAGTTGGTATTTTGGGGGTTAGGGTTAGGGTGGCCTTTTGAACTTTGTACTTGGACGCTGTGGATACCGATTGTGGTTTTTGCTAGTTTGCAAGTTCAAGATCCTGTTGTACTTGGCGTACTCTTTTGATGGAGGTTTGCAGGACCAAAGAATTGCTTGAAAATCTTTCTACCCCGTTGGTGTAGCAGTTTGGTTAAGACTGAGTAGGGTAGATACTTTCTACAGGAATTTGGGATAGGAATATTCTTCTGTCTGGTCTGGTTGCTGAGGTTAAGTCTACTTGAGGAGGACGATCATGGTGTAATACATGAAAAGGGACACCGTCAAAAAGCGCGCCGGACTTTGGTGCGCTGACAATCCCGCCGCAACATTTGTCCTCAGGAAATAGGCGTGCTGCCGCTCCCGCAACTTTGAAGCCTTTCAGTTAGCACTAGGGAGGGGGAACCTCCCCCCCCCAAGTACACTGAAAACTCCCATTCTTCTTTTCATTTTCGCTGTTTGGGAGTTTCCAGTGTAGTGGGGGTATTATTTTATTCCAGACATTATTTACATCCTTACGTGTGAGCTCTAGCTAATTAAGAACCAGAAAGGTCACCCTAGTGTTAATCTGAGACAGTTCTTTCACTGTATGCGCTAAATATTTTTTTTTTTGGGGGGGGGGGCAAAGAGCAGTCAGATTCCATCTTTGGCCATGAATAGATTCACAACCCCAATACTCACATCACCGATGGCATCGATACAAATCTCTTCCTTCTCGCAGAGATGGATTATGCTGGAGACACACCCAGAAGAGGCTGCACAGGGGGGAACAGCAAGCAGTAAACATGTGTTAAGATAGAAAATGCAAACACAAGGTATCCTACATTCATGCGTTGGGGGCGAGGGGGTGCAGTGGCAATGCGTGCACGGTGCTGCTGGCTGTAGGAGAATGAGCTGTTCCGGGCAGTGGCGTAGTGAGGTTGAGATGCATCCGGAGCAGTGGTATCCCTCCCCAGCCCTCTTATCCCCCACCCACCAAAAAGCACAAAGACTAGGGGACACACCATGACAAGGTATACCTAAAACAAATTGTAGAAGATATTTTTCCACTCGGTGCTCTGGAATTTGTTGCCAGAGGATGTGGTAAAAGCAGTTAGCATAGCTAGATTTAAAAAATGTTTTAGAATAGTTCCTGGACCTGAAGAAAGCCACTCTTATCCCTGAGGACAAATAGCATGGGATCCTGCTAGGTACCTGTGACCTAGATTGTTTACTGTTGGAAACAGGATATTGGGCTTGATGTACTTTTGTGTTTATTGAAATCTTCTATACTGCTAAAAGTTCAATGACTCCATAAGTCATTATTAAGATGGCTTGGGGAAATCCACTGCTTATTCCTTGGAGAAGCAGCATAAAATGTGTTTTTTTTCCCCTTAGGATTATGGACCTGGGTTAGCCACCATTGGAACAGGATACTTGGCTTGATGGACCTTCAGTCTGAGTCAGTATATCAACTCTTATGTTCTTATGACTCCTACAGATGCTGGATAGCTTAAGGCTGCCTAAAATCCATTTTAACTTTTCTGATCAGAAATCCTCAGGGTGACCCTAGATCCTCCCTTCGCCTCCCTTCCCACTCACCAGCACAGTGCAGAGGGGTCCGACTCCGGAAATCCACTGCATCCTCATTAGCACCACGCTAAGAATAAAACCAGAAATAGCTGGGTAAGAAGATGCGAGCAATAACCCCAGGATTCTGAAGTGGTCTCCTTCTAATAACATCCTTTACAATTATTTTGAGGGCTGCGACTAAATTAAGCGAAACCTTAAGTTTGTATACCGCATCATCTCCATAAAGATAGAGCTCGGCACAGTTTACAGGTAAATTCAATAAATGAGGGAAGCCATAATAAGAAATTAGAGGTTATGAAGAGGATAGCAAGCTTTACATTTTCAATAGATAGCTTTACGTTTTGGAGAAAAGCCAGGTTTTCACATGCTTTCGGAATAATTGGAATGAGCCTAGGTTCTGCAGCGGGGCAGGGAGGTTATTCCCAGTCAGGTTTTCAGGATTTCCACAGTGAATATGCAAGAGATCTGTTTGCATGCGCTGTCTTTACCGTATTCAAATGGATCTCATGCACATTCATTGGGGACATCCTGAAAACCTGACTGGTTCGCAGCCCTCAAAGACTGAGCTTGCCCACCCCTATGATGTGGAAGACTAAACCAGAAGACAGCAGAAAAAAGAAAAATCACGAGCCAAGTTTTAAAACCCTTTGGCCACTACAGCCCTCTACCCAATCCATCAGTTTTACCTGTAGAAGAAGTTTCACACATTCTGGTTGACAGGAGCTGGCAGCCAAATGGAGAGCTGTACGACCTAGAAATGGAGAGTCACATTTAGGCCCTTGTATGAGCAGTTTAAGAAAAAGGTCTGCTATCAGAGACAGGTGGCAATGGAGAGCTTTCAAAGGGGGAGAAGGAACATCTCTTGTCATTCCACTTGCTTACTTGGTTCTTTTTGAGAATACCGAGACTTAACGGGATAAAGTGACTTTGTCAATGGTCAACGAGAGAATCCAGTACAAGGTCAAGGTTTGAGCTTATTGCTTATTTCTCTTTATAGGATGTTTGCACACTCAGTGATGAGACCGACCTTCTGCTGCCATCTGTGAAACAATGCACACCACGCACTTCAAGATGTAGACTTACCATCGTCATTTATCGCGTTGATGTCCACACCATGAGCCAGCAGGATATTTAGACATTCAGAGAGACCTCTGGAGGCAGCCAGATGGAACCTTCAAAGATGAATTAAGAGAGCTTTTATACAGAGCAGTTAGCAAGGTTCATGGTCATCTTGGTACTAGCCAGATATGCCCCCAGAAGCCTTCTGACCACCGATTAGAGATCTTTGGCTATAAATGCTAGATAAGCCAAACATAGCTAACTTTTCTGGCCACAGTCTAGTCTGACGAGAGATCCACCCTCCCCCTGCTGCACTCCTCAAAAGGTCAATAACAAATCATATGTAGAGAGTTCCAAAGCTAGAACTGACATAAGATTTCTGGCAAAATAAAAATCAATTCAATCAGATGCTTTCTACAGTAAAATGCTTTGGACATAATACATCACCATATTGAAAAGCGATCACTGTAGCAAAACTGGACCTACGTGGATTGCCCCTTGGGATTGACCTTTGCCGCCTTGATTGGTTTCTTGGACAGAATGGAAGAGACTTTCCCCGCATCTCCTTTCTCCACCGCCTGGAAGAGTTTCTGGTCGTACTTGTTCCATTTCTCCACCTGATTTGAACCATTCAGAAACCGGTGTCAGTTTTGCTTGTCTCAGTAAATCTGGCCACTCTGTTTCAATGGTGTCCACCTGCTTCCTCTTGACCCTGCACACAGTGAGGGCTCGGGATGGTAGCATCCCTCCTCTTCTCCATCCCCGCTTCCCTTCCCCTGTACCTCTTTCATTTTCCCAGCATCACGAATTTGCTGCCCATGTCATGTGGGCTCTCCCTCTGACATCAGTTCCTGGGCACACGGAAGTGACATCAAAGAGAACCGACACCGACATGGGCAGCAAGTTCATGATACTGCTCGCGCTGAGAAAATGAAAGGGGCGCACGGCGCGGGGGATCGGTAAGGAATGGGGGTAGGAGAGGGGGATGGGTGCCAGTGCCCCCACCAAGATAGAAACATAGAAGATGACGGCAGAAAAGGGCTACAGCCCATCAAGTCTGCCCACTCTGCTTACCCACCCCCTATCTATGCCCTAATGACCCAATTTCCTTATCTTGACCCTGGTAGATGGACCGCCCCCCCATTAACAGAACAAGAAAAAGTTAGTACTGTGGACCTGAAATCCAAAAAGGATCTGGAGAGATCTGTTTTGTGGCTTAGGGGTTTTCATTATAACAAAGTATTTGTAAGGCTTATTTGAGGAATGAGGACTCTTTCCCCTACACCGAAGAATTTAGGACAGTGTAGCCTGCCTAGAGACAGGGTAAACGTCAGTGCAACGTGGTAATTCATGATGGGACCTGTCATCTTTGATCATAGTTTGCAGACATTTTCACAAGACAGGCCAAAGAAACTATTTAACCAGAGAGAAAAAGGAATTTTCTTTGAGTAGGGCAGAACAGGGACATGGAAACGGAGAACAATTAGATCATATTTGGATTCAACCTCACGTAGATGATTGGTGCAGTCTTTGATTTTGAGAATCGTAGATTATTGCAATATCGTTTATTATGCAGGTGATCAGAAAAATCTACATAGATGGCGTATAATTCTGATTGGTTTTTAAAGAAATCAGACCATGTAACACCTTATTATCGTCTGCTGCATTTGATTCTGGTTGAGCCAAGAGTGGTATTCAAATATGAATACATTTGTTATAAGGTGTTACATGGTGTCACTGCAAATTATCTTGTTAATCATTTTATATTTGCCAATCTAAGATGCTCTGTGCGCACTTATGCATTCTTTCCGTTTTCGTCTGCACACTTAAAAAAATATGTTCAGAGGCTGTTTTCATATCAAGCCGCAATTAGGGACAAAGAATTCAGTCATTTGATTCTTGATTCTGTCTCATCTACATTTTAGGAAGTCATTGAAGGCCTACAGCACGGGTGTCAAGTCCCTCCTGGAGGGCCGCAATCCAGTCGGGTTTTCAGGATTTCCCCAATGAATATGCATGAGATCTATTAGCATACAATGAAAGCAGTGCATGCAAATAGATCTCATTGGGGGAAATCCTAAAAACCTCCGACTGGATTGTGGCCCTCCAGGAGGGACTTTGACACCCCTGGTGTAGATGGACTGGAGCAGGGGTCTCAAAGTCCCTCCTTGAGGGACGCAATCCAGTCGGGTTTTCAGGATTTCCCCAATGAGATCTATTTGCATGCACTGCTTTCATTGTATGCTAATAGATCTCATGCATATTCATTGGGGAAAACGTGACGATTGCGGCCCTCAAGGCAGAACTTTGACACCCCGGACCTACAGTATTTATATCCTTATACTTCGCTGCGTGTGTTCAGTTTTTATCTTGTTGTAGAACTGTGAGGTATTGCGCTATACATATAAATATTTTCTGTTACAAGTCTGTGAATTTGCTCTAATCCCTCGGAATTTCTTTATAAGAAGCATTTATGGATTATTTACCTTGAGTCTGAAAGTATTCGTGTGTATTTAACCAAGGGGAAAAAGGACAAAATGAAACCTATATTATTAGTGAAAGTTTGAATTTTTCTAAATTCTTAATGGGAAGAAGCACTTTTTTAATGACCATTTGTGAGTGTGGTCAAAACTAACCCCCTGTTTTACTAAGGTGCGCTAACAGATTAGCACGCGCAAGACTGGGCAAGTTGCAGCTCTACTCTCTGGAGGTGCGCAGGGAGAGGGGTGACATGATGGAGACGTTTAAGTACGTCACAGGTCGTGTCAAGGTGGAAAACGACATATTCTTTCCTAAGGGACCTTCAGTCACAAGGGGGCACCCACTCAAACTCAGAGGAGGGAGATTTGGTGGTGACACCAGGAAGTATTTCTTTACAGAAAGGGTGGTGGATCACTGGAACAAACTACCGGTGCAGGTGATCAAGGCCACTAGCGTGCTCGACTTTAAGAATAAATGGGACATCCACGTGGGATCTCTACGTGGGTCGAGCAGCACTCTGACTTAATGGGGTGGGACAGTAGAGTGGGCAGACTTGATGGGCTATAGCCCTTTTCTGCCGTCATCTTTCTATGTTTCTATGTTCGCGTTTAGCGTGTGCTAAATCAATTAGCGCACCTTAGTAAAATAGGGCCTAAATTGAACAAATATGTTTTAAGGGCTGCTTTAAAACCTGAAATGAGTGCTCAGAGCACAAGAAAAAAAAAAAAGTTGGCTGTTAGCACAGCAGGAACTAAAAAGAGAAAAGCGGAATTTCTTATCTCTCCCCCACCTTGTACGCCTAAGGCCTAGAAGTACTAACGTATAATCATTTAGAGATTGTAAGACACGTGAGGGAGTGTGCGGAATTGCCAAAGAAGCCAAATAACTCGGAGCGCTTGTACGAAGATCCTCATAAGCTAAAAGCAAAATCTGAAAACGGAAATTCTAAAATCGTTTTCTTTTTAGCCCCCCCTTTTTGTGCAATAGTTTGCAAAAACTATCCCCCTCCTATACCAGCGGCGGTCACCGCTCCGACACTCACGCAATTCCTATGAGCGCTGGAGCAGTGGCCACCGCTAAAACCCGCGCTACGTACTAGTACAGGAGGGGATGTGTGGCAGGAATTGAAATCTAAATTGAAGACATATATTTGCTTACTACAGCCGTTGACGCTTGCTAGCTCTGGTTGATAAGCCGCAGCGACTATCAGGACAATCCGAGACTTTTAAATTTGTTGAATGATTCAATACTTCTGTATTTATTGCCTCTGACCTCAATAACGATGTAGCTCCTTTTTCCCCCTTTTTGTTTCATATAATTTTTGTAAATCGCTTAAGGCTTCATTTGTCCAAATTTAGCCAAAAGACACACGTAACATAAGAATGTATTTCTAGATCGCAACTACCGGAGAGTTCTATTAAGTTTCAAGTTTATTAGGATTTTTATATACCGCCTATCAAGGTTATCTAAGCGGTTTTTACAATCAAGCATTTTCCCTCTCTGTCCTGGTGGGCTCACAATCTTATCTAACGTACCTGGGTCTATGGAGGATTAAGTGACTTGCCCAGGGTCACAAGGAGCAGTGCGGGGTTTGAACCCACAACCCCGTAAACTATGCAGTTTACATAAGATTAGCTATAGTACATAATTCAGATTGATAGTGAATTTGTTGTAGGAGCAATTGTCTCCTGTAGGGAAGGTAGCAAATGGACTTTGATAACAGCCGTTTGAAACCTTTATCCCATAATGCAACCCGGAAAGATAGACTTCTGTCATGATATCTTTTGTACTTGCATCCATTAGCCGGTGGAAAGATGAAAAAAAGCTTTAGTAGAGGAATACCAGAACAAATCTGTCAATAGGGGGAAGGACTCCTTTCTTTTTTTAAAGGAAAAAGAGGGACCTCCCGTGCCTGAAGACCATGGTGACTTTATTTTTGGAGTATCTTTAACACCAAGCACTCTCCCACTGCACCCAGTTTT
Organism: Geotrypetes seraphini; assembly: GCF_902459505.1. NCBI lineage: Eukaryota > Metazoa > Chordata > Amphibia > Gymnophiona > Dermophiidae > Geotrypetes > Geotrypetes seraphini. The sequence goes on from NC_047099.1 coordinate 40,357,232, forward strand.
TCATGTCACACCCTGGTCTTAACCTTTGCGCAAAGGGATCAGTGACATGAACCTTGCGTGGTGTGTGTCTTGCAATTAGGCAGCAGCTGCACGAGTGTGTCACCACACCACCTGGAGCCTCGCGTGAAGCCGCTTTGCAGAGTGGATTCCACCCTAATTACAGTCTGTCCAAAGATGATGGTCTACACCTTGCACTTATAACGAAGGGAGGAAACGTGTTGAGGCCAGTGCATGGCAGGAAGTGTCAGCACATGAGCGCCTGTAAAACTAAATTGCCAAGCTGGGCCCTTAGAGCACACTTTTCCCACCTCGCCCTGTGGTCATGTTGCCCACTAAAACCAAGTGACTTGTACATGTCCAACTTGGACCTGGCCAAGTTCGCTATGTTCAATAAATTCTACAAGTTCACCCTCCCCCCTCCCGTGCACTATACAATAGGAGATCCTATTAACTACAGAAACATGATGGCAGATAAAGGCCAAATGGTCCATCCAGTCTGCCCATCCACAGCATCCACTATCTCATCCTCTCCCTATTGGCTAAGGCTCTTTACACCTGCATTGTGATGTCATAGAGCTTTCTGGTTATAGAAACGTGATGGCAGATAAAGGCCGAATGGCCCATCCAGTCTGCCCATCCGCAGTAACCATTATCTCTTCCTCACTCTAAGAGATCCCAATCTTGGACCCTCAACATGACCACTAGGTGTCGCCATTGCACAATCTCTGCATTATTGTCCCTATAACAACATCAGCCCTGGTCATTCCAGGGAATAGAAATCTTGAGCTAGAAATTAAACCAAAATCTTCCATTTGGCAGTGCTGAGCGCCCAGGATCCATCCAGCACTCATTAAAATATCAGACTCTGCTATAAGAAGCAAGAATGTCCCAGTATGCTCAGTTAACCAGGTCCTCCCATCTGCACCATTAATCCCTGAGCAGGATACCAAAAAACAAATAGGGCCTGCTCCAGGTTATCCGAAACAGACCGAGTCAGTCCTGGTTTTATATCTATTGCTTTTATGAATTTATACTCCTGATTCCTATCAAATGAACAGGCAGGACAGGCCCATGAAGGCAATGGGATAAAACCAGAAAACCTAGCTCAACCTGTTCCTTGATCCAGAATCACCTCCAGTCACCCCATCTCTGAACTCAATCTCATTTCTGAAGAAAAAACTCAAAGCAGACAATGTGATCAATACATTGTAACCAGTAGGAAAAAAGTGTTACTATGGCTGGCTTAAAAATACCAAGGGCTGCTAACCAGTTTTATGGCCTAGGGAGGGTATTGCTGTCACCCCAACTCCACCTGATCCATTCCTGACTTTGGTCCCCATTTGCATGAAAGCAACCATTTCATATGAGATATCAGAATTACAACTCCCTGCATGCCTTGGGAGCAAAGCCAGGACTGCATCAGGTTGATCTGGATGACATGGTAACCCTAAGACAGGGCTACGCAATTCCGGTCCTCAAGGTTCACAGGGAGGCCAGATTTTCAGGATAGCCACAATTAATATGTGTGAGAGAGATTTCCATACCAAGGAGGTAGCGTGTGCAAATCTGTCTCGTAGAATATTCATTGTGGATATCCTGAAAACTTCTATCAAAAAAATATCTTGTAGCAGCTACAGTAAGATAAAATTAGTGATTGTGGATCTCAGAAACCAACCAACCTGTTCATAAGGTTTAAAAAATATCAAAAGGAGAAAGAAGTGATAGAAAACAGGATTTCAAAGAAGGTGAAGCCAGTCCTGTGGCGATTATGAATGAAGGCTTGTGGCAAAGGTTCTGATGGATCTGGAAGCCCAATGGAGCTTATGGGCCTCGTCTGCTTTCATTTGTGTTTCTGCATAAGTGCTCTTAAAATAATAAGCTGCTTCCTCAGAGCAGCTGACATGCTGAGTTTCCACAACCTAGGGTAGGGGTCTTCAAAGTCCCTCCTCAAGGGCCACAATCCAGTCGGGTTTTCAGGATTTCCCCAATGAATATGCATGAGATCTATGTGCATGCACTGCTTTCGATGCATATTCATTGGGGAAATCCTGAAAACCCGACTGGATTGCGGCCCTCGAGGAGGGACTTTGAAGACCCCCTGACCTAGGGTCTGCGTCAAGCTGCTTTACTGTAAACCTTTCATCCTAAAAGGATCTCAAACTTAGCTGGAGAGATTCTGAACCTAAGGCTGTGGGGCGGCTGCATTTGTCCACCTGAATAGTAGAAAACAAAACAAAAAAATATATATCAGAGCAGTAACTCAATACCATTCTGGATGAGCTTTTGGGAGTTAACGCTCTGTTCTTCAGTTCCAAAAGGGAATGAGCAAAACCTGACATTCAGCAGCAAACACAAGTGAATCCTAAAATACATTCCAGAGATTCTTAACCAGATCTGACCTCTTGCCCGTAGGTATTTAAGTTTTCTTTATGGATGGGTATTTATCGCTTTTCCTTGTAATTGAGGGAAGGCTGAGCCAGTTCTGGTTTTACATCTGGTTTCTACAGGTCCATATATCCACTGGGGAGTGGGGGAGGGCATAGAGAAAGTAAAACCAGGACCAGCTCGGCTTGTCTCTGCCGACCTGGAGCTTGTTGGCAACCATACGAAGGAATCATTCTACCATAGGAACCAGTTCTGTGGGTGCTAAGCACCCTTCCCAATACTGAACAAACGAGAGGGCCGTTTGCATTAGGCTTGGCATGTATTTCCTTCTACAGAGCTACAAGGAAAGAAAGGGGAAATCTCTACATACGGCCACTTGAGACATCGAACACGAGAAGATTTTCTTCATGTTTGCTTTCCCAGGAGGAGAGATGAGTCTTCGGTAGGCTGCGGAGCATCCACCAAACCGCTGTGGCTCAGAGATCTCGGGAGTCCTGCTTGTGCCACCTGTACATTTCCTGACGGTGTCTGGAGCTGTCACTGGGACAATGTGGTTCGTTTGCCCCACTCAGGCGGTAGAGAACCCAGGAGAGTAGAAGTTGATCTCCTCCCAGCTGCAGACTTGAAGCCACAGCCATGCCCGCACCTTTCTCCACCCCTTGCCACACACCTGTTTTCAGCTCAGACAGGTTCTGGCCTTATCCCACCCACTCCCTCTTGCCTTCATTGTCTAATCGCTCTGGTGTGTTTGGGGCGGGGCAAGGGGGGGTGTTATTTATTTATTTTTTTTATCCGGATTTGGAATCTAAAATAAATCATCCCGCAGTCCCAGGAAGCTTGCCTCAACGTGCAGCTACTTATCTCCCATCAACCTTACCGTTCCAAAAAACACAAGCCAGCCTCAGCCCATTCCTGCCACGGTAATCCGCTCAGAGGCTACCCATGTCTGGCAACCACTCAAGGACTTCCTAGCCTCCCTTTCCCCATATCAGAGCAATCTGAAACTTGAAGTATTCAAGAGAAGGGAGGCTTGGCCTGGGTTTTTTTGTTTTTTTTTAATGCATTAGCTTATGTCACTGCCTAAGATCTGCCAGCTACTGATTTGTACTCGTGAGCTCAGTTCAACAAGAGCACCGTATCATAGAGTGACAGGTTGATCTGGTAATGGTTTTACCCTGCCTTGCATCTATGGATTTCAAACTCAAGATTGACAGCTTGGTGCCATTCTGTTCACTGTTATGCGTGACACATAATTGATAGAAACATGATGGCAGATAAAGGCCAAATGGCCCGTCCAGTCTGCCCATCCGCAGTAACCATTATCTCTTTCTCTCTCTGCCTATCCCAGGCCTTCTTGAATTCAGACACAGTCTCTGTCTCCACCACCTCTTCCGGGAGACTGGTCCATGCATCTACCACCCTTTCCGTAAAAAAGTATTTCCTTAGATTACTCCTCTTAACTTCGTCCTATGCCCTCTTATTCTAGAGCTTCCTTTCAAATGAAAGAGACATAGGTATGTAAATGTCTCTATCATGTCTCCCCTCTCCCGCCTTTCCTCCAAAGTATGCATATTGAGATCTGTCCCCATACGCCTCATGACGAAGACCACACACCATTTTAGTAGCCTTCCTCTGGACCGACTCCATCCTGTTTATATCTTTTTGAAGGTGCGGCCTTCAGAATTGTACACAATATTCTACATGAGGTCTCACCAGAGTCAGCCCTAATTTTCAGGGCACCTGAGGTCATCTGCAGCTCTTTCGAACATGGCAGAGGCAATGTGGAACACTTTAGAGAGTTCAAAATGATAAGTCAGTGTTGAAAGTGCTCATATGTAAGATAAGGATTCGTATTTGCCATATGTACGGAAGCTCACAGAGGGCACCATCTCCTTTCTGACTCAGGAGGACAGAAGATAGGTTGACCTTTCTTCCAAAGTTAATTTTAAAACATGGGGGGATTTGGCACCTTAATCCACTGTCCTTTAATGATGGTAAAGTGTGGACGCATTCTCCTGACTTTGAAAGTAAAATTATTAATAATAATGAAAGTCAAGAATTTCAACACAAAACATAAAAATTAATCTGAGACGCCAAGTTACCAGGATGAAGATCTGTTGACCAGTCCTGGTTTTAAAGTTATACCACAGAGCAGATCAGTGTTCCAGATCCCAACCTGCATTTATTCATTTATTTTAATAATGTCTATACCGTTTTATCTTGATAGAGTTATGAGAAATCCAGGACTGGCCTAAAACCTCCCTTTTGGAACTGGGCAATTTGACAGCGCTGAGATGATTTTGGTTTTTTTTCAAAAATATTTTTATTTAGACATTGCACAATACAAAAAACACAGCCCAATCGGGGAAAAACAGATTATAAGAAAGTCTACCCCGTGGTTCTTCACATAGCTGAGATGGTTTTTTAAAAATCCTTGTTGCATCCATGGACTTGTCTTTTCAATTTCCGTAACAGCAGGAATAAACTGGGGCAAAATGTGGACTGGACTTTGCACGTTTCTAGACACCTGCAGGCGGACAGGGTGTATCATCTGGCAGATGTTTAAACAGAAACCTTTTGACCTGGTCTTTTCACCATCTACCAGCTGCTTTTCCTGAGATGAAAGTTTCCCAGGAGCAAAAGAGCTTATGCTGACCCCACCCTTCTGGAAGAGAAGGACTTTAATCAGGGGATTTGTTAATGATCCCTTCTGCAAACAAACATGTCAATGACTGTCTCCCACACCATAGAGACTAAAGCAAGCAGTCGACAGGCACAAACCCATACCGAGTTGTGCAAGGTTAGTGGGCACTGTAGGTGAATCTTCGGCTTTATAACCTCTCCCCACTATTAGCTTTCATGGCCCAAGATTTTTTGATCATTAAACTCAAAAATCGGAGATCACGACACATGTGAAAGTGCGCGCTGATGGTTCTTTGAGTTTGTGTGGCTGTCGGGATCGGGTGTTTTTGCTTTGACTTCAACTGCCCCTTGCTGCCCTCAACAAACTTTTGGCCTAGTTTGTTTTAATTTTCCCCAAGCGGCTCACAATGTAAACATACAGACAAAGTAAGTGACCAGCGCTTACACAAAAGCGAATGCCTTAATGCAGGATGAGTAATCCAAGGAAGCACTTCTTTACTGAAAGGATGGTAGGTGGTGGTACATGGAATAGTCTCTCTGTAGAGTTGCTTAAGAATGCGTGGGACAGGCACATGGAATCTCTTAGGGAGGGAGGAGATAGTGGATGCAACGGATGGGCCGACTGGAGGGGCCATTTGGCCTTTATCTACCTTAACGTTTCTCTGTTTCTATAACCATAAAGCTCTATGACCTCACAATGCAGATGTAAAGAGCCTTAGCCAATAGGGAGAGGAGGAGACAGTGGATGCTACGGATGGGCCATTTGGCCTTTATCTGCCATCATGTTTCTATAACCATAAAGCTCTATGACCTCACAGTGCAGGTGTAAAGAGCCTTAGCCTATAGGAAGAGGAGATGCAAATGTTAAGAGCCTTAGCCTATAGGAAGAGGAGATGCAAATGTTAAGATCCTTAGCCAATAGGGAGAGGAGGAGACAGTGGATGCTACGGATGGGCCATTTGGCCTTTATCTGCCATCATGTATCTATGTTTCTAAGTGAGGTAGGCATTTCCCAATCCCTGGAGGTCTTACAATCCAAGGGGTTGATATCCAACCAGTGGCACTCAGTGCTTTGCTGCCTGCCGATGGCGTTATACCTGGAACATGCCCCATAAAACCACAGCAGGGAAGTGCATTATTCAGCAATTAACCAGCTAGAGAGAACCACATAAAGACAAGGACTGACTTTTATGCAACCATCTTGGCTGGTTAAGTGCTGACTCTGCCCCTAAAGTAACTGGTTTTGAGTTGAGTGCTAACTGGGCATTTTCAGTGACACCAGCCAGTTACCCAAAACAAGCAGGCAATTTAACCAGTCAGGGGCTGTTTCTGGCCAGTTCAATTGTTTTGAATATCATCCCCTAAGTTTGCATCCGAAGGAATGGAGAGTTCAGTGACTTGTTTAAAGATCACCCAGAGCCAGCAGTGGGATTTGAACCCTGGATTCTCTAGTTATCAGTCCTGGGGGCTAAACACTAGGATACCCCTGCACACTTTTTCTATGTGGCAGCACTTCTCAGCAGAGGGATCCTGCAAGGATATTTCTTTCTCAGATAGTCGTGCATGGATGTGGAACCACGGGCAGTATTTCAGAATTGAAAACTGGCTCTCGATTTTCAAAGCAGGATGATCTGATCTTGTGTGTGTGTGTGAGTGATCTTGTTGCAGTGGAGCGGGGGTTTTTCCCATATTGACCATCCCATCCAATTCTTGGCTAAAGGGAACTAGGACAAACCTCGTGCGTTCCTTTCAATATTTGCCGTGGAGAAGTGTTTGCATTTCACAGGCCGCAGGTGTCCTTGCTATGCCACCTCTGCCTTCCTGCCTGTGAGTCAGTCCACACCTGCTCCTGCCACCGGGCCAGATCTAATCAAAGATTTTGCCCACATCGGGGTGATGAGGGAAAAGCTGTGAGTGGGACATAGCAATGACCTACTGCGGCAGCAGATTGAACTCAGGGAACTCTCTCTCTGTCCAACCACTTTCTGTCACATTCACCTACTGGCTAAATATACCCCAGACCTGTAATTTTGAGCCAATGAGGAAAATACGGACATATAGGACCTGATTCTATAAAGGGCGTCTAGGTTAAGTGATAACTTTGACATCAAAAAGTTATTCCGCCAATCCCCAAAGCCCTGAATGTAGACCTCTCAAGCCCCTCAAATTACAGACCAATAGCTGGAATCCCAATCCTAACCTTCCATGCAGCATCTGTCCTTCCCTCCCTTCCCAACCCCTCATCCTGTGAGCATCTGTCCTTCCCTCCCTTCCCAACCCCTCATCCTGTGAGCATCTGTCCTTCCCTCCCTTCCCAACCCCTCATCCTGTGAGCATCTGTCCTTCCCTCCCTTCCCAACCCCTCATCCTGTGAGCATCTGTCCTTCCCTCCCTTCCCAACCCCTCATCCTGTGAGCATCTGTCCTTCCCTCCCTTCCCAACCCCTCATCCTGTGAGCATCTGTCCTTCCCTCCCTTCCCAACCCCTCATCCTGTGAGCATCTGTCCTTCCCTCCTTCCCAACCCCTCATCCTGTGAGCATCTGTCCTTCCCTCCCTTCCCAACCCCTCATCCTGTGAGCATCTGTCCTTCCCTCCCTTCCCAACCCCTCATCCTGTGAGCATCTGTCCTTCCCTCCCTTCCCAACCCCTCATCCTGTGAGCATCTGTCCTTCCCTCCCTTCCCAACCCTTCATCCTGTGAGCATCTGTCCTTTCCTCCCTTCCCAACCCCTCATCCTGTGAGCATCTGTCCTTCCCTCCCTTCCCAACCCCTCATCCTGTGAGCATCTGTCCTTCCCTCCCTTCCCAACCCCTCATCCTGTGAGCATCTGTTCTTCCCTTCCTTCCCAACCCCCCCACTTCAGCCCATGCAGCATATCTTCTTCCCTCAAAAGCAAATGCATACAGCTCCATGTGCCGAGGCATTTACGGAGACCTAGATTTTATTTACAACACTGGTTCAAGCAAATAATGGCCCAGCGATCTTTACAAACATCCGGTTGTGAGATTCTGCAGAATTAGTCAGGGGGGAAAGGAAATGAGTGGGAGCTTTTTTACAGGCAGAGCAATGAGGCTTCTATTTACCTTGTCATAACAAATAATGAAAGTCCTGCGATTCTTATTATCATGTACTGGTTGGAGGAGGGACTTTCCCATATCACTGGTGCACAATTCACAAACATTGTAAGAAGCTTGGAGGCAAGAAATGGCCAAAGCCAACATCGTAAAATGGAGGTGGATATGAGCATAAAAACTGGCCGAGGCAGGAGCTGGGGTTTATGGCCAGGGTTATACAGTAAACGGTGTTCCCTTAGGTGCGAACATATTCAAGAAGAAAGATGGGGAGAGCTTGCCTCAAAAGCTGTGTCCTAAAATGACAAGAGCATCACTGGTCTGTGAAAACAGGTCTATTCCTAAGTAACGCTGGGTTTTACTAAGCGTATGAGCATTTTACCGCAGGACGGCGAGGTAAATTACTCCGACGCTCACAGGAATTCAGAAGCTCATGTAAACCACTCTGAATTGACTCCCCAGTCATTAGCAGCGGTATAGAAGCTTTGAATAAACAATTTACCTCACCGGTCTGCGGTAAAATGTTCTTACGTTGCTTAGTAAAAGGAACCCTAAGTTATTAAGAGGAAAACTGATAGTAACATAGTAAATGACGGCAGATAAAGACCTGAATGGTCCATCCAGCCTGCATTATAAATTCATGATTAAATGAAATTGTCTTTTTTCTTTGATATTTCTGGGCCAAAGACCGTCAAGTCCACCCAGTACATAAGAATTGCCATACTGGGACAGATCAAAGGCCCATCAAGCCCAGTTTCCAACAGTAACCAGGGCTAGGTTCTTTAAATCTCTGTCCACAATGTCCCCAGGCGTATCTTTGACTTTTTGTCTTTGTTTTTGAACCAAAGATGGTATTTCAATTCTGAAATTTGTACATGGCTCCGATTGTGCGATTGTTTAACCCATAATAGCAATATGTACAAAATGAACTTTAAAAGCCGTGATAATGCAGGGAGAATTAGAGCTTGGGTGTAAATAACTTTGCCTAGATACCTCCGGAAATTGATTTCAGAATTTAATGAATTTGAGAAATGGAGTACATCTCACAAGCAGAAACTAAATATTAACCAGGAGGACGCATTGAGTCTACGATTATAATAAAGTATGCAGCTAGGAAACTAGCAAAGATGTTGGTTGTCACGAAGGGAGACAGCAGAGGCCGGTTTGCAAATCAGATCCCTCTCTGTTGGGGCTATGATTCAACTCAATTCGGAGTTCCTACGATTCGCAGTACGCAGGCACTGAGTTTCAAGTTTATTTAAAATGTATTATATCGCCTAATCGGGCTTCTAGGCGGTGTACATCGATAAAAAGGTAATTATTTTTTTTAAAAAGACATTTAAATAATAAAACAAAGCACATCTAAATTAGTAGATATAAACATCACTGAGGGAAAGTATTTTGAATGTTTCGATCATGTCTCCTCTTTTCAAGGGAGAAGAGGCCCAGTTTCTCTGAGAGATTGGAGAAACTGGGCCTCTTCTCCCTTGAAAACTGAGGGGACATGATCAAAACATTCAAGATAATGAAAGGAATAGACTTAATAGATAGAGACAGGTTGTTCACCCTCTCCAAGGTAAAGAGAACGCAAGGGAATTCTCTGAAGCTAAAAGGGGATCGATTCCGTACAAAGTTCTTCTTCACCCCGAGAGTGGTGGAGAGCTGGAACGCTCTTCCGGAGTCTGTTGTAGGGGAAAATACCCTCCAGGGTTTCAAGACTAAGCTGGACAAGTTCCTGCTAAACTGGGATGGATGCAGGCGAGGCTGGGCTCATTTAGAGCACTGGTCTTTGACCTGGGGGCTGCCTCGTTGAGCGGACTGCTGGGTCTGACCCAGCACCGGCAATTCTTATGTTCTTAAGAGCGATAGAACTATAAAATCAAGAGAAAAGGAACAGGAGGTGTGGAATGTCGAATTGTCCTTAACAATTCAAAGGCATCACTAAACAGAAAGGGTTTTAGTTTGGATTTGAGCTCATTTCACAATACAGTATTACTCATAAGGATTTTATGTCTCATAATATGCTCTAAAAAAACAAGTAATGAATGGTTAAATCCAGTGGAACTAAAATTCAGTCCCAGCTCACAGCGAGACCCGGGGAACTGCAACAAGCACAATGCCAGCTGCGGAAACCCTGAGAGAACTTCTACTGAATGTCCAAATGTACAGAGCTGTGTACGTCTTTCAGCGCTGTAGAAATGATAAATAGTAATAGTAGGGACCTGGGACCTGGGGTGGCCACTACTGGGAACAGGATGCTGGGCTTCAGTCTGTCCCAGTACAGCTATTCTTATGTTCTTATGTGAGAGCCAAGTCTAGGGCAATCAAGCCACTGTGACATCACTGATGAGGTTGGCTCTTAGGCATTGTTGGAATAAAGCTTTATGACATCACAATCTCAGCTCTGGAATGTTGCTACTCTTTGGCTTTCTGCCATTGTGACATCACTGATGAGGTTGGCTCTTAGGCATTGGTGGAATGAGGCATTATGACATCACAATCTCAGCTCTGGAATGTTGCTACTCTGGGTTTCTGCCATTGTGACATCACTGATGAGGTTGGCTCTTAGGCATTGGTGGAATGAGGCATTATGACATCACAATCTCAGCTCTGGAATGTTGCTACTCTTTGGGTTTCTGCCATTGTGACATCACTGCTGAGGTTGGCTCTTAGGCATTGGTGGAATAAAGCTTTATGACATCACAATCTCAGCTCTGGAATGTTGCTACTCTTTGGGTTTCTGCCATTGTGACATCACTGCTGAGGTTGGCTCTTAGGCATTGGTGGAATGAGGCATTATGACATCACAATCTGAGCTCTGGAATGTTGCTACTCTTTGGGTTTCTGCCATTATGACATCACTGATGAGGTTGGCTCTTAGGCATTGGTGGAATGAGGAGGCATTATGACATCACAATCTCAGCTCTGGAATGTTGCTACTCTTTGGGTTTCTGCCAGGTACTTGGGACCTGGGTTGGCCATTGTTGGAAACAGGATAGTAGGCTTGATGGACCTTTGGTTTGACCCAGTAGGGCAATTCATATGTTCTTATGTTGTTTCTGCATTTCCAGCTTCTGACTTGAAATGCTGCAGCTATCATGAGAGCTCTTCGGGGCAGTCTCAGCATCCACACCCTGAAAGAGCAGCTGCTGGGAAGAACTCGGCAGAACTTTAGAGCTTTCTGGTTCTGTGTGCTGCATTAATGGCTCAGAGAGCACTGCCCTGTGAAGAACCCATATTCTAATCTTCTCCTCCCTGGGTTGGCTGGGACTGGAGATACCATGGAGGTAGGGGCTTGCAGCCTCTGATGCTTGGGGAGACCTAGTCATTGTGCAATGGCACCATCTAGTGGCCAGATTTATAAATGATCTTGAGAAGGAAATAAATAGTGAGGTAATTAAATTTGGTGATGACCCAAGCTTATTCAAAGTTAAATCAAAAGAGAATTATAAAAAAAATCTTGCAAAAGGACCTCACGAGACTGGGCATCTAAATGGCAGATGGAACCCAAACTATAGCTACATGATGCAAGGTTTCACATTAGAATTCACTGCCCAGGAAAAGCAAATAGAAGGTTAGGAATTATTAGGAAAGGAATGGAGAACAAAACTTAGAATATTATAATGCCTCTCGTATCACTCCATGGTTTGACCTCACCTTGCAATTATGTCACTGCATCTCAAAGAAACGGTAAAAATGATAAAGGGGATGACATGGCTTCCCTATGAGGAAAGGCTGAAGAGGCTAGGTAGCTCTTCAGCTAGGAGAAGCGGCAGCTCAGGGGAGATATTAAAAAAATACGGAGTGGGGAGGTGTGAAATAGTTAACTCTGTGCCCAGAGCGAGTCTTCTGTAATATAAAAAGGCAGCAGCCCTAGATAGCAGCTCTCAGGAAACAGCTCAGCACCCAGCCCTTTGCTCTTCCGACCTCCAGAAAACCTTCTGCTTGGGAGCTCAACATTTTCCCCGGCTTCAACCCTGAGTTTCCAGCTTTGGGGGCACAAGGACAGCAGACCTGAAGAACAAAAGCTAGAAAAACTCTTTTTTTTTTTTACTGCATGAACCTGAGTGCTGTTTCTTCCTTCAGACCCCAATGTGCTTTGAGCAGGGCACCCTGAGATAGTTCAACCTGTATGAGGGCAACATCTATCTACCCTAAAGACTGAAACCAACTATCAGATAACTTTTGATATCAACTTTGCAGCTGCAGTGGTGCCCTCAACAATCTATCATGCATGCCAATGTTTCCCATCTGGCTGACAACAGCACAGATAATGCGGCTTCCATCCCCATGAACAGTTTATTCAGCCTGCGCTTATGCATCTCTATGTGCTACTGCTTGGTGTGCATGGTTGGGCTCCTGGGAAATGGACTAGTCATGCACTTGATCAGGACAAGGAAGGGTTGTAGTCCTCCGATCGATGTTTTTGTCTTCTGCCTGGCTCTCACTGATTTCCAATTTGCTCTCACCTTGCCCTTCTGGGCTGCGGAAACCTTATTGGACTTCAGCTGGCCTTTTGGCAACGCCATGTGCAAGATTGTCTCGACTTTAACCATGGTCAACGTCTATGCCAATGTTTTCTTACTGGTAGCCGTGAGTGTCACCAGATATTGGTCAGTAGCTTCAGCGGTAAGTGCCAGGTTCCGTCTTTCTGCTCGCACTGCCAAGTGGATCGCTCTGGGACTTTGGGTTGTTGCAGTGGCCGCTACCATCCCCACAGCAGTCTTTGCAGTGGCCAAGGATGTACATGGAGAGACACTGTGTCTGCTTAAGTTTCCGGACCTCAGATGGCTCGGCGTCTACCACTTGCACAAAATCATCGTAGCCTTCATCTTACCACTAGTCATTATCGCTTCCTCGTACCTGATGCTGTGTCAGTTTCTTGACCAACACTATCTGAAAGTCAACCGTCTCGGGACACAGCAAGGAATCTCCAGTTCCATCCTGCTCCTGGTCTTGGTATTTTTCATCTGTTGGCTCCCCAATCATGCAGCTACTTTCTGGGGTGTGTTGGTGAAGTTTGACGTTGTGCCCTATAGCTCAGCCTATATTTATTTCCATACCTACATCTTCCCAGCCACCACCTGTCTGGCTCACAGCAGCAGCTGCCTCAATCCACTCCTGTACTACTTGCTGAGGAGGAAGTGCCAGGAAACGCTGAAGACCACCGTGGGCAAAGCAGCTGGCCATTTGTTTTCTTGTATGCCCACCTCTGGTCCCAAGCGAAGCAAAGAGCACACGCAGGCCGCTACGCCCCTGAATCCAAAGGACAGCCTCAGCTGCCCCCAACAGCCATCCCACAAGGGCGGCAGCAAGAAATGCTCTCTGACACCCACAGTAGGGACGGGTATGGAAAGAATTGCAGTTTCACGTCATTGTACCTTTATATGGTTGTGTCTGTGTCGTTTCATTTGTGCCATGTTACGCTCTCTCCCCTTTGTCTCATGTACGTTGGTTGATTTTCCTTATGTTAAAAAGAAAAACTGCGTTGGGCCCAGGGACCTCCCTTCTGATCTCCAACTCCTACCTAACATTTAAAAAAAATTAGCAGGGCGGAGCACCCGGCTAAAAGATGCTAAAGAGAACACTGCCCCCAGGTAAACTGATGGTAGCTAGAACAACAAAACTACACACAAGATTTCTAAGTGATCTTTTTTATTTCTTTCCAAAAAAACGGAAACATACATTTCAATAATCTATTTACCAAACAATATTTACATAGTCCATTTTCAGAGGGCTTATAATAGATTTATACATATAAAAACACATTTTTCCCTGCATTTTGTCCATGTGTTTAGGTAAAAAAAGAACAAAACCCCCCATCCGTTTTGGTATAGAAGCTTTATCCGTCACCCCCTCTTGTCTTTACCAAAATGAGAGAGGATTCCATGCCCATTATTCCTGGTCTTCTCTCCATAAGATATTCTGAAATTGTTTTTAAAAATACAGGCGCATGTTATGTACCCCCTTACTTGTGATCACAAGGGTGGGGCAACGCCATGCAATAAACGCATGGGTATATATTGACAACCCACCGCTTTCCCTTTAAGCTAATTCACAAGATCAACTAGCACCACTGAGCCGTGGCGTGACAAGGACTAAGGCCCCGTCTGGGTGGTTGTAATAAGTGCATAGACCGCTCCCACGCTGCCTAAGTTGCATAAGGGTAAAAAAAATAGAAACACAGTCTGCAAATCTGTGCGCAATGGCTTTGAAATTCTCCTTTTTTAAAAAGCAGCCTTTGCACAGGTCCTTTTCGGGAATGATGCTTTGGCCTTTGGTTCATGCTACACTACCGGAGGAGCAACCAATGTCCCAGCCCTGGAATTTAGCCCAGTAGGGCGCTGTCATAATTTATCCAAACCCTCTCACTAGTTGATGTTTACCATTAGAAACTCCCCCGCTGAACCTTAAAAGATTCATTAGACCAATTAAAAAATGTATTTATTTATTCAATTTTCTACACAGAGTGGTTTTCATGAATTTACTCAGCTACTCAAGCATTTTCCCTGTCTGTCCTGGTGGGCTCACAATCTATCTAATGGACCTGGGGCCATGGGGGGATTAAGGGACTTGCCCAGGGTCACAAGGGGCAGCGTGGGATTGGAACCCACAATCTCAGTGTGCTGAGGCTGCATCACACTCTCCCCTTGTTTTAGGATTGTAATGTCATTAAAGGCATTAGACTACCAAAGTCAGTAGGCATTGGCTAGTCATGGTTCAGGATCCCATCGTCAGCTATAAGAAAATTCATAATCCACACTGCCTAATGACCCAACATATCATGGCATATTTATAAACCAGATCATTGGATCAAGCCAAATTTTTCAGACAAATACTGAACATAACATAAGAATTCTGTAAAGAAATATATACAAATGTTGACTTCACAAATCAATTTTTCTCATGATATGCCAGGGTCTAAGTTATGGTATTACGTGTCAATCAGGAACAGATAACCGTCTGGGCCATGAGCTTTGCCACAACAGTCAATCAGCTCCCACTACAATCTCGCTCAGGCATGGGTTAGAAATGATAGGAGTTAAGGTTGGCAATGGTGCAAGACTTTTGTAAGGACTCTCTGTTCAGATCCAATTCACAAGGAAGCAGCAATATCGTATTCACATTCAAAAGCGAGACTTTGCAACCCAGCACAAAAACATAATAGCATTTCAGTAAAGGAAAGTATTTATCTTTTTTTTTTTTTTTTTTTAAAAAGCACCCATTATGAGACATTATTGATCTTAAGTTTCTGTGAAGTGCTCTTGTGGTATAAGAGTAAATCACATGCAACCTATAGGAACTTATTATGCAGCACCTATAGCTTTCATACGGATGTATTTTTATGCACTATTTAATTTTAAATGAAACACTGGTTTGTGAAAATCACCCTCTCCTCCCACCCCGCAATCTCCTTGCACAAAGTGAGACAGAGGACTCCAGGGGGCTGTATTTGGGAGGAGAAGGGCAGGTCAGCCCATTCAGTTTTCTGATTAGTTCATTAACCCCGCCCTTTCCAACATTCAGACGGGGCCTCCTTAAGGGGATACCTGAGAGTTTGTGTCTTGGGCTATAGAAACTCTGTTCCTATGAATTCCGGAAGTTGTAGCTTTTTTTGTTTGTTTTTGTAGTGAGATAAAGAGCTTCAATGAAAAGACAGAGGGTGGAGATGCCAAGTTACCCAGTCCTGGTTTTGCATTAAAGCTACGTGTAGTGCCTGAACTTGCCCATTGAAATCAGTGCTGTAAGTCCCATAGTGCACCAGGATGGGGTGATAAGAAATTCAGGACTGTCCAAAATCTCCAGCCTAGAATTAGGAAACTTGGTATCTCTGAGTGTCAATGGGTCAATGATAAGACAGAAGAGGAAAAGATAGCTGCTGGCAGTAAATACCTGCATTTTTTAAAAATGTTTGCTCCACTAATGTTATTTACCTTGAAGAATTGTCTCTTAAGGTTCTTGGCTGTCCCCTCCACAACCAAGCGATTCAGTTCTCGCTCTGCCCCATTGCATGAAGGGATATCCAAGGCGCCTACAACTCTATGAATGCAATGGAAGAGGGGAGTGGCAAAGTTCAAGATCAGATTGGAGAAGTCCAATGGGAAAAAAAACGGGGGTAAATGGCAACCCCCATTAGCACCTGCTCTCCAGTGGTACAGGCACTGCAAAACAGTCCTTTGGCTTGCTACCAAGATAGTACAGAACAGATCGTGACTCAAATGCACCCAGGCGGCAGGCTCAGAGTGGTTTGACCTGTCTGTTGAATCTGTTGGCAACTTTAAAACCACTCCACTTGAAAGAGTGACAACCACACACTGTGACTGATTTGTAAACACCAGGGGTGGTTGAGGAAACAAAGGGATGACCATGAACAAAGCAAAATCAGAGCCATTTTGACCCCAAAGTAAAACCTAATGTACAGTCTGCAGCCTAGTCAAACATCATGCGTCGTTCCACTGCCTCCCTAGTAGCATCAGTCACTGCTCTGCCAGGCCTAGCTCACATCAGCCCTGTCTCCCTTATTAAAAATGTCTTTGGGCTCCTGCACAGTTAAAGAGAATTCCAAAGCTCAGGATGTATATTTTGTATGGCACTGGCAGAACCGTGAAAGGGGCATATGGGCTGTGAACGCAGGGACGCATGAATCGATGACGAATTGATGACACTGGTGACTCTAGAATGCAGGCAGACCAAAAGTTTCCTCTCGGACCCAGTTTCAACACCGTTTTCCTCCAGCGAAAACAATAATTTAATTCTGTTCAAACAATAAATAAGTCTGTGTTAAAGGTTGAAAAGGTGAAGCCCAGTTAAGGCTCCCCATCAGCTCTGCTGGCAAAGCCCCCCCCAAATATTCATAAGTATAAAACATAAACACAAAGAAACCGAATGGACTAGAGCACAGAGTAGCTCTGAAATGTTTGATCTGCTCACAAATCTGGTTTAGCTCATGGAAGCTCCAGATTCAAATCCCATCATTTCCCAGGTGCAGTTTCAAGGCTTTTTATCTTTTTTACAGAAGAGCAGCAGTTTGAAAATTCCTTTGTTCCCCGTTTGTTTAAGAAGTCTGTCGTTTCAGCAGTTCCGGTTCTTTCTCCATTTGTTTTGCCCTTTTCAATTCCGTTCACAAATTTTAAGCGAAGGTTGTTGGTTTTTTTTTTTTTAGCTCTCCGAAGACCCAGGATCAATATCTCGAAGCTCTTGGCTGGTCTCGCTCTCTTCTGGAATGTCCTGCATTCGCTGAAAGTCTAAAAGGTCAAAAGTCATAAAGTTTAGGCGATATTATGACATCAATGCAAAAGAAGCAGAACTTAAAAGCTATTGATAATTTTTTTATTTGATCTTAAACTAATTATCTTGCTCAGAAACAAACGCATGGTTGCCCACCATCCACTTCTCTTGCTAAACTCTCCAGTGACTTCCTGGCCTGATCCAGCGGCCTCTATCCTCTGTTGATCGCCACCTACTCCTTGGTGCACTGTTCTCCTTTGGATTTCAGGGCTCTGTTCTGTATTGGTTTTCCTTTTCTCTCATCACACTTTTAGTGTTTGTTCTGGTGGATCCTCCTTCACTGCTATCCCATATCTGTCGGTATATCTCAGGGCTCTGTCTTGGGACCTCTTCTCTTATCTCTCTGTACTTCTTCCCTTATTGCTATGATCTAATCTCATGGTTTACGTTGACTCCCAGATCTACCTCTCCAACACTAGAAATTTCACCAGGAATCCAGATCCCCGATGCTTAGCCTGCTTGTCTGACATTGTTGCATGGATGTCTCACCACTATGTGAAATTGAGCATGGCCAATCTCTGCCTTAGGCTTCTCCCTGGGGCATCCCAGGATGCACTGGGAAGGGGAAGGCCTGCCATTTTGAGGCAGGCCTACCGACCAGAGGGAGTAGGCATCCCTCCCAATGACCTTTGTCTTAAAGAGGCATGGGGTTGGCGGGGGACCCCCAGCAGCAGGAGGGAGTAGGCAACCCTCCTGCTGTCCTTCAATTTAAAGGTGCGGAGAGAGTCGGGGGGGGGGGGCAGGGGACCTCAGCGGCAAGAGGGGGGCCTGCTGTCCTTCAATTCAAAGGTGTGGAGGGGCGAAGGGAACCCAGCGGCAGGAGGGAGTGGGCATCCCTCCTGCTGATCTTATACAGGGTGGGGGGGGGGGGTGAGGCAGATGAGGGGAGGTGTCGGCGGAAGGGGGAACATTTCCCACTGCTGCTCTCCCTGCCAGTGAATCAGCTGAGCCAGCAGGACTGGAGGAGACTTGTGGCTCAGTTGATTGGGGCAGGGAGAGCAGCTTTGACAGAAGGGAGGAGCTGTGCTTAGCGATTGCTCTTCTGAACAAGCTCCAGGCACAGTTCCTCCCGCTCTTTACCAGTGATTCTTCGCACAAATGGCATGCACATAAAATAAAAATCTCTCCCACTACAGCCACTACATCGACTCGCCGGATTTTACCAGTGAGTTTTGAGAATCCGGCCCTGACTCAGTAACGGCAAGCTTACAGAGGAATGGGGAAGAAAAACGTAAGACAATTTTGACCAAAGAAACTGTGATCACTGCTGCCAGGCAGGGCTTCTTTCAGCCCTGGCTGGGCCAGTGACAGGACTCACCCCGGGGGCTAGAGGGGGAAGACTGATGCCCACCATTCTCCTCTTCGGAATGCACCTCGGGGTCAGCACCCTCCTGTAACCTCTCCAGTTCCGTGAGGTCACTGAGCTCATCCCCAGAGCCGTCATCCACTCGCAGTGTGAAGGCAGCTGGTGGGAGATTCTGGGAGACCTGGGATAGAAAGGAAACTCAAAAAGTGAAAAACCCTGTCCTTTACAGACACATCCATCCCCCCAAAGTGTTAGTGCACAAGCATCTGTTTTCTGTGGTCCTTGGGTCTGGTGTAGCTCCTTTGGGCCTGTCTATTCAACCCTCTTTCGTGCCACTCACTCTCTTACTCATCTTCTCTCCAAGAGCAGGGTTAGGACTCAGGATCTCACCACTGTTGTGCTGGGACTACACTTCAACAAGTGACAGTCAGATCCTCCACCTTGATAAAGCTTAGTTGGTCCCCCTCCTTGACAGGTGTAAGGATCTGACCTTCATTTGCAGGTACAAAGGAAAACAAGCCCAGATGTGTGATGACCTAGTCTATTTTCCAAGCAGATCCCACCAAGGGCAGTAAAGTGTTAAGGGCTTAAACGGGGGCAAGAGAGGCTGAGATTAGATGTTAGGGAGAACTTTTCAACAGCAGTGGAACAAGTTATCTGGAGAGGGGGGGGGGAATTTCTGGGCAGATACATCCTTGGGATGGGTTAGGTTAGGGTTACCAGAGGTCTGGATTTCCCCGGACAGCTTTTCAAAACCCGAACTTTGTCTGGGTTTTGAAAAGCTTCTAGCAATGAGCGACGTCAGGACGGCATCTGTGCGGATGCAATGCGGTGACATCACAGGCATACGCAGATAGTAACATAGTACATGATGGCAGATAAAAACCCGAGTGGTCCAACCATACACGCTCCATAAATTGATTTAGTTGAAAGGGTCCTTTTTCTTAGATATTTCTGGGCCAGAAACCCAGAGCCCTGCCTGGAGTCTCCGTCAAAGCTCACTCCAGCCCATCTTCACCATCCCAGCCTCTGTGACTTTATAGGATCAGCTCCTCAGAAACCCTTCCCTCCCGCTGTACCTGTGGGGGCAAGAAGCTGAGATACAAAGCGTCCCCTACGGGGAGGCTCCGTCTCCGGGGATCGACCATTCTCCTGTTCCTGAGCCCATCCATGGTCCCGCTACATTGGTTCCGCTGGGCCGCCGCAGCCACCTGCTTCCTGGCCTCTTCCGCGTCTCTCTCCAGCCGGGCCCTGGCCTGCTCGCTCTCCCGGAGCCGCGTTTCCAAGGCTGCAGCCTCCTGCACCTTCTCTTCGCACTGTTTCCGGCAGCGCCGCAGCTCCTCTTGCAACAGGGTATGCTGGCGCTGCAGGAGTGTCAGCTCTGTCCCCTGCTTGTCGACGGTCCTCAGGGCCACCTCGATGAGTGGGCCCTCACGGGAATTGCTGCGTACCAGCTTCTCCTTCCGCTCACCCCCGTCCTGGAGCTGAAGTTCTAGGGCCGTGTCCTGCTGAGCCACCACAGCCTGAAATGTGAGGAATATAGAAAATAAAGAGGCTGTGATCACCCAAATCGTTGCAATTCCAACCAATAACCAGCCAGTGCCAGGTTTCCCTTAGGCAGCTGCTGAGATCAGTGTCCCATACAGAATTTCCCCCCAAATGTTTGCTCCCCAAACGGATGTAGTTAAACTTCAGAGGTACATACCTGCAAACTGTGAAGGAGTCCGTAGAGGTTCATGAGCCTATGAAACACCTCCTGACAGAACAAGAAAGGAACCATGGGAATAAAAACTGGGAACTGTTCATACTGCAGAAACAGTAGAAATTCCATTATACATTACCATGCAGAGGGTGAACAAAATTGCCTTTTTTTCTTTGGGTTCAGCTGAAACTGAATCTGGGGCCAAAAACCACCACTGGTAGCCTCTGGACCCACCCAAAGGCTCCTCCCTCCCTGGGGCTACCATAGAGTCCCTGGTGGTCTAGTGCGCACAGTCAGGGCAGGAAAGATCCACAGTTGCTCCTACCTAGGGTTACGCTATGGCTCCAGAAAAAGGAGGACAGAGAAATCTGGGTTTTACTTCCACGGAAAGCAATGGAAGTAAAACCCAGATGTCTCAATCCGCCCTCCTTTTTCTAGAGCCATAGGGTAATCCTACTCCATCTGTGCTGTCAAAATGGCTGCCACGACCTTGCGTGGGAAGTAGGGGCTGCTCCTGTTTAGCCAGGAGGGGGTCGAGAGAGAGAGAATGGATTCTGCTCCTGTTCAGGGGAGACGCACTATGGGGACAAAGCCTAAAGTTTTAGTTTCAGCCAAAAATGAATAATGATTTTTTAGCTGAATAATGATTTCAGGCCAGTTTTGGCACTGAAAGTGAAACCAGAATATGGTCAGCCTCTAATACTGGGGTACTCAACCCAGTTCTCTGGACACACCTAGCCAGTCAGGTTTTCAGCACATCCACAATGAATATGCGTGAGATAACACGATATGCAAATCTAGCTTGTGCATATTCACTGAGGGTATCCTGAAAACCTGACTGGCTAGGTGCGTCCTGAGAATCCCTGATCTAATACAGTGATATCTCCTTCCTATCCTACAACAATTTCAGTCAAAAGCCAGACCCAGTGGCATAGTAATGGGGGACAGGGGGCGGACTGCTCCGGGCGCTGATTTTGTGGGGGGGTGCCAGCACCTCTCCTCCTCTCTACCACCCCTGCGTACCTCTTTAAATGTTCTCTGGAACGAGCAGCATCTTCCGGCCTTGGCTCCCTTCTGACTTCATGTCCTGGTTGCGGGACCAGGACGTGATGTCAGAAGAGAGACAAGTGGAAGATGCTGCTTGAGCTGGTGAGCTGGAGAAGAGTGGGGGCACATGATGCAGCAAGGCTAGATGCCACCACCCCGGGCACCAACCTCCCTCGCTTTGCCACTGGCCAGACCCTTTGTCATGTTGGGTTACAGAAAGAAGAGGGAGGGACGTGTGCTGAGCAAAGACCCTGTGATTGAGGATGTTGGAGGAGGAAAATCCAAAGGGTTGGGGGTGGAAAATATTCTTAGAAGCAGAAGAAATAAAATGGAAAAAAAATCAATCAAAACATTGATTAAGGGGTCCCAAATATTCTGTTTGCCCTGAGGGGGTTGGCTGAGGGGCCATTCGAAAGACTCTGCCCTGCCATGTTTCATGGGACAGAAACCCAAATACAAGAGGCAAAAGAGGTGTCAAGATATCAACCAAGGGAATACTTTAGTAAATCAAGACTATGGTATAATGTCCATCTTGATATAAGTCTAGGTGAAACCTAGATTGTCCCAACTAGGATCCCAGTTTCGGCAAAAGTTCTCATCGCGCTTTGACTGTTGCTTGTTTCCTGCCGGTTTTTGCTTCATGGCAGTGTTCACTCATCCCCCGATGAAGGCATCTACGGATGCCGAAACTGGGATCCTAGTTGGGACAATCTAGGGTTCACCCAGACCGAGTTATACTAATATCAAGATGGACATTATCCCATAGACTGTGTCTATTTTTATATTTTTTGATTTAATAAAGTATTCCCTTGACATCTCTTTGGCCTCTTGTTTTTGGTTTTCTGCGATATTGTTGTGGCAAAATTCTTCTTACGGTTCCATGTCAGATCCTCACCTCCTGAGGCGTCCTTTGCTGCAGCTGGTTACCATTTCGATCCTGCAGAGAGAAAAGCCAGTGTTAGAACAGTTAATTCAGTCCTCTGCCTAATGTTATGACAGATGCAGAGGTGAAAATGGCGGGAAATCGTCCTCTCTTGGTATGTGGAATCTGAGCAGACTCCAGGACACTGGACTCCGTTCCAAGCCCTACTATGCCACAAGACAGCCAAGTTCAGCACTGGTTTAATGGGACCTCCTAGAGGTCAGCTGAAAAGAAGTACTGAAGTAGCTGCAGTCTCAGACCCAGTAAGGTATTTCCAGATTTGGACTAAGCACAGGATGTGCTTGATAGATATGTGTGACATCCAACTATACCTACCGCTAGGAGAAACCCATGACGCCCAGATCACAAACTCAATGTCCATCAACAAATTACAACTAAACACCTCCAAGACGGAATTCCTTTGGATCCGCAAAGAACACTGCAATTACATCCATCCCTCTACGTTGAGACTCGACTACCATAACTGCAAAAGGCCAAGTACGCAGCCTAGGAAAACTCCTTGGCTCTAACCTATTGCTCTTCAACCACATCTCTCAGGTGGTATCTTCCTCATTTTACTACCTGTGACAGCTCCGAAATATAAGGAACTATTTTTCTGAGTCTGACTTAGTCCTCTCCCGCGTGGACTACTGTAATGTGCTCTTCAACGGTCTCAAGGCGAAGAACGAACGACGTCTCCAGTGTGCACAAAATGCAGCAATCAGACTTCTAAAGAACCTCCATCCCCGTGACCCGGTCTCTCAGGTTCTATCGGCAGCTAACTGGCTGCCCAAAGCCAAACTTTGTGTTTTTAAGGGCCTGATGCTAACGTTCAAATCCTTGCATGACATGGCACCGGGCTATGTAACGGCCAAGCTTCTGCCATATGTGTCGAAGAGGTCCCTCCACTCCCAAATTGCTAAAGACATATCTGTTGTGCCCTTCAACTGCAAACAGCCAAATGACATTCCTATGCCCACTTCGTACTGACCCACTGGAATCGACTGCCCCCACAGATAAGATCCCTTGAAGGACTCCTCAACTTTAAGAAAGCAATAAAAATATATCTCTTCACCTAACTCCCACGACCAATGGATTACAAAGAAATGTATACTGATATAAGATCCTCGGCATGTGTCACGTTAGGAAAAAAACTTGTATTGTAACTATGGCAAATTGTAACCCGTTAACTGTATATTATGTCTGTTAACCTGTAACCCCGTTTTGAGGGACGGGATAGAAAATAAATAAATATGATAAGAAACTAGCCAACTCTTAGAAATGTTAGTTTTACCTTCTGACCCAATTCTGAATCTGTCCTGCAGAACTCCACAGACCCATTGATACTTCCCATGTCACCATCTGTAGAGCAAGGAAAAAGCCATGACCAATAAAATGTTCTCTTGTTTTATTTTTAACACTGAACGATATTTCCGTAGCACACATTGGGACAACTCCTCTACATTTTCCTACTGAGTCATTACTTTAATTTATAACATTTTGTTGAAGGAATCAAATAAATATACAAAGAGATATTCATAATAAAACATTTGCATACATATTTTATCATTCCTCCAAAATATATTTCTATATACCTAATCTACTTTTTTTCTATATCCCCCCCTTAACCCCGAGTCATTACTTTAAATTTTTTCCTAGACCACCTGGGGGCAGCCATGTTTGCACCAGTACTAACAATGGAGTGAGTGATGTCACTTGTGACATCACAGCCAATCAGATCAAGCAGTGCAACTCTTGCTAAGATGGCTGCCTCCAGAGGTTTAGGAATGGGGAAATTATTGGATTTTGGAGATGTCACATGCTATATAGAGATGGGGGGGGGGGGAGGGAGAGGGAGCTTTCCGTCAATTGCACATGAGAGGTAATGCCACATACTTGCAGAACTGTTGGGATGTGTAGTGGTGCCACTGTCCAAATCAGTAGAGTAATTCTGGTCCCCAGCAGAAAACAGCTCAAATCCAGCTCCCAGGAGGGTCTCCCTGAGCCCTTCAACTAGAAGAAAAATAAAAATCTTCTTAACCCAGTGGGGCATGATAGATCTATGGAGAAAGAATCATCCAGATGATAGGGGCGGTACATTCTTCTCTCCATTACATCACACTTATTCACACATCGATAAAGTGCTTAAGTTAATTGAGAAACGCCATTCAGAACGGCAAAAAAACATTACAGGGAATCGCACCTACTCAGGTGCTTTACATCATTGTGGGCGTGGCTAACACCGGAAATGGCGTTAGGCACGATTCACAATGAAGACAGGCACCGGAAATGTAGGCCTGGAAAAGCCTGACCTTCATTTCGAGGTGCAATTCTCTGTACGGTGCCGTCACATGACTGACACGTGACTGGCGGCTGTGTTTTTGGTGGCTCCCGATATCGATTCCGGGCTTTACTGACTACTACACATCTGTTGAAGAAACTGGATTGGATTTGTCTTATGATGAAACTTAAAGCAATGAAAACTGTCCATATACAATCATTTCATAAATCCCAGTTTTCCGAGGCGTTGTTCACCCTCGAGAAGAGAAGACAGCGAGGGGACATGATAGAGACTTTTAAAATACTAAAAGGATTTGACAAAATAGAGCAAGAAACATCGTTATTCACATTGTCAAATGTGACTCGGACAAGAGGTCATGGACTGAAACTGAGGGGCACCAGGCCCAGGACAAATATTAGGAAGTTCTGTTTCGCACAACGAGTGGTGGACGCTTGGAACGCTCTCCCTGAGGAGGTCGTGATGGAGACCAACATTCTAGGATTCAAGAGCAAGTTGGATGCACACCTTCTTGCAAATCACATTGGGGGATACGAGTAAACAAGGTTTCTCAGCAGGGAACACCTGGCTTGGCCTCCGCGGGTGCAGGTCGCCGGACTGGATGGACCTAGAGTCTGATCCGGCGAAGCCATTTCTTATACTGTCCATATACAATCATTTCATAAAACCTGGGATATCTACCTCCGGCGGAGAGACTTTAAAATGATTTGAAGGGACAGATGTGTAGCACTATACTAAGCGTACTGCTAATTTACCCGAGCAAAGATGTTTTCAGGACTCAGGACTGATGATGGGGTTAATTAAGGTTGAGACTGGAGAAGAGAGAGGGATGGGCGAATTGCTAGGTTTGATATGTTGCTCACTATGTTCACTCTACTTTCTTGGGTATTTTTTGAGGAAAATCAAGGAGCCTTTGTTCAGAAATGGAGTCTTGTGAAGCACTTGAATTAGTATTTTTTTTCTATTTAACGAGAGAATTTCCCTCTACTTAAGCTAAAAAGGACCTTCCAGAAAGAATCAGTATGAATTTTCAAGCCTGCCATTTCATTTTCGATATCTAATTCAAGTGAGTCTTAAGTTTAGAATGCATTTACAAGTTTTGGCTTCTACGGTACGCCGCAGCCAATTTGAGAGGATTCATTTAAAGGTCTCATCCTGGCTTCAAATGACATGAAATGCCCTGGAAGTTGACAGGTCTGGAGGTTGCATGAGGTTCTGTGGTCTCACCTTCTTTAATGGCTTCATTGACCATTTTTTCGCCCCGGGGACTCTCTGACGATTCGGCTCGAAAGAGGTTCCGGGAATTCACAACAATGGCTGCCTCCTCACCGGCCTGGAACTGGGTCACCTCAGCGAAGAGGCTGACTTTTTCTTCCAGAAGCTCCACAATTTCCCTGTCCTTCTGCTGGATCTCATCTGGCAAAGGAGGAAGAGTCAGAGTTGATTTCTAGGGGTGCAGGGAAGAGGCAATTACCAAAGCAGTCCTCTATGCAACCTTCTTGTAATGGGAAATGAAAAATTATCCCCTGAACCTGTTCTATACCAAGAAAACATCTCTGCTCTAGATGAAAGAGCTCAACGAAATACGATATGGTTCAGTGGCAGTGCTATGCAGAGCCTGGTGGAGGGAGCTGAGTTCACATCCATTCTCAGGTATCTGACTCTCCGGATCAGCCAGAGTTGTGTTTGCAGCCTCTGGGGGAAAGGGCATCCCACTCACTATATGATGGGGGCACCCAGTAGTCATATTTAGGACATGTGAATATAGGTTCTGGAATGACTGGCCTAAAATAAGGAAACGTGGGAAAAATCTCTGGGTAGGCGCAAACTAAAGTTCTTTGTTGCCAAGAGACCTGCTGGACTCTCCCCTCCCCAAAAACATTACTACAATGTTACCAGGACATCTTTAAAAATCCAGAGAGGACCATATGTAGGGTTACCAGACATCTGGATTTCCCCGGACGTGTCCAGGGTTTTGAAAAGCTTTCTGTAAACATCGTAACAGGAGGGGGCATCGGCACATGCGTGGATGCTGTCTGAAGGTGGGGCAGGCCTGTGGGCTTGGTCATGGGTCCAGTTAGAGAATGACACGGTGGTTGTTACTCGCGGCTAGCCGCGGGTAACCCGCCAAGACGGTGACCAAAAAAAAAGGTCACCGCGAGTTCGGGGACAAGGCCATTCACCGCCCCGTGGAGCGGTGAATGGTAGCACGGGGAGGTGAACAAGTAGTGAACGCGCGGTGAACGAGTGTTCGATCCGGCAGCCCACTCTTTCCCGCCGGCCGTCCATGCATCTCCCTCCCTCCTTTTCCCTTACCTTTTCTTCTTGAAACTGGCGATTTCTACAAGGCTACGAACTGTATTACAGCCGGAGCTTTGAAGTCGCATCGCGTTGCCTGCTGGAAAAAGTCTCCTCTGATGCAACTTCCTGTTTCCGGTTGCATCGGAGGAGACTTTTCTAGCAGGCAACCCGACGCAACTTCAAGGCTCCAGCTGTAATACAGTTCGTAGCCTTGTAGAAATCGCCAGTTTCAAGAAGAAAAGATAAGGGAAAAAGAGGGAGGGAGGGAGGGAAATGCACGGGAGGGAGCTGCTGGACAGCGTGAAGGGTGCTGGGAGTGGGGGGATGGAGAGGAGAAGACGCTGAAGACGGGGACGGTGACGGGGCGGTGAAAGAGACAGCAGGGACGGTGACGGGGTGGTGAAGGGGACGGCAGAGACAGGGATGGGGCGGTGAAAGGACCAGCGGGGACGGGGCGGTGCAGAGGATGGTGGTCCGGGGACGGGATGGTGACGGGGACAGAATTTTTCCCCGTGTCATTCTCTAGTCCGGATTTTCCTTTGGGAAAATCTGGCAATCCTAACCATATGGAGAAGCCAATTTTGAGGACGATGTTGCAGTATTCAGAGTTCTCCTTACCTTTCAGCTTTCTCAGGTAGGCCTCGTCTTCTGTCTCGACCAGTGGGAAATCTTCCCTTTTGGGGCACCTAAGACAGGATCCATTAGGTATCAGTCACACTGGATCAGGTACACATTGCCCAAACCCACCCCCAAATTCTAGTACTGGTTCCATGGGAAACTGGAACCTCTGCAAGGCGGGATACCTTACATTAGACCAGGGGGTCTTTAAATGCAGGATTTCGGGATCTCCAGAAAGAATAACGCCTGAGATTTATTTGCATACAGTGGAGACAATACATGCAAATAGATCTCACCCATATTCATCTCTGGAAATCCTTAAAAACCCCAAGGAGTAGATATTCAAAGGGGTTTAATCAGGCAGGGGTTTGATCGGCGAGCTGGGAAGGGATATTCACTGGCACGTAACCGAGAGGTACCACAGTGACCCTTTCCACATCCAGAACTTATGCAAGGAGCTAACCTGAAAGGTAAAAATACAGCCTCCAAGCCAGACCTTCATAATCAGTTGGCAAACCTTCAGCCTTACACCTTCCCCCTCAATTAAGTTTCAGGCCCATAGCCTCCCACCCTCCCCACCTCCTGATTTCGATAATTAAACTGAACAATCACGATCATCAAACAAACATCCAACATAACAAGCTGGTTAAAGTAGGTGCAGATGGTTCTTGGAGTTTGTGGGCTGTCAGGACCTACTGTTTTCCTTTGACTGGAGCTGCTCTTTGTCACTCCCAAGGAGTGACCACTTAATTGTGCCTAATGGTCAGCCGGCCATAATAATTAGTTAAAGTTCAATGCGAACAGCTCAAAGTGCCACCCTATGGGAGTCGTTGCATCAATGCCGCTTACACTCGGACACTCTGCTGAATGACCTTCATCCAGGTGTTCCTGTCTTCCCTGGAGGCGGTGTGAACCTCGTACATCTCCGGCGGCGCGGCGCTGATCAGGAACATGCCCTTCTCTTGATTGGCAATGTCTCGGACAATGAGATTTTGCAGGGAGATCACCACCGGCTTGTCCTGGCAGGCAAACGAAAGAGTGATAAGAGGGCAGGAGACAAGAGGTTGAGAGAAGATCTCCAACTGAAATAAATGCATGATCTACGTCTACGCACAGACTTAGATGCGCTTTTCAGGCAATTGCACACACTGGTGCCTACGGGTACATGCCACTCCCACGCATCGCTGCTGAGAAAATTGACAGCTGTGTGTGTAATAATAATAATAATAATAATAATAACTTTATTTTTCTATACCGCCATAGTCAGGCGACTTCTAGGCGGTTTACATTGTAAGAAGGCTGGACATTCAGCGAATAACAAGTACAGTACAATACTAATACAATACAATAAATCCACATATAATACAGTAGAGTGAGTCCAAATTCAATACCATACAATAAGTTTAAATACAGTACCGAATAAAGAGTCTAGATGCAGTACAATAGTCTAAATGGTAAACTTACATATTAATTGGAGATCTAAGGGTAATGAGTGTCTGAAAGATTTAGAACATCCGTGAGAGGGGTCTTAGTGGGGAGGGGACTGTTTTAGCCAATGAATTTAGCGAATAGGGTGGTTTTGATCGATTTGCGGAAAGTATTATAAGTCATGTTTGGTTCGTTTATGTGGTTTTTCAGCCAGGTTTGCTGTCTGTTCGCTTGGAACTGAAAGGTTCTGTCCAAGAAGGATTTGTATCTGCAGCCTGTAATCTTTGGGTATGCAAAGATGTTTTTGTTTCTGGTCGTTCTTGTGGGGTTGTGTAGGGTGAAGTGAGTTTGTAGGTATGAAGATGCTAGTCCCCAGGCTTGTTTGAAACAGGTGCATGCGAATTTGAATAGAATTCGCGCTTCTATTGGAAGCCAGTGCAGCTTTTTATAGTAGGGGCTGATGTGGTCGTTTTTTCTAAGCACCATTCCGGAGGCGTGCCAGTGGGTGGAGTCACCAGTTGGCACATGAACACCATGTCTACAGCAGGCATAACTGATTCTGCATTCTATTTTTGGTGCACCAGTGGTAGCTTGCGTTTATATTATTCAGTCCGTTTTCATTATTCACACATTCGCAACATGCAAATTTGCATGAAATTGCAACCAAATTCCCCATTCGCACTGCTATGTTCATGTATTTGCAAACCAGCGCTTCAACGCCCCCCCCCCCAAAAAAAAAAAGCTTTTTTGCTTTCGCTGCCACTTTTACCTGATGCTCAGACTTTGTTTCCAGATGTGGCCCCCCAAGCATCCCAAGAGTGAATGAATTAATGGCACTTCAAGCAGGAACCTAACCCTATTTTCCCCGAGGATCCACTGTTCACTTTCCGTGGTTTTGAGGCGCATCCTCTATTTTCCCCATAGACTCCACGTTTCGTATTTTGCAATTTCGCGGTTCCTGATCATTTTAATGAACCATACTACCGTAAATAACGAGAACGGACTGTAATCTTAGTGCCAAGGTGCCATTATAGAATCGGCATTCAGCATGGACTGTGGCATTATAGAATTGCCCCCATATTCCTGAACGATATTATTGATGGCGTTCAATATTGCACATGCAAATTTGGGTGTGCATCCAATTTAAGGTAGTAACAATAGTAAATGACGACAGATAAAGACCTGAACGGTCCATCCAGTCTGCCCATTAGTTATACCCATTAAAAATATATGATTAAATGAACTTGTCTCTTCTTTGGTATTTCTGGGTTCCAAATGCTGACGTTGCCGTCCCAGCTCACTCCAGCCTATCCAACCATCCTGTTGTTTGCTGGACATCTACCGTAAAGTCTGGCCAGTAACATCCTCGTCTTCCAAATTAATGGAGTTCCCTTCGATGCCCTCTCCAGCCCGTCCTATACCAAATCACCACATATGGGGCACAGACCGTGCAAGTCTGTCCAGTACCGGCCTTAGTTCTTTAATTTACATCCTGCATTTTCTAATCAGAGATGCTCTATGTTTATCCCGTGCTTTTTTGAATTCCATCACAAAGAGAAGGCTGGGATCAAACTCACAACCACAAGGCTACACCTCTACAAAGGATCACCTTCACCTCTGAAATCCACAGCAGGTTGAAGGCATGTAATTATCCTGGGCGATTAAACCCAAGACAATTTTTATTTTTCCAGTATTGATTTAACACAGGTTGGAAGAACCCCCCCCCCCCCCAACAAAAAGAATTTTACAAGGCGGTGGTGCTTAAACCTGTCCTGGGGGGCCCCCAGCCAGTCAGATTTTCAAGATATCCCTAATGATCATGCATGAGAGAAATGTTCATGCCCACTTCATAGGCAAGTCTCGCTCGTGCATATTCATTAGAGATATCTTGGGGTCCTCCAGGACAGGTTTAAGAGCCACCGTTATAAGGTAAACATTTCATAATAATAATAACTTTATTTTTATATACCGCGATACCACAAACAGTTCAGAGGAAGAGACTGTATACAGACAGTGACATTACAGAAAAATCTTTCGAGATTACATTAGCATGTTAAGGTTAGACAAATTTATCTGGAGGTGTTTTGGAGATACTTCAAGGCTGAAGTGGGGTCAGAGAAATTTATCAAAGAGGTAGGTTTTGATTGACTTTCTAAAAGTTTGATAAGAAAGTGCATTTGAAATAAAGTTGGTTAAACATTTATTCCATTTGCCTGCTTGGAATGATAATGTTTTATCAAGAAATCTCTTGTAGATACGGCCTCTTAAGTTTGGCTCTGGAAAAGTCTGAAGCCCCACTTTGGGGGCCTATTTTAACAATCTTCGATATAGCATTCTGCTAAGACACCTCTAGGTGGCGCTCATGTACAAGTTATTACACTGATCTAAAGGTGAAACCCATCTAGAATCAGAGCGCAGGGAACAAGACGCATCTCTGTCAGCTCTGCACACTCTGAATAGAGATGGAACTATTAAAAAACAGAACGCCAACCTCACAAGAAAAGAAGCCATCTGAAAGGACCTGACTGGGAGACTCACCAGGGCAGGGAAAGTATATTTTTGGTCCTTTTCCTGCAGGAATATTAGGACATCTGTCATCAGCAGCACCAGGATATCTGCGTAGGAGGAAATAGAGCAAATCCAGAATTAAAGAGGAACCGTAACTCACAGCCCTGCCCTCCCTGTGGGAAGGGCTTGGGATAAACACGCGCGCACACAGGACAGAGTCTGGAATAGTTGCAATGTTCAGTGATGCTCTCTGGTTACCTGCCACTGAATATACCAGCACCTACTAGTCTACTCAGTAGCGGTTAAACCAATACCGGCCTAATATGTTTCTACACATCACAGTATACATTGTGGGGGAGGGGAGGGGCGGTGAAAGTTCTAGGATCTTTCCAAACCATTTGCCAGGCAACTTGAGCTTCCGCTGGGCCTTCGCCCTCACCTTTAAAGCGTCCTGTGGCTGCTTTCCACAGCAGGGTCCCATCGTGGATCAGCCGGCGCCGCTGCAGCTCCTCCTTGCGGAAGTGCCGGTTGCCTTGGATGAGGGTGGCAGCTCGGTTGTCCACACGGTTGTAGATATCCTGGAGACGGAGGTTCTTCTCACACTCGTGGACCTCCTGGTCGATGGCCGAGATCAGATCCTTCACCAGCACCAGGGCTGTCGCCAGGTCCTGCTGATCCACGTCGTTCCCTGGAAAAGAGAAAGTGGGCCACGGTGAGAGGGAGTCCAGGTTGCCCGTGCCACTAAGACACCGGCTGTAGTGGAGTTTTGTCCACAAGAGTGGAACAAATTTCGTGCAGGTTTTTATACGTTAATGAGACTCAGATTGTATTCTTCTGTTTTATTTTAGTCCTTATTTTGATTAGAACATAAGAGTTACCATACTGGGACCGAAAGCCTAGCATCCTGTTTCCAACAGTAGCTAACCCAGGTCCCAAGTAGTAAAACACATTTTATGCTACTTATCCTAGAAATAAGACTGGAGAGGGCAGCCGGAGCGCCGGCGAGTGAAGGAAATCACTCGCTGTATGCTCCGACCGCCTCTTCCTGTACTGCGTGTCAAAGCAGCTCCTGATTGGTGAGGCCCGACTTTAAGTACAGGAAGAGGCGGTCAGAGCATAGAGCGAGTGATTTCCTTCCATCGCCGGCGCTCCTGCTCTCCTCTCCTGCCTCTCCTCCCTCCTCTCCCGGTCGGCGGTTCGCAGTTGGAAAATACCACGAATGACCGGGACCGCGAATTCGCGGGGGACCACTGTACTGTGTTTGTAACTCATATGTTGTAAAACCCGCTACCCGACCTATACTGATTTTGTACTGTCTATTAACCTCAGCTTTGTATTACCCCTCCCCATACATAATGTCTGTATTGTCTTCGACCAACACGGTTCATGTATTCCTGTAACCCATTATGGGCTCTTTTGGTAGACAGAGAGAGACGTCACCTCCTGGAAAGATCCTGAAGCCCGGCACTCCTCAGCCTCTCACCTTTGGAGTTTTGCAGGATCCGATCGATCAGCACCGGGTACTTGGTGATCCTCTGCGTTACCAGGAGGATGCACTCCTGAACGCCATGCCGACGCAGGACGGAGGAGCGGGTCATTCGCTGGCAGGTTTGAAAAGAGAAAGAGGCAACAAGGAGTTAGCATCATCAGGTCCAGCCACCTCCCCTGTCAGAATTCACCCCATGCCACTTTCGCTCACCCGTATAAACTGCTGGAACTTTTTGTCCCGTGTGAACAGCTCCTTGTACAATTTCATGGCCTTGTTGTGCCGGCTGCAGAACTCTGAATAAGCTTTTTTCATCTGATCCGCGTTGGGACCTGAAAACTGAAACATACAGAGTTGGTCCACTGCGTAAGCAAAGATCCCGAGCAAACTGTGCTCTCACATCTTGATTCCACTCTCATTTCTTTTTCAAATGCTTTATTTAATATTTGTTACAAACAAAAATAACAAAATACAGGAAAATCCAAAGTCAAATAAACCAAGAAAAGGAAACAAGAAAATAAATCTTTTTCTTGCCCACATACCGTCCACATTATTGGAGTCACTTGATAAGCCAGCAGAAAGCAAATATATTAATTAAATTATTTCTTTTTGAAACTTTCTTTAAGGAAGTCCTCTAACTGAATAGGATCCATAAACACATATTTATCACCTGCAAAGGCAAACAGATATTTACATGGACATTTGAGGAAGAAAGTTGCTCCCACTGCCAAAACCTTAGGCTTAAGTCGTAGGAACAACTTCCTTCTGAGTCTGCCTGGAGACGTCAGGAAACACATTCGCTTTTTGACCACAAAAGACTCTAATTTCTAAGGAAAATAGCTACTGAAACTATTTCAAAGCTCTGTATATTTAGTCACCGACGGCATTGTAAATCTAAGCAAAGGTAATGGTGCTGCCGTGCTGATTATCATCATAGTGTGAGTACATCGTTATTCACTTTGTCAAAGGTGACAGGGACAAGAGGTCATGGACTGAAACTGAGGGGCAGCAGGCTCAGGACAAATGTCAGGAAGTTTTGTTTCGCACAGCGAGTGGTGGGCGCTTGGAATGCTCTCCCGGAGGAGGTTGCGATGGAGACTACCGTTCTGGGTTTCAAGCGCAAGTTGGATGCACACCTCCTTGCAAAACACATTGAGGGATACGGGTAATCAGGTTCTCCATCTGGGAGCGTGTGCGGGTCGCCGGACTAGATGGACCTAGGGTGAAGGCGTTCTTATGTCATGTTATGTTAACACAACAGACGATCATCAGGGCTCCAGGAAGATTGGACTCAGAGAAAGTGATTTTGAAAATTAGGCACATATGACATCAGAAGAGGTGTCCCCCATGATCCCTGGAATGCCTCCTCCTAGAGGCAGAATTTTTGGCTGGCCATTACGCAGGGACAGGCCCTGAATTTCGAACACAATGATTTATGCAGTGAAGTCAGAATATAATGGCACAAATCAACCCCCACAATAAAAGCTTACGGTAACACAAGGTTGAGGGATCAAAAAGAGGTAAAGACGTTTCAGTCTGCTCTGCTGTTTGGGGAGTGAGGATTAGACGTGGCTTTGGGAGCTGACCTCTAACCCCATCCTGTGTTGTACTGCCCTGCAGAAGGACCTGTGTTCAATCCCAGCTCAGGTCTGACACGTCTCAAGTCACTCAGAGCTGGAGATGCTATACAAGAAGAATTTGCAGCTGATTTTCATTTCGTGTCATTTCTGGGAATGCTTGGGGTGAGGGTCAGGTCAGGTCATTCTGTCCATCATGGAACCAATACCGTTAAGCTTGCATGCTATTTCCAAAAGGGTGCACACATTATTGGTGACATTTGAAAAAAACACAAAAATTTCCTGGAATTTTTCTGCTTGTTTGCATTTGCCACTGGCATGGGACATGTCATAGACATTTCTTATGTCGTTTCAAACAAATGGACATCCTTATGTCTCCTAGGGGTGGGGGAAGGGGAAGTCATAGTTATAGTGTAATGGCGACACCTGGTGGCCAGATTTAGGATTACAAGGTTCCAGGAGTAGCCCTGGTGCATGGCCTCTGACTGCAATGGCTAAAGTAAATTGGAGGGGATTATAAAATGTGGCAAAAACAATCCCTGGGACCACCGTAGCCCCGCTGGAGCAAAGAGATAAACAAAAAGATGGTAGATATGTATGACCATTCTATATCACAGAGGTTGCACTTTCAGGACAGCTCATGACTTACAACACCTTTAGCTAATTCTTCCATAGTAACATAGTAACATAGTAGATGACGGCAGATAAAGACCCGAATGGTCCATCCAGTCTGCCCAACCTCAGAACTGCAGAGAATTCTGTTTCCTTCAAACCCAACACAGCTAGTGAACCTCTGCACATCACCTCTCACCCCACCCCCCCCCCACCCCTGCACCTCCGTTCTGCACATACTTGGCCAATGAGGATATCGCCCAGTCTGTTGATGACAAAGTTCTTGCTGCTGCCCGCCACCAGCGAATCGCGACGACGCTCCAGCAACTGGGTGAGGAAGCGCACGTGAATCTCACTAAGTTCGTCCACACAGGGGAACACATTCTGTACCAGCGCTGGGTCCATCTGCAGGTCATCCAGCATCCCTTTTCGGAACATAGAGGTCATGATCTTCAGCGTGCGGACGTGGTGTATCTCTGTCTGGATCAGCTCTGTTGATGCATTACATTTTTCAAAATCAGTTCATCACTTTCCCCTTCCCCCCCCCACCCAATGAGCTGATGTTTTTGCAAAAGTCCTGTTTGGTGAAGCAGTTCTCTACCACTGATGTCCGCACTCACCATAAATGACATCCTGGCGTTTCATCACTTCTTTCTTGTGCTGCTGTAGGTAGTTATTATCCACTGCTAAGCTCCACGAATCAGACTCAAAGTCCTTCTCATCTGCTTCAAACTCGCTCATCAGCTGATTGTAGATCACCTCTGCACCTAAAAAGCAGAAACAGTGTCTGTGATCGCCCGGGAGCAGCAAAGAGGTGCTGGTCTCTCGGGATTCTCCACTGGGCGAGGAGAGCCTGGGCCAGTCCATATCGAGACTGAGAAAAATGTGTGTGAGCAACAGCCAGCCTGCCCACCCACTCCTATTCCTCCCCTCCTTAACCAGTAGAAACCGGGAGGCCAGTGCCTCTCACCATGAGCAGAGAGAAAAATCAGCGTCCACCAGCCTTCATGATCTGCTGAGCAGAAAATTTTGCTGGAGACCGGTATGAAGACCGAGGCAGAAGTCTCAGATCTTGTGCGGCGTCAACATCACTTTCACCTGACCCCCCATCTCCTCCCAGCTGCCTTGCAGCCGACCCCGGACGACACATCAACTGGGGGCATTACCTTCATCGACCAGAGACTCCACAGACAAAGTCCTGTTGCGGATGTTCAAGGAATCTGTGGACTGGGACAGGATCCGCCGGATCCCTAGTGGCGAGTCATCATTCAAATTCCTGCCAGGAATAAAGAAGACTTAGTCAAAAGGGAGGGCCAGGTACCTCCGGTTCCAAAAATACACAATTGTTCCTCATAGTATCAATCTGGTTGATATCCAAAGTGATTTTGGTGGCCAGGAGAGGCTCTTGGCTGCTTAAATCACTCGGGTGGGGCTATCCACTGACCACTAACCAGTGGTCACTTAACCAGTAGTGTTGCTGAAAATCAGCCCTGACTGCTAAGTGTGCAGGAGATGTGGGGATGGAGCTGGCTGATATTCAGTACTTAACTTCCTAAATTAAAGAGCTAAATCAGAACGCATTTAAGGACAGTTAAGTTTCTCAAGTTTATTTAACAATTTGATTTAATTGCAATATCATATTTCAAAGCGATGTAAAATTTAAAAAATCGGGGTACCGACAACACTAGACGTATAATAAATTAGAGAAACAGAGAAGGCAATTAATTCCATTTCAATTTCTTTTTAGGAAAGAATTCAAGATTCAAATGCTTCCTTATAAAGCCAACTTTTTAGTGTTAAGGGCTGAATACGGCACTTAACCACATAAACGCAGATAAGGTGCCTGGATGTGGCCTGACACTGAGGGCTCCTTTTAGACGCTAACGCCTCCATTGAAGCTGGTGTTAGTTTTTAAGCGCGTAGCGCAGGGTTATCACGTGCTAAAAACGCTCGCGCACCTTAGTAAAAGGAGCCCCGAATGTCTGTGGAAAATGCCAGTGGCGACCGAAAAAAAATGTTCCCCACCATCGGCTGCATATCTGTCCCAATATGGTACTCTGTCTGCTTGTGGAAGGAGTGGCCTATTGATAGTGTCAGCTCCATCGACTGGATCTATGGTTTACAAACAGTCCGGTTGCACCCCTCCCACCCCCACTCTACATAGGAAGAACACGTCCCTAAGCAATTCTCAAACACAGTATCCTTCTCATTACCAAGAGATTCCAGTTCAATGTGGAAGAGTGTGCTGTTCGTGTAATCTGGGGGAAACTGGAAACCCCCAGAAATCTCTACGTATCATGAGTGCGTGACCTGGCACCAGACGGTGGCCTCCGCCAACTGCCTTAGCTTCATGTGACAGTAAATACATTTAAAAAAGCAGTAAACAGAATGGCTTGTTTATAAGTTTAAAAAAAAATTATTTCTTTTTATCTGGACTTCTGCGCATTCATTATATTGGCTGGAAAAAATCAGACCGTTAAATGCTGGTTTTCTTTATCTCTAGGTATTCTCTGCATACTCTCCTTGTGCAGGGCAGAGGCCCAGACAAAACGTAATACTTACCCGGCAATGTTAGTGGTAGAGACACTTTTAGACAATGATAAGGAAGGCCGACCTCTGCGGGAACCCAGCAAGGACTGCCGGAAGCTGTCGGACGGGTAGATCGCCGAGTTGGGGCGTTCTCGGATCATTGTGGCTTAAAAGGAAGGAGAAAACCGTGGTAATAAAAATCAGCACAAATGCAGTTTTCTCAAGGCGGAGAATGGTGTGCGATGCTGAACATTAGAGCCACGGCATTCGTCTGGAGTACGTCCCACAGCTTCGAGGTCCCTGAATCCGAGAGCTTACCTAAGTTTGAGAACAGGAACATTAAGTGGCCTGTTGCCGTAACACCCAGATCACCAGAAACAGGTGGATCAAGTCCTGGTTTTGCCCTGTTGCATGCAGGAAGAAGTTCCTACTTCTCGTGGGGAATCGCCTCCACACATACCGTATACAATATGTGCAAAACCTGGAATGGATTAACTCACTCAGGATGAGGTGACTGCCATATAGGACTGCAGTGGGATCAGAGCCCAGGTCCCCAGGCCTTTCTGTTCCTCTGTTCAAAGGAACTTTATCAAAACGCTGTACTGTTGAGGTTTAAGCTTCCCTTAGATGTGGCTTGTTACTTGTTTCACCGCTGTGTGTCCTAACCAGTAAAAAAAAACTGACCTAGAAGCAGAAGATGATTACTAGGATGCCAGTCAGCAACCCAGTCTTTTCTATTTAAGGGCACAATGAGCGGCTGAGAAAATGTTTTAACTTTCGTACACACTGTACCCTACAACTGAATTTGCTGAGAGCTGCTGCTTTGCTCAGGCACTGATGCCTTCGCTTCTGCAAGAGGCCACTAGATGGCAGCAGAGCTCCACTGCCTATGGCTGAGAGCCCTGTGCTGCACCATAGAGAATGACACATCCCCGCAGGAACTCAATTTCCCCGTGAGTTTTGTGTCCCTACCTAAGTCCTGTAAGCTCTGCCTTAACTTATGATTTTAAAGTGATTGAGGCTTGTGCAGATGAGGATGGAGCTTGCACGAATGGGACAGGGATGGGAAAAGAAGTCACGGGGATGGGACGGGAAAATGAGTTCCCTTAGGGATGGGGAGAAATTTGCCCTGTGTCATTCTCTAATGTAACATGTTAGGGCAGAAGTGGGAAACCTTGGATTATTTTCACAGTAATTACCTAGATGTTCTGTCCTAATGAAACTAGTGACTGTTTTATATTACTTTTGGAATGTAAATAACTCAACAGTGGTTACTCGTATTTTTTTTAAAGTAATATATTACTAATGAAATATTCTTTCCTCTATTACTTTTCTTAGCCTTTCCTTCAATTTCTTTCCTTTGACAATTGGCATTCTTTCCTCTCGGATTTAGATTTGCACGTCTCCCTCCATCTCCCCGGTTTCAGTATCTGCGGATTCGGTTATTCGCAATTTTTTTTGTCTAAGTTTTTCTCTATTTTTAGGCTGTCCGAGCCTCCCGGATCTTACCTGGTGGGAACTCACGGCAGCCATTTTGATGACGGCTCTGCACAGGGCAGGAGCATAAGACGATCGCTCCTGCCCTGCGTCACTGCTAGACCACCAGGTAAGATCCGGGGACGCAGGAGGGAGGCGGGGTTGGGTCAGAGCCAGCTGAAAAACTTATTTTACGATTTTTAGCAATTCGCAGGCCGGCTCTGCACCTAACCCCCACGAATACGGAGGGAGAGCTGTACTGTTATCTCCTCAGGAAAGTTGATAGTATTCAATTATAATAAACAATAAACCATAAGATGTAACTCAGAAATGTATAACCTGCACAACTCGGATACAGAACCATTTCTGATAAGTCATTGATTGGCTAAGAGGGTTAGGGGGGGGGAAAGCATATTTTAGTACCGAATAACAGATGAACATTTCAAAGAACATCATATTTTCAGGGTTTACAGGATAGAGGGGTCCAGACAGAGACCGTTCCTCCTGATACATAACATAACATAAAATCAATTTCTAGACCGGTGACCCGTCAAAAGCACAAAGGACTTTGGCGTGCCAACAATCCTGCAGTGACATTTGCAAGCAGGACTAATGTGTACCACCACTTCTGCCGTTCCCATTAGCGCTCTGAGGGGGTATGTGGGGGGCAACCCCCCCTCCACTACACCAAAAACTCCCATTCTCCTTCCTGTTTGCGCTCTTTGGCAGTTTTCAGTGGTAGTGGGGGGTTTCCCACCCACACCCCCTCCACAGGAGCGCGAACACTTCTGAGTGTAGTGGAGGGGATTCCCTCCCCCACACCCCCTCAGCGTGCTAACAGGAAGAACAGAAACGGTGGCGGGCATCTGTCTGGTGCGCAACTGTCGCTGCGGGATTGTCGGCGTGCCAAAGTCCTGCCAATCCCTCCCTCTATTCCTCCCCTCTCTCTTTCTTCTGCCTTCTCTCGAACTGTAAGTCGCCTTGAACCTAATTAGGCATAGAGCGACTCACGAATTTTAGATTAGATTGCTAAAAGCCCCCGAGAGCCCTTTTGAGCATCGGAGGTTGTGCTGCAAACAGTCTTACTTGCACGGCAAGCTTCTGAGAATCTCAACCCCCCCCCCCCCCCCTGAGACAGAGAAATGTACTCAGCAAGAGACCCCTCCTGAAACAAGGAGGAACGACCAGTCAGAGACAGTTCCTTCTGATCACAGGACTCTGCCTGATGCCTCTGAGGAGGGCCCCCCCCCCACTTCCCGCTCCTCCGCTCCCCTTACTTTTATTTCTCAGGGACACTCCCTGCAGGGCGGAGTTGTTCTTCTGGAATGCCGCCTTCTGTTGCTGAAATTAGAAAGAGAGAAAGAAAAAAAAAAGGTAATTAAAATCTTAATTAGTGGCTTCGAAGCTAGGTCCTAGAGACAAATGAGAGGAGTGCGAGATCTCTTTAACTAAGCCCAGGAATAAATAAACATGAGTCGATGGCCTCGCTCAGAGGGACAATATAAGCTATTTAGCACATCAACCAGCTAACTCAGAAACTCCTCTCTGGGAATGAGACTTTGTGCGAAAAATACGAGGCAGACAGTAGGGGGGATTTTTAACCAGGGCCCCCTTTTATCAAGCCATGTTAAGGGGTTTTTTTTTTTATTACCAGCCGCTGCAGTAAATGCTCCAACGCTCACAAGAATTCTATGAGCGTCAAAGCTTTTACTGCAGTGGCCCATAACTAATGGGCAGACTGGATGGACCGTTCAGGTATTTATTTGCTGTCGAAGGGGGCCTATATTTCCAACAGCTTCCTTTCATCTGGAAACTCAGCACCTGAATCTTGCTATAAACTTACACGTCGCGGTCAGTGTTTTCACTGCAGGGTTTAAATGTTGGGGGGAATATGTTTTTGGTTCAACAGATGGGATCGTGATCCCTAAAAGTCTTCAAAAAGTCCGTTAGGAACCCCCCCTCCCTCCCCCACGACTGCTTATCTCCATTCCTCTACTCCTGTGGCATCAGGGTGATGAAGTTAGCGGGGAAAGCACCGAAGGGGTTGCACCGAGGGGTGCCTGAGACGTCAAATCTAGTCCCCTTTCCTTGCTCACCTTTTGCTTCACCTTCGTGCAGCTGGGCAGAGCATCCTTGCAACGGTTGTGAATAGTGACATTGCACGCTGCGAAAGAAGAAAAAGATAAAATCAGGAAGGGAGGATACCCTCAATGAAGGCCCCCATCCAGCCGGGACATTACTCAAATTTATTTCTAGTCCTTCTTGGGGGTGAATTAAAAGAAATGGAAGAAGCGCTTAACTTTAGCGTGTTCCATCTCTTTCATTCACACATCGTATTGAAAATTCATCCAGAAAGAAAAAATGGAAATGTACAATTAGGACCGATGATGACTACACCACCCCAGGAACGACATGAAAGATATTTGAGCAATGTCCCAGGTGGATGAGGTCCTTCTTTAGGTTAATACTGTACAAGTTTGAGGGGATTGAGGGGTACAGATAGAAGTAGAGGTAGGTTATAGGAATAGTCAGAGACCACTTCACAGGTACAGATAGAAGTAGAAGTAGGTTATGGGAATAGTCAGGGACCACTTCACAGGTCATAGGCCTGATGGGCTGCCGTGGGAGCGGACCGCTGTGCGCGATGGACCTCTGGTCTGACCCAGTGGAGGCAACTTCTTATGTTCTTAAGTTTACTCTTTATGTTGTTTTTTTAAAATTTGATTAGATTACATGCACATAGGACTGGTTTAATCATTAGACAAACTAGGCTGTTGCCTGGGGTGGCACTTCTGGGGAGTGGGAGGGAGCAGCAAAGAGCAACTGCAGTCAACCTGAAATCATAGATCAGGACATCCACAGGAAGTCAGCGAACTATCAGTTATGCTTTCATACCAGGCTGCCCTATGAGATAAGGAGTTGAAATCTCTACTATTGATGTCTGAATCTTATCTATATTTTAGGAAGCAACTTAAAACCTACTTAAGTTTCTCAAAGTTCATGGGTCCTTCCTTTCTGTTGTGTATTTGCAATTAATCTTGTGTAAACCACATAGAACTTGAAGGTGATGCTGTCTAGGAGGCAGAGCATATAAAAGAACAGAGTCTTTATTCAAAGTACTGTTGTTGGATCTAGCAGACCGGCTGCCTTCTTGTTTCCTAGTTCTGAGAGACAAAAGGGGAGCTTCCAGCTGCAAGAGCGGGGTACAAGGAGGAAGGAGCTCGTGGTACTGCAGGGTGGTGGAGAATTCGGGCAGCTGACTGAAACGGTTCGGCCTCTTCAGCTTGGAAAAGAGACGGCTGAGGGGAGATAGTATTGGAGTCGACAAAATCCTGAGTGGAGTAGAACGGGGACAAGCGGATCGATTTTTTCACTCTGTCAAAAATGACAAAGACTAGGGGACACTCGATGAAGTTACAAGGAAATACTTTTAAAACCAATAGGAGGAACTATTTTTCGCTCAGAGAATAGTTAAGCTCTGGAACACATTGACAGAGGTTGTGAAAAGATTGGATAGCGTAGCTGGTTAAAAAAAAGGTTTGGACAAGTTCCTGGAGGAAAAGTCCATAGTCTGTTATTGAGAAAGACATGGGGGCAGCCACTGCTTGCCCTGGATCGGTAGCATGGAATATTGCTACACCTTGGGTTTTGGCCAGGTACTAGGGACCTGGATTGGCCACCGTGAGAACGGGCTACTTGGCTTGATGGACCATTGGTCTAACCCAGTAAGGCTATTCTTATGATCTTATGAGGAGGGAAGAAACTGCTCTTTATAAATGTAATGCCTTAGAAAGGTGATCAGATTAAATGTACTTTATCTGACTATCCAGGTCCTTCAGATCCCAGCTCCACTGCCTTGCCACATGGCCTCCACTTATCACACTTTGGCTCAGTTCCAGGGCGCTGAGCAAAGGGTCCCTGGCTGACACAACCCTTTGTGCCCAGGATAACCAGACACTGAGGTTTCTGCTGGACCCATTTCACACCGTCTGTCTTTTCTCAAATCACTGTTCAAGCGTTGCCCTGGCCAAACCTACATTCCAAATGCTTCAATAACCCTGGGGCGGTGCCAAACTTTGGCTGGCAAGCAAACAAATTCAGCTTTGCTCTGCCTACCTGGGCACAGGGCAGAGTTGGGGGAGAGGGCTGGCTTCCTCTGAACCAGCCTCCTGGAAGAGTTAACATCTGCTTTTCTCTCACAGTACCAGCTGGCTTGAGGCACTGGACACTGGGAACCAGCCCGCAACTTCTTCCGTGGTGAACACAGCCTTGGGGCACAAACTCCAGTCCAGTATGAAATGCAAGACACATAATTTGCCCTATAGATGTAAAATTTTGTGACAGCATTGCTCACTGTCAGTCAACACAGACAAAACGTTTTACGTGGTACGTTTTAATGAGACTGTTAAATTCTGATCACTGGGGCTGTCCATTGCGTTCAACGGAAGCAAAACCCAGATATCTCACTCCGTCCTCTTTTTTTCTGGAGCCATACGGTAACCCTAAACAGTAGAGGCCAAGGGAAGTGACCAAAACTCTATTAATGGCTCAGAAATCAACCCTTGTTTTTTGTGCATTTTTTTTACGGCCCTGTATTTTGAAAGCTGGTTCTCAAACGCTCTCTCTGTTGTTCTTGGAAAAAAGTTTGACTTCCTCTTCACGTATAAAAATAGGCCGGAAACCCCTCCCTGGCTCAGGCTCACTGCTCTGCAGGCACTGAGTCTGAGGACCAGGCCTGGGTTTAGCTTATTTGGTGTGATACGGGCCTTTCATGAAACATGCAAGGCAGCGTACAGAGTCCAAAATTTGGGGAATACAGAGACAATTCATGCAGTCTTCAAGACAGAGCTGCCAAATTGCCCCATTCGAGGAGTGCGATTTCAGGCCACTCTTGGATTTCTAACAACTCCAACCTGCACG
This sequence comes from Geotrypetes seraphini, assembly GCF_902459505.1. Lineage (NCBI taxonomy): Eukaryota > Metazoa > Chordata > Amphibia > Gymnophiona > Dermophiidae > Geotrypetes > Geotrypetes seraphini. The sequence goes on from NC_047099.1 coordinate 40,401,351, forward strand.
CATTTTGGAACCTGTAAAATTGATTCCAAAGGGGAGAATCGTGGTCTATAAATCCCACACTGCTTTGGATGTACAAGGAACATGCGATAATTTATCTACCTCAGCAAGAAAGAAGAGTTTAAAAAAAAACCCCTGTGTTTTATTTTTCAATATAGTCCCCTGATAGCTCCATACACTTCATCCACTTTTCCGGCAATGACTTTAACTCCTTTGAAAAGAATCCTTCTGTTTGACCTTCAGACCAGGACGTCACAGCTTCCTTGACGTCTTCATCACTTGAAAACCGCTGTCCACAGAGAGATTTCTAAAAAAAACTCGGAACAGGTAGCCAGGTCAAGAGTGTAGGGTGGATGGTTCAGCTATTGAAAACTACAGTCTCGGACGGCAGCCTGTGATTGTCGCGACATGTGCCCTGGCGCATTGTTGTGAAGAAGCATCATGCCTGCTGCGAGGGTTATTTTTTCATCTTTTCTCCTTGACTCCCTCAAAGCGATCGTTGTGTTGGCGTAACTCTCCCCAGTTATGGTTATTTTGTGTGGTATGAACTCCAGAAGCAAAAGTCCTTCATCATCCCAGAAGACAGATGCAATGACTCTGCCTGCAGATTTATATGTCTTGAAGTTTTTGGGGGTGGGGGATGACTGGTGCTTCCACTGCACTGATTCCATTTTGGACTAAGGGTCTCTGTGATAGACCCAAGATTCATCTCCAGTCACCGAATGATGAAAAAAAAAATTTCACTTGGTCTTCACAGAGTGTCTCCACGTTCTCCTGACAGCACTGGAGCCTCATGGCCTTCTGACATGGCGTCAGCATTCTTGGAACCCATCTTGCACTAACCTTGGACATGCCCACCTTTTTCACGAATTATTTCCCAAACCGTACCTGCCAAGATTCCCATTTCTTCAGCTATTCGGGAAACCTTAATTCGTCTGTCTGACAAAATTAAATTCTTGACTTTCTTGCACCTTTCTGTGGAAGTTGCTTCCACAGGTCGTCCAGTGGAAGGGTCATCTTCAAAGGACTCTCTACCCAACTTAAACTGCTTGCTCCAAACTTTTACTTTGTAGGATGATGGGGCAGACTCACCATAAATTGCAGTCATGTGTTCATGGATCTCCTTTGGCTTTTCCCTTTCTTTTGTGAGAAATGTTATCACTGAACAGTGCTACAAACCTAGCAGTTTCTTGATTCGCATGAGGACTCTCCTGACATCCTGTCTCTTGAAATGTTAGACTTGCACTGAGCCACAACTGTGCATAAGTATCCTTGAGACATATCACGCAATATGCACAGTCTTGATTCAACACGCTTGCTACTTTCTTTCATACTCAGGTAGATAAATGATTGAACATCCCTCATAACTTCAAAACCAGGATTGGCCAAAAACTCGCCCTTCTGGAACTGGGTAACTTGGCAGCTCTGTCAAGACAGTGACAGAAGCACAACACAAAAATTAAGGGCAAGCGGATGGGACAGACAGATTTTACAAAGTACGAACTGGAGCCATACAGAGCTGCCAAGTTACCCGTTCCAGAAGGGAGATTATAGGCCAGTCCTGGATTTCAAACCACCCCATCCTGATGCATTATGGTACCTGCAGCACTGATTTCAATGGGTAAAAGCCCCTGGCTACAAATCCCATAATGCTTTGGGATGTAAATTTTTAAAACAGGACTGGTCAAAAAGTCCCATCCGGAACTGGGAAACTTGGTAGCTCTGGCAGTTGTCAAAAAAGTTCCAGGTTGATAACTCAAGAGAAAATCCGTTCCAGCTTTATCCTGCATCACCTCCATTGAGTGTGGCCTACTGGCTTCAGTTTTGTCCACTGTGGTTGATACACTGCTGGGTTTACCCCATTGTATTCAGGGACTTGTAGTTTTCCTTTTTCTCTCACTGCATGGCTGAGTTGTTTTGCAGTGCTATAGATTTCGGAGCAAGGGCGTGAACATTTGACTGTAGTCCACTTGTTATTTTAAAGACCATTTGATACCCTAAGACTCCTGATGCAGGCCGGATGGCCAAAACATGATCATGTCGAGTCGTTGAGTTGCTTTGGATGTTTGAATTGGTTTGGATGAATAAAGATCATTGGATTTATCAGATGAGTTGAAAGACACTTTTTTGTGCACCATTCTGATTGGACATTTCCACTTTGCTCTTGCTTGATTTAAAATGAATAAATCAATAATAATAATAATAAAAAAGAGAGACTTTTGTTACAGCAAAAGTTAGCAGCTGGGGCAAATACAGGATGGGTAGGAATCAGGAACATCTGAAAACATGGCTAGTTTCAAAAATGTCATTTCCGCTGCTCTCTATATAACCACTAATTCTTATCATATTTTCCTTTCTTAAATTCTTGTAAACCGTGTCGAGCTCTATCCTTATAGAGAAGATGCGGTATATAAGCTTACGGTTTAGAATGCAAATGACGCACTTTAAGGCCTACCAGGGCAAGTGTGATTTTCAGGATATCTAGCAGGGGTTTGCATGAGATAAATCTGAATACATTTGGTCTCTGATGTCTATGGAGTTACTCTTGGTGGATATTCAGGAAGCCAGGGTGGTCCCATTGGACTCCAAGGCAGGGCTGTAACAAGCTATGTGTGGCCGGTCGGAGTACCAAAACTGGCTTCCCTTGCTGATGTCACAGGAGTGGGGTGGGTGGGAGTGTGACGGGAGCACTTGGGAACAGGAGCAATGGAACATTCTTTTGAGACGGAGCAATCTTTGTCTCCACTCCCAAGCTCTTTAGCACACCTTAGGGGTCCTCTTATCAAGCTGCGGTAGGGGTTTAATGCGCGAAATACCACGTGTTAAACCCGCCTGCCACGCTAGCCGCTAACGCCATCCGCGGGGGTTAGCGCGTGATGAAATGTCCAATGCGCGGCTTGATAAAAGGACCCCAATGTAAAATATTCCTAATTAAGGTACACTACCTGTCCTTCTCAGAAATGAAATAAAGGGGATGACAATTTTCACATTTCAGAAACAGGCGGAACATCTGCTTCCTTAAAGAAAGACCCCCAAGCTTCTAGATCCTGAAGGCAGAAAGCCTGAGATCAATACCACAAAAGGAAGACTCCGGGGCAGATGGTTTCCTTCAGCACACGATCTCCCTGCAGGCTGCTGAGCAATCAGACAGGAAGCAGAGGGCTACTGATGTCAGCAAATGGTGCAATCAAATGATTTAGCAAAAAAAACCAGAAGAAATGTTGGTTGCTTACACAAACAACACTGCTTCCTAGAGATAACCAAAATAGCCCCTAAATCTTCTTATAGAAACCTGTTTGGATTCTTTGCAGGATTGTTCCTTGGATTTGACTTTTCTTTGTCGGTCTTATTCTTGGGTTTCCTTCCTATCCTGTTTTACACACTGGCTCTGAATGAAGAACATAGGCCCTGCTTCTTTTCTCTGCAGTTGGTTTTGGGGGGGGGGGTCTTTCAAACCCTGCACAGAACAATGCAAAACCACATAGAGTTTCTGATGACGAGCAGCACAGCCTTCCCTGCCTTGCAGCTAAAAAACAGCTATCATAGAAACATAGAACATGACGCCAGAAAAGGGCCACGGCCCATCTAGTCTGCCCACACTAATGGCCCACCCCCTAACTACCTCCATGAAGAGATCCCACATGCCAATCCCATCTTTTCTTAAAATCTGGCCTCAATTACCTGTTGTGGAAGATTATTCCAGCGGTCAACCACCCTTTCGGTGAAGAAATATTTTCTGGTGTCGCCATGAAATTTCCCACCCCTGATTTTCAACAGATGCCCTCTTGTTGCCGTGGGTCCTATCAGGTGGCAACCGGGAGCTGTCACTACAGAGTGCCATCTACCCTATATTTGCCCCTTATGGTGGGGAAGCTAAGTAATATTCCCTTCAGTAGCTCCAGACTCAAGACTTTCAATGGGACCCCCTGAATCCCTCCATTCACTTAAGATCATTTTCCCTGTCAAGCGACACCCCCCCCCTTCCAATCCCTGAAGATCAACACTAGGCCAGATCTAGCTCGCAGGTCGCTGCCCCTGCCCCAAGCCTTTAGGGTGCATTTTTTTTAGTACCACAGGGGAATTTTGGTCACCCATTGTGGTCAACAAACAATGCTCAATCTCTAGTGTCTTCCCTCCCCTGACCTCTGCATCTACAGCACTGATGTGAAATGAAACCAGGTCCACAAGTCTCGTAGCACACTGTGCGGCAAATCTGAACAAAAAGCCAGCCAAAATGGCTTCTTCCAAATCAGCTGGGGAGGTGGGAATAGGGAGCAATTTCTTCGACAGCTGTCCTGTATTAAAGTCTTTCTCAGGAATCTTGGGTTGTCATCGGATGGGCTGAGGCAGGTGCCGACAGACCTGACAGGAGAAACATTTCCCGTAGCCAATCAAATAGCCACCGAAGGGGGTCAAAATATGGGAGAATGAGTCAAAATAAGGTTCAGAGACCTGGACCCCCTATAACCCTGTTCAATCGAGATACAGAAAAGTTCTTCTTCCCTCCGCGTTCCAGCAGGAACTTGGTGGTGGTCACAGGGTGACCAAAAACCTCTTGACTTTGTCTCCCCCTGCCCCATGGAATGCACAGCGAAAGCTGTTTTCACAAATGCAGAAGTGCCCCAGGAGAAAGGGAACAGCTGCCCCTGTAGTCAGATGTTTCAGCTTGAAACGCCAGGCACATGGTGAAGGACTTAGAACAGCTGGTGCTGCTGGTAACAGAGGCTTCCTGGGCCAGAAGAACTGCAGGGCTCCCCCCACCCCCCCAACAAGTTGGGTTTGGGATGCAGTGAGAGGATTCTCTGTATATATCGGCCTTCTCCGTTACCAGCCACTTGGAAGCTCTATCGTGAACAAACGGCTCCGGTTTCAACAAAGCAGAGCCGTGAATTCTGTTTCTTCCTTTAAATTGAGAAATCCCTAGAGCTGTGTTGAAACAAGAGTGATTAAAAAAAACCCCAACAACCCATTCTCGCCTGCAGGAGTCAAAGGGATTCATTTTGACACCAATGTTTCTGGAACGTTCTGGGTGGCTTAATTTCTGGAGAAAGACTCCAGACCTGCCCTGTGACCTTCTGGTGCATTCCAGCTCCTGCAGCGACAGGTCTTAATTGAAAAACAGAGGGAGAAAGTACAAATCCCATGTGGTCCTAGGACCGGTCAAAACCTGGTCTGTGCTGATGATGAATAATGTTTATGAACACTTAATATTCTGCTTAACTAGGGTTACCAAATGGCTCCAGAAAAAGGAGCTTTCAATGGAAGTTGAACCCGGATGTCGCAATTTGTCCTCCTTTTTCTGGAGCCATATGGTAACCCTATGTTTAACCTTATGACAGGTCCAAGAAGTTTACAAAATAAAAAATCTGGTGTTCGTTTATATACTCGGTTAGTTGGTCATGTATTTCTCGACTAGAAAAATGATAAACGGATTATCGAATTTTAAATAAAACTTGGATTACTTTTGCTTGGAATGGTAGGATGGAGATTAAGCGGTAGCTGTTGATCATGGTGGTGTCCAGGGAGGGGTCTTTTAGCAGACAGCTCACCGATGCTTTCTTTAGAGATGGCGGCATGAGACCCAACTCAAGTATCTTGGACACTAGTATTTGTATGGCTGGTTTTGCACAGTTGTTCATTGACCCAGTTAGCGCTCTCGCCATTGTTTGAGCTTTCATGTTGTTGTCGGAGGATGTGTTAACTTGGATGTTGCTCGTTAACCGTGCTACTATGGAGAAAAGTTCCTTGGTTTGAGATGAGGATCCCTTCCATCTTGTTAAAGTATTCCTTCTTTACACTCCACGTTATCGATTGGCAGGCTTGTATGTGTCTAGGTTCAGTTGGCTTGGACATGTTCCCCAGTCTCTTTCTGCTTTTCTAAGCTTTCGTTTTTCATCCCGCAGTTCATCATTAAACCACGGGACATTTTTTTTTTTTGTTCTTATAATCACTGCCACACATTTAGGAGCATTACACCCTTGGCAGGGGTGGGGTGATCACTCAAAGTTGTGTGGACTGTCAGAGGGGGGGGGGGCCTCTTTGATGGGCTGAGGAAGGAGTGAGGCAACAGAGTGGGTGCCTTTGAAAGCTTGTCAAAGAGTGTGTTAAGTTAGTCCAGTAAGAAAGGAATCGCCTTATTTTCCTTTCTTTTATAGGCTGCAATGCACGATCTCCATTGTTTGCGTATTCATTACGGATATTCTGAAAATCTGACGGGGTTGATACATTCTGAGAACTGGGGTTGAGAATCCCTGCTTTATAGGCAGGCACTGGCATGGCACTTTGCCCATGAGACTACAAATCTATCATGCCCGCCATGATGTGACATTATCAGCCTTCAGGGCCAAATCTATGATGCCATCCGTGCCCACATTTACCCACTGGGACATCATCAGCACACGGAGTCAATTCCAGTGCCATCACTGGGCATCTTGTTCTCTATTGAAGACTCCAAATTTTTCTTTTCCTTAGAAAGTAGTTTTGGGATCAAAACCGAAAAGATTGGTTTCCATCCAGCCTTCCTAGTGCTGGTGACCTGTAGGAACGTATCGGACCCAGCGATGTTCTGCTTACACTGTACTTGCAAATTATCAGATGTGGTAATATTCAGCAGAATCCTGAGGCCGCCCATTAAACAAAACTAATAAATGCACATTTCACCTGAAGAACTTCTCTTTCTAAGCAGCTTCCAGTAGCGCTTGAGGGTGGGGGAGAGAGTTTGCCCTTTCCCATCAGCCAGAATTAATCTATTGATTCCCAAACCAGAACCCCAGCCGGTCACATTTTTCAGGAAGAAATCCACAACGAATATGCCTGAGATCGATTTGCACACCAAGGAGGCAGTGTATGCAAATCAAGTTCATCAATATTCATAAAAACCTGTTTGGCTGGAGTTCTCCCAGGACAGATTTAGGGGCCCCTGGCTTAGGTCTCTTGACTTGGGTTACCATTTAGCTTCAGAAAAGGGAGGACAGATGGAGACATACGGGCTTTACTTCCACCGCTTTCGGAGGAAGTTAAACCCTACTCTTGACCCTTCTAGAAACCTCACCCAGGCAAGTCCAGAGTGACCGATCCAGCCTGATTTTGCCCCATTGACACAGCAGTCTTTACCCCAAATTGTCTCAGCTGCCCCTTGCACACTAAGCAATCCGTGGCTTTTATCATTAGTCTCGGAAACCAGTGGAAATCCAAACGTCACGCCAAGGAAGCCACTGGTCTGCAAACCTGATCCTCGACGTCCTGGTTTTCCAGATATCTGCAGTGAAGCGCCGATATCAGATGTTTGATTCGATAAACTCGATTCATTAGAGACCTGTCCGCATCCCTTGAGGACCCCCCCTGCTTTACCTCAGATGCAGAGAGGACCTAGGCGCATCCTTTTCCAAACAATAAAAGCCAATTTCCACATCCGTGTGAAAACAGGCAGGCAGGAATCAGTAGAGGGAAAAAAAGCTGCCTCTGCCTGCTAGCAGTTAGCTAATGGAAAAGATGGGCTTGATGGAGGAGGGGGCGAACAGTGGCAAAAATACATTAATACAGAACTGCTCCACACCCACACCCTACTCCCACAACACACAGCAGCCACAAATCAAGAGGTCACCAAACAGATTGAGAGACTAACCCAAGACAGAGCCTCCTCGTAGGGCTGGATGCATTCCACGGTACCATGTGTTTCAGTTTATTTAAAGCTAATATATGTACATATTTCTTAAACTGTTATTTAAAGTCCTGAAAATTAAATGTTGGAGGGATATGGAGCTAGTTCATGTTTAAAACCCAATAAAGCCATGCCGGTCTGAAGCTTCGTCTGGGCCAATGGTTCAGTCGACATCTATTCTAGATTTTCCTGAGTTTTTAAAATCCTGTCATATAAATTTCATATTGCAACTCCAGTGTTGCTAAGGCAACATCATAATGCCTGATCCATAATGCATGCATTTTTATCACGGAGGCGGTATGGGTTTATTGCTAAGATATCTCGAACTCTGAGCTGTGAGAGCTCTGGGTTCAAATCCTGACCTCCCTCTGAGTCCACGTGACCCCAGTCCTGGTGTAGCCAATCTACTTTTCAGGACGTCAGCAATTGATATGCATGAGATAGATTTGCATGCAGTGGAGACAGAATATGCAAATCTCTTTAAAGCATATCATTATGGATACCCTGAAAAGAGAACGGCTTGATAAATACTGCCCTAGAGGAACTGCTTTTTTTCTCCTTCAGAGTCAAAGGCAGAGCAGGGGATTGCAAGTTGGAACCAAGGAACAGGGAGATAACATGATCCACCTGTGTCCTTCACCTCACGTGTCAATCCCAGCAGCCCCCAAAACCCTATGGCAGTGGTTCCCAAGCCTGTTAAGAACATAAGAATAGACATATTGGGTCAGACCAATGGTACCATCAAGCCCAGTAGACCGTTCTCACGGTGGCCAATCCAGGTCACTAGTACTTGACCAAAACCCAAGGAGTAACAACATTCCATGCTACCAATCTAGGGGAATCAGTGGTTCCCCCCATGTCTTTCTCAATAACAGACTATGGACTTTTCCTCCAGGAAAGGTTTGGACAAGTTCCTGGAGGAAAAGTCCATAGTCTGTTATTGAGAAAGACATGGGGGAAGCCACTGCTTGCCCTGGATCGATAGCATGGAATATTGCTACTCCTTGGGTTTTGGCCAGGTACTAGGCTACTGGGCTTGATGGACCATTAAGGCTATTCTTATGTCAGGATCTGCACCCAGCGCTCCCTCCCTCCCATCAGGCTCTGCACCCAGCCCGCTCCCTGTCAGGCTCTGCACACAGCCCCTTTCCCTCCCTCCTCTGCCAGACTCTGCACCCAGCTCCCTCCCTGCCAGGCCCCAAAATCCCGGTTTATATTCAAGTACATATGGTAACTGAAACGGGGTTTCTCAGAATCAATGCGAAGAGCTGCCCAGAAATGCCATGCCAAGTGCCACCCTCCTTCCAGACAGGAGACCGTGGGCACACTTTACCAGTTTAAAGATATCTCAAGAACATATCCCTCAACCGATCTCTCTCTGCCAACTTCAGATATCCCTGACCAGTATTTAATTCTATTATTCAATATTTCACCTAGGCATAGAGGAATATCTTTTGAATTCACATGCAGTGTTCCATGAGGACTGTGGGAGGCGAAAGGGAGCGCAGAGGAGAGATGGGGGGGGGAAGGGGAGAAAGGAAGATGCTGGTGAGAGCGGGGGAGGGATAAAATAAGAGAGAAGGGACCAGGGAGGGGTTCGGAGCTGGTGGGAGAGTACAGAAGAGGCGAGTCAGGACTGACACTTACTGGGGCAGATGAGAGCCTCCTTGGCGGTGATGCTCTTGCTACAAGCGAAGCACATGGTCATGCCGGAGATGGTGATGGTGGTGAACAGGTGTCCGTTGGTGTACCGCGCATCCTTGTCCCTGGCCTCTTTCTCCCGCTCCTTCATCTTCTCTTTCTCTTTATTCTGCCAAACAGAAGACAGAGAGTTAAAAATAGAGACATAACCCAATATTGCAACAGCAACGCCGGTGGCGCGATGTCCCCCAGTACCGGTGCCAGAGACAGTCCCGAGCCGGGATCGGAAGCCTGCCACCATTCCCAGCTCCCACACCTGCAGTGTAACCGCTCGCTCGTGCGCCCTTCTCAGCTTCCAGCTCATCGCTGGCGGCAGGAAATCCCTGGCTCAGACCAGGCACGCAAGCATCCTCGTTCCCTTTGCCTGTGGCTCCGGGAGGAAAACCTAGAACCAGTGGGGCCAGGAGAAAATGTGTCTTGCATTCCCATTGGCGGCTCCCCTGAAATTCCCATCAGTATCAATTACAGGTTAAAGGAAGAGATATAAAAAAAAAAAAAAAAAAAAGAGGAGAGATTCAGCTTTCTGTAACTCACGCATACTTTTCTAGTTATAACCATGGTAACCATCTGTCAGGGTACAAACATTTCACAGAGCATCGGTATGCCAGAGAGAGCTCTGCAGACACCCAATGAGGATCCACCGCAGGGCTGGAGCCTGGGGATGCAGCTCCCCTGCCCCCCAAAAAAAAATCAGGGCAAGATCTGCGGGGGTAAGGGTGGGTCATGGCTTTAGGAAACACCGCAAGGTCTCTTAACTTCCATTGGTATTAAACACCCCCCTTCCCTCCTTTTGCACCTGCATCTCTTAATCAGAAGCGCAAATCCGTAGACGCAATGGGAATTAAGCCAGGATTGGTTCAGCCTGTCCTCAAGATTATGGGTGCAACTAACTGAGGAGGGGGTAAGTGTTCAATAAGTTAAAGCAAAGGGTGAGATGGAATAAAGATTAAGCAACCAATAATGTACAAAAAGGAGGACATGAAGTTCCGAAAGCAATAGGTGACTTGAGCAGGGACAAAGTGAGCTTTCAGCTCAGATGCCAAAAGGCAGACGGTGTGCTAGGTATAGGGCAATACCCCTCACCCACAAAGCGGCTCTGATTAGGGCCAGGGGTAGGGAACTCCGGTCCTCGAGAGCCGGAATCCAGTCGGGTTTTCAGGATTTCCCCACTGAATATGCATTGAAAGCAGTGCATGCAAATAGATCTCATGCCTATTCATTGGGGAAAACCCGACGGGATTCCGGCTCTCGAGGACCGGAGTTCCCTACCCCTGCGCTATGCCAATGATGCCCCGTCCCAGCATAACTGGAGATGCCCTTGTGACGCACCTGGGAGACTTCTTGTTCAACTGAACGGGTTGAGGCTTCCCCCTCCGGGATAACGTCATGTTGGTGATGACCCATTCCTAATTTGTCATGGGCTGGTACAATTCCGCATGCATTCCTCCTCCTTCCCCCCCCCCCCCCCCTCCCAGCCTGGCTTAAAGTAGAATAGCACAAGGCCAGCGATAGCTCCAGGCCTGGTCTTGGCACGCTGCCCACGGGCTCTGAAGAGAAGGCGCTCACAATGCCATTAATCTAAGCATCTGTGCCTTTAAATCAGCTGCCACTTCAGTTTCTATACCAAGGGAGCTCAGAACGGTTTACATTAATTTATTCAGGTACTTAAGCATTTTCCCCTGCCTGTCCCAGCAGGCTCACAATCTGTCTGGGGCAAATGGAGGGATTAAGTGACTTGCCCGGGGTCACAAGGAGCTGCGTAGGTTTGAACCCGCAGCCTCGGGGTGCCGAGGCTGTCGCTTTAACCACTGCGCCACACTCTCCCTATGCAAAGCTTAGGATGTGTTTCGCCTGTAGGTCGTGTCAGGCTGTGCACTGCCACCTTTAGACATTCTACTATCTGGTAATGTGAGAGTACCAATGGCACTGTTCAAGATGCGGGCGCAGATAAACCCCCTTAGGTAAATAAAGGGGCCCGGCACAGTCCGTGGGTCGCTCAACACGTCTTCATCAGGGGTCCCAAGAGTCTCGCGGGGTATGGTAAGGCGTGTCACTGCTCAAAAACCAGCTGTGACCTAGAAATCCTTCAACAGAGCCAGGCAAAGGCAACCTGGCACGGGAATAGTGGGTTCCAACTGGAATTTTTTTTTTTTTTTAAAAACCCAACCACCATATACACAGCCAGTTTCGGCTGGAAGAATTATCCGAAGAGGAGGTGAGTGAGTCAGTGTATTTGTCAACGCTCGGTGGCTCACACATGCCAGCTTCAGTCGGTGGTAGGATTTCCTCCCCCGTCTCTCACACCCCTGCCGAGGAAAGAGAACAGCAATTTGGTTCTTTCCCCCTAACGGCAGGGCCGGTGTTAGGTAGGCCGGAGCCTAGGGTGGATAGAGCCACAAAGCCCGGCAGTGCCTTCAGGTAGGACTGGTCTCAGTTAGGTCACTGGCCTCTGACCTAGGGGCCGCGGCGGGAGCGGACTGGGGACCACATGTTGGACCCCTCTCTCCCCATGCCAGCCTTGCTAACCCAACTCAAAAGTCCTCTCCCAAAACTGGTGGGCTAGATGGATTCCTTTTTCTCTCTTTATTTTAAACATATTGCACTGCAATTTCCTTGCTATGATGTTTAGGTGATCTAAGTCTTTACTTTGTTTGTAACATTGTAAGAAATATTGTCAATACAAAAAGTTCACAAATGCTGCTTTTAAAAGGGGGTCGTTCCATCTTCAGGGAGCCCAAGGCCTCTTTTTGTGCACCTAGTGCTACAGAAGAGACCAGTGGTCTCAAACTCGCGGCCCGCCGGGTCCTATTTTGAGGCCCTCGCTATCTTTATCATCATCACAAAAGCAAACTAAAACAGTTTCTTGATCAAACGTCTCTTTAGCTATAAATGACAATATTATTATTAAGACTTAGCCAAAAGGAAAGATTTATAAACTGTAAAGAGTTTTACCTCATTTCTTTAATAAGACAATAACTTTTTTTTTTCCGAGGCCCTCCGAGTACCGACAAATCCAAAATGTGGCCCCGCAAAGGGTTTGAGTTGGAGACCACTGCGCTAGATGGACTCAACGGGGAGGGGGGGGGAGGGAACTTTTATCTTCTGAAAGATTCCTTAAGGATATATGTGGGAGGAGGGACACAGGGAGATGAACTCACTTCAGAGCATCGTTTGCCCGGGGTCTCATTTTGTCCAGCAACTGTCAACGTCTATGACCTCCAGAACACCCCCTTCCTTTTCTGGGCTTGCAGATACACAGAGCGACTCAAAAGTACGGTGTGCTCTTCTCTCCTCCCCCCACCCCCACCGCACACTTGTCATCCTGGTTAATTTCCCTACTTTTGAACCCTGCCCATGAGGACCCATGGCTGCTGGAGGCTCTGGGCACCTTCAGGAAAGGGAAACCCCCCCCCCATCCCACTAATCTCGACCTTCAAACCAAAACATCATATTTTTATAACATCCTCCACCTTTATCATCTGTTATTAGTAGATCTAAAATTAGCCAAGGGACGTGGAAGAACGCATTAATCTTGCCCTGCGCACTGCGCCGAAGGTCGTGGGTGGAGAGGGAGGTTTTTTTTTCCATGACATCCTGACTCACTCCCCTCTTTCGAGGACAGCTTTTCAACAAAGTTTGGCTGTTAACCATGGTAGTCCTTTGTGAGCCTGACATGGAATTGATATATTCTCATTCTCAAAGGAGGAGGGGGTATGAGAGAAGAGTGATGCCAGGGTCTGGGATCGAGGAGCATGGCGAAGAGGCTACATCTGGTTTAGATTAGAACACGGTCACAGAGGATTCACAGATGGTCCTCTGGTCAATATGCATTTCGTTGTCATCATGTAAAGCTGTAATTCTTGCTTCGCCTTAGAGAACAAATCCGTAACCGCACTGGGGGTAAAGCTAGCAACGTGGTTACATGGTATAAAGACCTGAACAGCCCATCCAGTCTGCCCAAAAGTCACACTCATCATGCACTCATGGTTTAATTGTCTTTTTTCTTTAGTGTTTCTGGGCAAAAGGCCATAGATGTCCGCCCGGTGCTGTCTTTAGGTTCTCGCTGCTGGATTTGCCATCAAAGCCCACTCCCAGCCTGTCACTGAAGCTTCTATCAAAATCCTCCCCGGCTCATCCTAAACCAAATCACAAGTTTCCAAGTTTTTATTAAACTTTGATAAATCGCCTACCCAATTTCTAAGCGATGTGCAAAAGCATAAAAGGCTTTTAACAAGCAACATAAAAACTCACAAAGACTTTACAATGTACACGATCCGAGGGGAAAGGGGGAGGAAGTACATTTTATGATAGGACAGGGAGACACTTAAGGATAAAATAGTAGGAAGGGGATTGGAAAGAGGAAATCTGAAGGAAAAATTAGCAAATCTGTCTATAGTTAAGGCAAGATTAATGCGTTCTTCCACGTCCCTTGGCTAATTTTAGATCTACTAATAACAGATGATAAAGGTGGAGCAAGAAGCATTTTAGTTTGCCTTTGAATCGATCCTCCATTTTTTTTCTTCTCTAATATAGGTTGGTAAAGCATTCCATGCTGTACCTGAAAAGATGTCGGGGCAGTTTGTACTAATTATCTTTAAAGAAGGAATGGAAAGTGGCGACTGATGGGCTGATCTAAGTGAGCGAGCAGGCGATCAGGGAATCAGCAGCTTGTCTAAGATTGGTACGTTAGTTGTTTGAATTTTAAAAGCTAGGAGGGCAATTTTATAAGTAATTCTGGAACGGATTGGCAACCGGGGAGCCAGTTGCTGTGCTTCCTATTTCTGTGCTTTAGAAATGAGCTTAATAGCAGTGTTATGAATAATCAGTAGGCGTCTAATCTCCCTTTGTGTGGTACCTTTAAACAGGGAGTTGCAATAGTCTAATTTTGAGATCACTAGAGAATGGATTAAGTTAAGAACGTAAGAATAGCCTTACTGGCCAAGATGTTAATTGATTTTGGTTCTAAGAATTTTGACGCCGACCGAATCATACGAAGACTGTAACGGCAAGATTTGACCACTGAACTAATATGTTCGTGGTCCAGTACCGGCCTTAGTTTGTTTTATACCATTCATTTTTTAATTGGAGATCCTTCTGTGTTCATCCCACGCTTTTTTTTTAAATTCCGGCACCATTTTCATCTCCTCCAACTCCCTCGGGAGGGCATTCCAAGCACCTACCGCCCTCGCTGTGAAAAATAATTTCCTAAGTCTGCCACCCCGCACCCTCAGTTCATGCCCTCTAGTTTTACCATTTTCTCTTTGCTGGAAAAGATTTGTTTCTATATTCATACCTTTCAAGTATTTAAATGTCTGTACCAAATCTCCCCTATCCCTCCTCTCCTCTAGAATATACATATTCAGGTCTTCCAATCTCTTCTTGTACGTCTTTTGGCGCTTTTCTCTCGACCGCTTCAAGTCTTTTCACATCCTTAGCCAGATACAGCCTCCAAAACTGAATACAGTATTCCAGGTGGAGCCTCACCAGCGACCTGTACTTGGGTCGTGTGGAATTAACGCTCGGAGCCAAGAAGGTTAGCACAATGGCTTGGAAGAGGGGGAACTCTTGTATCTCTCATACCACCCCCTAGTGGTCTGGGACAAACTAATGCTGCACCGCATCATGGGTAGGAGGGAATCCAGCTCTCCCCTGGCAGACTCCCATTGGAGGCACTGGCCGTAGTGTGGAGGCGGGGGAGCAGATTCTGTACTTTTATTTCATCTGGGTCTAACCGGTGACAAGGAGGGGAGAGGAGTGAAAGGCTGAATTTGTCAGAAAACTTCATCCTCTTATAAAATATCACATCATAGACTTCAGTATAACGTGGCTGCTCCATTAGCTGTGTCTACACAAAACACACCCAAGTGCAAATATACACAAATATATCTATAAACACACAGGCACAAACAGCTCGTGTTCCTGAACATCGGGAAAATGTTAGTACGCTGTGACCTCAAATGCACTTGAAATTCAACCTTAATTTCAGACCCTATAATCTTGTTTTCACAGAGGCCCGTTCCTGCCATCCGCCCTTTCTTAGCTCACTGCTCATCACCAAGCGAACTGCTAATTTGGAGTTTGCAAGGACTTCTGGTCTTTAGATTCCCAACAGCCCCCAGAGGACCCAGAATGAAACAGCCTGAACCTCCCGGGGAGGGGCACAGAGGAGAGACCAAACAAAGCCCTCTCTGTACTAGGAGCCAAGGCCTGAAAAAAAAACACAGAAAAAGTCCCAGGGGGTCAGTAAACATATAACTAACAGAATAAACTTCTCTCCGCTTAATAAAAAAAATGTACATAAAGACTTTTATTTATTGCATGAGCAGAACCCCAGAGCAGAATGAAACCTCCTATGTATACTTCAAGTACGGATGGACAGTACAGGGCTACGAATGGATAGTAAAGCTGTCCGCAAGGCAGAGAGCAGGCTGAACTAGGTCCAGATATTCAGGGCTGGGCTTAATCCAGAGAATTTTAAATATTTCCGTGGCATTAATGCACAGGTGGAGATTCTCCTGGAATGAGAGAGGGCATGGGAAGAAGTTCAAAGGTTGTAGCTCTGAAGTAATCTAAGGATGGATGATGGACATGTGGATTGGCCTCCCAATAGAGGTGGTGGAGGCAAAGACCATCTGATTTCAAAGAACCGTGGAAGAAGCACACAGACCTTCCAAATTGTCCGCATTTAGCAGGAAACTCCTCCTTTCATGGGTCATCTCCTGCTGGTGAACTAAGATCTCCCCTTCCATTGGGAGCAGAAGACATGTTGTAACATCTCACCTCCTGCTGTTGTAGGACCAGTCTTTTGTGATCAGAGCTGCAAAATCTCACATGGCAGCAGGAGATGACCTTTTATTAAAGCATCTCCTGCTGCCTGAGGGGGGGAAGCAGCTTGTTGGGGCTGGGAGCAGGGCTTAAGATCTATCTATGAAAGGTCAGCCCCCCCCCCCCCCCCCACACTCAAACACTTAAGATTTTATATTTAAATCTAAGTATAAAAAGGGACAATATTCTGCATATTTGTTTGCAAATCAGAAATAGAGCCTTCTGTTTCTATCTGATTTTGGTACAACCTCCCCAAAGATTCAGTTGCCTCTGTTTTTACAACATCTGGGAAGGTAATTGGATTGGATTGGAAAATAAGTGTTAGAAATGTTCCAGTAACAGTAAGATGCTTGAGCAGCTGGGCACATGATGGAAAGGCACTGCAGATGGCAGGAGTCTGATCAGCAGACAAGACTCTTGTTACCACATCAAAAGCAAACACGACACAAATGAGGTCATTTACCAGTAGTTCACTGAAATCCAAAAGCAGCTTCTACAGTTGTTGGTTTTTTGTTTTTTTTTTTAAATCATTGAACTCAGTTGCCAATTGTCTAAGATATGTCCACGTCCCCGCCCCCGCGGCATTCCCTACACGGGGATCTCTTAGGGCAGGGGTGTCAAAGTCCCTCCTCGAGGGCCATAATCCAGTCGGGTTTTCAGGATTTCCCCAATGAATATGCATGAGATCTATTAGCATACAATGAAAGCAGTGCATGCAAATAGATCTCGTGCATATTCATTGGGGAAATCCTGAAAACCCGACTGGATTGCGGCCCTCGAGGAGGGACTTTGACACCCCTGTCTTAGGGAGAGGAGATAGTGGGGTGGACTATTTGTCTTCATCATCAGCACTGAATATCTGGGACTTTCACAGCCACCACAAGGTATCCAGATCTGGCTGACAATCAATGCTGGAAGCCAGATACTACCTGGGCAAGTCAGGACTGCTGTTTCTGTGGCACTGCTTGCCTGGAGTGTTATCTGAGCATTGGCACAGAATCTCAACAGTGCCTGACTAGCCTCTGGGTTTGCTCCGGCTCTATCCCCAAATCAACCCATTGCACCCCCGGCCCGGCTCGGGATCTTAGGCTGCCCCTCCAGGGTAACTACTAACAAGAGTATTAATAAAATTGATAGACTAGGCCAGGGGTAGGCAATTCCAGTCCTCGAGAGCCGGAGCCAGGTCAGGTTTTCAGGATATCCACAATAAATATGCACGAGATAGATTTGCATCTCAAGGAGGCAGCGCATGCAAATCCATCTCATACATATTCATTGTGGATATCCTGAAAACCTGGCCTGGCTCCGGTTCTCGAGGACCGGAATTGCCTACCCCTGGACTAGGAGAACAGCTAATGCAGGAAAACAAAGCAGGACAAGCTGCTTAGCCCAATACAGGCCGTTCCCGGAGCAATGTGTTTCTTTAAGTTGTGATTTTCCAAAGGATTTGATTATCTGTGTTCATTTGTTTTATTTGTTGTAAAATTTTATGCATGTAACATTTTTAAAATAAATTTATAGGGGGGGGGAAACAGTGTCCATTACTCCCAATGTCTCATATTTTCAATATGCCCTGTAGTATGCATATACAGTAAAGATGCATTTATATATTTTTGTGGCTTGCAATGCCTATTTTTCTGATTTGGTTTTTACTTGTTAAATGCTCTTCTTTCTTAGTTTTCCTTTCGCTTTTCTCTGTAATTTTTCTATTTCGTTTCATTTTTTAATAACTCTCTTCTGTTCCCGACGGACTGTATATGAATATAGACTAAATCTGGAAATGCCACATTTCTCTGGTGACGTTTGTAGGGCCTTGGCTGAACAAGGTTTCCGCTTTCTTTTGTTTTCTGAACCTTAAGAAATCCTGCCCTTCTCTCGCCTCACAAGAAAAACTGTCCAAGTAGGAGGACTTCAAAGACTGAGGTGATGGAAGGCAGCTGTGAAACACTGGGGTAGGAGTTGGTTGGGGGGGGAATCAAATAGAGAGAGATGAATTTAGTCTCTGGGACCACCCAGATAGCTTCAAACTAGTTCTCCTCCTAGCTTAAGTCAAACCAAGAATAATTTATAGGATGGCAGTAGACGATTCTCAAGGACAAAAATTTCCAAAAACATTTCTTCTTCTCCTCACTTGCTAGGAACATACGCCTGCAGTACCAGCCATGGATCACTTCTAGGAGCTGGTGACCCCCTTCCCCCTTCCTCTAAAGCATCCCTGTCTGCCTAAACCTGGCATTCCTCACAATTAAACCCTGGCTTCTTCCCAAGTCAAGATCAACGGCCAACACACTACATAAATAATCCAGTGTTAGTGATTAGTCTGTGGTAGGGAGACTAATGTGGTTTCAATCTTCTCCTTCACTTCACATCTGCTTTGGCCCTTGATAGTGTGTTTTTAAACAATATCATTCCTGCATTTGCTTTCTCTGTCTGCAAACATGGGTACGTCATAACATAAGAACATAAGAACAGCCTTACTGGGTCAGACCAATGGTCCATCAAGCCCAGTAGCCCGTTCTCACGGTGGCCAATCCAGGTCCCTAGTACCTGGCCAAAACCCAAGGAGTAGCAACATTCCAGAACCCCAAAGAGTATCAATATTCCAGGCAGAATCTCAAAGAATAGCAAGATCCGGAACCCCAAAGAGTAACAAAAGATTCTAGAACCCCAAAGAGTATGAAGATTCCAGGCAGAATCTCAAAGAATAGCAAGATCCGGAACCCCAAAGAGTAACAAAAGATTCTAGAACCCCAAAGAGTATGAAGATTCCAGGCAGAATCTCAAAGAATAGCAAGATCCGGAACCCCAAAGAGTAACAAAAGATTCTAGAACCCCAAAGAGTATGAAGATTCCAGGCAGAATCTCAAAGAATAGCAAGATCTGGAACCCCAAAGAGTAACAAAAGATTCTAGAACCCCAAAGAGTATGAAGATTCCAGGCAGAATCTCAAAGAATAGCAAGATCCGGAACCCCAAAGAGTAACAAAAGATTCTAGAACCCCAAAGAGTATGAAGATTCCAGGCAGAATCTCAAAGAATAGCAAGATCCGGAACCCCAAAGAGTAGCGACATTCCATGTTTCCGATCCAGGGCAAGCAGTGGCTTCCCACATGTCTTTCTCACTAACAAGACTATGGATTTTTCCTCTAGGAAATTGTCCCAAAACTTGCCCATCGGCACCTTCCACAACACAGAAATCTAGAACTTCCGATATTGCGCAAATCCATCTAGTACAAATTTACGCCTGTTCCGAGGTGGGGGGCACACCCAGGGTATCCCTCAGTGCAGGTGCAGGGATGTTTTGCTGTCGATCAGAACTCCCAAGTCCCTTTCCTGTTGTGTGAATGTATGTCCTGCGTCTATGGTCACAACACAGCAACACACAACAACAGTAACGTCTATATCACGCATGTGTAACAAAAAAACAACAAAAATAAACCTCGCGGAGCCCCGACCATCGAGAACACTGTGCAGGAGAGCTGTGCCCTACTGCTTAACTGCCCCTTTCTTTCCCGATACTCAGCACAAATAGCCTGCACACGATTTGCACGCTCCAGAAAATCTAAATTGCTTGCGACCCAGTAGTTTTTACTGGGTTTGTTTGTTGGAGCTTTGAGAATCTCCCCCCTCCCCCCCCCCCCAGCCTGGGACAGAAGCCAAAAGAATTTTAGGACCAAAATTCAAAGTTCAGCTGGACATTCCATCTCCCCTGGGAGGACCTTCACGTATATTCCATAAGAGAGGGCACTGTGTTTCCACGTGCCTATGATGACACCCAAATACACCCGTGCAATTTCGCAAGAGCCATCTTGAAGCAGAAAAACCTGTTTTACAGGCAGAAAATGCCTCAGCTATTCAATTAATAACAACTGAAGTTTACAAGCAGCTTTGTCAGCTGCAAAGAGTTCAGGTTTCTTGGGACCGCGGTGCCGAGAAGGCCTAAAAAAAGCAGCGATGCATCCCATAGGAATAAACAATGAAATCCTAGTGTTCAGTCCATAGACCAAAGAGTGGATCATACCGGGTGGGGAAGGGAAGGCCCGACACAACGTTGAAAGCCCAAGAAATGAACTTTAAGAAAGGGCCAAAAGTCCCTGCCTACCACCTCCAGAGGAGTTTTCGGGGGGTTTGCCCATTGCAACATAATGCAGAGAATAAAAAGGTCAGGGACTTTGCGATTTGGCCCTGCATCTGATCTGCAGCCAACCCAGTATCTACTCACTGTAGACCAGGGATGTCAAAGTCCTTCCTCGAGGGCCGTAATCCAGTCGGGTTTTCAGGATTTCCCCAATGAATATGCATGAGATTTATTAGCACACAATGAAAGCAGTGCATGCAAATAGATCTCATGCATATTCATTGGGGAAATCCTGAAAACCCAACTGGATTGTGGCCCTCGAGGAGGGACTTTGACGCCCCTGCTGTAGACAGAGGCAGAGAGGCGTGGTCAAATGGTCAAAATCCTTGAGACAAATATAAGAAGCATGTTCTAATCTAA
The DNA here is from genome assembly GCF_902459505.1 of Geotrypetes seraphini. Classification (NCBI taxonomy): domain Eukaryota; kingdom Metazoa; phylum Chordata; class Amphibia; order Gymnophiona; family Dermophiidae; genus Geotrypetes; species Geotrypetes seraphini. Next base: position 40,422,031 of record NC_047099.1, read on the forward strand.
TCTAATCCTTAGGTTTGTATATCGCATCATCTCCACGTTCATAGAGCTCGACGCGGTTTACAGTAGGAGAAATAGGAAGGAGCTACAACAGAGGGTTAGAGGTAGAAGTGTAAAGAAAATTTAGAGGACTTGGGATGCCAAGATATAAGAGTTTCCTTGATTCCTAAGTTGGAGGGAGACTTACATTTTTTGAGAAAAGCCAGGTTTTCAGATGTTTGCAGAAAACTTGGAAAGAGCTCAAGTTCCGAAGAGGGGAGGTAAAGTTGTTCCAAAGCTCAGTGATTTTGAAGTGGAGGGAGGTCCCTAGCTTTCCTGTGTGGGAAATGCCTTTTAGCGGGGGGAAGGATAGTTTTATTAGACATGAGACAGGAAATGCCCTTTAGTCCATCCTGATCCAGCCTCTTCACTGCTTCTCAATTCAGGAGCTCAAGAAATGTCCACCAAAAGCATTTGATAGAAAACCAGAAAGACAAAGATTTGCAGCATTCTAGAATCAACTCTATTATAGCGATATTTAGAAGATTGTGTACAATTCTGGAGGCTGCACCTTCAAAAAGATATAAAAAGGATGGAGTCGGTCCAGTGGAAGGCTACCAAAATGGTGTGTGGTCTTCGTCATAAGCGTATGGGGACAGACTTAAAGATCTCAATCTGTAGACTTTAGAGGAAAGGCGGGAGAGGGGAGATATGATAGAGACGTTTAAATGCCTATGTAATGTAAATGCGCATGAGTTGAGTCTCTTTCAATTGAAAGGAAGCTCTGGAATGAGAGGGCAGAGGATGAAGTTAAGAGGTGAGAGGCTCCGGAGTAATCTGAGGAAATACTTTTTTACGGAAAGGATGGTAGACGCGTGGAACAGCCTCCCAGAAGAGGTGGTGGAGAAAGAGACTGTGTCTGAATTCAAGAGGGCCTGGAATAGGCATATGGGATCTCTTAGGGAGAGGAAGAGATAGTGGATGGGCAGACTGGATGGGCCATTTGGCCTTTATCTGCCATCATGTTTCTCTGTTTCTATCTGGGATAGGCACGTGGGATCTCTCGGAGAGAGAAAGAGATAATGGTTACTAATGTGGGAGTGTGGGGTGCAGTGGTTAGAGCTACAACTCCAGCACCCTGGGATTGTGGGTTCAAATCCCGCACTGCTCCTTGTGACTCTGGGCAAGTCATTTAATCCCCCCCCCCCATTGCCCCAGGTACATTAGATAGAGTGTGAGCCCGCCGGGACAGACAGAGAAAAATGCTCAAGTACCTGAATAATTTGTAATCCATATAGAATTGTAGGAGAAGCGGAATATAAATACTGTAATTAAATAAATAAAAAAATCCCACCCATCTAAATACAACATTAACATACGATAAAACACTTCCTGATTCAAATCAAAGATCTTTAAAAGGGATTTTCAAAAATCCAGGTTTTCAAAATTCTACGCCATCCAAACTAACGGGATAATTTCTTAACGCCGGTGGGGACAGATTCCACGAAGAAGACTCTGGTCCTCGCAGAGGCCAGTCTAGCTAATTTCAGCGAAGGACGTGTTGAGAGGATGGCGAAGAGCATTGCTGTCCTTTACAAAAGCCACGCTAGCGTTTTTTAGCGCCAACCGTCACGGTAACAGCTCCGACGCTCACAGAACTCCTATGAGCGTCCGAGCTCTTTCGGCCGCCGCCGGCGCTATAAACGCTAGCCCGGCTTTTGTAAAGGAGGGGGATAATTTGCTCTTTAAATCTTAATTTATGAGAAAGTTTCCAAACTAGCCTGATAATAACTGACCGGTAGAAATTAAAGAGTTAAATTTTGCTGGTCCACACACTACAGGCTTAGGTTATGTATTAATATTCTTGGGGGAGAGAGAAGAGGGAGACCTCCCCCCCCCCCCGCCCCCCATTTATTTACTCCTAACAAGAATGAACTATTTTCTCCAGCACGGTGAATCTGTCACCATCGCTTGCTGCTGGTGATTGAAATTCAGTGCCAGGTTCTTGCCACGGCGCCCCATGAGCGTCGGGCACGGATCCAAGCCTTTGTCCCGTCTCTCGGCACAGAGGGCTTTGTATAAACAAATCATGGTTTACTTGAAAAGGAAACAAGGCTGCTCCAACCTAGGCTGTCCTCAAAACGCCGCCTTGTAAGAGTGTGCCCTGCCAGGGAGACGGGAAGAGAGGAGAGTGGGAAAGAAGGGGGGGGAGGAACGGGGGGAAGGCGTGGGGAAGAGAAGCGGGAGAAGAGACCTGGTTTATTTATTTATTTACTGGCTGGTGTTCAAAATCATTTTGCCGACTGCTTAAATCACTTGTTCAGGGCTATCCGCTAAGTTTTAGCAGGTTAGCGCCCAAGTGACAAACATCCGTTTGGGGGGCATTCCAGAGTCAGAGCCTGCAGTTGGTTGGTTAAGTGCTGATGTTCGGCGCTTAACCACATACATTGCACTGCTTAAAACACAGCCCTGCCTAAAATGAATATTCAATGCCAAAGCCTGGCCCGGAATATCCAGAAATAATGCCAGCTGTAATACTATCTTCCAGCGGCCTCCAAATCGCAATTTTTCTTCAAGAACTTGGAAACTCAGACGGGTGCACAAGTGAGTTAGAAGTATGTCTGAAGAGGGTAGGAGATCTTGGTTCTTGTTCTGTGTCCTCTTGACCTTTACTGGGCATCCTGCTCCCTGGACACAGGATTTCTGCCCTGTTACAAGACTTCCAGTAAGACAAGTCATTTCCTTTCATCAGAGGAAGTGAATCAATACATTGCCCTCATGGTCAGAGATACTTTTGTACAAGGCTGCAGACACCGGGAATTTCTCCCTCTGGATCTTGCAACGGCCCACCTCTAGGACCGGAGTCTCCCTAGGTCCTAGAGGGAAGAGGGGATTTCTTAAATGTCTGGAAAAGGATAAACCGTCTCTGAAGTCCACCTTCACTTCGAATAAGGGCTGCTGGTACATTTTAGGAGTTTCCCACTAGGAAGAAAGACCGGAAGATGGGGGCTGAAAATAAATACTGAGCCGCAATTGCTTGCAACCTATGATTTTGGAGCCAAGCAGTCGATCTAATTGAGTTTTAAATCAGCTAAAATGTGATCTTCCACGCACAGAACAGCGATTGTGAACTTTCAGCAAACTCTGTGTGATGAGAAGCGACTCTCACAGATTCCCCCACTGAGAAATCTGGTTCCCTATCAACCCTACCCTACAAATCTCCCCCCTGCTGTCTGTTTTCTATCTGAGACTGAAGTACAGCGAACCCAAGGTCAGGGAGGTCAAACTTCAAAGAATCAGAGAGTGCTGGGCCCGCTCCATCCCAGCCTGAGCACAGTGTTGTTTTAGGGGGTTTTTTTTTTAAGGAAAAAGGGTACCAGTACTCATATAGGGTCAACCTTAAGGGTGGGCTCATTATTTATGGCTCCGCCCCTTTCAGTAGTTACACCCATTGATTCTATAAAATGACATCATTGGAAATAGGTCCAACAAAATTAAAATAGAACCGTTTGGTTTGAGTCGGGACGCTCCGACTTCGTCCCCTTGTACTGCAGACAGAGCTTTCAAAAACCGCCATATTCCATCCCCTACATTACAAATTAATCAACAAAAAAATGGAAAATATACCATTTTATTGGATTCAGTACATTTTTAAGTAGCTTTCAGAAACCCAAAATCTCCTTTCTCAAGTCAGGATGGAATCCTACCCTGACCACAGGAAGGTGGTTTTGGTCTCTGAAAGTTAGTCGAAAAGCTACAAAAATTAGTCCAATATAGAGATCTCACTTTGTATCCATTTTCTGTTTTTCTTTTTAACATTTTTTTTTTTTTTTTTAACACAGCTTCCACACTACTTTATCTTAAACTAAAAATAATTTTCTTCTACCTTTGTTATCTAGTCACCTCCTTTCATTTGTGTTGGTCCCAGTCTCTGGTTCCTCTTAACTCTGTTGCCAGGATTTCCTGTTCATTTGTCGTTTTAATCTCCTTTTCCTTCCAGCTTTCTTCAGTTTAGGCCCTCTTTTACTAAAGGTGCGTGTTAGTCTATGGACGCGTTATCGGTTCGAGCACCTTAGCGAAAGAGGGGGGGTTAGGTTCTGCCTTTGACCATATTGAATTCTTTCTTACTATCCGATCTTCAATTTCCCTCTTTTGACTGTGTCTACCTGCAGCTTGCCCCTCTCTCCTCCCCACTAGCATCCAGCAAGTCCCCTCTCTCTCCCCCCTACTTCCGTTCGTCATTTGCCTCCTCTGATTTGATCGCTTATCAGATTTCCAAGCGACGTACAATGCCTTAAAATTGGGGATAATGCATGCAGCACATTTGAACACAGCACTAACACGGCTTGGAACAACACTCGAATCAAGGTAAGGAGGGGGCCCCCCGGAAAATCAAAATCACTCCCAACCTGGAGCTTTGTGGCACTCCTGCCCACAGATTGCAAAACTTGCGCCGCACTGTCATTTGCACACAAATGGAATGAACTGGAATTGCACACACAAACCATTGGAGGTGGGGGTGGGGGGGGGTGGGGAGAGATCCAATTCTATTGTCGAGGGCAGGAAGGAAGTAGCATTGAAACTGAGACGGGCAGTGTGTTTTAAAGGAATTTATACAGCGTATGGGGGGGAGGGAAGGAGAGGAATGAAGCCCGTTGGATTCAGATACCTGACCGCAGGGCAGCTGTGTAATGGCACAGGAGCCAGCGCCGTCTCCTTTCCCGCTCACAGTAATGTGTCTGACACAAGGGAAGTGGGTTCTTTGCCAAGCCCGCAGCTGCCACCGCATGAAACAGGAATGAGGGCTGGGAGCAGGGGAGGAAGGACTGAAAAAGTGCTTCTTGGATGAACACTGATGATGCATTTCTAAAATCACAAGGAGCTCCTCTCCCGACCCTCTCATCAGACATGGTTGCAACATGTGAACCAAGAAGTGCATGCTCAGAGAGTTTCTTATGGGATACACATGATCGATGAGATAATACGTTCCTTCCCCCTCCTCCCCCCCCCCCCACTGGCTATTTTTCCCTTCCAGGAGGAAGGAGGGAAAAAAAGCGTCTAGATGAAAAAAACAGACCCTATTTAGTTGAATCTTGCAGGGGTCAAGGGAAGAACAAGCCAGGATGGAGGGCGAGGAGACACGGTGCATCAGAAACATCATTTGCACGGCTGAGGGTCAGGCCTGCACAATCAGGAGCTTTCAGAGTCATTCTCCTCGCCATCCATCAGCGTCAGCAAGTCACCGAGGGCAAGATTCCCAAAATTTTATCACCGTCGCTAAACTGTTGTCCGGAGGTTTCTAGCAGTCTCTGACAATGGCATGCAAATGGGCTCTTTAAACACTGAAATGAACCCTCCGGCGGATTGTTATAAATCGCCGAGCCGTTTTCGAAGAGCGGCGTCGGCTTTTGGCGAACAAAAAGCAGCGACTGGTCCGGGGGTGCCGTTACAGTGCCGGCACTTGTGTTTTGACCGTGGCTAATGAAAAACAAACGTGTATCTATATATATTTTAGTGGAGAGTAGAAAAATCACGCTTCTTTTGAGTTTTGGGGATAGACAGACATGTTTCATGCGCGCTTGTTAAAAGCCAACATTTCTTCTTGAACGTGTGTATGATACCCTTGTCTTGTGGGATTCTGGCTGTGGGTCTTGCTTCAATTTTACATTAAAAAAAACAAATGACAAGATTTACCTGAATTATAGTCATTATGGGGAGAGAAAGGCACGTTTTATGCGCGACTGAAAAAAGTCGACGTTGCTTCTCCTCTCCTCTCCCTTCCATTCGTCCAATAAAGCGGCGGGAGGTTTTTGGTTTTGTTTTGTTTTTTTACGGCATTTTTCTGCGCATCAGCGATGGGCACATGCAAATGTGGGAAATCTGCTGTCCTCCAATCTTATTTGCGTGCGTGATTTTTTTAAGATATCAAAACGGCTGCTGTAGCAGATCGTCACTTTTTAACGCGGGTTTTTTGAAAATCCTGGCCTGAGAGGGTAATTAAATCCGCAAACAATAAAAATGGCGGGACTCACACCTGGAACTTATCGAATACTGTAAGGTGCGCCCATGTCTCTGGCATTTTTTTTTTTTTTAAATTTTTATTTATTAGGGATTTATTTACCGCTTTTTTGAAGGAATTCACTCAAGGTGGTGTACAACAAGAATAAGTCAAACATAAGCAAGAGACAATTACAGCAGTAAAAATATTCAAATTACAATCAAAGCATGGCATATAGTCTGGCATTTTGGCGCAAGCGCTTAACCTGCTCTATGTTTACATTCAGTGGCTTAGTAAGGGGGAGACACTGTGTTTGTGGGGGCGCCGGCACCTCTGCGCCCCGCCACACCACGCCATCCCTCCCCCGCCCACCCACACCCCTATAAATCTTTGCTAGCGCGATGAAATTCTCCTGCCCGTTGCTCGCGCCAGCCTGCTTCCCCTCTGAATCACTTCTGGGTCATTGGCCAGGAAGTGACATCAGAAGGAAATCCAACACTAGCACGAGAAGCATGCTGCAGAAGCCATGCGCGCGGGCGAAGATTTTGAGTTACGAGGGGGGGAGAAGGGAGAGCGAGTGTGGAGTGGTGGGGCAGAAAGGAGCAGGGGGTGGCACGGAAGGAGCAGGAGCGGGGGGAGAGCCCCACGGCCTGGGCTGCCTCCTAACCTTACTATGGTACTGCTTACATTAGCATTGCATAAAATAAACCAGGCACCTAGGTCTCTTTATAGAATAGGTTCTTGCATATAGGTGCCCTGTATAGAATCACCTCCTTAGGCCTGTCACATAGACACACACACTGCTCTCCTATAGAGATAGACCCCAAGCCTTTAATTTTCACAAGTGGATTTTGGCATGAAAAGTATGATTCAATTTAAACGAGGCGTCCGGGAGGTCTGGTTTACCAGTTGACACCATCAGATATTTCTTCAACACAGGCATGCCTGAGACCTCCCAACCTCAGGCCTCGGCAGAGTCTAAAGAGAGCTGCAATGCAAGATAAGGAGGGGGGGGGGGTGTCTCTCTTCTGCACCAACCACAGCACTTACGCACCCCTGCATGACAAATCCAGAAGCTGGCATATTTGGCTGGGATGTCATGAGAATCAGGTGGCCGCCTCGTTTCTGCACGCACCACGAACGCCGCGAGAGAAGAGGGAAATCAAACGCCAGCGGTAAAGCAAGGGAAACCCCGCAGGGTCCAGAACATATTAATAGCGCTCCTCCACCCACTGTCTGCAGCCCCCCCCCCATCTCTTCCTCCTCCGCCTCTCACCCTGTCCGTCCTTGACTGAAGGTGTAGGCAGAGGGGATGATTAACGAACCCAAAGTTTAAAAGAGAAACCATTCACAGGAAGCAAAAGTCGGAGCCGCTAAAGTTTGGGCAGCGATGGAAACCCGTCTTACATTAGTAAAATGGCACTTCTGTCCAAGTACTGCACTCTCGACCTGAAACCTCTGCGCTGAAGAACTGGAAACATTAACCCCTTAGACCACCCTCCCCTCCCCCCGCTTGTTAAATCAGCCAGTTGAGGGGGGGTGGGGGGGAGGGTTGAGTTTTCAGAATATCTGGAATGCCTTCCCAAGGGAGGTGGCGGAGATGAAAACAGTGCTGGAATTCAAAAAAAGCGTAGGACGAACCCAGAGGATCTCTAATTAGAAAACGGATGGGTGATTTGGTTTGGAAGGGCTTCGATCGAAGTCCCAGTGTCAGGATGGTTAAGATAGGCCAGAGTGGGCTTCAATGGTCAATATGAAAGCAAAGACAATCCAAACATGACTGCTGGGCAGACTGGATGGACCGTTCAGGTCTTTACCTGCCGTCATTTACTATGTTACTATCGAAGATCAGAACAGTGGCGTAGCAAGGGTGAACGGCACCCAACCCCTCCCCACTTCCCCGAACCTTTTTATCTTTGGCACAAGCAGCCACGAACTTGCTGACCGCCTCGGCTTTGGCGCTCTCTCCCGGAAATGACGTCAGAGGGAGCACCGAAGCCGACGCTAGCAGCAAGTTCGTGGCTGCTCGGGCCAAAGATAAAAAGGTACGGGGGAAGGGAAGGGGCAAATGCGTGGCAGGGGTAGGAGTGGGAAGGGGGGGCAGAGAGCAGGAGGGGTGCCAGTGCCCCCGAAGAAAACCGCGCTCAGGGCAGACCGCACCTCCCTTTCTACGCCACTGGATCAGAATGAGGAGCGCTCTTCTAGAAATAAGAAGTGTCATCTAAGCTCAGGTCTGCTTCTTTTTCTTACCCAGGAGGACATGGCCACAATCAGCACACCCTTCAGGGACCTCAGCACACCCCTCATGAACCTCAGCACACCCCTCAGGAATTTCAGCTCACCCCTCATGAACCTCAGCACACCCCTCAGGAATCTCAGTACACTCCTCATGAACCTCAGCACACCCCTCAGGGACCTCAGCACACCCCTGAGGAATCTCAGTACACCACTCATGAACCTCAGCACACCCCTCAGGAATCTCAGCACACTCCTCATGAACCTCAGCACACCCCTCAGGGACCTCAGCACACCCCTGAGGAATCTCAGCACACCCCTGAGGAATCTCAGCACACCCCTCAGGGACCTCAGCACACCCCTCATGGACCTCAGCACACCCCTCAGGGACCTCAGCACACCCCTCATGAATCTCAGTACACTCCTCATGAACCTCAGCACACCCCTCAGGAATCTCAGTACACTCCTCATGAGCCTCAGCACACCCCTCAGGGACCTTAGCACACCCCTAAGGAATCTCAGTACACCACTCATGAACCTCAGCACACCCCTCAGGAATCTCAGCACACTCCTCATGAACCTCAGCACACCCCTCAGGGACCTCAGCACACCCCTGAGGAATCTCAGCACACCACTCAGGGACCTCAGCACACCCCTGAGGAATCTCAGCACACCCTTCAGGGTCCTGCAAAGCCATTTTTCAGCGATAAAGAAATGGGGACACTGTGTTATGCTGTACCCTGGAGAGACTTTACAACCTGCTTGAACCCCAAATCTCACATTTCCCAAGATGCCAGAGGTTCCGCTGCTTATCTGGTAACCAGTTTAGTTACCAATTTGATTCACTTTGGCGTGTTGCTTCAATATGGAGAAGTGCAATGATGGTTCAAGAGAAACTGTGGCTCCCTCTGCCACAGTTTTTAGGAATAAAAGCGCAGAACGCAGGAGCCCGAGACAGAACAGAAGGGAAAAAGAGGCATAAGAAAATGCAGAGACTGAGGGGAGGGGGCTTCATTTAAAATGCCAGAAGCCCTATCTTGCTAAAGGTGTTTTTCAGCATATGCACTAAGAATAAGATGCCATGTGGGCCTTCCCTCTCTAGCAGCTTTCAGATAATGAAAGTTACTGTAGAAAATGGAAGCCATCACATGTTTTTGGTGCCTTCAGCATTCAAATCTATTTTCTCTCTGCAGTACCCAAGTGAGTAAAAAAAAAAAACACCCTAGCACTATATCAACCAGCGAAATGGAGATATAAGTTTCAGATCTCACAGACTACTGTAGACGGAAGCTGATTCTTGCAGTTCAATTTAGCAAAGGTCAGAAAGTCCCCTTATGCTCGTGGTCTATCTGTCTTCTTGCCCCTCCCCCTGACAAAATATTTTAATCTGCATCTTAGCTATTTACCGTTAAACCTGTCCTTGGGGATCCCTAATGAATATGCATAAAAGAAATTTGCATGCCTACTACCTACTTTATAGGCAAATCTCACTCATGCATATTCATTAGGGATATCTTGAAAAACCCGACTGGCTGGGGGCAGTGGCATCGTAAGAGGGGTACGGGGGGGGGGGGATGGCGCAGCACCCCTCCTCCTCTTTGCCCTCCCCCCCCACGCTTATCCTAACTGCACGTGTGCACCCCTTGCCTTCCTCCGTGCCTTTTTTACGTCCCCGCATCGGCGCTCTGTCTGACATCACTTCCGGGACCCGCGCCTAGAAAGTGACGTCAAAGGGCAAGCCGACACCGACGTGGGCATGCGGCTCACGCCGGAGAAGTTAAAAAAGGCGGGGGGGGGGGGGGAGGTAAGCCAGGACAAGTTTAAGAACCACTTCTCTCGTTGTCTGATTTTGGCTGTCTTTATTTATTTAAAAATTTCTATACCACATACATAAAATCTTGTTTCCCTCTGATTATCACAAATAACATAGACATGTCTATACAACATCGTTAATCATCCCTGTTATAATAGGGACAGAGCACAAATCCAATCAATTCAGAAATACAAGCAAGCTTTAAATCAGTGTTTTTTTCAACCTTTTTACACCTATGGACCGGCGGAAATAAAAGAATTATTCTGTGGACCGGCATCGGTCCGTGGACCGGCGGTTGAAGAACACGGGGCTAAGTCGTGGGCCAGACCCCGCCCATCTCCACCCAATCTCCTCCCCAGACCCCGCCCCCATAATAGTACTAATTGCACCTTGCACATCCTGTGCCTCATCTGGAAGCCTTCCCTCTGACGTTGCGACGTCAGAGAGAAGGCTTCCGGTTCAGGCGCAGGATGCGCCGTGGACCGGCGGTTGAAGAACTCTGTTTTGGGCCTGATGCATGTGCTGGCCCTGTGGACCGGCAGGAAATTTCTGTGGACCGGCACTGGTCCATGGACTGGTGGTTGAAGAACACTGCTTTAAATCATACATTGATGTCAGAAAAATATCCCTTAGCATTAGAAGGCATCGGCAAATAATTGAGTTTTCAGCATTTTCTTAAAATTCATCCTCCCCCCCCCCCAGAAAACCGCAGGATACCAGGCAAGGCATTCCATAGTTCTACGCCAGCCACAGATATCACTGTCACTCCGATCCTGGCATGCGTAGTCGACATTCTACCCTCCAAACTTAATTTCATCCCATTTACATCTCTAAGATCTCTTCTCGGTTTATAGATCTGGAAGCTCAGAACGGGGTCACAAGTTGACATTCACAATCGTTTGAAGGCAGACTAGTCATGACAACAAACAGGTTACAGTAGACAATCACAGAGCTTATTCTAGAGACCAGGCTGGTCAGAGCGAAGAGTACTTGGAGAAGTTCTGTTGAGGAAGCAGTCATTGAAGGCCCGATTGGCGGAAGAGGAAGGTCTTTACTGCACTATGGAAGGTCATTAGTGAGTCTAGTGACCTGATCCGTGTGGGCAGTCGGTTTACGTGACGTTCTCATTCGGAAGGATCTCCCTGCGGGAATGCCGAGTCTTTGTTCTGCTTTGGAGCGGAGGGGGCGGTTGGGGGCGCATAGGTGTGGCTGGGGTTTTTGGGTGGAATCTCTTGTGGGTCATGACCAGGGCTTTGAAGACGCATCTCTTTTTGACTGGTAGCCAGTGGGCTGCACAGATCGCTGGAGGAATGGGATAATTTAGGCTAACAACAGCGGCAACAAGAGGGCATCTGCTCAAACTCAAGGGTGAGAGATTTCATGGTGACATCAGAAAATACTTCTTCACCGAAAGGGTGGTTGGTCGATGGAATGGTCTTCCACGTCAGGTAGTTGAGGCCAGTAACACGCTCGACTTCAAGGGACGATGGGATAAACATGTGGGTTCGCTCCGGGTAAGTGCTTAGAAGGAGGGTTCTTGTTGAGGGAGGGTTCTTGGAGTGGGCAGACTTGTTGGGCCGACGGCCCTTTTCTCTATGTTTCTATGTACCTTTGATCTTCTCATCAGAACCTGCTGGATCCTGGCTGATTCCTCCAAATGCTAGACCAGACCATTTCGAATCACTTTATATTTAGGAGCTTAACCCATCAAACAGGGGGGGTCTAGGATCTTATGGGGCTGTATGGGGGTTTGTTTGGACACAGGATGAAATGTGAAGAAGAATCTGAGGTAAACATAGGATTTTCCCATTTGGTGTTTTAATTTTAACACTAAAAAGCATCCTATGGGGAAAAAAAGAAGGAAAATGAAGAGGGGAAGAGAGAAAATGAGGAGGAAAAGCAAGGAAAGAGACAGAGGGGAAGGAAGGAGCAGAAAGAGATGCCAGAGGGAAAGGGACAGACGAGAAGAGGGAGAGAGGTGAGAAACGCCAGTCAGAGGAAAACTATTCACTGTGGAAGAGGAGAGATAATCCAGGTTCCCCCCCTCGCAGCCTTCTGTCTCTCCTCCTCATCTCCTTTCAGGCTGTGAACAAAGAGGCCATTGTGAAATCCCCCCCCCCTTCCCCTCCTTCCCATGAGGCCTCTCCATCAGGCCAAATGTACCCTGCATCCCAAACCAGTAGGGAGGAGCCTGTAAAGAGAGCTGAGAGGATGGAAAGGAAAACCGGAGGCGGGGAGAAAGGTGTAGGATGAGGCACAGGGCCTACAAGCGGGGTGTTAATAAAGGTTTGGATAATTTCCTAAAAGAGAAGTCCATAGGCCATTGGGGAAATTCCTAGGGTAAGTAGCAAAAAATCTGTTATACTACATAGGAACTAGCCAGGTACTTGGAACCTGGGTTGGCCACAGGATACTGGGCTTGATGGACCTTCGGTCTGTCCCAGTACAGCTATTCTTATGCTCTTATGTGAGAGCCAAGTCTAGGGCAATCAAGCCATTGTGACATCACTGATGAGGTTGGCTCTTAGGCATTGTTGGAATGAAGCTTTATGACATCACAATCTCAGTTCTGGAATGTTGCTACTCTTTGGGTTTCTGCCATTGTGACATCACTGATGAGGTTGGCTCTTAGGCATTGGTGGAATGAGGCATTATGACATCACAATCTCAGCTCTGGAATGTTGCTGCTCTTTGGGTTTCTGCCATTGTGACATCACTGATGAGGTTGGCTCTTAGGCATTGGTGGAATGAGGCATTATGACATCACAATCTCAGCTCTGGAATGTTGCTACTCTTTGGGTTTCTGCCTGGTACTTGGGACCTGGGTTGACCATGGTTGGAAACAGGACCTTCGGTCTGTCCCAGTAGGGCAATTTGTATGTTCTTATGTGCTTCACCTTTCCACAGAAATCAGTCTGCCCAAGTTTTGGGAAAATATAATACAAGTGTCCTTTCCTACCCCACCTCCATCACAGACTCCAATCCCAGGGAAGTTTCCACTTGCCCATCCTGCAAGAACGTTTGCACCCAGCTCCCAAAGGAATTTTTTACTCAGCGAGAGCCTTTCCTTTAGAGAGCACACTGGCTCCACTTCTGCACGTCAAACCGAACCAGTGCTGGGTTTACCACACTTTGAGCATGTTAACAGATTTTGGAGAAAAGAAACCGAGCAGGGCAAAACCAGGACTTAATCGGCAGGATCCACAGAAATGGAATGGTCACCCTGCTCAATGACACGTTCCTGTTCCCTGCCAGGAGCAAAATATTAACGACTGCACGTGGCAAACTAGACTCATAATACAATCACCGAATCTGGCGTACTATTGGAGGCTAGGTGGCAAAGGGAGACCCTTTCTCCATTCACCTGCATTTCACTGTACCCGATGAACTGGTAATTCTCTCGAATGGGTGAGACAACATGTCTGCCTCCAGTAAACCCGTTTTAGCATTTTAGTATAATTCATTTCAAGCATTCAGTTACTGCACAGTGAAACTAGCAGACAAAGCTCAGGATGTGTTCCCTCTTGATATTCTCTCACCATTGTGCAATAACACTGCAGACAAGGCCAGTTGCCTATCCAGTCTGCCTGAGCATTCCAGTCCGCACTGCCAAGGATATAGCGCGGTTTCAAGCTACAGAAGCTTGGCCACTCGATCGGCGAGCGTCTGGTGAATCGTACCATAGCACTGCACACTTCAGGTTCAAATCTGCTGTCTACCGAGGCCGGCAGGGGGAAGAGGGGCAGGTGTACCCTACAGGTGCCATGGTGCCCCTTCCACCAGGACTCCCCCTTAGCCAGCATATCCCCAAAATGCAGAAAATGCACATGCAGAATCAAGAAAGCACAGCAATGCATGCTATCTGGGTGGCAGCACTGTGAAAGCAGGGAAATTTCTGCAGGCCAAACACCAGAGGTATGAAGAATAGATATGTTCATTAATCACAGACCACTGTGTCCTTGAACGTAACATCAGAGACCCGGGCAGGATGAATCCGATTGAGCAACTGGTTAAACAATAAACTGGGCAGCCCCCATCCCCAGGGACATTATTTCGACCCTTTAACCCTGTACTTTGGTCTCAAAGCTTCTCTTTCTAAATAGGGAAAAGAAGGAATGTATTGCAGAGACCACGGGCAGCAATGGCCAGGAGGAAGTGGACAGGAATAACAGGTCAAAGGTCCATCGGTGCGATGAACCAAACTCTTTATTAACAAGATCATGTGAAATCATGTGTCCGTCGGTGTTTCGGCACCGTGCCTGCATCAGGAGTCCAAAGGAGCTTCAACAGCTGCACCATTTAAGTTCAGTCATAAACAGAACAGCTGTAAAAGACCCCCCTGCTCTGGAGAAAAATAGCAGGTCTTTCACACCTTCTATCATGCACATTTATATCCAGGGCTATTGAGGTTCCTTTAGACCCCTGACCAGGTTAGGCAAATAAGGAAATCACCCAGGGCAGTCAAAGCAAACCAATACAACCTGACAGCTTCAGAAACTCATAGCCTAAAATGGCCTTTGGAAAATGCACTCAATATGTATATATGTACAAAATCAAACCAAATATTTTACAGGATTGTTCTGGGATTGGGACGAATCTGGTTCTTGAGTGTAGTTCTCTAAATCCTGGGGCATCACTAGTAAAAAGTTATTTTAGAGGGGCCACAAGGCTGGAGGTTCACCTGAGGGGCCTAACGCCTTTGCATTGGCTCTGCCCCTGATACAGGCACATTGCCAAAACATTGCAGGGTCAGGTCACTGAAAAACTGGTTTCAAGAGGCCTTGGTAATAAAGCGTTTAATTCATCATCGCAATGGTCCCTTAACCTATTATTTCTTTCTTCTTCCTCCTGGTCTCTGATCTTCATCCGCAGATTTCCTTAATAAGACTAGATCAAATGTGTCCAGCAGATCTTTTAAATTTATCTGTGCCCTCCCACACACTGTCACCCTCTCACACCCAGGGTTAGATGCACTAAAGTTGGTAGTGGTACCGCCCCTTTGACACACAAGTATATGTCAAAGTGGGTGGAGCCGCAGGGTTTTCCTGAGCGCATGGACGCAAAGGCTCTTCCTCCACACACATACCCATGCATCACACAGACACACACACACTCCTTTACACCCATGCTGCAACCCTGCACCTTTGCATCACATAAGCACCCCCCCACACACAAGATACAAATACACTAACAAGCTACACTCCCATACAAACACACAAATGTACTTTCACTTATAGTTCCCCCCCCAAACAAAAAAAAAAAACCCCAAACACACACACATATATTTTCTGCAATTCTTCTGGAAATGTGACTGGCTGAGGAGGAATGAACTGGTCTTACAGAAAAGGAATAATCCCCTGCCCCAGAGACATCACATGCTAAATTATCATTGTATTGCTATATTACACCATATAAACTAAGGAAAGAAATGTCACAAGCAACCTAAGTACAACCAATAGAAATCAACCACATGCAACAGGCAAGGCGGTTCCCTTCCCCAAGAGCTTACCAGTGAATCTGAAGTGTGATGAGACTCCAGAAATAACAATTACCGTAGCAGTGTGCAGGATGTGTGTGTGTCTTCCCACGCCCTCAACAATTCCCATCTCCGCTGGGTTCTGCCTCGGTCTGCATAACGGTTTATTGCATCAGCCTGGGTTCTCAGAGCTCTCCCCCAGGCTGGGAATCGCATTTCAAAAGGAGCAGATTGGGGGTAAATAATTAGCACTGCCTGCCAGATGTCACTGTGGTGTGAGTGAAACCTCTTTCCAATCAACAGATGCAGGAGGGAAACACACAGGAAGGGGAGGGTTAACAAGGCCCCTTTCTAGAATTTAATAGAAAGCTCTGCCCTTCCTTGAAGCACCCCCTCCCGCTACTCCAGCACTTAGACCCCTCACTCCTGCCCTGCAACACCTCCTTCTATGTCAGTGCCGAATCCCCAGCTCTGCCAATGCACCTCATTCCTGCCCAGCAGCACCCCTTGATATTCCAGGATAGAATCCCTCCAGAGTTATGCCAACGTACCTCATTCCTGCCCTGCAGCACCCCTTGCTTTTCCAGTATATAATCCCCAGAGTTCTGCCAATGCACCTCATTCCTGCCCTGCAGCACCCCTTACTACTCCAGTATTGATCCTCTCAGACAATTCTGAGACTACAGTACACTTCACTCCTGCCCTGCAGCTCCTCCTGCTCTTCCAGTGCTGAGACCTCCCACACACAGTTCTGCACATTAACCTCATTCCTGCCACGCAGCACCCCATACTTATTCTCAGACAGCTCTACCAATGCTGCCACCTCTGCAAAACGCACGTAGCCACAGCACATTAGGCTGGAAGGTGCAGGCCAGACCTAGTGATGTATTTGCAAGATAAACGTGTGTGAGGAGAGCAGGCTTCTCCCCAGCAAGGAGCACTTGATGAGAAAATCAGCCACTTGGAACGAAAGCAGAAAGCCAAGCACTTGAAAACTCACTTGTTGGGAGAGTCAGCCTGAATGCAGCCGTGGGGAGTATGTGGGCTGGGCTCTGGAACTGCCTCACAGCTTGGGGGAGGGGGAGAGATGCAGGGCTCTCAGCCATCACTGAACTCCAGGTGTCCTCAACTCGATACACCGACAAATGCACCCCAACATTTGCACCCCGTGAAATGCGAAAGGTATACATACATTGAAGGCCCTGATTTGCTCAGACTCTGTCCCTTGGTCTGGGGTTTATTATTGCTATGCTATGCAACTATCCCTCTCTTGATTGTTAATATTCGGTTTGTCATTATCATTTCGTTATGTGTACATATTAGTCATTATTTGTCTTATAAATATAAACTGCCTTGATACCAGGTGATATTGTGGTATAGAAAATAAATAAATAAATAAACAAACAGTGACACCTAGTGGCTAGGTTTATAGATCACATTAGCCAAACTCTGGAGAGAGCTGCAGTTGTGGCCCCTGGGGTGGGGAGATAAATATTAAATAGGGGAAAATATCTCAGAAGAATTTGCTAATAAAGGATCCCAGCCCTATTTTCTGTTGAACTGGAACCCCATATGAGCAGGAGGAAATTGCCATAGCTTTCCCCTCCCCAAGGAGGACTCTTCCCCCCCCCCACCTTTAAAAATAAACAGAGACAAGAGGTTAATCAAATGATCACCTCTGAACTGTCAAAGGGAGAGTGGAGGGTCCTGATCCACTGAGCTTAGTTGACTCCAGTATATGAGGTATCGGTGAATTCACCCTACCAGGTGGTGGGGAAGGGAGCACTGGGAGACAGGCACCACTGGATTTAGAGAAAGTCCCATCCGCCATCTACCTATCTGCTACATCACCCCATAAGTAAGCTCTTCCACCAGTCTACCGAAGTCTTTGTCCAATGATAAGAGTGGATGAAAACTACATCTCAGGCACCAAAGAAAAAGCCTTTCTCACACTGTTAAAAAAAAAAAAAAAACAACCCCAAAAAACACACACACAATCTGTAAACTGCCTAGAACTCCACTCTGCGGAGATTCAGTGGGATTTAAGCCCAGAATTAACATAACATAAGACACAGACAACCAAAGAATCGTAAACACAGCTGCAAACCTTATAACAAACTTATACACACATACCTACAACCACACAAATACAACCAAAGAATCACACACAGCAGCAATCCTATAACACACACACAAATACAACCAAAGAATCACATGCAAACCCTACAACAAACATATGCACACAAAGAATTAGTTTCATCTCTTTAGGAGCACCCCAAAAAATTCTAAGGAAATTAAGGATAATTCAGAATACAGCTGTTCGATTGATTTTTGGTTTAAAAAAGAACGACCATTTTAGTCCATATTATCGCTTACTTCGGAGGCAAAAGTATTATTCAGATTTTCCTGTATCTGCTTTAAGCTGATATCAGGATTCTTTTTCCTCATTTTTTGTTGCATAGACCATCAAGAGAAACTTGAAACGTCTACTTATTTGCTTATCCAAAAATGAATGGGTGTCGATATTAGATAGGACCCTAGCAACAATCTTGGTTAGGTAAATGCATTCAGCAAGCTATGTTATCGGAAATTAATTAAGACCACTTTGTCCACTAAGTTTATTACTTAGTGAGTTTTATTATTGAAATTCTATTTTACAAATATTTGTATTTTTTTACTGTATTATTGTATTTCGCCGATTGTCCAGCTCTTTTTAGCGTAAACCGCCTAGAATTTTTGGTTATGGCGGTATAAAAGAATAAAGTTATTATTATTATACATATAGACATGCACAACCGTGCAAACACCATGCAATGTTACCGCTGCCAATATTTAGATTTTGATGGGCTTAAATGCATTTAAACACCAAGAGTGGTAACATTGCATGGATACCATTGCAATTGAAAATGTGAAAGCCAGCTAAGTTTTGCACACACAAAAGCATCCCCTGCAACATCTACATCCTCCATAGCAGTCCTAACCTCCTCACGCAAGCTGGAGACGGTTGAGAGGTTTTGCAACAGCAGAACCCCCAACTCACTCTCCCCCCCCCCCCCAATCCAGGCACGGGGGCGCCCCTCAGGATCCTGCAACACCATCTGGTACCGTTACAAAAGCGGAAAGAGGACGGTGATTCCCCCCCCGACCAAAGCCTGACTTCCCCTTTACGCCCCAGTTACGAAAGCTGCGAACCACCTCCCCAGATCGCTCAAGGGGCGAAACCCACCTTAAAGGCAACGTCCTTAGTGCGATCGATGCGGGTCCTGGTCAGAGACTCGATCCGAGACATATTCTCCCGGGCTGAGCCGAGCCAGGCTGGGGAGCTTCTTGTACAGGAAGTTCGGGCTCTTGCCAAAGCTGCAATCATGCATTATTCAAATCATTCTCCTCCTCTTCCCACTAGATGAGGGGTGGAGAGAAGCATTGTTCAGCCCCCCTACCCAGAGAGAGAGGAGGGGAGGGGGAGGCAAGGAGTGCCATTCACAAGTTCCCCTGACTTGGGGGCTTCCCCAGATCTAGAGAGGCTGTAGCTGCTGCCAGCAGAGGATGAATCAGAGAGAGAAAGAAATATTCCGACAGTCACCTCATCTGAAGCTGAAACCAGGGGGGGGGGGGAACTCAGACAGGAAGCTGTGCAAGGAAGATGCCAGGCTGCAAACCCTGCCAGCACATCTCTCAGGACCTCAGCACGTGGGGGATGGGGCAGTGGCACCATCGTCTCCCTCTCTCAAGCCTCCCCGGGTGGACCAGCTGAAGCACTGGCTTAGGGCATTGATGATCAAGTGTGCCAACATATAGGTCTGGCATCTATCCCTTGCACACTCTGTGCCCCGGCAGATTCCAGGTGTGCCACGAGATGCCGGCGAACTGAATGCTTACAGCAGGGGTGTCCAACCTTTTGGCTTCCCTGGGCCGCATTGGCCCAAAAAAAATTTCTGGGGCCGCACAAACGCTGCAGCAAGACAGAGGAGGGAGCCGGCAAGACAGTAAATATCCGGGGGCAGCAGAAGAAAACACTGCTTCACCCTCGACCGGATAAGGTCAGATAAGGGTGGGTGGGGAGGCAGGCAGGCAAGGAAGCCTAACCCATGGGCTGGTGACATCATGGGCCAGGGCGTTTGGCTCCCTTAAGCACCTGACCAGGATGGAAGGACAGATGCTGACATGTTATCAGAAATTAGTGAGACTAACAAACGGGTAACACAGTAGTAATGGGTGATTTCAACTACCCCAATATTGACTGGTCAAATGTATCATCAGGGCATACTAGGGAGATAATTCCTTGACGAAATCAAGGCCTGCTTTATGGAGCAGCTGGTTCAGGGATCGACAAGAGGTGAAGCAATTCTAGATCTAGTTCTGGATGTGAATCGCTTGTTCACACTTTCCAAAAATAGTAGATTTCAAACAAACCGGAGAAAATATTTCTTCACACAATGTGTAATTAAACTCTGGAATTCGTTGCGGAGAATGTGGTGAAATCAGTTAGCTTAGCAGGGTTTAAAAAACATTTGGCTAATTTCCAAAAAGAGAAGTCCATAGGCCATTATTGAAATGGCTTGGGGAAATCCATTGTTTATTCCTATGATAAGCAGTATAGAATCTGTTTTGCTACTTGGAATCTAGCTCGGTACTTGGTACCTGAGTTGACCACTGTTGAAGACAGGATTCTGAACTTCATGGACCTTCTGTCTGTCCCAATATGGCAGCTCTGGAATGTTGCTACTCTTTGGGTTTCTGCCAGATACTTGGGACCTGGGTTGGCCACGGTTGGAAACAGGACACTGGGCTTGATGGACCTACGGTCTGTCCTAGTATGGCAATTCTAATGTTCTTAAGCAAGTCCAAGTATAGGATAGTCAAGCCATTGTGATATCACCAATGAGGTTGGCTCTTGGGCATTGGTGGAATGAGGCATTATGACGTCACAATCTCAGCTCTGGAATGTTGCTACTCTTTGGGTTTCTGCCATTGTGACATCACTGATGAGGTTGGCTCTTGGGCATTGGTGGAATGAGGCATTATGACGTCACAATCTCAGCTCTGGAATGTTGATACTCTTTGGGTTTCTGCCATTGTGACATCACTGATGAGGTTGGCTCTTGGGCATTGGTGGAATGAGGCATTATGACATCACAATCTCAGCTCTGGAATGTTGCTACTCTTTGGGTTTCTGCCATTGTGACATCACTGATGAGGTTGGCTCTTGGGCATTGGTGGAATGAGGCATTATGACGTCACAATCTCAGCTCTGGAATGTTGCTACTCTTTGGGTTTCTGCCATTGTGACATCACTGATGAGGTTGGCTCTTGGGCATTGGTGGAATGAGGCATTATGACGTCACAATATCAGCTCTGGAATGTTGATACTCTTTGGGTTTCTGCCATTGTGACATCACTGATGAGGTTGGCTCTTGGGCATTGGTGGAATGAGGCATTATGACATCACAATCTCAGCTCTGGAATGTTGATACTCTTTGGGTTTCTGCCTGGTACTTGGGACCTGGGTTGGCCACGGTTGGAAACAGGACACTGGGCTTGATGGACCTTCCGTCTGTTCCACTAGGGCAATTCGTATGTTCTCAAGATCTGAACTGCTCCAAGAAAAACAGTAAACTTGGCAAAAAGATTCACCTACTACTGAACAAATATTAATCTTTTAGCAACGTTTCCACCTGTTCCACATGAATAGCGAGAACCCAACACCTCTCCAAAACCTCTAATTACAAAGATTTGTATCTGCCAGGAAGGGATTAATATGCAATTTATCATTAGCTCCCAGGGCCCACATGAACACAAGGCTCTTTGGTGTTCCTGGATGGGTGCATTTCAGAAAATATATGCACCAGAGGATTTTGTGCTTTCTTACACATCGCCCGCCTCCCCCACACGCCAGGCGCGATACAGTGGGAAACTGTTGCAGGAATTATAGACCAGGCAGACATCAAAGTGTCCTGAGTTTAAAACTTCTACCATGGCTCAGTAAAAAAAAAGAGGTATACAAAATGCAAAATTTGGGAAAGAAGCTGAAAGAATAAAGACAGAAAAACTAGCCACCAGCAAGGAGACCATGTCACATATCCTGCTAGGAAAGAGCTATGGCACAAAAGCACTCTCTGCAGCCAGGTAATGAGTCGATGCGGAGGGGTGAATTGACAGGACATTATACCCTTAATGGCGAGATCCTAGCAAAAACGGTAGCAGAACGAGACTTGGGGGTAATCGTCAGTGAGGACATGAAGTCTGCCAATCAAGTGGAGCAGGCTTCGTCCAAGGCAAGACAAATCATGGGCTGCATACGAAGGGGTTTCGTCAGTCGTAAGGCGGAAGTCATTATGCCATTGTATAGATCCATGGTGAGGCCCCACCTGGAATACTGTGTGCAATTCTGGAGGCCGCATTATCGCAAGGATGTGCTGAGACTGGAGTCGGTGCAAAGAATGGCCACCCGGATGGTCTCGGGACTCAAGGATCTACCATACGAAAAACGGCTTGACAAATTACAGCTATACTCGCTCGAGGAGTGCAGAGAGAGGGGGGACATGATCGAGACGTTCAAGTATCTTACGGGCCGCATCGAGGCGGAGGAAGATATCTTCTTTTTCAAGGGTCCCACGACAACAAGAGGGCATCCGTGGAAAATCAGGGGCGGGAAACTACGAGGTGACACCAGGAAATTCTTTTTCACTGAAAGAGTGGTTGATCGCTGGAATAGTCTTCCACTACAGGTGATTGAGGCCAGCAGCGTGCCTGATTTTAAGGCCAAATGGGATCGGCACATGGGATCTCTTCACAGGGCAAAGGTAGGGGAGGGACATTAAGGTGGGCAGACTAGATGGGCCGTGGGCCCTTATCTGCCGTCTATTTCTATGTTTCTATGACTAGAGGACAGAGCCACAGGAAGGGTAAAGCAGTGGAGAAGTAATGGAGATGGAATTTTAGCCGGCCTATTTCTAGCCACTGACCCACAGCCAGTAAGTCTGGGAAAAACTCCAGATTCAAGAACCGTGACTGCTCTGAGGAACAAGCAGTAAAGACAGAGTGTCAGGGATTGTGGAACAGAGAGAGAGTGTGGGAAATGGAGATAGGGAGACCGATGGACAGAGGGGGAGAGAGAGAGAGAGCGCTTTCCTGGAACACTTCTTAATTAGGTTGGCAAAAAATGCCATCGGATCACACCCCGCTAGTCTGAACTAAGGCCTAGATTCACGACACTCACCGATCCGATCCGTGGGTGATCCGTGGCCGGACGACCGATTCACTAAAGTCGTACATATTAATACAGTGTGCAGCCACGTCTTCCGTGTGAGTTACCCCTCTCTGGGTTCTGCGCTTCATAACATTCACACACTTCCAGCGGTAACTGCGTGGTTAAGCTTTCTGCTTTGGCCCCTTACGCTGAATTACTAATACAAGGGTTCTTCAAAATGTTTCCGCACGTTCATATTTTCGTGGGAAATGGTTGGGGGGGGGTCGGGAGAAGTGATAAGAGGGTCAGTCAGGCAAGTAATTTGCTTTTGAGATATTTAATAAATAGTGAAAAGTGCAGAATCTTTTCGAAGGTCCCTCGTGTATGTGGTAAGCTGTCTTGAGCATTATTTGGAAAAGCAGGTGAGAAACTGAATTACAATTACCGGAGGGAAAATGTGAGACTTTCTGTTTAACACCTTCTTTGCACATCTGGTCTTAGAGAGAAGGCTATAGGGTTATAGGTTTGGTCATCAAGAAGACATAAACTCCACGAAAGGGGCAATAATATTCGGAGCTCATCAGTCCCCTTGAAGCTGTCCAGTTTCGGAAACTCACAATGGTCTCTACCCCTGTTCAATCTAGAAAGAAGTCACATGATGATTTATGAGAACAAGAGAATCTTCCGGAAGCCTCAAGAAATAGAGCAAGGCAACCATCAGGTTCAGGCGTTCTCCCAGAAGTTAGATTCTGATTTTTCATCAATTCACTGTGGCCCAGTATTTAGTATCATCCAGAGGCATTGCCACACGTGAGCATTCAGGGGCACCTACAAGCTTACTTTAGGTGTGATTCATCAGGCGAAAGCAAATCTATAAACCCAATATGGATTCCAGGCGAACCTAGATTTTCTCCTACAAACAGGCAGCGCCACACACCATACCTGTAAGGCTACGCATGGCTTCTGATTAACAAGTACATTCTCCTACCTTTCCCTTCCCACCAGTCATTTTCTTAATGAAACTCAGAGTCCGTTCCAGCGTACTCCCCTCTCGACTTCCGTTCTGCCGACCACCGCTCTCCACAGTGTCCAGCTGGCTGAGACTTCCAAAGCTGTTCCGGGGACAAAAACCAAGAATACCAGTTGCAGAAGTGAGCAAAGGTGTGAGGGACAGAAGTACTCCCGCTTAAAATGGGGGTGCTACATCTTTCAGAATCTCAGTCATCGGTCAGTGACATCTGTGGACATCAAACCCCAAGTAGCTCCATGCAAACTATAGTCCAAAGGTCACATGAGAACCCCTCAGTGGGGCGCAAATTCTCAGAATAGAGGTTAAGAACATAAGAATAGTCATACTGGGTCAGACTAGGGTTACTATATTTGTGAAGACAAAAAAGAGGACACATGACCTTGCCTATGCTCCACCCACAGCCCTGCCCACATTTCAATCACAGCCCCGCCCACCTTTCACCCATTTTCATGGTCCCTCTTCCCATCCTTTTAAGTGCTTCTCTCTCTCTCTCTCTCCCTTCCTCCAACCCTCCTCCTCCATGGGTGCTTCTCTCTCTCCTTCCAACCTCCCTCTCCTGCTGTTTCTGTCTCTCCCCTCCCATCCAGCACTACCCTACTCCTTGCTCTTTTCTTCAGTCCTCCCTCCTTTCCATAATGCTTTCTCAGCCCAACCAAGAAGACAATAATGTGGACACGGTTCAATCAATGATCTGAAACAATGCCAAAACAGAGAATTTTGGTTTCTGCAAATTGGTGCTTAACAAAATAAGATCAAACTCTTTTCAGCTACAGTTCAGAATTTAGGAAGCTGGTTGGTTGAACTGAGCATCCCCCCCCCCTTGTAAGAGCATAACATAAAGTTCGTAAATGGAGATAAATTTTAAATTTTCAGCTGAAAATTGGGCACGCATTTCAGAGGCTAATTTAGAAGCTCAGCTTTATATGACTATCGATCCCAACGATGCCACATTTGCAGGTTGTGACATTTACTCACCCGTTCGTGAAGTATCTCCCAGAGCCAAAGGAAACATCTGTAAAAGGGAGAAAAGCAGAACTGTGAGAGCTCGTAACCCAAGGTTCAACACCAGAAAGCTAAAATCCAAAAAACCGAGCCAGAGGGGGAGCGAACCATCCTTAAACGCTACACTGAGGGCCCTGGCGGTATTTGCAGTCGCCAGGGGCTCTGTGTGAAACTCTTTGAACCACAGAGAGAAGGAAGCTGGGGAGGGCAAGTTTGGGCTGTGATGGAAAGGGCCAACCGTCATATGGTCACCAGGAAATGCTAAGGGGACGTGGTCAGTGGTTACCATAGCCAGGTGGGGGGAAGGGGATTTGTCATCTTCTCCCTCCATTTGGGAAAAAAGCCGCTCTGAAAAGGGTTAGAGAAAATGTATTTCTCTGATTCGATAACACTTTTCTTTAGAAAGCAGAAGTCCCATGTACAGCCGTTTTTTAACCAACACACTGAAATATATAGTTGTTCCTCTTTTAAAAGATGCAATTGTATTTATTTTGAATAGATTTTTTGAAAAAACATTTTGAAGGCTATTAATTTCTACTGCTTTTGCTGCAGTGGCTGCTGCTGTGGTGTTTATCATCAGAAATCCCGCTGTTACACATTCTTTTCATCAATATTGTATTCTGCTAGCTGCATATGCAACACTGCATCAGACAGCCAAGCGAGAGGCATGGTCTGCACGCCTTAGAATTAATTTAATTTATATTCCACATATAAAACTACGCAGAACACAACAGCGGGTTGAACGGAGAGCCTAAGCCCATGTTAAAACAACCACAACAAAAGATAAAATAATGAAACAACCAAAATTGAAGGCCCTGACTCTGTCTGTGTACCTCCGTATTCCTCAGTGATCATTCCCAATTCTGCCTCTGACCCTAGAGCAGGGGTGTCAAAGTCCCTCCTGGAGGGCCGCAATCCAGTCGGGTTTTCAGGATTTCCCCCAATGAATATGCATGAGATCTATTTGCACGCACTGCTTTCAATGCATATTCATTGGGGGAAATCCTGAAAACCCGACTGGATCGCGGCCCTCCAGGAGGGACTTTGACACCCCTGCCCTAGAGCGAGTCTCTTTACTTTTCCTCAGTTCTCATAGAAATATTAGGAAAACGAAGACAGATAAAGACCGTGTAGCGTAGCCCATCCATCTACTCTCCCTACCGCTCCCGTAGAGATCCTATGGACTTGTTCCAAGCGTTATTAAATTCAGATACACTTGTCTCCACCAGGAAGCCATGCTATGAATTCACCACCCTTTCAATGAAGACGTAGCTCCTCAGGGTCTGTTCCCTTTCACCTTCATTCCTTCCCTTTCAGTTGAAAGAGACCCAAGGAGATATCTAAACATCTCTGTCATATCTCCTTTCTTTCTTTCAAAGTATATAGATCTTCTCATCCCCGGCTCTGTCCCTGACTCACTGTGACCATCGTTCAAGGTATTTTATGTAACCGTACGCCACAGACCAGCTTTTGGGAATCTCGCTCCTTACTTTCCCCCCCCCCGCCTCTGTTATCACCACGTCTCCCCCCAGCTCATTTTAAAACCAGTCACATCCAGCGTTAACGGTCTTTTTGTCAGCTGCTGTATTTTATCATTTGGGATCCCTTGGCATGCCTGTGTACGTACAAGGACCACTTGGCATTTATTAACGGGCTTTTGGGAACTCAGGTCAAGAAAGGGCCACATTTGACTAGGGCCGGGCTTTACAAACTAATTATCCACCATGTCTATGGTACATAAACGTAATGCAGCAGATCCTGAGGGACCAGATGGTTTTAGCATTCTTATTCAAGCTCAAGAGAGTAGAATAATAGAAATAAACCCTCACTTCTACTATATACGAAAAACAGGTACGAGAATAGACATACAATAGATGTATTTTCTAATCCAGTGGTTCCCAACCCTGTCCTGGAGGAACACCAGGCCAATTGGGTTTTCAGGCTAGCCCTAATGAATATGCATGAAGCAAATTTGCATGCCTATCACTTCCATCATATGCAAATCTCTCTCATGCATATTCATTAGGGCTAGCCTGAAAACCCGATTGGCCTGGTGTTCCTCCAGGACAGGGTTGGGAATCACTGACCTAAACCAAATATTATATACTGTTTCAAGATTATAGTAAAAGATTATAAAATGATACGTTTTATATATATAGTAATGTATGAAGGAATATCGAGTGTGTACGTAATGAAATTGTATAAATTTAAGTGGTACACTTGTTATATGAAAAATGAATAAAAAAACTTATAACTAAAATAAACCTAAACCAATGGTTCCCAAACCCTGTCCTGGGGGACCCCCAGCCAGTCGGGTTTTCAAGATATCCCTAATGAATATGCATGAGAGAGATTTGCATATAATGGAAGTGACAGGTATGCAAATCTCTCTCATGCATATTCATTAGGGATATCTTGAAAACCCGACTGGCTGGGGGTCCCCCAGGACTGGGTTTGGGAACCACTGACCTAAACATATGTCAACCCAAAAATTCATATGAGGAGGAAAAAGCCTCAGTGCCTCACCTCCACCTTACAGAGACCAGGTAGTAGGAATTGTAGGGGAAAGCATTTAAAAAAAAAACCCTCCTCGGCTGAAAATAAATCGGTGGCTCTGTGCAATGCAAAAAAAAACGATCACAGCGCTTATCTGGACAGAGTAGGGTTACCATACGGCTCCAGAAAAAGGAGGCTGGATTAAGACATCCGGGTTTTACTTCCAGCGCTTTCAATGGAAGTAAAACCTGGATGTAGGGTAAATTGTAACCCGTTCTGAGCTCTTTGGGGAAAACGAATGAATTAAATGAATAAATGTCTTACTCCGTCCTCCTTTTTCTGAAGCCGTATGGTAACCCTAGTACAGAAGATCTGTCTGTCACACCAACGGTGGCCAGCATGTCACATGCCATCTCTACTCGGGTCATATTTGTCACCTGGTGGCGGTCTTTCTCTTCTTTCCCCCAGGATTATAAGGAGTTTTTCCTGCTTATTCGTTTGTGGGAAGTCTTTTGTATAGAGCAGGGGTGTCAAAGTCCCTTCTCGAGGGCCGCAATCCAGGATTTCCCCAATGAATGTGCATGAGATCTATTTGCATGCACTGCTTTCATTGGATGCTAATAGATCTCATGCATATTCAATAGGGAAATCCTGAAAACCCGACTGGATTGCGGCCCTCGAGGAGGGACTTTGACATCCCTGGTATAGAGACAGAAATGCATTTCCTCCTGTACTGTGCAAAATTACAGAGATGCACATTTCCCGCAACTGAGAGAGAAAAGCAGAGTTTTTCTTGCTCGTCTTTTGATTTTTCTCTCTCTGTTTTTGCGCAGGGTTACCATATGGCTCCAGAAAAAGGAGGATGGCTTGAGACATCCGGTTTTATTCCCATTGCTTTTAGCTATCTCAATCCATCCTCTTTTTTTCTGGAGCCAAAAGGTAACCTTTGTGGGAATGTGAATCTCTGATCTCTCTGTGTTTTATATGGAGCAGTGGGAAATGCATTTCTTCTTTTTTTTTTTTTTAATTCTTTATTCATTTTTAAATCAAACAAGTGCACATAAATATATCATAAATTGATTCCAATATAGCAGTATAAAATCTATTAGATCATTAATGATAAAACCCTACCCACCCACCCTTCGTCAGTTATTCTATATAAAATATATTATACTATTATTATAAATATAGTTATAAAAATTTCCTCCCTAAATCCTTCTTCTTCTACATCTCCAGTAGGACATTTCATGCAGGCTCTGTCTTCTTGGGATTTCCAATTTCCGCTTCTGTTTGCATTTTGCTATTTCTAGCCTGTGGTCACTTGTTCTGTATTTGATGACGATCTGCATGCGTGACTAAGGTCAGATAGTCTGCTAGTGTGTAGGGAGCTGTGGTATCCAGCTTCTTCTCATGACCCAGTAGGAGGTATACTGGTGTTCCAGCCGCGCTGCCGTGCCCGCGTTTCAAAGGCCAGGTTGTACTTGGATGTTTGTGATGGTTTGGTGTGGTAGGCTTGCTACCTATCAGTTGAATGTGCTTTTTGCAGGGTTTTGTGCTGCATCACAGAGGGAGGGGGGAGGCTTGTTGTAATGTTGATGACCCCAACCGGGCAACATTCAGCCCACAACAATTGTGTGCTTTTTTAAACGCTAGCTCCCGCAGGCAGATTTGGCCTGGCCATCAGCGCTGAAATCTTGGTCTTAGGTGGTGGTCGTCAGCTGGCATTCTTACCTAGGATTACCATATGGCTCCAGAAAAAGGAGATAGAAGTAAATCTCAGATGTCTCCATCCATCCTTTTTTTTCTGGAGTCATATGGTAACTCTAGTCCTGCAGGTACTTCCTATATTCAGAACGGGCTCTGCCTGGGTAGCTTCTGGCTTCGCCTGTGTTCCACCCTTGCCAAGGTGGTCTGATGAATTTAGTGGCTCCCACCTGGTTAACTCCCGCTGAATATCGATCCCTTAACTTTTTTGCTCTGTAGGCCATCACCGAAGGCGATTCTGTCGACATAGGATTTGTTTGCAGAACTGGTGGTTCTGTCCCCTTCTGTTTACTTGGGGGTTAATGATAGGTCTCCAGACCTCATTCCTGTGTGAAAGGGTTGATCAAAGGGTGCTGTCAAATTATTTTAAGAGCAGTTGTTCTGGGAGAGGTTCGTTTGATGCCTCTTTTGCTTTTTTCTTGTAACGTTTTTATAGCTAATTTTAAAACTGCCAGATGCAAATAATATTAAGTCATGCTGTGTTTATATCCAAATTTTGGCCTCTTTTAGAAAATCATGAACTTTATCTTTTCCAGATCTACTTGTAGGGTACATGATTTGCAGTAGTTCTCTAGGGGTTTAATAATAATAATAATAATAATAACTTTATTCTTTTATACCGCCACAATCGTGCGACTTCTAGGCGGTTTACAACTGAAGAGAGCTGGACAATCAGCGAGTTATAATATGCAGATAATTAATGAAATTACAGTATACAGAATCTTGGAAAAGCAGCAATTACAATATACAGTTTGTTTAGAAATTCAGAGGGGTCCTTTTAGATAAAGTGGCGAAATACATAGTGCAGTTTGTTTAGAATTTTTTCGGGGGGGGGGGGGGGGACATATTAGGAAAAAGAAAAGGAAATAGTGATTGGTGTAGTTGAAGTTTAGACCCAGGAGGGGAAGAGGACAAAATGACCAACCATCTCTCTCCCCCTCCAATCTGGACAAAATTCTGCTGCACGACTTATATTCCACGAGAGCCGCCATATGACATTAGCCCTCTCCTCAAGTCACTTCACTGGCTCCCCACCCATTTCTAAATGAAATTCTAACTCCTCTTACTGAACTACAAGGGCACTCACTCCGCAGCCCCTCAATATCTCTCCTCACTTATCTCCCCCTGTGCTCCCCCCCCCCCCACCCTGTGAACTCCATTTATCAGACAAGTACCTACTAACCATACCATTTCTCCTCCACCGCCAATTCCAGACTCCATCCCTTCTATCTTGATGCGCCGTATACATGGAACAGACTGCCCGAGTCATTTTTTCAGGCTTAGGGTCACCATATGGCTCCAGAAAAAGGACAGATAGAGACATTCGGGTTTTACTTCCATCGCTTTCAATGGAAGTAAAACCCAGATGTGGTGGAGGAGGCAGGGCCGAGGGATGTGGATGACGCCTTCTGCACGGCTTGCGACTGGAGATTGGTGGCCCACGGTTTCAAGACTCGTATGCCTTTCTACTAGAAAGAAGATTATCGAGGTTAAGAACTTACTATTCCTTTTTCTTCAGTGGGGAAGAGTGGGGCGCCCTGAGGTTTTGGGTTCAAATCCACGCTGCTCCTTGTGACCTTGGGCAAGTCACTTAATCCCCTCATTGCCCCAGGCACATTAGAGAGATTGTGAGCCCATCAGGACAGACAGGGAAAAATGCTCGAGTGCCTGAATAAATTCATGTAAACCGTTCTGAGCTCCCCTGGGAGAATGGTATAGAAAATTGACTACATAAATAGTGTGAAACATTTCAGCCTCTGATAAGCAGAGCTGGTATTGTGACATCATAATGCCTCATTCCACCAATAAGAGCCAACCTCATCAGTGATGACACAATGGCTTGAATTGCCCTTTACTTGGCTCACTTTTGCTAATTTTGATTTCTAGAGTGGCGCAGTGGTTAAAGCTACAGCCTCAGCACCCTTAGGTTGTGGGTTCAAATCCCAGGCTGCTCCTTGTGACCTTGGGCAGGTCACTTAATCCCCCCATTGCCCCAGGGAACAAATAAATGTCTCTATCCGTCCTCCTTACTTCCATTGCTTTCAAAGAAGTAAAACCCAGATATCGCAATCCATTCTTGTTTTTCTGGATCCATATGGTAACCCTAGTCAGGCTCCATCACTTGACAGTGTTCAAAACCAAGCTATAAGCCCACTTTTGTCAGGATGCTTTCAACTTCTAGCTCTCTTTCACCGAAAAATAACCCCTGTCCTTCTGTCCAAACTAGATTGTAAACTCTTCATAGAAGGGACCTTTCGGTACTACAGAAATGTGAAATAGTACTAGCAGTAATAGTGATTGACCCATGTAACAAGTGTTTGATTTCTAGTTCAGTCCTGGGTCTCCCCCTGGTGGACACATGCTGGTACTGCTGGCTAGGACCTTGGCATTCACTTCCACTCTTCAGGTCAGATTTTCAGGAAATCTAATGAATATGCCAAATCACTACCTCCAGTATATGAAGATCTCTCTCATGCATATTTATTAACTCAAATTCTTAAAACCAGCTATTAAATATTTAATACAAACAAGTATTATCTGAATCAATTCAATTTTAATCTTATCTCCCATAGTTCATTTCATTACAGTACTTTTACAACTTACCAATACTTAATTTATTAATAAATATCAGAATAATTTAGTCAGTGAACCTCATCCCCATCACTCACACTCACTTCACAACTTTCACACACATACTACAGTCATTGTGATTATTTTTATCCCAAACTGGATCTTGGTTAGTTCATGAGTTCATTAGTCCATGATCATCATTTAGTCAGAGAGACTTCAAACTGCATATTTATTAGGGATATCCTGAAATCTTGGCCAGCTGGCAGACCTTGACGAGTGGGAGTGAATACCCCCCGGGATAGGGTATAGCCAGAGGACATGATAGAGTCACAGCCCCATTAGCACCCTGAAAGATCAGAGCTATCGTTTCTGCCGCACACCCTTTGCGCTCTAAAGTCCAATTTTGCACTATCTCAGGGGCTAAACTGGCCAGTACTTTTAGATGGGAAACTTCCAGGTTCTGACGCTAGGGGTGGTCTGCTGTGATTCGGAGGGATGAAGGACACCAGCGTTAGCACTAGAAGGCGCTGTCTTGTGTGGAATTTGTTCGACTAAGGCCCTGTCTGCTCTGCGTACACTCAAGACCCCAGGCACTTTTCACAAAAGCAGGACTCTCTGTGTTGAGCTCGAATTCCCCTACTGGCCACGAGGCCTGGCACCAGACAAAACCCACCCTGTAAAGCTGGGTTGTAGTTAGGGTTATTAGATGTCCGGATTTACCCGGACAGGTCCTCTTTTTAGAGGGCATGTCCAGGCGTCTGGACAGCTTTTCATAACCTGGCACTTTGTCCCCTCCCTCCCGATGAGCAGGCTGATGGGGGGTGGGGCTTGGGACGAGGCTGGGGCGGGGTGTGGGTGGAACAGGGCGGGCCTGGTGGGCGGGCCTATGGGTCTGGATTTTACGTCCGTAAAATCTGGTAACCCTAGTTGTAGCATTCTGGATCTTGAAGTGCGCAAATCCGATCTGGCTCGCAGGCGCGGCATAAGTAAAATGTACGTAAAGCAGCACCTCAGCCTGTGGGAAAAATTTGGAAATAATTCCTGGCATTAACTTGCAAGCCAGACTTGCCTTTGAGGCATGTATTAGGACACCAGAAACATACATACGGCATCCGATGACATAATCAGAGGCGTGTTTCGGAACTATGAATGGTTGGTATGATATACTCGGTTTCCTGTGTTTTGGCACGATTTACGGAAATTCTGTTTTTGGAATCTATTTTATGTTGTCCTACGTACTGATTAAATGTAATAATCCAGCTTGTCCACTCCCTGACTTTTGTCATTCCTGAACGTTGCATTTTCCTCATATGCCCCCCAGCCTCTGGGGACAGGTGAAGTCTTTCAGCATCATCGGGGTGATCCCTAAATGCGGGAAACAGTGGAACTAAAGCCCCAAACCTGCTCAGCAGCCTTCACCTCTCCATATCAGTAAAAGTAGTGGCAGGGGTAATAACATAGGCACCTTCCTCTCCTCAGACTCACCTTCCTGGGAGCTGTAGGTGTGATCGATGCCCGTCATGGACACGGATTTGGAGAGTGAGTTGTCATCGAAGTATTCAGAGGGGATGGAAGCTCCACACAGCCTGTTCGTGTGGCCCTAAAGGATAGGGGGGGAAACGACACCATAAGATAACCAGTGCAGGGCTGAAGGATCACATGCAGTTTGAATGCACATGTAGGTGGGCTCATAACCTATTTTGATCAACAAAGAAGATGGTCAGGAGGAT
Source organism: Geotrypetes seraphini (assembly GCF_902459505.1). Classification (NCBI taxonomy): domain Eukaryota; kingdom Metazoa; phylum Chordata; class Amphibia; order Gymnophiona; family Dermophiidae; genus Geotrypetes; species Geotrypetes seraphini. The sequence goes on from NC_047099.1 coordinate 40,455,311, forward strand.
CAATATGGAACCATCCAACACAATCACAAAAATCCCACATGGTCACAGTACAATGGGTCTTAGAAACAGAGAAACATGATGGCAGATAAAGGTCAAATGGCCCATCCAATCTGCCCATCCGCAGCGTTCACTCCTCTCCCAATTGGCTAAGGCTCTTAACATTTGCATCTCCTCTTCCTATAAGCTAAGGCTCTTTACACCTGCATTGTGAGGTCATAGAACTTAATGGTTATAGGAACATGATGGCAGATAAAGGCCAATTGGCCCACCCAGTCTGCCCAGCCGCAGCATCCACTATCTCCTCCTCTCCCTATTGGCTAAGGCTCTTAACATTTGCATCTCCTCTTCCTATAAGCTAAGGCTCTTTACACCTGCATTGTGAGGTCATAGAACTTTATGGTTATAGGAACATGATGGCAGATAAAGGCCAATTGGCCCACCCAGTCTGCCCATCCGCAGCATCCACTATCGCCTCCTCTCCCTATTGGCTAAGGCTCTTTCCACCTGCATTGTGAGGTCATAGAGCTTTATGGTTATAGAACCATTGTAACATGATGGCAGATAAAGGCCAATTGGCCCACCCAGTCTGCCCATCCGCAGCATCCACTATCTCCTCCTCTCCCTATTGGCTAAGGCTCTTTCCACCTGCATTGTGAGGTCATAGAGCTTTATGGTTATAGAACCATTGTAACATGATGGCAGATAAAGGCCAATTGGCCCACCCAGTCTGCCCATCCACATTAACCATTATCTCTTCCTCTCTCTAAGAGATCCCACTTGCCTATCCCAGGCCATCTTGAATTCAGACACAGTCTCTGTCTCCACCTTCCAGGAGACTGTTCCAAGCATCTACCACCCTTTCTCCGGGTATTCATTCCATTTTCTATACCGCTTAGAACCTAACGGAATTAGCGGTATATAAGAAATAAATTACATTACATTACCGTTTTCCCAGGGGAGCTCAGAACGGTTTACATGCATTTATTCAGGTACTCAAGCACTTTTCCCTCACAATCTATCTAACATACCTATAAAAAAGTATTTCCTTAGATTGCTCCTGAGCCTATCACCTCTCACCTCTTAACTTCATCCTATGCCCTCTCATTCCAGAGCTTCCTTTCAAATGAAAGAGCCTTGACTCTTAATATGAGAGGAAAAGGATCTCAGAAACCTTAACCAAGTCTTACAAGGTTCCACCATGCTGCATGCTAGAAGCAATCCGCGCAGAAAGAGCCGCAGTTAATTGTGAAAACCGTGGAGCTGCCCAAGAGACTCCTTGATGAAGCCGATATTGACGGCGAAACAGATCCCGCCGGGCCATGGCTGTTTACAACCACAAAGAAAAGATTTAAGCATCCAGCACGATTTTGCTTTTTAAAGTTTGCATGGAATGAAATGTATATTTTTAATAGTGATAGTCGTGAGAGGTTTTTCAGGATCGATGACAGAAACGTGGAACCTTGTAAGACTTGATTATCAAGGAAGTTTCCGAGATCCTTTTCCTCTCATATTAACACACATTTTACTGGGACCAGGTGGGATTTTTCTCATTGCCTATTTCCACCACATGCATTTATTCAGACCAGGAATTCCTAAACTTGTCCCGGGGGAACCATCAGCCGCTCAGGTTTTCAGGAAATTCACAATGAATATGCATGAGACAGATTTGCATACAAAAAAAAAGAGGCAGTGTATGCAAATTGGCCTCATGAATATTCATTGTAGATATTCTGAAAACCTGACCCGCTCGAATTCACCCAAGATGGGTTCGGGAATCAGCTCTGATCTTTTTCTCTCTTTCACTCCGCGCTCTTCCTTATAAGCCGTGACACTTTTATCTACGGTAATTGTGCCATGATGCCCTCTCCTGTGGGGGAACTCTTTCTGTATGCATTTCACCCTAATCATTTGATCCGGAGCAGGCATTAGGGATGGACAAACAGGGCAATTGCCCTGGGCCCCCAAACCTGCCTGAAGTCTCTGCTCATCACACACCAAAGGTCAGGCCACCCTTACCTCCTCTGGGGAGAAAAGAGATTCCAGGGCTTCGTTGCTGTGGATTATGGGAACGCGGCGAGGGTCCCGTCTTCTCCCCATTGTGTTCTCTATCTCTTCTGGGTCCAAACCTTTCAAGCTTGCACTGGAAGATAGAGGAGCCGAGGTAGTAATTAGATTCCTAGAGCTTTTGGAATGCCCTGTAAACTAGCAAAGCGATTGATTCTCTGACGTGGCTTCCTGATGCAGAAAAAAAGTGATAGCTTTTAGTGATCCGAAAAAAAGCGACTGGTCAAGACCAGTCGGTTACCTGTGTCACTGATACAAAAATATTTATAATATGCTAAACCTTTTTTTTCTTTAATGGGTACAGATGCTGTGTGTGTAACACACCCACAACATCTGTCCCCCCCCAAAAAAAAAAAAGTTTCCTGTCCCAAACAGCTGGGTGGCTCTGCGCATGTGTGAGTCGCTCTCACAGCAATCCAATCGGATGGGAGAGACAGGGATTATGCTGAACCTCTGCATGCAAAATTTGTAGTGCATTAATAGCTGTTTTAGAATCAACCAAAAATCAGATCGGAGCGGACCCACACCGTCTTACCGATCCTGTTTAGTGCATCTAGCTCAAAGTCACCATTCCACACTAAAGTTTCTCAGGACAAATTAATAATTCCCTAAGAACCTGTGGTTCTGTTCCTTCTAGCCCACCACTATGTTTGAGGGAGTCCCTTCATGGTCATAGTCTTCCCACCAGAAGGGGCTTTATTTTCAAACCAAACTGTGATCCTGCCCGAGCCTCTTGCCCACCTGCGCTCCTCGTAATCCTCCCGGCTTTGTAGTTCCTTCCCTGGCTCCCAGCTGTGCCTGCGGAAAGCGTCATAGGATTTGCTGGAGGTCCTCAGCCGGCAGGATCGCCTCAGCGGTACCCCCAAGAAACGGTCCAGTTCTTCTTCCTCAGCTGCCCCCCTCCAGGCCTCCTCCTCCTCCTCGTCCACTTCTTTGCTGCGGGGGGGAAGATGCTCCACAGCGGACATGCAACGCGTTTTCTGCCTCCGCAGTGGGTATCTAGTGCCATCACCTGCCGGCAACAAGAGGTCCGTGATGGAGCCGCTCATCGGTGGCCTCACGCTGGGATTTGGTTAGAGAGATACTGAGGGGACAGAAGGGAAAGGGAGGAGGGTTAATGGGAATCCGCTAAAATGAAAAATACACTAAAGAACCAAGTAATTCCACAAAGACAGATTTATTACACCTTCTACACCTGAACTACAATGATTCCACTTTTAAAATTCAAAGTAAACTCGTAGAATTATCCCTTCCAAAAGTTGCCAAGAATATAAGCGTTGCCAGACTGAAACAGACTGAAGGTCCCAACCCAGGCCCCAAATACCTGACAAGATCCCAAAGAGTAAAAACAGACTTTATGCTGCTTATCCCAGAAATAAGCTGTGGATTTTTCCAAGTCCATTTTAATAATGGCTTTTGAACATGCTTTTGATTGAAAGTGAAAAAGGTCACAACCAGATACAATACAAAGTGTACATCAGGAATGTAAAAACGTCCAAATACAAGAGATAAACATCAGGAACAATAACTTGAACCCAGCCAGCAAACCGAACCCAGCCAGGGTCTGGACTTTTCTTTTAGGAAATTATCCAAACCTTTCATAAACCCTGCTAAGCTAACTGCTTTTACCACATTCTCTGGCAATTAATTATAGAGTCTGGAAAAGAAACGGCTGAGGGGAGATAGGATTGAAGTCTATAAATCCTGAGTGGTGTAGAATGGGTACAAGTGGATTGATTTTTTTACTGCATCGAGATTTAGAAAGACTAGGGGGGACACTCGATGAAGTTACAGAGTAATACTTTTAAAACCAATAGGAGGAAATATTTTTTCTTTTGTGTTTGTGCTGTTTTCCTTGTGGAATCTCTTTGGTGGAACCCTTTTTTTTTTTTCTGTTCAGGTAATTAACATATAAACCCCCTCTTTTACTAAGGCTGACGTGTCCATTATATTATATGGACGAACCCTGCTTCCAAAGCCGTCCATCCCCATGGGAGTTCCGTTGGCTAGAAGGGGGTCCCTGTGGGCCAGAGGGAAGTACCCGTGGGAATCCCGTGGGCCAGAGGGGGGTCCCCGTGGGAGTCCCATGGGCCAGAGGGGGGTCCCCATGGGAGTCCCGTGGGCCAGAGGGGGGTCCCCGTGGGAGTCTTGTTGGCCAGAGGGGGGTCCCCGTGGGAGTCCCGTGGGTTAGGGGGGATTCCTGTGGGAACCCCACGGGACCCGCGGGATTCCCGCGATACCCGTGATCCCCGTTCCCGTGCAGACCTCTAGTTCTTATGCTCTTTATATTGAGTGAAGAAATAATTCCCAGCATGCAAAGGGACAAAACCGGGAAAGGCTCAACCTTTTTCTTCTGACATGGAGCCAGATGGCAACTCTGTCTCATCCCTCACCTTCCCTTTTCCCTCTTGCATGCTCCTTTCACCAGGACACATCAGGGATGGAGGAAAAGCACAGGAAGAAGTATCATACCCTACACTAAACAACCCGGAGTCACTAAACAGTCTCTTGAAAGTAAAATAAAAGGCAAATTCTATTCCCACATACTCCCAAACAGACAGATAGACATTCCTGAATAGAAGAGATGTTTTTTGTGCCACAAGAGCTATATATTTACCTGGATTTTTTGATCCTACAGCAATATGCATCATTATTAAGATGAATTGGTAGTGTCTGCAGCAAACACTGCTCTGATCAGTGAGTGGGTGACGAAGAGGACCCTTCTGGGGTGCTGGGGGGGGGGGGGGGAGGCCCTGGCAATGTCTTACCTCCTTTCTGGTTGCAGCACTGAACACTTTGCATGTTCCCACTCGGAAGGAAGAGCGATGTTACTGGCAGACTGGGAAGAGGAGAGCCGGTCCTGCGCGGGATATTCTGCGAAAAGAGAACCAGTTAAAAGAACAGGTGCAGAGAGACAAATGCCCAAGGCTGCGAGGTCGTCCAAAGTTCCTTCCTCGGGCAGGCTGAGGGGCTTCGGGTGTTTACCCTGGCACGTTGCAGGACAGGAGTTCTTCGGCGTGTTACCTCAGGGAGGACGCAGGTATAACGGGCTGGCTTGTGCCTGCAAGCTTGGGCACGTAAGAAGTGTTTATCAGAGGTAATAAAATACATTTAATAATCTGAGCTGAAGGCAACACTTAGAGATGAGAGAGAGGAACACAAAGACGGCTTTCTGTGTGTGACAGACAAGCCCCTCTGTGTGCAGACAGGGTAGGGAGTCTTCTCTCTTTTAACTTCTCTTGGCATGCAATTAAAAACTGCGTGCTATGAACCAGTCTGATGGCCCACTGGCTAGTATTCTGCACTGGGGGGGAAGGGGCAAACTTCAATTTCTGGTATCTTGGGCTGGGAATCGCTACATGGCCCTGAGTCACTGAGGACAGGCTGAACCAGTCTTAGTTTTAAACTACAACCCCCCCCCCCCCAAACAAACACAAAAACCTCAGACGTATAATAGGACTGGCTCAGCCTGTCCTCAATGACATACAGATGTCTAAGGACTCAGTCAAACCCAGCGGCTCAGAGAAGCATCCTGTGCAGTCTGCCACAAGAGGGCGCTGCAGTAACATGCCAACAAAGCCTATGGCCCCATATGGCCCCATATCATCTCTACGCTTACCGCTACTACTATTAATTATTTCTGTAGCGCTGGGCAGTCGGCCCAATTTCATTCCTGAAGCAAATCCATAGAAACTGTACATTTATTTTAAAAATTTCTATACCGTCTAAAGCCCAAACGGTTTACATACATGTGATGGTCGGTATATCAAGCCATAAATAAACTTGAAACTTAATAAGTTTTAAAACAAAATAAAAAATCATAAATAATCCGGTCCTCAAAAAAATCAGCAATCAGGAAAAATCAATGCCTAGAAAAAGGATTCTACAAACAATTGTGTTTCGAGTAGTTTCCTAAATGTGTCTCAGTTACCGCATTTCCGTATCCACAATTTTATCTCTGCACAACAAAAGGTCATTGCGCTGGCTTCTACGTTTTGGGTAGACATTTTCAAATGTGGAACTCCGAACCGTCGTGAAGTTCCTATTCCTGCGGAAGAAAACTCCAAAGGAAATCCATGAATGTACGATGCAAACATTGAATGACAAATGCCCGTCATACTCCACACTGAGGTAGCGGTGTGCCAACTTTCAACATGGCGATATCGAGACTGAAGATGCAGCAAGGTCGGGGAGGCCTTAAACGGTGTTAACTTCTGAAATTGTTGACCATGTCCATGGACCCGATTTTGGCAGGTCGTTCGACCATCAGCTAAAATAATTGCTGAGACGCTACAGATATCCAGGGAGCGTGTTGAATAGATAATCCATGAGCAACTGGGGGTGCAGAAGATGTCAGCCAAGTAGATGCCCAAATGTTTGAACGCTGATGAGAAACAACATCAAATTGGACACTTCCAAGTTGATTTTGCAGCATTTTCAGCGAGCTGGTGCCAACCTTTTGGACCGACTAGTTACTGTTGATGGAACATGGTTATACCGCCAAGATCCTGAGACAAAACAACAGTCCGTGCAATGGCGGCACCCAGGTTCTCCAAGGCCAAGGAAATTCAAGACCCGAAAGTCATCAGGAAAGATCATGGCCACAGTGTTTTGGCATCAGGAAGGTGTTGTAATGACTGACGATCTTCCAGTTAATGCAGAATACTACTGTAACTAGCTGTGCCAATTAAAGGAGGCATTGAAAGAAAAAAAGAGTGGGCAGCTGCGGATAGGAGTTCTCTTTTTACAAGACAAGGCTGGCAAAACGATGGATGTTTTGACGCAGTTGGAGGTTTCAGTGCATCGACCATCCACCCTAATCTTGCTCCATCTGACTAATTTCTGTTTCTAAACCTTAAAAAGAGTATGAAAGGGTTAGCTCAAACACGTTTTAACTCTATTTCACACTTAAGAGGCCCTTTAACTAAAGCTTAGCATGCGTTAAATGCTAAGAAGCCGATAGGTATAAAATGGGCCTCTTTCTAATGCCTTTAGCACATGCTAAGCATTAATGAAAGGGGCCCTTTGTGAGGTTACGGAAGGGCTGTTTTTGCTCAGATACCAAGAACAAGACCCTACGGAAGCAAAATCGTGAAACCTCCTGAAAATGCGGCAGAAATGGGGGGGGGGGGGGTTTGGACAAGACTGAGCGAGTGACCAACACGGACAGGGAAAAATTTATCTAAAGAGAGAGAAGTTCCCCTCTGAGCTGCTTACTGGGTGGTCTCTTCTTTTTTTCCAAATAAGGTCCATTTCTTGTGCTTGCTTTATGGATAAGTTAATTTTATTATTTCATCAGTTTGTATAACCGCCTAGATCAGGGGTGTCCAATGTCGGTCCTCGAGGGCCGCAATCCAGTCGGGTTTTCAGGATTTCCCCAATGAATATGTATGAGATCTATTAGCATACAATGAAAGCAGTGCATGCAAATAGATCTCATGCATATTCATTGGGGAAATCCTGAAAACCCGACTGGATTGCGGCCCTCGAGGACCGACATTGGACACCTCTGGCCTAGATATATAGGTTGCACTCCTTGGGATTTTAGGCAAATCACTTAACCCTCTATTATCCAAGGCACAAATTTACACTGTGAGTCTACCAGGGGCTCGAGCGTCCCTGAATATAACTTACTACTGAAAAAGCCGGGAGCCAAAGCCAGATAATAAATATAACATAGGGATCCTTTTACCATGGCGTGCCAATGAGCACATGCTAAATGCTAACGCGTCCATCGTATTCTAAATCAGCTAGCACGCCTTAGTAAAAGAGGGGAGATAGAGACTTTAAGATATGCTTATATTTCTATCTCTCCTCTAGGATATAGGTGTAGTATATAAGGGCTGTGGAGCAGACTCTGGACCTATAATCAGATGTGTGGTCTGGGTGGAGACGCTAGGCTGGAACTATAGATAAGGAGGGAAGTAAATATTTCAGATTGTACCTATGTTCCACTCAAGAAAAGTCTCCGGTGAAGAGTCAAGGCAAAGGTCCTTCTAGGAGGGGGGGGGGACACAGCCGAACTGCAACTCCCAGCATGCAACTGGGAGCAAACCCAAGCCTGTATCAGAAGTTCTTGGCGTATGTGGCTGGACTGCCCAGTTTTACGTAAGTTGCAGTCTGAAGGGCTCTTTACAGGCTTGGAAAACAAAGACTCCAATATTGGAACGTGAAATATGAGCCCTGCACCCTCTTCACAGCCCTCGACATTAGAAACTAAAGGTTTCTGTCAGTGGAGAGGCCCTTGAAGCCACCGGCCCACAGAAAGTTCCAATTTCAAGTTTCTTAATAACTTACTATCCTGCCCGTGCCATCTGGGTGGCTTACAGATCAAAAGAATAAAAAAATGACATGCAGAATCGTGAAGGGAGAACTGCAGTGATGATGTCAGGAGAGGGATGGGACAGGCAGACTTGTAGCCAAGTTTGAGTGAGGAGAAGCCATGCTCTAAATCAGTGGTTCCCAACCCTGTCCTGGAGGAACACCAGGCCAATTGGTTTTTCAGGCTAGCCCTAATGAATATGCATGAAGCAAATTTGCATGCCTATCACTTCCATCATATGCAAATCTCTCTCATGCATATTCATTAGGGCTAGCCTGAAAACCCGATTGGCCTGGTGTTCCTCCAGGACAGGGTTGGGAACCACTGCTCTAAATAACTGGATCACTTATTTCATTCCCCCAGAGCAGGGGTAGGCAATTCCGGTGCTCGAGAGCTGGAGCCAGGTCAGGTTTTCAGGATATCCAAAATGAATATGTATGAGATGGATTTGCATGCACTGCCTCCTTGAGATGCAAATCTATCTCATGCATATTTATTGTGGATATCCTGAAAACCTGATCTGGCTCCAGCTCTCGAGGAATGGAATTGCCTACCCCTGCCCCGGAGTCAGCCCAAAAACATTTCCAATGGAATTGTGGAGGATCCATTTTAAAGATAGCACCTCCTATATCTTCTCTTCGGGTCTTAATTTTCTACTTCGCCTTTTCTGCTGTAATATGGAAGACTGGCTTCCTGTATTATGCTGGGGTGAAAAACAGATTCTCATTTGACTAGGACAGGGGTAGGCAATTCCGGTCCTCGAGAGCCGGAGCCAGGTCAGGTTTTCGGATATCCACAATGAATAGGCATGGGACAGATTTGCATCTCAAGGAGGCAGTGCATGCAAATCCATCTCATTGTGGATATCCTGACAACCTGCCTGGCTCCGGCTCTCGAGGACCGGATTTGCCTACCCCTGGACTAGGGCTACCATATGGCTCCAGAAAAAGGAAGGCAGATTGAGACATCCGGGATTTACTTTCACTGAAAGCAATGGAAGTAAGGATGTCAGATAGAGGCAGCTGGGCTTTACTTCTATTGAAACAGATGGAAGTAAAACCCGGATGTCTCAATCTGTCCTCCTTTTTCTGGAACCCAATATACGTATCCACAGTAAAACAATGATCCAAAGCAAGAGAAACTGTGGAGATGGATGTTCCTGGTGCAGGCTTTCTTCAGTCTATTAGGGCTGGGTAAGCAGAGTGGGCAGACTTGATGGGCTGTGGCCCTTTTCTGCCGTCATCTTCTATGTTTCTATGTTAAAAATAGTAAGAACATAAGAATTGCCGTTGCTGTGGTGTGCTAAGAAACCCCAATATCTCAGCACCCCCAAAGTTAGTACCTACATTGGAAAAAGCTTCTGGAAATGGAAAGGGCTTATGTTATAACATATACTTTTCAGCTTTTTAAAAATATGTGCATATACCTCTAGGACCCCTGAAGAAAATGTGATGATTGCCCTGGCAGCAACTCGTATGGTCCCTGGATTGCAATAAACATGCCCGAGGTAAGCGAGAAGCAGTGATGTTACAATATTTACCCAGCTACAGTTTGGGAGACAGCGTGACGTGCCCGGTATCAACTCGCATCTGATTGATCGTCGTTCCAAGTCACAGTTCTAAGCATGAAACTGAAGCTCCTCCCTAGGGACCAGAGAGAGAGAAGGTTTCCAGCTCTGACTCAGGGTGATGCCATAGCACTAGAATCTTGCTGGAGGGTATTGAGTGCGTCAGAGACAGCCCAGAGCCAAAGTGAGCAGGAAGAGCTGAAACCAGCCGATGCCTCGGGTGTACGGCGACCTTTTCCACCTACCATGTGGGTGTGAAACCGAATCCAGTGGCTTTGCTTCCCGAAATTAAGAGTCTCTGTGGATGGCTTGTAGTGTGTCAGAGGAGGAGGCTGGGTATGGATGAGGAGTGCTGGATCCAGACCAGAGGAAATGGATTTCACTTTCTCATCAACTACTACTACTACTCACATTTATAGACGTCCCTGCTCTGAAGAGCTTACAATCTAACTTGGACAGACAAAACACGACATAGAGGGTAGGGGAATGCAGAACCCAAAGTAAGAGGAGGAAGTAACAGCGGGAGGAAGAGGACGGGATGGCCTGCCAGAAAGCTCACAGGTGTCATTCTAGCCCCACAGCTGATAGCAGAGATGCCTCCCTGCTATGAAATTCACAGAGTAAAGCCAGCATCCTGCACCCCCCCCCCCCCCTCCAGGACATGCATGGGCACATTATTCACCTGTAGGTGACAGTCGCCATTATTCCTCTCACATTCCCTCCCAGTACTGGGTAACTCCTATATCTCAGGGGCTAGAAACCCCCCCCCCACCCCCATCCCAATTCACCTACCTATCCAATAACAAGCTGAAAACAAACTAACCCTGGAGCCTTCGCCATCTGACTGGGCAGATATGTTAACCCTTCCTGGTTCCCGACCACATTCCTTTCTCCTGCTGCAACCTTTATAATTTATTAACAGATGTGGCAGAGTTAGGTTCATGGTGGCAGGTTCACTCAAGCGCTGTATCTCTGCACGTCAAAGACAAAGGGACCCTGAATGCAGCAGGGTAAAACCAAGACAAGTTCAGAGCCCCATACAGACATGCTGGTATATACAAGGTATGAATACAGCACAGACAGCTGAGGAGAGGATCTTCAGAGTCCCATGCAGATATTATACTGATAAATAAAGCATGAATGTAGTAGAATAGCTAAAAAAAAACAGATTTTCATCGCAGGCCTACGCAGCTCCACATTGATGCAGACGAAGCATGAACACAGCACAAAGAGCTGAAGAGTGAATCGTCGTCAGAGTCTGATGCAGGCATCATACAAATAGACCATAAAGAATGAATACCAAGGGATTGCTGAGAAGTGGATTTTCATCAGCACCAGAAAGTATGAATACAGCACGAACAGATGAAGAGCAGGTGACACACTGATGCATGGAAAGGATGAATGCAACACAGAGCACAAGAGATTTTGTTCCTGGGGAAACTGAATGAGGATTTAACAACTGTGATGAGCCATACTTAACTCAGCTCGGTGAAAAAACACCCAGAGAAAAGGGACTTTTTTCAGTTTACAGCATTCCTAGCTATCAGGAGCTGCTTCGCCCTCCCACATCCCATCCTGGCAGCCCAAATTACAAACTACATTAATAAAATTAACCAGGCTTATAAGAGCAGGCTTGAATACCATTCCTAGCCTTCCCAGAGATGTCACGGCCAGACTCGGAGAGACGCTCCTCTCTCCATGGAGTAAGGAGCATAAAGACCCCCTTCTCCCATTCCCATCCCCCATGGCACAGGCAGAACAAGAAAAGTCTGATTTTCTGGCTGCGTGATTCCAAACAATCCCCACCAGTTAAGGAGAGATTACAGTGCCTTCTTTTCTTACAGGAAACCAGAACTACAGCTCCCTGCATGCAGTGGGACAAAACCAGGCCTGGGGAGAGGGAAGAGAAAGCGCCGGGGCGGAAGGAAAATAACACAACTGGTGTCAAAATCAACTAAAGTCCTTAAGATGGACTTGGGATAATCTACTACTTATTTCTAAGATAAGCACAAAAATGCTTTTAAGTTTCACTGTAGATATATGAGGGGCCGCTGAAAGGTTCTCAGCCAATCCAAGAAGAGAATAATGTGGAGCCCTGAAACTTGCAGGTTATTCCACGCTTTTCATTTCAATGAGGCAAATGCATCTAGTAAATGGAAAACCAAACCATTGTGACATCACTGATGAGGTTGGCTCTCAGGCATTGGTGGAATGTGGCATTATGACATCACAATCCGAGGGGCCACTGAAAAGTTCTCAGCCCAGCCACAAAGAGAATGATGTGGAGCCATGAAACTTACAAACCATTCCACACTTTTCTTGACACTAGGAAAACAAGCCATTGTGACATCACCGATGAGGCTGGCTCTCAGGCATTGGTGGATTGATGCATTATGACATCACAATCCGAGGGGCCGCTGAAAAATTCTCAGCCCAACCACGAAGAGAATGATGTGGAGCCATGAAACTTACACGTTATTCCACACTTCTCTTGACACATTTTGTTTCAATGATATGAAACAAAATGAAAAGTGCCAAGAAAAGTGTGGAATATATAAGAAAACTGCTTTGGTTGTACCATAGAAAGGCAATATATGAAATCCATGACCTTTACATGTTCTGATATTTGCTATCTGATCTGAAGAAGGGATTCCTTTCAAAAGCTCATCAAAATATACCGTATATTAAGTTAGCACAATACAAAGCTTCTTTTTTTTAAAAATTTGTTTTATACCCAAAAGTTAAAATTACATCCTCATGCCTGGAGAGGAGAACAAGGACTGAACCAACTTCTCTGAGCTGACCTGGAGTGAGATGCAGACTAACCCCCAAAATGCATCCATTTTGCAGAACCGGGGTCCTCAGGATCCTAGCTTCGGTTGTTTTTCTTGACTTTGAAATGGTCTGTTTAATAGTCGCCATACATGAAGAAGGGCACGGTACTTCTCGAAAGGGTCCAGAGAAGAGCGACTAAAATGGTTAAGGGGCCGTACAGCGAGAGATTAGAGAAACTGGACCTCTTCTCCCTTGAAAAGAGGAGACTGAGAGGGGACATGATCGAAACATTCAAAATACTGAAGGGAATAGACTTAGCAGATAAAGGCAGATTGTTCAAGGCAGAGAGAACGAGAGGGCATTCTCTAAAGTTGAAAGGGGATAGACTCCGTACAAACGTAAGGAAGTTCTTCACCCAGAGAGTGGTAGAAATCTGGAACGCTCTTCCAGAGGCTGTTATAGGGGAAAACACCCTCCAGGGATTCAAGACAAAGTTAGACAAATTCCTGCTGAACCAGAACGTAGGCAGGTAGGGCTAGTCTCAGTTAGGGCACTGGTCTTTGACCTAAGGGCCGCTGCTGGAGCGGACTGCCAGACACGATGGACCACGGGTCTGACCCAGCAGTGGCAATACTTGTATAAACAGGATGGAGTCGGTCCAGAGACCGGATGCTAAAATAATCACTGGCCTTTGTCATAAAGTACATGGGGACAGTCTTTAAGGCCTCAATATGGATACTGTGGAGGAAAGGCAGGAGAAGGGACTTATGATAGAGATGTTTAAATACCTACGTGGCATAAAAGCACATGAGGCGAGTCTCTTTCAGTTGAAAAGAAACTCTGAGGGGGTCACAGGATGAAGGTGAAAGCGGACAGGCTCAAAAGTAACCTAAGGAAATTATGGTGGATGCGTGGAATGACATCCAGTGGAGGATCTTTAAGGGCGAGGAAGACATAGTAGAGCGCCTGGATGGGCAAACTGGATGGGCCATATGTTCTCTATCTGACGTCATTTTTCCTGCACCACCTGCAAATTGTTTTATAATATATTTTCAAAATGAGCTAATGTTATCCCCTCACGACCATCAACTGAGACTGATGAGCGCTGAGCCTAGGTGGATTCACAAATGAACTTGTCAGGCTACAGAAGAATCACCCACTATATCCGGAAAGGGACAAGCAGTGTTTCCCATTCCAATTAGGACCGCTGACTGTCAGTAAATTTACTGACAGTCAGTAAAATCATGCAAACAAAAAGAACCCCAAAATGACAGTCTGTAAAAACAATTTCACATCAGTACAAACTTCCTGCAGGATGGGGCCGGTGCCTCTGGTGTTACAGGCCTGCTTCTGCAGTTGGGGGGTCTACGTTGGTGGGAGCGTGACGGGAGGAATCACAGTATAGGAAGTCGAGCTCTCCATAAGGGGAAAGGGGTTGAGATTTAATATACCACCTTTCTGTGGTTCCAATCAAAGTTAGGTTGTCCGTGAAATTTGGGCAGACTGTTAAAAAAAAAAAATAAAATCCACAAGTTAGCAACCTTGGCTTCATTGCTGCAGAGGTGGAGGTTTCTCTCCCACCCCGGGGGGGGTTCCTCCAGCACAAGCTGCATTCCTCGGATGGAGCTTCTAAGATACAAATCGATAAATAACGGTTAGGTTATGAGGGAGGCAGGAGAGGCTCAGCCAACCTGAACAAATGTCCAAGAGATAAGCTTCATGTCAGAAAAGCATCACTAAGGCAACAGCTTGGGCAACGCAGAATACAGCCGGGATGCCAGGAATATTTAAAGAGAAACACATGAAGGTGCGGAGAGAGGGTGCCAACCGTCAGGAAGAAGAGAATTCACTAGAACAGTCTAACGCAAACTGTGCGCTTCCTGAGATTTCAGGTGTGCCACGACACACTGGCGAGGAGGAGAGTCGTCCACGCTGGCCGACTGCCTACGGGACGTGCCTCTCGCAGCGAGAGGCACGTCCTATAGGAAATCAGCCGGTGCAGTATCTGGTTTTCACAGAGGCCAATCCAGGTCACAAGTACCTGATAGAAACCCAAAGAGTAGCAACAATCCCAGGGCAACCAGTGGCTTCCCCCATGTCTGTCTCAATAGCAAACTATGGACTTTTCCTCCGGGAACTTGTCCAAACCTTTCCTAAACCCATCTATATTAAACACTGTTATTACATCCTCTGGCAACGCGTTCCAGTGCTTAACTGTTCTCTGAGTGAAAAAATATTTCCTCCTATTGGTTTTAAAAGAGACAACGGGAGCTCAAGGCAGCCATTCCCTGTGAGCGATCTGCACGGGGCAGGAGCGTAGGCAGATCGCTCCTGCCCGAAAACCCGTTAGACCACCAGGTAAGGCATACAGGGCTTAAAATAGCCGGGGGGGGGGAAGCAGGGGTTAGGGGCAGAACCGGCCCGAATATTATTCGCGTTTTTTTAATATTCGCTGGCCGGCTCTGCCTCTAATCAGCGCGAATACAGAGGGGGAAGTGTATATCTTTTTTTGAGATACGGCGACCATAATGGAACATAATACTCAAGGTGAGCGATTCAGAGACATTATAGTTTTCTAATAATTCCTAGCATCCAGTTTGCTCTTTTTTTGCAGCCGCTGCACATTGGGTAGAAGGTTTCAATGTATTGTCTACGAAGCCACCTAACTCTTTTTCTTGGGTGCCGACTCCTAAGGTGGAATCTAAATTACATTACAAAAATTCTTATATCCCGCAGCTAAGAGATACCTGCTTTATTAAGTCTATATCCTAGCGACCCTATTCATTGGTATGACCCTCGCAGTGATCCCACATAGGTATCCCATTTATTCTTGAAGTCTGGGATACTGCGGGCCTCGATCACCTGTACTGGAAGCTTGTTCCAATGCTCTATCACTCGTTCCGTGAAGAAGTACTTCCTGATGTCTCCACGGAACGAGTGATAGAGCATTGGAACAAGCTTCCAGTACAGGTGATCGAGGCCCGCAGTATCCCAGACGTCAAGAATAAATGGGATACCTATGTGGGATCACTGCGAGGGTCATACCAATGAATAGGGTCGCTAGGATATAGACTTAATAAAGCAGGTCAGTAGAGTTAAGGGGGCCAGTAGACTTAAAAGGGTGGGTCAATGGTATGGGCAGACTTGACGGGCTGTAGCCCTTATCTGCCGTCATCTTTCTATGTTTCTAACTATATGTAGTACGATCCTAATAAATGAATCAAAATATTTACCAAACAAGTGGGTTTTCAGCGATTAAGAGGTTGAGATCGATATATATATAAGTACTAACTTGTTTGTCCCACATACGTCAAAGTTTTACTAAGAAATCGTTTGTAGACACATCTCTTTCCAGGTGGAAAATCAAAACGTCGAATCTAGCATCAGGTAACTATGATTTGGATTATTTTTTTTCTCAACGTGCATCACTTTGCATTTGTCCACATTAAAGATGTTGTCCTGGGTGACTTCCTAGTTCTGCCTAATAGTGCAAAAATGTATTCCCGTTCATAAACCCAGCACGGCAGAGAGGCAGAGACGATGCCCGCTAATCAATCAATTCATCAAATGACGTTTAATAATTAAGCAATGCTATTTTATCATCTCTTCAAAATAAATTCCAATGTGTTTTAGTGAAATAGTTCAGAAATCATGCAGCCACCTCTTGGGTGAAAAGAACATCCGATACTTTGCCTTGGAAGGTAGTCAGACTGATAACTGGTATTACCAGATGGGGGTAACCCGAGTCACAGGGAGATAAAGCAACTTATCCGAGGCAATGTGATATTCAGTAAGAGAAGAATTTGGACCTGCCTCTCAGTGCTTGTGCCTAGAATTGTAGGATATGCAGGATATAAATTAAATAAATCTCTAGATCAGGACTGCGGGTTCCAGAATGCATCAGAATAAGGTTCTCAGAAATCCAGGACTGGCCTAAAAATCTCTCTCCTGGAATAGGTTGCCTTGGCAGCTCAGTCTAGAGCAGGGGTGTCAAAGTCCCTCCTGGAGGGCCGCAATCCAGTCGGGTTTTCAGGATTTCCCCAATGAATATGCATGAGGTCTATTAGCATACAATGAAAGCAGCGCATGCACCTAGATCTCATTGGGGAAATCCTGAAAACCCGACTGGATTGCAGCTCTCGAGGACCGGAGTTGCCCATGTCTGGTATAAACTGACGCGATCTCACGCAGGCTATAGATCAGGGGTGTCAAAGTCTCTCCTGGAGGGCCGCAATCCAGTCGGGTTTTCAGGATTTCCCCAATGAATATGCATGAGATCTATTAGCATACAATAAAAGCAGCGCATGCAAACAGATCTCACGCATATTCATTGGGGAAATCCTGAAAACCCGACTGGATTGCGGCCCTCCAGGAGGGACTTTGACACCCCTGCTCTAGACTGAGCTGCCAAGTCAACCTATTCCAGGAGAGAGATTTTTTTGGCCAGTCCTGGATTTCTGAGAACCTTATTCTGATGCATTCTGGAACCCGCAGTCCTGGTTTTCATTGACGGCATCAAGGATTACAAATCCCACAGGACTTTGGGGATGCCAATTCAAAACCAGGACTAGTCAAATCGTTTCCCTCCTGGAACTGGGTACATTGGCAGCACCGTATGTCTACAAAACAGTTGATACCTTATGCTAGGGGAAGTTTGCACCATCTGCCCAAGCGATCTCCCTGCAAGTAGCTGGGTGAAAGGGCTGAATTTATAAGTCTTTGGCTATAAAAGCCCTATGAAAGGGCACGTGCATTCTCCGCCCAACGCAGACTACGCAAATCTCTATCATAAATGAGACAAGTACGGTGTAAGGCAAATAAAGAGCGAGGGACATGTACAGAAGGTGAGAGAGAGGCCTGCAAGAGGAAATTCAGAGAAATAATTACAGTTCCCAAGTGGCTTAGAACCGTAGAGAACAGGTGAGCTTGTAATCGGGGTCTCACTTGAGTGCTGGACTCACACTGCGCTCTTTAGAATCTTTCCAGCTGCATTTAATAATAATAATTATTTTATTTTTAAATACCGCAGTCCCTCAAAGAGTTCAAAGAATTTACAGCCAAAGAGACCGCAATACAGACAGCGATATTACAGGAAGCATTCAGAAATACACCAGCAAAGATATAAAATCAAACAAATTTGTCAAAAAGATAAGTTTTACCTAATCTTCTGAAATTTGATAACATTTATTCCATTTACCTGCTTGAAATGATAGCGTCCTATCTAGGAAGCTCTTGTAGGTACGGCTGGTAGTGCCAGAGAGATCAAAATGGTCTAAGAGATAATTTGGAGCTGAACCAGTTAAAGTTATAAAGCAAAGACAGGTAAACTTGAAAATAAGTCTGGCTTCCACAGGTAACCCACTAAGGGTCTTTAACATAAGAACACAGGAATAGCCAGCCCAGTAGCCCGTTCTCACGGTGGCCAATCCAGGTCCCTAGTACCTGGCCAAAACCCAAAGAGTAGCAACATTCCATACAGAATCTCAAAGAATAGCAAGATTCCAGAATCCCAGAGAATAACAAGATTCTAATCTAGAACCCCAAAGAGTAACAACATTCCATGCTACCGATGCAGGGCAAGAGAGGCTTCCCCTATGTCTTTCTCAATAACAGATTATAAGAATGTAACAATATCCTTACTGGGTCAGGCCAATGGTCCATCCAGCCCAGTAGCTCGTTCTCACGGTGGCCAATCCAGGTCCCTAGTACCTGGCCAAAACCCAAGGAGTAGCAACATTCCAGAATCCCAAAGAGTCTAGAACCCCAAAGAGTGTCAAGATTCCAGACAGAATCTCAAAGAATAACAAGATTCCGGAACCCCAAATAGTAGCAACATTCCACGCTACTGATCCAGGGCAAGAAGAGGCTTCCCCCATGTCTTAATAACAGACTATGAACTTTTCCTCCAGGAATTTAACCAGCTACGCTATCCGCTGGATAAGCAGCTTAGAAACTGAAAAGATTCATGCATGGCAGGGACTGAACACACCCAAGCTTTGATGATCATATTTGCAATGGCTCATGCATAAAAATCCCAGCTGAACACTGAAAGGATGCAGCCCCCAGCTAGGTGGCCCTATGGAAACAGCGGGCAGACCACCACTTCCCCTTCGACGATACTCTGGACCCACAGAACGTAGACCTTGGCAAGCACAGCTCAAAACGTAGGGACATCAATGGCGTATTTTCCTACTGGACTGGCTGATACTGGTGCCCACTTTCAGCATGTTAAAAGGACAGGGGCCAGGTGCTAAGGAGACAGGATTGATTGAAACATATAAGTACATCACGGGACACATTGAGTCAGAGGGCACCCGCTGAAAATCAGGGGAGGGAAGTTTCATGGCGACTCCAGAGTGATGGATCATTGGAACAGACTCCCACTCCAGGTGATAACGGCCAGCAGCGTGACGGATTTTAAGAAAAAATGGGATACTCACGTGGGATCTTTAAGGGAGTAAATTCAGGGGGGGGATACTTGGAATGGGCAGACTTGGTGGGCTATAGCCCTTTACTGCCGCTTTTTTCTATGTTTCTATGTTTCTAGGATGTGGTGCGGTGGTTAAAGCTACGGCCTAAGCACCCCGGGGTTGTGGGTTCAAATCCACGCTGCTCCTTGTGACCTGAGCAAGTCACTTAATCCCCCCATTGTGAGCCCACCGGGACAGACAGGGAAAAATGCTTGAGAACCTGAATAAATTCATGGAAACCATTCTGAGGTCCCTTCAGAGAACAGTATAGAAAATTGACTAAATAAATAGTGTGAAGAGCTTCAGCCTCTGATAACCAGAGCTGATATTGTGACATCATAATGCCTCATTCCACCAATAAGAGCCAACCTCATCAGTGATGTCACAAGGGCTTGACTGCCCTTTAGTTGGTTCACTTTTGCTACATTTTGATTTCTAGAGTAGCACAGGGGTTAAAGATACAGCCTAGCATCTGAGGTTGTGGGTTCAAATCCAGGCTGCTCCTTGTGACCCTGGGCAAGTCACTTAATCCCCCCATTGCCCCAGGTACATTACATAGATTGTGAGCCCACCGGGACAGACAGGAAAAAATGTTTGAGTACCATAATAAATTCATGGAAACCGTTCTGAGCTTCCCTGTGAGAACCAGCACAGAAAAATGAAATAAATAAATAAATTTAAACCTTCCAACCCGCCAATTCTCTGTTGACAGAGAGTTTATTTTTCCAAGCTGGAAAGATGAACTGTCAAAGCTGAGATAATTGAAAGTGGTACAGGGGAACTTGAGAAGAGACAAGCAAGATCAGACTGGGCCAGCCTGTCACTTCCGCATCTGGAGTACTGCGTCCAATATTGGTCGCCGTACCTTAAGAAGGACATGGCGTTACTCGAGAGGGATCAGAGGAGAGCGACGCGTCTGATAAAGGGGATGGAAAACCTTTCATACGCTGAGAGATTGGAGAAACTGGTGCTCTTTTCCCTGGAGAAGAGGAGAGTTAGAGGGGATATGATAGAGACTTACAAGATCATGAAGGGCATAGAGAGAGTAGAGAGGGATATAAAGAGAGAGAGAAAGGGAGACAGAGAGATAGAAAAAAAGAGAGAGAGAAAGGGAGAGAGACAGAAATAGAGAGAGATAGATAGAGAGAGATTAGAGAAAATGGGTCTCTTTTCCCTGGAGAAGAGGAGACTTAGAGGGGATATGATAGAGACTTATAAGATCAGGAAGGAAATAGAGAGAGTAGAGAGGGACAGATTCTTCAAACTTTCAAAAAATAAAAGAACAAGAGGGCACTCGGAAAAGCTGATAGGGGACAGATTCAAAACGAATGCTAGGAAGTTCTTCTTTACCCAACGAGTGGTGGACACCTGGAATGCGCTTCCAGAGAGCGTAATAGGGCAGAGTACGGTACTGGGGTTCAAGAAAGGATTGGACAATTTCCTGCTGGAAAAGGGGATAGAGGGGTAGAGATAGAGGATTACTGCACAGGTCCTGGACCCATTGGGCCGCCGCGTGAGCGGACTGCTGGGCACGATGGATCTCGGGTCTGACCCAGCTGAGGCATTGCTTATGTTCTTATGTAATGTAATGTAATTTATTTCTTATATACAGCTAAACTCCGTTAGGATTCTAAGCGGTTTACAGAAAATAGACAATAGTGTGCATTAAAATTATAAGTAATATAGGTTTACAGAGAAATATACATTAAAGGATACAATAAAAATAAGATAAATAAATAAAGAATAGGTACTTAGAAATTCCCTTACTGTCCCGAAGGCTCACAATCTAACTGAAGTACCTGGAAAAATAACAATTAGTTGAGTAATAAAAGTAAGAAATAGAAATAGAAGAAAAAATAGGAAAATAAACATTCTAACAAGACTACATTGATCTAAGGACTTTGAAAGGTATGTTCACAGACTGCAAAGGGAAACCCCTTCCACTAGTAATCTGACATTTCATCTCTCTACTTACGACTCCACACAGGGAGACTCTTTCTTAGAGAAGCATCAGAAATGACCAGTGACGGGACGATGTGAATTCCACAGACAGATGGCATCCCCTTAGCAACATACAGTACGTTATCTTAGTAGGAAATAAATATTGTAAAACCCATTTGGCATTTCAGCTGGGAAAAAAAGCTACATGATGTGTATAATTCCATAATGGAAGAATGCCGTCACCCCAACAGGATGCCGGAGGGCTCCAAATTCTCCTCCTATTTAGACATGGGGTCACCGGCAGGAAGTGCAGTATTGTTCCGAAGGGAGCGGCCCTTTTGCTTCTGGATTTTCTCCAGTCGGAGCAGCCAGTTTGTAGTCTAGTTGTAGGGCCACGAGAAGAAACACATGGAGATGCCACCCATCCCAAGAGGCTTCCGGCAACCTAACCCGGGTGCAGGCACCACACTCCCTGCTCCCAGGGCCGGCTTAACCATCAGGCAACCACCAAGAGCAGCTGCAAAAGCAAAGCAATAGACGAGATGCGGATATACGCGGCCGATCCGACTCAATGGAGGTGGCCATATTGTCTTCTTAAGCTTCCTCTCGCTCACCTTCTCTGGATTCACCAAGAGATCCATTGGCGACCTCCCCGACGCAGCCGATGGATAGTTTTCCCACGCAACGGGATAGAGCATCACCTCCCGAAGATACTTCTTACCGTCATTTCCTCCTCAGGGGCCATTTGGAATTTTTCAGATAGCTCATTTACCTGAGTAAACAGCATTTATAAATAAAAGCCGGATGTCTCAATCCGTCCTCCTTTTTCTGGAACCATGTGGTAAACCCTTGCAGCACCGCTCGATGAAGTTACAGGAATTATTTTTTCACTCAAAGAAAAGTTAAGCTCTGAACCATGTTACTGGAGGATTTGGTAACAGCGGGTTAAGGCAGATGGGTTTACCAAAAAGTTTGGACAAATTCCTAGAAGCAAAGTCCTTAATCTGGAGCACTAGCAAGAAATGGTTTTTGCAGTGACCTGGATTGTGAAGACGGTCTCTTCTGGGCTAGATGGACCACTGAGTGTTCTTATGGATCATGGGCAGAAGACTCTAATTTGCAAACGATCATTGATAAATGAAACCCTGGCTATTTTCGTTTGCCAAGAATAGGAAATGACCGCCCTTCCTTTTAATGGGCCACTCTGAAAGACAGGGTTGATCCAGTTCTAAGTCTTCTCCACAGCTTGCATGGGCTTGTGCAGTCTTGCTTTCCTTAGAAAATGCGATGGAAAATCAGAACCACAAGTCCCTGCATGCAATGGGATAAATCAAGAACTGCATTAGCCCTGCCAGGTAAATCTACTTCCAGTGGGTAACCCTTTTTAAAACCAGGAAACCCACCTTATGCTTAGAAACTCTTTTTTTCTCTTAATAGGGGTTATTACCTCATGCCAGGTCAATCACATGAGCTAATTCAGTCCTAGGTCTGGCCCCCCCCCGGACTGAGATGGAAACCTTTGTTCTTAGGGAAAGCCCAGTTTGCTGGTTGCCACGAAAGCATTGGGCTATACAGAAAGTAACCAGGAAAGCGTCTGTCAGCACAAAATAAAAATTCTACTAGCGCCTTTGAGAACAGGTCTTTCCTGCCCCCAGGGGGGGGAAAAAAACAGCCCTCACCTGCCAGCACTGTTTCAGGAAAGGGCACCTGCTGGGACCTTGACAAGCCCATTCTCTGCCCAGCTTGCTGGCAAGTGGACAGGATTAAACATGACATCTAGGTCAATAAAAATCTGCCTCTGTACGCACTCCACCTGGCTAGGGCTGCTTAGAATCAGAGGTGAACTTTCTAGACTTTGGAGGCTAAGAAGCCACGGCTGAGATAGCCAGGGTTTCCGTTCGGAAGACATTTCTAATATTTTCCAGCGATCCGTTGTGCATGGAAGCTGCCAGGGACAGCGGGGGAAACTGAAGCTTTTGTTTAATCACTGCTTTTCCTGTGGATCTGATAACTACAGAAGTGGCAGGGGAGAGATTTCTTACTGCAGAGGGGGGGACCGCCGTGCCCTGCAGTTTAGGCAAATTTCAAACTACGACTCCCTGAGACAAATTCGCCACCGAGGATGTGTCTCGAAAGGTCATGTATGATGCTGATTGGTATACTGGCCCGATGTGAAGGATTGAGGCCTACAGCATAGCAGCCGGCTCTTTGGGTGCCAATAGGTGCTGAGCACCCCAAAAATTGACAAAGCTCCTTCACTGTGTCCAGGGAAGGGCAGTTTGCATTCTGTTTGCCACCCGTGGCCCAAAAGGAACCCAGTTTCTTATGCAAAGAGCGTGGTTCACTAACTTTTTCCCCATAAACAACATGAGACAAAATCTTCACTGCAGAGGCCAAAAAAGAGAAAAAGTCCTATAAGGCCTCTTCAGCCAACATTCCACATCTCCTAAGCGGTGGAGAAGATACTTTAAGAGGAAGACATGTAGGGCAATGCACCCACAACTCCTCCGGAACCATCAGGCAGGGCTAGGCATTGCCTGGGGCATCAGCTTCTAGCGGGCAGCTTCAATCATAACAAAACTTTTTGAGTCCTGACAGTTAGACAAGCTCCAAGAACCATCAGCAAAACAAAGTTTAATATTTTAAAAGTACCACGTCCAATTATGTGTTTTGATAAGACTTGTTGTAGGGTAATCATGATTGTAGAGTTTAATTATCGGGGTGGGGGGGGAATTGACTAGGGACCTGAAAATGAATTGGGGAAAGAGAATATAAGGTTTGCATAGGATGCCCAATACTCTTGCTCTGACCCTGATCCTCAGGGAAACCTGACCTTCAGAATCAAATCACCTATTTCCAGAGTCCCACACCCAGAAAAATTTCAGACACAGCCAGGACCTACACTGGGCTTCCTGCCACCCTAAACAAATAACTCTTTGCCGCACCCTTCTATGAATATTTCGTTGGTTTTTACCCCTGCCTGTGCTTTGCACTTTTTAAAATTCACCTTAGGACTTTGCAATGTGTCCAAATCGGCTGTACACGTTAATTATTAGGTTCATGCGCGTTAAATCCATCTTGCGTGCACAAAGATCCCGGCTAGCAAACCAAATGCCCAGCCCTGAGCTTTGCTTGCCAAGCGATGGTTGAAATGCTGCCCCAAAGATGTTCTCGTTCTGCCGGTTCCCAGAGCCAACCCTGCACCGGCACATACCAAAGAGAGCGACGGAGGAATAAAAAAAAAAGTCCCGTAGAAAACATAAATGGCCAGGGGGAAAATGATGTCACCGGAGCCCGCTCTGGGTCAACAATACAATTAATAGCCAGGGTGATGACATCATCCCCCCTGGCCGTCTCCCGCACAAACTGAACCGTATTGCTCGAAACTGAGCAAATGAAGAACAAGGGCCGTGGAATAATCCTGAAGAGGCTCAAACTGCTACACAACAGAAATCTTCATAGATGCACACACATCTCTCGTTTTTAAGTGATTTAAACATCTATTTGCAGATTAAGACTGAAATGTTGCCTACAGAGCTCTTTACACCTTGCACGCTGACATACGGCATTGAAAAACGTGACATTCTTGCAGGACCAGGGTTAACGTCCAGTTGCTCCATGCCATAGTGGGCTTAGAGGTCACTTTCCAAATTTAAGCCCCAGCATGTCTAATACCTAGCCCCTTAGTCTTTCTCCACCAGGGAGGGAGGAGTTAACTGCTTGAGGTGATCACCCCTCCCCCCCCCCAGGCGTAGACTCTGTGGTCTCAGCAATATTTGGGATTGCAAAGGACCGATATTTCGTTTGCACTCCTCTGGTCTCCCTCACCATATTCTCTCCCAACCCAGGACACTAAAATTCAAATAAAGTTCTAGATCCCTATGACTGTCCTGTTCCTCCCCCCCTCTCTCCCCCCCCCCACACACACACACACAATTGCCACAGTCTGGTGTTGTGTCAAGGAGTAAATTTCAGTCTTAGAAAAAACTGGAATCTCCAAAACTCTGGAGAACATGGACATCCTCTTTGATGTGACTGGATGTTATAAGAACATAGGAATAGCCTTACTGGGTCAGACCCATGGTCCATCAAGCCCAGTAGCTTGTTCTCACGGTGGCCAATCCAGGTCCCTAGTACCCAGCCAAAATCCAAAGAGTAGCACATTCCAGAATCTCAAAGAGTATCATGATTCCAGGCAGAATCTCAAAGAATAGCAAGATTCCAGAACCTCAAAGAGTAGCAACATTCCAGAACCCCAAAGAGTAACAAAAGATTCTAGAACCCCAAACAGTAGCAACATTCCAGAACCCCAAAGAGTAACAAAAGATTCTAGAACCCCAAAGAGTATCAAGATTCCAGGCAGAATCTCAAAAAATAGCAAGATTCCGGAACCCCAAAGAGTAACAAAAGATTCTAGAACCCCAAAGAGTATCAAGATTCCAGGCAGAATCTCAAAGAATAGCAACATCCCGGAACCCCAAAGAGTAGCAACATCCCAGAACCCCAAAGAGTAACAAAAGATTCTAGAACCCCAAAGAGTATCAAGATTCCAAGCAGAATCTCAAAGAATAGCAACATCCCGGAACCCCAAAGAGTAGCAACATCCCGGAACCCCAAAGAGTAACAAAAGATTCTAGAACCCCAAAGAGTATCAAGATTCCAAGCAGAATCTCAAAGAATAGCAAGATTCCAGAACCACAAAGAGTAGCAACATTCCAAAACCCCAAAGAGTATCAAGATTTCAGGCAGAATCTCAAAGAATAGCAAGATTCTGGAACCCCCAAAGAGTAGCAACATTCCAGAACCTCAAAGAATAGCAACTCTAAAATATTTGACTCTCTCTCCTTTAGAATCTATCTTTACATACGCTGATGACATTTTTATATTACTGGAAATTGATCCATTGCTTTCAAATTTGACTGGAGATATTAACTCTTATGTCTCTAGACTTCAAGAATGGGCTTCCTTAGTCCGTCTGAAATTGAATGCTTCTAAATTGGTCTCTTACGACACAATCTACTTCAGGTTATAGCATTGAAATCAGGAGACTCCTTAACAATTGAATTTTCATCTAGAATCCTTGGGTTTATTTTAGATTGTTCGAGATTTTTTTCATCAAAATTATTTTGCAGTTTTGGTTCAAGCGATTATTTTGGCACATCTGGGTTATGCAAATTCCCTGTATATTGGATTAACCAAATTTAATCAGAAGAGGCTACAACTTATTCAGAACACTGCGGCCAAATTAATTTTTGGAAGACATAAATATGATCATGCCTCTCCATTGTTGAGGTTACTTCATTGGCTTCCTGTTTACTGGCGAATTCAATTTAAGTGTGCCAATGTAATTTTTAAAATTTTACATGGAATTTTTTCATTCCTTTATTACCTCTATCATTTAATTCTCTTCGGATTTGCACTACCACGAATACACATAAATTTAAATTGCTTTTCCCTTCTGTTAAAGGGATTAAAATCCTTGGTAAATTCTCGCATTCCTTAGCCTATTCCTTGGTAAAAGTTTGGAACAATCTTCCCTCGATTATCAGAACGTCATTATCTCTATCACTTTTTAGGAAAAATCCGAAAACTTATCTCTTTCAGAGATTCTTAACTGAGGACTGATCTAATTTATTGAAAATTTTTCTATTACCTTCATTATTGTTTTCTATTATATTCTTTTAAATCTTTGTTATCCGGCTCGAGTCCTTGTTGGAATGATCTGGTATATAAAATAGAAATTAGATTAGATTAGAAGATTCTAGAACCCCCAAAGAGTAGCAACATTCCTTGCTACCGATCCAGGGCAAGCAGTGGCTTCCCCCATGTCTTTCTCAATAACAGACTATAAGAACAGCCTTACTGGGTCAGACCAATGGTCCATCAAGCCCAGTAGCCCATTCTCACAGTGGCCAATCCAGGTCCCTAGTACCTGGCCAAAACCCAAAGATGGTAACATTCCATGCTACCGATCCAGGGCAAGCAGCGGCTTCCCCCATGTCTTAACAACAGACTATGGACTTTTCCTCCAGGAATTTGTCACCTGCGGACTGGTGTGGCCTGGAAACATCATTCTTGACCTCGTCTTTGGACATGTTTTCCACAATCAGAAACCTATCAGTGTCTTGGATCTGGTTTCCGTGGTAACATATACAGGACCCCTCCCCCTCGCTGCTGGGATATTTGATCAGTCTTGTGTGCAGCTGGTAGCATCGCAGTGGAGTAACTCAATCCGCCAGAATCACTGGAGCCGTGCATGGATTTCCTCAAAGCGACTTCTGCAGGTTCCCACCCCAGTCCCATCCAGTCGACAGTTCCACCTAAGCAAGGATCAGCCTTTCTGCCGTCAGGTGCCAATAAAACCAACAGAGTTGAACGTCACAGGCTGGAAAACTCACTCCGCAGTGGGACAGAGGGAAGGAGAGATTTACCCCATTGCTGGAGAACATGATAAGACAGGAACAAAGTACTTCAACTCGCTATGTCACCAAAATCTCGTTCAGCTATAATTATGTAAGTCACATCATCTATACATATTCATAGATTGGACAGATTAGATGAGAGAGATTATGGATGGATTGACAAGAGCAGGTAGCAGGGGGGCGGGGCTAGGGTGTTACTGGGTGGGCCTGGGGGGCGGATCTAGGGGGGGGTCCGGATTTTCCGATTGGAAAATCTGGCAACTCTACTAAAATGGTCGGTGGTCTTCAACATAAGGCGTACAAAGACAGACAAAGATCTCAAGATGTAGACTTTGGAGGAAAGGTGGGAGAGGGGAGATATGACAGGGGTCTAGGTGGAATAAATGCGCATGATGCTAATCGCTTTCAGTTGAAAGGAAATTCGGGAATGAGGGGGCCTAGGATGAAGGTGAAGGAGGGTAGACTCAGAGGTAACCTGAGGAAATACTTTCTCACGGAAAGGGTGGTGAATTTGCGGGAGAGTTTCCTGGTGGAAGTGGTGCACAGGAAACCCATCTGAAGTCAAGAAAGCGTGGGACAACGACACAGGATCTTTAAAGGAGAGGAAGGAATAGCATATGGCATGGATAGGCAGACTAGATGGGCCATATGGTCTTCATCAGTCTTCTTTTTTTTTTCCAGGGTTTTCATCACACATGGAAGGATTCTTTACCACAAAACACACACACTGTATATAGATGAATACAGTATTATATCACACACAAAGGGATACATTATCATACAGTATCACACACCCTGTATATAGCAGAATAGAACATATCACATACGAAGGGATACTGTATCACACACACACACTCCGTAGCAGAGTACAATGTATCACACATGGAGGGATATATTATCACACATATACACACTGTATATAGTGGAATATAATGCATCAAAACACCCAGCCACAGAGGAACTATGCATTAATGATAGCATAGTGAGTACATACTAAGCATCCAGCGTCTCACACATGAGCCTGCAGAACGCAATGTACCCAGGAAGACCGAGTATCACGCTCTGGGAGGCCTGGCATGGGACCCTGCAGTGCTGGTGACTTGGGTTGGCCGGCATCTGCTAAGGATTGGGAAATAAGACTTCCAGGGAGCAGGAGAAGATCACGGATCACTTTACTCCCCGATGTAATAATAATCTGGAGCCTGATCTGCTCTGCCGACGCTGTCCGGGAAAAGATGCCAAGATGATATCACAGACTGGGAGAGAAAGTTCTGCAGAGACCTGAGCAGGGGAGGTGATGGAGGAAGGCTAGAAGCAAGGCTATCGGAGCACCTGCCGCTTGCCTGGCCCCCTGGATTTTATTTCTTCATGACGAGATCCCCCCGTGTGCAAAGGTTTGCTATCAGCTGTGGCTTTCTCTAGGCTCCTCTGCCTCTTGCGGGATGAAGCTCCTTCCCTCAATGATCATCTTCCTCACATCCCCCCCCCCCCCCCAGAGCCCAGTTCCTCCCAAAACAAAACTTCTAGATCCCAGTTGTCTCCAATGGCAGGTGCTCCAGTTTCTCCCAGTTCCAGAAGCACAGATTGAGCCGTTTCTACTATACAGCCTCTTTTCCCCACCTCCACCCCAACCCTACCAGCCCATCACTTGGCAGAGACATGGTTAAAAAGCCACCTACCCCCTTCTGCGAGTCCTGGCTGAGCCTGGGTAACTCAGTTCTTCACGACTTTCTCTCGTCTTTTCTGTCACTTTGGGAAAACGATCCGGCTCTCTTTTAGAACTCCTGGGAAAGAAAGATCCCACCCCCCCTCCCAATCCTGGGTTTTCTTCCCCTGCAGCTCCCTGGTCCTTGCGTTTGCAGCTGCCTCTCCTCTCTCTCTCCAACACACTCAAGCAAACCAGGAACCAGCAGCCTGGATCGTTAACTCTTTCTCCTCCCTCAGGCTTAACCCTGGAACAGCAAAGGGACTGTCCCATCTCTGCAGTTCCCTGAAGCCCTCCCTCAGAAAAACCTTTGGGGGTTGGTTTCAGTCTGTTGTTTTATTTTGGTTTTTTATAGAATAGGAAACTTTTTGTTTGAATGCATCAAAAACAATACAAGGCAAGTACTAGATTACTAAAAAAAAGTTGTATTATACAAGTAGTATTAAGACATTTGTATAAGGACCCTTCAGGGCAGGATTCCATCCTCCACTTCCACTTCCCTCTTCCCCCCAATAGACTTACATGTCTACCCTTTAGCCCCCCCCCAAAAAAAAACATTATCTTGGCATATCTTTTGAACTTCCATAGAACCTTCTCACACTGCTGGAAACTGTGACGAAGGGGGCATGAAAGGAGTTCAATTAAAAAAGAGGTAGAGAGAAAAATATTTATGTAATTTAAGAAAGCCTGGAATAAGCCCAGAGGATCCTTAGCTGTGGGGGAAGAGAGGGGTAAAGCCCGGGATAAGCACAGAGGATCTTTAGCTGTAGGGAAGTGAAGGGTTAATGCCTGGGCTAGGCACAGCAAAGCCAGACAGACTTGTAAGGTCTAACAACTCCAGCGTGTTGATGGTTTTATTGTCACATACCGTGAGCGGGGGAACGATGCAGCTTTGGAGGGAGGGGAAGGCATCTTGGTCAGCAATACACCACATATCATCCCCATCATGTCTGGCATGGGGGGGCGACGTCACACCCAGCATTTAAACATGGGTGACCGGAGCCTACGTAGAGTGGTGGGTGAGGCTCTGTCTGGTCCCCTTGTTGGGCTGTCATTTACTGGGTTGCTGTATTGATGGTTTTGGTGTGAATGGGAGAGGAGTTGATATTGGTGGGGTGCTTCCTGGAATTCAGGTATCCTTAATCCATCCTTGGGTGACATAGAGAGCAAAGGGAGCTTACGATCTGTACCAACCTCTGTTTCAATGACATCATACATACACCACTACTACATACCACTAGAGACATACGCAACGCTGTACATCAAACACAGAAGAGACGGTCCCTGCTCATAAGAGCTTACAATCTCGTCAAGACAGACAAACTGGACAAGAAGGTGCTCAGGTGGGGGGGAATTGCAGAGGGGATGAGAATGTGGGAACCAAAGCGAGGCTGAACCCCAAACCGATTGGCTCTTGTATTGCATGATGTCATTGGCGACGCCCACAAGCACAGGTGCCCTCAGGGCTCAAAGGGAGCAGCTTCAGGAATGATTCCAGAGAACAGCTGCCCCGCTCCCTGAATACCCTGCTATTTGGAAACCCCTGAGCCCCAGAAGAGTTTCTTTGCGACAGAAAACTGGGCACGTGTGATCGCAGGAAGGGTAGGAAACCCTGTTAAAAAAGCACAGAAAGAATATCATTCCATACTCCTTCGTTTAAGATTTATTCAGCGCTTTGATGAAGAGATTCACCCAACAGGTGCAGCGTGACATAAACAACTTATATTGTGCTAACAGAGTAATAACAATAGCCAAATGTAAGCAAAAACGTACAATCGATGAGGTAAACTTGGAGACAGGCAAAAGAAATCCTAGCAACAACAATGACAATACAGTCTCAGAAATACACACATTAAAACAACACAGCAGAACATTCATTTAACAGAAAAATTATGAATCTTATCAGACTACAAATAGTGCAATATAATAGGCAGCACAGTAGAACATCCATATAATAATGTCGATATGATACAATGTCAGCAAAGTACAAATGAAAACCTTAACAGGCAGCACAGTAGAACATCCATATAATAGTGTCGATATGATACAATGTCAGCAAAGTACAAATGAGACACCTTAATAGGCAGCACAGTAAAACATCCATATAATAATGTCGATATGATACAATGTCAGCAAAGTACAAATGAAAACCTTAACAGGCAGCACAGTAGAACATCCATATAATAGTGTCGATATGATACAATGTCAGCAAAGTACAAATGAGACACCTTAATAGGCAGCACAGTAAAACATCCATATAATAATGTCGATATGATACAATGTCAGCAAAGTACAAATGAAAACCTTAACAGGCAGCACAGTAGAACATCCATATAATAGTGTTGATATGATACAATGTCAGCAAAGTACAAATGAGACACCTTAATAGGCAGCACAGTAGAACATTCATATAATAATGTCGATATGATACAATGTCAGCAAAGTACAAATGAGACACCTTAATAGGCAGCACAGTAGAACATTCATATAATAATGTCGATATGATACAATGTCAGCAAAGTACAAATGAGACACCTTACTAGGCAGCACAGTAGAACATCCATATAATAATGTCGATATGATACAATGTCAGCAAAGTACAAATGAAAACCTTAACAGGCAACACAGTAGAACATCCATATAATAGTGTTGATATGATACAATGTCAGCAAAGTACAAATGAGACACCTTAATAGGCAACACAGTAGAACATTCATATAACATAGATATGATACAAAGTCAACACAATATAAATGAAACAACTTACTAGGCAGCACAGTAGAACATCCATATAATAATGTCGATATGATACAATGTCAGCAAAGTACAAATGAAAACCTTAACAGGCAACACAGTAGAACATCCATATAATAGTGTTGATATGATACAATGTCAGCAAAGTACAAATGAGACACCTTAATAGGCAGCACAGTAGAACATTCATATAACATAGATATGATAAAAAGTCAACACAATATAAATGAAACAACTTACTAGGCAGCACAGTAGAACATCCATATAATAATGTCGATATGATACAATGTCAGCAAAGTACAAATGAAACACCTTAATAGGCAGCACAGTAGAACATCCATATAATAATGTCGATATGATACAATGTCAGCAAAGTACAAATGAGACACCTTAATAGGCAGCACAGTAGAACATCCATATAATAATGTTGATATGATACAACTGATAGCCACGTGGCAGCAGAAGAAAACAGACCAGCTGTTCCCGAAGCAGAGCTGGCAGGAAGCCTCCAGAGAAGATTGGGGAGGGGGGAGATTAACAAATGGTGAGAGAAGGGGTGGGAGGTGGAATCAACTCCCCCCTCTTTTACAAAACCCTAGCGTGGTTTTTAGCGCTGGCCGTGGCTCTGGTGCTCATAGAATTCCTACGAGCGTCGGAGCTGTTACTACCATGGCCAGCGCTATAAACCGTACTACGGTTTTGTAATAATGAGGGGGGGGGAAGGGGAATGATGGAACTTTCTGATGGGAGAGGCAAGTAGGAATTGAGAGTAACTGGTTCCTTTTGTAATCTGCCTAGAACTGCAAGGTATTGGCGGAATAAAATGAACTAATATAACGTAACTGGGACGGGGGGTGTAAAGGCTGAGGGAGAGTTATAGGGGAGCAGATTGTGAGATCAACTCCCAGAGCTGCTCCCTGTGACCCTGCACAAGACACTCAATCTTCCAGTGCCCACTGCTTTGGATGTCAGCCCTGAAATGGTGAAGCTACAAAAAGGCGGCCTACAAGTCCACATTCCCTTTCATCAAGCCCAGAATCCTATTTCCAACAGTGGCCAACCCAGATCCCTGGCAGAAACCCAGAGTAGCAACGTTCCAGAGCTGAGATTGTGATGTCATAATGCCTCATTCCACCAATGCCTAAGAGCCAACCTCATCAGTGATGTCACAATGGCTTCATTATCCTATACTTGGCAAACATAAGAACTGACAGACTGAAGGTGGTGGAGCTGCTGCCTCTGTACACAGAGGTTGTGAGATCAACTCCCAGTGCTGCTCCCTATGACCCTGGGCGAGTCACTTAATCTTCCAGTGCCCACCGCTTTAAATGTCAACTCTGAATGCCAAAGCCACAAAAAGACAGCATACAAGTTCTCTTTCCCGTCCCCTTCTAGTGCAAGTGACACTTGCCTGAAATATAGTAATCAGTGCTTAAAACAGACACTATCACTATACAACAGTGCCATCTGGTGTTCAGGCTTAGTGATCACACTTGCAAAACTGCAGACCTCTACCACATGGCCCAGCCCAGGACTGTCACTACAATGACTGGAGAAGAGGAAGGAAATGTTTAAATAAGATCATTTAACCATGTTTTCATTAGTCCAATAAAAAATGTATCACTTGGATTCTTTTTGTTTTATTTCTATATTATCCATAAGATAGAGGAAATCCCATAGCTAGTTGTATGAAGGCTCATGGTTAGGGTTACCATATTTTGAAAAAGAAAACCCCAGATACATAACCCCGCCCCATTCTGCCTCCAGCTCCGCCCTCCAGCCCCATCCCCAGCAAGCCTCCTCTCTTCTACAAACAGCGTTGGCCGCATCCGGAGGGCTTGGAGCTTGCATGGATGTGTGTGATATCATGTGCACATACTCAGAGGCCCTCTAGATGTGGCCAGGAACTGATCGGAGCTTTTCAAAACTCAGACAAATGCCGGGTTTTAGAAAGCGTCTAAAAAGAGGACATGTCCAGGTTTCTTCGGACATCTGATAACCCTACTCATGGCAACAGGTTTCAGGCCCAGCACCGTTTGAGCTTAAAATGTAGGAAGGAAGAAGCAACTTTCTAGACACAGGGACACTAGAGGCTAACAGGGACTCGCAGCAGCCAATCAGTCAGCGGCCTCGAATGCAGCAGGGCAGGAAGATCGCTCCTGCTCCATGCACCAGCTAGCCACCAGGGGGCGGTGTGGTGGTCAATTTTGGCAGGCACATGAGGCAGAAGGGATTTCTCCTGTCCCACCCACTGCAAGGCCGCCAAGGAGTTAGGGGATGCACAGGGGAGATGGGAGGGGTTGCATGGGGGGGAGGGTTTTGTTTATTTGGCTGGGATGGGAGAAGGGGGATCCCTCATATCCCGGTCCACCACTGGACCACCGTATCCTGTGGAAGGCCATATGGAGGCCTACAAGGCATCAGGAGAGAGATGATACAGGGCAGTGAGGGAGCCTGGTAGGTCTTGAGGGGGCTGAGTACAGAGTCGGGCAGGGAGTGGGTACAGAGCTTGGCAGGGAGGGAAGGAGGCTGGGTGCAGAGCCTGGCAGGGCAGAGAGGGAAGGAGGCTGGGTGCAGAGCCTGGCATGGACAAGGGCTGGTTGCAGAGCCTGGCAGGGAGAGGGGCTGGGTGCAGATCCTGGCAGAGAAAGGCACTTGAATATTATGTTTGAGTTAATCATTTTTCCTCCTTTTTGGAGGGGGAATGGGGGTCTCGGCTTATATTCGAGTATATATGGTATATCAAAACACATCCCCTCTCCCTTTCCTGAAACACAAGGCCAGACCATTTCTCAGTGGGACACAAACAGGCACCTGAAATGGGGGAAAGGCTGCCTGGTCTCAAAAGCTCTCAAGCACGATTCTGGGCTCTGTAAATGTAAAAGTCCCTAAATGCTCAAAGCAGAAATTCTGAAAATCAAACCTTTAAAGTGGTTGAAAACACTAGATGGGTTTCAGTCACACATCTGAGCCTTTGCCTCCTTTTCAATTGTTCTCTCTCTACCGACTGTACGTTTGTAAAAATGGGCTCAAACGCATTCAGATTTCAAAACTGATTAAAAAAATGAAACTCCCCTTGTTTGAATTTTCCTCATGCAGTAGATCAAAGCTGTGTTTTGCAATTAAATCCCACAGCCGAGTACCTTCTCCCTACAAGGCCCGAGTTCTGGAATAGTTTTGCGATTCCCCATGAAATCAGAAACTTGCTTTCCGTAAACAGATACGAGGTGCGACAGTGCAGCCAAGGTAAACAGCCTATGTATAGAACAGAAAAGATGCCTCTGGCTGATTCATAAGCCTTTGGGACAAACATTCTTGGGAATTCACGTGAAATGAATCGTCCTACCGTGCTGGGAGACTAACACAGATTATTCAAAAGCTCTTGGCTTCTGCAGCTAAAATACATATAACATCTTCCCTGGTATTGTCACGTCACAATGCCTCATTCCACCAATAAGAACCAACCTCATCAGCGATGTCACAATGGCTTGATTGCCCTACACTTGGCTCACTTTTACTACATTTTAGAGAATGCCATGGGGACAAATTTGTCCCCGTCGGAACTGAATGAGTTTTGTCCCTGTAAGCTCTGCCTTACCTGCACAAGCCTCGAACACTTATGATTTTAAAGCGTTTGAGGCTTGTGCAGATGAAGGCGGGGCTTAGGCATTGGTGGAATGAGGCATTATGACATCACAGTCTGAGCTCTAGAATGTTGCTACTTATGAGGACGGAGCTCAGGCATTGGTGGAATGAGGCATTATGACATCACAATCTGAGCTCTAGAATGTTGCTACTTATGAGGACGGAGCTCAGGCATTGGTGGAACGAGGCATTATGACATCACAATTTGAGCTCTAGAATGTTGCTGCTTATGAGGACGGAGCTCAGGCATTGGTGGAACGAGGCATTATGACATCACAATTTGAGCTCTAGAATGTTGCTGCTTATGATTTGAAAGCACTTGAGGCTTGTGCAGATGAGGGCGGAGCTTGCAGGGATGGAAAAATGAGTTCGTGTGGGGATTGGGAAAAATTTGTCCCCGTGTCATTCTCTACTACGCATCCCCTTTTCAAAAGTCTCTGTACTCTCCCTGCTGTTTGCTTGATAACGGTGACGATAGTCAGCACAGCAAAACCCCTGTGGCTGGGAGTGCCTTCAACAAAAAGGAACATTAGAAGAAAACAACAATCAAGCATTTGTTTCTCTGCCGTTTATCTCATTTAGCCGCTCGCTAGACTAATCACCTTGATGTCCTGTGCTAAAGGGGAGAATAAGAATCTGCGACCCGGCCAGTCTTCAGAAAGAAAAGGACACCTTCCAGGAAACATTTTTGCTAATATAGTATGTACGGCAGAAGGGTTACTTCTCAAGCCCCAAAACGTTTGGACAACCCCAACCAGTGAAATCAACAACCGTTAGAGGACGGGAGGGGGGGGCAGAGAAACATAAAAAATTTCTTATCGTTTCACTCCACCCGGTTGCTTGCAGAACATTTACATGTGCTGAAATTTAGCAGCACTCCCTCTCGTCAAACAAAGGGCACAGTGTTAGGCTCATCTGATTCTTCCCTCCCCCTCCCCAGATCCAGAATAGGAGAGAAATAGCAGAAATCCCAGATGCTGAGGGCTCCGGGTAAGGAATGCCCGTCCGAGGCCCCCAAATAAAAAGTGCCAGACTGTAAACGCAAAGGCAACAGAGGAGTCTATAAAATTCGTCCGATCTAGTCTTGGCTTCCCAAGGGTGCCTTGTTACTTTACAAACAGGATGAGAAGTCCCAGCGAGCCTCGAAATGTCATTTAAGAACATAAGAAGTTGCCTCCACTGGGTCAGACCAGAGGTCCATCTCGCCCAGCGGTCCGCTCCCGCGGCGGCCCATCAGGTCTATGACCTGTGAAGTGGTTTCTGGTCTATGACCTACCTCTAGTTCTATCTGTACCCCTCAATCCCCTTATCCTCCAGGAACCTATCCAAACCTTCCTTGAACCCCTGTAAAGTGCTCTGGCCTATCACATCCTCCGGAAGCACGTTCCATGCGTCCACCACCCTCTGGGTAAAAAAGAACTTCCTAGCATTTGTTCTAAACCTGTCCCCTTTCAATTTCTCCGAGTGAGCCCCCACAGTTTGAAAAATCTGTCCTTATTCACCTTCTCAATGCCCTTTAGGATTTGAAGCGGGAAAATGGCTACAAA
Organism: Geotrypetes seraphini; assembly: GCF_902459505.1. Lineage (NCBI taxonomy): Eukaryota > Metazoa > Chordata > Amphibia > Gymnophiona > Dermophiidae > Geotrypetes > Geotrypetes seraphini. The sequence continues at coordinate 40,492,523 of NC_047099.1, forward strand.
CCTTTGTGCCACCGCTGGATCCCGAGGCACCTTCCAGTACTTTAAGATTTAAGGAATGGGGAGTCTACCTTGCTCGTAAATTGTCTTTCAATTTCCATATCACTTCTCTGGTTTAAAAAAAAAAAGAAAAAAAATCTCACTTCCTATTCTGGAAATTAAGAACAATCGAGCCACACTTTGATTTTCTCTCATTCAGATTGCTGCTACAGTCCCTCAATCTCAGTACACTGGATTACCGTAATATTCTCTCGCTGTCAATTTCTAAGAAAAATGGCAAAAAAATAGGCTGATCGTTCAAAATACTGCGATACGACCGATTTTCGGATTGAAAAGATCAGATCATGCGTCAGTCTGCAAGACATATAGACTGCATTGGTTGACAATAGAGGCTAGAATATTTTTCAGATTTGGTTGTGTATGTTTTAAGGCCTTGAAGGGACTTTTACCCCAGCTATCTTTTAGACTGCTTCAATTCTGCTTTTAGAAAACACTTGCGTGATACGACTTTTTGATTTTCCATCTGTAAAGAGATGTGTTTACAAATGATTTCTTAGTAAAACTTTGGTGTATGTGGGACAGACAAGTTAGTACTTCTATATCAATCTCAACCTCACTGAAAACCCATTTGTTTGGCTTAATTTATTACGATCATAGTTCTTATCTCTTAGCTGTTAACTGCAAGGTAGCTGCAGTATATAAGAATTTATGTAATGTTAAGTGACTTGTGCAAATACTGGACCTGAAAACGCCAAGGTGTGGCCACCACCTTTTCTCCAGTGCCAGCTCTACCCAGTCTGATCAGACAGGCCGGCTCCCGCTCGCTCCCTTCCTGACTCCATAAAACGTTCATCCTCGATACTTCCTGCGATAAAGTATTATGCAGATCCAAGTGGGCTGTTTAAACTGCATGAGGGGAGGGGAGGGAAGAGCAGAATGAGAAAGTCCCAAGTTTATAATGCCTATTGCATTGTCCCACCAGGTAACATGGTCCAGTGACAATAGCCGAGCCTGGGGCTCCTACCTTCACTGGGGGAGGGTGGGATTGGGTTATATAGCACCAAGTACAGGGAGGGCACAATAGAAACACCCCCCCTCCCCCCATTATTTTTAATGCCTGGAATGAGCCATTTCTGCTAAATTCCCAGGAAGGGGACTGGAAGACCAGCTTTAGTTTTTAATACAGATATTCCATAGAACTTATTCTTTTTACCTTGGATGAAAAACACCATCTCAGACATGAGCAGAGAGTACTGTGTGCTATGCAACTGGGTCCATCAAATACACCCTTAATGTCACTCATTTTTAAAGAGGAAGTGGGTTATCTTGTATTTCGTTTAGACGAAATTCTCCATGGAAACCTTAAGCCTCACAAGGAAGTGATTTACTCACGCTTTTTACTCAAAATGATTGTGCTGTAGCTGCTCCCGACACAGCTCATTGCCAGGGTGAAATGTGGTTCACGTCCTGTAGTTGGATATGCGTTTTTGCTTCTGGCAGTGCTCAAATCCAGGCTATAAGCCCACTTTTTCCATGTTGCTTTTAACTCCGAACCCCCACTCGCTTCTACAGCGCCCAAGCCTGAGAAACTCCCTGACCCCCCTGCTTTATTAGATTGTAAAGCAGAGACTGTCTCTTGAATGTTTAAATGTACCGCACTGTGTACATCTGGCAGTGCTACAGACCTTGTAAGTATGGTAATCCAAGTTTCCAAGTTTATTAGTTCTTAATATCCCGACCATCAAACAAATATCTGGCCGGTTAACAATAAAACTAAATAAGAGATTAATAATAGTAACGAGAAATTAAAGATTGTAGAAAGTGCGTAGGAATATCTGAATTGAACATAAATGACAAAGACTAGACAAACTAGAAAGTGAGGGTAGTGGGGGAGGAATGGGAAAAAGTTACATTGTTTAGATGAAATGGAGAACGTGGGGAGGGGATAAAACATAAGGGTGAGGGCATGTTGTGGTTATATAGACTTGCTTGAAGAAAATGAGAAGAAGAGAAAAAAAAGAAACATGGAGAGGATGAAAAAAAAAAAGAATCTAGGTTTGGTTGAATGCGTCCCGAAATAAAAAAAAGTCTTTAGGTTAGTCTTGAATTTGGCTGATTGTAGTTCGTCGCTGAGGTATTGTGGCAGAGAGTTCCATAATGTAGGGGCAGTTACTGCAAAGTTTGTTTTACGTGTATAATAGAAATCTTTTAGAGACGGTATGAATAGAAGTTTTTGGTCAGATGATCTTAATGTGCGAGGAGAACTTTGTGGTATAAGGAGTTTATCAAGAAATAAAGGTTGGTGAGAGAGTTTGATTTTAAAAGAAAGTAAAATGATTTTATAGGTGATGCGATGGAAGATAGGGAGCCAATGAGCTTCTTTTATATCTGTATGACTATGCCACCTTGTGGACAAAAGGTGTAAAACCAATACAGCCAAAACCAGCAGCAGACATCCATTCCGAGCTGACCGTGTCTCCCCATAAGTCAGGCTCTAGTCTGTCTGTAGTGCTGTGCATGGCGCTGTGCCATGCCATGCTTATTTTCAGAAACATCCAAGCACTGGTTTCCTCCACGATGCTTTCTTCTGCTTTCACACAATGGTCCTTGGCCATTCCGGCTCTCCCCCACCAATGTCACACACTGTCCTAGAGCTGGCAACATGATCGAAGCCAGGAATGTCTCAGCCCAGCCACCCATAGGCCCCCAGCTCCCTTCCTAACAAGCTGCAATTCACCACAACAGCAATGTGAAAATTACTTCGCTTGAGGTTGTAGAAACGCAGCAAGACAATTCTGACTAAAATATTTTCCAGGTACACCCTTTCAAACATGAATGAACTATTATTGTCTCTGGAATCTGGAGCTCGATTAGCACCAAGAACTGCCTTGAAGAATGTAGCACTTACTCTTAAAAGGATAAAGGATTTCGCCGATACCCTTCTGGGTAATAAGCGCACACAGCTCATTTACAAGGTCTATTTAAAATCATTTTACTACATCCGTGAAAGCTAACCCCTACTTCTTACACAATGTGTAATTCTCTCGAAGAAGGAGAGCGAGACAATTTTACAATTCCTTTTATTGCAAAACCCTATCCCCGCCCACAGTTAAACAATCAGAAGAGTCAAAACAACATCTGCATCTCTCGTTATAAAGTGGTGATAAAACCTTTTGTGCCACATAAAAGAGGGGACGTGGATTACGGTACCCCCCAGCCAAGTCTTCTGCCGGAAGAAATGTGCACACGGGGGCGAGGCAGCTCTTGTTGGAAAAAGCCACATTTTTGCGAAAATTTGGTTCTTGTCATTCCTTCCTCAGCTGTAGCCCAGAGTTTCACCATGGATTCCAAAATATCCAGCATCCTCTGACGGTTCGCTTTTAGATCTATTAACTTTGCTCTTATGAGATTTGAGTTCTTTTCCAACAAAAAAAAAAAAAGAGCAAATTACTTTTGAGAAGTTCAATTATAAAATGGTGAAATTCACTCTTAAAAAAGGCTTTTCCTACTGTGCTTCTATTGGAAAAATGCTTAGTACAGCAGGGTACTTGTTTCAGGAGCAGACAGGGATAATCACTGATTTCTGGGAAGAGGGGGGCTCTCTTTTTGTTCCTTTTGGACTCTGGTTCTGTTGCATTAAGTTCTTTGGGGGCAGTTTGCAGCCGTTCAGTTCTTCTTGGACTTTGGAGTATCGTATTTTCTCTTACTGGAATACCACAGCAGCAGGGGTATTCCGATGGAAGGCAGGGTCATGACACCAAAAGCCGCCCAGTCGAGCTGTGAAGGAGAGACAAAAGGATTGATCAGTGTGTCTGCCTCTCTCATAAGCCAGTGGAAATTTTCCAGAGTCCCTCTGTTCTGGAGCCGAGCACCATGCATGTAAGACTGAAGTAAGAATTTAGTTCTTAAAGAAAAAACCCTCTTAAGAAACACGCAAGAAACCCTTAACAAGGTAAAGTGAGAAAAGTTCCCCCTGCGGCTTCCTTCTCTACCTCCACAAATATTGCTAGGCTTGATCTTGATTTGATCTTAAGTAAAATACTTTCAAAGACACTCAATGAAGTTACAGGGAAATACTTTTCCTCCAGGAATTTGTCCAAACCTTTCTTAAAACCGGCTATGCTATCCACTCTTACCACAACCTCTGGCAATGCGTTCCAGAGCTTAACTATTCTCTGAGTGAAAAAATATTTCCTCCTATTGGTTTTAAAAGTCCATAGTCTGTTACTGAGAAAGACATGGGGGAAGCCACTGCTTGCCCTGGATCGGGTAGCATGGAATGTTGCTACTCCTTGGGTTTTGGCCAGGTACTAGGGACCTGGATTGGCCAGCTTGAGACTGGACTACTGGGAGAGATGGACCAGTAAGGCTATTCTTATGTTCTTTATCTTCTTATGATGTATTAAAACATTTTTTTTTCAAACAGGCTAACTCGATTCTGAAGGAAGCAGAAGTGGCATAGGGCAGGTATTACCATAGATGGAACAGCTTAAGCTAATAGCACACCTTAGCAAAAGGAGATCTAAATGTTTACACAGAGCCCAGTGGATTGGGCTTCCACACATCCACTCGCTTTCTGGAATAGGGGGGGAAGGAGAGGGGGGGTCACTCATCTGAATGCCATCAAGGAGAACAATAGAAGGCACAAAGGTTAGCAGTTTTATTATCTTTTCTTCTTTATAATTGCCTGTATAGAATGGCAAGAGCTACGCAATACAATAAGCATTTAATAAGTTTAAAAAAAAAAATAAAAAAAATCCCACACACTTTTCAATTGATATATTTTTTTTTCATGCTGTCTATACACTCTGCAGTTTCATAGCTGATCCAAAGCCATCTCCCCACCCCCCGTGTCACTGGCCCAATGCATGCCACTTTGGAAGATATTTAGCCCAAAAGGCAGGGAATAAATTATAATCAAATTAAAAAAAAAAAAAAAAAAAAAGAGCAACTTAAAACCTTTACCGGACCTGTTACTGGGCCTAATCATTTTTACCCGCGTCAATGATTACCTGGCTGCCTGCATATTTATTTAGGGGCCAGATGAAGCTTTAGTTGCATAAGGACCAGATTTCGTGTAATCGTGAAGAAGGTTAACACAGTCACATTCGACAGCTCAGTCTTAATTCCTACAACTGCTCTTAACAGCCTTGGGTAATTTGTGCAGGCTGGATTCTTGATTATTAATTGTTGTCCTTTCAAGTAGAAAAGAACCCCAAAGGGCTTTCTGAGTCAACGGGCACCGTAGCTAATTCTCCTCAATAGGTAATTCAATTTTACAACACAGAGCCTGACGTCTCACGGTACTTACGAAATGAGGGGAGAAGCGCCTGTCAAACTCTCTCTGGGCTAGGATCCCTCCTTGGCCGGGAGCACTGCTGTATCCGACCTGTGATCAAACCAAGAGACATTTCTTGCGTAAAGCAACTGGGCTTCCCAAGGCAGGGGAAAACATTTAAAATTTGAACAAAAGAAAATCTGGTTAAGTTGGATCGAGAACTAGAGAATGACATGGGTTTTTTTCCCTGTCTCTGCCCCGTTCCTGCAAAGCTCCGTCCTCATCTGCACAGTCCTCAAACACTTTAAAATCACTTCCAGATAAATTTGACCAATCTTAACATTCTATTGTAACTTCAAAAAGCTTTCTGTTATATCGCTGAACATTTGTATACAGTCTCTTCCTCTGCAAACCGCTTTGAACTGTTTGTGGTATAGCGGTATTTAAAAATAAAATTATTATTATTATTATAAGTGTTCAAGGCTTGGACAGTTAAGGTAGAGCTTAAAGGAATCGGGCAGGGACAGCGGCAAAACGCCTTGGGGAAGGGACAGGAAAATTGAGTTCCTGCGGAGACAGAGAAAAATTTGTCCCCATGTGGTTGGATGGGCTGGAGTGAGCTTGGACGGCGACTTCAGCATTTGGAACCTAGGGCAATACCAGGTGGACTTTACAGTCTACGACCAAAAAATATCAAAGAAGAGACGAGTTAATTTAATTGTGTATTTTTAATGGGCAGACTGGATGGACCGTTCCGGTCTTTATCTGCCGTCATTTACTATGTTACTATGTCATTCTCTATCGGGAACCAACCCACTTGTCTATCAGAATCATGCAAGAGAACGGGGGTCAGTTCCCGAGGCCACTTCACAGGGAGAGAAGAAAAAAACACAGCGGACGTCAACCTTAGTTTTTTTTTTCCAGTTAGCAGTAACACGGCTCTCTGTTGCTAAACTGTACCAAGTTACAGCCACTTACCACCACTTGCCCTCCCTCCTGCGCCAGGTATGTAACGGTGGCCGAAGTGAAGTTGAAGTAGCCTGCTTTCAGGGGTCTTAGCACCACCGTGTGCGACACATTGCTGGCACTGAAGGGCGTAGGATTAAGGAACCAACAGTACAGAGAAGAGCGACTAAAATAGTTAAGGGGTTGGAGGAGTTGCCATATAGTGAGAGATTAGAGAAACTGGGCCTCTTCTCCCTTGAAAAGAGGAGACTGAGAGGAGACATGATCGAAACATTCAAGATAATGAAGGGAACAGACTTAGTAGATAAAGACAGGTTGTTCACCCTCTCCAAGGTAGAGAGAACGAGAGGGCACTCTCTAAAGCTGAAAGGGGATAGATTCCGTATAAACGTAAGGAAGTTCTTCTTCACCCAGAGTGGAGGAGAACTGGAACGCTCTTCCGGAGTCTGTTATAAGGGAAAACACACTCTGGGGATTCCAGACAAGATTGGACAAGTTCCTGCTGAACCAGAACGAACGCAGGTAGGGCTGATCTCGGTTAGGGCACAGGTCTTTGACCTGGAGGCCGCCGCATGAGCGGATTGCTGGTCTGACCCAGCAGCGGCAATTCTTATGTTCTTATCATTAGATTGTAGGTATTGCACAGGTGCTTATGAAAAGCTATAACACATCAAACAGGGCAGGAGTGCCCACAGCATAAATCAAGGACAGAGCCTTGGAGTGGGATGGAGACCATTAAAAACCAGGACACAATAATTTTATCTAGAGTCACAGCCGTATATTGACTCGACTCCAATTGTTTCCTGCCATACCTGTTTGATATCTGAACTCAGTCTGTGCATTGTTTTTCTTTCTGTTTGGGGGTTGGGAGGGGGGTCTTTCTGTTGAGGAGGGGAGGTTTGCTGTTGGTAGTAGCCTTGGAGGATATAAGAGTTCAGTCCTCCATGGTGGATTGATTCTATTGTAAACACTGTATTGCGCTTTTGTCTTTTTTGAAGTTGTATCTGTTTAATAAAAGAAGATTTACACACAAAAAAACAAGGGGATATATCTGGTTAAATATCTTGCATCAACAAAATTACTTTCCTGTACTTTTTCCCATATGTTCATATCAGCTAATCTAATCCTTAGGTTTGTATACCGCATCATCTCCACGTTCGTAGAGCTCGACGCGGTTTAGTTGGAAGAGTAGCCTACAGGTTATTGTAGTTGGCCGAGAACCAGAGAAGCTCAGTTCAAATCCCACTGTCACTCCTTGTGATTTTGGGCAAGTCCAGTAAGCCCTCTGGGTGGGACCAAGAGAACGTAACTCACCTTGAGCTACGACAGTCCATTCGATTCTAGAAATCTCACTATCCCCCTATCCCACAATTTAGACTTTTTTTTATAACAGAGGTCGCGGTATGATAATTCTGTTTCCACAATTAAAAACATATGATTTTAGAGCTCTGTAGTTAGTTCAGAATAAGAGAAAAAAGGTTTTGATGTAGTCTTTAAAAAAAAAATAAAATAATAATAATAATATATAAAATTGGCTCTGGTTTCAAAAAGCTCAAGGATACGGTGCAATCCTATCCCACTTCACGTTCAACATGCCGGAGACGATCCCAAAGTCTTCTGGAGGGAAAGAGTCATCGGATAACTCCACCTCTAAAGCAGCACTGAAAGAGAGAAAAAAATCTCTAAGCACACAGAAATGCAAGAATGGATACTTTAAGGAACGAGTAAGGAATAGCAATCATGCAAGAAAATAGGAGGAAGGAAATGGAGGGAAGACAGGTCAGTTGAAGATTGCAAAGTGTTCCTGCATACACAGTTGAGCACATACAGAGCAAGCGACCACACTTGTCAAAGCAGAGCTGGTTGTTTTAATGGTTGAGTTTTATGCAGGTTAGTAAAAAAAAACTTTCACATGAACATAAGAACATAAGCAGTGCCTCTGCCGGGTCAGACCATAGGTCCATCCTGCCCGGCAGTCTGCTCCCGCGGCGGCCCAGACTGGTCACGACCTGTCTGTATCACCAGAAGAGGCTCCCTTGCCACCTTGGTTTCTCATTTAAGTCCTGTCTTCCTATCGAAGTCCTAACCTTCCGGTCTTGCACATGCACGACCTGGTTTGGTTTCTATACTCATTACTTGGTTAGCTTTTTATACTTGTGTCTCTGGAAATAGAGATGTTTATGTAAGCCATTTTAGAAACATAAGCAAAGCTGCTACCGACTACCAAGTCCCATATCCCTTTCCAGTTTTGCTTTCGGAAAGGGAAGAGACAACCATTCCGGGAATCCCTCCAGAGGAGCATTGAATAATAGGAACACTTTTCTGAACCTAAGATATCTCAGACAGTTGCAAAGCCACATGGAGGGCCTGGGCCCCCTTACCTTTTGCTGGGGACTCTTCTGCTTTCACGGCTGGTGGGGTTGTCAAGCCCTGCCAGCTGAAGAGGTCACCTTCCTAAGCCACGCCTACAGCGGCATTTAATTCATGCAAGCATGCTAATGCTGGCTCTCTTGCACATGCTCGGGTCAGGTCTGAGCAGGTACAGGAGGGCCAGCACTAGCAGTCAAAGTATTAAGTGCTGTAGCAGGCATGACCCAGGCAGGAGATATCTTTGGCTAGCGATACGTGACATCTTCACCGGCAAAGGTGGCGGGCAGCAGGGTGGCTGGGGAAGAGTATCAGGACTCTCCAGTCCACTTTTTAGAAACCCCCCAAAACAGACTGCTATGCCCCCTGGTCCAGGTAGCTGTTCACTCTCCTTCTGAAATGGGGAACGAACATCTAGGTTTTGGGGATCATACCAAGCCCGCCCAAAACACACCCCATTGGCACATGGACACTCTTCAAGCTTAGTCGTTCTTATCCCAGCTTTGTATTATTGGGACATTTCTGCATTGTGAGGGCTTATGGATGTCTAAAACAAGATTAGTTCTTCTAATATAAACTCCTTTTACCTCCCATAACCTCAGGAATCCACTTGATTGCAAGCTCTCCAGGAAAGGGACATACTATAACGATTGCACAGCACAGGATTGATATAAAAATACATTTTATGACGTTTTCTAAGGCTTCCACGGCTGGCGTCATGATTGTTGCAGTTTTCCGGATCTCGCCATCTGAGCAGGTAGAACCGACATTTCAGCCATCATGCTGCGAGGTCTGCAGTTTGTCTTTATATATACAGTGGGTCTTCAAACCTGACTGGCTGGGGCTTGAGGTGATTAAGGGAAAAATGCTCAAGTAATAAATTCATGTAAACCATTCTGAGCTTCCTCGGGAGAACAGTATAGAAAATTGAATCCAATCCAAACCTTGGTTTTATATCCCAATTCATCCCTTACAAAAAGGGCTCGACTCGGTTAACAAAATTTCCTAAATTCAGCTAGAGAATGAGATCATTCTACTCCAGAATTATCTTAGAACAGAAGATCGACCAGAGATTTTTGAAATAGAAAGCTGACGACAAATCAAAGTGGAGAAGAATAGTATAACGTCCCTGAGATAATGGCATAGGTTTCGTTCAAACTTTAGTACCGAGACAGTGCTGATTTCATTAATGTCGAAGGTTCATCCAAATATTCTGAAAGTTGACGAGAGACAACAGACTCAATCATCTTGGTTAATATTGGTATGTTTGCTGTAAATAAGGTGGTAAAGTCCATTGGTTACAAATTTGAAATTTGGCACGAAAGAGGCTGGAAATGAAATGGGATCAACGGACTTTCCTCCCTTGATCACCTCAAGCCCCAGCCAATCAGGTTTGAGGACCCACTATATGTAAAGACTAACTGCAGACCTCATAGCATACCCTGAAGAAAGCCACAGACATGGCGAGACCCAAAAAACTGCAACAATCAAGTTTCAATGATGACGATGAAACATGGGAAACTTTTCAAAGTATAAGGTCCATTGCGATAGCTTGTTGGAAACTGATATGAGAAGCTAAAAATTATACATACTTTCATTCTGTACGGCTCTTGGAAAATGAGTCAGTTTTCCAAACCGTTTACGGTTTCTTTTAGCTCTTGATCATAAGTAATCTAAGCACCACCACCTGTGTCACGGTCCACCAGACCACTGGATTACCTGGAGCCCACATTATAAATGTTATATTGCAGGGTTAGATCCTTCCCTTCCACGGCATATCTGTTCAGCAAGGACTTGGAGGCCAGCAGCCTTGCCCCCTCTTCACCGTGGGCCACAGTGCATAAGGCAATCACGGCAAAAATTAGTATCTTCATCTGAGAGGGAGAAAAATCTGGCATTAGTGTTTGTGCTCCTGTACTATGGTGCAGCTCTTGTTACAATCCAATGAGGGGAGGGGTCACATCAGCCAAAGCTAATAGAACGTGATGAACAGCTAAGTTAAATTCAAGTACTGAACATGTTACACTTAATACATGTTAAACTTAATCTAGACCTGTAAAGCTCAATCCTCCAAGCTACCAAGTCAGCACAGCCTAAAAAATATCTCTCTGCAGATCAGGGCTGCCAATTCACAATAAATTTATTGGCGATCAACAGAAATGCATACAAAGTGGTAAGCTGGAAAATGTCCTGAGTGACGGGGCCTGCGTCTTCAGAGAGCAGCAGCCAAGCTTGGACCTGTCTCTAGTGCAGCAGGCTTAGAATCTTCAAGAATGCAGCACTCTGCCACTGCATGTGCGATTCCAGCGTTTTGCATCCACCTGCCTGCACTGGATGGCTGCAATACATGAGGCAAGTGGCTCAGCTGCAACATCTAAAGCAGTGTATCGCAAACTGTGCACCTCCTGAAATTTCAGGTGTGCCGCGAGACGGTGGGGAGGAGAGGCACTGGCTGAATGACTACAGGACGTGCCTCTTGAGGTGAGAAGCACATCCTGTAGACAATCAGCCAGTGCCAGTGCTGAACAGGGCTAGTCTCAGTTAGGGCGCTGGTCTTTAACCAGAGGGGCGCCGCGGTAGCAGACTGTTGGGTATGAAGGACCACTGGTCTGACCTAGCAGCGGCAGTTCTTATGTTCTCTCCTTGCGACTTCCTGCCAGCACCCCCTATTGGCGGCTCAGGGCACGTCTATTGGTCCTTAGCGCATGCGCAACATCACGCATGCACGTGATATCATCGAATCGACGTCACGCACTTCCGGGATGCCTCGAACCGTAGCCACTACATTTAGTGTGCCACAGCTCGACAAAGTTTGCAAGACACTGATTTAAAGAGACACAATTTCCCAGCAGAACATTCTCTCTAAAGCAGTGAGAATTTTCAAAACTTGTGAGCTCCTTGACTGCTGACCTAATGCATCAAGATATCAGCAAACAGCATGAATTTTAAAAAAGGCACATTCTGAGGAGAAATGCAAGAGCCCACCCCATCTGCCACCAAAGTGCGAATGAGGCAGCTCACACGAACTTGAAGTGCTGATCAAGACAGTAAGTTAGGGAAAGGGAGACTAGCACAGCACGTAACATTTTTGGCAGGTCCATCTCAGTCAAAGAGCAGCAAAAGCTTTACAATGTGCTGGCACAGGGAGGAAAAGAAATGGTCTGTAAGGATGAGTAAAAAAAAGATAAAAGCTGAAGTTAAAAAGTTCCCAGGTAGTGGGTGGGGGTAAGCGGAGAATGCCATCTTCCCCTGAAAGGGGCTGTAATTTTCTTGAAATGACCAGAATCTCTTCCTTTTGTCATCCGCCTAGAACCGCAAGGTATTGGCGGAATAAAAGAAAGTAATGTAAAAGGCTGAAATCCTTGGCTGAGGCCCACTGCCTTCACTTCTTAGGCCTTTTTGCCTAGATTGTGTCTGACCGCTCAGGTACGGCGCAGAGACCACACGAGAGCGCCCCAGTCTGAAATGACTATTGGGCTCGGTTTCGACCCAGCTGGAGATGAGAGCCACCTCGAGGACCTCACCCGCATCCTTTGGGTTGAAACGCGTCCCAGAGACTCCTGATGCAGGCAGAGGGTACCTTGCCACGCACGAGAGACGAGTCTCCCGAGTTGGCAATCCTGCTGCCGTCCCAATGCGACCTATTTCAATGGTCACCAGCAGAGGGGGCTGCTTGCATTGCTGCCTCAAAGCGCGCCCTGTTGGCTTACGTGTCCTTCCAGGACCACACAAGTCTGTCCTGACAGCGCTGCGAGAGGCCCAGGAACCCCCTCTTGTGTCTAAAGCTCAGAGAGCGCAAATGAGTCCCTGGAAATGATGCCAATTTAGGGAGCTGCCTCTTCCCCGCCCCCACCTAAGGCTACTGACACTACCTGAAAGGGCTGAGGGTCTCCACCCAGGCTGGGGATTGGGGAAAGGATGCTTTGCCCACCCCCCTGGGGGAGGGGGGGCACCTTTCCCTTCCAGAGACCCCCCCAGTCCTCCCACTTACCTCTCCCAGCGCTTCCTCCCGGGCAGAAACCTCTCCGCGCATGCGCCCTGAAAAGCCTGGCGAGAGCCGATGACGCGTGGCCCAGCTGCGCGCGCGGGGCGGGGGCGAGAGGGCCGCGTGCGCTCCGTCAGCCCAACGGGGACGCTGAAAAGGTTGTCGCTCTCGCTCTTCTTCTTTTTGAATGCTCTACATTGACGGAGCGGGAGCGCTGGGGGCCGGCGCTACCCCTCGGGTTACCGGACCACCTTCGGGAAAAGCTTGCCGTCGAAGCGCTTGGGCGCGAGGTGATGACGTCACGGCGTCTCGTACGCATGACGTCACGGCGTCGCACTCCCGCCCGGGAGAGATGGGGCAGAACCGGGGCTTGATGGGTGGGCAGGTCTAGGGGCCATATTTTCCAGACAGAAAATCTGGTAACTCTATCTACCCCCGCCCTAGCACAAAAGCCCCCCACCCTGGCCACCCCGGAGTCGGGTATGAGGGTTACTAGATTTTACTATTGTAAAATCTGGACCCATGGCTCCGCCCAGTTCCACTCAGCCCCGCCCCACTCCACCCATCACACCCCATTCCGCCGCCACCCCACCCCCCCCAACCTGTTCTCGTGCTCAGAGCCACTTCGAACAGAGACGTGCACAAGTGACGCGGTCCCGAGGTGGAAACTTTATAAAAACCCGCACAAAAAAACAGGTTCAATTCCCCAGTTTGTGCGCCCCAATACCACGAAGAAGTTATTGCAATCTTCTTACTATACCTACAGTCAGTGGCGTAGTAAAGATGAGTGGTGCCCTTCCCCCATACCTTTTAAACTTCTCCCGCGTGAGCAGCATGCTGCCCACGTTGGCGTCGGTTCCCTTTGATGTCATTTCCTAGGCCCAGGTCCCCGAAGTGACGTCAGAGAGAGCGCCAAAAAGGTACGGGGAAGGCAAGGGGCATGTGCGGCAAAGAATATCCAGAAGGGAGATAAATCCTTCTTCAGGTATATTAGTGACAGGAAAAAGAACTCAGGCGGGATAGTACGACTCAGAAAACCAGACGGAGACCATGTGGAGACGGACTCGGAAAAGGCCCAACTGTTAAATGAATACTTCTGTTCAGTCTTCACCCGCGAGGTGCCGGGAATCGGCCCTCAACCACATACAAGGATTAAATCAGTAGACCCGTTTAGTAATTTCAAATTTACACCCAGCAGCGTCTACTGCGAGCTGTCAAAAATCAAGGTCAACAAGGCAATGGGGCCTGACAACCTACACCCTAGGGTACTCAGGGAGTTGGGAGATGTCTTGGCGGAACCACTATCCGCGCTCTTTAATCTCTCCCTTAGTACAGGTAACGTCCCGATGGACTGGAAGACGGCTAACGTCATTCCACTACACAAGAAAGGCTCCAGGGTGGATATGGCAAACTACAGACCAGTGAGTCTCACTTCAATAGTGAGCAAACTAATGGAAACCCTAATCAAACACCAAATGGATAGGATCATGGACGAGGAGAATCTGCGGGATCCCCGCCAACATGGATTTACTAAGGGGAGATCGTGCCAATCCAACCTGATCGGCTTCTTTGACTGGGTGACGAGGAAGCTGGATGTTGGTGAGTCCCTGGACATCGTCTATCTGGATTTCAGCAAAGCATTTGATAGCGTGCCACACCGCAGGTTGCTGAACAAGATGAGTTCTTTAGGTTTGGGCGACACTTTAACAAAATGGGTTGGGAACTGGCTTGGAGGTAGGCTTCAGAGGGTGATGGTGAATGGCACTCCCTCCGAGATGTCGGAGGTGATAAGTGGAGTGCCACAGGGCTCCGTCCTAGGCCCGATCTTGTTCAACATCTATATAAGAGATCTGACAGAAGGGCTTCGAGGTAAAATAACATTGTTTGCCGATGATGCCAAACTGTGCAATGTAGTGAGCAAAAGCACAACAGACAAAAAAGCAATGACAGACGATATGGTGCATGACTTACTTCTGCTGGAGCACTGGTCTAGGTCCTGGCAACTCAGTTTCAATGCCAAAAAATGCAAAGTCATGCACCTGGGAAGCCAGAATCCATGCAAGATCTACACCCTAAATGGCGAGATCCTGACAAGAACTGTAGCAGAAAGAGACTTGGGAGTGATTGTCAGGGAAGACATGAAGTCGGCAAACCAAGTGGAGCAAGCTTCATCCAAAGCAAGGCAAATCATAGGTTGCATACGCAGGAGTTTCATCAGCCGTAAACCTGAAGTCATTATGCCACTATATAGATCCATGGTGAGACCGCACCTGGAGTACTGTGTGCAATTCTGGAGGCCGCATTACCGCAAGGATGTGCTGAGACTGGAGTCGGTCCAGAGAATGGCCACCAGGATGGTCTCGGGACTCAGGGAGCTCCCGTACGAGGAGCGGTTGGGGAATTTGCAGCTCTACTCACTCGAGGAGCGTCGAGAGAGGGGAGACATGATCGAGACATTCAAATATCTCACGGGCCGCATCAAGGTGGAAGAAGACATCTTCTTCTTCAAGGGTCCCGCAGCAACAAGGGGGCATTCGTGGAAAATCAGGGGCGGGAAACTGCACAGTGACACCAGGAAGTTCTTCTTCACTGAAAGGGTGGTTGATCGCTGGAATAGTCTTCCACTTCGGGTTATTGAGGCCACCAGTGTGGCGGATTTTAAGGCCAGATGGGATAGACATGTGGGATCTATCCGCAAAGATAGATAGTGAGGATCACTGGGGTGGGCAGACTTGATGGGCCTTGGCCCTTATCTGCCGTCTATTTCTATGTTTCTATGTTTCTAAATGGAGCGGGGAGGAGGAGGAGGGGTGCTGCCGCTCCCTTAGGAAGACCGCACCACCCGTACTACGCCACCGTCTGTAGTACTTTAACTTGGCCATATATTGTTAACATGAGTCCTTGGGTTTGACATGTCTGTTCCTGTGGCAATTTGCTAGTTTCGTCTCATCACAAATTTTAACCAGATTATTACATAGTAAAAATTGTGTGATATTCAGATTGTGTAAAATAAACAAAAAAACCTGAAGCCAAATCCCCACAAACAAAACACAAAGTCCAAAGAGTAGGGCTAGCTCTTCAATGACCAACCACGGAAATCAAGCAGAATCTTCAGACAGACCTTTATTTTCATACAGACCCGACATGGTCCGTGTTTCGGCTCACACGAGCCTGCCTCGGGGGTCAGAAAATATAGTTCAGGCACAGGAGAGCAATGAAGCTGAAGATCAGACTCATTCCAGGGGCTTTTTCTGAGGATGGATGCAGGCAAAGCTCGGTCCTAGGTCCCGGGCCACAGATCCATTGCTCCCATCACTGCAGTTGTGCCCTAGGACCAAACTTTGCTTGCACCCGTCCTCAGAAAGGCACCTGGTATGAATCTGATCTTCAGCTTCATCGCTCTCCTATGCCTGAACTATATTTTCTGACCCCTGAGGCAGGCTCGTGTGAGCCAAAACACCGACCATATCGGGTCTGGTTTATGTATGAAATACAGGTCTGTCTGAAAATTCTGTTTAGACTTCAGTGGTTGGTGTTTGAAGACTTTGGCTTTATATTCAGATTGGATCTTTTTGATATTATTGCATTACTTTGTCATTACGGGGGTAATTCTATAAATGTGTGCTCGGTGGGAGTCTATTATAAAGAATTTAGGTCTACAGACTGAATGCAGTAAGGGCTGCGATCCCTCCCTACCTGCACTGAGATGGGGGGGAGGAATTTGCTTTAAACTTGTTTTTGAATGCATGTTATTTGTGGCTAATTTTGTTATCTTTGAATGTATTGTTGCCTGTTTGTCAACTTATCTTCAATAAACATATTCAAAACTATAAAGATAACATAATGATTTTAAAAAATTACATAATTATTGAATTTTAAACATAATCCTAATAGAAACATAGAAAAAGACGGCAGAAAAGGGCTTGTTTGTTAAATTATAAAATATACGCTCTTAAAAAAAACTGATGGTGTGCCTTGACAATTTCTGCTGCCTCATCAGTGTGCCACACATGAAAAGCTGAAAATCACTGACTATATAGCTAAATGTTTGCATAAGTGTTTAAATTGCACCCCTTTAAGTGACCACAGGAAATGAAATATACTGTACAGAGGTTTTGCTCCCTTCCTGTTCTGTTCTTTAGGGGCAAAGCAATAAAAACATGTAGGTAACAGAGGGTTAGGCCGAAAATTAGCCTCACATTTGAAAACCGCTCCCTGCTTTTACTGACCAGGGCTTGGGTGTTAGGGGGCTTTTTTCAAATACTGAGCATAGGCCTCCCCACCCCCCACTCACCACGTGAACACTGCTTTGTGCCGAGGCATAGAGGGAAAGGACAAAATAAGCATTTCAATACTCCAGAAACAAAACCTGAGCCCCATTCAACCTTTGACTGGCCAGTGACAATGCGGCATTGTGCCAGAACGTCATGCCCCTTCCAGGGGGAGGGGACAGGGGATCTGACACCCTCATGATTTCACTTTTTATTGTACTTACTACCCCCAGCTTTTGTTTGCTAGTTGCACTTTACCAGAAGGTGCACGAAAAAAACAGAGAGAGACTCCAGCCGAATTAAGGGCATCTCAGATCCCCCTTCACCCCCCCCCCCTCCCATTACCAGTCCAGCTGGTCCACCAATCCCGACCTAAGGGGGTCAAATCCCTTTCTGCTCCAGCAGCTCCCACCTCGTTGGTTCACAGAGGCTGGGGGTCAGTTGCTGGTGGAAGATGAAGGCTGCAAAACGGCTGCTGGGGCTCCTCCAGATGTTGCTCTGGGTGCTAAGGGGCTGGGCAATGCCTGGGCAAGTGCTCGTCCTGCGGGATCACGATTTCCAAACCTGGCTTCAGCAGCGGAACGGGTTCACCCTGGTGGAGTTCTTTACTCCTCGGTGAGGATGGGGCAGGCGGGACATGGGGAGTGGGGGGCTGGCGGGTGCGGAGCCAAAGGACAAAGAAGACATTTTTGATTGGGCATTTGAAATAAAAAGTGGGCATCGTGTACCAGAAAAATAGAACGCCACTCTTCATGGAGAAAAAGGAAAGGTGATGTCAGAATCACTTTTCTGGTGGAGCACTGTGATGTCACAATAGAAGTACAATAAGAAGTCACAAGCACTTCTCAGAGCACTGTGATGTCATAATGAAGAGGGATATCACTGCAATGAGTGCAATAAGAATAGTAGCTCTCAGGGACTGGCTCTGTTTCACCATCACCCCCTCCCCCTCCACACACACAATTATCAACAGCAATAGGGACACTATAGAAAGACTATAGGAGATTGGGGTGGAATTAAAAAAAAAACCCGATAGATGGATCTGGCTGGTGTTCTCTAAATGTAGGAAGGAATTTAAAATAGCCGCCATTGCTTTGAATAGATAGAGTGCTTTGGAGTTATCTTTCTCGGCTTTCCTTCCAGATGTGGACGCTGCATGCGGCTGGTCCCCGAATACGAGGAAGCAGCTCTCAGACTGCAGGGCATCGCTGTTCTAGCAAAGGTGAGGCGGCTGATCTTTTCTTTTTCTTCTTGGGGGGAGGGGGGGCCCAGCAGGTATCCTTTATAATCTCTAGTCCGGGAACTAGAGAAAGTCCCCTCCCCCTCCCCATGAAATTGCCAAGGACAAAAAAACCTCCCGCTACTTTATATTTTGTTGCAATGCACGAAGTGATTTATCAGAGTGATTTTATACCATAGGTACATAATATATGTGTGTTTGTGGGCCGATTAATTATTTTGCTCTAATTGAATAATAAAATTAAATGTCCTTCTCATTTCCATTTTAGGAGTTTGTAACTTGGGAAGCTAAGATTCTCTTTCTCTTCCCTCCCAATAATCTGTAATTTTTTTTATTGGGACAGTTTTTCATTCTGTATGTATTTATTTATTGTACATAGGTTGATTGTACTGTTAATACAGAGACCTGTGATAATTACGATATCACCAGCTACCCGGTCCTGAAGCTTTTCCATAATGGGGTGGAAAGTGGAACCTATGAAGGCTCTGCTACTGCAGGTGAGATCAAGGATTCCAAAATAAAGGATGTGGGGCAGGGGTAATTTGTATAATAGTTTGGGCCATAAATCAGGAGGGAACATAAGAAGCGCCATCTCCAGATTCGGGGGTGGAGGGTACCAGTGACGCTGGACTAGCCTGGGTCCCTCTGGCACACCATTCATGTAGCTGCAGAGATCCCCAAGCCCAGCTGAAGAAATACAGAGTCAGTGGTCTCAAACTCGCGGCCCGCAAGGTCCTATTTTGAGGCCCTCGGTATATTTATCATAATCACAAAAGTAAAATAAAACAATTTCTTGATCATATGTCTCTTTAGCTATAAATTACAATATTATTATTAAGATTTAGCCAAAAGGAAAGCTTTATAAACTATAAAGAGTTTTACCTCATGCAAAATTGTCATTTCTTTAATAAGACAATAACTTTTTTTTTTCTGAAGCCCTCCAAGTACCTACAATTCCAAAATGTGGCCCTGCAAAGGGTTTGAGTTGGAGACCACTGCTCTAAGTCAACAGTGCCCAAGCAGGTCTCTTGGAGATCCCCATCAGCTAAGGTGTTAACCCATTCTGAGATAGAAAACAAATTAAATAAATACATTTAATTTTAATTCTTGTGTAGGAGAAAGGAAAAAGGATGCCTAGTTTCCATTCATTTCTGGCTATGCCACTGGATCATATGGAACCCTCTCTCCCAACCCCCCCCAAAAAAAAACACAAAAAAAAACCCCCATCGTCATTAGTAGGGCCAGGGATTGAGAAGGATGGCATAACTATAAATGTTCTCAGTTCCAACAGGAACATTTTTGGGGGGCCAGCCCTGATTTTCCACTTATATCCCAAGGCACTGTGGTATTTGTAGTTAGATTGAATACGTCTTGTTTTATTTTCTTATTTTGTATGGATTCTTAACTTTTTATGTATGTAACTCCTTGTAAACCGTTTTGGATAAAAACGGTATAGAAATTTTAAAAATAAATACCCATTGAAATCTGTGCTACAAGTCCCATAATGCACCTGGACAGGCTTGTTAGAAATCCAGGCCTGGCTTAAAAATTCCCTGCTGGACCTAGAGGTAAGTTGGCAGACAAGAAGCTACACTTTCAACATTGCCCCTGCAGCTTTTAATTAATGCTCCTTCCCCCACCCCTTATGTCCAACATGTCATCACTCCTCCCTCCCCCTCCCCCTCCACTACAGGCCGAGGCTCAAGCCCTGCCATATGCCACCTTGCTGATTTTCTGTTGGAGGGGGCGGGATGTAGCAGGGCTTGAGCACAGCATGACTGAGGAAGGGGGGGGGAAGGCTCCATTCTTGCTTGGCACCCCCCAAAAGTCAGTGTTCCTTTGCCATGTTTATCTTTGGGGGTTGCAACACCTGGGGGTTTAGGATGACATTCCTATGTTTCTCACTGCTGAAAAATTGGATGCAGATGTGTGGGCCTCTCAGTGTTTCCCTCCAGATGTTTCAGGCCAGGGTAATGCGGCAGCTAGAAGGAAGCTGCGTTTAATAATGATTTCTGGATTGTCTGTACCATTGAAGAAAACAAAAAACTAAAGTTACAGAAGGCAATGTATTTTAGGGATGCTGCAATTAAACAAAACACCAGCTGTATGTTTTGTTATTACTAAATTGAATTATTTACACAAAACCACCCTTAACTCTGTGTGGATATCTGTCCATTATTCTCAACATTTCATCAAACTTAATCCAACCATAAAACTCATCAATAATCACATTCTCCTGTCCACGGTATCCATCCCACCACTCCCCCTGAGTAGGGTTACCATATGGCTCCAGAAAAAAAGAGGCCGGATTGAGCCATCCGGGCTTTACTTCCATTTCTTTCAATGGAAGTAAAACTAGATGTCTCAATTTGTCCTATTTACTTCCATTGCTTTCAATGGAAGTATAACCCGGACAAAGTGCAGGGTTTTGAAAAGCCATCCAGGGAAATCCGGATGTCTGGTAACCCTTATAAAAGTGCTAGGGTGTTCCTTAGCAACACATTTTAAATTTCCCGTTGACAGCTCCACAGCAGATGAAAGGTCTGATCCCTTACGTTGGCCTCCAGGATCATCCAAAAAATACCTCTGCACAGAACTTCACTCTTTACTCTCAGTCGTAGAGGGCAGACAACAGGGTCAGGTTCTCAGGATATCCCTAATGAATCTGCATTATTTCTACAAAACAGGAAAAATGATTTATTTCTTTTAAAAATGAGTTATTACAACCTTTTTCATACATTCATGTTATAAATATCAATCACATAATACAACATTTTTTTAATATCACTAATCTTACACCTAATAAGAAGCCCTCCCTGTCTCTCTATAATTATAAATTCACCCCCAAGTGTCCATTTAGTTAGTCAATCCTCTTTAACTAGTTAGGCCACCATCATCCACAACTTTTCATGACAACTTGTCACAGGTCACCCAGTTCAGCAAATAAACTGTAATTCTTCATATTTCTCACGCTGAAAGATAGTTCACTAATCAGCCGCGCTCGACACAAGACTGTGTTTCGCTCATAAGTGTCTTCAGGAGCTTAGGCAGGCGAGGGCTCCTCTTTACTTCATTTAAATATCAGCTCTATCAGTGGCAGGGCAAAATGGTATCTTAATGAATATGCATGTGATATTTGCATGCCTGCTGTCTCCATTGTATGCAAATCTCTCTCAGGCATATTCATTAGAGAAATCCCAACGTGGAGGACTTGGAATGAAGAGCACTGTAACAGAGAGAACCCTGAACAGTCCGGGTCGGGTTTTCAGGATACTCGCAATGAATAGGCATGAAATAATTTGCATATGGTAGAGGCATGCAAATTTATCTCATGCATATTCATTGCAGCCATCTTGAAAAGCAGACTGGTTTGAGAACCCTTTCTTTAGATCCTTAAGCGTCCCTATGCTGTCTTTTCTATAACACTGAACCAACTGTTTCCACCCTGAAACTTTTCAGCATTCGAATGACGGGAATCAGCAGAGTTAAAGCTTGGGTCTTGTCTCTTGCAGCTGCAATCGTGAGGTATATGAAAAAGCAGATGAATCCAGTCTCTCAGGAGATAAAAACCCAGGCGGAGCTGGACAACTTCATCAGTGACCCAGATATTGGTATTGTGGGTAAGCGGGTGCCAAAGCAGCTGGGGGAATAGGACACGGTGCTCATAGGGGATTAAGATAACTACTGAATAATCTGGTAACCCTACATGTGAGGGCCTTTAAGCACAACCCTGCCCTCCCACAATGGAAGTTCAGAAAAATGCTTTTTCTCTCCCCTTTGCACCCTGCATCATTCTGTGAGAGGGAACATCCAGGAAAGCATACCAACCATAGTGTAGCTTCCAGTCAGCTCAACTTGTCTTTCACAAAGCACTGTAGACAAGATCTTAAATTTTATTCTGGAAGGCAGTGAAGAAAAAATAAATCAAACTTTCCCTTCCCTCTGCTTGATTCAATTCCATCTTAAAATAATACAAGTCTGATTGGTCCTAGAGGTCATGATACCCCCTATACTAGCCCAGTATAAGAATTATCCAAAAATCTATTTTTGTAGACTCTCAATTTTGGATAGGCCACCTTGTAGCCAACCAATCAAACATGAAATTACTGGCACCTTCTACAAACTTGCCAAGTCTCCTGCATTCAGCTGAGGACACAGGTCATCTTCTACTGGGGACTTAAGATCTCCCACTGAGCAGTTTCCTCATCCATTAGCAGCAGGAGATACCCTACATTAATAAAATGTCCTCTCCTGCTGCTGTGGGCCCCATCTTATGATAAGAACTGCAAAATCTCTTTATTAAGGCATCTCTGCCTTGAGGGGGAGGGGGGAGAGCAGCTTTTTGATGCCACAGTGGAGGTCTCTCAGGGATGGAGCCAGGAGGTAGAGTAGGTGGGTCTGGAGGTGTAACTGGGCAGAATGGGGTGGAGCTGGGGAGGTAGCTTAAATCTCCCTCTCAAAGATCCAGCCCCTTTGGCAGGGGGCTTTTGTGCATTCCTTTCCTCCTTGCATTTTAGCAAACCTGTTCTTGGCTTCCAGGTTTCTTTGCAGACATCAGAAACTCCAACTGGATGACGTTTATGAAGGCAGAGAGCAGTCTGGAAATCTATAGGTTCGCTTACACCAGCGCTCCTGAACTTCTGCAGAAATACAGCGTCGATAAAGAGTGAGTGTGGGCAGCATTTTGCGGCAGCAGCTCTGGAAATACTTTGGAAGTTTTCAGAATGTACTGTAGATATGTAGAAAAGCACAAGAATCAAACGTGTTCAGTCGAGTTTAAAAAACTTTTACAGCACTAAACAACTGGGCCTCAAAATCCAGAGGATAAATACTCAAAAGAGCAGAAGCGCCAAAAGAGTTAGTCTTTATTTCACTGGCCCATTTCTGGAAAAACTCCCTTCCATTCTCGGGAGAAAAAAAAAACGGATTAAATTCAATACTCGTAAAGATCACGAGGCAGAAACATTAATGTTATAGAACACTGACGTAGCAGCCAGTTATTTTGGCACTTTTAACATAAGCACAGCCAGTGGCGTAGCGAGAGTGAGAGGCATCTGGGGTGGTGGTGCCACTCCCCCGCCATCTTCTCTGCCGCACGCAGGCCCCATTCCCTTTCCCCGTACCTCTTTAACTTCTCCAGCGCGAGCATCACCAACTGGCTGCCCGCGCAGGCGTCGGCTCTCCCACCGACGTACTTCCTAGGTGTGGGGCCTGGAATTGACGTCGGAGGGAGAGTCAACGCTGGCGCCAGCAAAGATCTAAAGATCGGATGGGTGGGAATTGAAGGTATGTGGTGGGGGAAAGAGTGGGGAGGCAGAGGAGGGTTGCTGGCACTCCCACCAAGACAGCGCCTAGGGTGAACTGCTCCCCCCCTGAGAATAGCCATACTAGGTCAAACCAATGGTCTATCTAGTCCAGTATCCTGTCTCCACAGTGGCCAATCCAGGTTACAAGTACCTAGGAGAAACCCAAATAGGAGCAATATCCCGTAAAGAATAGAAAATTCTAGAATCCCAAATAGTAGCAACATTCCATGTTACCGACCCCAAGGCAACCAGTGGCTTCCCCTGTGTCTGTCTCATTAGCAGACTTTGGACTTTTCCTCCAGGAACTTGTCCAAACCTTGTTTTGCTTTAGAATGTCATGGGTTATTTTCTGCATGTTTTCATTGGTTAACATACAAATCCATGGAATGACAGCCCCCAGGCAACCAGTGGCTTCCCCCGTGTCTGTCTCAATAGCAGAATATGGATTTTTCCTCCAGGAACTTGTCCAAACCTTGTTTTGCTTTAGAATGTCATGGGTTATTTTCTGCATGTTTTTATTGGTTAACATGCAAATCCATGGAATGACAGCATCCACTCGGTGAACAACAAATTCTTCTCCATCTCATTCCAAAACACCAATGTTCATTTTAGAATGTGTTTCCTCATTAAGGTTCAGTACTCCAAACATGTCTTTTTGTCTTTAGGGGAATTATTCTTTTCAGACCATTGCACCTGCAAAGCAAATTTGAGGACAGCTATGTGAGATTTAAGGGCACAATCTCCATCACTCGGCTCAAGAAGTTTATTCAGAAACATATGTAAGTGCAACACACTTGCTCAGAGAGATGCCTTTAATAGGTATCGTGATAAATGCTTTATCTAACTGAATTCAGCCGTACAACTAGCTTCACCTTTCCTTGTTTCTAGTTTTCATCTTCACATTCTCTCCTAATCTCTCTTCTATGACCTGCAACTTTGATTTCCTTGACACAAAAGTGAGTAGCCAACTTAGCCTCTTAATTATTTCAGTGATCCAGGGCCAGCCCTATACATGACTGGCTCTTTTTCACCCACATCCCCACTTCTCGGGACTTCTGCAAATGAGGCCCCACAACGGGTCTCTGCATATGTCTCCCCCGTCTGAAATGAGGGCTAAGCATGTCTTGTGTTAAACAGGTAGAAGGAAAAATTATGTTCTTACCTGATAATTGGACATGCGGTTTAATTCGAAACCTTATCAACCCTGGACCCCCCTGAAGAAGGCGTGTTAACTGAAACACGGACCGTGTCGGGTCCTTTGGTTTGTTGTAAGGTGGTATTATTAACCACATTTAATATTTGATATAATAAACCTAGCCTGCATCTTGTACATTTTTGTCTGCAGTTTTCTCTTGTTTTTCGTGGCTTACTTGATCATTTCCCTGTTTTCTTTTTGGATCCAGTAAACGTTCTCAACCCTGATCTCATTCTACAACCCTTTTCCTCTCGTTTTCCCTCTTTATGTTTACTTATTTTAAATTCTTTATTCATTTTCAATATTTTCAATATGTGCAATACAAATTAAATACATTTTATATTTAAGACATCACTTAATACTCTTTCAAGAAACAAATCAATCTATATCCCTCCCCACACCCTGTCCCATAACTATTATAAATTTTTAATTTAATAATCAAATCTTTTTTTTTTAATTCTTTATTCTTTTATGAATTAATGTAGTTCTACCCTATCCCTTTTGTGTATTTATGAGTCTGTCATTGTTCATGTCTTATGTTTTAAATATGCTTTTAAGATAATAATCATATTCCCATTTTTTAATGTACATCGCCTAGAATCTATGATAGGCGTTCAATCAAAAACATTAATAAACTTGAAACCCTTGTTACTTATTTGCTTTAATTATGTCCTGGTATGTTCTGACTATGCCATTAAGATCACTCGCAGAACATTGGTTGGTTTTTCCTACCCCTTCGAAAGCCAGATTAGGTGGATCTGGAAAAAATGCATTCTTTTGGCTGGCACTACATTGTGAAAAAGAGACTCATCTCCCTAAGAGAACTATCATATCAGATGTTCAGAGTGCTTTTAAAGGCGCGTTTATTTACCTAGGGCTTTGCGGTGAGACCAGCAGAGAACTGACTTGGTAAGGAGGTGGTCTTTAATTCTTTAAGATCGATTCTTGTGAATATGGTAGTGAGTGAGGTGGGGTTTTCACCTTGTCTATATGGTTGATTCTTTTACTTTACTCACATGAAATTGAGTTCATTTTCTTCTTTTGATTTTTTTTTTTTTTTTTTTTTGCAAACCGCCTACACCTATATTTTAGATTGGGCAGTAAAGAAAGATGTGTGCTTTCTTCCAGATTGGGTTTATGTCCCGTCATGACCGTTGAGAACAGGGAGCAGTTTAACGGCCAAGATCTGATGATGGTGTTCTACAATGTGGATTACGACAAGAACCCACGAGGGACCAGCTACTGGAGAAACCGGTATTCTGCCCTAATTTGCCCGTTAGCGCATGGCCGTTGGCAGGTGAGCACTTACCGACACCTTTTCCTAGGTGGTTAAGGGAACATGCGCTAACCCTGTACAGTAGAACACGCCTGCTCTCTGTCCCAGACATGCCCTTAGCGCCAATTCCAGAACTCCCTTGGGACCCCTGCAACTTAGTAAAAGTGTCTCTAAATCTGAGCTTAGCGCATGTACACAGGACTTATTTTTTTTCCCCATACAAAATACAAAGGCCTGCAGAAAGCACAAAGTGAACAGCTGAAAACAAGCAAAATGTCCACAAATCTTTCAATTGTACATTTCTGAACAGTGGCAAAAAGAACCCAGAAGCAACCCCCAAGACTCTTTGTATCCCAACAACTTCCCCCCTAGACATGTACTGGAGTGGAAACCCTCCTACAAACCTCAGACCCTAGAAGAAAGAGTCAAATACAGACTATCAAATGATGCAAACCACCACCCCCCAAAAAAAATTACACACAAGGCCCTCAACATTAACCTGACCATCACGACCTGTAAGAAGCCAGTATGGCCCAAAAACAGGAATCCTAGATCCCAAATCCCTCCAACCCCTACCCATTGACCTTGCCACCCGGCCTGCAAAGCCCATTTTTAATACATTTTATTAAAAGAGCTCTAAAGTTATTAATAGTGCCATTCTCTGGAAAGAAAACTGCCAGCTTCTGACTTACCTATGAATCCCTTTACAAAGGTGTGGGGAAAAGTGGTTGAGTACCTGGGGAGAACGGTCTAGAAAACTGAACCCTCATCCCAAGCACTAAGCCCACTTCTACGGCAGCAGTAAAATGGCCAGTCTTTCATTTTTTTTTTAAGAATGCGCTAATTTTGCCATTGGCATGTGGCCATTAAAACAAATTAGTGTCTGAACACTTACAGGCACCTATTTTGTGGGCATTAAGGGTTCACATCAGCACATGGTGCACTAACGGACCAGAATTGGCACTTTCCCTCCGTCAAAAAAAATCACCAATATTTTGTAGCATGCAGTTTGCACCTTCTGATCTCAGACTTACCACAGGAAGCACTTTGAAATTGTGGCAAACGTGTGAAGAGCTCCCTAGTCTTGAAATGATTTGCATTTCGTTCTTGGGATTTATTAACTGCCTTTATGGAGAGATTTGCCCAAGGTGGTGTCCAACAGGTGGTGTTTTCTGCTAACGGCATAACTGTAACGTAGTACATAGTTGGAAATAGACTAATTCCTCCAGTTCAGTGGGTGCCAGCACCTCCCTCCCCACCCACAGCACCCACTATCTCCTCCTCTCCCTATAGGCTAAGGCTCTTTACACCTGCATTGTGAGGTCATAGAGCTTTAGGGTTAGAGAAACATTGTAACATGATGGCAGATAAAGGCCAAATGGCCCATCCACAGCATCCACTATCTCCTCCTCTCCCTATTGGCTAAGGCTCTTAACATTTGCATCTCCTCTTCCTATAGGCTAAGGCTCTTTACACCTGCATTGTGAGGTCATAGAGCTTTAGGGTTATAGAAACATGATGGCAGATAAAGGCCAAATGGCCCATCCACAGCATCCACTATCTCCTCCTCTCCCTATTGGCTAAGGCTCTTAACATTTGCATCTCCTCTTCCTATAGGCTAAGGCTCTTTACACCTGCATTGTGAGGTCATAGAGCTTTAGGGTTATAGAAACATTGTAACATGATGGCAAATAAAAGCCAAATGGCCCATCTGCAGCATCCACTATCTCCTCCTCTCCCTAAGAAATCTCACGTGCCATTTGAAAAGGTATGGGGAGGACACAGGATGTGGCATAATGGTGCTGGGACGGGTGGGGAAGACTGCATCGAAGAGAACACAGCACAGTAATACCGGGTGCCTCCACCCCAGGTGTAAACCTCTCTCACTACACTGCACCTATTAATATTGATAATATGATGCAGTGTCAGCAGAGTAGTCCAGTGGGTAGAGCACAACTGGTAAGCAGCAAAGCAATTAGGAAATTGTGAGCCTTCTAAGGATAGAAAAATGACTAATGTTCCTCAATGCAACTTGAGCTTCTACTGAAAAAGACATGAATTAAATCCAACTAAATAAACAATACCTTACATAGATCAAGAGAGGTCCACCTCCAGTGGTCATTAAACAGACTGAAGGAATCTAATTCCTACCCTTTCTTATAGAGTGATGATGATTGCCAAAGGGTTTCGAGATGCTGGCGAAAAGTTGTCCTATACCATCGCCAACTGGGATGAGTTTGAATTTGAACTTCCGGAATTTGGACTTCAAAAGGGCAACGAGGATACTCCAGTGGTGGCAATCAGGACCACCGCAGGGCATAAATACGTGATGCAGGAGACGTTCACGTGAGTAGTTTGGCATAAACTGCAGAATCAACTCAAAATGAGGGGGGGGAAAACATACTTAGATATTAACGCTCTACTCCCAGAATTTAGAATGAATTTCCAAGATTCTTGTGTTCTCACTTCCGTGAATGTAACTGGAACACGTCCCAAGATCAGACCACAGAGACTTATCGAAACAGTTACCATATCACAGGTGTCCTTTCAGTGAGCGAACAAAGAGAAGATGAGCTCAATAAGATGAACAGGCCCAGAGATTACTTGTGTTCTTAAACTGTGATTTATCAGCACAGTTATAAGAACATAAGAACTGCCAAATCAGGATCAGACCTTCGGTCCATCAAGTCCGGCGATCCGCACAAGCGGAGGCCCAGCCAGGTGTACACCTGGTGTAATTTTAGTCCCTCTATGCCTCTTGTAAGGAGATGTGCATCTAGTTTGCTTTTAAATCCTAGAACAGTGGATTCCGCAATAACCTCCTCTGGGAGAGCATTCCAGGTGTCCACCACTCGTTGCGTGAAGCAGAGCTTCCTGATATTTGTCCTGGACTTGTCCCCCCTTAGCTTCAGTCCATGTCCTCTTGTCCATGTCACATTAGACACTGTAAATAATTTTTTGTTCCTGCTCTGTTTTGTCGATTCCTTTCAGTATTTTGAAAGTCTCGATCATGTCCCCTCGCAGTCTCCTTTTCTCAAGGGAGAACAATCCCAGTCTCTTAAGTCGTTCCTCGTATTCCAAGTTCTCCATACCTTTTATTAGCTTCGTTGCTCGTCTCTGCACCCTCTCCAGCAGTTTTATATCCTTCTTTAGGTCGGGAGACCAATGTTGGACGTAGTATTCTGACCATTGCCCTATAAAGCGGCATTATCACCCTCTCCGATCTACTCGTGATTCCTTTCTGTATCATGCCTAACATTCTGTTTGCTTTCTTTGCCGCTGCCGCGCATTGTTGATTAAGAAATGCTCCCTGTTGCTGCATCTTTGTAATAATAATAATAAAACTGGTGCCAATTAGCACCCAATTACTGGCAACTAATTGACTCATCAGCCAAATTACGACCCCCCTCCCCCTTTTACAAAGCTGTGCAACAAATGCCCCAAAGCCTTTTTAATCTCTATGGGCTTGGAAGTGGCAGCTAGCACAGCTTTGTAAAGGGAGGGGGGGGGGTTAGTTGGGTGAACCGCTTGGTTCTGTGCCCAATTTTAAGTATCATATATAGAATCTGGGGGAAAATCTGTAGGTTTTGATATCCTTTGTGAACCAATAAAAAGACGATTGCATGGCTTACGCTGTATTTACATTGAATATAGCGAAAGGATCAATGCGGTTTACAATAATATATGGTCCATCAAGCCCAGTAACCCATCCTCACTAGTGACCCAATCCAGGTCACTAGTGAGTAGCAACATTCCATGCTACCGATCCAGGGCAAGCAGAGCTCCCCTCCCCCCCAAGTCTTTAATAACAGATTATGGACTTTTCCTCCAGGAATTTGTCCAAACCTTTCTTAAAACCAGCTACGCTAAAATATGATAGGAAAGGGCAAACACCTATACAGGACAGATAGGCTAATGAGACTTCACAGCTTCAGATAGCTACAAGATTGGATGGGAAGCACTGGAAGACAAGACTAATGCGTTCTCCAAAGCTCATGTGCTACAATGTGGTTCCAGAGCCTGCCTTATTGACTCTAGTACAGCCAGTCTAGTTTTCAGGATGCCTGTATGCAAATCCATCTGATGACATAATGACCTACAAAGACTCTTGAAAGTGAGGCAGACGAGCAGCCCAGGTTGTGAGTTCAAATTCCCACTGTGACTCTGGGCAAGTTACTTAACACTTTATTGCCCCAGGTATAAATATAAACCAAATCCAACCAACACAAAAGAGGACTAGTCCTCTTTTTTGTTGGTTGGATTTGATTTTCATTTGAGGACTTATTTGCCTACTATAGTGATTGAGTACAATAAATATAAACCACCCAGGAAAATAGTATATCAAGTCCCATCCCCTTTACCTTCAAAAACAGAGGGAGAAGGTTGGAACAGTGATTTTTTCCATATCTTATCATTCCATCAAAGAATCTACTACACAGAGCTTCATAGGATTGGCTTTGTAGGTACCATTGGGCGCTCCCTCATTTGTGTCCAGGGAGAGCAAATGTGTGATGTGTTTGACACCCCTAATCATTTTGAAATGTTGGTACCTGAACTTATGACTGTGTTGACTGGCTCCTTTTCGAAAATGACTTTCACCTTCTCTTCTTACCCCAGGACGGACGGGAAAGCCCTAGACCTTTTTCTACAGCGCTATTTCAACGGGAAGTTGAAGCGTTTCTTCAAATCGCAGCCCATCCCTGAGACGAATGATGACCCTGTAAAGGTGTGTCCAGTACGGGGAGAGGGGTGGGTCTTTTAAAGCCTCATTATTTCACTGTCATTTCTAAAATGTCCTGGTTCCCTCCATCCATTCGTTCACTTGTTTTCCATCCCGTTGTCCCCAAAGAGATCAATTGCACCAGTTATTAACTCTCTGGGTTCAAACCCTCCAAAGCTCCTTGGTTCTGCGGATCACCTACGCTACCTGGGAACAGTGTGACGTGTGTCTTCACAAGAGTGGATTAGATTTACCTGTAGTGGCTGTCATGACACAAATGATTGCATTTTGTAAACCACTTAGGTTTAAGCGGGTGAGAAATTTTTTAAATAAATAAATAGTACCATGAGCCAGGCAGAGGTCACGATGGAAATCGGACTGTAAAGAATTCCACACGTATAATCTTCACGTCACACTACCTTAAGCTCTCCACTCACATGCCTCGGCGGTGCTGCTGTGTTTTATATTTTTAACACAGACAATTAACACCAAAATCGTCATCGGTCTCAAAATGCTTTAAAATATATTTTAAATTAGTTTTACTTTAAATAGTTAGATACATACTCATCTTATTTGTAACGCGGCTAGAGGATCATATTCCGACAAAGGACTATGTTTCGCCAAAGCTGTTTCAAGGAAATTCCCCCAAAAAGCAAAGGTAAATGTTAGTACACACTATACTCGGTAACATTTCATGAAAATTATACAGTCTTAAAGCCAGTTTATAATCAGTAAAGTATCAACTATCACCTTAGTCTGCCGGCTCAATGTTTCCCGTGTTTCAATGTTTGGTCAGGAAACATGGCCGCGGCTTTTTTTCTTTTTAAATGTAGTTTAGAAAGCGTCATGACGTCAAATTAATGTACCAAATCCAGAAATGGATCTGTACACTAAATTCTGTTAACCGAAGGGGCTTAATGCTGAAATAGAGTGGATGACGTTAATTTAAATGTCCAATATACGTCATTAGAGGATTTGCCCTTGTGTTTTGGTACATTAATTTGACGTCATGACGGGGAGCGGGGCTAGGGCATAATGGGGCAGGTCTAGGGGGGTCCAGATTTTCCAAACAGAAAATCTGGTAACCCTAGCTCAGGGCCCACTCTGGTCCTGCATCTTCCTCTCTCCCTCCCCCCGGCTCAGCTACTTCCCAGGGATAAAAAGCAGTGTAATAGTGTAAACCACCATTAGTCTGCCCGGGGACATTGCCTGTCCTGCCCCTTCTGATGTAACTTCCTGTTTCTTAGATGCAGGACTAGCCGAGCCAACAGCAGCATGGACTGATGATGGCTCTGTGCCTTTACAACACTTTTAATCCCTGGGAAGCATTGTATAATCCTGGGTGTGGGGTTGTGCACTGAATTGGAGAGCAGGAAGAGTATTACTGACCTTGGGGGGTCCTGGGAGTGGGGGATGGGCATTGCTGGACCAAAAGGTGGAGAGTGCCTCTGGATAGGAGGGGTGGGACCTGTTAAGGCCCGATTATGGCTGTACACACTCTGTCATTTGACAAGCAGATGCATCTGGGGACAATATCTAAGAGAAAACAGACACCTATTGTCTCTCAAACATGTCCACTTTATTGAATATTTTGTACCTCAATTTATATCATCTTACATGGGTAAGGGTCGTCAGCATATGACGTAAATGCAAACCATATCAGATCACATGCAACTTTAAAAGAAATAACAAAATCCTTTACTTATCTAAAGCCAAAGTCTAAAGGTGCTTTGGCTAACAAAGCCTTATCTAAATTTTCATACAAATACAGCTAAGAAAACAATTAGATTCACTTTACTACAGAATAAGAAAACACATCTCTCAAATATACAATGGCCTTGTAGTATATCAGCAGGAGAAGGCAAACAATCTGGATTTACAACTTCAAACACAACTTAAGGAAAACTACATAATAGAATAGCCTTATAATATTTGGCAAGAGAAGGCAAACAATATCTGGATTAAACATAGCATAAGGACACACATCTTTTCAAATATAGATGTCCTTGCATTATTAC
Source organism: Geotrypetes seraphini (assembly GCF_902459505.1). Lineage (NCBI taxonomy): Eukaryota > Metazoa > Chordata > Amphibia > Gymnophiona > Dermophiidae > Geotrypetes > Geotrypetes seraphini. Next base: position 40,525,142 of record NC_047099.1, read on the forward strand.
AGAGAAGGGATTAAACATAGCATAAGAACACACATCTTTTCAAACATGGATGTCCTTGCATTATTACAGAGAAGGAAAAACAAACAGGGCCTGGGTTTCTTACTGCTCCAAAACACATTCTATGGAAAACTACAAGACGTGTCCCTTCAAATCCCCTCTTACGTCATGTAAATGACGTCATGAATGTACAGCATGAGCTTGGAGGGAGAGATATTCCAAATATGTCTCTCGAGGAGGAGTTTTAGGAGCTGTAATACGAATAACACAGCGCATGAGCAGTCGAAAACTTACATAAGAGACAAGAATGCAGATAATAATAGTGATTAAGACAATAAGAAGGTCTTTTACCCAGCCCTGCATCCAACTGAAATACTGGTCCCAAGGATGAGATAAACCAGAGTTATGTTTGAGCTCAGCAGAGAGGTCTGCTAATTTCTGAATGGCCATAGTAACTTTTCCTGTAGGACCTGTATTATCAGGAATAAATGTACAACACGATAAAGTACTGGGAAGAATTTTACAAACACCCCCCTTCTCAGCTAAAATCATATCTAGGGCCATACGATTTTGAAAAGCCATCTGAGAAGTGGGGCCTAACTGATCAGCAATACCTTGCAAGGCATCTCTAGAGTAATTCACAAAGCGTTGCTGATTATAATAAATGTAATTAATCCAATCAACATTCTTATTGATAGTAATAAGGGGAATAAGGGATTCAAACCCAGCCTTAACCTGGTCTCGGGCCTTGAATTCATCTGGGACCCCTCTTGGGACCCCTATAGCATCTATATATACATGCGGATCAAAACTACCAAGGAGATCACGTCTATGTCGAGACAGAGGAGAGGAAGAAAGTGAATAAGAGGAAGAGTGCCCTTCAGAAAGGATATGCAGAGGCATAATAACCTTAGCTAAAGCACACTGGCCTATCCACTGGCTGGGTAGCTTAACACGGAGCCTAAAGTCTCCACAGAGCCAGTAAATATCACCTAGAGTGAAAATCTGATGCTGTAACAATGGGGCATACCTATAATCCAAGACAGAACAATAACCTGGGGGAAAGTTGCCCACAAAACTTCCCTGTGTCAAATTAGAAACATGACATGTGTAATTACCCTTATAGATAGTAACGGCTATGTCAAGTGTTTTCTGTCCTGGCAGCAAAGGGTATTTAGAACGCCACAGCGCACAAAGGGGATCAGTAAAATTAGAGGAGATATTGGTAAATAACCCAAAAAAGCATGGTTGGATACCAGGAGGGAGGTCCAGAGGTACGGTTCCTAGATGGGGTCTAGCTTGAGCACATATGTAACAATTACTCTTATTATGTTGATCAGCAGTGAATTTCATCCATTCTAACCAAAGGTTACGTTCTGAAAACCCTACCTCAACAGCCATAGTATCTTCAAAAGTGGGATTGGCAATAGCCATCATGTCAGTAAGTTTATTGAATGTAGGGGCCAGTGGGTTAGTATTTTTGGGGCCCCCACAAAATGGCGGGAGAGGATGAGTGGAGGTAGATAGATCCCGTAAGAAAAACTGATGGGTCGGATAGCTAGACCCACCCTTAAACCATATGCCCATAACGTACATACCTTCATCAGTAGGTCTAGGGTTGTCAATAGTAAGAGAAAGCTTAATAATTTGTTCAGGAGCCCTTCTCCTATAACAGTTTCCAGTCTTACGAAGGGTCATACGAGTAAGCAGAGATTTACCATTTTGATCCACTTTTTTTAGAGCACTTTCTGGTCTATAAGCCCAGTCAGTGCCAGTATTCCACCCTACTGCTCCCCAGGATGCACACTTATCCCCCCAACGTAAGTCAGTAACACATATATATATATCTTTAGTTTTAGGAATCTCTGAGGACCAATGGCATAGCCTTGGGATATCAATTGATGAGCAGTCCATAATGTCACAATACTCAAAGGAGAAGGTGGCAACTTGCACACTACTGGAATTATACCAAAAGGTAGTATACTGTCTATCTTTCTGAATTCCAATTGAAGGACAGCCTTTGCGAGGGAGTAGTCCAGCTTGACGTCTCAGTCGCAAAGAGGCGCCGGGGGTGCTGTTTGCAGATGAGTACATTGTTGGAGTGTCATTTACAGATGGGTATGGGCAGAAAGTGTCGTGAACCCAGGACACATCATCCCTGTAGACACAGTTAGAAATGATCCATACAGGAAAGAAAACTAGCAGCAGCGCTGCCAGGAGGAGAAAAATAAAGTTGGTGGAATGCTGTGATGAGATCATCATGTTGTTCCTCTGAAGGGGGTGAAATCTGCGCAGAGACGGCTTGCTTCTGGGGTTTTAGGTTAACCCTCTTCAAGCGACTTGCGTGGATCCAAACAGGAGACTCCTCAGTGAGTACAGCGGTCCTGGTCACAGCGATCACAGTAGTGGGAGGGCCAAAGGGGAAATCCGTCTGCTTCCGATCCTTGAAAAGCTTCTGGATGATGACTTCATCACCAGGCTGGAAGGAATGGGTAGGAGTCTGTGGAGAGAAAGGAGAAGTGCAAGACACAGTTCTTTCAACATGCCCTAATGTTTCAATGAGCTTCCGAACATATTCTTCTTGTATCAAAGGAAGATCACTACTCTCAACTATGGAGGGTCTGTCTACCCATGGGGCGGGGAAAGGTCGTCCCATGAGAATCTCAAAGGGAGAGTAGCCAGTGGTGCAGTGAGGCTGCATCCTGATTTCAGCTAAAACAATAGGGAGGAATTTTTTCCAATTCACAAACGTGCCAGCTGTGGCTTTCCTGATTTTGTCTTTAATAGTCCTATTCATGCGTTCGACAATACCAGAACTCTGTGGGTGATATGGAAGATGAAATTTCCACTCAATACGGAGTGCGGTAGCTAAAGCTTTGCATACTCTGGCAGTGAAAGCAGGACCATTATCTGAATTGATGTGTGTGGGACATCCCCACCTAGGGATGATTTCACGAAGTAAAATGTTCACTACAGTCTGAGCAGTTTCATTTGTAGTGGGAAAGACTTCAGGCCATCGGGAAAACATGTCAACAATAACAAGAGCATAATCCTGGCGGGTCCCAGTGGCATGAGGTATATGAGTAAAATCAATCTGTAAGTGTGAAAAAGGAGAAGTGGGGTAAGTAAGATGCTGGTGTGGTGCTTTATGGGGTATGTTGGGGTTAGCACGGAGACAAGTTAGACATCGAGCTATATATGTCTGTATCAGGGAGCGAAGATCAAGAATGAAAAAATCACTGGCAAGGAGCTGGAGTGTCGAGCGAGCACTACGATGACCAATGCCATGATATTGAGCAATGAATAAGGGAGAACTAGCGGCTGGTATACAGGGTTTCCCCTCTTTGCACCAAAGTCCGTCCGAAGGGCGGCTTTGGGCACCAGCAATTTGCCAGGCATCAAGTTCAGAGGGGGTAACAAAGGATTGAAGCTGGGAAAAAAGAGAAGAAGGGGGAAAAGCAGGAGGAGAAAGAAGAGGAAAGAGAACAGAAGAAGGAGGGGGGTCCAAAGCAGCTTGTTTAGCAATGCGGTCAGCCAGAGCATTACCTCTGGCAACTTCAGTCTGAAGGCCAGTGTGTGCACGACAATGAAGAATAGCAACTGCAGCAGGCAGGAGTAAAGCAGAGAGAAGATCCGAAACAAGGGAAGAATGAGAAATAGGCTTACCATCAGCGGCCACAAAGCCGCGACGCTGCCAGATAACACCATGGTCGTGTACAACACCAAAGGCATATTTAGAGTCAGTATAAATATTAACGCGTTTACCAGAGAAAAGGTGACAGGCGCGAGTAAGAGCAATGAGTTCAGCAGCCTGTGCCGATGGATAGGGGAGGGAAAAGGCCTCATGGATGATATCAGGGAGTTCAACCACAGCATATCCTGTGTGGAAGGTGTTGTCACTAGGACGTGAGCAAGAACCATCAACAAAAATGGAGGAAGCATCAGGGAGAGGAGTAGAGGACAAATCAGGGCGAGGGGAAGTGTCTTGATATATCAAGGAGACACAGGAATGATCAGGAGGAAGCGCATCCTGTTCACCCTTAAGACCCAAAAGACCATTTAAAAGTAGAGCAGGGCCATATGTCGGGGCAGAATATCTGATGGTGAGATTGGGATTAGAAAGGAGGATGACCTCATAACCACTAAGGCGCTGAGCTGACATATGCTGGGTATGAATATTGCGAAGGAGGGCTTGGACATCGTGAGAAGTATGAAGGGTAGTGGGGTGACCAAGGGTTAGAGGAGTAGCCATCTCTACCACCATAGCACATGCAGCTAGGGCCCTTAAACAGGCAGGCATGCCTTGAACTTGAACAGGGGTAACTTTAGAAAAAAAAGCAACAGGGCGTAACTTACCGCCATGATCCTGAGCCAGGACGCCCGCCATAGTTTTACAATTGTCACGAGCAAAGAGATGAAACATTTGTTCATAATCAGGAAGACCCAAGCCGGGGCTAGAAACCAAAGCACATTTCAAATGTCCAAAAGCGTCCAACATTTCTTTAGTCCATCTGATAAGATCAGTCATTTCAGTACCTAGGGTCTGTCTCAAAATCTGGTCATAGAAGGAACAATCAGGGATCCATTGGCGGCAGTAACCAATCATACCAAGAAAAGTAAGCATGTCTTTTTGAGTAGCTGGGCGAGGCAAACTCAGAACAGCAGCAATGCGAGAAGTGCTAATTTTCCTCTGACCATGAGTCAGGACAAAACCCAGGTATTCCACTTCAGTTTTACACCATTGTAGTTTCTTTCGTGACACCTTGTGACCACACAGAGACAACCATTGTAAAAGGTGCAGACTATCAGCTTGACAGGTCTCCTGAGTTATGGAACACAAAAGAAGGTCATCCACATATTGAATGAGAATAGAACCATGGGGGGCAGTCCATGACTGTAAAGTAGCCCGCAGGACAATGGAGAAAACCACAGGGGAATCAACATATCCTTGAGGCATTCTACACCAGGTATACTGCTGTTGCTTAAAAGTGAATGCAAAAAGGGGCTGAGTGTCCTCATCAACAGGGACAGAAAAAAAAGCATTCTTCAAATCAATGACTGAAAAAACATGAGCTGCAGGTGGAATGGAGGAGAGTAGAGAAGGGACATCCGGGACAATGGGTGCAATGGGAATCACCAGAGCATTAACAGCCCTAAGGTCTTGAACAAAACGGGGGGTGCCATCAGCTTTGACAACAGGATTGATGGGCGTATTGTAGGAAGAAATGGTGGTTTTAATAATACCAGAGGAAAGAAATGAAGCAATTAGTGAAATCATGACTTTCTCCTTTTCTTGGGAGATTGGGTACTGCTTAATGAAAACAGGAATGAGTGATTTCAGAGAAGCACGATAGGGGGTACATGAAATAAAGCCTACATCAGTGTCAGTAGAAGCCCAGACCGGAGAGTCTGGGGGAAGGGGCAAAAGTGTGTCAGGGCAAGTAGAAAGGTAAAGGGTGGACGGAGGGCGAATGGGAATAACGGAGGAAAAGACATGCAAACCTCCTGTATCATCTGTAGTGAGCTGAATGAGAAGAGGAAAAAAAAAGATCTCGACCAAGAAGGCTGACAGGGCAATGGGGAATAATAAGAAAGGAGTGCTGAAAAAGAGTAAAGCCTGTATCAGGATGAGCTACAGACAGGGGTGTGGTACGATAGGATTTAGTCAAAACCCCATTAATTCCCATAGAAGGTTCAGCATTCATGCGTGGGCCCCGATAGTAATCCTCACTGATGGTGCTACAAGTGGCACCCGAATCTACAAGAAAAGGCACTGGACTCCCTTGTACAATAAGAGATATCATAGGAGAATCCTTAGCAGAGGCAGAGACCAAAGTGAATGCTGGGGTGTAAACCTCCGGGCCCCTTCATTGGGGAGTAGGGGGGCTGTGCCAGGAGATAGGAAAACGAGGAGAAGTGGCAGATGGTCTCACAGTAGAGGGAGGGGTAGGCACCACCGGTGGGGCGGGCTGAACTGGTAATGCGGGGGGTCTGGGATGAGGGCATTGATTAAGCCAGTGACTAAGGTCCCCACAATTAAAACATCCAGTACTTCTGGATGGATTATTACCACCTCGACCGGAGACTGGAGCCCTCCCCCTGCGAAACCCACGACCCCTTCTTCCACGAGTAGTAGTCAGGCGCGGTCCCCAGGTGGGTAGCTGGCCCTGATGCAGGATTTCCCGAGGTTTAGAGATCTCAAAACAACCTGCTGCCTCTTTTTCCATTAATTTATTTTGAAATTCAGCACGAGAACTAGTGGGCCATTCTGAAATCATTTGTTTGACCAGAATTTGCAAGGGAGAACGGAGGTTAGAAAGGAAAGTCTGAATAAGTAGGGAATCCATATTAGCATGAGAACTGAGACCCGCCTCTTGGGTCCAGGTTTCATTAAACCTCTTCCAGAAATCCACAACAGTTTCACCTGATTTCTGTTTGCAGGCTACTGCAATAGGAAGGGAAGATCGAGACTTAAAACACCGATCAAGCTCTGCCTGTAATTCATTCCACATAACAGCATTTCCTGCTTCAGTATTCAGTCTATAAGCAGTAGCTGTGACAGTAGCAGGCTCTAAAACACTAATACTAGGGACGTTAGACCAGTCCCAAGGGGAACTGTGTCCAACAATGCCATCTATAATAAGGCGCATATCTTCCTGCGTATAATTTCGACCCTTGCATGCTCGTTTTAAATAGTGAAAAGTCGCACTAGCAGAGACAAGAGGCTTGGGGCAGTGTTTAATGATCTTGTTAATGTCTTCTAACTCAATGGGTTTCTTCAAAAGAGTATCCCCCACTGTGAGAAAGGGCATCTGTTCTTGCATCAGCTCCTGTACTTCCGCAACCCTTTGAGTACCGCTACGAGTGTGGAGGGGTGAAAAAGAGATTATCGGCCCCCGAACAGTGGGGCTGGTCGTGGATACAGTGGGAAATGTAATGTCTTGGGACAAAGTGTCAGCAACCTGTCCTGATGCAACTGCACCGGACAGGACGGGAGGTGGAGGAGGAGGGGGAATAAGAGTACTACCGATAAGGAGGTCAATATCATCCTTAGATAAAGAGGGATAAAGTTTAAGAGGAGCACCGGGTGAAGGAATTTGTAAATGATAAGGAGGAGGGCTAGCAGCACAGATAGATTGTTCTGCAGCATGTAATTGAGCAGGGGAAAGAATGGACAGCTTGGATGTTTTATCTTTATCAGTAGCTGACCAATAAGGAGCATATGTAAGCCAATTAATGCCTCCCCTTCTCATATATTCTTTGTCCCAGTGCGGATCCCCTAAATAATATGGCCATGCCTCATGATCCCCCAAACACAATCCCTTTATCATATCCATATGAAACGTATCATTTGCCCCATCTCGGGGAAACGGACTCGAACTATGAAGTCCTTCAGTCCAGCCAGCCATATTATCTATCCAAGGATCAATAAGATAATATCCCGTGTCACATACACGGGCAACGTAAGCCTTACAGGTCTCAGCTTTCTTAGGGGGGGGGGGAACCTTACTACCGTTCTGACCCATTACAAAAACAATATAGCAATGCAGGAATCCCGCTTATCTTACCTTATAAGCGAGATACAGAACAGTAATATACAATATAGTCTTATACTCTATAAAATCTTATCTCTAAGCAATAGAAAAGAATAGCAATAGAAGAGAGAAAGCACATACAAAAAGTGTTAACCCCACAAACGACAGAGTGCGCAGGCAGCTCTATAAGTAATATAGTTCTTCCCAAAAGAACAATAGGAGTTTCTTTATTGTTATAAACTCCGCTATAGACTTCCCAAAAATCTATATTTAACAAATAAAGGGTGGGAACAGGGCACCTAATACCCGTGAGTATTAAAGAACAGAATTCAAAATTCAGAAATACTCACAAAATACCGGTGATATCAACGTCCCTCCCGGAGGAGCCCCCACTGTTAAGGCCCGATTATGGCTGTACACACTCTGTCATTTGACAAGCAGATGCATCTGGGGACAATATCTAAGAGAAAACAGACACCTATTGTCTCTCAAACATGTCCACTTTATTGAATATTTTGTACCTCAATTTATATCATCTTACATGGGTAAGGGTCGTCAGCATATGACGTAAATGCAAACCATATCAGATCACATGCAACTTTAAAAGAAATAACAAAATCCTTTACTTATCTAAAGCCAAAGTCTAAAGGTGCTTTGGCTAACAAAGCCTTATCTAAATTTTCATACAAATACAGCTAAGAAAACAATTAGATTCACTTTACTACAGAATAAGAAAACACATCTCTCAAATATACAATGGCCTTGTAGTATATCAGCAGGAGAAGGCAAACAATCTGGATTTACAACTTCAAACACAACTTAAGGAAAACTACATAATAGAATAGCCTTATAATATTTGGCAAGAGAAGGCAAACAATATCTGGATTAAACATAGCATAAGGACACACATCTTTTCAAATATAGATGTCCTTGCATTATTACAGAGAAGGGATTAAACATAGCATAAGAACACACATCTTTTCAAACATGGATGTCCTTGCATTATTACAGAGAAGGAAAAACAAACAGGGCCTGGGTTTCTTACTGCTCCAAAACACATTCTATGGAAAACTACAAGACGTGTCCCTTCAGGACCCATCCACAAAAGTTTGCCCAGGGCCCATAGGTGGTTAATGCAGCCCTGATCTCTCACTTTACTTGCATAATGTCATGCAGTTAGTAACTCCACACCCTCCCATCATCCCAGCCCTCCTCAACTCAAATTATAAATATAAAATCTGACAGGGAATCCAAAATTTGACAGTCGACAGTTTCCCTGGGCTGTTGCTGTCGCTGGCACCCAGCACATACTTAGTCCTCACAAATGCATGAAAATAATGAAATGCTGGCAGTAACAGCAGCCCAGGGGCCCTGCCACCAACTGCTGAGGTCTTAAATGCATTCTAGCTGCTGGAGGCAGGGCTTGGGGATTCCTACCAGCCACAACAATGCACCTCTGCTGGGTGGTCATTGCCCTTTGGTAGCTACACCAATGTATCCATGTACCAGTAAATCAGAGACAGAAAAATGAGTGAAAGTATGCTTTTTCTTTTCACACGTTAAGTGGTTTTGAACCTCCAAGTCTGTTTTGTGTGACACTGCAATATCTTTTCCGCTTCCAATCTCTGCAGGAGGTTGTAGCAGATAACTTTGATGAAATTGTGAACAGCCAGACCAAAGATGTTCTCATTAACTTCTACGCTCCGTGGTGTGGCCTGTGTAAAACCCTGGAGCCCAAATATCAAGAGTTGGCTGAAATGGTAGGTTTCTCTCCCGTTCAGATCTACTAGCCAGATTGGAAGGAAGAGGTATTGACGTGCTTCTGCATGGAACGCTGTGGACAAGATTCTGTAAATGGCGCTCAGATTTGGGCATTTTTTAAATAAAAAATCCATGCTAAGCACTATTCTAGAAATGGTGCTCAAAGTTGGGGACCGTTTAGAGCAGGGGTGTCCAACCTTTTGGCTTCCCTGGGCCGCATTGGCTGAAAAAAATGTTTCTGGGACAGCGCAAACGCTGTAGCAAGACAGAGGAGGAAGCCGGCAAGACGGTAAATACCCAGGGGCAGCCGAGGAAAACGCTGCATCGCCCTCGACAGGGGCAGCACAAAATACTTCACGGGGCCGCAGGTTGGACACCCCTGGTTTAGAGAATAGCGTTTAGCACCAGGATCTGCGCCCAGTTTGGGGTGCGAGGATTTACACCAGCTGAACCCCCAAATTCGATAACACACTACATGCAAATCCTAGGAATGCCCCTGACCCATCCATGGCCACATCTCCTTGTTGGAATTTGTGCTGGAAAATTTACATGCACCTCTATAGAATAGCGACTATAAAGATGTATGCGCAAATTCCAATCATTGCCAAATTGGCACCTAATTATTATCACTAATTAACTCATTAAGCAATTATCAAATTCCATGGGTCGGCCAGAAACGTGATGGTGCCAAGCAGCAGTTTATCACACGATTTTAATTTCACTATTTCCGGGGCATCAGTCGGCTAATGGATGGTGGCAACCTAGGAATGATTTTGACTAAGGTAAATTAGAAGTGTGGGAGAGCTAGTCTGACGACTAATCTAGTGGAAAAGAAGCAATTTGGCAATCAATTTAGATCAACGGGTGGCAGGAGGGGGGAGGACCCAAACTTAGGTTGGCTTATGACTGGCAAAATGCAAGAATGAGGAAGGGAGGACCAAAACAAATGCAGCATGAGCCAGGCTGCTATGAACAAGGAACGATGCTTTGCAAATGGAATATAAAGAAAAGTCAAAGCAAGATCATATAAGAATCGCAGCCATACTTAGCAATGTTTTTTTAATAGGTTACTACAAAGGAACAACAATCTTGGTTAGGTAAATGCATTCAGCAAGCTATGTTATCGGAAATTAATTAAGACCACTTTGTTCACTAAGTTTATTACTTGGTGAGTTTTATTATTGAAATTCTATTTTATAAATATTGTATTTTGCTGATTGTCCAGCTCTTTTTAGCGTAAACCGCCTAGAACTTTTGATTATGGCGGTATAAAAGAATAAAGTTATTATTATTTATGTGTCGGCTTATCTTAAGCCCATCCATTAGTTTTTCAATTAAGTTACTCTGTAAAGTTCTGACTTGGGTTTCTTTTTCTCTTCTCTTAAACTATTTTGTAGCTTAAAGAGGATTCTAATATTGTGGTGGCAAAAATGGATGCCACAGCAAACGACGTTCCTCCTCCCTATGACATCACAGGGTAAGGATGCTCAGATGTCTTCTGTATATTGAACAGAATGTCCTTCCTATTCTACAGCCAGTGACATTCTTACCCCCACCCCATGACAAAACAGAATAGGGATGCTTCGAGTTCTGTATTTTGGACAATAGGAGGAAATAGTTAAGCTCTGGAACGCATGGACAGAGATTGTGGTAAGAACGGATAGCGTAGCTGGTTTTAAGAAAGGTTTGGACAAGTTCCTGGAGGAAAAGTCCATAGTCTGTTATTGAGAAAGACCTGGATCAGTACTAGGGACCTGGATTGGCCAGCGTGAGAACGGACTACTGGGCTTGATGGACCATTGGTCTGACCCAGTACGGCTATTCTTATGTTTCACAAGTTTTCTATTCTTTTCACAGATTTCCAACAATCTACTTTGTTCCTATGGAAGCCAAGCAGTTCCCAAAGGTTTATGAGGTAGTCACTTTCCTTTTAGATCTCTTGTGTGAAAGACCAAAAATGAAGGTTGCACATATTGCGTGCCCCCTCTTTCTACATTCAGAGTCTAGTTGGGAACCGATGCAGAAAGGCTTGCAGAAGAGCTGTGTGCCGATGTCTGAGCACGTCGCTTCTCCCGCAAGCCTAATGCCATGCTGTGCAAAAAGCTGTTGGCAAGTAAATTTTCTGTGCGAAGCATAAAATTCAGGTCCTTGAACGCTGGCTACATTTAACCTAAACCTAGGAGTCTTCAAGCAAGCCACACCGTTCTCCAGTCAGATATGAAGCTGCTTAATATCTGCCTGTGGCTCAGGGCCCAGCGTTTTATAAAGACGCATCAGAGCACATGGAAGAGGGAACCTCCCTGTCCAAAAATCCATTTCTCCACTGGTTACCACTTGAGCTAATTCAAGGGAGAAAACATATTGATACTGAAAGGCACCACATGCAAACACCACCGATTTTCTGATGGCATAGCGAGGGTGGGAGGCGCCACCCCTTGCTCCTTTCCCACCCCCCTGTCGCGTGCGCTCTTTCCCTTCCCCCGTATCTGTTTAGCTTTCCCTAGCGTGAGCAGCATCTCCAACTTGCTGCCGGCGCTGGCATTGGCTCTCCCTCTGATGTCACTTCCTCGTTGCGGGACCAAGAAGTAACGTCGCAGAGGAGCGCAGAGGTTGGCGCGAGCAACGGGTTAGAACTTTTGCTTGGGCCAGTGAAGAGCTAGAGGGACGCGGTGGGGGAGGAGTGGGAAGGAGCAGGGAGGCGGAGAGGTACTGGCGCCCATGGCGGTCCACTTCCCCCCCTTACTACCCTAAAGCCACAGGATAGTGAGTGCCTACTCTGAGGGCCATGGACTTGGCACAGCAGCCATTTTGCTGAGCCACAGCAAGAGGTAGGAGGGGGACGCGCTTCTACCCCCACTGACCCCCCCCCCCCCCTGCTGGACCACCAGGTACTTAGGTAGGCCTGGGGATGGGGGGATCTTTATTGGGCTTCCCATGGCCTTAGGGGTGGCAGGCAGGCAAGGGCATGTTTGAAAGGGTATCGGGTGGGAGAGCAAGGGGGAACTATCTGTCTGTCACTTTTGTTACACCAGACTAAAGGCTCCTTTTACTAAGCATGCGAGCCGGTGAGATAAATGCTCCACTACTCATTGAATTCCTATGAGCATTGGAGCATTTACCTGCTGGCCCATGGTAAAATGCTCTTACGCTGCATAGTAAAACCCAACGTAAGGTGGCTGTCCCTTTTAATATTCTTGATGGTGGTCTGGTCATTTTAGATCAAATTGTTAATTGAAAAAATATATATATTGTTTTGGATTCCAGGGCGATTGGCGAGTCAGAGATCTACTCAGCTACTTGGAAAAGAAGTCAACTTACCCACTGCTTGTGATAGGAAGAAACAAAGAGAATAAATATGAACTTTAAACAAGATTAACCTGGGATGAAGAATGATTCTACTGCCGAGAGACCATCAACATTTCAGTTCTGCTGGGTCTTCAGATTATGCCAGTGCTAGAAATCTCAAAGACCTATAAGCAGGCAAACCAAAGTGGGATGCCCAGCCTAATTATGTTCAGAGATGTTACCCTTCACCGATACTGAAGATTTCAGGCTGCATCCAATTATCGGAGCCAGCTCCTTCATTATGTATTGTGTTTGGTAACTCCCAATTATTTTGAAATGTTAATATCTATGCATCTAGTAACTTCTTCCTCTTCCCTGTTTTAAATATACAAGTGACAAAAACTATATTACCTGGTCTAAAGCAGTTCTGTTTCACAATTGTTTTTATGTTGTTGTGACTGATACGAGATTATTAGGCACTGTAAATTGCACCTGTGCCCCTCCCCCTTTTAAAATTTATTTATTTATTCAGCCCGTCCTCCCAAAATAGCCCAGAACGGGTTACAAGAGTACATTCATAGTATGCATAGGACTAACTTTAGTGAGAAATACAGACTTTACAGCATAGACAAAGGGGGTTTACATAACATAGTAACATAGTAGATGACGGCAGATAAAGACCCGAATGGTCCATCCAGTCTGCCCAACCTGATTCAATTTAAATTTTTTTTTATTTTATTTTATTTTTTTAATTTTTCTTCTTAGCTATTTCTGGGCAAGAATCCAAAGCTTTGCCCGGTACTGTGCTTGGGTTCCAACTGCTAAAATCTCTGTTAAGACTTACTCCAGCCCATCTACACCCTCCCAGCCATTGAAGCCCTCCCCTGTTTAGATTTCAGCATTTACAGTGTGGACATAACATACAGACTTAAAATACAGACCTAGTGGACTTTTGCCACCTTTCAGTCAACAATCATGATCACCTCAACACAATCCCTCCCAAGGCAATCCATACTTGAACATCATACATTTTAAAGTATGTTATATACGCCACATTGTTAACCAGGGTAAATTCCAAAAGCCATTTATACTTAGGTAAATGGGGCTATACCAAGGCCCATGCACTTGAAAGGAACACTCAGGTCTGCTGTTACTACTGATTATTTCTATAGCCTACCAGATGTACACAGCACTGTACAAAGGCACACAGGAGATTGTGAATTCATTCGAGCAGGTGCTATCTATTCAAGACAAAAAGGACACAAGGGGAAAGGGGTTACAGTTAAAGGGGATGTTTAAACTGACTGGGGTGCTGAACAAAAGGCAATAGGGCAGCGTATCTCAAACTGTGTGCCTCCTGAGATTTCGGATGTGCCGCAACACACTGGGGAGGAGGAGAGGCGCCGGCAAAAGGCATGTGCTATAGCCGGCGCTTCTCCATGCCTCTTCCCTGCTGGCACCCACACTGGCAACTCAGAGCCTGTCTGGAGGGCCTTCGCGCATGTGCGGATGTTGACATGAGGACGTCAAGCATGAATGTGATGTCATCAGTGACATCCGCGTTTGCAAGAGGGAGTGAGGGTCACGAGATGAAGGCAAGCTCAAAAAAATTTTAAGCTTTCTCAGCTTACTTTTGAACAAGGGAAGACAAAGACGGAAGGAATGAAGTCTGGAGGTGGCAGCACCTACCAGCTCAAGGCGGGAAACACTGTCTTTGCTCAGTGCATCGTTCGTCTCCCTCCAGTCCACTCCTCCATTACCCAATTGTTCTTGCTTGTTCACCAAACCCGGATCGGCCACCGCCACCACCACAGTGTAAACCAGACACGGGCAATTCCGGTCCTCGAGGACTGGAATCCAATCGGATTTTCAGGATTTCCCCAATGAATATGCATGAGATCTATATTTGCATGCACTGCATTCAATGCATATTCATTGGGGAAATATTGAAAACCCGATTGGATTCCAGCCCTCGAGGACCGGAGTTGCCCATGTCTGGTGTAAACCGAGGCGATCTCATGCATGCTCTAGATCAGGGGTGTCAAAGTCCCTCCTGGAGGGCCGCAATCCAGTCGGGTTTTCAGGATTTCCTCAATGAATATGCAGGAGATCTCTTAGCATACAATGAAAGCAGTGCTTGCAAATAGATCTCATTGGGGAAATCCTCCAGGAGGGACTTTGACACCCTTGCTATAGAACTACATTTCCCAGCATGCCATTCATGCAGCTAGCCGTCCAGGGGTTATTTTCTCATCAACCGCCCATTGAATGGCTTTTTTTTTTTTTAATACAACTATAACCGTAAAACAGTCGCTAAGATTAAAAAATAAAAAACAACGCATCCATGTCATTTGACATGAAGTCCCAAATCAGCCCGTATAGCGCAACCTCGCCGGGGAAACCGTTAGCAGGACGGCGCTTTGCGCTTGCGTGACGGCTCCCGACGTCCTCGCACGAGGACGTCCAAGTCAGGCGCGGCCTCTCGCCACGCCTCTCTGTGCAGCGCAGACAAACGTGTTGCTCTCGCGGCGGCGTCGGCGTCTTTCCGCCTCCTTTTTTTTTTTCGATTGGCTCTACGGGCGACCTGTCAAAAAGCAGAGTCCGCGCTGGCCGTGGGTGGCTGGGCGGGGACTTGGTGCACGCGACGCCTAGCGGGGTTAGGGTGTCTCCCGTGAAGCGGCGCTTCTTCCCTCGCCGCCGTTTCCAGAAAGTTCTTCTCGGCGCCAGCGCTTCCTCTTTCTTTCGGCAGCAACCGGCGAGATGTTGGGGCGTCCGGTGCTCGTGTTGAGTGAGTAGCCGGCGGCGAGGGAGGTGGGGGGGGAAGCGAAGCGGCCGCCGCTCGCGCGCTCGCCTCGGGCCTCGTTTCGGCCCCATTCATTCGCACCGGAAACCCCCCAAAAGACAACCCGCTGCGAAATAGTGCCCCCCCCCCGGGAGGAGCTCCTGCCCTTGATTTAATTGTAGCGGGGAGGGCGAGCGACGGTGACCGTGAAGCGGCTTTAGCCCGAGGTGACCGTTCGTTTTACTAACGGATGGGTTGGTGCAGATTCGTCGAACAGGGTTGATCCAGGCCGAATTTCAGCCCCCCCCGACCCCCACCCCCGTCTCACGGCATGCAGGGACTTGTTCAGGTTCCATAACTGGATTCTTTGAAGAACCCCCCCCCCCCCCCACCATCATCATCATATCTGGTGACTTGGGAGTAAGCTAACGGTACCAACCCAACCCAAAGCCCAAGTGGTTTTTTTATTTATGTATTCCCCCCCCCCTTGTCCAGGGCGAGGTACGCAATTACCTACAAAATATAAAATCACAAGTCGCATCGACGACAAACAGTAAAACTACTTAAAACAAACAAGTCGCATCGACGACAAACAGTAAAACTACTTAAAACGAACAAGTCGCATCAACGACAAACAGTAAAACTACTTAAAATGAACAAGTCGCATCGACGACAAACAGTAAAACTACTTAAAACGAACAAGTCGCATCGACGACAAACAGTAAAACTACTTAAAACGAACAAGTCGCATCGACGACAAACAGTAAAACTACTTAAAACAAACAAGTCGCATCCACGACAAACAGTAAAACTACATAAAACAAACAAGTTGCATCGACGACAAACAGTAAAACTACATAAAACAAACAAGTCACATCTCTACAAACAGTAAAACTACATAAAACAAAGTCGCATCGACGACAAACAGTAAAACTACATAAAACAAAGTCGCATCGACGACAAACAGTAAAACTACATAAAACAAACAAGTCGCATCGACGACAAACAGTAAAACTACATAAAACAAACAAGTCACATCGACGACAAACAGTAAAACTATATAAAACAAACAAGTCGCATCGACGACAAACAGTAAAACTACATAAAACAAACAAGTCGCATCGACGACAAACAGTAAAACTACATAAAACAAACAAGTCGCATCCACGACAAACAGTAAAACTACATAAAACAAACAAGTCGCATCGACGACAAACAGTAAAACTACATAAAACAAACAAGTCGCATCCACGACAAACAGTAAAACTACATAAAACAAACAAATCACATCTCTACAAACAGTAAAACTACATAAAACAAACAAGTCGCATCGACGACAAACAGTAAAACTACATAAAACAAACAAGTCGCATCCATGACAAACAGTAAAACTACTTAAAACAAACAAGTTGCATCCACGACAAACAGTAAAACTACTTAAAACAAACAAGTCGCATCCACGACAAACAGTAAAACTACTTAAAACAAACAAGTCGCATCCACGACAAACAGTAAAACTACTTAAAACAAACAAGTCGCATCCACGACAAACAGTAAAACTACTTAAAACAAACAAGTCGCATCCACGACAAACAGTAAAACTACTTAAAACAAATAGTCGCATCGACGACAAACAGTAAAACTACATAAAACAAACAAGTCGCATCCACGACAAACAGTAAAACTACTTAAAACAAACAAATCACATCTCTACAAACAGTAAAACTACATAAAACAAACAAGTCACATCTCTACAAACAGTAAAACTACATAAAACAAAGTCGCATCGACGACAAACAGTAAAACTACATAAAACAAACAAGTCGCATCGACAACATACAGTAAAACTACATATCACAAACAAGTCGCATGACGACAAACATTTCTACAAACAGTAAAACTACATATCGCAAACAAGTCGCATCAACGACAAACAGTACATAAGAACATAAGCATCGCCTTGGCTGAGTCAGACCATAGGTCCATCATGCCCAGCAGTCCACTCCCGTGGCGGCCCCCCAGGTCCTGTAAGTGATCGCAAACAAGTCACGATGACAAACAGTAAAACTACATATCACAAAAAAGTCGCATCGATGACAAACATCTCTACAAACAGTAAAGCTACATAAAACAAACAAGTCACATCGACGACAAACAGTAAAACTACATATCACAAAAATGTTGCATCGATGACAAACATCTCTTCAAACAGTAAAACTACATAAACGAGTCACATCGACGACAAACAGTAAAACTACATATCGCAAACAAGTCGCGTCGACGACAAACATCTCTACAAACAGCAAAGCAATCCAGACCATAGAAAACCATTGGTGACCAGCACCCTTCAATCGATAGTCTACTCTTTGCATACTATTTAATTACTATACACTTTCCCCTCCCGATTTGCAGTTTTAGGACTCGTGATTTCGATTATTTACGATTTCCTGAAACCAGAATCCCCCCCACCTCCCTCCCGGACCTTACCAGGTGGTCTTGCAGTCTTTCGGGGCAGGAACGATCTTCATACGCTCCTGCCCCGTGCAGATCACTGTCGGTGAACTTGGAGTAAGAGAAATTGCTGACAGTTTTATATGGAAACATTGACTAGGGTGGCAGTAGAAGTTTCAACTAAAGAACTAGGATGAATCTTGTTTCCATTCAAAATACTACACTTAACGGGCCTGCATATGCTACTTTTTGGTTGTGTTGCTTGAATGGCAAATTTTGCCATGCTGGAATTCTGATTTCTGATACCGAGTATTTGTCATGAAAAGAGAAATTTTCCCGATTAGACTGGCTCTTTGTGAATGAAATCAGTAGTTCCTTTCTTGTGATGCTAGAAAGAAAACACAAGAATGTGATTTTAGGTTGTGTTGTTTACTAAATTCAGTGATACCAAAATTGTATGGAAATTTATTGTTGTGGTACTGTGATTTACCTTTGATAATTACGAGTAGTGTTGTTTTGTAAAATGACCAAATGTACCTATCAATGTACAAAAACTTAGTACTGTTGCTCTATATTTTTTTTCTTTTTGTGCCAGGCCAGAATATGAAACGTGAGTCTGGAAGGAAGGTCCAAACAGGAAACATTAATGCTGCCAAGGTACAGTACTGCCATAGTTGGTTTAATGAAAAAATTAAGTTACAAGGAGATTTTCTTCATTAAAAAATACTGATTTGTAATTCTTTCCAATCTGATGGAACTTAGAATTATATAAAAAAAATTAAGGCTCTCTTTTACTAAGCTGCAGTAGAGGTTTCTACCAAGGCCACGCTAAATGTCCTGACACTCGTAGGAATTCTGTGAGCATCAGAGCATTTAGCACTTAAGGCCGCAGAAGAAACCTCTATCACAGCTTAGTTAAAGAGGGGGTAGGGTTAAGAACGTTAGGGGCAAACTAACTCTGAACATTTAGTGGAATGATAAAAGTTGGATGTGGAAAAAACTGGTAAAAAGACATAAGTTTTAAAAATGGGCCAGATCAGACTGTGTTCCAGACATTGTATGCACAAAACTAACATATTTGTATATATTCCCTAACTGCTTGGTATCACTCTGGGTCAATTGCTCCTTTAAGACTTCCTATCTTTATTCTTTGCTTTCCCAGTCCTACATACAATCTACCCCACTGTTACTCTGCAAACTGAACGCTACCACCAAAAAATGCCCCATAAACTGCACTCGCCCTTAAAATGGTGACATAGTTATATCTTCCATTGGGGAAAAAACCATGACTTCTACATCACAAAACTTCTCAATTGCCTCTCGGAAATCAATATTCAGCGACTGTCCAGCTAAGTCTAACAGCTATATAGACTTGCCTAAAAAGCAGGTCTGTCTTTTGCCGCTTTGCCTTAGCCAGCCAGCTGATGAATATCAGCTTGGCCAGCTAAGTTCAAGATGATGAACTTTGACTCAGATGTTCAATGCCAGTGGCCAGATAAGGCCCTAAGATTGAATATCCAGGATCGCTGTGGACTGCAGGAGATAGCTGAGCTGCTTACCACAGTCTCAATATTGGGCCCATTGGCATTAGCAAACTAGGCACCTAACCTAGGATCTAATATTTGTGAGCCCTCTAAGATGTACTGACACATGTCTGGCTTTTTTTCAGGATGCAACAGATTTTGCATTAGTGGTCAGAAGCTAGAGGGTGGATAATCCATCTGGACTTCAGAGTTTAAAAACTTTATTTGCGTATCTCCTTTTCTTCTCCCCTCCCCGGAAGGTTGTGGGAGTGGAACATGGGGCATTTATTACTGTAATATAGCATTTAAGGAATTGCACCTTTCAAACATCCCTCCCTTCCCATCACAGACTCAAAACCAGCACAAAAACACAGCTGCCCAGGCAGACACCCACAGGGTGGGTGGGTGTGGGCCCACACACAGGGTTTGGAAAGAATTCCATGAACAATGCTCTGCATGCTTTCCCACTTTGACACATTTAGGACAGTTATGAAAATCAGTTCTAAAGGAAACCAACATATAAATTGAGATCTGTGCTTTCTCTGTGAATGGAACTGGAGAGTTTTGTATGATATGCAGAAAAGGGAGCTCCCTTGCCGAATAAGTTGTTGTAACATGATTTAAGGTTCTGAATAAGCTATATTTCACCACTCTCATGCTTTGCTTCCTTTTTATAGACCATTGCAGATGTGATCCGCACATGTTTGGGGCCAAGAGCTATGATGAAGGTAACATATGTTGTACTGTAGTAAAAAGTTACTGTTCAGAATAATGTTTAAAAAAGAAAATTCAACTGAAGGATAATGTGTTTGAAATTTGAGGAAAGCTGAATTTTCAGAGATGCCATTCTGATGGTAGCCATAAAGATCTAAGTCTTGATGCTTAAATATTCCATAAGGAAACTAGATTATTTGAAGGATATTATACAATACTAAGAACATAAGAATTATCGCTGCTGGGTCAGACCAGTGGTCCATCATGCCCAGCAGTCTGCTCATGCAGCGGCCCTCTGGTCAAAGACCAGCACCCTAACTGAGACTAGCCCTACCAGCGCACGTACTTGCCAGCTCATCTATTTAATTTAAAAGCCGAGAGATTAGCAATAGGTTGCCAGTGCTAGATTGGCTGTATCTAGGCTGCAGCTGTTTCTGTTGTTGGTCTTATGTGATGCAAATCTCTTCTTCAGGAGCTTGGAAGTGAAAACCCATCTGTTCAATGTTTCATAAAAGTTACTCTTTGTTGCCAGGCTTGTGGATTGTTTTGGAAAGTGGAGGAAGATGTCTCGATTTTTGTCTCCCTTGTTCTTGTATTGTTGTTTAGTGTAGGGCCTGTTGGATCTGGTTGAGTGGCCACTTGCCGTACCCTGCTTTGGGATTGGTCAGCGGTTGCAGCCTCCAAGGCTAAGCTCAGTAAATTTCCTTTCCAGGGCTCCTTCTTTTGGGGGGAGGAGTTGGATAAGCTTGTTCAGGCCTTGAGTGATTCTAAGGTGCCCCGGCTTGCAGAGGAACGTCCTTGCCAGGCGTCACAGGGTGGCGTCGCCCATGGGCTTTTGTGTGATTTTCGCTGGTATCATCCGGGCCAGGGTGCAGCCTCCTTTCCTTCCAGAGGATGTTTCTTTCAACGCATGCAGTCCTTTTGGGGATCCCTGCCAGGTGGGGGGGATTGCATGACATCACTGGGGGCTCCTCCTTTGCCCATCTGCCCCAATGACTCATTGCGGGTCTTCCCCTGTTTCCAGTAGGAGCCTAGTTGCAGGAGTTTTTTACCGGGTGGGCTGAGATCACGACAGATCAATGGGTCCTAGAGGTGATTCAGGATGGCTATGCTTTCCAGTTTTCCTGGCCCTTAGCAGATATTTTCCTCTCTTCTCCTTGTCGGGCAACTTGGAAGAAACAGGCTTTTTGCCAGGCACTGCAAAGGTTACTAGACCTCAAGGCAGTAGTCCCAGTGCCTCCTCAGGAGCTTCGTACAGGCAGGTACTCCATTTACTTCTTGGTGCCCAAGAAAGAGGGATCGTTTCATCCCATTTTGGACAGGGCACTTCAGGTTCCATCTTTTCGCATGGAGACCCAGAAGTCTGTCATTCTAGCTGTTCAGCCTGGGGAATTTCTGACTTCTCTCAATCTGATGGAGGCCTACTTGCATGTTCTGATTCCGGCCTCCCATCAACGATTCCTTCACTTCGCAATTTTGGGAAAGCGCTATCAGTTTTGTGCGCTTTCTTTTGGTCTGACCATGGCTCCATGGACTTTGGTAGTAGTGGTGGCGGCTTGCGCAAGATGGACATTCTGGTTCTTCCCTATCTGGACGACTGGTTGATTCGAGAGAAGTTCTTTCAGGAGAGCTCCTGGGTTACGATTTGGGTTGTGGAGTTCCTGCAGTCGCTGGGCTGGATGGACAACCTGTCCATAAGCTGGATAACTCCGTCTCGGTGCTTGGAGTATTTCGGAGTTCTCTTCGACACCAGCTTGGGGAGAGTCTGCCTTCCTGAGGCCTGGGTTCTGCAGTTCTTTCAATCTGCTGCCTTACTGCATCACTTTTTTAGAGTCTGAGCTCACTTTGACCTGCAGCCAGCTCTTTCTACCTCCTCTTTCATGTGTGGAGTGAGTCCTCGGTCTTCTTCATTTTCTTGTCATCCTGTTCCTGACAATCTGCTTGGGGCATGGGTTCTCCTGGCAGGGCTCCTCGGTTGCACAGGTCTTAAGCATTCCTTCCTTCCCAGCGTAAGTGGATTGGTGTTCCCGGGCATGCAGGACCACCGTGAGGATGTGGTTCTCTGTAGACCTTTTGCAGCAGTGTTTCTCGAGGTCCCGGCTGTCTCAGCAGTGTTCTTGTCTCCTGAGCATCTTGGCGAATGAGGGCATAGCCTCCTCAGCTTCTCTTCTCTGGTGTAGCTGATGTTCCTGATGCTCTCCATGTCCTTATCTGGGTTCTGGTTCAGGCGTCGGCATCTTTGCTGCCTGCTCGCAGTCTGTTCTGGTTCGGACTGGGCTGGTGTATCCTCCTCTACAGCTACTTTTGCGAGGCTTCCTTTTCAGGGACAGTTTTTCTTTGGATAAGGCCTGGATGACCTCATGAATTCTGTGGTGGACTGTCGTCCTAAGAACCTGCCTGTCAGCGAGCACCGTTCCTCTGGAGATTTGGGATGCTCTCTTTTTAATCTAATTTAAAACCATAATTATGGTATTGGGTTGGTCAGTTCACACAAGATTTTGCAGGATTGGTTTAATATTTTGGGTGATAAAGCTTTGTTCCAGTGGTATGTGTGCAGGATCGCTATCTTTAGTTTGTGCCTGAGTTGTTTCTTTTGGGTTGGTAGTAGGATGGAAAAAAGTATACAGTCATGTAGGGCAGAGGTATTACAGTAGGGTAAGTTGTAGGTTCGATGGAGAGGTAAGGTGCTCTAGGGTCCGTGGGTGGTTTTCAGTATAATTAGTATTTTAGGAGAGTGAGGATGACTTAATTTGAAGTAATTACAGAAGTTTAATTTGTAGTTTCAACATGAGTTTGGTATTTTTGAAGTTTTGGAATAAGAATTTTGTGATAAAAATATGACTTTGTCTTAAACTGAGATTGATTGTGAAAAGAGATAGGGTTGTGGTACCTGAGTCATCTAGTTGAAGCAGGAATTGGAAGCAATTTAGTTGGTAAAAATATATTGAGCGACTAAAATGGTTAAGGGGTTGGGGGAGTTGCCGTACGGTGAGAGATTAGAGAAGCTGGGCCTGTTCTCCCTTGAAAAGAGGAGACTGAGAGGAGACATGATCGAAACATTCAAGATAATGAAGGGAATAGACTTAGTGGATAAAGACAGGTTGTTCACCCTCTCCAAGGTAGAGAGAACGAGAGGGCACTCTCTAAAATTGAAAGGGGATAGATTCTGTATAAACGTAAGGAAGTTCTTCTTCACCCAAAGAGTGGTGGAGAACTGGAACGCTCTTCCGGAGTCTGTTATAAGGGAAAACACGCTCCAGGGATTCAAGACAAGGTTGGACAAGTTCTTGCTGAACCAGAACGAACGCAGGTAGGGCTGATCTCGGTTAGGGCACAGGTCTTTGACCTGGAGGCCGCCGCATGAGCGGATCGCTGGGCGCAATGGACCACTGGCCTGACCCAGCAGCGGCAATTCTTATGTTCTTAAAAAAAAAAAGATAAATATATGGTAAAAATATAATTTTATACAGATATCTATGGATCTAAGTATTGATAAATATGTTATTTGCCAGCCCTTTAGATTTCAGAACAAAATAATTTAACGCTCAATATCGGTTGGAGTTAAGAGTCCAACCAAACCCAGGATCTTTAGATTCTTCTGAAACTGAATCTTAAACCAAAATTGGCTGCTTGGTTTCGGCAGAAACTGATAACCAAACTGCCCCGATTCCAATTGTAAAATGGTTGTCGGGACTTCCCGTGCCATTCTTGGCAGCCAGTGAGACAGAGCAGGGGTACAGGATCCGTTCCTGCACTCGAGGAGGCCACTATATCATCAGGACTTCCTAAGATAGGCCCGGGAAGGTCCTATGGGTGGTTGGAGAGGTGGGTTTCAGTTTTAACAGAAAATTCACAGACATTTTAGGCCTAAACTCAGACCTGAATTTCCAGCTGGTTTCAGTGCCAAATCTGAAACAAAAATTTGGGGTTGGAGTTAAATGTTTGGTGTACCTAGTCCACAGTGTTGGTAGAAGTTATGATAACCCAAGTCACTTCATAATGTCTCCTAATTATGGATCCCCTGTTGTACCATTTTTAGATGCTTCTGGACCCAATGGGTGGAATTGTCATGACCAATGATGGAAATGCTATTCTCAGAGAGGTATGTATCTGTATTCATAAAATAATGTTGGTACAGCAGGAGTATAAAGCATGTCTTGCCTCTTCTCAATTCCAAACCGGCACAGAACAGATGGGTTTTCGCTCCTTTGCCAGCAGGTGGAGACTGAGAACACATTGACTTTTGGCAGTAGTACAAGTGGGCTGTGCAATCCTATCTACAATCAGTCTGTTCTCAAGTCTCTAGCAGCCTTTGGTTAGTTAGAGCCTGTTGGATTTAATTAGTGGCCTTCATGTCTCTGTTTTTGTTGCCAACCAGAGCTTGGGGGACCCTTTCGGAGGTCTGTCCAACCTTGGAGGTGGCACACTCGAGTGGTCGAGTCCCTCCCCCCATTTCCTCCCCCAAAAATTTTTCTTAGAGATGCCTCGGCTGTACGCCCTCATGTTTATGTTCAGTGGACCCAGGAGTTCATCAGTCGGATCGTCTCTGTCCTTTAAGCAGGTCTTTGTAAGGGGGAGGGGGGAGGCGGTGCTTCCAAGGCTATGATTGCACGTTGGATCAGAGAGGCTATCGCTCTGGTGTACCTTCTTCAGAAAAAACCTGTTCCGGATTTTCTCAAAGTTCATTCCACTCAGGGGCAGGCAGCTTCTTGGGCAGAGACTTCTCTTGTGCCTCTGGTGGATATCTGTAAAGCTGCAGTTTGGGCTTCTCTCCATTCCTTTGTTCGCCACTACCATGTGGACATTCAGGCACGTCGGGCATGGTGTTCAGTGAGCGTGTTCTTGCGGCAGCCTTTTGGGGGTCTCACCCATGATGGGTACTGCTTTGGTACGTCCCATCCATTCTGTGCCGGTCTGGAGAGACAACAAAGAAGGAGAAATTAGGTTCTTACCTGCTAATTTTCTTTCTTTTTAGTCCCTCTAGATCAGCACAGACTCCTCCAAGTCGTATTATTTGGTACCTTGTCTTGGTTTTTTGGGGAGTAAAGTAAGAGCAGTAGCGTTTGGTTCAACTGGCTTAGCTGATGAACTGTGGGGATACTTTAAAGGTTCTTGTTCTAATCAGAATCCAATAGTGTTTACCTGTCCAATCCGGACTACTACATGAGAGTGGAGTTGGTATGATTATAGTTCACAGTTGTTTAGTTCTTAGTTATTTCCTACTTGGCTATTAGACTGATTGTGGATGAGACTGCATAGCCCACTTGTACTGCTGCCAAAAGTCAATGTGTTCTCAGTATCCACCTGCTGGCAGAGGAACATAAACCCATCTGTTCTGTGCCGGTCTGGAGGGACTAAAAGAAAAAATTAGCAGGTAAGAACCTAATTTCTCCTTGAACTGCATAAAAATGCATTGGATCTTCAGCAAGCTTTGTTCTCTCGGTACAGATTCAGGTTCAACATCCAGCAGCAAAATCGATGATTGAGATCAGTCGGACACAAGATGAGGAGGTTGGAGATGGGACCACGTCTGTCATTATTCTTGGTAAGTGAATAAGGACCATTATCTTCTCGTATTGAGCAGTATGAACGATGCACATTAAGCAGACTTAACCCATCCTATTCATAGTACTGCGCATGCACCTTTTACAACCCTGAGCTGGAGCTGAGCCCCTGTGCTTCATCCTGTTTCTCTTTTGATACTTGCCTCTCCCTCTAAATCCCTTTTTGATTTCCATGCTACTGTTGTCCAACTTCATAGTACAGTACTGCCTTGTTTATTATGATGATTCTGACACTGTTCTCTGGTTTATAGCTGGGGAAATGTTAGCTGTTGCAGAGCAGTTCCTAGCACAGCAGATACACCCCACTGTGATTATTAGCGCATATCGGAAGGCTCTGGATGACATCGTCACCACCCTGAAGGAAAACAGGTAGATGATGATTTTTCTCTTGGTGGCTCTCTTGTGAGGTTGCAAATACCTAGACTATATAGTGTATAGGGTGAAGATGGAAGAGGACAACTCAGAAGTAGCCTGAGGAAATAAAGTTTCAAGGTTTTATTTAAAATTTGATTAAATTGCTTAGCAAGCTTCTAAGCGATATACAAAATTAAAATAATTACAAAGGTAGGGACAAGAAAACATATTTAACAAAAGTCGCAAACTGAATAAAGACAGACGGAACCACATTGTGGAAGGGGCTAGGAAATACTTCTTCACAGAAAGGGTGTTGAATTTGAGGAACAGTTTCCTGGTGGAAGTGGTGCAGATGAAAGCTTGGGACAACTGCTTAGGATCTCTAAGGAAGTGAAAGGGAGAGTAGCTAGCATGGATGGGCAGACTGAGTAGGCTATATGGATAATTTGTCTTCATTTTTGTATGTTTTTAATTACCTTAATGCCACACTCGTCCATCCCTTAGGATAACGCGAGAACCTGTGACTTGATTTTGGAGCATGGATAACATGTTCAAAGGATGTAAATAATTTCATTAGTTAATGCAAGAAACTTTTTTTTTTTTTTACTGATGATACTATGGATGTAACAAAGCCTTCCTGCACAGTTTTATTCTAAGTTATTTGCTTCTTTCCCTTGTCTCAGCACATCAGTGGATGTGAGTAACCGTGAGATGATGCTGAAAATCATCAACAGTGCCATTAACACCAAAGTGATCAGTCGTTGGTCTGACTTAGCCTGTAGCATTGCCCTTGATGCTGTGAAAACGGTCGAGTTGGAGGAAAATGGCAGAAAGGAAATTGACATCAAGAAATATGCCAAAGTAGAAAAGGTAAACCTCATGCCCCTTTTTTTTTTTTTTTGAACAAAGTAAAAGTAATTTAGTTTTACCAATAAAATCTCCTTTATATCAGTCTGAAGGAGATGTGTGTGGTGGGTCTTGATGCATTCCTTGCCTTCATACCTGACTTCATCTTGTTCTTACTAGATTCCTGGAGGTATAATCGAAGATTCTTGTGTCCTGCGTGGAGTAATGATAAATAAAGACATTACTCATCCGAAGATGCGCAGGTATATCAAGAATCCACGCATTGTTCTACTGGACTGCGCACTGGAGTACAAGAAAGGAGAGAGCCAGGTATTGTCGGTTTTGTTGGGGGAGGTGGAGAGATTACTGAGAAGGTAAACCAAAAGGTGTCAGTGGGTGTTGTATGTACAGGTGCTCTTCAGTGGCAGCCTGATAATCAAAAGAGCTCTGAGAATGAAGTTAGAGTAACAGCAGCAGCTCCTTCAACTTTTGATTTTTATAAAATGTTGGAATGCATAGTCACTGTTAACTGGTTGATCTGAAGTGTGCTTTCTGGATATATGGGTGTAATGTAAGAAAAGAGGGACCCAAGAGGAGACTTAAGCATGTTCTTCTGCTACAGACGGATATTGAGATTACCCGGGAAGAAGACTTTGCTCGCATCCTGCAGATGGAGGAAGAGTACATACAGCAGATCTGTGAGGATATTATCCGGCTAAAACCGGACGTCGTTATCATTGAGAAAGGAGTCTCTGGTAAGAGTGCAGACCTCTTTGTAAATACACTGACTTATAATAATCAGAAGGGCAACTTTTTCTTGCTGGGCCTTGGAGCCTTCCTCTGTTGTTTGCTCAGTGTCTCTGCAGTATTTTTTAACTGTTTTCCTTCACCTTTGAATGTCTTAACATTTCAGAATTGGGTTTAATATTATGGGTGAGGCACTGCTATAGGGTTGAAAAAATCTGGCTTGTCTTGGTGGCCATATTTAAGCAGGATGATACAGGATTTCTATTGAACTTTAAAATGCAGATGACATAATTGATTGGGTTACAAAGTGATTTAGCCCCTTATCTACAGCTATCTTGCACAAATCTGGCTGTAAATTTAGGTCAGTCTTAGACAGGATGCTCTCATTT
This sequence comes from Geotrypetes seraphini, assembly GCF_902459505.1. Classification (NCBI taxonomy): domain Eukaryota; kingdom Metazoa; phylum Chordata; class Amphibia; order Gymnophiona; family Dermophiidae; genus Geotrypetes; species Geotrypetes seraphini. Next base: position 40,553,090 of record NC_047099.1, read on the forward strand.
TAAGCAAGTAAACAACAATCCTGGTTGGGTAACTATATTAGCGGAGCCATGTTGTCATATGGCACCTTCCGAAAAGAAATTAAGACAGTACTATTTGATAAATTTATCTCCTAATTCAAGGTTTTATTCTCAACATAATAATTTTACTGCTTAACTTAAATATTTTTATTGTCTTTAGTTAATATGCTGTATTTCTTACCATTAATATGTTGTATTTCGCTGATTGTCCAGTTTTCCCTTTTGTGTAAACCGCTAGAATTCTTTTGATTGAGGCGGTATAGAAAAATTATGTTATGTTAATGGTGCGAGTTGTTCATATTGCTGATGTAATGGAACGTTGGCTTGTGACAGATGAAGTTGTGCCTTAATGGGGGGACATTGCCTGCTTGGTGAGAGGATGAAAGCTATATTGGATCATGCAGGGCTGAAGACTAGTGCTTAGCATTGGGAAGGAAGTTGATCTGTGCACATTGCTGTGGGAGTTCAAAAGGCTGGAACGTTCACCTGTTCAGTTGTACTTTCGTTATTATGTTCTTATGGTTGGAGTGTATATTATGATGCATGTTTGTATGTTGGACATTTTGTCAGTCACATAATTGTGCAAGAAATAAACAATTTGCTATGTTTCTTTTTCCAGACTTGGCCCAGCATTACCTAGTAAAGGCCAACATCACAGCCATTCGTAGAGTCAAGAAAACAGATAACAACCGAATCGCCAGGTGACAATAACTTGGGTCATGGGCTTGTTGCAGCCCAGTGTGAATGAGACTTCAGCTTACCTGGTTCTGTGCTACTCTTATATTGAGCTTTCTTAGAATTATGTTGCTATAATTCAAAGTGGTCGGTGTGTTCCTGCTTTCTCAGGAATGGAGGGGGAGGGGAATCACTTAGAGGCTCTTCCACATCCTCAGTCAAATGTGACTTGACTTGACTTGTCTTTCCTCCCTCAGGGCCTGTGGTGCTCGGATTGCAAATCGCACAGATGAGCTTCGTGAGGAGGATGTGGGCACTGGAGCAGGACTTTTTGAAATTAAAAAAATAGGTGATGATTATTTCACCTTTATCACAGAGTGCAAGGACCCCAAAGCCTGCACCGTCATTCTTCGGGGAGCTAGCAAAGAAATTCTTGCAGTAAGCTTGTGTTTTCTCCTCTTGTGTTTAATAATCTGTTGGGAATGTCTGGAGATCATATCTCCTTCATATCCATGGGAATAAAGATGCCACTTGAATTATGGTTTGTGATCTTAAATAAAATAAATCTCATATAGGCTTGTATAGATCCTGGAGTTCTCAACACAAACCTTGGGACACAGCTAGCCAGTCAGGTTTTCAGAATACCCACCATGCATATGCATGATTTACCTTATGCATATTCTGAAAACCTGACTGGTTGGGTGTGTCTTAAGGATGGGGTTGAGAACCCCTGGTACAGATGGTTTCCGTATGTTGACCTTTTTTTGTAAATGGTTTGTTTTTAGCTTGTGCTTTTCTGTGCTAATTCAGGGTGAGTTAACATTGGTCTAGATTCTTGTCTTATATATATTTTGTATACACAGCACTGTGTGGCATGGCAGCAGTAGTTTATTTTACCATTATAGTTATAGATTGCTTTTCCTGTTCTGTAGGAGGTGGAGCGGAATTTACATGATGCCATGCAAGTGTGTCGTAATGTCCTGATTGACCCATACCTGGTACCAGGTGGAGGTGCCGTGGAGATGGCAGTGGCTCATGTTTTGACAGAAAAATCAAAAGCCATGACGGGAATAGAACAGTGGCCCTACCGTGCAGTAGCTCAGGCCCTTGAAGTCATCCCAAGGACTCTGATCCAGAATTGTGGTGCCAGCACCATCCGTATATTGACCTCGCTAAGAGTAAGGCAATGACATGTGACTCCTTTAGTAAGGAAAGGGCCATGTGACTGTGTTTGCCTGTTAGACAGCCTTCATTGAGTTTCCATAGCTTTACTACTCTTGGGAATAATGGTAAACTGTGACCAAAGGCAGCAAGAATGCTGAAAATATAATAGCAAGGTTATCTGAGCCATGTTAAATAAGGTTCACAAGACATGAGACAGACAACAGGTAGATTACCAAGATATATATAGTAAGGACAGGATTGTTAGTGTTTTCAGTATCTAACTGATATGGTTTTCCTTTTTATTTTGCACAGGCGAAACATACCCAGGAAGGAAGTCAGACATGGGGCGTCAATGGAGAGACTGGCGCATTGGCAGATATGAAGGAGTTGGGTATTTGGGAGCCTCTGGCTGTCAAGCAACAGACCTACAAGACAGCAGTTGAAGTAAGCAACCCTTGTGGCATGCTGCTTCTGCTACTCCTTTTCAAAGTTCATGTGCTCTGCGCTAACATGCTTCATGAAATTAACAGGACCAAACTTTGAAAATGTGGTGGTGATGTAGCAGGAAGACGATAATATGGTTGCCAAAAGTTATGACCATGCCTCTTTGGAGTAGTTTTCTGAAGGGTCCCATATTTTCTTAAATTTATGTATGATCTATTCTTTTCCACTGCAATTCTTTCATATTTTGTAAGGGTCCGTTCCTCTGCGAGCTGCTCGCTTGTTGATTTATCAGAGGCTTGAGTGCAGGCTGTGTGTGAGGCCCCTGAGTAAGCACCTCCTGGGTATCAGGGAGCCGGCTGCATAGTTTCGGTGTCGCTTCATGCGATAAGACATTTCAGTAAACACACTGCTGAAGCTCTAATCTGAGAATCCATGCCTATGTGTTCAGAAATGACTATGGCTAACGTTAAGTTCTTAAGCACCCCTCCAGACTCTGCACAGACGGATGGATTATGCTCCTCTGCCAGTAGGTGGAGACTGAGAGAACACGCTGAAAACAGACTGATTCTATGAGGGACAGCACAGCCCACTTGTACTGTTAGAATTCAGTTTCCAATAGGTGGAATGGTAAGCTTGTGCTGTCCTGTTCTGTTTTTCTAGGCCTTTCCTTAGGAACTATTGTCCGGACTGAGTTTGGGGCCTACAGGGGTCCCTTTAAACCTTGAGGGGGGACGTACTTGGGTTGCTGACTCCCTTACCTCTCCAATTTTTATTTAGAGGTGCCTCAGCTGTACGCCTTGCCATAGGGCAAAGACTACAGCTTGGAGAGCCAGTGAGGTCTGCTCCTTTAAGCATTAAAGTTTTTAATTTAAAAAAGCCCCAAACTTAGAGCCATTGATTTTCTCTAGTGCTGATCTGAAGGGAAGTTTCATTCATTAATTTTTCTCCCTTCTAGCTAACTGGTGGTTTGTTTGAGCCTGCCTCATGGCTCACAATGAGCACTTCTCAGTTTAAGTGCTCAGTGAGGTCTCAACGCAGCTGGCATGTGCTCTTTTTGCTCACAGCCACGTAAAGGGGATCCTTGGAGTTGGCAGGAGGGATTGCCCTGTGGCCGCAAAAGGAAAGTCAGCCATGGACAGTGAGGACATCTGGGGTTCCCGAATCACCTACTGCTCTGGGACTTCCCCATCCATCATGGCTGCTGCCAGCAGAGAGGCCTGGGGTTCTCTGACCACTGCATGTACTGGAGATTCCCTTCTTGTTGTCAGGGTTTTCTAGGGATTCCCTTTACGCAGCCGATTCTTTTCAGGCCTCTTCAGTGATTTCAACCTCAGGAGAGCTTTTCGGCAGGCATTTCTTCTTTGGCGTGAAAGGCAATTAGAAAGGCAGGAAAAAATCCAGCAGGCCTCTTTCTCTGCGGTTGAGCGTGCTTCCATCCCACTGGGGGAGTTTCCCCGGATTTTGTGCTGGCTATGTACAAGGCATACTGCCTGCATGCGGCTGGTGGTCTCAGCTTCGTCCGGGAGGGGGGTGGGGTCTTTTTCTTTGACACCAGTCTTTCCTCTGCCTAAGCGCCAGTGCGCCTCATTGGAAGACATGGCTTTACTGGATGATAATTGTTGCCAGACAATGACCTGGGTTTCTCTGGGGACCCGAGGGGAGTGGACCCACGGTGGGTGTTGGAGCCACCTGTGGGGAAGGATACATCAGTGGTGTGCATTTATCACTGGGAAGAGCTGCAGGAGTCCTCTGTGTTGGTTGCCTGTTCTGATCCTTCTCCAACAGTTGTGTTTTACTTTAAAACCAAAGAAAAGGAATTTTAGTTTGGAGTTCCTATTTTTCCAGCTGGAATATTTGTATCATTCCTGCTTGGCTATTCATCAGACTGATTCTATGAGGGACAGCACAACCCACTTGCACTGTTAGAATGCAGTGTGTTCTCAGTCTCCACCTGCTGGCAGAGGAGTGTAAACCCAACCGCCTGTGCCGGTCTGGAAGAACTAAAAGAGAAAATAAGCAGGTAAGACATAATTTCTCTTTTTGTGCTTATAGTAAGAGCTAAGAATAGAACAAGACAAAAAAATCATATGGTGTAATGTTCCAGTAGTTTCCTTTCAAGAACTTCGGCAAAAATTCTTAGTCCGATAGTTCTTGCTGCTAGCACATCCTGTTGGGGGGGGGGGGGGGGGAGTGAGATTTGGTGATGTGCCCTAGGAATCACTATTCCCTATGCAGTGCTATATGAGTTGAGGCATTAGGACTAAGAAGTGGAACAATATTGATCTCTGCACAATTACCTGGCTAAATTCTCCATCAGAATGTAAAGGTAAGCCAGCAGGGTCCATTCTGGTGACTGGAGTTACGAGCTGTGCATTCAGAACAGTAACAGTGTTGTCTTTCTGTGTGTTGCTAAGCTCATGGTCTTTCTGCTTTCCAGACTGCTATCCTGCTCCTTCGAATTGATGATATTGTCTCGGGGCACAAGAAGAAAGGCGATGAACAAAATAGACCTGCTCCAGAGCCAGCCCAGGATTGATGGCGTGCAGGAAAGATTAGGGAGATGTGCACTGATCCCCGAAAGGAGTGCAGTACTGACTCGGTCTGCTGCTTTACCTTTGGCCTCTTCCATGCTGTGTTCAGGCAGGGGTGATGGGTTTCAAGTATTTATTGTCTGAAGAGGCAGAGGGAAAAGCTATTGCTGGGCACAAGACCTTGGAAGGTCATTGATGGAGTTGGCTTTTCTGATGCATTAGATCTGTTCTACTCCTTTGCTTTCAACAATAAACATCTATTCATTTTGAACCTGTGATTTCTGTTCATTTTTTGTGAGTGAGACGAGGGGTTCCTTCCAGCTTACATAACAGACAAGTTGCCACAATACTAGTTTTGTTTTTTGTTGAGTAGATAAGGATCAATCAAACTACACTACACAACCCCCTTACTAATCATTCGGCACACTCGTATGATATGCAGGCTAAATGCTAACTAGGAAATAATTTAATCAAAGTGACTTGAGTCTCAAGCATTATTGGATTCAAAAATTAGCAAAATGTCCAAGAGGTAGGAAAAGGCCTCGAAACCCCTCCCACACCAACCAGTTAAAGTGTGGAAGAACCTTCCATGGGTATTACACCTCATTGGCATTAAAAAACCTCCTCAATTGGACTTACTACCAAAAAGCCTTGTGTAATGCAAGAAGCGAAAGTCACTTGATTTACAAAATGAAAATTTAATACTAATCTGTTAAGAGATTTGACAACACATCGACGATGACCAGCATTTTGCCTGTGCCTGGATGTGAAGGTGTCAACTAATGAGCGTGGCCTGCATAGCATCTTAACGGCTTCACTTTGGTTAAATGATTTCCTAGACAGCATTTAGGCAGTGTCCTGATTGTTGTGTATTATTGTTCTTTGTTGATGACGTTGTGAGATCTGTCCTTCATGACTTACTTTAACCTTGTGGTGCTAGTGGAGCAATGCTCTTGACTTCCAGAGGGTGGACTTGTAGGTCTCTTCTGGTAAAGTGGGCCCTGGCAGTAGCTATCTCCTGAGAGTCCTACAAGGGTGGTGAGAGGAAGTTGGTAAGGGTTCCAGGAACACACACGTATTTAAAGTCTGTTTACAAACTATATGGGCTGTTCTCTATAGGGATAAAAGTTTGGAGGAGGTGGAAGTGTTATGAGATTCAGATGTGCAAAATATGTTGAACAGTGAAGTAAATGGCCAGAATCTACCTTCATTTTTAAACTTCGATAAAACTCTTGACAAATAGAAGGAACAAGAGAATATATAGGTACCAAAGGGGAAGGAAGTAATAGAAATTGAGAGGGAAGAGAGAAAAAAAATTCTTCAAGGAATTAGTTCAGCAAATGAGGAAAAGCAAGAGGGTATAGTAGGAAATACAAAGTGCTACGAACCATTTGTCATTTAAAACTAGATTTATGAAAGGCTTCAGTTCACCTCTCCTTAACCAAAGGATGAGTGATAGTGGAAGTCCAGGATAGCTTATTGCAACAAGAAAGAGCTGGCTGTGATGTTCCGATGACAAAACATAGCTATAGAATAAAGCACAAGAAACTGACATTCATTAGCAACATCACTGGGATTATGACCCTAAGAGACTAATGGAGAATGAAGAGGTTTATAATTGATTTAGTGCTTGACACACTAAAGTGTACAATAAAACCAATGTATTTACGTTCCAGTGTTGAAGGAAGAAGCAGATTGAGGTAACAAGACAAACTTGGAAAGGGAGAGTGTAAGAGGGGAGTATGTTGTCCAGCAGGGAAACAATCTTCTCTGAAGAAAGATGGATTAACCATGTTAAGTTGTTTTGAACTTCAGGGGTGGTTCTGCACATAGATGATCTGGCAAGGAGTTCCAGAACTGGATCTAGATAGCCAATGCAACAACACAAGTACTGTCCAGCCAAATTTGGGAAGGCCAAAAGAAAGACCTGGAATGATCAGACACGTAGCCGAGTCTGATGCTGTTGGGAGAAGACTTAAAGGCTAGCAGTAGGATTTTATATTGATCTTGCAGCTCATGTTTCTTGACCAGAAGAGAGGAGACTGGGAGAATTACGGAGGAGCTTCACCGATGTAGATTGTAGCAATTGTATTTTCTTGATGGCTTTGAGCAGAAGTCCAATGTAGAGGGGATTACAGTAATTGAGTCATGAGATCATGACCACCGGAATCGGGACACAAAAGGGTGGTGGCAACCAAAGACTTGGGGCTGTTAATGTGGTACATGGCATAAAAATGTGTAAGGGAGCTGATCTGCAGTCAAAAAGTGAGGCGAGAAGAATCGTAATGCCCGTTGGATGTTGCCATTATATGTATGGCTGAAAGTTCATCTGTCCAAGGAACTTTTCAGGTAAGTAACTTCTATTCCCACCCCTTTCTGTTACTAGTTTAAGGAGGTAAGAGATGGAAGGCTTTAAGGAAAGCTGATGGCAGCCAATAGGAATTATGGTTGCGGCTCTTAAAAAAACAACAACCCCAAAGCTTGCAGCTGGAGGGAGATGCAAGGCAGACCTTTCCTCCTGCCTGCTGCTGGGTAAAGGCTGGGAGAGAGAGGGGCTGCTGGGAGGTTGAGGGAAAGATATTGGATGAGGGGCAAGAGAAGGAGTGATGGAAATGATGTAAGAGGGAGGGGGTGAAGAAGAGAGATTCTGTGCAGGGGAAGGAGAGGGGCAAGGAAAAAAAATGCTGAGGGGGGTAAGGGGTGAAGAGAGATGCTGCACAGGGGAATGAAGGAAAGGGGCAAGGGGTGAAGAAGGTGCATGGGAAGGAGAGGGACAAGAAAAAAATTGCTGATGGGGCAAGGGGTGAAGAAGAGAGATGCTGCACAGGGGAATGAGGGAAAGGGGGAAGAAGAGATGCTGCACAGGGGAATGGGAAAGGGGCAAGGGGTGAAGAAGGTGCATGGGAAGGAGAGGGACAAGAAAAAAATTGCTGATGAGGGGGCAAGGGGTGAAGAAGAGAGATGCTGCACAGGGGAATGAGGGAAAGGGGGAAGAAGAGATGCTGCACAGGGGAATGAGGGAAAGGGGCAAGGGGTGAAGAAGGTGCATGGGAAGGAGAGGGACAAGAAAAAAATTGCTGATGAGGGGGCAAGGGGTGAAGAAGAGAGATGCTGCACAGGGGAATGAGGGAAAGGGGGAAGAAGAGATGCTGCACAGGGGAATGAGGGAAAGGGGCAAGGGGTGAAGAAGGTGCATGGGAAGGAGAGGGACAAGAAAAAAATTGCTGATGAGGGGACAAGGGGTGAAGAAGAGAGATGCTGCACAGGGGAAGGAGGGAAAGGGGGGAAGAAGAGATGCTGCACAGGGGAAGGAGAGGGCCCTGGCACGGGGCTATCGCGCTGCTAATCCACCAGCTCCCACGTGGGTGGGGACAGAGCGCGTAGCCCCGCCTCCTCTCGGAGCCAACCTCCCCTTTAAGAGAGCAGCGCGCCAGGCCCTTTAAGCGGCCGGAGTCAGCTGCTCTGTCACGTGAGCGCAGGGAACGTGATCAGGATGCGGCTCGCGCGCCGGCTGCTGCTGCTTTGCCTTTGCCAGGCGATCGCCTGCTGGGGGGACTCCGAGCCCTATAGAAGGGAGGTGAGTGAAGTCTCAGTCTTGCACCCCCTGACCCCCATGTGATGGAGCTTGCTCGCTTACCCTCCTTTGCCCCAGGTGAAAGGCTCCGCATAGAATGTGTACAGTGCTGTGTACATCCGGGAGCTCTAGTCATTCCAGTGCAGAACTCCTCACTGGACCATCTTGCAAAATGCTGAATGTATTTTTTTTTTCCAGGGGATCTCAACCATCTCCAGTTAAAGACCCCCTTTTTTTTGTATCCAGGGTGGATCAGAGAGTTTTGCAGACAAACTTTTTGAATCAAGCTAAAATTCCTGGCTCTGGCCCAAGGAAGACTATCTCAACCTACGTCCCAGTATCATCCCTATCTGGTTGGATTGGTTTCCCTGAACTTTTATTTTGCAATTGGTAATTGTAAAGCAAATTAAAAATGGTATCATGAGTATTGACCACTTAAAGAACTTTAAATCAGAAACTTCTAACACAGACACAAATGAGCAGAGAGGGCAGGAAAAAACCCCAAACAATTCTAGGAGTCTCTATTAAAACACTTATCCTATATTCTTTGACAGGATTGGTTTCCCTTTTGGAAGTCCTGTGGATCTAACTCTTTCTGTCTCTTTCAAGAACTTTTAATTTCATTGGTTCCTCTTTGAGCCTTGAGGGTGCTGTCTGCTCATACAGGAAACTCAGCTGGTTTATAAACCAGCCTTATGATGCCCTAAACCACAAACAGGAGGAAGCCGTGATGGGTCTCGACTCTCACTAAGAGCTGTGTAGACCAGATTGTTGTTGCAACAGTTCCAAGGGTTGAATCACTCCCCCCGTCCCACCCCCTTATTTTTCTCCTTCCTAGCCTTTTTTTTTTTTTTGTCCTTTCTGCTGTTCAGTAAAGTTTTTACAGCCAATAAACACAAAAAGAATTATTAAAGGATGATGTCACTGTGTGTTCAAGATTACACGGGACTAAAGAATGACACGGGGACAAATTTTCCTCATCCCTGCGGGAACTAATTTTCCCAATCCGTCCTGGCGAGTTTTTTTCCTGTCTCTGCCCCTGCCCCATTCCTGCAAGCTCTGTCCTCATTTGCACAAGCCTCAAAATCCTAAGTAGCAACATTGTAGAGCTCAGATTGTGATGTCATAATGCCTCATTCCACCAATGGCTAAGCTCCATCCTCATCCGCACAAGCCTCAAACGCTTTCAAATCCTAAGTAGCAACATTGTAGAGCTCAGATTGTGATGTCATAATGCCTCATTCCACCAATGCTTGAGCTCCGTCCTCATAAGTAGCAACATTCTAGAGCTCAGATTGTGATGTCATAATGCCTCATTCCACCAATGCCTAAGCTCCGTCCTCATCCGCACAAGCCTCAAACACTTCAAATCTTAAGTAGCAACATTCTAGAGCTCAGATTGTGATGTCATAATGCCTCAAACACTTCAAATCTTAAGTAGCAACATTGTAGAGCTCAGATTGTGATGTCATAATGCCTCATTCCACCAATGCTTGAGCTCCGTCCTCATAAGTAGCAACATTGCAGAGCTCAGATTGTGATGTCATAATGCCTCATTCCACCAATGCCTAAGCTCCGTCCTCATCCGCACAAGCCTCAAACACTTCAAATCTTAAGTAGCAACATTCTAGAGCTCAGATTGTGAAGTCATAATGCCTCAAACACTTCAAATCTTAAGTAGCAACATTGTAGAGCTCAGATTGTGATGTCATAATGCCTCATTCCTCCAATGTCTAAGCTCCATCCTCATCCGCGTAAGCCTCAAATGCTTTAAAATCATAAGTGTTTGAGGCTTGTGCGGTTAAGGCAGAGCTTCCAGGAATGGGGCAGGGACGGGACAGGGAAATTGAGTTCCTGCAGTGATGGGAACAAAATTTGACCCCCCATGTCATTGTCTACACAGGACCTAGTGAAAAGAACCCCTGCTGTCTAAATGTCCTACCCAATGTCATCCTTGGCTTCTGAAACTCATCTTCCTCTGTAAAGGATGAAGGGTATAGTTTGATGCCGTCTTTCTTGTTTGCACAGGTGCATCTAAAGGTCGTTTCTGGTCCCAACGGCTCGCTGCCCAACCTGCTGCATGTAAGAGCAGTGGGGCACAGCGACGCCATCCACTATGTTTGGGGTACACTGGGAGCCCCCACTGTAGTTCTGGTATACAGCAACAGCAACGAGAGCACCTTGGACGTGAACTGGACAAAGCTCTTTTCCCCCTTTCCTTCGGGGGCTGTCCGTATCGAGCCGGCAGAGAGCATCCTGTATTCCACAGCCATCGTCTTCTCAAAGGTAAGAGGGTGGGGAGCAATAGGGCGCTGACCTTCTGCCAAGGCTATCGGGGAGATGCTACGCTCCCAGAGGCGGCTGCATGTTCATTTTTAATAATGGTAGGAGCCACAGACGCTGGTTTTTAATTGCGAATTGTCAGATGTTTTTCCTGGAGGGGGGGGGGGTGTTACATTGGTTGTGCAGCTCTTCAGAAGAGGGTTAGGGGTTCCAAAAGAGTCCTAATCTAGATGTTCTGTTGACTTGGCGATCCAGGTGACACCTGCGGAGACAATTGTCTCTGCGTATTGAATACTCAGTTTGGTTATTGTATAATACAAGGAAAAACCTTGAGGGGAGGGGTGGTTCCGTTCGGTTTAAAAATGACATGACTCGTGATATTAAATGGTGTATTGAAATGTCACTAAAAATTATTTTATATAAAGACTACTCTTTAAGCCCATTATATTAACGGGTGCTAGAATAGATGTGTCTGTCTGTGTTTCTTTATCTCTCTCTCCTTGGCCGCTGTCTGTATCCTTCTGTCTCCCCCCCTTCCACCCAAGCAAAGCTGTCTGCCCCCAGGACACACCTCCCCCCCCAAAGCGGCCCCCTTTCCCTCTCCCTAACTGTCTCTCCATGGCCCTCTTCTGTCTCCCCCCCCCCAAGCAAAGCTGTCTGTTCCCAGCACACCTCTCCCTATCTCTCCATGGCCCCTTCTGTCTCCCCCCAGCACACCCCTCTCCCTCAAAGCAGCCCCCTTTCCCTCTCCCTGTCTCTCTATGGCCCCTTCTGTCTTCCCCCCCAGAGCAAAGCCGTCTGTCCCCAGCACACCTCCCCCCCCAAAGTAGCCCCCTTTCCCTCTCCCTATCTCTCCATGGCCCCTTCTGTCTCCTCCCAGAGCAAAGCTGTCCCCAGCACACCTCCCCCCAAAGCAGCCCTCTTTCCCTCTCCCTATCCATGGCCCCTTCTGTCTCCCCCCAGCACACCCCTTCCCCCAAAGAAGCCCCCTTTCCCTTTCCCCCTGGCTCCTGGTATTGATCCCCTTCTAACCCTCCCCTCCATCCCGGCGTCTTCTGGCCTGCTCCTCTTCAAAGCAGCCTGCGATTGTGGTGGCCGGCTTTAGCGAACCTCGCAGGCTGCTCTCCAACTCGGTGGCACGTTCCCTCTGACGCGATCCCGTGCGTCAGAGGGAGCGTGCTACTGAGGTTGGAAAGCGGCCTGCGAGGTTCTTTAAAGCCAGCCACGATCGCAGGCTGCTCTGAAGAGGATCAGCGGCGGCGGCGGCGGCGAGTGAGGTGACACGGCGAGGACGCGGGCAGGCAACGAGTGAGAGGCAGCGGTGAGCGAGGGCGGGCAGTGACGCGCCGAGGACAGGGAGAGAGCACAGTCGCACGCCTTCAGCCCCCGCCTGCGCCGTGAGGTTAGACTGTTGCCACAGAAGCACACCTCACGGCGCCACACCGCACGAATTTTCGAGAGCGCATGCGCGCTCTAGCATTTTATTATATATGATGATGAATTGTCTGCATTTCTAGAATAAGAACATAAGACTAGCCATCCTGGGTCAGAGCAATGGTCCATCTACCCAGTATCCTGTTTCCAGAGTAGCCAATCCAGGCCACAAGTACCTGGCAAAAGCCCAAAGGAGTATCAACATTCCGTACAGAATCCCAGAGAATAGCAAGATTCCATGCTACTGATCCAGGGCAAGCAGCGGCTACCCCCATGTCTGTCTGTCTGTCTACGGCACTTCAAACATGGGAAACTCGTTTCTTTTATTTCAAATGATAAGTAAAGCATCAACTTGTACAAAAAAAAAAATCATCCAAATTATACAAGGGAGGTCCTTTTTTAATATTTGGTTGGGGGGAAATTTCGTGTCCTATGTGTCGCCTCTTTTTTTCCCCCTTTACAGATCTTCGAATATGATGACGGCAACAACACCGCAAACTTCTCCGGTACCTCCGAAAGCTCTTTCTACCCCGCGTATAACCTGGCAGACTTTGTCTGGGGCGACGTGAACAAGACCTTGAACAGCACAGCCCTGAGGGCCGAGTTCCAGGGTGTGAATGCGTCTGACCCGGCAAAAGCCTTTCAAAATGGAAGCGTTTCCTTCCGGGTGGGTTCGTCCTTCGTGCTTCCTCTTTTTCCACCTCCTCATTCAGGGCCTGAATTTTTATTTTTATTTTTTTTTTTTCTTTAAATTGAAAACGCAGCCTTGAAGGGGTTGCCATATTTTAACGTTCTCCCCCCCTCTTCCATAGGTCTTTGCGTTCGAGGAGGGCAGCCGCGATCCCATCGCCCCTCGCCTCCTTTACACTGCCAACTGTTCCAAGTTGGAGTTTGTGATAACTGAGGTGGCCCCTCGAGGCAAGAACTCTCGATTTGCGCTGGAGATGGTGACCCTGGAGCGGAAGGGCAGGCGGAAGAGTATGGATTCTGTCTGGAGCATAGATGATGAGTACACCCCCACGATTTTTGAGGTAATGGGGGGGGCGGGGAAAGGAATTCTGCGCAGTGAATCTGAATACCTTCTGTCCTGTTAGAGCGACACCCTTGGGGATGGTGAGGAGGGAATGGTGAGACTGTCTCTTTCATCACAGCTGAGGATAGAAACATAGAAAGATGACGGCAGAAAAGGGCCATAGCCCATCAAGTCTGCCCACTCCATTAACCCTCCCCAAACTACCCCCTAAGGGGTCGTTCACAGGTGGCATCACCTCTACACTGCCCTCGTAAAGAACTGACGTGGGCATCCCATTTTTTTCTTAAAATCTTGTATGCTGCTGGCCACGATCACTTGCTCTGGGAGTTTGTTCCAATGGTCTACCACGGAGCGGGGAACGGTAATAGATTGCGCACATGGGATCACTGAACCCCTGATGTTTCTGGTGTGCAATGGGGGGCGGGAGGCTTGTGCTTGTAGCAGTCTCCACACTGTGTGTCTAATTTTCTTCCCCCCCCCCCCTTATTGGGCAGATGGCACAGCTGAGCTCGGAGCTCCAGAACGATAGTCAAGTCCAGGCTTTCCTTCAGTGGAAGGCAGTGGCTTATGGCGACCCCAGCGGTGGCCGAGATGAGGCGGTGCCGTGCCAATATCACCGGCTGCAGAATGTCAGCGAGGCCTGGCCCCTGCCTGGCTTGGCTGTTGCCTTCTTTGGAGGGGATGTGAGGGAACATTACAGCGTGGAGGCCCTCAACATATCCTTTGGGGTTGCTGATGGAGAGTTTTACGAAAAGCACAATTACCTAATCTGGTGAGTTTAGAGACTACCCAAATTCTTGTATGCAGAGCTTTGCATGGGAATAACTGGTGAAGATGGTCTTGCAAAAAAATACTATGGCTTGATCTGTCCCTTTGTAGCAGAGAGGGGTTGAACGACATTGCACATGTGGGTATATATGTTACAAATATTCTGAATGTACATCTTTTTAATTGCTTCCTCCGCCTCCCATCTGTTTCCTCCCAAAGGTAATGTGATGACCTCTTGTGACCAACAGAAGGGTGCAGCTCTCTTTATAGCTATTACCAGCAGTGCTGTTTGCGCAACCATTAGGTGTCAGTGTAAGACTTTTTCTGTGCAGCCTACTGGGATGACCGCTTTTCAAGCTTTAATTTAGTAATCTCTAATGGAGACATGAGCAATCCTTTTGTAGCAGATTACTGCATAAGGAATGATGTCAAGTTTTGTAGCACAGATTGGGGAAAGAGCCGGAAGTCTTAGGCACTGTGACACTTCTTGTCATCGGCCACCACAGAGCCTTACTCCCATGGTTTGAAATGAATTGTATCCTTGCATACAAAAATATATGAAAACTTGCTTTTGTGGCTAATGGTAACTTCATGTTGTGTTCTTCCATGACTAGGTCGGCTCTACTGGGCTTTGGGACCCCGCCCAGGGATTCCTTCTCCACCCTGGTGATTGTCATCATGGCTGTGGCCCTGGCAACACCTATAGTGCTGCTGATTGTGGGTTTCATTACAATGTATATTCTGAAGAAGCAACGTTACTCTGACTATGAGCCCATTAACTGATGGGGACGGAGGCAAGAGAAACATGCTCGGGTGGACCCGCTAGGGAACACAGTTCTAGGAAGGTATTTTCGTTCTCCCTCTCCCTTTAAGATTTCAACCTTTGGTTGGGTGACGCTTTTGGGCAGGTGCTTCCTTCAACAGTTGGACTTTCTGAGAATCTCCTCAATCGAGGAACATCCCTTATAAATAGTTTTGAGCCATGCACTTCCTCTTTTGGTCTGCAAATGTGCTCAGACCGATTTATGGTGCAGAAGCCCTGACTAGCTGGAGAAGAGGTGTTTCCTCGTGGCACCAGCCTGTCTTGCTTGCTTAAGAATGACACAGAGCCGACGGCAGTGGAGATGAGCTTTGTCCCTGTCTCATTCTCTTAAAAACATCAGACTGCTATCACTATGTCAAAACTCCAATTTTAGAGAATTGGCACCTGAATTCAAGGATTAAAAAATCCGGCAGAAGTTGCTTTTGGATTTCAATGAACTATTTGTTAAATGAAATTCAGAGACTTTTCTATCTTTTAAATTTGTTTTATTTAATTTTTAATTTTTTATCTTCTTTCATTATTTCTATTTCTTTGATTTTTTTATTTTTTTTTTTGATCTTGGAAATGTATTATATGTTGTTATTACTTATTTTTAGTTTGTGAGCCTTCGGGACAGATAGGGTCGTTTTTCTCAAGGACCTAATTTCATTTTAGTTTGATACATTGTAAACCGCTTAGGTCAGTAAAATGCAGGAGCGGTAGATCGAATCTTAAATAAACGTAAACATCATTTGTTTTGTTTCTGCTGTCTGCAACATCCTTCCATGCTGTGCCCAGCTGCTCAAGCATCTTACTGTTACTGCAAAAGCTTCATCCATCGGTGCTGGCATCAAGGAACATTTCTAACATTTACTGTAAATAGACACTTCTTTTCCTGTTCATCCACGACCGTTTGGGTTCTCTTCTACACCTGTGTCTGAAAGACAATCCAGTTACCTTCCCAGATATGTAAAAACATAAATGACTTGTTTTTAAGCAGAGCTAGAGTTTGTTTTAATGGGATTATGGCTTGTGCTAGGTCTTTAACGAATGCTGCAGATTTTTGTTGCGTGATCGGGCCCTTGACTTTCAACCTCTCCCCCCACCCTACGTTTCCTCTTTTGAAAAACAGTGGCGCACTTCCTGTGGTCTTTGTCATTTCTCCTCAGCCACACGGCTATGGCTCTAGTAATGTCCTAGTAGGGAAAAGAAATGGCTCCTGCTCTATAGAGCTTACCCACTCTTACTGGACACAGAACCCTGATAAAGAAAGAGTATTCAGAAACATAGAAATTATGTTAAGACGAGGAGGAAAATAATAAAGCAAACCCAAGGAAGGTCAGCCCCTCCCCCACTCCTGCGCCCGCAGAATTTTCCATTCGAGCAAGAGGTGTCCACCCTAGTGCTTGATCCAAGCCCCTGTTTCTATACATCTGTCGTTGCAATTGGTTTAAAAAAAATACACCATCCTGAAACTGCAGCAGGCTCTTTTCATGTGGCAAATGTTCTGTTTTAGACCTGACAGGCAGACGGAAGGACACCTCACCTTGGCATATGACCAAACCAACAGCAAAAAAAAAGGCAAGGGAGGTGTCTCTTCAACCAATGATCTGTTTTATACCTGGACTAATTAAAAGTGGATTGAAATGAGGTTTCTCACTGCTGCCACGTCCCTCTTTCTTTCATAATTAGTGCCAATGTGATCGCTGTAGCACAGAGAGAGCCTTGAATTATGCATTGCTAAGTAAATGCTGTGATTTCCTCACCAGTTCAGCCATATTTAAATGAATATTGTTATCTGTGTTTCCCAAGTTGGTCTTGGTGTACTCCCGTGCCAGCCAAGTTTTCAGGATCTACACAAGGAACGATGGTGCATAAAATGGAGGCCGGGTGTGTAAATCTTATGCATAGTCACTGCAGATATCCTGGAAGCCTGACTGGCTGGCTAGGGGCCTACATCAGCGGTCTCCAACTCAAAACCTTCTGCAGGGCCACATTTTGGATTTGTAGGTACTCGGAGGGCCGCAGGAAAGAAATAGTTAATGTCTTATTTGAAAAAATGACAACTTTGCATGAGGTAAAACGCGTCCCGCTCTCACCTCCTCCAGCACTGGACACACGCACAAGCTGCACTGCCGCTAAGGGTTACCTTACGTTCTGGAACGTTCTGTGCACGATTGTCCTCTCCCCTCCACCTCACAATTGCGTGCAGACACAGGAAAGCGCTTGCGTGAGGTTACAGCAGTGAGGCGGGCAACGTTCCAGAACGTGACCGCCGGACCCTTAAGGCACAAGTTTTCCATAAAGAATCATTCTTTATAATACAGAGGGCCTCGAATTTGAGACCACTGACCTACATTATCTTACGATAAAACAATTTTCTTTCTTGCATCTGCTCCTTGCCCTGCAGCCATGGTCACGTTTTTATGCAGGGATTTTGTATCATTGGGTTGGGTCACATTTTGTATTAGGTGTTGTATTGATCTTGTTGTGTTTTGTCTGTGTTATCATTTATGAGTATTTAATTGTAATCTGCTTAGATTGGTGGATAACGTGGGCTATAAGTTTGATAAATGAAAAATAAAGTGAAGGAATTTTTTTGAAAATATTGCCAGTGTGTGTGTCTTTCAAATACAGAAGCCATGCAAGTTTGTTGGGGGGGAGGGGAGGGTTTCCTGTGGCAAAGCATAGGCCATACTGGGACAGATCAAAGGTCCAGCAAGTTCAGTATTTCGTTAACCAAAAGTGGTAAGACTGATGCTGATTAACCCAAGATTAAGCAGTGGATTTTCCCCCCCAAGTCCATCTGAATAATTGCGTATGGACTTCTCCTTTTGGAATTTGTTCAAACTGGGTTTTTAAACCCTGCTGTGCTAACTACTTTCACCACATTCTCTGGCCATGAATGCCAGATTTTAATTACATGTTGAGCAAATAAACATTTTCTCCACTTTCTTATAAATATACTACTTAGCTTCATTATGTGCCTCCCTAATTCTTGTGTTTTTTTGGAAAAAGTAATTCATGTCCGTCTACTACCACTTATTACTTTACATAGCGCTGAAAGGTTTACGCAGTGCTGTACATTTTGACATTTAATAGATGGTCCCTGCTCGGAAGAGCTTACTGTCTAACTTGGACAGACATGACATATAGGGTTGGGGATGTAGAACCCAAGGTGAGAGGAGCTAGGAGTCGAAAGCACTCTCAAAGAGGTGGGCTTTTAACTGGGCCTTGAACACTGCCAGAGATGGAGCCCGCCGTAGGGATTCGGGTAGCTTGTTCCAAGCAAACGGGGCAGCGAGGCTCCAAACAGTATCTTACAGAACTCTATCATATTTATTTATTTTTTAAACTTATAAACCACTGAAATCTAATCGGTGAACATATATCATACAAGTTATAAAAAGTCATAACAGCTGTCTCTTTTCCAAGCTGAAGAGCCAAAGCCATAAGAACAGCCCTACTGGGTCAGACCAATGGTCCAGTATCCTGTTTCCACAGTGGCCAAATCCAGGTCCCAAGTACCTGGCAAAACCCCCAATAGTAGCAATATCCCAGAGCTGAGATTGTGATGTCATAATGCCTCATTCCACCAATGCCTAAGAGCCAAACTCGTCAGTGATGTCACAATGGCGGAAACCCAAAGAGTAGCAACATTCCAGAGCTGAGATTGTGACATCATAATGCCTCATTCCACCAATGCCTAAGAGCCAAACTCGTCAGTGATGTCACAATGGCTTGATTGTCCTACACTTGGCTCACATAAGAGCTGACATACTGGCCCAGTATCCTGTTTCCAACAGTGGCCAAATCCAGGTCACCTGGCAAAAACCCAAATCGTGGCAACATTCCATGCTTCCCCCATGTCTGTCTCAGCAGACTACGGACATTCCTCATAGGGAAGTCATCCCATTATCATTTTTGAGTTACTGTTGTGCCTGGACCCATTCGGGACACCATATTATGTGGTTCAAAGTATGATACAGTGTCTGCTTGCAGGCTTCTGATGACAAGCAGCACAGAATCGCCGTCATGTTTGCCCTGGTTGCATATGTGTGCATTGTCTGTTTATAGGTTTCCAATGAGAAGATCGACAGCACCCTACATTTGCTTTAATTCCTCATGGTAGAAGCAGCCTTGCATGTGGCGCTTTTCAAATCTTTTAAATGATAAGATCTCCTTAGAAACCGGGGAGAAAAAAACCCCAGGATTGTAACAAGTGTTTTAATCCTCCACCATAGTTAACGGCTGTAGGGAGGTCAGCACGGCCTTTTGTATCCCTCACATGTTTTCAATCCAAGCAAGCCTATATTATTTACAGAAAGGATTAAACACCTACACTCCCAAAAGATTGGACTAACAGAGTTATCCAAAAAAGTACAAGCAATTCTTTGGCTGTAGATTCTGTATTTAAAAGGAATCTGTAACAAAACCCTGACTTTTGTACATGAAATGTTTTCTATAGCGACAACAGAAACAAAAGCTATATACAGAAATGGGTCACTGTTATATTTCTTTTTTAAAATGCTTCCTTGTAAACCTAGTCCACAGTGAACACTGCAGAAAGGATTTAGTACCCCGCTGCTTATTAGCCTGCATTACATAAGGTCACCGAGCAACTCTTGTCTGACAAGTGGGCCCATGAAGGTCTAGCTCAGGGGTGACCAGCCACGGTCCTCAAGAGCCACAACCAGAGTGGATAAAAATTAATGATTTAAAATAAAACATTTAATGTTTTTTCTTTTTTTTTAGGAAAAATCTATCTAAAGATAATTATTTAAGATAAATAACTTTTGGGACTGTATATTCATTTATTCCCAGAGGATATAGTAAGAGCGATTAATATAGCTGGTTTTTAAAAAAGGTTTGGACATGTTCCTGGAGGAAAAGTCCATAGTCTGCTGCTTACCCTGGATCGGTGGCATGGAATGCTGCTACTATTTGGGTTTTTGCCAGGTACTTGTAAATTGGATTGGCCTCCGTGAAGATGGGATCCTGGGCTAGATGGACCATTGGTCTGATCCAGTAAGGCTAATTTTATGTTCTTAGTATTTATGTATCACTTATAGTCTAAGGGCCTGTTTTACAAAGCCATGCTAGCGGCTGTGCGCGGTAACGGCCCCGTAACCCATAGAGATTTAAAGGGCTTCGGGGTTGTAGCCGCGTGGCAGCTGCTAGCGTGGCTTTGAAAAACAGGCCCTAAGTGGTTCATGCAATTTGTTTGGTAAGTCTTGATGGGTGGAGTAATGTCCACAGTGATCCTGTTGTATTTGCTTGTATAACAACTGAAGAAGGGACTGTCTCTCTTGCAGAAACAATTGGTACCTCATAAAATGCACGTACAGAAGAATACTTACAGGAAGTAGCAACATAAGCTATAATAAAATGTGAAGAAAAATTCAAATGTCTAGTAGACATAGACATAGACATAGAAATAGACGGCAGATAAGGGCCGCGGCCCATCCAGTCTGCCCATCCAGTTTACTCACAGACAATGTTGCAAATGTTCCCAAGCAGAGAAGAAATTTAGAAGAGCATAAAGAGAATACCAAGCTAATAACATATGGCTGCAGTGCTTGTTTGCTGCACCCTCCTAGCTAAAGACTTCAGTGTCCCAGAAATAAAGACTAATATTGTAGAAACAAGATGTTTTATGGAACTCTGTAGTGGATTGTTTTGAGCAGTATATCAAGAACTGGCCTATTCTGATGACATCTGGTTGTAAATATTAAGATTATACCAGCAAGAATGAGTCTGTAGAAAAACCATGATTTAACCCTTTAACTGCCAGATGGTGAAACGGCTGCTTTAGGTAACTTGATGTTGAAGAGAGCAACAGTGCCAAGGTAACAGGCATGTGGAGATGCAGATAACATAACATAAATGTTTATTTATATAACGCATTAGCCTTTCAGTTCGAGGCGGTGTACAGGGTAGTAAAAAATATCAGGAACAGTATTGGCCCCAGTAGGATGGGTTAAAACCAGGACTGGATCAGCCTGTTGGTTTAAAAGGAAGAGAAAAGAACAACATGGAAGAATGTAAGCTCTGACCCACTGCAAAAAAAAGCCAGAACTGCTCTAGCAATATCAAAATATTCTCATCTGTTTTCTACAAATGCCGTTTACAATGCTGATTAAACATTTTTGTGAAGTGGTCGCGACTGCTCTTGCCTTATCCAGGTCTCCCTTGAAAACTGGAATCCCTCTCCCATAACAGTACCCTGGATACCTATATAAAAGGGCAGACCATTCAAAACCTTAGAGCCCTATAGCTGTTATCGTTTAAAAGTCACATGGAATAAATGTTTTATCGTTCAGACATGTCTGTCTACTCTGCATAGCTTCTAAAAAAAAAAAAAAAAAAATCTTCCAGCTCTAGCTACTCACATTTTGATTTTTGCTTGTTTACAGAAATTGTGCGATAATGCTGCAGTGAGACAATGGAAAAAGAAGTCTCGGAATCATTGCCTACGGATCTGAGATAGCGCTGTTTCTTACCCCAGGTCCAGCCTTGGCTTTGCCCTCATAGGTAGGGCGTTATAGTTCTGAATTTTACCTAGTGACCTACCTAAGAAAATCAGAACCACACAAACCCATGCATGTGGTGGGCAAAGCCAGGGAACTAGACTAACATTGCATGAGCAAAATCTTCTCCTACAGAGAGAACACAGGAAGAGTGCTCTGCTCATCGCAGAAGACAGAAGAGTCGCTTTAAATTATCTGTCTGGACGCCAAGCACAATGCCCTTCGAGGAAGTTGGATAGGAAGGCGAAAGACCACCGAGGGGAAGCGTGAAGAAAGTCCAAGTCTGAAACAGGCTCACTCTCTCTTTCCCCAATAGTCTCTCCCTATTTTTGGCAAGGACCTTTTCCTCTGTAGTCTCCACCAGGTTCAAAGTGCACAGCGATGAGGAGTTGAAAAGGTCACGGAGAACAGTCACTTCAAGGATTTTGGGGGCACTGTGGCCCGCTCAGGCTTATCCCAAGGCCCGCTCTCCTGTCTCCGGATCAACATCTGCGGCCACGTCCATCTCTGAAAAACATTTCAAGCACATGGTTTGAGCTTCAGGTGGCCGGGGCATCCCTCGCCCTAAACCCCAAGAAATATTTAAAAGAAAACCGGAGCACGGTTACAAAGACACTGCATTGAAATGTCATCCCCCTCCTCCCAATCCTGATGCACAATCAGTTCGAGTCTGGTTTTGCCCAAGTGCATCTGGGGATTTGTAGTTCCTGCTTTTCTCAGGGCAACCAATGTAAACGGCCTTAAATGACAGGCCCAAAGTGACAAAATAGGGGGAGTCGAAGCCCAGGAAGACAAGTGAACCAGAAAAAAAAAGCACCATGGATTTCAAGAATGGGTAAACATCAAACCGTTACTGAAGGATCCAACATGGGCTGTGTTTTGGCATGATTTGAGAGAAGCAGTGGCTTAGGGAGGGCAGTCCACCCCGGCTGCTGTCTTGGTAGGGGGCGTGAGTTGATGTCTTTCAGTTGCGAGTTAAAGCTATAAGATTCGTTGTTTTCTGCCAGAACCATCTGAAAACCGTCTGGCTACCCTGACGACGATTGCGAAACCCAGCTCGAGTTGGCAGACAGCGGCACAGAGCTGATAGTGACACCGCGTGTGAGTCGAAGTGATAGTCGTGGATAATAGCAAAATGGTGGCAACGTGGTACTTTTTAAGTTCACTTTGGGGAGCACGAAGAAACTTCCTGACCCCCCCGATCTGGATGTTCTAACGCTCTACGACGGAACCAGATAAGTGCGGGGTTGGTTTTGTTTCTCATAGGACATGAGCTCGTTGGCATTAAGGTGAAGAGAAATAGTAACATTTGTTATATACCACGCTGCCCCTTTCTGGTCAGTTGGAGGAGCAGGAAATCTATGTGTGCAATGATGGTTCCCAACCAGTTGTGGTCATTATATCTTGTGAGACACATTATATCTGAGGACGACACACTAATTATACTTTTTTAGACGAGTACCAGGATTGATTAATGGGTATCCCACAAGGCCATGCCATGTGTGAAAAGGCGAGATGATCTTAAGTTTCACCTTTCCTTTTCTCCCCTGCGCCCACATTAATGGTGTTGAAATAGAGATTGCTCAATATTGTAATCTTCAAAAGATGCCTAGGCCTTTTATATGCCCCCTATAAAAGAAAACGCCATAAAAACTGTCGACATTTTAAAATCAAGAGTCATGATTTTGGAAACCTGGAACGTCAAGTTCACAGATGAGCCACGGGTAAAACCAAGACTGGCTCAGTCGTTCCCTGAGAACAGAGTAAACTTTAGCGCGAGGAGATGTGCCAAAACCAGAGCCCTATGAATGATACAGAAGCGTGGAGAGCAGGAAGAAATCTCACCCATGCTGGAGACACTTGGCGATGGTAGCCTGGAAGCCCTTGGGTGAGGCACTTGAGACAAAGAGTCAGCAGGCAGGTCTGAGCCCAGAAACCGGGGTCCAATTCTGTTTAAATACAGATGAAGATGGTGGTCTGACAGTTCTTCCATCCCATCCAGCTGATGATCTAGTGAAAGGAGAAAACACAGATCAAAGGTTCATGAAGGTGATCATTTGATCAAGGTTTGTGAAGAAATGAGAACGCTTGGAATAATACTCCAGGCACATCTAACATTTCAAAAGTAGTTCAATCTGCCTTTTTTACCTTGCGTAAACCATTTCATTTGAAGAATGTAATAGCAAATTGTGATTCGAGGCAGGTACTCCAAGCCTTGGTATTATCACATGTAGACTACTGTAATGCTATCTATTTGGGTTTACCATTGACGTCTATCAAAGCACTGCAAATAATACAAAACTCGGCTGTACGATTGCTTATGGGAGTGGCTTGGTGGGAGCATATCTCGTATTAAATTTAAAGTCCTGAAACTCACACACCAGGGTGTTTATGATTCTCTGCCAAAAATGTTTGACGTTGTATATTCCACCGCGGATGCTGAGATCTGAGGATCACAGGTTGTTAGACACAAGAAGAGAGAATAATACTCATTATGTACGAACAATGAGTTCCTGTCTCTTTATAGCCGGACCACCGATGTGGAATGCTCTATCCGGAACGTTACTTTTTTTGTGGAAATCTTCTGCAATTCAGGAAGCTGCTTAAAACCCATCTGTTTGTCCAAGTGAATATAAAATTTCTTTTTTTATCGGAAAGCTGTATACTAAATTGAAGAATGATGTATGGAAATTTGGGAGCCGCCTTGGATAAAGGCGGATTTATAATGTTTTAAATAAATACATTATATACAGAAAATCTGCCCTGGAAGCCACCCAGCCCTGACACTTGCCTGCAACGAGTGGAGACTCTCTCCTCGCATCTCTACTGGCATCCAAGCAGGAGTCCGGGTTCTCTTGGAGAACTTGCTGGGGATCTGCTTCACCTGGAACTGAGTCGAGGGAAACCCAGTGACTTACCAGGTCTTGGGATGAGTTGGCTCTGATTTCTAAGGAAAACAAAGAAAGAGCTGTAACGCTACCTGGCAGGATTGTGTGTTCCTGCTTTTACTGGTAAAATCTACCGAGTGAACGGGATGCTATAGCCCTAGAATTTTTGTCTGAACATGGTATCTTGCCCACTTCCCCATCTAGACCCTATAGAAGGGGGATTTGCCTAGCCATGGGGAGGAGGATCGCTGCAGTGAAGGCGCCAGAATCATTCCCCCATGGAGAAATCCCTTCTCTTTGACCCAGGAAAAGATACAAGAACTAGAGAATGACATGGGGACAAATATGTCCCCTTCTCCGCAGGAACTCAATTTCACCGTCCCGTCGACACGAGTATTCCTGTAAGCTCTGCCTTAACCGCACAAGCCTCGAACACTCATCATTGGCTGGACAAAAACAGATTGGCCCTCAATATCAAAAAAACAAATATGATTTTTCCTTGGAAGGAAAGTTTTTCTCTAATTGCTCCTATTTTGATTCAAAATATTCCTCTTCAATTAGTTAAAAATACTAAAATTCTAGGAGTAATTTTTGATAATAAACTTAATTATCATGATCACATTAGTAGTATTGTTAAAACTACCTTCTATAGGTTGCGGAAAATTCGATCTATTTCTAAATTCCTCTGTCCCAAAGCACTTAATATTCTTATTCACTCTCTGGTGATGTCTAAAATCGATTATTGCAATTCATTATTTACAGGAATTGCTTTACAAGAAATTAAACGATTACAAATTATTCAAAATGCTTCTATTAAATTAATAACAAAATCTAAAAAATTTGATCATGTGACACCACTCCTTAAACAGGCTCATTGGCTCCCAGTCATTCATAGAATTACGCATAAATTATGTACAATTATTTTTAAAACATTAGAAAATAAGACTCCAGCATTTTTATTTAGGTTTCTTATTCCATATTCAGTTAAAAGAACCTTAAGATCTAGTGAACGGAACCTTTTATCAATTCCTTCGCTAAAAATTATTAGTACAAGAAGACAATTTATCTTCTCATGTACAGCACCCCAGATTTGGAATGCGCTTCCCATGTTTTTACGGGAGGAGAAGGTGTTTGGGAAATTTAAAAGCGAATTAAAAACCTTTCTTTTTAAAGATGCATTTGCAAATTAATTAAATTTTATTATAAAAGTGTTATTTTAGTGAATTATTCTGCTTTTTTGTTTTTTTTGTTTTTTTTCAACTTCCTTTTGTATTTTCCCTGTATGTTCTTTCTTTACTATAAAAAATGTATTTCATCCCCTCTTACCTTTTGTTTATATTATAATTAATTAAGTGTATGTAATGTTTTTGTTTCCTTATGGATGTATATTTTATTGTACATCGCTTAGAAATCCGATTAAGCGATTGAACAAGCCAATGAATAAACTTGAAACTTGAAACTTGATTTTTAAGTGTTTGAGGCTTGTGCAGATGAGGACGAGTTTTTTTTTTTGCTTCACTTTCACTCGACTGGAAGAGGGGATTAGTTGGGTGTGTGCGTGTGTGGGTGACAAGGACAGGATGGGAAAATGAGTTCCCGCGGGGACGGGGGAAAAATTTTGTCCCCATGTCATTCTCTACTTGCTAGATCAGTATAGAAAATTTAATAAATAAGTAGTGTGAAAAGTTTCACCCTCTGAGAACCAGAGCTGCTATTGTGGCATCATAATGTCTCATTCCACCAATAAGAGCCAACCTCATCAGTGATGTCACAATGGCTTGACTGTCCCATACTGGGCTCACTTTCACTACATTTTGATTTCTAGAGTGGTATAGCCGTAGAGGATGACACGGGGGTCAAATTTTTCCCCCTCCCTGTAGGAATTCAATTTTCATGCCCCGTCCCTGTGAGTTTGTCGCTGTCCCTGTCCCATTCCTGTTAGCTTAACCTGCCTTAACCGCACAAGCCTCGAACACTTAGGATTATAAAGTGTTTGAGGCTTGTGCAGATGAGGACGGAGCTGGCAGGGACGGGAAAAATTTGTCCCCGTGTCATTCTCTAACAAGAACTGTCATGATACCTAGTGAAGGATTAATCCTCTTAATCCTGCCAACTCTCTTTTGTAAGAGATGATGGCATGCACAGTCTGATACATGTCAGAGGTGGCATGCAAGTGCAAGGTGTGATCGCAATTGTTTTGGCAATGCAGAAATATGATCCTGGAAACCTGTAGGCCTGAAAACCACTGCAGTTAAACAGGGTAGATAAGCCCCAGAAATGGCTCTTTTGTTTAATTTTTTTTGCAAAGGGCACAACTATAATATCACAGTTCACCAAAGATCCCCAACCGCTTCCTAGAATGTAGTTTTTAGGGTCACAGGTGAATCCTCTCCCGTGCTCGACATTACCACTGTTTGCAGTGTTACACTTGGAAGAATAAAAGAAAAAAAAATGTTTGACAAATCATGAGGTTCGGATGTCTAACCTCCCCCCCTCGCAACGCCACCCACACACGCACACACCCTGCTAATCCCCCCTTCCAGCCCAGTGAAAGTGAAGCAAAAACCAGTCCTGCAACTTGAACAACCTGATGGAGAAAGGCCAGCAAGCAACCTTAAAAAATTAAAAAAAAACCTTCCTGGGGTGAGGCAAAATCAGGGTTCACCTCTTCAATGCAGCAGGATCACTCCCCCCCTCCCCCCAATTTTCCTGCAAAAATTCACAGGAAAGTTAGCGGTATCTGAGCCAGGAAAAGCACAAGGCTCTCCTCACGCATCAGCTTCACTATGATCACAAAGAAAAGCCTCCTCTTATCTTCTGTGTCCTAGCCAGAGGGTAAGCTCTATGGAGCAGGGACCATCTCTTATATGCATCTGCATTGCACCACTTCCTGTAGTAATACTAGACAAGATACTAGGCTGATCCGGTCTTGCTCTTGTGTTATCCCATGCATTGGGTTTGGAATCTTTTTTGGTCTCCCCACTACTGGGAGCAGTAATGATAATTTCAGCAATCTGAGTGCCGGTTCCCTGTGTGCTTGGTCAGGACCAGCGTTAGACATAGGGGAGGGGGGGGTCCTAAAGCCCACCTTCGGGCTATGCCAACTTCAGACTGAGGGTCCCCTGTGACAATTGCCCTGCTTGCCACCTTCTAACGCCAGCCCTGGCCACGATTTTCTTGCACTACCGCCCATGTCTCCAGATCATGACCGTTTGTCTCAAACTGTCTTCTCATACACACCAGTATTAGATCAGTGCGTCCAAAGTACAAAAACACGCCTTGATTTTAAATGGTTACAAAATCAAAACTTAGTGGGATACGTTGATCGATAAGATGATGGCAAATGCACGGTTCGCAAGATCTTACACAATCGCTTGCCCTGTCACCCTTATAAGCTGCAGTTGGTGCAGAAGTTAAAACCTTCAGACCATGCAACGCGACAAAATGACCAGGCGTTCCTCAAGTGGCCCCCCCCCCCCCGAGATCCCCGGACATTACTGTTTGGGACTTTTTCCTTTGGGGGGTACGTCCCTCCAACTGCAGGAACGTGTCACTGAAGCTATAAACGCGATCGCGCCAGATATGCTTCGCAGAGTCCGGTCCGAGCTCGATTATCGCATCGATGTTTGCCGAGTAACAGGTGGGGCGCACATCGAGTGTATGACACAAAGATACCATTAAGTTAAGTGCGGGTTTTCTACCTCATTTAAAGAATTTTGGAAATATCTCTTTTTGTGAACGATGTTTATTGAATTCTAACGGAGTTTTTCTTAGACCGAGGATATGTTTTCTATGACAATTTTGTACATGTCATCGTAGTGTCCTGAGTTTTTTGCTCAGGGAACACTGAGGTCTTTTCTCCGTATTTTTTGATACCTGCTGTACTAAAGTCTCTGGTAAGGGGATTTATTTTATTAATATCTTTTGGTGGCTATATATGTAATCAATAGATACCATATGAAACTTTATGAGTTGATGAAACTGTAGCCTCAAAGGTGAAAGAATAGTCCAATACATTTTGGGTTTTGTAACCATTTAAAATCAAGGAGTGTTTTTGTGGGCGCTCTGTATAACCCCCAGGGCTGGATCAGCATCGCTTGGGTTGAGGCAGTGGGTCCTACTTGTGGAACAGGGCTTACTTAGTGCCCTTCCCAGACATGTGCCTGCCCAGGTACCCCCTAATGCCTGGCACAGCTGCCCTCCTCTTACCATAAGCCCCCAGACAGCCGGCTTGGGGTGTCCTCTCGCAGGCCCTGAAGTGACAGAAAGCCCTCCGGAAGATGCAGCGCTTTCTTCTGCTCTGGGTCCTCTCAGAAGCCATTGCTGGAGCTGATGTCTCTGCCCAAAGCAATCACAAGGGAAAGAAGCGGAGAAGGGAGGAGGCTGGAGGGCTGACTTGGTGACTGCCGACTAAAAAGAAACCAGGAAGCCGAAAGACAGCCCAGTGGTGAGGCGGGATCCAGGAAGGCTAGAGTTCAAATCCCACCTGCCCCGTGTGATCGTAGGCACTGCCTGACCTCAGCTTGAACTGGTACTCGTGCAAGCCCTGCAGCAGGGGTGTCAAAGTCCCTCCTCGAGGGCCGCAATCCAGTCGGGTTTCCAGGATTTCCCCAATGAATATGCATGAGATCTATTAGCATACAATGAAACCAGTGCATGCAAATAGATCTCATGCATATTCATTGGGGAAATCCTGAAACCCTGACTGGATTGCGGCCCTCGAGGAGGGACTTTGACATCCCTGCCCTACAGTTTGCTTTTGATTCATTTTCTATCTAGGTGCATAGATGTAGGCAATCAGCGCCTGGAGAAACTGCCCTCCAGAGACTTTCAGTCATTTCCTTTCCCTATATTAAAGGATTGTATACAGTTGCCACCTTATTCCAGGCCAGTAGAACAGACTGATATAGTGCCAGTTTTTCCAGCATTTATTAACATCCCCAGTTCCTGGTTTGTCCGCTAAAAAAAAAAAATCATAACTAAAAGCATGGAATGTCGCTACGATTTGGGGTTCCAGAATCTTGCTATTCTTTGAGATTCTGCCTGGAATCTTGATGCTCTTTGGGGTTCTAGAATCTTTTGTTATTTGTTGAGATTCTGGAATGTCGCTACTCTTTGGGGTTCCGGAATCTTGCTATTCTTTGAGATTCTGCCTGGAATCTTGATGCTCTTTGGGGTTCTAGAATCTTTTGTTATTCGTTGAGATTCTGGAATGTCGCTACTCTTTGGGGTTCCGGAATCTTGCTATTCTTTGAGATTCTGCCTGGAATCTTGATGCTCTTTGGGGTTCTAGAATCTTTTGTTATTCGTTGAGATTCTGGAATGTCGCTACTCTTTGGGGTTCCGGAATCTTGCTATTCTTTGAGATTCTGCCTGGAATCTTGATGCTCTTTGGGGTTCTAGAATCTTTTGTTATTCGTTGAGATTCTGGAATGTCGCTACTCTTTGGGGTTCCGGAATCTTGCTATTCTTTGAGATTCTGGCTGGAATCTTGATACTCTTTGGGGTTCTAGAATCTTGTTACTCCTTGAGATTTTGTATGGAATTTTGCTACTCCTTGGGTTTTGGCCAGGTACTAAGGACATGGATTGGCCAACATGAGAACGGGCTACTGGGCTTGATGGACCATTGGTCTGACCCAGTAAGGCTGTTCTTATAGTCTGTTATTGAGAAAGACATGGGGGAAGCCACTGCTAGCCCTGGATCAGTAGCATGGAATGTTGCTATTCTTTGAGATTCTGCCTGGAAATCTTTGGGGTTCTAGAATCTTTTGTTACTCTTTGGGGTTCTGGAATGTTGCTTCTCCTTGGGTTTTGGCCAGGTACTAGGGACCTGTATTGGCCTGAGCCAGTAAGGCTATTCTTATGTTCTTATATCTTGGAAGTTAGTTAGTTCGTGTACAGGGAGCGAGTCCTAAGTCCACTGAATAGCATAGATTTAGGGTCAAAGGGTGGGGTGGAGGTATTGAGAAAGTGAGGTTCTTGTGATCAGCTGTAGGCCACACTGTGATGGCTGGACAAAGCATTATCAAGACCGCAACTGATGGTGAACAGGAAAGCAGGAATGGGTTTATTGTCTTTTAAATGTATTATTCCACTTGAACTTGGACAGATTATATGTGTCTTTGAAGCTGCACTGGTTCCATATAGAGCCAAATTGTGTTTATATCCGTCATGGTCAAGCTCCAAGTTATATGTTTAATCTTGTAAATTTATTAGCAAGGAATAGTGTCATCATGGCTCAACATTATCTATTTCTTAATTCTCTGTGGTAAAAAAAAATATAGTATATAAGACCAATTTTCATATTAACCAGCCAAATGGCAGAATTCCCTACCTGGTGACATTAGACAATCTATTTATAAATCATGTACTAAATTTAAAAAAAAATGTATATTTCAAAAATGTGTTTCTTATTCATCAGATAAGTAATAATATTATCTTCCTGGGAACAGCCTGGCCTCTTTCTGTAAACTGCGCTGAACTCATAGGATAGTATGGTATACAAGTATTTAATATAATTATATATACATACTCTTAAGACATTAAACACATATGCAATCATAAAAGGTCATTTAAAAATAGAACAAGCATCAAATAACTTCCTCAAAGAAAGATCGGAGAATGAGCAATCTTGCAGAGAACTACGCGGTGAGTCGTTTTCTGCATCGGGTCGGTAAAGGCAATCGTCGCGAAACCAGTCAAAATGATCGATGATTTAGTGCATCTGGCCCTGCCTCAGGTGATGGGTAGGCAGATTAGGCCAGTATAATAATAAGAGCAGGGCAGGAGCATATTTCAAGCTCACCAACTCTCGCTTAGTTAAAAAGCCACTGGGCTAGTCCTGATTTGGGCTCTCCAAGGGGAGTCATTTTTGGCCAAGGGAGATGTCTTTTATTTCAGAAGGCACGTATTGTAGGGTCATGAAATGGTTAACTGTTGTTTAAAATATTGCTCTGGCCTACATAGCTGAAGAAAGAGTACAATCTATTGACTTCATCTGCCTAAAATGTATGTCCCTGCCTTACCGCATTGTAAGCTAAATAGATAAGAGTTTGAGCCATGATGTACCCTGCCCTTCTGTACATTTAACATTTAGAACTGTAAGAGTTAGATAAGTGACCTGCTAGTGTGAGCTTAGGACCAATAATAATTGTAGAAAAGTTATAGAAGTAACAAATGAAAATTGTAATTTTTGCATATATTAGTTTGCAAAAAGGGCATAAAAGTCCGTGTATTTCCTGATTCTGACACTCTAGTAGGCAGGCTATTAACTGCACTAGAGTCCAGTATACCGTAATAAATTTCTTGTACTTTCTTCACGCCTCTGACTTTGTGTGTCCAAGTGACCTTTCAGTATGATTGGGCGTTTTTATACAATTTTGGTTACAGAAAGAATCTCCAAGTTCTTGGCACTGGAGGAACCAGTTGCATCTGGGAGATTCGGCGATCTAGACGAACTGGTCTTTTTATGAGGACTTGGGATCCCTACGTTCAAAAACTTTCACCTAAAGCAAGAAGTTTAATTCTCAATGAATTACGTTGAAGCTATGGTTGTCTGAATTGAATTCCATCCAGATCTTTCTTCTTTTTCTTTTATTTTTTTTTTTTGTCACCTTTCATCTGGGGAGGGGGGAAGGGAAAATGGGATGGAGGGAAGGGGGAATGGGATGGAGGAGGGAGAAGGGGGAGAGAGGGGGGTGATAACGAGGGATTATGGTTTATAATATAAAATGATTGAAGGAATGATAATATTATTTGATAATATGAATTATATGGAATGGAATTATCAAATACGTGAATTTATTTGTACGGAATATCTTTAGATATTTATTTGAATGTATTTTTTTTTTTGTTTTGTTCCTTCAATAAAAATGTTTTAAATAAAAAGACACTGGAAGCCAAAACTCTCAAAGGATGGAAACACTTGTTTGAAGCGGAGGCAGTCACGTTGTGTAACATTCCTGGATTCTCTGTACCTGTTTGTGCCAGGCAGTAAAAGGAGACACAACATCAACCTAGACAGAAATCATCTGACTTTTGGGCGGACTCCAAGCAGCTGCTTACGGCAGTGCTTAATGGGGCATTTTGGGCGGTACCAGCTCATAAAAACCGGTCCGGGCCTGTTTGCAGTGGATGAGCGAGACACAGCCTGGGTTCCAGGTGCTGCTCCAGCCATTTCTGCCCAGCGCCAGACTGCTTTTGTAAGACCTCTTACGTCATGCATCATCAGCTCCTGGGACGGGATCTTATCTGTTACACCTGCTAGACAGCACAGAGAAGGTTCGTTCAGCTTACCCAGGAACTTGCTCTCTGCCGTTAAATACAATCAACCCATCGAGAGTGCAGCCTTGAACCTTCTAGAGCAGGGGGTGTCGAAGTCCCTCCTCGAGGGCCGCAATCCAGTCGGGCTTTCAGGATTTCCCCAGTGAATGTGCATGAGATCTATTAGCATACAATGAAAGCAGTGCATGCAAACAGATCTCATGCATATTCATTGGGGAAATCCTGAAAACCCGACTGGATTGCGGCCCTCGAGGAGTGACTTCGACACCCCTGTTCTAGAGCAAGGCTACTCAATTCTGGTCCTTGAGGTCCACAGGCAGGCTACGTTTTCAGGATATCCATAATGAATATGCATGAGAGAGATCAGCATTGCCTATGTGGTATCCAAATCTCTCAGGCATATTCATTAAGGATATCCTAAAAACCTGGCCTACTGGTACACCTTGAAGACCGGAACAGAGTAGCCTTGTTCTAGAGCAACATAATGATGGGGGGTGGAGGGGGAGAGGAGAAGGGCAGGCTAACAGTCCACAATAGAGAATGACACGGGGACAAATTTTTCCCTGTCCCCATGGGAACTCATTTTCTTGTTCCGTCCTGGCAAATTATTTTTCTGTCCCTGCCAGCTCCGACCTCATCTGCACAAGCCTCAAACACTTTCAAATCATAAGTAGCAACATTCTAGAGCTCAGATTGTGATGTCATAATGCCTCATTCCACCAATGCCTAAACTCCGTCCTCATCTGCACAAGCCTCAAACACTTTCAAATCATAAGTAGCAACATTCTAGAGCTCAGACTGTGATGTCATAATGCCTCATTCTACCAATGCCTAAGCTCCGTCCTCATCCGCATAAGCCTCAAACGCTTTAAAATCCTAAGCAGCAACATTCTAGAGCTCAGATTGTGATGTCATAATGCCTCATTCCACCAATGCCTAAGCTCCGTCCTCATCCGCGCAAGCCTCAAACGCTTTAAAATCCTAAGTAGCAACATTCTAGAACTCAGATTGTGATGTCATAATGCCTCATTCCACCAATGCCTAAGCTCCGTCCTCATTCGCGCAAGCCTCAAACCCTTTAAAATCATAAGTGTTTGAGGTTTGTGCAGTTAAGGCTGAGCTTACAGGAATGGGGCAGGGAAAAATTTGTCCCTGTGTCATTCTCTAGTCCACACATCCAAATTCCATGACACCACCACAAAATGTGCTATTTTTTTTTTATTGTTAACTGTACAATACAAAAGACATTAATATTTAAGAGTAGCAGATTGGAACTGGACAATACAGGTCATACCTGGAACTCATGAGAGACCTGCCGGGTTCCCTCCTCCCCCACCCTGCACCCTTCCGTTCCTGGTTTTACCTCTCAAACAGCAGTGATTAGAAGGTGCTCAGTGAAGAGCTGCATCCTGATCTAGGCTGCAGTAGGGACTATGTATAATACCCAGCTTATATAGAGCATGGGGGGTGGGGGGGGGGAGATTTCAACACAGAGGACAGTCAGAATAAAAAAAACACAGGAGAGACAGGGTGCATCAAAAGAAACAACCAGCCTGTTAAAATAAATAAAGCAGAGAAACTGAGCCACTTTACAGACACATGATTATCTTCTCATAATGTACAAAAAATAATAATAATCTTTAATTGCAGCGAGCGTGTTTCGTTTCTTGTCAGAGTCCCAAGTGCCTCAACCCCACAACCTGACTTTGGAGGCTGCGTCAGGGGTTTGCGCCTTGGCTGTGGCGTCGCCTTCTACGGCGAACATTTTGTCTGGCTCCACGACAAAGACGAAATACAGGTTACACACCAGCATGGTAAGCAGGGGAAGAAAGGTCAGTCCGTAGCCGAAACCACGGAAGGCTCTGCCCACAGCAAAGGATAACCAGTAAATTAGCCTAAAGAGAAAAAGTACATCAATCAATCAAAAAGCACGAGAAGCAGGGAACAGGGAAGAGTTCCCCTTCCTTAAATGATTTCATTCAAGATCTGGGTGTAGACAGGAAAGGGGGGCAGTTCTTGTGGCTCTACCCAACTTGGTGAACCTTTCAGCAGGTGCAAAAGGTGTTCTCGCGACTGGAGGGCGCTCGCAGCCGTCGCAGGGCCCGGGACTAAAGACAGAGCCCGTTGTGTAGGCTGGCAATGGGAGGAGGTGGCTGGGTAGGGCACAAGCCGTGTACGGTTTACTTATTTGTACTGCGCCCGGACCGAGGCAGATCACAAATTAAAACACACGTAATCAAAACACAAACATATAGAACACATGTCTGTACCAGCAGTATCTTGCAACACGCTGGGAGGAACAGTACTGGGGCCCATTTGCAGGCTTGGCTGCCGGGGTAGGACAGTAGCACCAGGCTGGCCTTACGAAAACCTCAGGTTTCACTGCTATGTCTGGCCCAGCTCCAGATCTTCAGGTGTTCTGAAACCAAGACTGGCTCAGCCTGTCCCTGAGGACCTGCAGCAGGTTGGCAGGCCTCCGATACCCACCCATCCTTCCTGGCCAGATGACAGTACTTCGGCATGCCTCGTGCCCGAAGACACATGCTACGAATGAGGCTATTAGCAGACAGCTCCCACAAAGCACACTTCTACACAGTCGCTCCGAGAAGCTCCTGTATGCTGGCGAGAGAACCTGTGGAAGCCGCTGATCCCACTTTGGAGGCAAAACCCTCACACGGCCTCCCAGTCACTCAGGCCACGATGCTCAAAGCTCTGACACCACAGTATTAAATACTATTTGTGCGGAGCAGCCCTGGTACAGCTCCTCCTCCTGCCCAGCTGATGCCCAGAAAAAGTAGCTCTGTTTGCTAACTAATCAAATCTTTCTAATCTGTACTATTTTTTTTTTTAAATATTTGTTAACCACATCAGACATACTGGTTATGCGGTATAGAAGTGATTTATGTTATGTTATGCTTGAGAGGCCACAAGGACTGAAGTGGGGAATCTCCGATTTAAATCCTGGCCCGACTGATTTGCCAGGGAAGTATAAGAGAAAAAAATCCCAACCGTGTGAGCTGTCAGCGTGAGGTCAAGCTGCTAATAAAGGCCTAGGAATTTGACTGCCATTTAAATATGTGCAATGCCTCAAGCAGCAGGGGGGTGATCCATGCCCGTCCTTTTGGGTCTTCAGTGTTTATTCGCGCTGAAAAATTAAAAACGGCAGGTCCCTCTACCACCATGAACCAGTCAAATGGGACTAGGACGGGGTATTCTCAAGAGGAGGGATGTTTGGTTGGGTGGATGGGGAAGTGACCTAGGAAAGATTACGATGAAAAATCCCCTCCCACCCACCCACCCCCACCCACGGTGGTAACAGATCTGATGCTCATCATAGAATTCCTAGGAGCATCGGAGCTGTTACCGCCCCGGCTGGCGCTCTAGTTTTGTAAAAAGGGGGGAGCGTTTGTTAAGCAGGTCCAACGGTTGTATCTACTTAAGGTGAAAACTGAATACAGATATTTTTAAATTAAAAAAAAAAACCCCAGATCCATCATCTGTAGCCTATGTGGACCTAGACTTCCAAGCTATTTTCAGTGGCATTCCCTGGTATTTCTTCATCGGATCGAAGTTGCCATCTTCAAGAGCAGATGACATTGACTGTCCCTACTTCTAATGAGATCAGATCTTTTCAATGAATCAATTCTCCTTTTACCTCTCAGGTAACTCAGGTTTGGAATTCTCTTCCCCTTTCTGCAGACAGCAAACTAATTATTTAAATATACATAGTATCTGTATGCATATGTGTGCTATTATATATACTGGTATTAGATTCCGTCAAGTTAGGATTAAAAAAAAAACTTGCCCAAATTGTAACCTGTTGTTGTTTTTTTTTTTGTTATTATTTGTTATTTGTTATTTTTGTTATTTTGTTTTTTGTTATGTTGTTATTTTGTTATTTGTTATTTTTGTTATTTTGTTAACCTGTAACCCATTCTGAGCTCTTTGGGGAAAAAAGAAATACTTATTTTTTCAAGAAAAGAGGTAAAGACAGTATTGTTTCAAGAATATCTGCTGTTTACCTCTTGAAGTTATTTATCGCAGCTTAGGGCCTCTTCTACTAAACCGCACTAGCGGTTTTAGCGCCAGGAGCCGCACTGAATGACCCGCGCTGCTCCTGACGCTCATAAGAAGAGGGGGTTAATATACAGTATATTTTCAGACTGTTACAGCTGCTTTGTTTTCCTTTAGTTAAATCGCAATTGACTCTATGCTATTTAAACCCTTTAAAGTTGAATTGACTGCGGATTTACATATACTCCTGGATTGTCCCAGTCTTCTTAATTTGTTTTCCGCAACAAGCTGAATGGGTAGTTTGTCGATTATAAGAGTATAATGTAACAATAATAAGCGACTGGCCCGTCTGCGGCATTTACCAGATACTTGTTTTTAAGTATAAAGGTGCCGACATGTTACTAAAGTGGCAATACTTTAAGTCATGATGGAAGATGTTGACTTGGGTTGGACAATATCCAATACATCTTGTCATGAGCGTTCTGCCACGTGTTCTGTCTCGTCCACTTCGATCTGCGGAGCAATTAGAGCTGCAAATTCCATCTGTAAAAGAGCCGAGGCTAACGATGTCGAGGGATAGTATATTCCGTTGTCTAGGGTCTAGGGAACGGAACAATCTCCCCGACTACATTCGTCGACAACAGAACAAAAGACTGCTGAAACGGCGTGTTTTTTTTTTTTTTTTGCCAGATGAAATACAGGGTATGAGACCGTGTGGTTAATGAGGAAGAGATGATGACAGTAAGGTACTGGTCGCCTATGTATTTTATGGTTTGTATTTTTGCTCTGTTTTCTGGGTGTATTTATTGTCGATTTGGTATGTATTTTTGTATGTTAGTTTGTAACCCGCCCTGGGTAAGGGTGGAATATAAATAAATAAGCCAAACCAAACCCCAAAAACTTAAGACCAGTGGACTCTCACAGAAACACCACAAAGAAGAAAAAGAACAGTGGGAATGACCATCTTTGTTTGCAACCCAATCAAAAGTTTGCTGTAGTAACTATCTTGGCCAACTTGTGTGATCGTTCCCACAGTTCTTTTCTTCGACTCGGGTTGGACCATATCTAAGGAAACAGATGATGGTGAACAAGGTTCTTCTGAGTGGGGCTGGGGCTAAGGGCCTACATTTTCAATTTTTCACTGGATCGGGTTCCCCTGAACTTTGATAATGGAGATGCATGGGGACATCTCAAGACTTTCTCAGGGTCATGCTCTCTTGGGGTGTGGGGAGGAGTGACCTCAAACCAGTCTCCAATGCAGTCCTAAAGCAGAGGAAGGGCGGTGACTTACCGGGAGAGGGCAAAAAAGCCAGTGAGCAGCGGGATGAGCTTCAGGGTCTCCTGAGGAAGGTAGGTGGCCAGCACAGCCAGGTTGAGGAAATAGAGGACAAACAGCTGGACAGACTGTGAGATGAAGTGCTGGTGAAGCGCCACTTCTCTCTCCTGCTTAACGCACTCCCCATGGTGGTGGAAGGGATCGGTGGAGGAGAAGCAGAGGTGCGATATTCCACAGACAACGAGACCTGGCCAGAGGAAAGAGAGCACAATGACACAGACGCATGGACAAGCTGCTGTGCGCCTGAAAGCCATCGATGGGGATCAGCTGGGGAGAGAGGGAGGGATCTGCAGCAAGAAAGGGAAAGGGTGGCTTTTTTTCGAGGCTGACACCCTAAACCTGTTTTTAGTGGATATTATCCAACATTTCACTTTGTGTCCCCTTCAATTAATGTCCAGGCCCTTTTAGCACCCTCCCCCAGAAATTCTTGATAGCTAAATTGAGCAATTAGGACAAACCCAATAAGAATTTGTAAAAAAAATACATCAACTTTTCAGTATTAAACTACATTTTGTATGCACAACTTGTATACATTGAAGGCAATTTTCAGGTAAATGGGCTATTTGAAAATTATTCACTTGTAAAATATCCATGTCTCTTATATCGCTCCCTCGGTGAGTAAAAGGAATAGTAAGAACCTCCTGGGTCAGACTAATGGTCCATCTAGCCCAGTATCCCAACTTCACGGAGGCCAATCCAAGTCACAAGTAGCTGGCAAAACCCCAAATAGGACCAGCATTCCAGAGCTGATATTGTGATGTCATAATGCCTCATTCCATCAGCGCCTAAGAGCCAACCTCATCAGTGATGTCACAATGGCTCAATTGTCCTATAACTGGCTCATATAAGAGCATAAGAGCAGCCTTACTGGGTCAGACCAATGGTCAGACCAGTATCCCGTCTTCACGGAGGCTAATCCAAGTCACAAGTACCTGGCAAGAAACCTAAAGAGTATCAGCATTCCATGCCACCAAACCAGGGCAAGCAGTGGTTTTCCCCATGGACTTTTCCTCCAGAAACTTATCCAAACCTTTTTTAGAACCAACTACATTCACTGCTCTTACCACATCCTCTAGTAGTAGAATTTATTGCTTTGCTTGGACTCCAGATGTCCCTAGAAGCTGCCACTCTAGGCGAACATCTACTCTGTCTAATGGTTATCCAGCCCTGAACTTTTTTTTACTGGGGGGGGTCCCTCGTAAAAATATACAGGGAGAGGACCAGCAGATGATCTTTAAAAAGAGTGCTTCGTCTGCAGTCACCCGTCTACTCACCTATTACAACAGGGACTGTAGCAAAGACCGAACAGCGCAGAGTGTAAATTAGTCGGGTGCTAATCCCTGGCATCAGTGGGGCATCGAAGGGCAGGAAGACGTAGGCACCATACAGGAGGCAGGGGAAGATGACAACTGCCCCCAGGAACGATGCCACGGTCTTCAGGTTCCTGGAGCTGCAGGCCTTGCAACACCTGGGCTTCTGTGCGGCCTCATCTTCTTCGGCCCATTCCATTCTTTCTGCCTGACAGATATGTTTAGAAGAGTTGGGGTCATCTTGGGCAAAAAAGGCTTGCTTCTCCTGATTGCAGCTTTCATTGCCACACGACTCCAGCTCGTACGCCTCGACTGTCGCCTTGCTTCTCCTTCTGCTGCTCAGGCTCCACTGGCTCTGAGGAAGGACGTGGTTGCCAACAGCAATTTGGACATGAGGGACAAAAACCTGCTTGGCGGCTTCAGGCATCTGGTTGTCTTCTTCATCATTCGGGACACCAATAGTTTGGTTTGGACTACTGTCTTGAAGAGATTTCTCAATTGAACTGGGCAGAACATAAAACT
Organism: Geotrypetes seraphini; assembly: GCF_902459505.1. Classification (NCBI taxonomy): domain Eukaryota; kingdom Metazoa; phylum Chordata; class Amphibia; order Gymnophiona; family Dermophiidae; genus Geotrypetes; species Geotrypetes seraphini. The sequence goes on from NC_047099.1 coordinate 40,592,701, forward strand.
CTCTGCTTCCCATCAAGCTCGGCTTTCTCTCTTGCTCCGAAGGCTCATCGTCAAGAGCAGTGGTAGCCAGTTTGGCATCGTCACTCAGGCCAGCACGCTCGGCTTCCTCCCAGGTTAGGGTCCTATCTTCACAGCTAGCTTGGTCTTCAGACACAAGCGTCTCTTCGTTAAGGTCGCTGAAGTTGACCGTCTTGGCTTGCACAGGATCTTGGAGGGACTTCTCAGTAGGAGGAGCCGCCATTGTAAGTGTGTGGACACCCTTTGAAGATGTCCTGTATGACTGGTTGAGCTCCAAGAAGCAGATGCAAAGGCTTTTCTTCAGCAGTAATGACCTCCCTTGTGGCAGTGGCTGAGCAGGGCTCTAGCAAGGAGAAACGTCAAGCATTCTGACAACCGAGACTCTCCAGCCTAAAACAACAACAAAAAAAAGAGGTTTAAGAAGTTAAACTAGCAAAGTAATGTTAAAATTAAAATGTTCTACAATGGGGGTCGTCAGGAGAATAGGAACATCCAATTCTGATCTCTATGTTCAAACTTTTTATTGACCAATCATGTCATACAAAAAAACATTAGAATGTATAATATACACCAAGAACAACTGCTAAGTGAAGACAAATAGCCCCCTTCATATACAGTAAAAATCAGAATCGAAACAAAGAGATACGATTGTCAGTTTAACTTTATACAGTAACCCTTCACCCCCCTCCCTTTAAACTCCAAAGATTTGGAAATCAGACTATCATGCCAAATCATGGAGTATCAAACTTCTGGCTCTATGAGGTAAAGCCACCAACACAAAGCAAAAAGAGATGACCCGAGTTTCCACAGAGGACATTGGCAAGCCAAAACAGAACAGAACTGTGAAAACCAACCAGGTTCAAAATCCTCGCTTTATTTCTTCAATCGTATAAAATACTGTCCACGTCGGTATAAAACGGACCCGGGCGTGCTGGCCTGTGTCATTAATGTGCAGGAGGCGAGTTTCTTTCAAATGAAAGAAAGCTCAAGAATGAGAGGGCATAGTTTGAAGTTAAGAGGTGATAGACTCAGGACTAATATAAGGACATAGTTTTTTTTACAGACAGGATGGTAGATGTGTGGAACAGTCTCGCAGTAGAGGCGGTGGAGACTAAGACTGCGTTCAAGAGGACGCCGCATCATTGCTCCTTCTACCACTTTGATTGAAAGCCCAGAATCGATCATACATGCATCGTGAAAAAGGATTGACGACGCACCCAGGATACCTGCTTTAAATTCCCACAAAAATTCCATTCTAGATTAATAAGCAGCTTTAACAGACAGTTTTGTCCTGGCGACGATCAGATGACAGAACCCCCTCACCTGGGGAACCAGTCCCAAAACCATAAGGAGAAACTGGCTTTTCTCTGTATTTCTCCTTTTCAACAGTGCTATTTTAAACAGGCACAAGCCTTTTATTAATTGGACCAAAAAAAGGGAGAAAATCCTCCTTAGCAGGTATGACCTTAATAACACATGATAGATAGATATAAATATGTATTTTTCAAAAATCTTTTGTAAAAAAAAGTTCTCTTACAGGTGTGTCACCGGGACAGGCCCTCCCTACCTGCTGCCCCTCTTCCAGGTTACTATTAATCAGCCAGGTCCCCTCCCCCTGAAGTTTTAAGATCGATATTACAAAGAATCCTTCTTGATTTTGCTGGGTGATTACCTGCCCAGGATCTGAAGAAGCATTTGAGCCTGGCAAAGGCACTGCTTCAACTAGTCACTATAAAACCATCAGGCAAGGCCTCCCATCCCTTTTGGGAGTGTGTGGCGCAGGGGTTAGAGCCACAGTCTCAGCGCCCTGAGGTTGTGGGTTCAAATCCCTCGCTGTTCCTTGTGACCCTGGGCAAGTCACTTAATCCCCTCATTGTCCCAGGTACACTAGATAGAGTGTGAGCCCTGGAAATATGATAAATGTAAATCATTTAGGATATACATGGTATATATATATATAAATAAACTCGATCCAAGCATTCCTAAGCAACCTCTATCACGGGGAGGGGGAGGTAGAAACCCCAGAAACCAACGTACAGGTGAGAGCTGCTACCTAACTTTTCTTTAGATTTATTTCCTGGTATTCAGGTAGTCTGACCTCATTCCTTTCCTGGATTAAAGAGAGAAATGATAAACGGATAAGAAGTTTCCAGGGGAGTCGAGTAAATGATAACAGATGGGACTTCAGCCAGCATCAGACATCCGCTGGGAGAGTAACAGCCTGAAATCAGCTGTTCCGCAGCAGGAGCTCTGAGAAATGGCTTCGGATCTGGGACTGCTCCGGATCGCTTCCTCCTTACCCTCTGCTTCTGATGATCCTCTGGCTCTCGATCCAGGCTCTCTCCCCTTCTCTCTACCTGTATTGGAAACTTATGACACCAGACCAGGTGTGGCTTCATTTAAAGGTGCAGCCTAACCACTTTTGGTCGGGCCACCCTTAAAGGGAGGTAGCAGGAGGGCTCCAGCATGTTAAAAGCACATTTTAGTTTTGAGATTCTTCCCCTTAGTGACAATGCCTTCTTTTTTCTCAGATGGGGGGGGGGGGGCACTTACTCTCTGAGTTTATAGCCTTAGAGCAAGTCTATACCTGTTTTCTGAATTCACCTGTCTGCATTATGCTGGTATAATCCTGCAAGGTGCAAGGTTTTACAGAGATCTCCTTAAAACAATGCACATATTATATACAGCCTCAGACACTTCATGGCATCATACTTACCTGCTCTGTGGGTGCTTGAGTGCCCCCAGTATTCAACAAACTCCTTGACTGTGTCCAGGGAGGGGTAATTTCTATTAGGTTTAGCACCCCTAACATTTGTTTTAAGTTGGCTCCTATGAATGGCATTACAATTTTAGGGAGAGGGTAAAATGAGGAAGTGGTTTTGGCATGGGGTCCACCGAGATCCTCGTTTTAACTTCCGTGAATCTAACAGATCCCGCTCAACCCACGGATCCCACTGGCTAGTCTTAACACCCCCTCCCCTGAAGACCTCATAGAGCCAACAAATCAGTAGCTGTGTCTGCAGGAGGGGGATGAGGATCCATGGGGCCTCCAGGGGTGAGCGGGTACGTTGATAATTGTACTGCTAAGTTTGGATTTCCTTGACTCTTCTCCAGATTGTGGACTGATATGATGGAGAACTCGATACTCTCCTCCAGGATCTGTTTGATCTTTTTTACTCCTGTATCTTAGTTCCCTCTCGTTTCTGCATCACTTTAATTTTTTTCATTGGATATGTAAATTTAAAAACATTGCTTAAATAATATATATATTTTTTAAAAAGGTATATAGGGGCATATGACCAGATCTGTGAGTCATATCAATCCTTAACCCTACTTCTCTGCCCTCCAACCAGCCAGCAGATTAACCGTTCCCCTTAACTGTATCCATGACATCCTGTTTAGATTGTAAGCTCTTTGGAGCAGGGACTGTCTCCTCTGTGACTCTGTACTACTCTGCGTGTGTCTGGTAGCGCTATAGAAATAATTCATAGTAGTGTGAAGAGTTTCAGTCTTTGGGAAACAGAGCTGAGATTGTGATGTCATAATGCCTCATTCCACCAATAAGAGCCAACCTCATCAGTGATGTCACAATGGCTTGATTTCCTCTACTTGGCTCACTTCTAATATTGTGATGTCATAATGCCTCATGTCCTGTTCTCCCCTCTGCCCTTCAACCCAGCCCCCTTAACTGTTTAGAGCAGGGGTGTCAATGTCCCTCCTGGAGGGCCGCAATCCAGTCGGGTTTTCAGGATTTCCTCAATGAATATGCATGAGATCTCTTAGCATACAATGAAAGCAGTGCATGCAAATTGATCTCATGCAAATTCATTGGGGAAATCCTGAAAACCCGACTGAATTGCAGCGCTCGCAGACCGGAGTTGCCCATGTCTGGTATAAACTGATGCGATCTCACGCATGCTGTAGATCAGGGGTGTCAAAGCCCTCCTGGAGGGCCGCAAAGAAGTCGGATTTTCAGGATTTCCCCAATGAATATGCATGAATCTCTTAGCATACAATGAAAGCAGTACATGCAAATAGATCTCACGCATATTCATTGGGGAAATCCTGAAAACCCGACTGGATGCAGCTCTTGAGGACAGGAGTTGCCCATGTCTGGTATAAACTGACGCGATCTCACGCAGGCTATAGATCAGGGGTGTCAAAGTCCCTCCTGGAGGGCAGCAATCCAGTCGGGTTTTCAGGATTTCCCCCAATGAATATGCATGAGGTCTATTAGCATACAATGAAAGCAGCGCATGCAAACAGATCTCACGCATATTCATTGGGGAAATCCTGAAAACCCGACTGGATTGACACCCCTGGTTTAGACTGTAAGCTCTTAGGAGCAGGGACTGCCTTCTTTGTGTCTCTGTACAGCGCTGCGTCTAGAACTAACTGGAAGGAGGCAGGTTTTGCAACCGTCCAGGAGCCGCTCGAGCGCCCCGAGAGCTGCCTCTTCCGTGTCCGCGGCGGCGCTTTGTCAATAAAGCTGGTTGAGGCCGAGGCGGCGGCGGCCATCTTGGAGAGGGGCATCTCGCGAGACCGGGCGCTCGGCAGCTCTCGCGGTACTTGCGGCGCAGACATGGCGGAGGCCGGGGAGCGGAGCGGCGGCGGCGGTCACTGAGCGGAGCCCCGGGCACAGGCCCTGCGCCGCCATGAGCCAGGGGGCGGCCGACGGAGAGCCCGAGGCCAAGGTCCTGCATACCAAGAGGCTCTACCGGTGAGGGCGAGGGGGGAGAAGATCTGGGGAAAGAAGGGAAAAAAAGGGGGAGGAGGAGGAGGCAAAAGAGACGAGGGAGGGGGGAAGCAAGAGAGATTGGGGTGGGAGAGGAGAGAGATCTGGGAAAAAAGGGAAGGAGGAGGGAGAGAGACCTAAGGAAAAGGCAAAAGAGACGAGGGAGGGGGAAGCATGAGAGATTGGGGGTGGGAGAGGAGAGAGATCTGGGAAAAAAGGGAAGGAGGAGGGAGAGAGACCTAAGGAAAAGGCAAAAGAGATGAGGGAGGGGGAAGCATGAGAGATTGGGGGTGGGAGAGGAGAGAGATCTGGGAAAAAAGGGAAGGAGGAGGGAGAGAGACCTAAGGAAAAGGCAAAAGAGATGAGGGAGGGGGAAGCAAGAGAGATTGGGGTGGAAGAGGAGAGAGATCTGGGAAAAAAAGGGAAGGAGGAGGGAGAGAGACCTAAGGAAAAGGCAAAAGAGATGAGGGAGGGGGAAGCAAGAGAGATTGGGGTGGAAGAGGAGAGAGATCTGGGAAAAAAGGGAAGGAGGAGGGAGAGAGACCTAAGGAAAAGGCAAAAGAGATGAGGGAGGGGGAAGCAAGAGAGATTGGGGTGGAAGAGGAGAGAGATCTGGGAAAAAAGGGAAGGAGGAGGGAGAGAGACCTAAGGAAAAGGCAAAAGAGATGAGGGAGGGGGAAGCAAGAGAGATTGGGGTGGAAGAGGAGAGAGATCTGGGAAAAAAGGGAAGGAGGAGGGAGAGAGACCTAAGGAAAAGGCAAAAGAGATGAGGGAGGGGGAAGCAAGAGAGATTGGGGTGGAAGAGGAGAGAGATCTGGGAAAAAGGGAAGGAGGAGGGAGAAGACTTAAGGAAGAGGCAAAAGAGACGAGGGAGGGGGAAGAAAGAGAGATTGGGGGTGGGAGAGGAGAGAGATCTGGGAAAAAAGGGAAGGAGGAGGGAGAGAGACCTAAGGAAAAGGCAAAAGAGATGAGGGAGGGGGAAGCAAGAGAGATTGGGGTGGAAGAGGAGAGAGATCTGGGAAAAAAGGGAAGGAGGAGGGAGAGAGACCTAAGGAAAAGGCAAAAGAGATGAGGGAGGGGGAAGCAAGAGAGATTGGGGTGGAAGAGGAGAGAGATCTGGGAAAAAGGGAAGGAGGAGGGAGAAGACTTAAGGAAGAGGCAAAAGAGACGAGGGAGGGGGAAGAAAGAGAGATTGGGGGTGGGAGAGGAGAGAGATCTGGGAAAAAAGGGAAGGAGGAGGGAGAGAGACCTAAGGAAAAGGCAAAAGAGATGAGGGAGGGGGAAGAAAGAGAGATTGGGGGTGGGAGAGGAGAGAGATCTGGGAAAAAAGGGAAGGAAGAGGGAGAAGACCTAAGGAAAAGGCAAAAGAGACGGGGGAGGGGGAAGCAAGAGAGATTGGGGGGGTGGGAAAGGAGAAATATCTGGGAAAAAAGGGAAGGAGGAGGGAGAGAGACCTAAGGAAAAGGCAAAAGAGATGAGGGAGGGGGGAAGAAAGAGAGATTGGGGGTGGGAGAGGAGAGAGATCTGGGAAAAAGGGAAGGAGGAGGGAGAAGACTTAAGGAAGAGGCAAAAGAGACGAGGGAGGGGGAAGAAAGAGAGATTGGGGGTGGGAGAGGAGAGAGATCTGGGAAAAAAGGGAAGGAGGAGGGAGAGAGACCTAAGGAAAAGGCAAAAGAGATGAGGGAGGGGGAAGAAAGAGAGATTGGGGGTGGGAGAGGAGAGAGATCTGGGAAAAAAGGGAAGGAAGAGGGAGAAGACCTAAGGAAAAGGCAAAAGAGACGGGGGAGGGGGAAGCAAGAGAGATTGGGGGGGTGGGAAAGGAGAAAGATCTGGGAAAAAAGAGAAGGAGGAGGGAGAGAGACCTAAGGAAAAGGCAAAAGAGATGAGGGAGGGGGAAGCAAGAGAGATTGGGGTGGAAGAGGAGAGAGATCTGGGAAAAAGGGAAGGAGGAGGGAGAAGACTTAAGGAAGAGGCAAAAGAGATGAGGGAGGGGGAAGAAAGAGAGATTGGGGGTGGGAGAGGAGAAAGATCTGGGAAGAAAGGGAAGGAGAACACCTAAGGAAAAGGCAAAAGAGACGAGGGAGGGGGAAGCAAGAGAGATTGGGGGTGGGAGAGGAGAAAGATCTGGGAAGAAAGGGAAGGAGGAGCGAGAAGACTTAAGGAAGAGGCAAAAGAGACGAGGGAGGGGGAAGCAAGAGAGATTGGGGGTGGGAGAGGAGAAAGATCTGGGAAAAAATGGAAAGAGGAGGGAGAAGACCTAAGGAAGAGGCAAAAGAGACGAGGGAGGGGGAAGCATGAGAGATTGGGGTGGGAGAGGAGAGAGATCTGGGAAAAAATGGAAAGAGGAGGGAGAAGACCTAAGGAAGAAGCAAAAGAGACGGGGGAGGGGGAAGCAAGAGAGATTGGGGGTGGGAGAGGAGAAAGATCTGGGAAGAAAGGGAAGGAGAACACCTAAGGAAAAGGCAAAAGAGACGAGGGAGGGGGAAGCAAGAATAATTGGGGGTGGGAGAGGAGAAAGATCTGGGAAGAAAGGGAAGGAGGTGGGAGAATACCTAAGGAAGAGGCAAAAGAGATGAGGGAGGGGGAAGCAAGAGAGATTTGGTATGGGAGAGGAGAAAAATCTGGGAAAGAAGGGAAGGAGGAGCGAGAAGACCTAAGGAAGAGGCAAAAGAGACGGGGGAGGGGGAAGCAAGAGAGATTGGGGGAGGGAGAGGAGAAAGATCTGGGAAGAAAGGGAAGGAGGAGGGAGAAGACCTCAGGAAGTGGCAAAAGAGATGAGGGAGGGGGAAGCAAGAGAGATTGGGGGTGGGAGAGGAGAAAGATCTGAGAAAAAAGGGGAGGAGGAGGGCGAAGACCTAAGGAAGAGGCAAAAGAGACGAGGGGGAGAGGAGAAAGATCTGGGAAAAAGGGGAGGTGGAGGGAGAAGACCTAAGGAAGAGGCAAAAGAGATGAGGGAGGGGGAAGCAAGAGAGATTAGGGGTGGGAGATGAGAAAGATCTGGGAAAAAACGGGAAGAGGAGGGAGAAGACCTAAGGAAGAGGCAAAAGAGATGAGGGAGGGGGAAGCGAGAGATTGGGGGTGGGAGAGGAGAAACATCTGGGAAAAGAGGTGAGGAGGAGGGAGACCTAAGGAAGAGGCAAAAGAGACGAGGGAGGGGGAAGCAAGAGAGATTGGGGGTGGGATAGGAGAAACATCTGGGGAAAGAAGGAAAAAAAAGGGGGGAGGAGGAGGGAGAAGACCTAAGGAAGAGGCAAAAGAGATGAGGGAGGGGAAGCAAGAGAGATTGGGGGTGGGAGAGGAGAAAGATCAGGGAAAAAAGGGGAGGAGGAGGGAGAAGACCTAAGGAAGAGGCAAAAGAGACAAGGGAGGGGGAGAGGAGAAAGATCTGGGAAAAAGGGGAGGTGGAGGGAGAAGACCTAAGGAAGAGGCAAAAGAGATGAGGGAGGGGGCAGCAAGAGAGATTGGGGGTGGGAGAGGAGAAAGATCTGGGAAAAAAGGGGAGGAGAGAGAGACCCAAGGAAGAGGCAAAAGACATGAGGGAGGGAGAAGCAAGAGAGAGGGTGGGAGAGGAGAAAGATCTGGGGAAAGAAGGAAAAAAGGTACAAGAAAGGGAGGAGAGGAGAAAAGAAAGATCTGGGGAAAGAAGAAAAGAGGAGAGGAGAAAAGAAAGATCTGGGGAAAGAAGAAAAACGGGAGGAGTGAGAGACCTGGGGAGAAGGAAAAGCCAAAACAGATGAGGGAGGATGAAGCAAAAGAGATTGGGGTGGGATAGGAGAAATATCTGGGGAAAGAAAAAAAAAAAATGGTAAGAGAAGGGGAAGAGGGGGAGAGACCTGGTGATACGAGCGAGCCTGGGGACAAGATGGAAGCAAAAGAGATTGGGGGTGGGAGAGGAGAAAGATCTAGGGAAAGAAGAAAGAAAAAAAAAAGACAGGCGAAGGGGAGGAGGGAGAGACCTGGAAAAAGCAAGGCAAAAGTGAATCGGGAACAGGACACAGAAGGGCAAAGGGAGGGGGAGAGATGTTTGTCTCTCACATGTTTAATGTGCAGCTCTATAGAAATAATAAGAAGTAGTAGCAGTAGATAGGGAAGAGAGAACCTGTGAAGGAGGAAAGGAAGTGAAGGGATTTAGGCTTTAGTTTATGCCTTTCAGCTGTAGCTTGAGAACAGTTTGCATTCAGGTACAGTAGATAATTTCCTGTCCCTGTGCAATGTTAAGTTTACCAAGGGAAGGGGGCGAGCCCAAGGACAAGCGGGAGTACCTGGGCAAGCAGAGTGGGGAAGGGCTGAGGATAAGGGGAGAGGGTTATCCAGGTGAAAGGGAAAGAGAGGGGAAAGGTTCACCAGAGAAAGAGAAGATTGGGTGAGAGGGACAACAAAGATGAAAGAAGGAGGAGGGGTTGGCGTGACAGATAAAAGCAGGACAAGAGAACCTTAGGAAATATGAGGCCGATTGAGCTTGAGAGCAAGAGCTTGTCAGAAAGAAGAAAAATAACCAGTAAAAGATAACCTTGGAGATGGAAGAGCCTGAGGAGAAGATGGGGGGATACATAGAAAAGAGGAGGAGGAAGGAGAGAACCTAAGGGCAAGGGGGCGGGATCCTGGAGAAAGAAAACTAGCACAAGGGAACATAGGAAATAGAGGGAACAGGAATATCAAGGCCAAAAACTAAAATTGGAAGCGGAAGGAGAGGGAATCGGGATCATAAACCTATGGAAGATTGGGTTGGACAGCAAGCTGAGCCCTGGGAGTAGGGAAGTGCGAGTCAGCTTCAAGAGCAGGGAACTAGGACAAAGGAATGGGGGCATTAGGAGAGACCCATTACCATCTGTCTGCTTATTATCTTATAAAAGAAGATGCCTTTTTGGGTTTGGAAGGGGATTCATGTTTGAACCAATGCATTTTATTTAGAGATGAACATGAAAGAGTTGCAATACTGGGAAAGGCCCACAGGCCATCAAGCTCAGTATCATGTTTCCAAAAGTGGCTAACCCAGGTCACTAGTACCTGGAAAGATCCCAAGGCGTAAAACAGATTTTATGCTGCTTATCCTAGGAATAAGCGGTGGCTTATGGACGTTTCTTTTAGGAAATTATCCAAACCTTGTTTAAACCCTGCTAAGCTAACTGCTTTCACCACTTTCTCTGGCAAAGAATTTTATAGTTTAATTCAGGGCTGTGGAGTCATTCGTGGGTACCAGAAACTGAGGAGTCGGAATCGAAGGATTTATCTACCGACTCCACAGTCCTGGTTTAATTACATGTTGAGTGAAGAAATATTTTCTCCGATGTGTTTTAAATCTGGTACTTGCATGTCTCCTAGTCCTGGTATTCTTGGAAAGAATAAGCAAGTGATTCTCATCTAACCATTCCGCTCCACTCTATTATATAATAATAATAATAATAATAATAACTTTATTTTTCTATACCGCCATAGTCAGACGACTTCTAGGCGGTTTACATAGTAAGAAGGCTGGACATTCAGCGAATATTAAAGGTTTTAAAACAATACAAAACAAAACAATAGATCCACATACAATACGATACTATACAATACCGTGAGACTGAATAACAATACTATACATTAAGTCTAAATACAATACTATACATTAAGTCTAAATACAATATCGTACAAAGAGTCTAAATGCAATACAATAGTTTAGATGCGAAAGTTACGTATTAATTGATTGGAGATCTAAGGGTAATGAGTGTCTGAGGGATTTAGAACAACCATGAGTTGGAGTTCTGGGTTCGAGGAGATCAAGGTATGAGGGGTTTGTAGAGAGAGAGAAAATGCGTTTTGTGGGGAGAGGAGACCTGGTGACGTTGGGGACCGTTTTAGTCAATGTATTTTGCGAATAGGGCAGTTTTGATTGTTTTGCGGAATGCATTATAAGTTACATTGGGTTCGATTATGTGGTTTTTCAGCCAGATTTGCTGTCTCACCTGAGCTTTTTCTTCTCCAAACTGAAGAGCCTTATTAGCTGCTTTAGCTTTTCCTCATAAGGAAGTCGTCCCATTCCTTTTCTCAATTTCATTGCCTTTCTCTGTACCTTTTCTAATCCCACTATATCTTAGACCAGACTTGCAGACAGCATTTGAGGTGCGGCCGCACCGTAGAGCGATATAAAGACATAATAACATGCTCCTCTTTGTTCTTCCTTTCCTGATCTGATAATTTCCAACGTTCTGTTTGCTTTCTTAGCTGCCGCCACCGCACAAAGCACCAAATTGGGCCGGATGAATATTTGGTCAGGTTAGGGCGGGGCTGGGTAGTGACTCTTTTCTCTACTTCACACCAAGACATGAATCTCCAAGCTTTAACATCTTGGTTCTATGCAACTGTGAAATGATTTCAGTATCAAGGCCCAGAATTGAACAAAAATGTCTCCTCCAGCCTAGAAGCGGCTGTTTGGCTAGGTCTGAATGGCAAAAATGTGTGTTTCTCAAATCTGATTTTGTAAGAAGCCAAACTGCTTGTTTTCTCTGCATCTTCAGGTAAAGAGAGCACTCGTGGGATTTGAACAACAGGAAGAAGTCCTGTACCCTTGGCTTAAAAGCAACCCTCATTCTTGCCACCCAATTGAAAGCGCTCTCCGTGAAAGGTTGTGTGTAATTGTTACTGTGCACTTCTCAGGGGGAGAAACTAGAGAAGCTTAAAATACTTAAGCCTAAAGAAGAGAGACTGATGTAAAGAAGGTTCACAGCCAACATAGAGCAAACAAACCAAAAAAACTGCAGACTTGGTACACGATGCAGGCAGACTTTATTATGACAAATAAATCTTTGATTAAAAACCTTTTACCAGGTAAGGGACCCAACACGGTCCGTGTTTCGGACAAACCTTCGTCAGGGGTCCACTTTTGATAAAAAGGAAAATTATCAAAAGAAAAAAGCCTTGGATAAATTGTTATCGATAGGTGACACGCTGAAAAAAACCGCTGAAAAAACCCGCTGAAAAAACTCTGGCGGTTTTTTTCAGCGTGTCACCTATCGATAACTATTTATCCAAGGCTTTTTTCTTTTGATAATTTTCCTTTTTATCAAAAGTGGACCCCTGACGAAGGTTTGTCCGAAACACGGACCGTGTTGGGTCCCTTACCTGGTAAAAGGTTTTTAATCAAAAATTCATTTGTCATAATAAAGTCTGCCTGCATCGTGTACCAAGTCTGCAGTTTTTTTTGGTTTGTTTGCTCTGGATTGTCTTTCACTGCAGACAGTTGGACCTTGGTTTTTTCCTTTGTTTTGGTTTGTTGCTTCACAGCCAACATAGCAATAATGCACGTCCCCTCTCAATCTCCTCTGTTCGAGAGAGAAGAGGCCCAGTTTCTCTCATCTTTCGCTGTACGGCAGCTCCTCCAGCCCCTTAACCATCTTAGTCGCTCTTCTCTGGACCCTTTCGAGTAGTACCGTGTCCTTCTTCACGTACGGCGACGGACACGGTACAAAAGGAAAGGAGGGTGAACTACAATCTTTAAAGAAAATAGAGATAAATTTAGGGAAAAAAGAAATGGAGGGTAATAGAAATTAATCTTGAAAAGCATAGCAAAACGTGGAAAAGGAGTAAAGGAGATTAGAGCATATACTTTAATGATAGAAGAGTAGATCGAATCAAGAGTCAAAGTCCAGCCTTGGCTTTTTTTCCATCAAGCTTGCTTTTTCCTTTCTACGGGGGCCCTTGTGGCTTTTTCAGGGTATTTTAAGATACCCAAGATAAACTGGTTATTTTGTATTTTTTTGCAACTGGTGCTATGGAAAGTCTCTGTTTTATGTTCCGAGAGATGGTTGTAGTGTCGTGAGCCTCTTAAGATTAGTAACGAGCATTGTTAGCGGGGATTTTTCTCTTTCTCCACATTTTCCAAGCCTCTCTCTCTCTCTGCTTCTGTACTTTTCCGTCCGTACTATACCCAACTACCCAGAAACCTTTCCAGTATAGCTTTTCTTTCTGCCATCAGGGAGATTTGGATCAGGAATCTGTCTATTATACTTCCTTCTGCCCTGTGTAATAATATATAATTATTTCTCGCATGTAACGTTCTATTGCGCTAGGAGGCTGCCTAGTCTGTACCCCTGGGAGGTGCAAAGGGGCTGTTGAAGAGACTGGAAACCGTACAGAATACTGCAATTAGGGTGATCTCTTTGATCTCTAAATATGACGGAATTACGTCTTATGTTATTAAATGACAGTGGTTGCCCATGTGCGCAGGGATACTTTTTAAACTTTGACGGTTTTCAAGGACCATCATATCTATTGGAATTGGTCTCTTTATCTAAACTAAACTAAACCTTAAGTTTATATACCGCGTCATCTCCACGGAAGTAGAGCTCGGCACGGTTTACAAGAACTTAAAAATGAGAAAGGGTAGGAAAAGGTTTACATAAGTTTATAAATCGAGTGGCAAAGTAAGGGAAAAAAGAAATGACATGTTAGAGAAGAGCCAGGTTTTTAGTTGCTTGCGGAATAAATGGAGGGAGCTCAGGTTCCGCAGCGGGATAGTAAGGTCGTTCCAGAGACCTGTGATTTTCCCAGTTTACCTGCGTGGAGAATACCATGCAGATAGATCAGAACATGCTTTAAGGAAGCAGCTTTACCATCACTTTCCCTCCCCAAAACCAAGTAGGCCACTTACGCAATGGAATGCATCTTCTTATTATTTCTTTATTTATTCGGTTTTTAGCCCGTCCTCCCAAAAGAGCCCAGAACGGGTTACAAAGTACATCCATAATAATCCAGACAGAGCAGAGACGACATTTTACATAAATTACAATATAGACATGACAATAAAACATATGTACTAAGTAGCATCTGGTGAAATTAAGTGACAAAGGTGAGTTGACTGGGTGGCATTTCAGGGTGAATGACTTTAAGGCGCTGGGTTAATAAAGAGGAAGGTTTTCACGGTGTCAGGTCAAAAGCGCGCCAGGACAAAGGTGCGCCCAGACAATTGAGCGCAGTGCGGAGGTGCGTGCTGCAGAAAATTACTGTTTTTAGGGCTCCGACGGGGGGGGGGGGCATGGGGGGAACCCCCCACTTTACTTAATAGAGATCACGCTGCGTTGTGGGGGGTTTGGGGGGTTGTAACCCCCCACATTTTACTGAAAACATCACTTTTTCCCTGTTTTTAGGGAAAAAGTTAAGTTTACAGTAAAATGTGGGGGGTTACAACCCCCCAAACCCCCCACAACGCCGGCGCGATCTCTATTAAGTAAACTGGGGGGGCTCCCCAACAAAAACCCCCGTCAGAGCCCCTAAAAACAGTAATTGTCTTCGGCGCGCGCCTCCGTCTCGCGCTCAGTTGTTGGCGCGCGCCTTTGTCTTTCGCGGTGTTGTCTAGGAACCGGTTTTCACGGCACCTCTAATGTGGAATGATTTACCGTTTTTAATTAGACGATTTGCGTTTATTGTATTTTAAAGAATTTGGTAGTGCAGTATACAATGTTTACTGGGTCTGTTTCCAGTAGTTGAATTTATTGTGATCCACCGCTAACTCATAAGGGCTTTGGCGGAGTACAAATGGTAATATAATGTAATGCCCTGAGTCTTTTTTTTTTTTAATCTTTATTCATTTCCAAATTGATCAACAAGTGCACAAAAATACATTATCACTTTTATATCTATTACATAATATTCTGAACAATTTTTTTTATCCCCTCTCCCACCCCCCACCCTTCAAGTACTTTCCAATCACCTTATACATATTGTATACCATATTATAACATGTTATGTAAAATTATTTTCACTACCCCCCCTCCATGTGTGCCATAAAGAAGACAAGAAGAAGAAGAAAAGAAGAAGATAAATCCTACTATTCATTCAGTACAATACTTTGTCAATGGCCCCCATATTTTTATAAATTTAGGATATGTCCCTCTTTGTATTGCTATTACTCTTTCCATTTTGAATATATGACAAATTGTATTCCACCAAAATGTATAATTAAGGTTACTATGATTCTTCCAGTTATTGGTTATATGCTGAATGGCAACCCCTGTCATGACTAGTAAAAGCTTGTTATTTTCTGGTGAAATTTGACTTTTTTTTCTCATCATCATTCCAAATAACACTGTATCATATGATATTGCTACATGATTTTCCATCAATTTATTAATTTGTGGCCAAATTGCATTCCAAAAACTTTTAATGTAGGGACAATGATATAGTAAATGATCCAACGTCCCAGGTTCCAGATTACAGTGCCAGCATTTATTGGACTTAGAACTATCTAATTTTTGCAAACGTGTAGGGGTCCAAAAAGTTCTATGTAATAAAAAGAACCAAGTTTGTCTCATAGATGCTGACACTGTCCATCTCATTCTCCAAGACCAAATTAGTGGCCATTGAGATGCAGTAATTTGATGCTTAAATGTCTCCAAATGGACACAATATTCTAAGTGCGGTCTGACCATTGGTCTATAAAGTGGCATTATGACATCTTCCGATCTACTCGTGATCCCCTTCTTAATTATGCCTAACATCCTGTTTGCTTTCTTCGCCGCCGCCGCACATTGTACCGATGGCTTTAGGGTACTGTCAATCAGTACCCCCAAATCCCTTTCCTGTTCGCATTTTGCTAATGTCACCCCCAACATCTTATACTCGTGTTCTTTGTTTATCTTTCCCAGATGCATCACCTTGCATTTGTTTATGTTAAAGTTCATCTGCCACTTTGTTGCCCACGTTTCCAGCTGGTTCAGGTCTTTCTGGAGGTCTGGAGTTCCTCTGCTTCCAGGCAGACTTCCTAGGACATCAAGCCGCATTGTGGTACAAACTATTATCTGGATACTGAGTCTTGATCTTTAAAAAGTTAAGAGAAAGTAAGGGAAGGTGAATTATCCCAAACCAAATACTTTTCCTGAATATACAGAGCAGTTTGGCTCTATTCTCTTTGTCAGGAACAAAAGTCTAATTTGAAATCCTAGGTTTCTCCCCCCTCCCCAACCCCCTTATAGACATTTTCCTAGTTGGAGCTCTCCTATAGTTACGTTGAGAAGCAAGACGACGTATATGAAGGCAGTGGGTCCATTACTGTTTTATTTTTCTTTCTCTTGACGCAGGGCTGTCGTGGAGGCAGTGCACAGGGTGGATCTCATCCTCTCTAACAAGACAGCTTACCAAGAGGTGTTCAAACCTGAGAACATCAGCCTGAGGAACAAGTAAGTCTCGCACACACACAGTAGATGACGGCAGATAAAGACCCGAATGGTCCATCTGGTCTCCTTTCACTTAGACAGGAGTCTGTAGCATGCTGGGTCATGGGCTCTCCCCCCTACCAGATGTTTGGACTCCTTGTTTTCATGATGCACAGCCAGTGAACGAATGCACGTGTCGTGTACAGGGTGGGATGTCGGCAACTGTACATTTTGACATTTAATAGACGATCCCTGCTCGGAAGAGCTTTCAGCCTAACTTGGACAGACAGACATGACATATAGGGTTGGGGATGAAGGACCCAAGGTGAAAGCGTTAGGACTTGAAAGCAGTCTCAAAGAGGTAGGCTTTTATCTTGGACTTGAACACTGCCAGAGATGGAGCCTGCCATAGAGATCTGGGCAGTTTGTTCCAAATAGAGAATGACACGAGGACAAATTTGTTCCCATCCCCACAGGAACTCAATTTCCCCGTCCCGTTCCCGCGAGTTTTGTCCCTCTCCTTGCTCCTGTCCCATTCCTGTAAGCTCTGTCTTAACTGCTCAAGCCTCGAACACTTATGATTTTAAAGTGTTTGAGGCTTGTGCAGATGAAGGCAGCTTGCAGGAATGGGGCAGGGACAGAAAAAGAACTGGACAGTCATTCTCTAGTTTTAAAGTGGTCGGGGCTACTGGGGTTGCACCAAGTCTGAATATTGGCATAACGTCTAATGGAAACCTGTCGACCCCCTCTCCAGTGTAGCCTGAATATGGCACGCACAGGTCCTAACATGTAAACTGACTTCATGCCTTGCTCTCCTAGGCTGCGTGAGCTGTGTGTGAAGCTTATGTTCTTGCACCCCGTGGATTATGGCAGGAAAGCAGAGGAGCTGTTGTGGAGAAAAGTGTACTATGAAGTCATCCAGCTCATCAAAGCCAATAAGAAAGTAGGTATCTGTGCGCTGGGATTGGGAGGACCAGAAGCAGAGACAGTGTCAGAGCACCCAGCAGCTCAGCTGCACCAGATCTGAAGCTGCCTGGGGTTTACTCCCCAAGACGGCTCCCTCTGCGGGAAGAAGCTGTTCAGCCTTCCACACTTTGTGCTTGAGCAGCTGAGAGTGGATGGTGGCTTTCTGCATTGCAGGGTAGTTCTTCAGTTGACCACAAGATGTCGCTGTAAGACCAGCCACTGGTTCTTCCTCCAGTGAGCCAAGAGAGCTCTCGCAAGGGTCCTTTTAAAGATTAAAGTGGTTTATTAAGTTGAGATCCTGTTTTTTTCTATTTCTCACTCCCAGCATATCCACAGCCGAAGTACCCTGGAATGTGCCTACAGGACCCACCTGGTGGCTGGCATCGGCTTTTACCAGCACCTTCTGCTATACATCCAGTCCCATTACCAGCTGGAGCTGCAGTGTTGTATTGACTGGACTCATGTGACTGACCCATTGATAGGTCAGTAATCACGCCTTCTCCAACACGTGTTTGCTAGTAGGGTCAGAGCACTTCTTAGAAGACTGATTTTTGGAGCATCTTAAATCCTGCAGGTGAGTTTTATACTGCAGAGAGTAGAAGATGGTGTCTAAGAACAAATTTGAGTTATGCCGCTAACAAGATGGTAAGATTTGTATGCCGCTACCTACTGTACACTGTCTTGGGTGAATATTTTCATAAAGGCAGGTAATAAAAATCCCAATAAGTAAAAGAACCAATCCAGCTTGTCCCGTCGTTCTGGTTTTCTACCACTTTGCGTTGCTGAGCATATAAATTCCTATACTGACACCCACACCAGTCCTTTCATCTCTGCCACCCTTTCCACCATCAACTCTCCCCCTAGCCCCCCCTCCCAGTGTCCTAGCACCAGCCTCTTCACTCCTACCACCGCCCCTCCCCCAACCGATATCCTATATTTACACTAGCCACCAGCCTCTTCACCGCTGCCAATGTCTTTAATCTCCTTATATGACCTGTCCCCCCCCTTATATGACCTGTACCACCATCCTCTCAGTTCCCAGCATGCTTAAGACTTCACCATGGTGTTGGCCTCTTGTTAGTCAGCTCTTCCAAGAACACCAGAACATAAGTCACCATACTGAGGGGCAGTGTGTCATCTACATGAGTTTTTATTTTTCAGGGGATGGGTTGGGTTGGTTTGGTGGTCCTCTTCTTCATGGCTGGATTGCTGGTCCCATGTTGCTCCTTTTGGGGGAGGGTTTGAGGATATGTACAAATAAGATTTTATCGATTGGTTCTTGCTTTCTTGCGTTTTTTGTGATACCATCAGTAAAAATTGTTAGAAAGTCATCATGCTGGGAAAGGCTAATGGTCCAGTATCCTGTTTCGAAGTACCTGGCAAATCCCAAAGAGTGAAACAGATTTTATGCTGCTTATCCCCTAGGAATAAGTGGATTTCTCCAAGTCCATCTTAATAAAGACTTATGGATTTTTTTCTTTTAGGAAATTATCCAAACCTTGTTTAAACCCTGCTAAGCTAAGTGCTTTCACCATATTCTTTGGCAACAAATTCCAGAGTTTAATTACACAATGAGCGAAAAAATATTTTCTCCAGTTTGTTTTAAATCTACTACTTAGTAGCCTCATCACATGCCCACAGTCCTAGTATTTTTAGAAAAAGTAAACAAGCGATTCGCCTCTTACCTGTTCATATAGACTTCTGTCATATCTCCCTACAGGCGTCTCTTCTCCAGGCTGAAGAGCCTTAGCCCCTTTTAGCCTTTCCTCATAAGGAAGTCGTCCCATCCCCTTTATCATTTTCATCCCTCTTCTCTAATTCTGCTATATCTTTTTATGAGATGTGGTGACTAGAATTGCACACAGTATTTGAGGTGTGGCCTCACCATGGAGCGATACGAGGGCGTTATAAGATTCTCTTTGTATTCAATTCCTTTCCTGATAATTCCTAACATTCTTGTTTGCTTTCTTAGTTGCCATCGCACACTGAGCTACATCGGAACATATAACTCTATTTTGGGATTTTTAGGTTCTAGACACACATAGTATGAGGCCAATAATCCCTCTTTTGGATACTAATATGGTGAAGGGATGGATCGAGGTTGGTGCCACAAAATTATTCAGTTACTGCATTGCACATGGTGCCAAAACTGAAATTGGTACATATGTGGTTTGAGAACATACCTGTGTGGACCATCAACTTCCTATTCTTTAGCACTCTCCAGACCAGTAGAGGTTAATCTTTACGAATGGGTGTATATCCAATCATGACCAGCAGGTGGAGACTGAAAACAAAACTGTGGGACAGTATATACTATCCTCCCTTCTCTATTTCCCTCAGTCTTCTTTCAGTCTCCAGCTGGTGTTGATGTGATCTGTACCCATCTCCCTTGGTTAGGGCTGTTGGAATTTGTTTAGGGGGTTTCTAGTCCCTGTTTTTGGCCGGACGGAGATTGGGCGGGCCTTTATCGTTGAATCTCCTTTGCCAAAATATTTCCCAAGCCTTTATTTTCCTCTATTGAGTTTATGATGCGTCTTAAACCTCTGTCTGTAGGCCTTGGATCCTGTGAAGCTTCCTAGAGATGGCTTGACAATGGGCCTGGTTTTCATAGTATTTCACTCATTCCTGCTGTGTTGATACAACGTGTCCTGATATTGCAGGGTGATGGGGGTGGAGAGAGGTTTACCATTGCAGCTGAGGGGAATGCACTGTCCCGGCTGTCTCAACAGCTTGTCCTTTGCCTTTAGGATGCAAGAAGCCTGTGCTGGCCTCGGCGAAAGAGATGGATTGGGCACAGATGGCCTGTCACCGGTGTCTGGTTTATCTCGGTGATTTGGGTAAGGGTCTGTTTTCATTCTCCCTTTTAGCACAGAAGAGATTCTTTGTCAAGCTATTAGCTGTTAAGTGTCGATTCCATGAATGTTCTGTTGTGTAAATCCCATCTACCAAGTGGCCCTTTTATTTTGACCCCTAATGAGATTTTGAAATCATGACCCGGCTGGCATTTCCCCTCTGCTTTCTAGCTCGGCACGACAATCCTTCGTGTGGGGTTCCTGGGTGCCTCTTGGTACGCAGCGACTGGCACTGTGAATGCTGCCTCTGCAGCCTCCATAACCGTTCAGAGCGTCAGGAGCTGACGATCTGGTGCACACGAAGTGGGGGGTAACTTCTCAGAAAGTGGGTCCACTTAATGCAGCTTCTATAAAGGCAATTGCAGATGTAAGTCCGTAGTTACAGCTCTGTGGCTGGTGTAAAGTCTGTGCCTAACCGTTGTCAGGCATGTAACTTGAGTATTCTCTAGCCTTGGTGCGTAAGTATTAGGCATGCCCCGCCCCGCCCACACCCTTCTAGCAGTTATACGCTAAAAGGATTATGCGCCAAGACAACACCATCTAAGTCAGGGGTGTCAAAGTCCCTCCTCGAGGGTCGCAA
This sequence comes from Geotrypetes seraphini, assembly GCF_902459505.1. Lineage (NCBI taxonomy): Eukaryota > Metazoa > Chordata > Amphibia > Gymnophiona > Dermophiidae > Geotrypetes > Geotrypetes seraphini. The sequence continues at coordinate 40,612,981 of NC_047099.1, forward strand.
TCCAGTCGGGTTTTCAGGATTTCCCCAATGAATATGCATGAGATCTATTTGCACACGCTGCTTTCAATGCATATTCACTGGGGAAATCCTGAAAACCCGACTGGAATACGGCTCTCGAGGACCGGAGTTCCCTACCCCTGCTCTTTACGATGGGCTGCATATGCTGTAAGACAGGGGTGTCCAATGTCGGTCCTCGAGAGCCGTATTCCAGTCGGGTTTTCAGGATTTCCCCAATGAATCTGCATGAGATCTATTTGCACGCGCTGCTTTCAATGCAGATTCATTGGGGAAATCCTGAAATCCCGACTGGATTGCGGCCCTCGAGGAGGGACTTTGACACCCCTGATCTAAGTGCAGTTAGCACTTTTAATTGTCAATTTTTGCCTACTATAACAAGTTACAAGCGTAACTGGCAGTATTCCAGAATCGCGCTCAGTTTTGCTCGCTACTGATGGTAGAATTGGAGGGCTTCCTTTAAAGCCCTGCGCTTATGAAGAAGAACCCCCCATCTCTCCTTTTGCCCGTGTGTAAACCCCCTCCTGGCTTTTTGCCTATCCGAATATGTTAACGGCAGGGCACTTGTGGCCGTGTGCCATCAAATTTAGGGAGGCGATTTTGCCGCAGCTCGCTTTTCATTGCTTTGCTTCATGATTTTGCATGATGAAGAGACCATTTTTTGACATTCTAGAATAGATATTATTTTATGAGGGTTTCCAAATTGCCTTTGGAAACGGGATTTCTGACCATGCAAAATTGAGCCGTAGCTTGAAAAGTGGGACGATCTGAGACCACAAATGGAGCTAGACAGTACTTTAAGGAAAGCGGGTAGCAGTATTCCTGGTTTGACAGTCCACAGAGGTTTTTTTATTTCTCTGTCTAGCTCGCTATCAGAATGAGTTAGCCGGTGTGGACACAGAGCAGCTGGCCGAGAGGTTCTACTATCAAGCACTTTCCGTTGCACCCCACATTGGTACGTAAGCCAGACGCTTCTGCTTGTAGGATCTTTTATTTTTTGGTGCCCCAGTAATTTCTTCCTGCTTTGGTGACATGTTAGCACCCCAGAAACCTGGTCCCTATTGTTTTAGAGGTGGGGGATGAGAGAGGAACTCGCCAAAGATGCTTGAGGTACTTGTATGTAAACCGCTTTGAATCTCTTTCCCCACTTCTCACGCTTCAGTTCCTTAGTTTTATTTGAAAATATATATATCATTGAAACCTACATAGTGGAAGGTCCACATAACATCAGCCTTAAATCATTTGTGGACCTGCAAAATTATCCCTGCCCCATGTGCATACATCTACTCCAAAGCATTTCTTCAGTGGAGGGGGGGGGGTTAATGCTGCCTCCCAAGTGACAAAATATGCTGCATTTTTATAAGACTCTGCATTTGACAGTGGCAGACTTGTACACCGGGGTTTTTGCCGTGATGTTTTAAGGAGGGGTTGGTAATGCTAAATTTGCTGGACTCAACCTCTTTCATATCGTGTAGTTTCAGGACTGGAAGGTAAATTGAGGGGGGGGAGAGGGCCCTTGCATATCTTGAACCACTGTACCCAGCGCAGGTCAATGCAAATGCTTAAAGAGCAGCCCTGCTCTGCTCAGTGGCCTCTTCTGATTACAGTGGCAACATCGGGGATCGGTGAGCATGCTGGTCAACAGTGGCCCTGACCCCTTGAGCCTGGGGTACCACCCGTGAAGGGGATTACTCTGGTAGAAAAGTGTTTCACTTGGTGCATGCTTTATTTCACTAGAATTACTTCTGTATGGTGTGTGGTTGATGCGTGGCTTTCTTTCCTTACAGGGATGCCCTTTAACCAGCTGGGAACCTTGGCAGGAAGTAGATATTATCATGTGGAAGCCACTTACTGTTACCTGCGCTGGTGAGTCCCTTGTTTTATCCGGTACTTGTCTTCTGCGCTTCCAAGCCTGTTTTGTTCATTTCATAAGTGTGGCTGTAGGCACAGTCTGTTTCTTGTCCTAGCATAGAAATTTATCAACTTGACATTATTTGTTACATATTGTAAAGGTGAACCTCGCTGCTGTCATGTGGTGGCTTCCTTGCTTTTCCTGTCAGAGGCTTGGCTGTGGAGCTGCCATCTTTCCTCCTCTGTCAGAGGAATTTATCTTGCATAAATAGGAGACCCGGTCACTTATTTTTTGTTTATAATGGTAGCATCCAGTCGGAACAGTCCTTCGATGGTGCGTACGGGAACCTGAAGAGGCTTTTTGACAAGGCGGTGAAAACGTACCAGCAGCTTAAGAAATGCGAAGCCAGAAAGCTGTCTGTCAGCAAGAAGAGGTAAGCTCCCCGTTGCTAGAAATCCCAGGGCCGTTGCAGAGAGTTCTGCTCTGAGAGTGAGTGGTCGTCTGTCCTCCATTATGCTCCGATTTTCTGTTAGGCAACACTGCACAAATGCTTCACAGTGCTTACCGCCATCAGGAAACGTATTTAATAGAAAATGTGGTTGGGTGAGAAAGGAGGGGGGATTCTGTTTAAAAAAAAAAAGAAAATATGGCCTTGGGTGTACTGGCAGAAGTTACAACAGTGTATAGTTTTTTTTTCCATTTTAATTATGGTTTCTTTGTCAGTACTCTAGACCGGTACAGATTCACTGATGGGTAATAGCTCATCATGACCAGCAGGTGGAGACCTAGACCAAACTTTTGGCTGTCCCTCCCTCTATCTAACAGTCTTCTCTCAGTCTCCAGCAGGTTGATCTTGGTGAGCTGTATCCATCCCTTTAGGAACTGAGTGAAGACTTAAGGGTTGAAGAGAGAAATTTGGTCTCACAGGTGGGATTTAGATATGGCCCCCAAGCTCAGAAAGGTTGTTGCAGGCAAGTTGTACCATCGAGGAGAAGGATAGAGAGACCTCTGAATAGAAGTTGCAGGGGAGGGGTGTTGAGCAGGGGCATCAAAGTGCAAATACCACCAATGAACATGCAAATATATCCCATGGCCAGACTGTTTGGATTCCCTAAATGGCAGAGGCTTTTAACCCTGAGAAATCCATGTCTCCTCTTTTTTTTCCTCTGTGTTCTTTCAGGTGCAAAGACGTCAAAAAGCTCTTGGTGGCCTTTATGTACCTTCAGAGCCTTTTCCAGCCTAACAGCAGGTAGTGGCAGCAGTTTGGTTTTTATTTCACCGCACAGCTGGCTCCATGCTGGGGCAGCACGCTTGTTTCAGTGGCCATAGGCTCCCCATTCTGTTGAATTTAAAGTGAGCATTCTGTTAAGCGCTGGCATTTAAAAAGCAAACCTTGAACAGATTGTGTGCTTCCCTGGGATCATCTTGTGCCCAAGTCATGAAAAACCGCTCTGCTTATTGGCTTGTGTTGTCTAATAATGCAAGGTGGCTCAGCAGGACACACTCTGATGCCAGTAGAGGAAGGGATACCACACTTGCCCTGGGTACAGTATTTCTTGAGCTGTCTTTTTTTTTTTTATCTTTATTCAATTTTAGTTCTCATACCAAGTGAATTATAAATAATACAACAATTTTCACAAATCACTTGCAATTACATTCATATATTCTTATAAAATAAATACCCCCCCATTATCAATATTCCCATGACATCTGATCATTAGAGTAAGTAGTCAATGGTCCCCATATTTTATTAAAATTATGAAATTTTCCTTGTTGTAACACTAACATCTTTTCCATCTTATATATGTGGCAAACTGAATTCCACCAAAATGTATAATTTAACTTAGTATAATCTTTCCAATTTTGGGTAATTTGTTGCATGGCGACTCCTGTCAATATTAATAAAAGCTTGTTATTATTAGCAGAAATCGGGCTCTGAACTCTCATTGCTGTACCAAATAATATAGTATCATAAGAGAGTCCGACATGGTTTTCTAATAATTTATTAATTTGGGGCCAAATTAGTTTCCAAAAGGCATTTACACATGGACAGAAGAAAATTAAATGATCTAAAGTCCCCACTTCTAATCTACAATGCCAGCATCTATTGGATCGAGTGTTATCTAACTTCTGTAAACGTATAGGGGGTCCAAAAAACTCGATGTAACAAAAATAACCAAGTTTGACTCATAGATGCTGACCTTGGAGATTCTTGAGCTGTCAATATCTGGAAACCTGGTTCAAATCTCGCTGCAGCTCCTTGTGACCTTGGACAAGTCACTTAACTCTCCAAACTCAGATTGTGAGCCTTTCAGGGACAGAAGAATACCTAGTGTACCTCAATGTGTAACTCACCTTGACCTGCTACTAAAAAAGCATGCGCTAAATTGTGCCCCTTCCCAAAGAGCTTATGGCGCGGCTAACAAGGAGGGGGGGGGAAGATCGGTTTGAAGTCACACCGCAGGGAGTGAGAAGACCTTGGGTTGCCCAGTTTTTGCAACTGAATGTTCTGGGGGGGAAAAAGTATTTTTCTTTGTTCATTTTGTCTCTAAGCTGTGTGGACTCGGAGCTGACCTCTCTCTGCCAGTCGGTGTTGGAGGACTTCAATCTTTGCCTTTTCTACTTGCCCTCATCCCCCAACCTGAGCCTGGCCAGTGAGGATGAGGAGGAATACGAGAATGGCTACTCCTACCTCCCCGATCGCCTCATCTTCAGGATGGTGGTCATTTGCCTAATGAGCATGGATAACCTGAAGAAGGCAGGTAACTAACCTGAGATTATTCTCCTGGGGGGGGGGGGGAGATTGCAGGAAGGTTCTGGAGGTTATTTGCTGTATTTGACTACTGAGAGCAGTTCCATAATAGATATTTTCAGTGCTGTTAGTTGACAGGATTTGTGTGCGTTTATGTTGAAATAAACATTAGGTCTGTACTTTTTAATCCAGGGCTAAACCAGCCATGTTAACTGTAGAGTCTCCCTCTTTGGAAGTGGATTGCTGTGTAGTTTCTTGCAGTTGAGAGGAGGGAATGACATGGGGGTGGGAATACGGTTTGTCCCTGTTCCCGCAAGCTCTATCCTCCTTTGAACAAGCCTCAAACATTTATGATTTTATACTTCAATCTTTTTATTAACTTATAAAAAGGGGACAATATTCTGTACAATTGTTTATCGATCACAAATGGAGCCTTCCATTTTGATCTGGTCTTGGCACAACCTTCCCAAACATTCAGTCGCCTATGTTTTTACAACATCTGGGAAGGTAATTGGATTGTCTTTCAGACCTAGGTGTAGAAGAGGATGAACAGGAAAATAAGTGTCTGTTAAATGTTGGAAATGTTCCTTGATGCCAGCAACGCTGGATGAATCTCTTGCAGTAACAGTAAGATGCTTGAGCAGCTGGGCACATGATGGAAAGACATTGCAGATGGCAGACAAGACACAAATGAGGTCATTGAAATACAAAAGCAGCATCTGCAGTGTTTGGTTGGTTTTTTAATAAATCATTGAATTCAGTTGCCAATTATCTAAGACAGTGGTTCTCAAGTCTGTCCTAGGGGACCCCCCCCCCCAGCCTGTCAGGGTTTTAAGATATCCCTAATAAATATTCATGAGAGAGATTTGCATATAATGGAAATGACCGGTATGCAAATCTCTCTCGTGCATATTCATTAGGGATATCTTGAAAACCCGACTGGTTGGGGGGGGTCCCCTAGGACAGGCTTGAGAGCCACTGGTCTAAGATGTGTTTAAGTTTTACATATTGATTCTAGTCTCAAGTTTTCGAGAATGACACGGGAACAGAGTTTGTCCCGTCACCTGTCCCTGCCTCGTGTTATTCTCTAGTTGGGAGTACCTTCTAGAGATCCTTGGGGTTATTGTTGAGCAGGGGGGAGGCATTTACCTTTTTAGCATTGAATGCAAGTCTTGATTCAAATTTTTGTGATATTGATAACACCACAAAATCCCCTTGCTGGGTGAATATCTACAGTCGGGGAGGGCAAATTCCAGACTCGCTTAGGAGGGAGGATATTGCCAAAACGTTTGGGATTTTGTCATAGACTGCTATTGCGGAGATTCTGTGCCAGATTTTGGTTGGTTTAGGTTGGAATTGAGAGCTTTGTCATCAGTAAAAATGTTTTGAATCTAGAAGGAGTTCATAGACCTTTATTTTAGGGACACATTTCCTTTCTTCTCCCCCCCCCCCCCCTACATCATTCTTACCCTGGTAGAATTGCTGAATAGTTATTTGGTGCATTTTGTCTCTCTGGCAAATGCCTTAAGTTCCAGCCTACTCTTCCATTCAAGTGCAGGAAATGCTTTAATTCCCTGAGGCCAAGTCTGCTGTGTCTGTTTCCAGGTTCCAAGCACTATAGCGCCGCCATTGCATTCACGCTGGCGCTGTTCTCCCACTTGATAAACCACGTCAACATCCGGCTGCAGGCTGAGCTGGAGGAAGGCCAGAGTCCTGTCCCAGCGTTCCAGACTGACAGCCCCGGTAAGGCTTGGCCAGATCTCTCTTAAAAACATAAGCCTTTGGCTCTTGCCTCTTTCAGTTGTAATTTATGCTGATTTTAGCTGGTGCATTGTGGGATCCAGCTTTCTATTTACGTGTTTGAAATACTGTACAGTTAAACAGGAGTGAAGAAAATCCAGAGAAAGCAAGAACCCCAGAAACGAGAGCTTTGCAAATCTAAATAAGAGAATGCAAAAATGCAAAGCATATAAATGAGCTGTTGATTTGTTCTGAATTTGTGATCTCAACGTAGCTTATTTACCTACAGATTTTCCAACTGTTGGAAAAGCTGCTGCTTTGAAAAGCTTTTTGTATTTTTATAGATGACCTGGAGGTGAAAGAGAATTCACAGACGTTGGAGAGGGAGCAGGAGGTGGGCAGCGTCGCCGTGCTCAACCAGGTTGGCAAAGAGGTGAAGCCAGGCCGTGGCAACTGCAAGAAGAGCCAGAAGTACTCGCGCCTTTCGCTCCTGCGGCGCCGCAGGCATCCGCGGCAGACGGATGAAAGCGACCTGAGCGAGGGTTTTGACTCGGACTCGAGCCGGGATTCCCCGAAGGGCAGCGAGAACTCGGGCAGTGGCTCGGATAAGAGCGACGAGGAGCAGGCGGCTTTTGACGCCGAGACGGATTCGGATATGAACAGCCAAGAGTCGCGCTCGGACCTGGAGGACATAGAGGGTGAGCCTAGTGGTGAGGAGGAAGAGGAGGAAGATGAGGAGGGGGGCACCAAACAAGCCAGAGGATCTCAAGAGGCCCTTAAGAACTCTGGGGAGGGGCCAGATTCCAAACTCTCAAGCACTTCCAAAACGGAGAACCAAGATCCATCTGCCAATGGACCGGGCCTGGGCTCCAGTGAGGCTAGTATAGCCAGCAACCTACAGGCCATGTCGACCCAGATGTTTCAAAGCAAACGCTGCTTTCGCTTGGCCCCCACCTTCAGCAATGTCCTCTTGAGGCCGAGCAGCGAGCTGACCGTCTCCAATCAGGCAGAGAGCAAGCCGTGCGTGAACGGAGATGTGGAGAAACCCAGCCTGGCACATCAAGGTAAAATCTCTTCAAAATAGAAACTCTTTACTGAATGAATGTAAGGTATCGCCGAAGAGACTAGTTTTTTTTGAAAAAAAATTTCAGTAGCTTTCTAGGCAGAGTCGGGTGCCCCGTTTTGAATTCTGCTTCAGGGATTTCAAAGGCCAGGAAAAGCCAACCGCTGAGAATTCCAAATTCGAAGGGTCTTTGAAGTCCCTGAAGCACTTATTGGACCTGCGGTTAAGTAGAGCGAGGAGACTTTGGCCGCAGTTAGAGATTTGAAAGCTAAGTGGATCTTTTGGATGCTTGGACTGTTTGTTTTTTTGTTTTTGGGGGTTTTTTTTTCATTGTTTTTGGGCACAATTTGAAAATGGTGGAAACATGGTGGCAGATAAAGGCCAGACGGCCCATCCTTAGCATCCACTATCTCCTCCTCTCCCTAAGAGATCCTATGTGCCTGTCCCACAATTTCTTGAATTCAGACACAGTCTCTGTCTCCACCACCTTTACTGGGAAATTATTCCACGCATCTACCACCCTTTCTGTAAAAAAATATTTCCTCAGATTACTCCGGAGCCTATCGCCTCTTAACTTCATCCAATGTCCTCTCATTCCAGAGCTTCCTTTCAAATGAAAGAGACTCGACTCGTGCGCATTTCGATCATCTCATATTTGAACATCTCTATCATAGCTCCCCTCTCCCGCCCTTCCTCCAAAGTATACAGATTGAGATCTTTAAGTCTGTCCCCATACGCCTTATGACGAAGACCACACACCATTTTAGTCATAGGGGAAAACACCCTCCAGGGATTCAAGACAAAGTTAGACAAGTTCCTGCTGAACCGGAACATACGCAGATAGGGCTAGTCTCAGGGCGCTGGTCTCTGACCTAAGGGCTGCCGGGCACGATGGACCACTGGTCTGACCCAGCAGCGGCAATTCTTATGTTCTTATGACTCCATCCTTTTTATATCTTTTTGAAGGTGCGGCCTCCGGAATTGTACACAATATTCTGAATGAGGTCTCGCCAAAATCTTATACAGGGGCATAGATACCTCCCTTTTTCTTACTGGCCATACCAGTTGGTTGGTTAAAAAAAAAAATAATTGAAAAACCATATTGAAACCGCAGCAGAGTCGGAGGCCAACAGAGGCCCCATAGAAAACATACCCCAATGCCAGTAAAAAACAACCAAAACAATACAGAAGATAAACAGTGATGATTGGATTACAAAGCACCCCAGCTAAACCCCACAACCCCCACCCCCTCTCTACATATCCCAATCAAGGAACATATCAGCAAAACATCCCCAAATTCTCAGAACCACAAACCCCCCCCTAGAAAAGGTACACAGAAATCAAGATTTCCCTTCCCCCGCCACCCCCAGGCCTAAGACCACCAAACTACTCAAACCACCCCTGCCCCAAACCCAGTCCTCCCTGCCCCCCATCTAAATAATAGGACAATGTGGATGCACTGCTACCAAAGATTGCTTTATCACTAAATTGTATTCTGATGACTACTGGTTGCTGTATCGCCAGCCACATTTAAAACCATCAGTGTGGAGCTCGCAAAGGCACAGGTGACTTGTCGTCATGCCACTTGGTTGTAATCTCCAAATTGACAGGAAGTGGACCTTAGCAATTAGGAGAGCCAGCCTGCCTGTTTACATCCTGTTCTCCCTGGCATTTGGGGTCTGCACATGGGAAATAGAGAGGGGTTGGGTGGGGGAGTAAAGGTCTTGGCTGAGAGCTCTCCCAGGAGTGGTGAAGGAAGCAGCTGACACTGGACATTGGAAAGGGAGGGACCCTAATAGGTTGCAACGCTAGTTTCCATATTGATCCAGGACTTCCTGCCAAGACATTTACAATTCTGCGTGTGTTTCCTGTTTGCAGATGGGTCAGACTCGGAGGAAAGCGTAGACAGCGCCAAGTCCTGTCCCAACGAGAGAAGCCTCCAGGAGAAGTTGGAGATCATGACCAATGAGGGTCTGCTGCCTGCCGTGAAGGTCTTCCTGGATTGGCTGCGGACGAACACAGACATCATTATTATGTGTGCGCAGGTAGAGTGGGGGGTGGTTAGGTAGTTCTCACAGTGACTGGACAGCGGGAGTAGAGGGAGCGGGCTTGAATCAAAACATGCTATCAGGAATTTGCAAAAACGTGTTCCTGCATGTTGCTCATAGATTTCAAGCTCTGAGAATGCTATCACGCTCGAGCATTGAGCTGCTGTTGCTGGGGCAGAGTGACGGAAGCCCTATATATGATTTCTTGACCTCCTCCAACTTAGAAGCAAACTAGATTCTTTTGGAGGTATACAGTTGGCTGCCAAGGCAGGCCTTAGAAAGCTTAAGCTTTCTTTATCATCCCTCCAGATCGGCAGACAGATGGGGTTTGGGCTCCTCTGCCAGCAGGGGGGAGACAGAACACACTGAATTCTTACAGTACAAGTGGGCTGTGCCGTCCCTCATAGAATCAGTCTGTTTTCAGTCTCCATCAGGTGGAGGTGGTAAGCCTGTGCAGTCTTCTTTTAGGCCTTAGCAGGGTCTGTTGGAAAGTATGGCAGTGGCCTTATCTGCCCCCTTTTTTCTTGTTAGACTGAGCTGGGGTTCTGTGAGAGGCCATTACCACCTCGGGAGTGGCACACGGGCGGCCGAGTCCTTCTCCCCACTTCTCCCCTTTTTTCCCTAGAGGGCTTCCTCGAGGGCCGCAATCCAGTCAGGTTTTCAGGGTTTTCCCAATGAATATGCATGAGATCTATTAACATGCAATGAAAGCAGTGCATGCAAATAGATCTCATGCATCTTCATTGGGGGAAATCCTGAAAACCCGACTGGATTGTGGCTCTCGAGGAGGGACTTTGACACCCCTGATTTAAAGTCTCATTTAGTGTTGAAGCATTTTTATTGAAATAGATGCCATACAAGAGAGCATCAGCCATTCAAAATGTAAGCCTTGACCGATGAGGAGGTTACACACGAATCTCCTGTTATGAGATCATAACCTTTATGGGACGGAGGAGGGGTGTTTCTGAGGTCTATGGCTAAAACAGAAGGAGCAACATCAGTTAAGGATTTAAAGGAGTAACATAGAAAGAATATTCTAAAGGTTGGAAGCTTGGAGTTTGATATTGGATTTATGCTATATGGTGACAATTCCAGGAATAAGACTTTAAACAGTGCCTTATAAGGTTGTTGAATACAAGAGATGACAACAGAAAAAAACAATCAACAGTAACACCCCTCCAATATCCCCAATCCCACCCCCTCTCATTTAAAAAAAAATATATATATTTTTTAATTCTTTATTTTAACTCTTGCAACAAGTGTACAATATTCAATCAGATAATTCGTACAAATCACTTGACATTCTAACAATTATTGTCAAATGCATATAAAAAAGACCCCTCCCCCACCCATTCCATTCATTAAATCCCATAACATACCTCCCCTATCCCCACATTAAATATAGTCCTATGTAATAAAAAGGTCATTAGAATATGCAGTCAATGGCCCCCAAATCTTTTTGAAACTATTATAATTTCCTTGCTGTATAGCAAGCGCTCTCTCCATTTTATAAATGTGACAAAATAATTTTAAAAAGACCCGAGGCAGTGCTTTTTCCTTATGCGCCAGTTTGCAGGGAATCGAATGTTTTCAATGATATTTTTTCTCCCGTTCAGCCTGCCTCGCAATTCACAATGACCACTTCTTGCAAGCTGAAGAAGTGCTCAGTGTGTTCCCAGCTGACATTTCTTGTTTTTGTTCACGGCCGGAAGGGGAACCCTCACTAGCTTTGGAGCCGACTGGCTCGAGGGTTTCCCCGGCAACTGCGAAGGGTGTGTTGGCTGTGGGTGGTGGGGAGGCCTGGGGTTCCCTAACCGCCATCAGTGCTGGGGATTCTCCAGCCGTCGTGGCTGCTGGAGTTGGGGAAGACCAGGTTTCCCTTACTGCCAAAGGTTCTGGGCATTCCCTTACTGGTGCATCAGGCCTCTCTGGGGATTCCCTTATCACGGCTTTGATTTTTGAGGCCTCGGGAATGCCTTTTTTTGGTGGGCTTTTCTTCTTTGCCAGGAAACTCTCCTATTTTGGCTGAGTTTTCTCAGGAGCTCCCACCTAGATTGGGGAGGCAGGCCCCTTCCTCTGCTGGGGAGCGCGATTCTATCCTGCCTGTGAGGCTCCCCCTCCCCCCTGGATTTTGCTCTCGCCATGTACAAGGTATATTACATGCACACAGCTGGTGGCCCTGTCTCCTCTTTGATGGCTTCGGCCTTGCCGGGGTTGTCTTCGTGGGCGCCAGCATCGCCTCCACCCCCGCCTAAGCAGTTGCATATTTCCTGAGAAGACGATTCCCCTATGAGCACCTGGGTCTCTCTGGGGACCTGCAGAACCTTCTGGTGGGGGTGGACGATGCAGGTGGTTGTCTGGCTGAGCCGCCCGCAGGGGAGGATTTGTCTGTGGTGTGCATTTTTCACTGGGAAGCGCGCCAAGAGCTTATTCTTCAGGTATCCTCTGCCTTGCGTTTTGAGGAGAACGCCAAAGAGGTTCCGCGGATGGCGAGTCCTCTTCTTAAAGGGATTTGGACGGCTTCCTGTTCCTTTCCCATGCATCAGGATCTCCAGATGACTTTATCTTAGTCTCACGTAGGCTTTTGTGTGTGTGTGTGTAATTGTGCATGCTTTGTATTTAGTGTTAGATAAGAGCTGAGCCCTGTCTTTCTTTCCAGAGCTCCCAGAGCCTGTGGAACCGTCTTTCTGTGCTGCTGAATCTTCTGCCCACCGCAGGCAAGCTGCAGGAAGCAGGTAATGAGAGAGGATGAGGTCTGCACTGCAATGAGAATGAGGGGCTGATCAGCATCAGAAAGAGAGAAAAGTGTGTGTGTGGGGTGTTCACAGATATTAACAATCCCCATTGCCTGCCGACAAGATATTACATTACATTACATTACATTAGGGACTTCTATTCCGCCTATACCTTGCAGTTCAAGGCGGATTACAAAAGAGCTAACTGGACATGTCCAGTGAAGTTACAACAGTTTTGGGGTTTTGTTTTTTTTTTTGTTTTGGTTACAAGGGAGGAGAGGTACCTGGATTAATTCCGGAAGAACTTGCAAATTGGATATTAAATTGACTGTACGTTACTGTGTGATATAACAAATAGATTACAGTTAGAGTACAAATAAGATTATGTTACATTTCAGGGATCTGAATACTTGGTTGGTGTTTTGGGGAGGAAGAGATTATTTAAGTGGAGGTTTTGGGGGAGAATTTATTTAGGAGGAGGGGGAAGGGGCAGGTATGATACAGTGATTCATAAATTCATGGATATCTATTTTTTTACATTGTGCTGAGTGGGAGTAATTACATCCGAGGGGGACCTTACCCTGATTTTAGGATTTATTTTGCAGCCGGAGCCAAGGAATTCCTGTTTAGGGAAAGGAGAGTTTTTACTTGTTAGGCGCTGGAATTAGGCCAAGTAAAGCCTAGCCCAATATATAGGCAGCTACGCACCGCTAGGTGGGATTCTATAAGCGGCTGTCTAGTGCTTGATTGACAACCATGGCGTTTAGGTGCCGCTTATCGAATGTGGCCCCCTCCCCCACTGAAGGCTGCGCAAAAGTGTCCATATTGGGATCCCCAAATTCAATTTCCAATTCTAACTCTGCTTTAAAGTTATTTTTGAAGCTAACCATGTTTTTCTGCCATCTGACCAACCCAGGTATCCCTTTGTGCTCTGAGGCCCAAGAGTTGCTGACAAGGTGTGAGCTTCCAGATCTGAGCACGAATTTGCTGCTGCCTGAAGACGTGGCCCTGCGCAACCTCCCCCCGCTGAGAAGTGCGCATAAAAAGTACAACTTTGAGCAGGAGAGGCCCACGCTCGGTCCTCTAGAGGAGGTGAGGCCAGCCGAGGGCAAAATAGCGGTTTAAAAAAATACATGGTCCATTGCAAAGCATTTCAGTGACTTCATAGCAGCTTCGGAGGTATTCGTTGGTTCAGATAAAAATCCCTGCCCACAGAATAGTCGAGCTATGAAAACTGAAAGACAGACAGAAGAAGCAGTACATAATCATAAATTCTAAGCGTTTTACAATATAAAATTTAAAAAGGGGTCCAGTTAAACCATTAATGACATAACATTACTTACATGGATCAATAGGATGGTGGGGAGAAATACCATTTGAAAGAAAGAGAGAACAATTAATGATAACAACATAGGGAAAGGGAAAAAATGAATTTAGTTTAGTTTAAAAATCTTTATTCATTTTAAATCTTTCAACAAGTGTACAATAAAATCATCATTTAATATACAACATCACTTGAAGCTCTACAATTTCTCAAGAAAAAGATGATATCCCACCCCACCCTCCCAAAATTATATTCAAATATAATATATATCATATGATATAATAATTTAGATCATTTGTTTTATAATTTGATATTGAAAAACCACAAAACCCACCCCCCACCCACAAAACAATATATATTAAGTAGGGAAAAATGCGGATTATTCATTATAATACCTTTTTAATGGCCCCCACACATCCTTAATAAATTTGGTATAGGAAATGAATTTTTATATTGAAAAAGAGCTAGAAAAGTTCCATAGCCCAATTAACAGTCTTATGCGTCTTTAAATGAAAAGCTTTTGAGGCCACCCTTGAATTTATCTCAATTCTGTTCAGATGGTAACAAATTCTATATCGTTGCCAAAGATGAGGCCCAGGATGGGACATGAAGATGCTGTGACAGGCTTGCACTAGTAACACACGGGTAATATCTCTGGGGCTCTCCCTGTGTTCTGTTTGCAGGCCGTTGTCCGTCACTGTTACATCCGGAGTTTCGGCCACTTCCTGACTCGCCTGCAGGGCGGCGGCGTCCTGCAGTTCAACGCGGAGGTGGGGATCTTCATCAGCACAACCCAGTCTGAGCAGGATGACCTGCTGCTCCAAGCTCGGGCTCAGTTCCGCATGGCAAGTGGCAAGACAGATTCCCCGCCCCTTTCTTTTAGGCTTTTACCTGTCCTCAGCCCTTCTCGTCTCTCATTTGAAGTAGGTGGAGGTACAGTGTTTCCGATGTAAGTAGGGAGCATCTCTGAACTGACCGGGGCAGTAGAGAAAGACACGGGGACAAATTTGTCCCATTCCTGTAAGCTCTGCCTTAACCGCCCAAGCCTCGAACACTTAGGATTATAAAGTGTTTGAGGCTTGTGCAGATGAGGACGGAGCTGGCAGGGACGGGAAAAATTTGTCTCTGTGTCATTCTCTAATGCTCAGCTCTTCCATTGCGTGAGGTAAAGAAGAGAGGATGGGACAGACATCTGAAATTGCTCCTTTCAGAGAAGAGGTCACAGCAGTGTTTTAGTTTTATACATAAATGAAATGATTTCTGATCCTGGCCTTGTTGGTAAGAACTCACCCCTAACTCCCATGTTTCACTCGTGATTTTTTGGCAAGGGGATGACGGGGAAAGTGTTTGTGTGCTCCCTTGTTTAAAAGGTGAGGTATTAACCGCTGGCGCTCTGATATTTCGCCTGCCTCTTTTCTGTCCCCAACATATTGCAGCCGGGAAAAAAAAAAGTGCTGGACAAAGTCTCAAAAGTAGGGAAGGAACTAAAAGATTCAACCGGGGTTGCATGCAAGGAAAACTTAAGTCCAATGAAATATTCTTCTAGAAAGTCTTTATTGATACGTGGGCAAGATCCAACACGGTCTGGCCTGCTTCAGGGGTCATAAAGCTAATATAGCGTAGAAAGTATTACTGCCTGGACTTGCCCTTATGACAAAATGACCGTACTTTCTGCCCTCTTAAACACCCACAGGCTGAGGAAGAGGCACGAAGGAACCGGCTGATGAGGGACATGGCCCAGTTACGACTGCAGGTAAAGAGGCGGCAAGGAGCCCTTTTGAGTTATGCATTTCTTCATGGCAAAGTTGGATTTGACCCTAGGGAGGATCCTCCTAGGGCAGGGGTAGACAGTTCCGGTCCTCGAGAGCCGGAACCAAGTCAGGTTTTCAGGATCGCCACAAAAAATATGCATGAGATAGATTTGCATCTCAAGGAGGCAGTGCATGCAGATCCGTCTCGTACATATTCATGGTGGAGATCCTGAAAACCTGACCTGGCTCTGGTTCTCGAGGACCGGAATTGCCTACCCCTGTCCTAGGGATGATGCTGTACTCCCTATTCAAACTGGGACAGTGCTGGAAGAGATTGTGAAATCATCTGCTCCACACTTGTCTCCAGTTAGGTTCTGGTATAATAATTTGTCCCAGTAGTGGAGATTCTATCATCTCCTTAGGGATCTTGTTCTAGGGCCCAGATAACCTCCCTCCCCCAATTTTTGTCTGGATTTTTTTCATATGTACCCTTCCATCTCTTCTACTATGATTTAAACCCACAAATTCTTGTCTTGGTCATGCCCCCTTCTCCCCTTGTATCAGAACCAGTTACCAGGCTGTGCTTCGGTCTTCTCTTTGCTAGGCCAGATAAACATTCCTCGCAGCTCGTGTTCTGTAGGTATCTTGGTTGCTCTGGGCTTTCTCCAGTTCTCTTTGTAGCCCAAGCGCGGCCTCTAGACCCCGGAATCCTGTTCCTTAAGTGCTGCAAACTGTAAAATCCTAGCTCTGGCCTTTGAGGCAATATCCCGCACTGCTTAAAGATCAAAGCTAGGTGGGACAATGCCATGTGTGCTTCTGAAGATGCCTCCTGACTGGGTCTCTCTGTTTCCACAGCTGGAAGTCTCGCAGCTGGAAGGGAGTCTCCAGCAGCCGAAGGCACAGTCTGCCATGTCTCCCTATCTCATCCCTGACACCCAGGCGCTCTGTCAGCACCTGACAATCATTAGGCAGCTGGCCAGCAGTGGCAGATTTATCATAATTATCCCTCGCACAGGTATGTGCAAAATTTCGTCACAGCCGAGGGCGGGATTTCCTGTTGTCTCAACAGGTCAAGTACAACCTTTAGAAAATTCCTACATTGGTCTTTTGAATAATTTTGTAGCTGCTTCATTAAGATTTTAGGGCAAGGAGGAAGGGATTTTCAGGCTTGGCACTCTTCAGTCTACTAACTAGTGTGTGTTTATATATTTTTCTTCCCTCAACCAGTGATTGACGGCTTGGATTTTCTGAAAAAAGAGAATGCAGGGGCAAGAGATGGGATCAGATACCTGGAGGCTGAGTTTAAAAAGGGGAACCGGTGAGTGGAAGAGGCTTTGGCACTGCCGTCCTTGAGATTTTATTCCACCCACCCAAATGTCTAAATTCTCAATTCTTCTCCCCTAAGCTGGTGTTCAGCATAACCAAAAGTCCCCAAATGGAGCTCAATCTTACTAATGAACGTGGCCGGCAGATGGCCTAGAAAGGCAAGCTTAAGCAGCTGACCCCTTGCAAATCTCTCCCTTCATCCCCACAGGTATATCCGTTGCCAGAAGGATACCGGGAAAAGTTTTGAGCGACACAAGCTGAAACGTCAGGACTTGGATGCCTGGTAAGAGAGGAAATAATTGCACAGATAACAGACCTAGAAAGCTCTAATTCGCGAGCGACGGGCTGAATGGGTCCTGATCTTATCTCCATTGCGTCTGTGCCCTTGCACTTCCTGGTTTGTTTGTTTTTTGGTAGAGAAACTAGAGCCATAAGTCCATTGATACAACGGATGTAAAACCAGAACTGACTTAGGCTGGTGTTTGTTCACAATAGTATAGGCATGCAGATGGAAAGGAAAGCATGCTGCGGTGGATGAAACCCAAGCCTTGGGTGAGAGAAAACGATGTTTGCTTCAAGGCTAAGGAGTAATCTAAGGAAATACTTTTTTACGGAAAGGGTGGTAGATGCGTGAACAGTCTACCGGAAGAAGTGGTGGAGACAGAGACTGTGTCTGAATTCAAGAAAGCTTGGGATAGGCATTGGGATCTCAGAAAGAGAGGAAGAGATAATGGTTACTGTGGATGGGCAGACTGGATGGGCCTTTTGACATTTATCTGCCATCATGTTACAATGTTTCTATAACCATAAAGTTCTATGACCTCACAATGCAGGTGTAAAGAGCCTTAGCCAATAGGAAGAGGAGGAAATAGTGGATGCTGTGGATGGGCAGACGGGATGAGCCATTTGGCCTTTATCCTCCATCATGTTTCTATGACATCACAATGCAGGTGTAAAGAGCCTTAGCCTATAGGAAGAGGAGATGCTAATGTTAAGAGCCTTAGCCAATAGGGAGAGGAGGAGATAGTGGATGCTGCGGATGGGCAGATTGGATGGGCCATTTGGCCTTTTATTTGCCATCATGTTTCTAGGTTTCTATTTGTTTTTCTGAAAAGAACATGGGCTTTAATATTTAACACATTTGGCTAGTTTCAAGGTAAAGGGAAGTTTTTTCCCTGGGCCAACCTGGGTGCATGCTGTGAGACCCAAGACCAATGTGGCCTGCACAGTCCCATGCGTCCTGCCCTTCTCCTAGAGCCTGAAAGAGCAGCAGTGGGGGCAGCCAAGACCAATATCTCATATTAACATGTTGCTTTCTCTTTGGGTAGGCATCTCTACAAGATTTTGGATAGCTGCAAACAGCTGACTGTGTCTCAGGGAAGTGGAGAGGATGACACTGCTGGCATGGTGACTGTCATAACTGGTGTCCAGCTGGACAATCCCAGCACCCTCTCTGCAGCTATGCAGGTCAGTATGGCAGCAAAACACCTCCCTCAGAAGCCAGAGTCAGATGAAAGGACTTGCTGTATTTTTTGCTTTTTATCCCACCCTAAGTGGGTGGAAATGTCTGTGTGTATTATGAAGCGAATATTACCTTTTTAAATCCTGTTGGTCCAGCAGTATATCGGCAGGAGTGAGCTTTCCGCGCTCCTGCCTGGGCCTGCGCCGCTCCCTGAATGGCTGCAGTCAAATCTCGCAGGACTCCCATTCAGGGAGTGGTGCAGGCCCAGGCAGGAGCGTGGAAAGCTCGTTCCTTCCGATACACCGCTGGACCGCCAGGATTTAAAAAGGTACGGGGGAGGGGGTAAAAACATAGAAATGAGTTGTTGAGCTAAATAATTTTCCCTCCCCCTTGTTTCCCCTCCCCCTTGTAGTCTGCTCTCCAGGCCGCAGCCAGCACCAGTGTGGAAATCAAACACATCCTAGAATTCTACAAACAGTGGAAAGAAATAGGCTGAAGGTTATTGGAAGGTCATCGGGTTGGCCTGCCTTTCTCTGCCCTTGTTGGATGAAATGTGGAGCGTGTGGATGGAGAACCGAGCGACGCTCGGGTGACGAAGTAAAGAACAACCAGAGACCTAAACCCTCTCCCCTAGCATCAAATCCTCAACAAGCCTAGATCCAATTTGTGACTCCACCACAGCCAGCCCCGTGCCTGAGGAACTGGACTCAGGCGGGTGCTGCTCTCGTATCCAATGCAATAGTACCTATGTAGCAAAGTTCTCCCCCTGATTTCCACCCCCTGTCCCTCCCCCCTCAACCCTGCCCCAAGAGGGACGGAAGGACGAGTTGGGTGGAGATTTCCACCCCTTAAAATGCTGTGGCCGGTCTGGATGCTGGTTTTTTTCTACCTGTTGGACTGGGGGGAGGGGCAGTGGCGATACCATGAAACTGCTGCAACTGGTCTGCCGCCAGCAGGAGGGGAAAAAAAAAATTTCTCTCCCTCTCCGTCTCTTTTGTTTTTCCTAAATGAAAAATGTTGGGGTCGGGGGAGGTAAAGCTTTTAGGATGTGGGTGAAAAGGGTCTGGTAATGTGGAAGGTTAAGAGTAAAGACTATTTTTATTTTAAAAGAAGAAAACAAAGGAAGGGAAAAACCACCTTTGCCTGGAATTAAGGCAGAAAGTTCTTTGTTTTTTCTTTGGTAGTGATTAGCTGACAGCTCGCTCTCTATCCCTCTCCCAGGCATGCTGTAACCCATAGCATAGATCTTAACCAGAGTCTGTTTCTGGGGTTCCTTCAGCCGTGTTGCATATGGGGGTAGAGGGGTGGCGTGGTGGAGGGTACAGAGGTCGCCTCCTGTGTGCTTTTCCAACCCCCTTTAGTTAAACCTTGCATGCGTAGTCCCTTGTAGCTGCGGACATCCGGCTTTGAATGCCGACTTTCGGAGACGTTTAAGTTGTTAGGGTGGAAACTCATCGGAATCCATTCTGGCAGAAAGATCTCTCCGAGTTTAACACGGTTTGAGCACAGACAGTGCACAGAAGACTAGAGACTGCCCAGAGCACACCTGCCAGCCTCTAAAAGCCATTTGCCAGCCAGCCTGTTGTTCCAGGAACCTCTAATTTCATAAGAATAAGGACGTGTGCTTATATGAACCTCAGTGGGAAGCACAGGTCTTAATGTGCTCAGAGAACAGCTCTTTGGCCATAAAAAAGGGCTGTGCAAATAATTCCCTGTTCCATGAAAGACATTTACATGGCCCCGACAGGGATACACCTAAGCCTGGGTTGTGTATGTGACCCTATGTTTTGTGCTTGAATTAGGAAATAGAGATGACGCTTTCCTTACCACTGAGCTTGGGTTGTTACCCACACCCAAACAGGGGTGGCCATTAGCCCATGCTGCGTCGAATTTGGAAAGACACGTCTGCCGGAAGCAATTTCTACAGCATTGTTGTAGGGAGTTAAAAGCATTGACCTAGCATGGGCCAGAAACATCATGAAGGAAGCTGAAGAAATTGCTGCCCTCTCAGCTCTTCTGTCCAGGGTCCACCTGAAAAGGGCTTTAGGAAGTGTTAGTTTATCTGAAAATTTGCCGCATCGAAATTCTTGTCTGTTAGCGCTTTGGCAAATGGTGCATGTCACTGAGACGGGTGAGCCCAGGTAGAGAACAGAAGTGCCATCAGTCTGTGGAGGCCTGCCTGCTGCATTTTAAATGGCCAAGTGCGGCATCTCCCACCATCTCTCCCTCCAAAGCCCTCACAGGAGCAGAAACCCAGCGCGATGACTGGTTTCTTTGCTGTGTGCTGACGGTAGTGTCTCGGTAGGCTGCTCCTGAGTGTAGCGGTACATTCTACCCCACCCCCAACGCTCAAAGTGTGGGGGTTTCTTGGCTCCTTTTAAGGTCAGGCTTTCCTTTGCCAAGCGTTGCAGGGAGTTGTTTTGTGGTTGTTCCATCTGGCTTGGGAATTTGTGCAGTGCTCAGGGTCCACTGGAGACCTAAGGACAGATGAATTCCTATAACCTCTCATGACTTGGCTAAGGCGAGCAGGTGCTACCATCAGGGGTGGGGTGAGCTGGTTGGGACTTGCAGCTTCTGCTTCTCCTAGGGGACTGGTCTCTCTCTTTAATTTCAGGCAGCAATCTTGAGTGAAACCCAGGGCCATGCAGCATCACACCCTGAGTGTCCTGAAGTGCTCTAAGTTTTCTCTTTCTTTGATTTAGAACTGCAGGCAAAAAACTTGGCGATGGATGGTGCATGTTCATTTTTATAAAAGTGTGCCACACCTAGGGATTAATCCGCCCTTCTGTTCCCACTGTGCTCTGCATTTTGGAAGCAGAAATAACCAGAGCTGGTGCATGAATCACTCCCTTTTGATACTGTGGGAATAAACTAGCCTGGTGTCTTTCTTTTCTGGTTGACAATGGGAATCTGCTTCACCGCAGGGTCAGTCTGTTGATAACGGAGAGCTCTGTGCTTCGCCAGAAACATTCGTCAGCTGGTTCAAGGGATGCCCACTGTCTCGGCCTTGCTTTGAAGGGACCAGGGATGCTGAGCAGAATTTAAACCCAGCACCCTTCCTTCCAGGCAGTTTGTGCAGTAGGGCACAAGGGGGCACTGTTGAACCTCGCTTGAAACAAATACCCCATTTAAAGGTTCAAGCCTCAGTCAGTTATGCTGGACTTCACTCAGTGCCATGCGGAGCCCCAGGTGAAGATTAGAATGATGTAGGGAAGACTCCAGGCTAGCTCTTGCCCCTCCTTCAGTTCTGCTTCTTTAACAGAAAGTGACAAATTCTTGAAAAAATCAAGCTGGAAAGTGCTTCCTGTCCCTCCACCCGACCATTTGCTGGTACCACCTTTTCGAAATGGAGCAAAGTTTTTAAGAGACCTAAGTTTTAAGCACGAACTGACTTGCACCACCTCTGCAAGATGTTAATTTGTTGGGGTGGGAGGGTGTTAAGCTGTTTTGTGTTCACAGCCATTATGTAACCTGCAGCTTGATGAGGTGGCAACATGTACTGTGTGTTTGTTTTTGTAACCAAAGGGGCTTTTCCATGAAGGTTGAACTTGACAGGTGGGAAACCAGCCCTGTCCTGAGTGTGGGTCGCATCTGGCCTAAGGCGTGCAATAAAACCGTAAAGCAGAGCCATGTCTCCTGTGCTCTATTTGAAAACTTCCCCTGTGTCTTGAGTGAATTACGCTGGGTGGGGAATGAAGGCTGCAAATGCTTAAAGATGAGACCGGTTGGGTCATCCAGTCTTCCTTCCTCTCTGCTTCAGCTGTATGAGTACATAATGCTGGTCTTATTGTTTGGTTCCTGCTAGGCCCAAACGTACTTCAACTCCCTGTGTCTTACCACCAAGAATTGGTTTTTGGTTAGGGTGTAGTTCGGTGGTTGAACTAAACCCCCCAAAATAATTTTATTGAATGATGGACCTCTGAATACGTCAATTTATATTCTGCATCCACTTGGGTAGATCATATCATGTCCATGTGTATTTTAAAACTAACACATAAATAATACATAAAGCAGCCGGACACACTAATGTAAATATGAAGTCGAAGCCACTTGAGAAATTATCAAATTACAGAGTTTATTATTTGATATTTAGTTTAGAATGGGTTCCTTTTAAAAAGCCACGATGGCAATTCTCGTGTGGCAAATGCAGTGACGCCCATAGGAATTGAATGGACTTGGGTCGCACTAGGAGACTTGGTCAAAGAAGGCAGCAATTATTTGACCAGGTTTTTATAATATTATTGCTAAAATTCAATAAAATTATTTGGGGGGGTTTAGTTCAACCACCAAACTCTACACCCTAACCAAAAACCAATTCTAAGTACAACTGTCTGTCTTTCTATGTCCAAAAAGTTTGTATTAAGGACGGCGCACCAACAACAAAGCAATACAAAGATGAACCCGGGTCCCACCGTTTGCTTTTCCTCCCCTTTCCCAACAACAAGAAATCGAACATCAGGGCCGCAACTCCAGCAGCAGCCAAACCCTCTCCCGCAAAAACAGAGAAAGCGGCAGAGTCCAAGGAGAAACGGTTCCAAACTCCCCAACCCTAGTGCCACCAAGCAGGGAACCTAAATGTATCGTAGGCACTTAATGAAAAGGAGCAATAATAATGAACTGCCTCCCCTCGATATCCCCCTCAGGAACCCCAAAACTTGCTAAAGGGAAGAAAGAGCAAGAAATAAAGAGAGAAAAGAAAGACCCCCCCCCCCCCAGCAGTGGATGAACATAAGAATTGCCGCTGCTGGGTCAGACCAGTGGTCCATCGTGCTCCCGCGGCAGCCCTTTGGTCAAAGACCATTGCCCTAATTGAGTCTAGCCTTACCTGCGTACGTTCTGGTTCAGCAGGAACTTGTCTAACTTTGTCTTGAATCCCTGGAGGGTGTTTCCCCCTATAACAGCCTCCGGAAGAGCGTTCCAGTTTTCCACCACTCTCTGGGTGAAGAAGAACTTCCTTATTTTCGTACGGAATCTATCCCCTTTCAATTGTAGAGAGACTCGCAATGGGTCACCAAACAACTGTCTATCTTTCTAATTGTCCTGCCAGGTCCAGGCAGCCAATTCCACAAAAGTGGACCACAACTGAAAATGACTTTTAATGAGTTTCTTCAATATAAACTTTCCTCAAAGCTGGAACAGATAAGTGATCAGACAGGGTAGAGATGGTCCAGAGAGGGACCTACTGGGATGCAACTCTTCAAAGCGTAGGGTATAAACGGGGGGAGGAAAAGGATCTCGGAAACCTGCTGGGTGACGGAATTAACCTCAGGCAAGTCAGACAAGATTCCAGGTTTCATTCATTGATCCTGAAAAACCTCCTTCCTATTTTAATTGTTTTATTAATGATTTATCTTAAAGTCTTCTCCATTAAATCTTCATTAAAACCATATTCATGTGAATGGGGTCAGTTTGGAGTTTTTCCCATTGGTCTCACTCACCAGTGATCTACTAGGATACCCTAGAGTCTATATTCAGAAGTACTCTAAGGGAGACTTAAAGACCTAACTGTATCTATTTAGACTAAGCTCTTTGGGCTAGGGACATGTGCATTAAAACTACTGTACAGTGCTGTGTACATCCTGCAGTGCTATCTGAAAGGAAAGGGTGGTTCTACAATAGAGACATTCAACTACCTCCAGGGTTTACATGGGAGCAGTTTTCTATGTGATACAGTATTGAGGACATAATAGCCTTCCTGGGTCAGTCTAAAAGGTCCATCGAGCCCAGTAGCCCGTTCTCACGGTGCCCAATCCAGGTCACTAGTACCTGGCCAAAACCCAAAAGGAGGACATGTCCAGGGGTCTGCTAACCTTAAGCAAAGGGCTACTCATTGTTCTGCAAACTGATAAACCTCGATAATGAACTTTTATAGTTTACACCCAGTGCAAAAATTCTTCCATCAGGGACCAAAACTCCTCTGACTATCTCCAGCATGTTATTTGGGTGGTAAACGGTCAAACAGCTGCGTTCAGTATCAAAGGATCACAGGCCGTCAGTCTCACCAAGCCTCACACCCATTAATCTTTCCTGGAAATTACAGTCAGATGAGGCCGGCTCTCGTCTGAGCCGCTGGAGTTGGGGGCTGAGCAACCGGCCTCTCAATGAGGCTCAGTGTTCCCGGGCAGGCCACTGCCGCCGTCACAGGGTCTTGGCAGAGCGTCGGCCGCTACCCCTTGCTCAGGCCAGGGTTTCTAGAAGCAGCACATAGGCCCGAGGCGTAATGAAAAACTCGCTTTGTGTGGCCGTGCCCCTGCTTGCGTAAGCATCCTCTGGCCCATTCTTCTACGCTCGCATTCAAGCATAAATACGATTACTAAACGCAGCACAAACATCCAGCGACCTCTTAGCCAAAAATATGAAAGGACAGATGAAATCATGAAGCCCTATATTTAAAGTTTTTGAAGGTTATGCTGGTCACAGATTGAAGGAAACCAGAGGCGTTCTAAAATCCCCCTTTCTCCCTCCGAGACCCTCTGAGCTTTACCGATGTCTTCATTGTCCTCGCCACCTCCATCGGGAGACTAGTCTCGCATCCACCATCCCAGAATGACATGCTAATGTCCGAGCGCTCGGCTCCTACCGCAAGCATCATAGCGCAGAATGCAGCGTGTTAATCAAATGCGCGGACGGAGTAGGTGTGGCGAGTGTGGCTTCTCGTGTGCATGTCTGAATCAAAACTTGACGTGTCGATACACCTTAAATAGGAGCTTTCAAAAATTGTCTGCGGTTGAAAGGGTTATGGCACCCTGAGCCAACTTCGATGGCGGCAGCTCCTGCCCGTTCGAAGCTTATCCTTTCTCCTCTTCTCTCTCCAGCCCCGAGTCCAGCATTGCAGCCCTCTGAAGCATTATCTTGCTTTCTGGTAGCAACAGCAGACACAGCAGCCCGGGTCTTCCCTTTGCCGCCTCCGATCTCCCTCTGATGCAATTTCCTGTTCAAACCCAGCATCTGACTCTCTCGGCAGTCTCCCCTTCCTCTGTACAAATTTGGGGTTAAGAAGCCTTCGGGTATCTTGTGTAACAAACTCCCAGATCCAAAAACCCTACCTCACAAGAGTTAATGGCAGAAACAAAGGCCAGTGCCAAGAGTGTTTTTGTAGCGAGAGGTGACATATCTTTGTGCTTTTTCGATAGATTGATGGGCAAAGGTTTTGCCTTTTCACGATGAACCCAAAGATGCCAAGTTACCCAGTTTCAGGCTGGAGACTTTTGCCTAGTCTTGGCTCTTTTGTACTTGCATCTCAAAGCCGTCTGTGCATTGAAATCCATCCCATAATGCACCAGTCCAGGGTGGGCCAAAATCTCTAGCCTGGAACTGGGTAACTCTGTGAGTCCCTTTACAGGGATAGTTTGACTCTGAAAAAGAATGTGTGGGGGAAAGGAGGGACTCTCATTTTCCTGTCTCAGGGTTACTGGCTCCAGAAAAGGAGGATGGATTGAGACAGCCAGGTTTTACTTCCATTGAAAGCAATGGAAGTAGGATCCAGATGTCTAACCCAGAAATCTCAATCCGTCCTCCTTTTTCTGGAGCCATATGGTAACCCTATACTGGGTCCATCAAGCCCAGTGTCCTGTTTCCAACAGTGGCTAACCCAGGTCCCAAGTACTTGGCAGAAACCCAAAGAGTAGCAACATTCCAGAGCTCAGATTGTGGTGTCATAATGCCTCATTCCACCCATGCCTAAGAGCCAAATTTGTCAGTGATGTCACAATGGCTCGATTGTCCTATTCTTGTCTCACATATGAACATGTTGCCATACTGGGACAGACTAAAGGTCCATCAAGTCCAGTGTCCTGTTTCCAACAGTGGCTAACCCAGGTCCTATGTACCAGGTAGAAACCCAAAGAGTAGCAACATTCCAGAGCTGAGATTGTGATGTCATAAAGCTTTATTCCACCAATGCCTAAGAGCCAACCTCAGCAGTGATGTCACAATGGCAGAACCCAAAGAGTAGCAACATTTCAGAGCTGAGATTGTGATGTCATAATGCCTCATTCCACCAATGCCTAAGAGACAACCTCAGCAGTGATGTCACAATGGCAGAAACCCAAAGAGTAGCAACATTCCTGAGCTGAGATTGTGATGTCATAAAGCTTTATTCCACCAATGCCTAAGAGCCAACCTCAGCAGTGATGTCACAATAGCTTGATTGTCTTAGACTTGGCTCACATAAGAACGTAAGAATTGCCATAGTGGGACAGACCGAAGGTCCCTCAAGCCCAGTGGCTAACCCAGGTCCTATGCACCTAGCTAGATCCCACTAAGAACTCTCCAATCCAGTGAACATACCCGCCAGGTCATCCTAACCTACCAGGAAATTAGTCCCCACACTCTGGAACTCGCTTCCTGTCACTAGGCACCTCCACACTTCTCTCGAGTCTTTCAAATCTGGCCTACAAACATTTCTTTTTCATGATGCATGATCCTAAGCACGTCTCTCCTATCTGAAGACCGCAGCCCAGCTGTATCCTTCCCACACACTTTCCTATATACATTAGACTGTAGTTCTCACCCAATCCAGTGAACATACCCGCCAGGTCATCCTAACCTACCAGGAAATTAGACCCCACACTCTGGAACTCGCTTCCAGTCACTAGGCACCTCCACACTTCTCTCAAGTCTTTCAAATCTGGCCTACAAACATTTCTTTTTCATGATGCATGATCCTAAGCACTTCTCTCCTATCTGAAGACCGCAGCCCAGCTGTATCCTTCCCACACACTTTCCTATATACATTAGACTGTAGTTCTCACCCCCTTCGCCCCCCAGTCATGTCTTTGATCCCTAGATCCCTATTGAACCTAGATAGCAAGCCACCTATAAAGTCTCCAAAACCAAAAGGGAGACAAATTGGGTGTCTACGTATAATAAATTCATATAACATGGCTTCGTATATAATAACATAAGATAAACACCATGAAGTTCCAAATACAGCTCACAATTCCTAAAGAATTACATCGCATCATTCAGGAAGTTATCTGACATATTCCAAAAGTGTGCTACAGCAGTTTGTTTTTCTAAAGCATGCCCATTACAAAATCATTTCGAAGGGCTTTTCTTTTTAGGTTCCTACAAGCATAACCTTAAAAAAAAAAAAAAAAGGCTTTAAAAACAAGGAGTAAAACCAGGACTGGACTCACTTTCCCCAACTGACCTGGGTGAGATAGTGACCCTAAGCTGGTGGGAGGTAAGAAAAAAGCAAAAAGCCCAGGGTATTAGAGAAAGATACGAGGGTGAGGGAGGGGGGAAAGAGAGAGAGAGGGAGTTAGGGCATAGGACAGAAGCTCTTCTTGGCACCAGGCGGGCACCCTGACTGGCATTTGCGGCTTTTTCTCCTTTCTGTCTCGTCTCATCTTTTGTACTAAGCTCGAGGCGCCTGGCAGCCCTTGTATAACTTTTCTGATGCCGGGACTTGTTTCTTGGAATTTAAGTGTGGGAAGGAGAGCTGGAAAAGGGAGCGAAAGAGAGGGACTTCAGAGCTGCAACTATGTAGCTTTGAATCCCAAACTCCACCGCAGAGAGAAGCTGAGCTGCCCTGAGACCTTTTTTGTCCTTTTGGCAGGGAGGGGTGCAAAGTGGGGCTGGACTCCCTGAGCAAGGCAGGAATGGAGCCCAGCCACAGTTCAACACAAAGCTTCTTTATGGAGGGAAAATCTCCTGATGGTGTGGCATGAACCAGAGTCCTCCTTGTGCTGTCCCTGCCAATCAGCTAAGGGGGGAGAGGAGGCCTCTGGGCGGGAGCCAGCCTCCCTCCCTAGCATGGAATGTAATGGAGGGGGGAAAATGGGATGGTTCCTGGCACCAGCTGCCTGGACCATGGAGGACTGACACAAGCAGGTTTGGGGTTCAAACTTCTCTCTCTTTAAATTTCAGCTTCTCTCTTTCCTGTTTTTCAGATAATGCTGATTCCAAGCTCAGGCTCGGGGCAAACTGTCAGACCTCAGCAAAGAAGCCAGAATTGAATGCATCAAACGGATAACTTATGCAAGGTTCTTCTGTTGACTTTTCTCGTTTCTAGGAGGAAGTAGGGCGTGTGTGATCACTGTGAAGGAAGCATTTGCCAAGTGCAAGAGGGGGGCCCCCGTTCCAGCGCTGATGTTTCTTGCAGCGAAAAGGAAATATATCCTCAACCGACCCGGGCTAAAGTATAACATGGCCAGAAATCATGGAAAGAGGGAGAATCTCCAGGCCCTGATGACTACCACATCTTTGTAACAAGCCCAGAGACCTGGCTTTCCAGAGGGAAGATTGGACTATTTCTGAGGTTTTCAACGGCTGCCTTCTCCCCAGTACTGACTTTTCCCACTTCGGTTCCACCAATTACAGGTACCAGAATCCACAGGGAAAGGGACAAAGTCCAAGACTGGCCTTCCTGGGACCTCTAAGGCCTTTAAGGAAAATCAACCCAATACTGCTACTATTTATCATTTCTGTAGTGCTAAAAGGCGTATGCAGTGCTGTATATTTGACATGTACTATGTGGTCCCTGCTCTGAAGAGCTTACAGATAGGATGTCTAGGGATTAGGAAGTGGTTTTCATGCAGAGAGAATAATAGGATGGACATAGGTGATTTTATGGTGAGCGGGGGTTGGGCGTTGAAATCAGCCTCAAAAAAAGTGAGCTTTTAGCTTGGATTTGAGTACTGCTAGAGACGGAGTCTGACGTAATGACCCGGGCAGCCTGTTCCAGACATACGGTGCGGCAAGATAGAAGGGACGGAGTCTGGAGTTGGTAGTGAAGGAGAAGGGTACAGATAGGAGGAACTTGCCTGATGAACAGAGTTCACGGGAGGGGAGTGGGGGAGAGATATCGAGGGGCTGTGGAGTGAACGCACTCGTAGATCAGTAAAAGGAGTTTGAACCAATGAAGTGACTGGAGAAGAGGGGGTAATGCGAGAATGGATTTTGCAGGCTGGAGGGGAGAGAGATGGTTGAGCGAAAGACCCGAGAGAAGCAAGTTGCAGTTATCTAAATGCGTGGGCAAGGGTTTTGGCAGTGTGACTGAAAAGGAGAAGTTGGATTTTGGTAATATTGCAGAGGAAGAAGTGACAGGGTTTAGCTTTTTGTTGGATCTGAGCAGGGGAGAGAGAGGAGTCGAAACAGATGGCGTTCCTACGCCCACTTTGTGCCGACCCGCTGGAATCGACTGCCCCCCCCTCCCACAGATAAGATCCCTCGAAGGACTCCTCAGCTTTAATAAAGCAATAAAAATATACCCTGTTCACCTAACTCCCTCGACCGACAGATAACAAAGAAATGTATATTGATACCAGATCCTCCGTAGGTGTCGCATTAGGATAAAAACTTGTAACTGTGACAAATTTAACCTGGAAACTGTATATTGTGTATATTGACCTTTGACCCATCCTGAGCTCTTTTGGGAGGACAGAATAGAAAATGAATTAAAAAAACCAAAAGGACCCCAAAGTTGTGGATTTAATTAAATTAATTAATTGATATATTAATATATATTACTTTATATATATATATATATTTATATATTAATTTATATATTATATTTATTATTTATTATATTTATATTTATATATTAATTTCTATTCAGGTACTTTATCATATTTCCTGGTGGGCTCAAACTCTATCTAGTGTACCTGGGAGCAATGGGGGGATTAAGTGACTTGCCCAGGGTCACAAGGAGCAGGGAGGGATTTGAACCCACAACCTCAGGGTGCGTGGTCTTGGCCATAGTCCATTTTAGGTGGCGATGTTGGCCAGGCAGGCTGAGACTCGGGCCTGGGTTCCTGTCGAGATATCTGGCGTGGGAAGGTAGATCTGTGAGTCATCAGCATGGGAGGAGATCAGTGCACTGAGGAAGTGGGTATAGGAGGAAAGGAGGGGTCCGAAGACGGAGCCTTGAGGTACACCGATTGACAGTAGGGTCGCAATGGAGATCCACCATGGCGTTCACTGAAAGAGCAACGGGAGCGATAGGAAGAAAGCCCTCGCAATAACAGTTCCAGCGAAGATCGTACTCAGAATGGCCCCGGGACTTTTGGCGGCTGAGGGCGTCATTCTGAATACAATCTTCGCGCGACATGAACGCACAGTGAAGCTAAGTTTAAAATTTTTTTTTGCTTTTTCGTGTGCACTGGTTGTGTATTGTTTGTTGAACGTTTTTTTTTTTTGGAAGACTGCCGTCCGTAGGGTTTTCTGACTTTTAACACTATCCCTTAACGTTGGGCGTTCCTTAAAAGATTTCAAGCTTTGAATTTGAGCCCAACTTTCTGAGTCGGAGAGTTTTTCTCCCTGGCTTTGTTTTTCCGGAGCGGACCAGTGATAGTTCTGGAATCCTCCCTTTCTTGAGTCTTTGTACTCCGGAAGTTCTATCCTCTGCATTTTGACGTCCTTGCTTGTTTTGGAACGCTCTACCTTGGGGCTAGACACCTGAATTTTCCAGCTCTGTGGATGCCGGCGGGTGCTGGGCAAGCTGCTTCATCGGGTCCAGGAAGGGGTTAATTTGGATCGGTTGTTTTGCATCCCCAGTCGTTCTGAAATGTCGGCACCTAAGGCAACATTCCTCTCACCTGTCAGTTCCTGCACATGACAGCCACGCTCAGTAGTGCAACACACCGCTTTTCTTAACAGATTGTGTTATTTCGCAGATAATTAACTGGCTCGGAATAATTTTACCCACTTTGATCCAGAGCATAAAAGTTTTCAGTAGAGCAGAATCACTGGGAGGGACTGTCGGCTCCGGGCGGCTTTCCCGCAGAGGAGAGAATCGTGCATTCACCGTGGGCCTCATCTGGGGCAGCCTCCTTGGAGCAGCTGGGGCACGGGCAGTGTGTCTGGGAGGGAATGCATGGATGGGAGAACATCTCAGGGGAGGAGACATAGGCATCCTGGGACTGTCGGCCAAGTCTCTTCCCTGAAGAAGCCCTTTCTGGAAACGTCAATCGCTCCTCCTAAACTTACTTGCTCCACTTCATCACTTCATCATGCTTCTATTCTTTTCTCTCCTCTCTTCTACCTTCCAAAGTATTTAGATCAATGCTGTCTTGTTAAAATGTTTATTTTATTTTTATTTTTCCTCTAACTCTACTTTTCACTTCTCTATTACCCTCCAGGTACTTTAGTTAGATTGTGAGCCTTCGGGACAGTAAGGGAATTTTTCAAGTACCTTTCTTATTTCTAATCTTAATGTATATTTTCTGTAAACCGCTTAGAACCTAACGGATGGAGCGGTATATAAGAAATAAATTACATTACATTACATTACACAGTTCAGTTCTAAATAACAATAGAGTTTGCAATACATGCTTAATCTAGTATACTCGAATATAAACCCATCCGAATATAAACCTCTAAAAAGGGGGGGGGGGGGAAAGTTGACTCGAACATAAATCAAACTCAGAGCAGTTTCGCGAGGTTAGTGGGCAGGAGCATAGCAGGATCGCTCTTGCCCTGGCTGGACCAGCGGGGCTTAAGGTAGGGCCGGGGAGAGGCCTGTGATGGGTCTGGGAGGAGGAGGACTGGAATATAAACCGAGACCCCCATTTTTGAGCCCCCCAAATCTAGGTTTATATTTGAGTTTATACAGTGCTGCTTTGGTGTCTGAAATTAATGGAAGAAAAACAGGGCAAATTGTTCACAGGGCCAGTTTGTGGTTCATTATCCATAGGCCCACATCGGTTTAAGACAGGGGTGTCAAAGTCCGTCCTCGAGGGCCGCAATCCGGTCGGGTTTTCAGGATTTCCCCAATGAATACGCATGAGATCTATTAGCATACAATGAAAGCAGTGCATGCAAATAGACCTCACGTATATTCATTGGGGAGATCCTGAAAACCCGACTGGATGGCGGCCCTGGAGGAGGGACTTTGACGCCTCTGGTTTAAGAGAAACAGAGCTTTAGGCTGTGGCATCACATGTCACTGGGTAGAGAGCATCCGTTTTCTCAGAGTTACTATCACTGCTCCGTGTTGGCATAAGATCTGAATCTGACTGGGGGGAAAGACAGGCCTGCAATAGCATCTTCTCAAGTAGTCAGGGCTGGTTCACGTGATAAGAGTTTCATATCCTGTTATGCTATTAAAATGTTTTTATTGTGCATTGTAATGTACCATACTTTGTATTGTAATCTGAATATTTACTGTATATTTCTTGATACTTTTTGTTTCATTTCATATCATTGAAACGAAAAGTGTCAAGAAAAGTGTGGAATAACGTGTAAGTTTCATGGCTTCCACATCATTCTCTTCTTGGCTGGGCTGAGAACTTTTCAGCGGCCCCTTGCATTGTGATGTCATAATGCCTCATTCCACCAATGTCTGAGAGGCAACCTCATCAGTGATGTCACAATGGTTTGGTTTCCCATTTACTAAATGCGTTTGCCTCATTGACCTGAAAAGTGTGGAATGGCTTGTAAGTTTCATGGCTGGGCTGAGAACTTTTAAGCGGCCCCATGGATTGTGATGTCATAATGCCTCATTCCACCAATGTCTGAGAGGCAACCTCATCAGTGATGTCACAATGGTTTGGTTTCCCATTTACTAAATGCGTTTGCCTCATTGACCTGAAAAGTGTGGAATGGCTTGTAAGTTTCATGGCTGGGCTGAGAACTTTTAAGCGGCCCCATGGATTGTGATGTCATAATGCCTCATTCCACCAATGTCTGAGAGGCAACCTCATCAGTGATGTCACAATGGTTTGGTTTCCCATTTACTAAATTCGTTTGCCTCATTAACCTGAAAAGTGTCAAGAAAAGTGTGGAATGGCTTGTAGGTTTCATGGCTCCACATCATTCTCTTCGTGGCTGGGCTGAGAACTTTTCAGCGGCCCCTCGGATTGTGATGTCATAATGCCTCATTCCATCATTGCCTAAAAGCCATCCTCATCGGTGATGTCACAATGGCTTGGTTTCCCAGTGTCAAGAAAAGTGTGGAATGGCTTGTAGGTTTCATGGCTCCACATCATTCTCTTCTTGGCTGAGAACTTTTCAGCAGACCCTCATAAGTCAGTCAATAAGTAAATCAATGCAGAGGGGACAGATTGGGCCAGTCCTGCTTTTATTCCAGTGCATGCAGGGAATTATCATTCGGATTTCCAAATTGAGGACCTAAAGGCAGTGGTTCTCAAACCTGTCCAGTTAGGTTTTCTGCATATCCACACTGAATATGTATGAGAGAAATTTGCATGCAGTGTATGGAAATCAATCTCATGAATATGTGGTAGTGGATATCCAGAAAACCTGACTGGCTGAGATTCCTCCGGGACAGGTTTAGGAACTACTGCTCTAAGGGCAGCAGGAACTACATGTCCCTGCACGCACTGGGGTAAAACCCGGCCTGGCCATGGAGCAGCTGGCTCAGCTTGATTCTAACTGTAGTCACGACATATTTAGGGCCAGGTTAAAAACCGGCTCTATTCTATAGAAAGCGTTCTGGGTTGAGCATCGTTTATAGAATAATCACCCAGCGCTGTTTCCCACGTGCGACTCTGGGCGCTAGGAGCTACGCCTTCCAAAACCCGATGGAATTCCAGGCGCCCAAAGTTCTGGAATGTCCCTGACCTGGCCAGCCAAAGCCACACCCCCTTTCGGGAAGCACAGTGAGGGAATTAAGCACCCGGTGTTTAAGAATAGCAGGTGAACACGTAAATCCCAGTAGGTTAACTTCCATCTATTGATCGCTAGCGGCTCAGGGTTTTATTTGGCTTTTGAGGGTGTTTATTATGATGTTGTGTTGTGTAAGTCGATAGCAATACCCCCTGACATGAAAGTTGAATGGAAGCTTCTAGTCCGCTGCTAATGACTGGGGGAGTCAGTTCTGAGCGGTTTTGCAAGAGCTTCAATAACGGTGTTACAATACATGAGTTAAAGATGGTATATCTTATTTATTTATACCATCGATGTATATATACTGTTATTATAAATGTCCTTTTACTAAGGCATGCCTCGAACTATTATGGCTTTGGCGGTATACAAGAATAAATTATTATTATTATTATTCTAAGGATGCGTCAGCTTTTAGCATGTGGTAAGTCGGCTAACATGCCTTAGTAAAAATGCCTTATATCAGTGGTCTCAAACTCGCGGCCCGGGGGCCACATGCGGCCCGCCAGGCCCTATTTTGAGGCCCTCGGTATGTTTATCATCATCACAAAAGTAAAATAAAACAGTTTCTTGATCATATGTCTCTTTAGCTATAAATTACAATATTATTATTAAAACTTAGCCAAAAGGAAAGATTTATAAAGTATAAAGAGTTTTACCTCATTTCTTTAATAAGACATTAACTATTTTTTTCTGCGGCCCTCCAAGTACCTACAAATCCAAAATGTGGCCCTGCAAAGGGTTTGAGTTGGAGACCACTGCCTTATATCATATATTCATCTTTCTTTCTATTATTTGTGAGCCCACCCTTTTGTGTTCCAAGTGTGTGTGTGTGTGGGGGGGGATGGGGGGGGTAGTCTGATGTTTCCTTCACGTTGCTATTCCCCCCCTAAATATTTCTTTATTTGCTAAAGTGTTCTCTGAAGAGTATCGTCTCCATTCCGCCGCATTGGGGCTATCCCCGAGAACATTCTTTTCCTGACGCTTTTGTATTTGATGTATCTCCCCCCCCTCCCCCAATGTTGCACGCGGTCGTTGTTAAGGGCTCCTTCTGGTATTCCAGGGCGCATGCTGGACTGCGGTCGGAGGCTCCGGGACGGGGAGTGAGGAAGAACGTGGGGACAAGAAGGAGTTCCGATCCTGGCCGGGCCACGGCTTCCACGTCTGGGACCGGCCAGAAGGGAGCCAAAGGCACCGCCCGCCCCCCCCCAGCATGCTGACTGTGAAATTACCGCAGCTCCTGAACATTCACCAGGTGCCTCAGGTATATGCTTGCTCAGCTGTATCCACCCCTTGAGGGCTGCAAACCGGCTTTAAAAACGTGCCCAACGGGAATCGGGGGGTGACGCAGAAGGTCCGCATCCCAGGTCACTTTTAATCGTTTGACCCCCCCCCCCCTGCAGGTTTTCAGGACGGATGGCATTATTTCTGGCTACCGTCATCCGAAGAGCTCTGCCTTGGACTGTATCCTGAGCTCCTTCCGAATGACCAATGAGACCCTGAACATCTGGACGCACTTTCTCCCAACCTGGTAGGTGGTGCTGTAAAATGCGGGCTGCCTGACGGTGACAGGTCCAAAGCGCGCAAGACAATCGCGTGCGGACAAAATCGCGCAGACTAACTCAGCGCTAAGACCATGGCGCTCACAGACAATTGCGCTAAAGACAATTGCGCGCCACGATATCTCCGCGCAAGACAATTTAGCGCAAGATAACTCGGCGCAATGACAGTTCGGCGCGCCACTAGAGGCCGCTTGCCGACCGAAGGACGCGCGCACGTACAGCACGTTAACACGTCATGTCCTGCGCTCACGTGTCTTAGCGCTCAATTGTCTTCCGCTCATTTGTCTCGCGCTGAGTTGTCTGCGCGCGATTGTCTTGCGCGCAATTGTCTATGAACCCTGCCTGACATTGGGATCTAAGAACCAGGGCATTCGGACCCGGCCTTTCAGCTTCTTCCTTTCTTTATGCCCTGGACGTTGCTCAAAGCCTGAGCGATCATGATTAATCATCACTAGTTTGAACTGAGAGAGACTATTTCAAATATTAAGCAGTTCGGGGGGGGGGGGGGAGTTCCCCCAGCTTTCTTTTTTTTTTTTTTAATATCTTTATTCATTTTCAAAAAATTACAACAAGTGTACAACAATCATTCAGAAAGACCTTAAATCATCACTTGACATTCTTATTTATATTATTCCAAATAAATAATTATATAAAGAAACCCATCCCACCCTCCCAGATACCAATTTATGTTACTTCAAATAAATTCTTATATAAGAAGCCCCCCCCCACCCACCCATATACTAATTAATAACAATTGTCAATTATAATCCTTCAAAATCCCACCCCCTTATCTATTTTGGTGTTTAAGATGTCTGATCATTAGAATAAATCGCCAATGGTCCCCAAATCTTTTTAAAGTTATTATAATTACCCTGTTGCAATGCAAATACCCTTTCCATCTTATAAATATGGCACACTGAATTCCACCAAAAAGTATAACTTAATTTAGTATAATCTTTCCAATTCCCTGTAATCTGCTGAATGGCAACCCCTGTTAATATTAATAAAAGTTTATTATTATTCGCTTAAATTTGGCTTTTAAATCTCATTGAAGTTCCAAATAATATAGTGTCATATGAAAGGGCAACATGATTTTCCAACAACGAATTACTTTAAAAGTAATCTCTCTGTAATAATATTTCTGGCTGAGGTCCACTCTGGTTTTGCCCAATTGCATGCATGGAAATGTAGTTCTGATTGTCTTATGCCAAGTAGGACTACAACCCCCTGCATGCAATGGGAGAAAACCCAAGGCTGAGTTGGCCACCCTCACATTCAGTGATTCCGGATTTTCAAAACTGTGTATGGCCATATAGGTCCTGATTCCATAAACAGCGCCGGTTGACGTGGTTGTCAGCTGCCAGGTGTCGCATATAGAATCAGGCTTAGCAGGGTCAAGGCATCCTTGTGGGATGTGCCAGGGTTTTCCTGGCCTCTAAAACAGACGCCTAGTGACACTTCAGTCAATCATGCCTATTCTCCGCCCCCCCTAACCACACCCACTTTTCAGGTGCATCAACATAGGTATTACACGTGCAACTTAAATTAATCATTTTAAAATTTTGTTTTAAATCGTTTCTAATGGCGTGGCCAATTACCACAATGGCCCATCAAAAGCACGCTGGATTTTGGCGCGCTGACAATCCTGTGGCGACATTTGCGTGCAGGACATATGCGCATCGCCGCTTTTAAGCCTTTCCGTTAGCGCTGTGAGGGGGGAACCCCCCACTACATTCACAAGTCCTCACGCTCCCATTGGGGGGAAGGGATGGGGGGAAACCCCCCCACTACACTGAAAACTCCTGTTTCCTTTCCATTTTTACTGTTGGGGAGTTTTCAGCGTACTTGGGGGGGGTCTCCCAACCCCCCCGAACAGGAGCGCGAGTACTTATAAATGTAGTGGGGGGGGGGGGGGGTCCTCACAGCACTAATGGAAAGCGGCAGAAGAGGTGGCGTGCAAATGTCCTGCACACAAATGTACTGTGAAGACTTTCAGTCTCTTGTCACCAGAGCTGAGTTTGTGGCGCAGTGGTTAAAGCTACAGCCTCCGCGCCCTGGGGTTGTGGGTTCAAACCCATGCTGCTCCTTGTGACCCTGGGCAAGTCACTTAATCCCCCAGTGCCCCAGGTACATTAGACAGATTGTGAAAAGTTTCAGCCTCTGGTAACCAGAGCTGGTATTGTGACATCATAATGCCTCATTCCACCAATAAGAGCCAACCTCATCAGTGATGTCACAATGGCTTCATTGTCCTTTACTTGGCTCATTTTACTCCATTTTGATTTCTGGAGTGGCGCAGTGGTTAAAGCTACAGCCTCGGCACCCTGAGGTTGTGGGTTCAAATCCTATGCTGTTCCTTGTGACCCTGGGCAAGTCACTTAATCCCCCCATTGCCACAGGCACATTAGAGAGATTTTGAGCCCACTGGGATAGACATGGCAAAACGCTTGAGTACCTGATGTAAACCACTTAGGCTATAAATGGTATATAAATATATTTATCTTTAAGTTTATTTAGGATCTGATATACCATTGACCTAAGCCAATTAATAAACCAATTAAGTTGCACACAGAATTCAGTTAGGCATCCTTGATTAGGGCGTCTAGCATAGGGTTACCCTATGGCTCCAGAAGTAAAACCCGGATGTGTCAATCCGCCCTCCTTTTTCTGGAGCCATATGGCCTAACCTGGGCACAGTTTGTAGGATTTCTTCCCTTCTGTTTCATCTAGGCCCATTTCAGAGGGTGACCGCGCTGGCTTAGATCGCCATGGACCTGGGTCCTAGACGTCACTTGACCTCTACCCTCTGCTGTTCCGGCCTCTCCATAGGTACTTTCTGTGGAGGTTCCTGGTCCTTTCCACGTCTCTGGATTTCTGCACTGACCCTTACAACTGGCCTCTCCTGCTGTACCTGCTGGTGATCTGCCTGTATCCCTTCACGTCCAGCTGTGCTCATACGTTCAGCACCATGTCCCCGCATGCCTGTCACTTCTGCTACTTCCTGGACTACGGAGCCCTCAGCCTCTACAGCCTGGGTAGGTTGGCAACTCCAGGACTGAGGGCAGGATGCACAAAGCTCCGTCCACCTGGGTCGGGAGCGATTTACTTTTTCCGGGGCCTATGCTCACACAAATGGCCTGCAAATCAAATGCATGCTATTTGTGTGGAGTGGCCTGGTAACAGAGGGGTGCAGTTGTGCCTGGCCTCCTGCCTGCAGCCATCGTTCTCCCTCCCTCGTCCCGGCCGATGGCGGCTCTGGAGCCGCGATCGGCTGGGAGCCGACGGAGGGGAGAGCCGTCAGGGGAAAAACCGCAGTCAGCCGATCGCGGCTTTGGGGCTGGCAAGGAGAAGCCGTGAACCAGCTAAGCCGGCAGTTACCACTCTCTCCTCCGCCGGCTCTCAGCTGATCGTGGCTCTGGAGCCGCGATCAGCTGGGCAGAGGGAAGGAGAAAGGCGGCTAGCTGCAGGCTTTATTTTTAGAGGGACACAGTTGATGTGCATATGTTGTGTGAGTGGGGGGGAGGCGTTCCCTTTTGTGCATCACAAGGGAGAGCTCGTAAAAATACTAATGTGCTCTTTGTAATAGGGTTCTTGGTGGCTGCTATGAGAATCGGTTCCTGGTAGTTAAAGGGCTAAAGAGAAATAGCGAAAAAGGCACCACGGGCCACAGATCAGACATGCTCAACGGTGCCCAAGTTACCCAGTTCCAAGAGGGAGACGTTTTGGCCTGTCCTGGCTTTGAACTTGCATTATTATGTTAACCGCTTAGAAATTAGATTAAGCGGTCAAACAAATATTTTAAGAAACTTGAAACTTGAAACATATCAGAGCAGCGTGGGATCTGTAGACCAGTACTGCAGGTACCATAATGCATCGGCATGAGGGTGTCGGAAATCCAGGACTGGCCAAAAATCTCCTCCCTGGAACTGGATAACTTGGCAGCTCTGTATGTCACTGAAACCTGCAGACTGCATTAATATCTGGCGACTTGTTCCTTAGGCTGTGCCTTCACATACAGCGCCTACATCATGCCCGACCGCTGGATTAACTCCCCACTGCACCTGCACTTCACACAGCTGGCCACCCTGAACTCTTTCATCTGCACTGCGCTCTCCTGCTATTCCCGGTAAGGAAATTCTTCATCACAATCTCAGAGATATGTCACTTCCAGAAACCACAAGGGTATGGGTGTAGTGTTACTGACTAGCTCCAGATTTTCCCAACAGGCTGATCCAGCCCTGGATTTACCCCCATTGCATGCAGGGACTTGTAGTTCAGATATTTCTATTACATGATTTCAAGTCCTAGGCATGGGGCTGAGCTCCAAAATAAATGCTGGGTCTTTGCAGGCTGGATGACATTTTTAATTGCATCAACACAAGCTTCCTTCAGGGGAATGTGCGAGAGACCTTTAGAGAATCCAGAAATGTCCAGGGTGACCCTGAGTGGTTACTCAGAACTTTGATAGCTGTGCACCTCTGTGGGATTATTTAGGCTCTGTGGTCGGACTCAGAGCCGCCATGTTAGCTTGTTTCTTAATCCTGTCCTGGGGGACTCCCAGCCAGTCGGGGTTTCAAAATATCCCTAATGAATATGCATGAGGCAGATTTGCCGATAAAGCAGGTGGTGGGCATGCAAATCTCTTTTATGCATATTCATTAGGGATATCTTGAAACCCCGACTGGCTGGGGGTCCCCCAGAACAGGCCTAAGAACCACTGATGTAAATCTCCATCACCCAATGGAAGTCAAACCCTGATGTCTTAATCTGTCCTCCTTTTTCTGGAGCCGAATGGTAACCCTGTGCATTACATGATTGTTTCAGAGATGCCAAGTAAAGTTGCCTCGTTCTAGACTGGAGCTCTTGGAACAGTTCTGGATTAATGACCACCCCATCCTGGTGCATTATGGGATTTGCAGCACTGATTTCCATGGAAAGGATCAGGCACGACAAATCCCACACTGCTTTGGGATGTAAGTTATAAACTAAGTACTGGCCAAAAGGTCTCCAGCCTGGTACTGGCTAACTTGGCATGTCTGTTGTTCTGGGATGGGGGTGATTTGGGGATAATAATCCTGACTGTTGAGCTTACTTCTGAAATCTTTGGAGATGGAGGTGAGAGGCTGGAAAGATAATAGGGGGGGGGGGGGGGTTTGAAAAACTACAGAGATAAACTTCCTGTGATGTCATAATGCCTCATTCCATCAATGCCCAAGAGCCAACTTCATCAGTGATGTCACAATGGCTTGACTGTCCTATAATTGGCTCATATAAGAGCATAAGAAGTGCCTTAACTGGGTCAGACCAATGGTCCGTCTTCACGGAGGCCAATCCAAGTCACAAGTACCTGGCAAAAACCCAAAGAGTAGCAGCATCATTCCATGCCACCGATCCATGATAGTAAAAATGATAAATAGTCGTAAAAGTGATCCCTGACTGTGGTCTGCTATGACTAATCGGCTGAAAGCCCTTCTTCGTTCTGTGGCTTCATGCGTCCATCTCTTTCTTCTGAGATCTGTAGATTCCTGGAACTGGAAGCCCCAAAGCTCAGCAAAGTCCTTCGCACGGCAGCCTTTGTCCACCCCTTCATATTTGACAACGTTCCCCTCTTATATCGGGTAAGTCGCTCTACTCCTGAGCGCAATTTCCACGCCGATCCACGGCCCCCCCCCCCCTCCCAGTGTAAGAGTTTTGCTTTCTCCGCCTTGCAGTTGCTGTTCTGTTGGGGCGACGGGTGCGCCTGGAACGCTGCCATCCCTCTGCACTTCCATCACCTCTTCTTCGCCTTTCTCGCCGGCTTCCTCTTCGCCTCCCATTTACCTGAACGCCTGGCGCCTGGACGTTTCGATTATGTGGGTAAGAACTTTATTCCTGGTCTCCACCTCTACGAACCAAGGGATGGAAAGGAAGCGTCGAGAGCAGCG
The DNA here is from genome assembly GCF_902459505.1 of Geotrypetes seraphini. NCBI lineage: Eukaryota > Metazoa > Chordata > Amphibia > Gymnophiona > Dermophiidae > Geotrypetes > Geotrypetes seraphini. The sequence goes on from NC_047099.1 coordinate 40,654,105, forward strand.
CGGCTCCCTGCGCTAATAACCGCTATCACGGTTTAGGAAAAAAAAAGGGGGGGGGGTAGTTTCTGCTTTATTATAAGTCTAATTGTTTTAGGTTTTACTGTCAATAGCTATTACTGATTTGATGTTTAGTGTAGCCCATCGAGACAGGCAGGTAGTTAAGGGGGGGGGCAGTGAGAGTAGAGGACCATTGGTTTTCCCGCTGGGAGGTCGCGTTGAGATTGGGTGGGAAGGGGGTCGGCGTCACGGGGGCGAGGCTTTAAAGCCAGGACCTTGGAGGACCCGGCATTTCCCACCCACCCGCCCGTGATGGTGGCTCGGGAGGGCGGTTCTCCCGAGCTAAGGGATGCTGGGGCTCATCCGGCGATGAGCGGTGGGCCGGCCGGGAGCCTTGCCTTGGGGTCAGGTGACCCAGTTAAAGGGGCATGTGGTCATACGAACCCTCAGACTCTTGCTGCTGTGGTGGGGTCAGGGGTAATATAATGATATGTATCTGATAGCTCGGGAGGAGCTTGGTTTGGTTAATTCATGTTAATATTATGTTAATAATGTTATTTGTTATCGTGATCAATAAACAGAGCTGCGGCTATATTCACCATATTTAGAGACTGCGTGCTATTTTTAATAGAAGGGGTATCAGGGTGCGTGGTTGGGCGACTATCCAGATCCCGATGTTAATGATTGTATCAGTTTTTCCTATTTTAAATGTTTTTAGAGATTTTAAGTTGTATGTTTTTGTGAGTTATTTGATCATGTCTGCTGTATTGTTACCCACTTAGAGGCTATAAGTAACATAAGATTATACTTATAGACCGCGTTACCAAAAAGTTCTATAATTGGTTGTCCCAAACTCTGTTTCCTAGGTCACAGCCACCAGCTCTTCCATGTCTGCGCCGTGTTGGGCACGCATTTCCAGCTGGAAGCCATTCTGGTGGACATGAGCTCCCGCAAGCCCTGGCTCACCTCACACACCCCGCCGGCCACCCTGCTTGGCACATTGGGCGTTGTGGGTGCCGCCGTGCTGGGAAATCTTGCCATCATCGGGCTCTTCGCTAGAATCCTGCTCTGGTCCCCCAGAGCCACCTCCATTCTCCAGAGCACAGCGTCCGAGGGGACCAAGTTGAAGGAATAGCGGCACGTCAGACCTTGAGGCAGAGGATGTGGCACAGTTTGGTTAGGTTTTCCTGAATGGGACGGGAAGAGGATGGAGTTGGTCAAGTAATATATTACTAAGAAACTTCTTGTGGTTTATTGTAATAACAAAACAGCGAATAGACAATGCATTTAAATCTGAGAGGAAAGTATGCAAAGTGTAAAAGGAAAGTAATAGTAGCAGTAATATATTACTGGCAACATTTCGCTAGTAATATATTACTTTGAAAAGTATGAGCAAAAGTAATATATTACAAGTAAAAGTAACATATTACTTTGAAAAGGTATGAGCAAAAGTAATATATTACCGGTAAAAGTAATATATTACTTTGAAAAGTATGAGCAAAAGTAAGATATTACCAGCAAAAGTAATATATTACTTTGAAAATATGAGCAAAAGTAAGATATTACCAGCAAAAGTAATATATTACTTTGAAAAAGTATGAGTAAAAGTAATATATTACCTGTAAACGTAATATATTACTTTGAAAAAGTATGAGTAAAAGTAATATATTACCAGTAATATATTGTGCCAACTCTGGAAGGGGAGGCCCTTCTCTTCAAACTTCACCTCGTTCCTGGCAGCCGTTCGCTTTACTTTCATTCATGACTATTTCCCTCCGGTGCGGTGGGGGGCAGAACTGTCAAATACATTTTGCAAAATTCAGGGCCTCCGTGTAGAATTGCTGTCTGCATTCTTGGACGCTGGCGTTGTCTTTAGGGATATTTTGCAACTAATGAGGCCGCTGGGGGTATCATGGATTGCATTAGCCTTGAATTTCCTGAGGCTGAAGGGTGGGGAGGGGGGGGTCACAATTGGGGTGTCATCATTATTATTTTTGCTCCAGGATGCCCCCCTCCATCTTTGATGGGGGGGGGGGAACCCCTGGTTCATGCTGATGTTTCTCAGTGCACTTAACGTTCTGTTTACACAGTTGGTGTCGATTTGCCAAACCTAAAAGCCCCTTTCATCTTGAAAGGATTTGGTCAGTTCATGTCTTTTCTATGTTGTGAATGAAAGAGAGAGAGAGAGAGAGAAAAAGAGCCTTTGTCTAGATTTTGGATCAGCCCTGATCGTTCTAGGAGAGACAGAAAGCACCGTTTCAGAACCACTAGTTCTGGCATGAAAGTGGGACAGGAGGGACGGGTAAAACCAGGCGTGGCTTAGCCTGTCCTCTGACTCGGAGTCAGCTGGTTCCTTCCCCCACCCCCCCATTTGTCCTTTCACCGGGGACATGCGCTCGGTTTGGTTCAAGCCACAAAAACAACAACGAAGGAGACCAGATGGTGTTCACGATCGTGTTTCGGCCTCAAAAGACCTGCCTCAGGAGTCTTGCTATTGAATGATAAAACCATAGATATGTAAATCCATATATCCAAATATTGCAATTAGACTCTTTTAAAACACCAAAATAAAAGCTGGCGAAAACGCATAAAGCTCCTGACTAATGATTTCTAATGAGGATGGGCCATAAGTATTACTAATGAATCTTGCTGTACAGGCTGCATCTCTTCAGAAGTACAACGGACAGGTCTGCCCTGCTCTGCTAATCTTTCATAGGGGTTTAAAGCAACTTTCAGAGGTCAGTGGGGTTTTTTTTCTTTTGAACCCTCGGTGCAGCGAAGGTAACTGTTTTGGGTTGTGAGATGAACTTGTGATGAATACTGGGATCTCCTGGGAAAAGAGAGAAAACCAGTCCAGAACTAGCTCAGCCTATCTCAATGACCCGAGACCTTCTAGTTTCCTGCCAGGCTATGACATCATAAAGCAGTTTCCTGGTATTTGAGTGATGATGTCATAGGATTTGGGTGAAGTAGAAGAGGACGAGGGAAGGCAGCATGTGACTGCACTGTGGTTTGCCATCAGTGGGCTGAGCAGATATGATCTGGGGAGTCCGGCTTTAGTGACTGGCATGGGGCGTCTCTTTATGAGGCGTAGCACCGGGGCATAGAAGTACAGAGTATGTTTGGAAGATGGACTGAGTGAGACGGTAGTGAAGGAGGAAACAAAACTAGTTCAAACGGAGTACCAGACACTTCCCTGGAGCCTAGAGTTATTTAAGATTTTTTAAGATTATTTAAGATTGTTTCCTGGTTTTCCAATTTCAGGTGCTTCTACAGGGAGTTTCATGTTCTCATAGCTGTAACGTTGTCCAGTTCAGGAGTGAATCTAAACCAAATGGTCTCCAATTAAATAGTCATTAACTTTGAAAAGAAAGTTTAACCTTAAATTCTCATACACTCAGAATTGTGTAATTCAGCCTAGGACCAAAACCTCAACAGCCGCATCCACCACCCAGTCACTGTGTATGGAATATTTTACAAATGCTTTATATCATTTGAAAAAGGTTTCAATTTATAAATGAATAAACATTTGCAAACAATTTTTAAAAAGAGCTTGTGACTTAACTTATCAAGTCTCACGGGTCCCGACGTGGACCGCGTTTCGTGGAACTTTTTCAAGGAACCCACAAGGGCTTCGAGCTGAGTCGGTCCAGCGGATGGCCACTAGGATGGTCTCCGGACTCAAGGGTCTCTCATACGAAGAAAGACTGGGCAAATTACAGCTCTACACTCTAGAGGAGGGCAGGGAAAGGGGAGACATGATTGAGACATTTAAGTACATCACAGGTCGTGTCGAGGTGGAAAACGACATATTCTTTCCCAAGGGACCCTCGATCACAAGGGGGCACCCGCTCAAACTCAGAGGAGGGAAATTTAATGGTGACACCAGGAAGTATTTCTTCACGGAAAGAGTGGTGGATCACTGGAACAAACTTCCGGTGCAGGTGGTCAAGGCCACCAGCGTTCTCGACTTTAAGAATAAATGGGACATCCACGTGGGGTCCCTACGAGGGTCGAGTTAAGGTACTAGGTCATTAGCACTCAGACCTAATGGGGTGGGCAGACTTGATGGGCTGTGGCCCTTTTCTGCCGTCATCTTTCTATGTTTCTAAGGGAGTTGAAATGGTGCTCCAGTGTCACACATTAAGGGTAATGCTTTAAAGTGCACCGTGCCATTCCACCAAGCAAGTAAGAAAAAAATACTTAAGAAAATATTGGTATAAAATAGCAGAAAGCATTCAAAACACACTTAGGGTTTCAAATAAATAAGCACAAGGCAACGACGAGAAGGTACCTATCGTATCAGCAAAATTCAGCGTGGAACTGCCTAACAGAAGGGAGGAGCCTGCATGCTTAGAACGCTGTGACTATGGATGACCGTATGGAACGCAGCTGAGCTTGATTGAACTGCCAATAAAAGATGTCGAAGAGAAGGAGGCGGGATTTATAAAAACAGGGCGGAGTGTATTAAGTTTGGAAAAATCAGTCTCTGCCCCCTCCTCCGTAATATGCGTGCCAAATCTCCAAAATTGAAAACTGAAAATCATCGGCCAGGTGATTGGCCTCCGTCCAGTGTCGGACCAGTGGTGCATCTACTTTGCCCAGACGTATTTGGCCGAGATGTTCAGAATGGGTCTGGATGTTTGGTCTATGTCGTATAGAGCAGTGGTTCCCAACCCTGTCCTGGAGGACCACCAGGCCAGTCGGGTTTTCAGGATGCCCCTAATGAATATACATGGAGCAGATTTGCATGCCTGGCACCTCCATTAAATGCAGATCTCTCCCATGAATATTCATTAGGGCTAACCTGAAAACCCGACTGGCCTGGTGGTCCTCCAGGACAGGGTTGGGAACCACTGGTATAGAGTGCGAGGGCACTGTATGATATCAACGAGCAATCCGAGGGCACGTGTGCTTTCTTTTTAACCCAATCTGGTACTGACAAAATTTACATGGCCACTTTGTTGAACTGGACTAACTGGAAGTTCGCTGAGTCGGGATTTAGAACATGAGAATTTCCATCTCCGGATCAGACCCTGGGTCCATCAAGTCTGGCGATCCGCACACGCGCAGGCCCCGCCAGGTGTACCCTGGCCTAGTTTTAGTCCCCATATCACCGTATGCTTCTCAAGGGAGACGTGCATCTAATTTACCCTTACCCGTAAGATTAGCGAGGGCTGTAGCGCACGAGCTGAAAAATTACCGCCTGCTTAAAAGGAGGCGGAAGCGGCTGGCGCACACGGCGTTTTAATTTATAAGATTTTATTGAAAGAATATACAAGTATAGAAAAATATAATACAAATTAAACTCGTAACAATTATATTCTTAAAAGTATTCTTCCTCCAAAATATATTTCCATCTTGTCTACAATAAACCTTAATCCATTCTCAAGTTCAAACCCCCTTTTTGTAAAAAGTGTTGTTTTAAATTGGGCCCTTTTGAAAAGGCAAATTTTGAAAAATGGAGTGATAATTGCCTAATGTTCCAGTGCTTTTTAATAAAGTGTGACCCTGGCAGAACGCACACAGTGGAATCTTCCCTTTCCTGTTGCTGAGCGATGGGTGTTCTGGGATACCCTTGTGGGTTCCTTAAAAAAGTGATGGGTGACACGCTGAAAAGACCGCCAAAGCGGTCTTTTCAGCGTGTCACCCATCGCTATTTGTCCAAGGCTTTTCTTTTGATATTTCTCCTTTTTATCAAAATGGACCCCTGATGAAGGTTGTCCGAAACACGGACCGTGTTGGGTCCCTTGCCTGGTAAAAGGTTTTTAATTAAAGATTCACCTGTCACAATAAAGTCTGCCTGCATCGTGTACAAAGTCTGCAGATTTTGGTTTGTTTGTTCTGGATTGTTTTCTACTGCAGATAGTTGGACCTTTGGTTTTTTTCCTTTGTTTTGGTTTGTTGTTCCTTAAAAAAGTTCCACAAAACGCGGTCCACGTCGGGACCCGTGAGACTTGATAAGTTAAGTCACAAGCTCTTTTTAAAAATTGTTTGCAAATGTTTATTCATTTATAATTGAAACCTTTTTCAAATGATATAAAGCATTTGTAAAATATTCCATACACAATTCTGAGTGTATGAGAATTTAAGGTTAAACTTTCTTTTCAAGTTAATGACTATTTAATTGGAGACCATTTGGTTTAGATTCAGGATTTTTTGATCTCCACATTCTTACACGTTATTTTTCTCGAATACATTTCCCTACTTTCTTTATTTTCTGACAGTTCAGGAGTGAGACATATTCTCCAGTCCTGGTTATGAGCTGACATCCCAAAGCAGTGTGGGATTTGTAGTCCCTGATTCTACCCACTGACATCAGTACTGGACTGGCCACGCTGTGAGCTATGGATTTTGATGAGCTCATTATAAGTAGGACTCGGCTGAGCTTTTTGGGATACAGGTTTTGGGTTACAGGTGCCAACATCTGGACCTGCAAAGGTCCTCCAAAGGCACATAATCAAGCTTACAGAACATCTCTTTGTGGGTGGTCTATTTGGCTGACAATGGACACACACGTATGCCATTGGAGGGGTTAGGGCACAGGTGTCAAAGTCCCTCCTCGAGGGCCGCAATCCAGTCAGGTTTTCAGGATTTCCCCAATGAATATGCATGAAAGAAATGTGCATGCAAATCAAGTTTATGCAAATTCATTGTGGATACCCTGAAAACCTCACTGGCAAGGGGGGGACTCCAGGACCGAGTTGAGAAACACAGGTATGAGACTCGTGTTTATATCAATAATAGAAATATATGTCTTTGTCCTAAATGCAATAAATACAAGAGATAGATTTAGCCAACAAGCCAAATAACTTATCAAAAATTCATGGGCTTTGCTTCAGATAAGCCTTTTTGGTTTTGCCTGGTTGGCGATGAAAGGAAGAAAAAAGTGCAACGAAACTATCATTTTTGCAGTGTATATATTTTTGAGAATATTTATTTGATATTGTCAGTTAAAATTTGTGATGTAGGGAGGTTTTTTTTTCTGACTGATAATCCTAAAGCACCTTTTTATTGAGGTGTTTTTCTCCACTATTTTTGATGTTATCTGAGGGGGGGTTTTTGGGTGGGTTTTTTTGGCTAAATCTATCAATTCCATTAATGCACATTTAGGACACTGACATATATTTATATTATTGAAGGCAGAGATGGGCAGACATTACAAAGGAGATAAATGAGTAGTGGTTACAGAGGAGTTTTGATCCCTGAGATGCACCAATATCGAATTATTCCCGGTTCTCAATTACATGAGCTTGTCCAGCACGTGGAAGCTATTTAATAACCAGGATTTAAAGTATTTTACTCAGAGAAGGAAACTGGTTCTCTGTTGTTACTAATCTCTCACTAATCCAGAGCTGAGATGGCCGGAGTTTTCTGCCCCGGGTTTAAATTTCCTGAAACAGAGGGAAGGAAAACTGCCCTGGCAGTAGAAATAAAGAAAAATAATTTTTAAAAAAATCTATGTAATATGTTAACATTTGAGACGCCTCTTCCTCCCCCCACCAGGAAAGTGCCTGATCACTTTGGGATGTTAAGGTTTGAAATTGTGGACATCTGAGCAAAGGGACGTTCTTCTGTCCTGTGTTGGAGCAGCCGTCTCCGCACCATTCCCACTGCAGCTCTCTGGGATTCTGGGCAAGTCACTGAACACTTCATTGCCCTGTGTAAACCACACAGAAAAAGCAGTGTATCGAGTCTCTTTACCCCTAGCATGGTTTCAGGTGGGTTCTGCAGCGATGCCTGAAAAAAGAATTTGATTTTGTTTTGCCACAACTAGACGTCCAGGATCCCACTTAGAAAGGTGACATGTAGCAGAATCTCCAGGATCCAGCAGAAAAGAAAACAGAGGGCAAACGGGCTGCAATGGAGTTTGAGAAAGCTGGGAATAGGCACAGAGGATTCCTAGTGGAGAATACACCAGAGAGCAGGTGGCAGTCTCACCAGGGCGGCCTCTTACCGTGACTTTGATAAATGTTCATTTTCCTGTCTAGTATGGCTGGTGTAAATAAACTTGGACCTGAACCTTGATGTGGCTGGCTTTGTTTGGGACACACATATTCACTTCCGCTTGGGTAGATGCTTTTGGGCCAGGCTTTCGGCAGAGTTGAACCTGTTTCTAGACTGCTGGTGAGCTGGAGCAGAAGAGTTTTCCGAACGTGGTTGAACTGGAGAGATGCGGCTTTTGGAATCAGCAAGTCAGTCACTGTCCCGCCCCTCCAATCCCACCCTAGCCCTGTCCCCCGCTGCCTGCTCTCGTCAGGCAGGAGGGCATGCGCGGGTGCGGGTGCGGGTGATTTGTTGGAAGCTTTTGAAAACCTGGACAAAGTTCCAGGTTTTGAAAAGCCATCCGGACCCCCGTACATCTGGTAACCCTAGCTTGGTACTCAGAGACAGTGACAGAGCCTCTTTAATACAAGCGACACCCTGGCTCAGGAGGGCTGGATTCGTTAGTGAGAAGGATGGCTAGGAACAGACACGATCAGTGTCAAGAAATACACCTTTATTCGTTTCTGCCTGAGGCAAATGGAAACATTTTCATACAAACAGCATAAGGTCTCCAGTTATCGTTATAGAGAAGCCACTCTCGTGGTTTAAGAATCTTTATATACTGCCTATTATACACAGTAACAAAGTGGTTAAGAAATTAAAATATAAAAATGAAACAGGAACCTGGTCTTTTCTTTCTCAGACATCTATTCGATTGAACAAAGGCTGCACCACCATGTAATCGGACTGAATGAAACAAAGCTGACACAGAAACCACTTAACGATTTCTCATTCACGTGCCGCTTACTCCAAATCTGGGATTAGCAACCCAAGGAGCAGGACTAATCATTTTAAGAAAATGGCACCAGGCAGATTACAGTTTGGGTACCGAGAGTTGGCATTGCCCCCCTCTCTCCACTTGGTGCGGGTTCTCCGTGCAAGGAGCCATCCTCAGCCCACCCACAAAGGCCACAAAGAATCGACAAAGCCAGATGATGGATGCTAGTTCCTCTTTCCTACCCCCTTAGCCCAGCTCTCTGAGACTGAGCTGCGTATGTAGCCCCTTATTATAAAGAACCACAGACTAGGTAAGAGGATCCAGTTCCAACTAGTTTAAGGCATTTCAACAACTGAAAACCAGCAAAGCCTACCCATGCAGGTCATTTAAGAGTAAACAGTTTGCACACAAAAAAATGTGCTTGCTTTCTCTCTTTCCCCCTTTCAGTGATTTGATGAGCCCAGAACATCAGGGCTTCGCTAAGAGCTATATTATTTAAAGGACTATAATTCCCCTCCCCCATCCAAACCAGGCAGAAGGAAGGGGAGCTATGGGGCGTGAATAACATAGGCACTGCCCCATCCCTTCTTCCAAAATATATAGTAATTTGGTAAAAACCTGCAAAAGTTCTGAAAGCAGAAATTGGTTTGCAGGTGATAAAGCAGCTCTGCCACCTGGTGGCCAATGTGTAGATGGCATATGACTGCCACTATCTCACGTATAAGGCCCTACTAGGTGTAAGCTGTGCAGGACAGACATATACAAAAGGGACAATCCCTGATCAATAGAGCTTATGGTCCAGTAAAAAAAAAAAAAAAAAAAGGTACTTATTATAGATACAGGATTATGTGTTTCATTCTGCCTGTAGGTATGAGCCAGTTTTGCTTCTAATTTTCTGGATAAGAGTGGCTTCTTCTTTTTTTATATAGAACAAGATGATCCATTCTTGGTTTTACTTTCTGACCCCCATGCCCCACCCCTTACAGCTGCAAATAACTTCTGGATTGGCAGCCAGTGACCTTAACCCCTGCACCAGGCCTTCCAAAAACTTTTCCTGACGATCCCAAGAAATCTCCCTGAACGCATATGAAATAAATCTGCATATGAAGGAGGCAGGGCTTTGCCCAGTTTCAGGAAGGAGATTTGAGGCCAGCCTTGGATTTCTGACAACCTTATTCTGACCCATTATAGGATCTGCGGCACTGATTTCAATGGGTAGACTCACGGACTACAGATCCCACACTGCTCGGGGTGCAAGTTCTAAACCAGGACCAGCCAAAAAGTCTCTCTCCTGGAACTGGATCACGGGGTAGCTCTGATTTAGGATTACCATATGGCTCCAGAAAAAGGATGGATTGAAACCAGACATTGGTTTCAATAGAAGTAAAGCCCAGATGTCTCTATCTGTCCTTTTTCTGGAGCCATATGGTAACCCTAGAACCTCTGATTCATGATGGATATCTTGAATTCCCAACGAGCTGTGAGGGTACTCAGAGACCAGACTAAGAATGATTGCTTTCTAGAATTCAACCAGCATGCAATGCACAGCTAAACTAAAAAATTTTTTAAAACCAACTACAACACTCCCCTCACCCTTAAAATTCAAAGAATAACATATGCCAGAATTCTTCATCCAGGCTGGCCCACATATTGTAGGTTGATGATGTGGGTGTTACATTGGTCCGTAGAAGCGTCTGTAGGCCTCCTGGAAGCCAATCTGATCTGCCAATTCATCGCAGGCCTGACTGAGCTCACATTTCTCCCGGTACGGTTCAAAGGGGTCTGGGCCCACAGCATTTTGCCCAAAGCTGTAGTCATAGAGAGAAAAAAACACCACCACCACCCCAATGAAAATAAAGTAATTGAAACAGAAATCACTGCGGCTGGCACACATTTCCTGAGCTGGCATGAATGCGGTAACACTCTTTATGTACTAAGAATCAATGTCCCCAGCATACCTTAGTGCAGGTCTTCCCTACCCTCTCCTGGAAGCATTTCTAAGTGGTCAGGTTTTCGTGATCACCACAGTGAATATGCAGGAAAGAGATTTACCTGTATGCAAATTTATCTTATGCGTGGTCAATGTGGCAATCCTGAAAACCTGATTGGCTAGGTGTGCGTCCAGGAGAGGGTTTGGTTGGGGGTTGGCAAATGATTCTTGGCTGTTGGAAGACTGCCACAGATCTGAATGATATCTTTTGGTCTCATCTACAAATACGAACTTAAGGCTGCACAAAAGAACCCCAATAGATGCCATAAAATCTGTAAGATTTGGAAACCTCTTGAAACTTATCTTTCACAGATTTAATATACTATCTCATCAATGGGTATTTGGATGTACAGTAAAACCTTGGTTTGCGAGCATAGTTCGTTCCAGAAGCATGCTTGTAATCCAAAGCACTCGTAGATCAGAGCGAATTTTCCCCCAGGAAATAATGGAAACTCAGACGATTCGTTCCACAACCCACAAACTTTAATACAAAATACTGTATGTACTCGCATTGCAAGACCTCGCTCGCTTAGAAGAGTCACTGCACTCCCGCAGCGTCAGAGAGAGAAGAACCATCGGCTCAGTTGTGATGCATGTATACTGTATGTAACTCGTTTAGGCTTCAATGGTATATAAATTAAATTAATTACCTGCTGGGGTCGTATTGCCTCTTGTTTCTCTTTACGAAGGCATTGGCTGAGGCGGGATCAGAAGCAAAAGCTGTGATGGGAAGGAGAAGGCTGTATCAAACATTTTGCTAGGCTCGTGACGAGACGTGACTGCATAATTTCATTCCTCTCCTTTCTCACTGCCTGGGATCTAGGGATACTAGGCTCGATGGACCTGCGTCTGTTCCAGTATGTCTGGGGTTACCCTATGGCTCCAGAAAAAGGAGGACGGATTGAGACATCTGGGTTTTACTTCCATTGCTTTCAATGGCAGTAAAAGCCATATAGTAACCCAGATTTTAGGGCAGTTTCTCCTATTTTCTCTAAACTCAGGGGGGATTGAAGGGGTTTAAGGATCAATATACATATCGACCCAATCCCTGAGTATCCTCACAGCCCTTTGGTAGGGCTATCATATGGCTCCAGAAAAAGAAGGACAGATGGAGACATCTGGGGTTGACTTCTACTGAAAGCAATGGAAGTAAAACCTGTCCTCCTTTTTCTGGAGCCATTTTTCTGGTAACCCTACCCTTTGGGCATTCAGGATATCCACCATGAACCAGAACTACCGTGTGATCCTGTTCCAGGAAGGAGACTTTTTGACTGGTCTTGGTTTGAACTCAAATCCCAGTGCAGTCTGGGATTTGTAGTGCATGAGTCTACTCGTTTGAATCAGTGCTGCAGATCCCATAATGCATCGGGATGAGGTTGTCAGGAATCCTGGCAAACCTTCTGCCCTGTGCCCCCTTCAAGTGTCTTTCAGTCTCCCCTCTCCCCACATTTTGATAATTACACTCCTCTTTTCCCAGTACACCTCTGTCCAAGAGCAGAATTGGAAGTCATGTACTGTATTTACATCGTGATGGAGGATCCAAAAGCAAATTCCCTGGCTGAAACTGCTCACCCTCCGGCTGGGGCTACCATATGGTTCCGGAAAAGGGAGGATGAAAGCAATGGACGTAAAACCCGGATGTCTCAATCCGTCCTCCTTTTTCTGGAGCCATATGGTAACCCTATGGGCCTGTCAGTAATAATACAGGTTGATGCTTCTTTGATAGGATCTATTGTTTAGCTTTGACTGCGGCTGCGCTCTGCCACACCCCTCCCCCAGCAACTGCTGTCCTAGGCAACTGCCTACTCTGCATATGGCTGAGCCAGTCCTGAGCCCTAACCCAACCTTTTACCCACCTTCGGTGCTGCGGGAATCTGGAAAGCTGTTAGAGTGATCTGCATCTGGAAGAGAGAAGGAGAAACATCTCTTAGACGCAGAACCTGAAAATTCCCTCCTCTTCTGAATTCATATTGCGTAGAAGGCGTTGAGTGTATAGGGGGGGGGATATCATTGGAATATCTTTCTATAGGAGCAAATATCCTTAATAATGACTGGATCCCTGCCTCAGGTAACTTAAAGATGAAGTTTGGACACAGTAGCAGAGCTAATTGTATTCTTAAAGCTATTTTTAAATTCTTAGATTATATAAAAGAGAATGCAATCTCACGGAATGTCATGATATATGGATCTGCCAGGAAATGACTTAATGGAATGTCATATTTGAGATTTTAACATTCAGTATTTAATGGTTGATATATTAGAAGACGGGCCACGTCAGATACAGTTTGTAAAAGACATATTAAATCAGCTCTTTTTTTTTTTCCCAGAATTAGAGGTGAACCTATACCAATTTTTTTGGGCAGGTCTAATACCTGAGCCAGCTCCATCAAGTCGGTCATGAGAAAAGTAAGGAGTTTTGAGGTCAATATGTGATACCTTAAGGGGCTGCCCTTGGGTGTTATTGATGGAAAATTAAAGAGAGTGAGACAGAGAGAGCTGTGTGTCTCTCAGAGACAGCCTGATTTCCGAGACTAGACATTTTGAAAAGCCTTCAATTTATATCTTCCTGCAAAATTTGGTGACATTTTACTCCAATTGGCTTCAAATGCATAAGAATAAACTTAAAAAAAAATATATGCATATATTAATGCATTTAAATACAGATTCATATGTCATCCTACACAAATGTCATCATTATTTTATTTAATTAATTCTTTATATTCTGCATATCCTACAATTCTATGCGGATTACAAATTATTCAAGCATTTTTCCCTGTCTGTCCTGGCGGGCTCCCACTCTATCTAATGTACCCGGGGCACTGGGGGATTAAGTGACTTGCCCGGGGTCACAAGGAGCAGTGTGGGATTTGAACCCACAACCCCAGGGCGCTGGGGCTTTAGCGCTAACCACTGCACCATAAACGCCCTAAAATAATGCAGCATTTTGGGTTGCCCCACTTACTTCTATGGCAGAGGCAGAGCATGGCCAATGCCAGCAGAGTGGCCAGGGTCAGAGCTCTCATGGTTTGCCCTTTCTTGATGCTCTCACGGGGGAGTTTGAAGCTTCTCTCTTCTTTTGCCGTTGCACCAGTTTCGAGCAGGGATTTATAGCCCGACCACTCTCCTGGTTTGGCCACAGAAGGGGCCACATCCACTCTCTTCCAGCAGGATACGAGGGGAGGGGCCTGGGCACGGGCCAGCGCTCAGCAATCCCAGAACAGCTTTTGGAAGCTGAAATGCTAGTTAGGGTTTCCGACATATCTGTCTCCAGCTGCAGATCAAGCTCGATCCCTTTAACCCCCAGTGCCTCAGGACGACACGTCGTGTATAGCCAAAATCCTGTATGCACGAGACAATTTTCCTAAGGCTTCAGCTTATCATGACATTATTTTAAAAACCCAAAACAAAACCAAACGACATAAAACCAAATTGGGTTTGGAATGAAGCCATATCATTAGAGACACATGCATAATAAACCACAATAAAGTCCCCCCAAATTTTTCCAGTGACCAAAGCTTAAGTAGCTTGTTTTATTTCAACCTGAGAACCAAGTACTCAGCACACCCCTGTGAACGACCGTAACAGACTCCATCCACCTCATGTCGACTCATTGTTTCACCCTAACTTCTCGCTATATTTCATTCCTCCTCGAAATGCTCCTTCGTTTATTTAAAAACTTAATATACCGCCTGGAGTCACAGCGGTTTCCAAATAAACACACCTAGATCAAAAACAGTTGGAACCCAAGCACGGAACCGGGTAGAGCTTTGGATTCTTGCCCAGAAATAGCTAAGAAGAAAAAAAAAAAATTTATAAAAATTTTAAATTGAATCAGGTTGGGCAGACTTGGATGGGCCATTCGGGCCTTTATCTGCCGTCATCTACTATGTTAAATCATCCTTCAAAATAATATCAAGACATATGAAAACAAAACCTACAAATTCTTCAGGAACATATTATCTAACTGGAAATCGTTTGATTCCTTAAACGTGCACTTTTGGTACCAATCTGTCCTACTACAACACAAGCGTGAAATGCTGATCTCTGCTGCTATTCCCCTGAACGCTAAAGTCCATATTAAATGGGCTAAGTTCACCGAATACCTGAATTCTCTCTAATGCCTTACCGCTCATAAGTTAATGCCTAACGTCTTTTATATCTTATATCTCTCATTCCAACTTCTTCCTCTCTCTCTTTCTGGCCTCTGGGGGACTCTCTCTTCTCTTTCTCACCCCTTGTTGCTTTCTTACTTACCTTTCGCCCTCCGTCATCACCCTTCTTTTTCTTTCTTTTCCCTCTTCTCTCCTGACTTTTTTTTTCTTTTCTTGAATATCTTCCCACTACTTATCACAACACCATAGAATATTTTTACCTCTGATTATATGTATCTAACGATTTTCTGTTGTGCTTGAATAATTGTTTTTACTCATTTATTGTTCCACGATTATGGTATTGATATTGATTGTTTGTTTCTCTCCTTTTTTTGTATTTTGATAAAATTTTCAATAAATTTTCAAGAGAAAAAAAAAAAAAGAATGTGACCAAAAATGCCCAAACGATGATAGGAAAGACAGATCAAGAGTATGCGTCTACGAACAGCTTGGTTTCCAACATCTTCTTAAAGCTGTAACGATCTGCCCATAATCTTAGTTGCCCAGAAAGCCTGTTCCAATATGACAGTCCATGATCGGCCGTCGGAGGTTTCTAAATCTCCCAGAGAGATTGAAACCATAGTGCTACAGTGTGATTCTGTGTTCAGTCGGTAGCCTTTAATGTACCTCTTTGCCACTCCGTTCTTCTTCTTGGCACGACAGCCTCTACCTCGAGGTATCCCATAGGTCTTCTCTCGCCTAACGCTTCTTCGTATTCTTATGTATCCTAGCGTCTACCCAATGGGTTTCAGTGTATCCTTTCTATATTGTAAGTCGCCTCGAACCTTTGCAGGCGTAGTGCAACGCATTTCATTTTGAGATGTATTTATTCAAAACAATTATACAGTCTTTTTTTTTTTTTTTTTTTTTTTGCCCTCTGTGTTAAATTCCTGCTTCAAATGTATCAGTGTAATGTCTGCAGGGGGGACTTCAAATTCACTCAATCGTCCGTGCTGTTTTCATACATTATATGCTTGAGTACCTGAATGTAAACCACATAAGCTATATATAAGTGGTATATAAATAATAATAATATGTGATATAATAATAATATATGTAATAATGTAATAATATAATATGTGATAATAATAATATGTGATGCCTATATGGAGCTCTGTTGACGTTCCCCTCTTCAGCTGTCCATGCTTTACATACAAACTTGGTGGAAAGCTAATGATCACTAGAGCAACGCTCCCATTTGATTGAAATTCACAACGGCGTGGTTGACCAAGGGGTCTCGCCTGCTGCCCCTCTGGCTTTCAGGCCTTTGAGGATGATAGATTGAAGATCCCCATTCCCTCCACTCCCCGATTCCCTGTCATAAATTTTAACCACTAGCCACGGGAAAAGAGAGAAACAGTCGTGTCCTCTATTGCCGACCACATGACCTAAAGGCCTGCTCTTTGCCACTCGTGCTTGTAAGCACCGATTAATTCATTGCACATGTGGGCCCTATGCGGCGAGGGCTGGATGTTCAAGCCACCACACTAATTTCCTCAAGTACATAAACAGATTTTGGAGGAAGGAAATCAGAGGTTGCTGGAGCTCGCTCGAGTATAATTTTCTAAATCTTCTGATTGCATGAAAGCGTCTGCTGCTCTCTCATTACTGTCCCCAGGACTTCCTCCAAGACCTAGAGAGGAAGCATCATGCGCTTTGCGTGTGCCCTCAGTCACCCTACACAGTCTCCGGGGTGTGGAAGGGGAACGCCGGGCCGTTGGGATGCGAGAAACACTGCCACGTTCACTCCAAAGCAGAGCTGCCACCTCAGGTCCTAACTGGGAGCTTCTCCGACCTCTTGTTGAAATGCACCTGGACAGTTAGGTTTGCTGGATTGCCAGAACAAATGTGCAGGAGAGAGGTTTATTAATAATAATAATACATTTTATTTTTTCACCGCAGTACCTCTCAGTTCAACAGCGAAAGTACAGCAATAGCACTAAAATTTGTGGGAACATCAGACAAATTTATCAAAAGGATAAGTTTTAACATTTTTTCTAAAAAATCTGATAAGAATTAGAAGCTATAATCCTGGAGGAAAAGTCCATAGTCTGTTATTGAGAAAGACACGGAAAAATTGGGATCCTTATGTCAAATTTATAAGTTTGAAAATATTCATTCTATTCAGAGGGGGGCACCATTAATAAAATTTTTCAAGTTATGAACTATTAATATTATTTCCCTTTGATTTAGGAAAGGTTGTTATACACATCCAGGAGGGGAGGGCGGGAGGATTTAATAACTGTTGGAATAGAGCAGGGGTGTCAAAGTCCCTCCTTGAGGGCCGCAATCCAGTCGGGTTTTCAGGATTTCCCCAATGAATATGCATGAGATCAGTGTGCACGCACTGCTTTCAATGCCTATTCATTGGGGAAATCCTAAAAACCCGACTGGATTGCGGCCCTCGAGGAGGGACTTTGAGATCCCTGGAATAGAGTGTAGGTTGAGATATTACTTGGTTGTTCATATGTTTACTCTCTGTATTTGAATTAAAAAATAATTTATACCCGGATGGGGATTACTGCGTCGCATTCTTGCCCGAAATGCAATCGGGCTCACGCATCTTTGAGTCACATGTTTTGGGCCTGCCCCGCAATCCAACGGTCTTGGAGACATCTTGGCCTATATACCACATCGCTTTGAGGAAGGCGATGGCTTCCGCAACCGAGGGCGTTATTTGGATTTTCTAATATAGCCTCGCCCAAACCCAGGGGAATGTCAGCATTTATCTCCAGAGCCCTTTTGATGGGAAACAAAGCCATCCTCACCCACTGGCTCTCCCGTGATCCCCCGTCATATGCACAATGGAGATCCCTAATGATAGTGCACGCAACACTGGAGAGACGCATGGTGGGAGACTCGACTCTTGGCCCGGGTCACAAATTTTGTCAGGTGTGGGGAGCACTTCTGGCGGGACCTCACACCGCGTGCTCGCAGTAGACTTTTGAATCTTTAAGATTTTATTCTGACTCTCAGCTGTTGGACTGGCCATGGATTCTTGGGGAGGGGAGGGAAACTGATTATATTGTTGAAAATGTTATTTCCTGAAAGGTACTACTGTTTGTATTGGCTTCTTACTGCTGGAATAATAAAAATCATTTAAACATAAAAAAAGAATTTATAAAAAAAAAGAGAAAGACATGGGGGAAGCCACTGCTTGCCCTGGATCAGTAGCATTGAATGTTGCTACTCCTTGGGTTTTGGCCAGGTACTAGTGATCTGGATTGGCCACCGTGAGAACGGGCTACTGGGCTTGGACCATTGGTCTGACCCAGCAAGGCTTTTCTCATGTTCAATCAAACCACTTAGGGCAGGGGTGTCCAACCTTTTGGCTTCCCTGGGCCGCATTGGCCGAAAAAATATGTTTCTGGGGCTGCACAAATGCGCAAACGCTGCAGCAAGACAGAGGAGGGAGCCGGCAAGACGGTAAACACCCGGGGGTAGCAGAGGAAAATACTGCGTCGCCCTCGATCGAGGCCGCACTGATCTCTATCCAATTCTAATTGCTAATGTAATAACTGATCCCAATATTACTGTAAGCCGGAATGAT
Source organism: Geotrypetes seraphini (assembly GCF_902459505.1). NCBI lineage: Eukaryota > Metazoa > Chordata > Amphibia > Gymnophiona > Dermophiidae > Geotrypetes > Geotrypetes seraphini. The sequence continues at coordinate 40,672,554 of NC_047099.1, forward strand.
GCCTTGTTGAAAACTGTAGGATATAAGAAACTACACGGCATGTATTTTTCTTGTTACTGTTTTGTTTTTATCATTTTAAATATTTATATGATTACAGTATATCTGCTCTTGTTAGCTTTCAGTGGTTTACAAAGCAGACCTGTGGATTGGTTTTGAAGGGGATGGAACTCCTCTCGTACGAGGAAAGACGAAAACGGTTCGGGCTCTTCAGCTTGGAAAAGAGACGGCTGAGGGGAGATAGGATTGAAGTCGACAAAATCCTGAGTGGAATAGAGCGGGTAGAAGTGGATCGATTTTTCACTCCGTCAAAAATGACAAAGACTAGGGGACACTCGATGAAGTCACATGGAAGTGCTCTTAAAACCAAAAGGAGGAAATTTTCTTGCGATTTCTGTTAGTAGGCGGCAAATCCGTCCGTACATCTGTCCAGTGACATCTGTTTTGAAATTTGTGTTGTAGGGAGGCAGCGAAGGGTTGCTTGTGTCTGTGGTACACCCTTACACATGCTCCACACTTGTGGTAAATCAGTAAATACATCTTTGGACATTATAATTTTAGTAAACAAGGTTTGCTTGGCACAAGGACGCCTTCCTGCTGCCTGGGATTCTATAACCCGTGTGACCCATGACAGGGATGGGTTTGGAAGTTCGAGCCTGGGAACAGCAAGGGGGCTAAAGGCAAAACACGCTGTCAGCATCTGATTTTCTATTTTGAGTCAGCCATGAACTTTACGGCCTCAGCCTCAATCCCAGAAGACGGCAGCAGTGCGAGATGTGTGTTTATGGGGTTTAACGAAAAGCAGCTGCTTCTAAACATATCGCACATAAGGATTTTTTTATCTTTCCTATGTGGAGATTAATAGTATTTTCGTTATACCGGGGACCCCGGACCTGGCAAAGGTCTTCCCCTTCACCTGTGACAACAATGCCAGCACAAAACCTTCAGAAAGAATCTTAAGACCCATCTTTTTTCCCTTGGACCTATAGCGAAATCCCAGGAGCTCTTTAGAAACATAGAAGATGACGGCAGAAAAGGGCCACAGCCCATCAAGTCTGCCCACTCCAACAACCCTACCCCCTTGAATTTACCCCCCTAGAGATCCCACATGTGTATCCCATTTCCTTTTAAAATCCGGCACGCTGCTGGCCTGAATCACCTGAAGTGGAAGTCCCTAAATCTTGTTGTAACCCTTTGATTCCCCCAATTTGACATCCAACGTACATGTCCTGATCTTAAATCTGTTGTAAACCGCAGTGAATCCTAGCAGAAAATTGCAGTATAGAAGAAAGTGTATGGTATATTTACATGTTCAACACCATCTCCGGTTTTAAATGAGCCACAGGGGCACGTTTATGTAAGAACTTCCATACTGGATCAGACCAATGGTCCATCTAGCCCAGGGCTAGATGCAGTAAAGTCTCCGATCGTCTAATGAGTGTTGCAAACCCAGTTTGGCTGGTTTAGCGACCGATTGTATTTGCCGACCCGATGCACATATCGGCTCACCTTATGGTTTTCTGTACGATTGCTCATTCTCCAATTCTGGCATGTAAAGTTAGGGTATCAGTCGGATGGCTGGTTTTAATATTAATGCCCTCATTTTGCATGCCAGAATTGGAATGGAAAAACCAGGTTTGCCTGTTTTTTTTCTATGGGCACAGATGTTGTGCCCATTATAAAAAAAGGATTCCATTCTAGCCCCCCAATGATCCCACTCCCTCCTGCCATGGTGAACCCCCCCTGCCGACACTGTTCATTGATCGTCATTGACCAGTTCACTGTTCTGTGAGTATTATTGCTCAGTTAACACAGCACTTTATCTAAAACCTTGTTTCCACAACTTCACCTGCTTTGCCTGATTACCCTGCCCGGCTCGGCCTCCACAGCCAGGCGAGGGATGCACAAAGCGCTAAGGCGCAGGTCCAGTCGGTACATCCCTCGGCTAGGGAGTCACCCATATGTGGCTGACTCATCCTGCTTGTCCTAGGAGAAAGTGTAGTTACTTACCTGTAACGTAGGTTCTCCGTGGACAGCAGGATAGTCAGCCACACAACCCACCCGCCTCCCCATACGGCCGACCCGGCCACAGCTAGGAACATCCTGGGGATTAGGGGGAAGCAGGGGGAAATGGGTAGGGCTCGGGCATGCCCAGTGGGGCCCGGGCACTGCACGTGCTCAGAGAAAAAAAAAAAAAAAAAAAATCTCTCTGAGCTATTGGAGAGCTTATCCGCAAATTGGGAGGTGTTGGGACAACACCCATATGTGGCTGACTATCCTGCTGTCCACGGAGAACCTACGTTACAGGTAAGTAACTACACTTTCCATTCCAGCCCCCCAATGATCCCACTCCCTCCTGCCGACTCCAGTACTAAAAAAGGCAGGAGGGATGCCCACTCTTTCCTGCTGTGGTGGAACCCCCCCCCCCGGATGAACTTAACCCCCGAAAGTGCATGGACATCAATGCACATGCACGAAGACCCTCCAGACGGACCCCGATCTGCCAGTGGGGAGTGCTGGAAGGGAAGATGCACGGAGAGGCGAGGTGATGGCGTAGGCTGACTGCCTACAGGATGTGCCTTTCGCTGCCAGAGGAACATCCTGTGGGCAGTCAGCTGGCGCCAGTGCCTCTCTTCCTACCCAGCATTTCGCGGCACGCCTGAAATCTCGGGCAGAACCAGGCACAGTTTGCAATACACTGGTTTAATGTAATCGGATACCTATGCCTAAATGTAATCTGCTTAGATTTTTAGATAATACAGAACGTAATTTAAAAAAAAAAAAAAAGATCAATTGAGGGTGAAGGGGGAGAGGACTAATGCCACTTACACAGTCCCAGGTCTCCTCCTCCAGCTGGAAAAGGGACCCAGGAGAAGGGTCAGACAATGAGAAATAAATGCAAACCAAGATTTTACAAAAGGCTTCTTTATTACAGCTAGGAACATACTTCAAACATTGGAAAGACCAATTCAAAGCCGAAACTTCATCGCCCAGGCTGCACCACTGGGCCTGGTTTGCCATGGCAGCAGCTCTGCTAACAACGTTAGTTTGATCCCCCCATACACATCCCTTGTGAAAAGCCTCTTCATCAGAACACATCACACCACTTTAACTAACTTCAAACATTCACTCAGGAGGCTTCACAACAGCCATCACCAGCTCCTTCTGGGCTTTGCTCAGTGCCTGGAGAAGAAGAAAAAAAGAACAAAAACGGTATCAGAGTGTTTTCCGGTTCAGCCTAGGAGAGCACCTCATCTGCATTCGCTCCAGCATTACTTCTGGTTGCATTTTCACTACAGGGAGCCTGGAAATCAAGCTTTATATTAATTCTGAAACAGTTCATCCCACCTAGGGAACGGCTTTCCTCCCTAGTAATTCCACGGAATCAATACCAGGGATCAATTATGAACATAAAGTGTCAGTTCCTGGAGGAGAACTCTACTGTGAATTTTAACAATGAGCGAAGCCAGATTAACTGAGATAAATCACTGGGCTACAAGGAACACTGATCTCAGCTCTGTGCTGGGATAAAACACAGCTATCTTACACGCAGTACCTAGAGGCCATATGCAGCTACTGGCAATGCCCCTTCCATACAAAGAGTCCACTGGGCACAGGTCTAGTTTTGGCAAGAATTGTCCACCTGGATGTCTGGCCCTAAAGCATCAAATCTGTCCTGAGCTCCCTGGACAGCGTCTTGCAGCAATGCAACTTTCCCCATGTCCCCGCAGGGGCCTCTTGTCTTGTAAAGGTTAGCACAGTGGACGGAAAACCTGTGGCAGTGGGTTCAGTTCCCTTCGTGGCTCCTTGCGACTCCGAGCAAGTCACTTTTCCAATACCCCGTGTACAAAAAGTTAGACTGTGAGTCCACTAGGGCCAGAGAAAATTTCTGCATGCAAAAATAAAAAAGTAGACCTCTCCTACTTTGAAACAGGATATAAGTTTCTTTGTAGATTGTATATAGCGCCCTGGGGTGCATCCCGAGCAATGCTCGTCTCTGTGGGCTCTTGCCCGAAACGCGGTCAACTTTATCTCGCATGCTCTGGGACTGTCCCTTGGTAAGACATTTCTGGTCTGTTGTCTTTTCCAGGGTTGGTTATACGTGGCGCACCAGAAGGCACTGATGACCTCCAGCATCCTATACCCAGAGGCTGAAAAGGCTTTTGGCGAAGGGTGATTCTCATTTATTTAATATTCTTTTTATTGAAATCAAGGAACATAAGAATTGCTGCTGCTGGGTCAGGCCAGTGGTCCATCGTGCACAGCAGTCCAGACACGCGGTTGCCCCCAGGTCAAAGACCAGTGACCTAACTGAGATTAGCCTTAACTGCGTAAGTTCTGGTTCAGCAGGAACTTGTCTAACTTTGTCTTGAGTTCCTGGAGGGTGTTTTCCCCTATCACAGTCTCCGGAAGAGCATTCCAGCTCTCCACCACTCTCTGGGTGAAGAAGAACATCCTTACGTTTGTACAGAATCTATCCCCTTTCAACTTTAGAGAGTGCCCTCTCATTCTCCCTACCTTGGAGAGGGTGAACAACCTGTCTTTTATCTTCTTTGTCTTGAGTCCCTGGATGGTGTTTCCCCCTATAACAGCCTCCAGAAGAGCGTTCCAGTTCTCCACCACTCTCTGGGTGAAGAAGAACTTCCTTACGTTTGTACAGAATCTATCCCCTTTTAACTTTAGAGAATGCCCTCTCGTTCTCCCTACCTTGGAGAGGGTGAACAACCTGTCTTGACTTGATTTCTAGGTGTTTCATTTTCCTATGCAGTCCTGGGGGGGGCGTTGGGATGATATGTTTAATACCTTGCTGGTTTCTTTTGGAATATTGTCATGGCTGAGAATTTTCTTCCATATGACAAAAACTTGTTTCTGTATTGTATTGTTCTCCACGATTGTATTTTCTTGACAATTTAATAAATATCATTAATAAAATAAAATAAAAAAGTAAGCCAAGACCTTATAATCAGAATTTCTGAATTGCACTTATCCAATACAGGTCTGTGGATCACCTTGAACCTATACTGGATAAGTGCAATTCAGAAATCTTGGCTTACTTTATTATTATTGTATACAGGTAACTTTCTCTGCCCCTAGTGGACTCACAATCTAACTTTTTGAACCCGGGGAAACAGAAAAGAGACTTGCTTAGAGTCGCAAGGAGCCACAAAGGGAACTGAACCCACTTCCACAGGCTTTCTGTCCACTGTGCTAACCATAACTCCTGCAATGTGGCATCACCGAGCACCAGGCATCTCAAATGAGCCGTCCTGCGATGCCAAGATTAGCAAAGCTACTCAAGAAAAGTCCTCAGCGTCCCGCTACAGCTAGCAAAACAGAGAAAGTGATTTTGCCTTGATTCTTTTGTAAAGTGCCACCTCAGCCCCTCCGTTACCTGCCAGGCCTCTCTGCGTTCCTGTATCTCTTGCTGCATCGTGGCGATTCTCTCTCGCCCAGTCAGCACCGCCTGAGCCAGCCTGGCGTTCTCGGCCTCCCTCTCCTGCAAGCTTTTCTGAAAGAACTCTTTTTGCTGGAGGTAGTAAGGCACCAAGGTGCTGCGCAGGTCTTCCTCGGGGGTCCCGCTGGGCCGCCTGAAAGGACAAACGATGACCGATTACAGCTCTCAGGACAGCATTGGCTCTGGGGGGGGGGATGGGATCGTGTTCCTGGCACTCACATTCTCCTACTGGCATAAGCTGGGCATTGTGGAGAAAAAGCAACATTCGTGTGCTCTGAATTTTTTTTAATATCCCAAAGAAGCTGTGGAACTCGACATCATATTTATTTAATATTATTTTTATTGAAATCAAGGAAAAGTACAAACATCCATACAAGAACAATAATATGAACCATGCCCATCATATCCCCAAACCCACAACCCCTAGAGGACCACACTTCCCCTGGCCCTTCCCAACCCGCCTGTCATCTAGAAACCCTACATCTTAAAGGGCTGCCAAGCCTAACTACCTAACTGTGCCTATGGGTGATTTTGGCCCCAAGAAGGAACTAGAGCAGTAATTCCCAAACCTGTCCCTGGGGACCCCCAACTAGTTAGGTTTCCAGGAAATTCAGAAGGAATATTCACGAGATAGATTTTCATACCATGGAAGCAAATCCACTTTATGCATATTCATTGTGGATATCCTAAAAACCTGACTGTGTGGATGCATGCAAGTTCGTTCCCAGGACCCTCTCAGTCCAGCCAGCAGCAGCCTAACGCCAGGCTGGAAAGTGTGGCTCGATCCTCTACCCACTTTAGGGTGAACCCCCGCCCTTCACTCACCAGGCAGGTGTTGTCCTCTGCTTGGCCTCCTCCTCCAGTTTATCCAGCGAGTCGAAGAGCTTCTCCAGGTTCCCCTCCTGCTTGATTTCCTCAATTTCATCCTTCCCGGAAAAAAAAAAAAAAAAGGCAGAGAAGGGAAAAGAGAAACACTGTCGATTAGATCAGCCACCAAATTCAGACCGTCAGCTCCTTCGAAGACAAAGTTATCTCCCCATTCAAAGGTCTCTGCTGAGAAGATTAGCTACAGGGATCTTTTTTTAATTCGGAAGCCATGGGCAGTACAGTAGGGGGGTTTCTTAGCATGGCTGCATTAACACTACCACTATTAATTATTTCTATAGTGCTACCAGATGCACGCAGCACTGTACAGAGTCACAAAGAAGACAGTCCCTGCTCCAAAGAGCTTACAATATAAACAGGCAAGACAGACAACAGGATGTCATAGATACAGTTAAGGGGAACGGTTAATCAGCTGGCTGGGTTGGAGGGCAGAGGAGTTGGGTTAAGGATTGAAGGCTATATAAAGAAAGGTGGGTTTTCAGTCTGCTTTTAAACAAGGGAAGGGTAAATTGAGCAATTACGCACACTGAGCGTCATATTCAATTTCCACGACTCTCTACCCCAGATCTTCATTCAGAACCTTCTCCCCTTAACCCCATTTCACCTCTACAAATAGCAGGGAAACCTGAAGCAGTAACAGTTTCTAAGTGAGCACGAGGATGAGGCAAGCGCATGCTTTGAATGAAGTGGTTTAATGGCGAGTGCTGGAGAGCTGTCAAGTGACCCGGTTCAAAGAGGGAGATTTGAAGGCCAGTCCCGGATTTCTGACAGCTCTTAACCCGGTAAAATGCTGATTTCAATGGGGAGAATCAGAGATTGCAAGCAGCAGACTAAGCTGGGATTCAAGTTCAACAACGGAACAGGCCAAAAAGCCTCCCTCCTGGAGATGGGGTAATGAGCTAACAAGCAGGGTGGCCGAGGAAGTCATCTTCACCCTCCATTGCCTCTGGTACAAACCAAAGAGGTCGAGGATGGGCTGCACCAGGGAGTGAAGGTTACAGGGGACGTGTCCGAGGTACGAACTCACAACACCGTACATGCGAAAAGAGCTTCATATAGAGAAGCAGCAAAAAAATAAAATACTCCGTTTGCTTTGCCTCGTTCTCTACTAGTTTGCTGGTGCCTTAACCCAGCCTTGTCTCTTACTTTGATGGAAGTCTGCAGCCGGTCTATAAACTGGTCAAAGATACTCCGTGTCATCTCAGGCTGGAATTTGTAGAAGCGCTGGTAACACTGGACAAACCGCTGGTAACTGCAGACCGGGGTGGGGGAGTGAAACATCAAAATAAATACAATTACCACCACTACAGATGCATCTGTGTTTTCCATTTGGGCTCCTTGTTTCCAAGGGGTCCATAATAGAGCCTTCCCAAATCTACAGAAAAGGAGCAGATCCTAAATAAAATGTAGAAACAATTCTTTATTCAATCAGTCCAACTTGAAAACACCTGACATGGGCAGCATCAGAGGTGGAGAGAGAAGAAATGACAACAGCTGAAGCAAGCCGAGCAGAAGTTAGGAGCACAGGAAAGCTGGAACCCACCATGATGGGCCAACAAAACCTCCAGACGACAAAGGTAGACTAGAAGTGTTTTATTTTGAATTTATTAACTTTGGGAAATGTGCGTTGCATTGAGCTTTGATGGAGTCTTCAGTAGATGGAACCTAAGCATTGCACTGGGCAGAGCTTTAGGTTCTGGCCCAGAAATAGCCAAGAAGAAGGAAGACTTAAATTAAGTCGTTAAAGAGTGGGTAGGGTTGGGCAGACTGGATGGACCATTCGGGTCTTTATCTGCCGTCATCTACTATGTTCAACGGCTTTATAGGCTACGTTCGAATGTGTTTGTTTTCATTTTGTCAGTTTTGCAAGCTATCCTCAGTTTGACCTCTTGGTGTTTCCAGTTCGATTTTTGTTTTCATACCTCTGTTTGTAAATTTGTGATCCCTCGCGTTTTGCATCTGACCCAGGTGCCGTATTCTGTTTGCACGTAGCTTCTGCCCACGTGTTTTGTTTTACTTGCGGTAAGTGCCGGTGCTTTGGGGCCCAGTGTTATAGTTGTAGAACTAAATCAAACAAAAAAACCACCAATATGAGCCAAAATGACACTGAAGCCTCAGATCATGTTTTACCCATTCCGAGTTTTCTCAGAGACAAACAAATCTGTTCTCTTAATCTAATCTTTAGCCTTATATATCGGGTCATTCCCTTCAGGGACTCGAACCGGTTAAAAAAACTTAAGTTTTACTTATCTTGAAAAAGTGCACTGGTGCTCGTAAGTGCACTTTTTCAAGATAAGTAAAACTTTTTTCTGTCGGTTCTGTGTTCTGAAATGAGCTGTAGGGTTGTTGTTTTTTTAGTATTTATTGTATGAATTGAGAGAATTAATTTAGATGAATTTTATTACCATTGATTAATAGAAGATTAAAAGAATAATTAATCAATTGAGTTAAAGGTAGGGAGGCTGGATTCAAGCCGGTGATGTAAGCAGGAGTAAGAGAATAGATTTGTCTGTCTCTGAGAAAACCTGGAATGGGTTCTATTGGTGGTTTTTCGTTTGATTTAATTCATAGGTAAGCACCAGCTTTTTCTGAGTTTATAGTTGTAGAACTAAACCCACTCTGGAAATCCTCTCTCCCATATACTGGTAATCACAGTGCTCAGTCAATTAGCATCGCCTCCAGCGGCGATAGTGTCTTATTCAGTGGTTCTCAACCTCGTCTTGGGGACCCCCCAGCCAGTTGGGTTTTCAAGATATCCCTACTGAATATGCATGAGAGAGAAGTCCTCGAAGGCCAGAATCCAGTCGGGTTTTCAGGATTTCTCCCCATGAATATGCATTGCAAGCGGCACATGCAAATAGATCTCATGCAAATTCATGGGGGAAATCTTGAAAACCGGACTGGATTATGGCCCTCGAGGACCGGAGTTGCCCACCCCTGATTAAACCAACCAACTAATCCAGGTGCAAGAGTTTCTGGGGGGGGAGGGGGGTTTAGGATCCGCCCTGCTGAGAGGCTGCACCCTAGACCAGGGGTAGGCAATTCCGGTCCTGGAGAGCCGGAGCCAGGTCAGGTTTTCCGGATCTCCACCACGAATATGCATGAGATGAATTTGCATGCACTGCCTCCTTGAGATTTAAATCTCTCTCATGCATATTTATTGTGCAGATCCTGAAAACCTGGCTCTGGCTCTCGAGGACCGGAATTGCCCGCCCATGGCCTAGAACTACAACTCCCGGCATGCCCCTTACTTGCCAGCCTCCAAGAGCGCGCTCAGGAACCTCTGCACCAAACTGTCAAAGAGAAGCAAGCGCGAGGAGGAGGAGGACGACGAGCCGCTGCCGGGCTCCTCCTCCGCCGCCCCTTCTCCCGCTTCCATCGGCGCCTGCGGAGAGAAACAAGAGCCGCGCGTTAGGCCGCCTTCGCGCGCGCGCAGCGGCTTCACTCCCGCCTCCTAGCTTCGAACTTTGGTGTTCAGGTCGCTCCGCCCCCTCCGGAGCGACGTCATCCCTGGAAAGAGGAAGTTGCGTCAGAGGGGGGCGGGGCAAGATGAAAGCGTACGTTGGAAAGGGTCTGGAAGAGGGCGTCCGGGAGCTGGAGCAGGCGCGCAGGAGAGTTCCCGGCGCGTGTCCAGTCAGGGGGGCGGGACATCGCGAGCAAGTTCACGCGCGCGCTCCGTACGTGCAGGGCTTTTGTTTCTCCCAGAAGCCTCTGGGCGCGTGACCACTGAACGTGCAGCTGATCAGCCCACGTGCGCCCTGCTGCTTTCTTTATTGCAGGAAGTATTTCTGTTTAATTCATTTATTATAATATAATAATATAAAAAAAACCCAATCTAAAGTAATTGTTATAAATGAAATAAATTTAATGAAGGGAAAGGGAAGGGGTTAAGGGGGATTTAGGAAAAAATAGATTAGATATATAGAAATATTTTGGAGGAATGATAAAATATGTATGCAAATGTTTTCTTCAGTATCTCTTTGTAGATTTATTTGATTCCTTCTATAAAATGTTATAAACAAATATACAAAGAGATGTTCATTACAATTAAATGCACAATAATAATAGTTCCATATACCGAATCCATTCCTTTCTATCCCTTCATTCTTTTTCTTTCATTTATAACATTTTATTGAAGAAATACCATAAATGTATAATGATATATTAAAAGTCATTACATTTAAATTTACCTTATTATACTGCGATGGTCCAACCCTAAAGTTGATATTTCCGCTGGCACCAGATGATTTGATTTTCACCAGAGCTCTAGCTTTGCACATTCTTCTTCATGCCTGGGCAGATACTTCTTGTATTGCTATTGTGTAAATGTTTACTTCTTGCTATCAATGCAGCTATTGTTATTGTTTCGTATTTATATCTTAAAAATTTATATTAAAAAAAAAAATGTACACACAACACATGAATCACGTGTGAGCTGCTGCTCAGGATTATTGGAGCTAAACCAGTAACTTGTCCTTATAAAATACTGATTTTGGTGGGGTTTTTTTTTTTATTAGTCCTGTGTTGTAAAGTGGTATTGTCAAATAAACAGAAAATGTATTAGGGAACAATAAATGTTATTTCAGGTTGTGAAGGCTACACCTCCCTTTGAGAATGCCTATACAACAGTTGCTCTAATCTAGTGGGAGATGTGCCAGGGTGAACTGGGCTTTGGCCTTGAAATGGAACAGCTGTCTCTGAACCTTCAATAACTAAAGAACTCTTGAAATTTTTGTTTTTATAAAAGCGTATTCCTTATTGTCCCATTAGACCAGTCCACGCCAATGGTTTGTATTCCTGGTGCAGAATCAAAACTTTTCTAGTGTCATCACCAGTATGAGAGTGGTAGCCTGCTGCTCCAGTAGATGGTAAGGAGGTGTGGGTGAGATAGGCCCAGTTCCTTGGGGATGGTTTCCTCTGTGGGCCATTTTGCTCCTGGGGCTTCGGATCAAGGTTCTTCTTACCCCAGCAGAACCTCCTGCCCCTTTCTTCAACCCACAGCTCTAGATCCCTGGGCTAGTAGTGAGGTGCCTCAGCTGGTATGGGAAAGGGGCTTTTCAGATCAATTGAATTGCTGAGAGTACATTGCTGGTGACTGTGGCTCTGTAACTGGACCTCAAGGAGGATTATTTATATAATCCAATTTTGGAATTGCACAAAAGGTCTTCCTCTGGTTCTGCATGTTGGGCAGCTACTTTCAATTCAGAACAATCCCTTTGGGTTGGCCATGGCACTTGTGGCCTTTCTCCATGGTCATGGTGGTGACAGCCTTTCTTTGCTGCTTGTGGAGACTCTGTCTCAAGCCTGTCTGGGTGATATTGGACCATGCCACCACAGTGCATTATATGAACAAGCAGGGGTGGCTATTTTACTGGGCAGAGAACAACTTAACCCTCAGCAGCTTACATATTTGGCTCGGAGAACATGCATGCAATTTTTCTCATTTGCAACTCACACTGCTCTGGCTTCAGGGAAGGGGGAGCCGATAGCCTTCAATCCATAACCCTACTCCCCACTGCCCACCAACTCAGCCAGCAGATTAACCATTCCCCTTACCTATATCCATGGCATCTTATTTGTCTGTTTAGATTGTAAGCTCCTTTGAGCAGGAACAGCCTTCTTCATAACTGTACAGCGCTGCGTACGTCTGGTAGAGCTATAGAAGTAAGTAGTAGACTGGAAGGAGTCAGTCTCGGGGATGCTTATGGGTTCCTTTATTGTGATCTGTTTATCTTGAACTGGAATGCAAGCTGTTTTTCAGCCAGGGCCATGGGAATAAGATTCACTGGTACAACTTTTGCTATTCAAGATAGAGATCTTCATGGACTAGCGCTTATTTACCAGATCATTCCAATTTTTCATTCTGGATCACAAGACACATTCCACCAGAAAGATAAAGATTAGATTCTTACCTAGATACTCTTTCTTGTAGATGTGCCTAGTGGTCCTGAAGCCCTGCCCTGCCTTCTGCCTTAGGATTTGAAGAATTTTCTCTGAGAGGAGTGGAGAGGATAAATTAAAAAAAGAAAGATAATGCATAGGTATATCCTCAAGACCATAGTCTGGTTTACGTCTCTGCTTAATAGCAAGTCATGCAAGTATCTATGAGCTCTATATATAATTAGTCAGGTTGCACAAGTTTGGATGTTATAAATGTTACTTATGTTTGTTACGGAGCAGAACAGAATTGTGGTGTTGGGGATTTTCCCCTTGTCCCTCCTTCCTGTTACGTCTTTTATTACAGTGCTACTTGATTGATTTGTACAAACTGAGGGGGCAGGAGCAGCTTCCTGGGATGAAGCGGGAGTTGGAAAATATGACATGCCAGTTTTCTGCCAGCAACTTGCTGGTTCAGGTGCAGGTCTACTAGACACATGTACAAGAAAGAAGAACCTAATCTTTCGAAACAGGTGAGTGTTAGAAGAAAATTAGAGAAACGGAGATCATGCCTCACAGTCCCTAGTTGAGGAGTGAGGTTCGTTAAAAACAAAAGGAATTGACCCCAAAATATCCACAAAAAAGAGAATCCAGAGAAAACAAACAAAAAAAACTCTGTGGAGTGACGATGTTCCTAAATGGACTTTATTTGAAAGTGTCAAAGTTTCAAAGGTACACTGAAATCATCCACATAAAATAATTCCATCCACATAAAAGTAAATCATCCACATAAGAGCCTTAAAGGACCTAGTCTGCTAGGGATACAAGACCCAACACGGTCTGCGTTTTGACAAAAAGTCTTCTTCAGGGGGTCCTATAAAGGCGAGTACGTGGGAAACAATTGTGTGGTGAGCCGGAAGTGAGACACTGCTTGCATTTGCAATGGAAAGGGGTGGAGTGAGGTTCGTTACCATCATGGTTTGTGCAAAATAAACACCACTTGGAGACAATATCTTAAAAAAAATAAAAAAAGACAAAGGGGGATAAAAAGTACAGATTGACAATTTTAATACCACTTCAAAAGACTTTGTTACAGTGCATTGACCAGTGAAACCTGTTTCATGGTATGTACATAAAAGAGACTTGGTAGCTGAATGGATAGACCATAATATATCACACGCTCTTAAGAGCTCCCCCAGAGTCAGGTTAATAACCAAACCTCTTTTTCCTCCACCTATCTATTCCTGGGCTTCAAAACTATTATTTTAACTTTAATACCTTAGGGGGGGGGGGTGAGCTAGAAATAGCCTTATATGATGACATGGCCCAAGAATTCAGGACACCATCAGCACGGCCATAAGCCTCAGTGGAAAAGGAAGATATATTTAAATAATTAAAAAAATAAACACCACTTTTTTTTTTTTTTTTTAAATGATTTCTCCGAGTCTAGTCTGGAAAAAATATCTACATCCCTGGAATATTAAACCCCTAAAAAAAAAAAAATTATACATTGCAGACAAATCACAGAAACCAAAAAGATCCCAAACCATTTATGTGAAAAAAAAAAGATGATGTGTAAACATCAGCAGGTCTAAGCCACAGAAATTTGGGATGTACCATGGAGCAGGTCCAACCGCCCCCAAACGTGTAACAAGGCCCTACTCCCTGTTTACATGTTTTTGAGGAAGGATGAAACCACATCCACCTGCCCACAGACCAGGAAGGCGGTGTCCCATTCTGATGATATCACTCCTAAAGAGCCCAATCCAGAGCAATACTGCTGTGACATCATCAGCTAAGAGACCATGTGCCCCTCCTTTTTTTTGACATTGGTGGGACTAGAAGGCTCATGCTTATTATCAAAAGGTTCACCACTGGTTGCCCAATACAAAAATATCTTCAAATTATCTTTAGAAACACAAAGAGAAACATTCAATAAAATGCCAAGAGGAGGAGTTCTTCCAAATGAAAATACAGTATCAATAATATTTATTTTACCTATTCCTTTATTTCATACCGTCATATGAACTTAAATCATACTTATAAAATATGCTAAGTGCGATGAGATTTATAGTGATAGATTCTTCCTTCTGCTCAGACTAAAGCTAGTTACCGTAAAAGCCAAGATTTTGGGGCTCATAAATGGGGGTCTCGGCTAATATTTGGGTCAGCACCCACCCATCCCCCCAACCAGGACCAGCGGTGGCCGGGACAGAAGGGATCCCTCCCACCTCCTGTCTTGATCAACTGCGAAGACCTAACTCCCTCCGGCCTCCCCTGCGGTTGAGGGTGCAGGGCATTTGAATATTAACCCCCATTTATATCCGAGTCAACTTTTTTCTCCTCCTTTTTGGGGGGAAAAGGTTACCTTGGTTTATATTCGGGTCGGCTTATATTCGAGTATATACGGTACTGACGAGTGATTCAACAATATAAGGAGCTATTGAAGGCTTTTTTTTGTTGTTGAGCGGTGATGACAAAATCGACCTTGAGTATTTCGTTCTGACCCTTGTTTGAGGTCATTTTTTTTGGGGGGGAGCATTGTTGAGTTCACCTGTTTCCTTTGGAAGCTCCTTTGAATCACTTGTTAGAATGGGACAAATTAATTGGCTCTAATCTTGTGAGCAGAATATTTTTATAAATGTGACGAGGTTTATGTGATGGTATAGAAACAATAAGAAAAACAAATTATTTTCACTTGGTAGATCCTTTTTTTTTTTGGTCATTTTTATTATCTGCAGCATTAAAATTAGATTCTAAATACTGAAAATCAGCAGGTGACATTTTGTCTATCCACACAGACTTGGGATTCTGCTAGGACTGACTCGGGTGAAAACCCCAAACCATTGAAAAATCATCCAATCTGCCATTAATTTTAACTTTGCACTATTGATTTAATACCGAAGCACCCATGAATGGGTCTGGGTTGCACTTGTGGAGTTCATTCTCCCAGCTTTCCACATGGAGACCAAAAGCCAATCAGTCATTCCAAGTCATCGGTTCTCCACAGTGATCCATGGACTTCCCCCAGAGTCCCACAGGCCCGATATTTAAGGCAACTGTTGCCCCCCCCCCCCCCCCCCGAAGCAAGTTCCATCTCTCATGAATTCTGTTTGGGAAAAGTAGCCCTATCCTGGGAGAAGGCCACAGAGGAGAACCGAGGCGTTACATGGGATATAGCTGTCTATCTGGTAACGTGAGTACATTTAGCTTCAAATATGATGCCAGGGTTGACAAACTTTGGGCTCTTAAAAAAAAAAAAAAAGCACATTTGGCTAAAGCCTTTTTTTTTTTCCCCCCACACAACTTAAAGGCACTCGGCCGTGTTATCGACGGTGCTGAGCTGGATACTATAAGGCAGATGTTGCTTCCTGAACATACCTGGGAACCGCAAACTTGAATGTGTGACAGAAGCAAGGTGACGCAGCTGGAGGGCCGCCTTCTGTGCCACACTGTCCAACCTCAGCTTACAGAGGAGAACCCGCCCGAAATTCCCCTTCTACCCAAAACACTTTCCACCATTTTCATGCCCAAGCTATCCATTTGCGCTACGTTACATGTATAATAGGTGTTTATAAAAGCTACAGCCCACCCTCCTTAATTTAAATCGAAAACTAAACCTCTTTCAAAGATAAATGGAATTTGGGGGTGGAGGGATTTTCACCCTTTATTTTAGAAAGGAATACAAACCACACCGAAGAAGTTTGAAGAAATCAACTTAAGATATTTACCAAACGAGTCATTTCTGAAGGGAGCATTATGGGAATGTCTTCCCTGTAGCCTGCAAACCAGCTGTGCAGTCAAATGTCGATGCCCCCAGTTGGGTTTTCAAGATTTGCACACTGAATATGCACGAGACCTATTTGCATACATTAGTAGTACATGCAAATGATGTGGGCCACCCCTGTACTAACTTGCACTGTCTATCAGCCCTTTTCTGCCGTCATCTTCTATGTTTCTATGATCTCTCACCCCAGTTTCCACAGACTCCTAACCGGTGAGAAGGGATGGGCTACATCCCACCCACAGCTGGTTTATTCCACCCGAAGCTATCTGCCACTTTTGGGAGATGAGACGCCGGGCAAAATGGTTCAGAATCTGCTGAAACTCAAAAGGTATATTGAGTTGGTCTTCAAAAGAAGTGTTCAAAGGCCTTCGTAGGCTCTTGTGCTGCAGCCCACCCTGGGTCCTGTATAAGCACTGGAAATAAATGGAAGGGCAAATGACGAGGCCCAGGTTCCACCGTTAGTCACCCTCACAGCTGCTTTACAAAACCCCTCCTGAATTTATCTCCACGAATAGGAAACATGAAAGGTCATCTCGACAGTCTCCCCGGATTTCACAAGTGAATATGGCTGAGTTTCTTACCCCCTCGGGGCTATGGTTAGTAAGGAGAAACTCGAGCTACTAGGGAACATCACTCTTAACCAGTGGTCTCAAACTCAAACCCTTTGCAGGGCCACATTTTGGACTTCTAGGTACTAGGAGGGCCTCAGAAAAAAAGAGTTAATGTCTTAAAGAAATGAGGCAAAACTCTTTATAGTTTATAAATCTTTCCTTTTGGCTAAGTCTTAATAATAATATTGTCATTTATTGCTAAAGAGACATAGGATCAAGAAACTGTTTTATTTTGCTTTTGTGATTATGATAAACATACCGAGGGCCTCAAAATAGCACCTGGCGGGCCACATGTGGCCCCCGGGCCGCGAGTTTGAGATCACCGCTCTTAACTATCCCTCCCACGCAAGTGTAGGTGGAGAAGGGAGAAAAGCACTTTTTTTGCAGGGAGAATTACCCAATAATTTAAAAAAAATTATATTTGCCATTCAAAAAACGGCCAAAGATCAATCTTCTGTGAGGCTCTGTTCAATCGAATCTAAATTGATTTGCTCGGCAACCATATCATCTACATCAGTTGCATATAAATACATAACCTCACAGCTCCGATTTGTAGTTTCTTTTTAAATAAACACTGGCTCTTGCAAGTATCATTAAAATACAGAAAAAAAAAACCCCTTGCTGGTACCCGAGTCCCCTTGTGCGTGGCACCAGAATGCCATGGCATAAAAACTAAAGAACCCACCCCAGACACTCATAATACACAAAACAAATCCTTAAACCTCATACACATAGTTCTTAAAAATGTGACAGGCCGTATCTTAATAAAAAGTTTTTAAAAAAACTGTTCCTGCTGCTCACTGCATCTGAGAAAAAGCTGGCAAGGGGGCTCGCAGGGAAATCTCCATAATTTCCTCTTTGCGCTCTCCCCATATTCCACTCTCAGTTGCAGGGCATCTCGTTTTCCAGCTTGAAATGCTTGCAAGACTGCTTTGGCACTCTGCATCTGGCTGCTGCCCCTTCTCTCTCTCTTCCCCTTCCCTCCCCCGATCCAGTGCACTATAGCGGTTTTCTTATTTTCAAAACCTAGCAGCAAATGAAACGAGCTTTTCGGTCATCTCTCTGCAGCTTCTTCCCGTAGGTGTCTGATATTCAAAACTGGATGAGTTCATCTTTTTGTCTGTCCAGAGTATGACTTGCTGCCGTTTCAGAAGCCAGGGTGAGCGGGCAATTCCTGATGTATTCCACCTGCTACACACACAGCCCTGCAGATACAGATCAGGTCTTTTGGGATCTTACTGATGAAACATTCCCGTGGGGCTATACGTCTTGCCAGGACCTGTGGACGTTCCCAGTCTGCAGCAGGCCTACCAGTGTCTGGAATCCACTAGCTCCGGCCGGAGGCTCATCTTTTTCAGCGTTTCGTAGCCCACCACTATGACGATAGTGGAAGGGGTGGAGGAGATAATACGGGCAGAGAGTCCCTTGGTGAGGCCCCAGGGCCCTTCCTCGACCATCAGCTGCCTGAATGTGGCGATGATGGAGCTCTTCCCTTCAACCTACAAAATGAAGATATGGGTCAGTCCTGCTAATCAAACCACCTTCTCCCCACACATTCTTATTAGAGGGGGGGGGGTCCTGCTTAATGGTCTGGTGTAGATGCCACAAGAGAGACCCAGGCCCCACCGGAGCGTACACTTGACCCAGATTTCATGAGAACCGAGACCGAAAGAGGTTTGTTTGTGATTGGGTTGCAAAGCCTTCTTCTCAAAGAATACTAGCTTAGTGCAGTTCTCTCAATTGATAGCGAGAGCTCTGATTTATCAAGTATCAAGGTTTGATAGCGCTTTACCACTACTGACTGAATTGGCCGGTTGTATACAGATGCGAGGGTGGCATTTAAGATCTGTACCATGGTATATTTAATTACCTATGGCAAAACTTCCGAATATATGTTAACCTTGGGTGGGATTTCGTGGTGGAATCTGGGGTGTTCGTTAAAAAAAATTTCCATGCAAATGTTTGGGAACGTTTCAAAATAAGGATTATGTCTTTTTTTGATCCACTTGATTTGGAACGTTTTCTTGATCATTCTTAATTTCTTTGGGTAATTTGAATTGTAAGTTATGATGATTTCGGAAATAGCAATTTAAACTGTTAAAACCCTTTTTTGGGGGGTGGAAAAAGTGCGTCTTTTGGAGGGAAAAATACGGTAGTTTTCCAGCCACATTCAAAGCAGTTTACATAAAGGTACTTCAAGCATCTTCTCTATCTGTCCCAGTGGGCTCGCAATCTATCTGCTATACCTGAGGCCGTGGAGGATTAAGGAGCAGCGCGGGGTTTGAACCCACAACCTTAGGGTGCTGAGGCGGTCGTGCTTTTTTTTTTTTTTATTGTTACACTGTAGCCTATGCACATGTGACTTTATACCCTGACATGATTTTATATGTTTTTCATGTACTGTATATTTCTGATCATGCCGAAAACTGGGATCCTTGCCGGGACTACGGGTTTTGAATAAAGACTCGAGCACTGGTTGAAAATACGCCTCCCTTGCCTATTTGTCTGCATTTAATTTGTTTTCATTCGTCCACTTAAAAGGCTGCACAACCTGCCAAGAGATTCTACGTTTCCAGAGCACTTTCATCTAGCACAGCCCAGATAAAACATCAAAAACCACAGGGAGGTGGTATAAGTATGATGCAAACGAGAACGTGGGGTTCTGAAAAAGTGTGGGGCACCGTGACCTCCAAGCAAAGGTCAGTGTAGCCCCTTGCAAGGGCCAAGCCGATATGCAGGCACTCAACTGAGTTGGCAGGAAGTATACCACGAGTAGCTCCATGTCAGGGGGAACAAGCTGAATCAGTCCTGGTTTCGTCACCTTCTCAAACCAGGACTGCCTCGGCCTGTTTCCCTGGCCACAGAGTTCACCCCTAACACGGTGCATAGGCCCGGGAACACTGACTGCACCGGCCACGATTCAAAAGTCTCACCTGCACGCGAGCCCGGATGACGTCCATGGGGTTGGTGAGTGTCGCTGCCGTGGCAGCTGCTAACGGCCCAGAAACCGCTTGCAGCAGGAGGTGCGGGACATCTTTAGGAGCCAGCTTGGACAGCTTCTCTGCAGGGGGGGGTGTGGAAGAGAAAGCAACACGGGACATAGTTAACATAACAGATAAGGGCAGAAGACCAACCACCCCGTCCAGTCTGCCCACACAGCCCCTGGTCCCACTCACCTGCATAGAAGTGATAAAAAGGCCACCAGACGGCACTGTTGGGAATATAGGTGAGCAGTGAAGCCACATAGCCCCTGTAAAAGCCCTTTGGCCCATCAGCCTTGAAGATCTGCACAATAATGTCCTTCGTCTGGCCAAAAACCACCACATGCTTCCCCTCTGCCTTGGCCTTCACCCGGAAGCGGCCCATGCTCTCGCCCCTGCGTTGCATCATGAGATGCTGGGAGACCACGTCGATGGGGACGGTGATGCTCTGGGCCACCAGGGAGGCCGAGCCGCCAGCCACCAGGGACTTAACGGTGTTGCTGCTGCTGTACTGGGAGACGAACCTGCGGGTCAGTTCGTAGGTGGTGACGTAACACTGGCCGGAGAAAAGGGTGAAGGTGTTGACCAGGAAGCCTCGGTAGAGACCAGCCGCGCCCTCGGCCCGCAAGATCTTCACAAAGGCGTCAAAGGTGCCGTTGTAAAGGCTCTTGCCTTTCTGAACCTGCAGCCGTGTGCGAATGAGGGTGAAGGGGTAAATGCTGACCCGAATCATCATGGTCATACACACCCCAAAGACATAGAACTTCTTCTTGTCCATGTGTTCCCATTCGATGATCGGGATGTTCCGCTTGTTCTCCATGGCTCGGACAATTCTGGGAAAACACCAAATGAAATAAGGTTTGATTTTTTTTTTTTTTTGGTGGGGGGAGCTTCTTTTTCAGTTACAAGAGAATGGATCATAACTTTTTTTTTCTTGGGCTTTACTTGAAGCATAAACAGAGTTAATTTGTTTAACCCGGCAATAATCGAGTCTTTCTCTAGATCTAGGATAATAATTTTTTTGTTTTTCCTCCCTCTTTTTCTGTCTGACGTAAGACCAAGTGAAGGGTTTCAGAATTTCAGACAAGTTTCTCTAACTAGTAGACAACTTCTTCCTGAGAGAAAACAGCACTGACGAAAAGAAAGATAAAGCAGAGAAAAAGGGGTTTATTTCTGGGCTGAGCGAAATTTCCACAGCTTTGGAATTCCTCTGCATGCATTTTTGATATTAGCATCTCTCTCTCTCTATATATCCACTTTGTATTTATTCCGATTCACAAAATATACAATATATATTTAAATTTGTTTTCAATTTTCCTTATTAAGCATTTATATACACTTAAAAAAAAGGAGAAAATAAACTTCTACGTTATTATTGGTGAAATTCTAACGGCCTCTTTTACAAAAGCCGCGCGGCACCAGCCCCGAAGCCCTTTTAAATCTCTATGGGCTTCAGGGCCATTAGCGCAGCGCAGCCGCGGCTTTGTAAAAGAGGCCGTAAGTTTTGCCTCATCCTTGCTGGGGAGAAGCGTTTTTGATTCTACGCAGCTGGTCAGCGTCAAAGTACCCCCAAATGTTCTTGAGAAGCTACTGTTCTCCTCATGCCTTCAAGCAGTCTGTCCTCCCCCCCCCCTTCCTACAACCATCTTTTTCTTATTTAAGCCAATTGATCCCAATGCTTATTTAGAACTAGTAGAGTTTGGGTTAGGTCTTTTGACTGATCTTTTCCACAGTGAGTTTTCCACCGAACATAAGAACTGCCGCTGCTGGGTCAGGCCAGTGGTCCATCATGCCCAGCAGTCCAGACACGCGGTGGCCCCCAGGTCAAAGACCAGCGCTCTAACTGAGACTAGCCTTACCTGCGTACGTTCTGGTTCAGCAGGAACTTGTCTAGAATCCCTGGAGGGTGTTTTCCCCTAAAACAGCCTCCGGAAGAGCGTTCCAGTTTTCTACCACTCTCTGGGTGAAGAAGAACTTCCTTACGTTTGTACGGAATCGATCCCCTTTTAACTTTAGAGAGTGCCCTCTCGTTCTCTCTACCTTGGAGAGGGTGAACAACCTGTCTTTATCTACTTTGTCTTGAGTCCCTGGATGGTGTGTTTTCCCCTAAAACAGCCTCCGGAAGAGCGTTCCAGTTTTCTACCACTCTCTGGGTAAAGAAGAACTTCCTTACGTTTGTACGGAATCGATCCCCTTTCAACTTTAGAGAGCGCCCTCTCGTTCTCTCTACCTTGGAGAGGGTGAACAACCTGTCTTTATCTACTTTGTCTTGAGTCCCTGGATGGTGTTTTCCCCTAAAACAGCCTCCGGAAGAGCGTTCCAGTTTTCTACCACTCTCTGGGTGAAGAAGAACTTCCTTACGTTTGTACGGAATCGATCCCCTTTCAACTTTAGAGAGCGCCCTCTCGTTCTCTCTACCTTGGAGAGGGTGAACAACCTGTCTTTATCTACTTTGTCTTGAATCCCTGGAGGGTGTTTTCCCCTAAAACAGCCTCCGGAAGAGCGTTCCAGTTTTCCACCACTCTCGTTCTCTCCACCTTGTCTCTATCTACTAAGTCTATTCCCTTCAGTATCTTGAATGTTTCGATCATGTCCCCTCTCAGTCTCCTCTTTTCAAGGGAGAAGAGGCCCAGTTTCTCCAATCTCTCACTGTACGGCAGGATGACGCTTCAATAGCATTCCCACTCCTTTCAGTGCTGAACCTGCAGATAAATATCATAACAGTGAAGCCTGACCAACTGTCTCAAAAGAGTGATTTTGCTCACTTGTGAATATAAGTAGCTGGGGCTGTCATGCGCCTACCAAGGAAAAAGTGACACTCCCAATCCTACTAATAACCTGCCTCAAAGCACCTGTGGAACCCCAGAAAGGTCAATGACCCTTTTTGCACTCAGCTTTCCCAGTCCTACAGACCGAAACGGCACGCCCAGATCCTAACGATAACCCGCCTCGGAGCACCTGAACAGGAATGGGTGGAACACCAGGGAAGGTCAATGGCACGAATACCAAATCTACACGGGCGTATCAAAGTTACGATATTCAGCTCGTTGTAATCCATCTCTCTCTCCTCTTCCTGTCAGCCAACTCTGTCCTTGAACCCACAGCTTCCTTAGGACTCGTTTTCTTAAGCTGCCTGCAGGTGGGATAGATCCTTGATCTAGGATCAAGTTTCTTTATTTTGGATATAAAACAAGTGTCTCAACGGTGCACAATATAAGAAGACTGAAGAAAGTAATAAAATAGGTAAATAAAAGCAATATTTTATCAAATATCAAAAATACTAGATGATTTCACATGGAACAAAAAGGGAAGTTGGGGAGGGAAAGGTTGTTTGAAATACATCGAAGTAAAATTATGGGGAGTGGCAAAACATTAGGATGGGAATCGCTCCAGAAGAAGCGTTAGATGTTTCCAGGCTTCGCAAGAGTTAAAGGTTTGAGAAGCGGGAGCTGGTACTAGAGAGTAAAGGCGTCTTTAAAGAGAAACGTTTTAAGTTTGGCTTTCAATTTTTCAAGAGAGTTAAGAACATAAGAACTGCCATCTCCGGATCAGACCCATGGTCCATCGAGTCCGGCGATCCGCACACGCGGAGGCCCAGTCAGGTATACACCTGATGTAGTTTTAATCACCCATATCCCTCTATGCCTCTCGTAAGGAGATGTGCATCTAATTTGCCTTTGAATCCCAGCACAGTGGATTCCTTAATAACCTCCTTTGGGAGAGCATTCCAGGCGTCTACCACTCGCTGCGTAAAACAGAACTTCCTGACATTTGTCCTGGACTTGTCCCCCCTTAGCTTCAAACCATGTCCTCTTGTCCGTGTCGCGTTGGATAGTGTAAATAATTTATTTTCCTGCTCTATTTTATCGATGCCTTTCAGTATTTTGGACGTCTCGATCATGTCCCCTCGCAGCCTCCTCTTCTCAAGGGAGAACAGTCCCAGTTTCTTGAGTCGTTCCTCATATTCCAAGTTCTCCATACCTCTTATTAGCTTCGTTGCTCGTCTCTGCACCCTCTCCAGCAGTTTTATATCCTTTTTTAGGTTTGGAGACCAATGTTGGACACAGTATTCCAAGTGTGGTCTGACCATTGCTCTATAAAGCGGCATTATGACTTTCTCCGATCTACTCCTGATTCCTTTCTTTATCATGTCTAACATTCTGTTTGCTTTCTTTGCCGCTGCCGCGCATTGTGCCGACGGCTTCAGGGTCCTATCTATCAGTACACCCAGGTCCTTTTCTTGTTCGCTCTAAGATCTAAAGGGAGGGAATAAAAAAATGGATTTGCGAGTGGTATCGTAAAACAGTTCACATATTGACGGTAAGGAAAGTAGGTTTTGCTTGTTAGATCGGAGGGCCCTGGACCATGAGTAGCGGATCAAAAGTTTATTTATGAATGCTGGTTGGTTAGAGTTTTTTTTGTTTTAAAGGTGAGGCGATGAGTGATGGGTAGCCAATGTGCTTTGCGGAGGAGAGGAGTGGCGTGGTCAAATTTTTTTTGCATGATAGATTAATTTGACAGCAGTGTTTTTGCAATTGTTGTAAACGGCGGACTTCTTTCTGGGTTATACCTTGATTAAAGGGCGTTGCAGTAATCTATGGTTGAAATTACAAGAGGATTCCTTGACATATCCTGCCAACATGGGCCTAAATCAAAGAGCAGCAGGTGTAGAAATGCATCGGCAAACCAAGAGCAAGGAAGAGACGTTTCAAAGGGCCACACGTGCAAAGCACTATTCAGATCTGGGTATCCGAGCCTCCACCTACCTCTCGGCCTGCTGTCTAGGTTGGTCCAGTGTTCGCCTGGCAGGAAGACCTGCTGTTGCTTCACTGGTCTTTGGACCAGCTCCTTCCCACCCAAATCTCAAAAGCTCTTCTTCATCCTATGCTACATAACGCTCTCCTTTCCTAAGCGTCGCCCGGATCGACTCTTGAGACGTGACCAACTCTTTATAAGCTGCACCATGAAACAGTCAGCTTCAAAATTAAAAACCCCATTATGATACATGATAAATTATTATTTTATACGTATATAATAACAGTATCTTTCTCCAGGATCTGAAGTACTGAAAATAATAACAATTTTAAAGCCTAATATCAGGAGCTGATGTCAGACAATAGAAAAATAGAGGCGAGAGACTCCACTGCCATGAAAAGAGTCAAAAAAGATTCAGGGCAAAACTTTGTATATAATAATCTCAAGAGCACTAAGAAACCAAGCTTTAAGTTGAGCAATTTTGGGTTTTCTAATATTTATTGCTTTAAACTAGCATGAAAGATTTAGCAATGATTCTGAAAAAGCCTCTCCACGTCTCTGAGCTGATCTTTCTGGATAGAATTTTTCAGGACCAAGCAAACAACTTTGGCTAGACAACTAAATTAATAAAGCTAGACTGACCTACAACACTTTTAGAAAACTCATAAAAACTGCCTTATTCGATAGATATATCACCTAAACAAAATCTTCACCGAACACTTTTTTTTTCTTGCTTTGTTTTTCCCAATTGGCCCCCTCTGAAATCCTAATCAAACTGTATATTGCAATTTTTGCTGTATTTTTTGTAATTCGCGACCTCTCTCAAACAGGTCCTCTCGGAAATTTCTTAGCAAACTGTATATTTTATTTTTTCGTTTTCTTAAAGTTTCTGCACTCTGTATTTCCTCTGACTATCTGCATATTGTAACTCGCTGAATGTCCAGCTCTCTTGACTGTAAACCGCCTAGAAGTCGCAAAATTGTGGCGGTATAGAAGAATAAAGTTATTATTATTATTATTATTACAGATGTATAGCATGATTTCGGCTTTATTTCGGTAATTTTGGGGGTAGTGCTCTGCTATTATGAAATGAGAAAAAGCAAGATTGAGCCGAGCTTTATTAGATCCCCTTAGAAATACGGAAGAAATGAGCAGACAATATAAAATAAGCATCTGTCTATTGCAGGGGTCTCAAAGTCCCTCCTCGAGGGCCGCAATCCAGTCGGGTTTTCAGGATTTCCCCAATGAACTTGCATTGAAAGCTGCACAGGCACATAGATATGCATATTCATTGGGGGAAATCCTGAAAACCCGACTGGATTGCGGCCCTGGAGGAGGGACTTTGACACCCCTGGTCTATTGCTTTCTGGGTACTGTAGCCCAGTAGTTCCCAGCCCTGTCCTGGAGGACCAGCAAGCCAGTCGGGTTTTCAGGATTTCCTCAATGAATATGCATGAGATCTATTAGCATACAATGAAAGCAGTGCATGCAAATAGATATCATGCATATTCATTGGGGGAAACCCTGAAAACCTGACTGGATTACGGCCCTGGAGGAGGGACTTTGACACTCCTGGTCTATTGCTTTCTGGGTACTGTAGCCCAGTAGTTCCCAGCCCTGTCCTGGAGGACCAGCAAGCCAGTCGGGTTTTCAGGATTTCCTCAATGAATATGCATGAGATCTATTAGCATACAATGAAAGCAGTGCATGCAAATAGATATCATGCATATTCATTGGGGGAAACCCTGAAAACCTGACTGGATTACGGCCCTGGAGGAGGGACTTTGACACTCCTGGTCTATTGCTTTCTGGGTACTGTAGCCCAGTAGTTCCCAGCCCTGTCCTGGAGGACCAGCAAGCCAGTCGGGTTTTCAGGATTTCCTCAATGAATATGCATGAGATCTATTAGCATACAATGAAAGCAGTGCATGCAAATAGATATCATGCATATTCATTGGGGGAAACCCTGAAAACCTGACTGGATTACGGCCCTGGAGGAGGGACTTTGACACTCCTGGTCTATTGCTTTCTGGGTACTGTAGCCCAGTAGTTCCCAGCCCTGTCCTGGAGGACCAGCAAGCCAGTCGGGTTTTCGGGATTCCCCCAAAGAATATGCATTGAAAGCAGTGCATGCAAATAGATCTCATGCATATTCATTGGGGGAAATCCTGAAAACCCGACTGGATTGCGGCCCTGGAGGAGGGACTTTGACACTCCTGGTCTATTGCTTTCTGGGTACTGTAGCCCAGTAGTTCCCAGCCCTGTCCTGGAGGACCAGCAAGCCAGTCGGGTTTTCAGGATTTCCTCAATGAATATGCATGAGATCTATTAGCATACAATGAAAGCAGTGCATGCAAATAGATCTCATGCATATTCATTGGGGGAAATCCTGAAAACCCGACTGGATTGCGGCCCTGGAGGAGGGACTATTGCTCTCTGGGTACTGTAGCCCAGTAGTTCCCAGCCCTGTCCTAGTTTTCAGGCTAGCCCTAATGAATATGCATGGGGCACCTCCATTCTATGCAGATGTCTCTCATGCATATTCATTAGGGGGGGTCCTGCAGGAGAGAGTTGGGAACCCGGGCTGGTCTTCCTGGGTAATCTTCTTCTTCTTCCTCTTCCTCTATTCACCAGCCCTCAGCTGGATCTCTTCTCTTGCACAGCTGAGTCCCTTATTACATGAGCCCCATGCTATAAATGACATATCACATAGCCCTGCCGCCTTCTCCGGGTCTCACCTGGGTCCGGCCGGGCCTCAGCCTCGGCCTTTCCAAGCGCCTCTTCCCGACCTCAGGGCCTCGCTCCCTCCATCTGCGGGAAGCGAGAGCGGAAGTGGGCGGGGGGCGGCGCGGCCAATGGCAGAGGAGCGGGCGGGACCGGAAGGCGCTGCGGGCGGCGGAAGGGGCGAGGACGGAAGAGGGGGCGTGGTTTGTGGCGTTGGAGGGAGGAGCTAGGGGAGGGGATGTCTGCTTCTCTCTCTCCCGTTCTCGTGCACTTCCTTTCTGTGGGCAGGGAAAGAGAGCAGCAGATGCTGGCTAAATATGCCAGGGACAGGGTGGGAGGGGGCACAGCTTGGTGAATGTTCCTTGATGGGGAGAGAGAGAGGGGGTGGGAGAGGAAGAGGAGGGGAGGGGGCACAGCTTGGTGAGTATTCCATGATGGAGAGGGAGGGTGAGAGGGGAAGAGGAGGGGAGGAGAGGGGAGGGGGCACAGCTTGGTGAATGTTCCTTGATGGGGAGAGAGAGAGGGGGGGAGGGGAGGGGAGGGGGCACAGCTTGGTGAATGTTCCTTGATGGGGAGAGAGAGAGGGGGGAGGGGAGGGGAGGGGGCACAGCTTGGTGAATGTTCCTTGATGGGGAGGGAGAGAGGGGGGAGGGGGCACAGCTTGGTGAATGTTCCTTGATGGTGAGGGAGAGAGAGGGGAGGGGGCACAGCTTGGTGAGTGTTCCATGATGGGGAGGGAGAGGGGGGTGAGAGGGGAAGAGGAAGGGAGGGGGCACAGTTTGATGAATGTTCCTTGATGGGGAGGGAGAGAGGGGGGAGGGGGCACAGCTTGGTGAATGTTCCTTGATGGTGAGGGAGAGAGAGGGGAGGGGGCACAGCTTGGTGAGTGTTCCATGATGGGGAGGGAGAGGGGGGTGAGAGGGAAGAGGAAGGGAGAGGGCACAGTTTGGTGAGTGTTTCATGAGGGAGAGGGGAAGAGGAGGGGAGGGGGCACAGCTTGGTGAATTTTCCTTGATGGGGAGGGAGAGAGAGGGGAGGGGGCACAGCTTGGTGAGTGTTCCATGATGGGGAGGGAGAGGGGGGTGAGAGGGGAAGAGGAAGGGAGGGGGCACAGTTTGGTGAGTGTTTCATGAGGGAGAGGGGAAGAGGAGGGGAGGGGGCACAGCTTGGTGAATGTTCCTTGATGGGGAGGGGAGGTGGGAGGAGAGGAGGGGAAGGGCCTGGCCAAGGCAAAGGAATCCACTAACTCAAACACTCAGGATAAATGCAATTAAATATATTAGCATTCACCTACTGGTAAAATTTATATTCTACAATGCTGGTTGATTTTTATTTTATTGTATTATTTTTAT
Source organism: Geotrypetes seraphini (assembly GCF_902459505.1). NCBI lineage: Eukaryota > Metazoa > Chordata > Amphibia > Gymnophiona > Dermophiidae > Geotrypetes > Geotrypetes seraphini. The sequence goes on from NC_047099.1 coordinate 40,700,978, forward strand.
TTAATTCAGTTTGTAAAAATCTATTTGTACTTGATTGATTTTATATCACAAAAAATACATTTTTTAATTGAAAAGTATCTTAGATTTGTGTATTGTGCTCAGTACACCTCCACCCAGGTCATAAAGTGAATTGGAAGGAGGGGAACCATCGTTGCACAATTGTGTTCCCACCTGATACAGATTAAACAATATCTCCTTTGTTCTATAGATGTGATTCACAACCAAGCATTTTTACTTATCTGAAATGCTTTTCCAATCATGTGCTACTCTTATTGGGGATGAGCACATGATTTAAGGACGTGAGTTGGACGGCAACTACGACACGTTGTAAGTAGCAATTAAAAAATTATGGATTTCAGTTTGTCAAGATGGAAAAAACGTGCCAGGGAGCTGTCAGCTGCTGACGTTTAATGTGTGAGGACGGCCTCTGGGTTTCTCTCCAGCGCTGTGCTGGCTCTGGTGAAGCTCATACATCGACATTTCTGACCCTGCAGTTGGACTGTCGTAGTCTTCGCTGTTGGATCCCAGCGAGAGGAAGGTTGATGTGGACGACGTGTCTGCAAGAGCATGCCAGAGCCGTGCGATTACATTTTGTGTTAAACTTGGAAAGGGCGGTAATAAAACTCTTGAAATGGCCCCAACCCCTGAAAAAAACACAACTGCACGGAAAGAAGTTCTCCTCAGATGATGACATCAAGACTCTTGGTCAATCTCTGTCTTTCAAGTTTACTTGGCTTTGGAACGACCTTCCACGTCGCTTAAGAAGTTTTGGTTCCCTTCCCTTTTTTTGTAAGTCTCTGAAAACCATTCTGTTTGCTAAACATTTTGGAAACTATTCTTTCTTGAGAATTCTCTATATGCCCTTATTGGCCTAACTTAATCATGATTAGATTAGATTGTAAACCGAGTCGAGCTTTCCTGGATTGAAGTCTCGGTATACAAAACTAAGCATCAGGTTAGATTAGATGACATGAAAAACCGCCACAAAACGGTCTACTGCACGTCTTTGAAACGCTGCAAAAAATGTATTGAACGTGAAGGAGTCGTCTGAATCTGAATTTTAAAAAGTCTCGTTACTTTTCAGTCAGCCCTCGTAGTTCAGCAGCGGCCGCTTCCGAAGGGTCCTTCGCAAAAAAAAAGGCATCACTAACAAAACACAGCAAGGCTTAGTAATATCATCCTCTTTTTAATAAAAAATAAAAATATATAGAGACGGCAACATCAAAAGAACATTGTTAAAATTTAAAAATGAGGCACAGTAAGCGGAAGTCATACGAACGGGAAAATAAATACGATTTTTACTTTGCTAGGTACAAGAAGGGAGTTGCTACATGATCTGATCACAGAACCGTCGTCTGCGATTAAAACAGGTTCTCATCTCAACCCAGGCCTTGGGGAAACACCCAGCTTGTCAGGTTTTCGGGATACCCACAACGAATATGCATGAGGAAAAAAAGTCCATAGTCTGTTATTGAGAAAGACATGGGGGAAGCCACTGCTTGCTCTGGATCGGTAACGTGGAATTTTGCTACTCTTTGGGGTTCTAGAATCTTTGGGATCCTGGAATGTTGCTACTCCTTGGGTTCTGGTCAGCTACTAGGGACCTGGATTGGCCACCGTGAAAATGGGCTTGATGGACCATTGGTCTGACCCAGTAAGGCTGTTCTGGGGGAAGCCACTGCTTGCCCTGGATCGGTAGCGTGGAATGTTGCTACTCTTTGGGGTTCTAGATTAGAATCTTTGTTGTTCTCTGGGATTCCGGAATCTTGCTTTTCTTTGAGATTCTGTATGGAATGTTGCTACTCCTTGGGGTTTGGCCAGGTACTAGGGACCTGGATTGGCCACCGTGAGAACGGGCTACCGGGCTTGACCCAGTAAGGCTATTCTTAGGTTCTCAAATCTACTTCATGCATATTCATTGTAGGTATCCTAAAAACCTGACTGGTTGGGTGTGACCCCATGAAGTGGGTTGAGAATCCCTGTATTAAAAGGTTCACCTTTCTAGAGGTGCTCTCAAATCTGTCCTGGGGACCCCACATTCTCTACTGTGTGCAGCCCAACAATGTTGATTTTGTTTAATTCCCATTTTATTTACGGGAATTCTTTTGTTCTGTGTGTGGGGGAGGGGGGGGTTAAATTTCATGGAAGTGGGATGGAGGGCGATGTCAGAAACTACATACTCCAGTGGTTCCCAAGGCTGTCATGAAGGGCCCCAGGCAGTCCGGTTTTCAGGATATCCATAATGAATATTCATGAGACAGATTTGGAGGCAGTGCATGCATTGTGGATATCCTGAAAACCTGACTGGCTGGGGAACCTTCAAGAGAGATTTGGGAACCACTGGTATTCTCTTTGGGACATTTTTTTTTTTTTTTCTTGTTATTTTGGGCCATAAATGACACGAAATCACGTAGAAATGTCATTTCAAATAAATGCACATGCCTAATATCCTAAACACCTGCCATGCCATGGGGTCTCCAGGACCTATTTGGAAATCGCTGACACTTAAGAACAATCAAGCTTGCAAATCCTGGCACGGAATATGTCAACCCAGAACTGAATTGTGTCAAGGAGACGGGTCAAAATGTTGTTGGCTTTAGTTTTTCTGGCCCCCGTCTCTCAGCATCCTGGGATGTAGTTCTGCATTTTGCACTGGACAAAGCTGGCTCAAATCCTTCCTGATGGTCGGTAAAAAGCAGAGGGGGAGCCCGTTCCGGCTTCCCTCGACTAGGATGAAAGAGCAGGGCCGGATCAGGCAGTCCAGCGACCTGACTGGCTCACAGGGTGACCATCGCGGCAAGTAGATCCAGGTTTGGTTTCCCCCTGCTTTATAGAGGGGATTTATAGCATTGGCTTCCCCAGTCCAAACAAGCTGTAAGTCCACTTGGGCAATGGAGGTGGGGGCCACACTGTGTCTGGATCTGCCTGTACTTATTGGCTAGTTGGTTCACCCTAGATCAGGGTCTTGGGTTGCTTTATAAGATCTTCAGAGAAAGAATATCTGGGAGGAGAATGCTTTGCTACAGAAAATAATAATACTGCACACGTAGCCACCACATAGGCTCATCCCAGTTACAGTATATATAAGAATTATATGTACTGAGCTACTGGGTCCTTCATAAGGTCCCCGCAGTGCATCAAAGCCTCTCCTAGAGCTACAACTGGCCAGTGGGTTTTCAGGATGAGCATAATGAATATGTATGATGCATTTGCATAGAGCAGGGGTCTCAAAGTCCCTCCTTGAGGGCCGCAATCCAGTCGGGTTTTCAATGAATATGCATAAGATCTATGTGCATGCACTGCTTTCAATGCATATTCATTGGGGAAATTCCGAAAACTCGACCGGATTCCGGCCCTCGAGGACCGGAGTTGCCCACCCCTGGACTAGCCATAGCACAGGGATCTCAAAGTCCCTCCTTGAGGGCCGCAATCTAGTCGGGTTTTCAGGATTTCCCCCAATGAATATGCATTGAAAGCAGTGCATGCACATAGATCTCATGCATATTCATTGGGGAAATCCTGAAAACCCGAATGGATTGTGGTCATCCAGAAAATCTGACTGGCAAGTTGTGCTTCCTGGAGACGCATGAAAAGCGCTGCTTTAGACATGGGGATGGTGGTCATTTACAAGAAGAGTCATTAATTTCAAAACCCCTTAACCATGCGAGTGCCCTAGAGCAGTGGTTCCCAAACCTGTCCTGGGGGACCCCCAGCCAGTCAGGTTTTCAAGATATCCCTAATGAATATGCATGAGAGAGATTTGCATATAATGGAAGTGACAGGTATGCAAATCTCTCTCATGCATATTCATTAGGGATATCTTGAAAACCTGACTGGCTGGAGGTCCCCCAGGACAGGTTTGGGAACCACTGTGCTAAGGCCTCACCCCAGTGTCCCTCTGACCTATCTAGAATAGTACAAGATACAGAATCTATAAAACATTTTGCCATCGGCTTAGAGATGAAAGTCAAGTCTTAAGATGGTAGACGTTTTTTTTTTTGTCACTAAACACAACTGAACATCATAAAATTTTTAAAGGGAGCAGTTCAGACCAACTTGCAGTAGGTTCAGGGGTGCCAAAGCCCCTCCTCGAGGGCCGCAATCCAGTCGGGTTTTCAGGATTTCCTCAATGAATATGCATGAGATCTATTAGCATGCAATGAAAGCAGTGCATGCAAATAGATCTCATGCATATTCACTGGGGAAATCCTGAAAACCCGACTGGATTGCGGCCCTCGAGGATGGACTTTGACACCCCTGCAATAGGTTCTTCAGGATAATACAGAGCTGCCAATTTACAAGTTCCAGGAGGGAGACTTTTTTCCAGTCCTGGTTTTGAACTCATCCCAAAGCAGTGTGGGATGTGTAGTCCCTGATTTTATTCATTGAAATCGGCTATGTGGGTCCCATAATGCAGAAATTCAGGACCGGTCTAAAATCCCCCTCCTGGGAACTTGGCAGCTCTGGTGACTATCTCAGAACTTCACTGACTGAGATGGTGACTGGAATCCTCCTCCGCCCATCCCTATCCCCACATTCTCTCTTTACTGAGAACATTTTATGTCTTGTGATGCATGAATATAAGCTGTCGACAGCCCAATATCCTTCTCACACCGATCTGCTTTCACTTATGTTAAATATGAGCATTCAGGGTCACTTAAGATACAGGAGGCACTATAATGGACCATAGGGTTCTGTGCTGCTCTTTCGAGATCGATCAGTCTATCCCCTTCCAATTCACACCTGCATTTCTTTCAGAATGCAAGAAATGTGCCTTATATGCGCCAAACCTTCTTCTAAAGGCGGCGTTTGGGAATGTGGATGGGGAAGGGGGCGAAAGAGGGATTTAGTGCCCCTAACCCCTAAGGCAGTGGTTCGTATCTCAACCCAGTCCTCGGGACACATCCGGCCAGTCCGAATTTCAGGATATCCACCACGGTGTGGTATAACAATTACTAATCAAACGGAAACATAACGGGCTGAAAAAAATACCATCATATTAGCCCCTGATATCAGCAGCTACACTGGTTGCCTTTCGAAGCGAGGGTGCTATTTCAATTTGCTTGTTTTTGCTTCAAAACGTTATCCGGCTTGGCTCCAGCTTCCCTATCTTCATGGTTTGAACTATATGGGATATAAAAGTCTGCTCGAAGAATCAATTTCTTTGCCTATCCTACACTAAAACATTGCCGTTATAAAAGATTTCTTGATAAAACGTTTTGCACTTGGGGCTGGCAAATTGAACAATTGGTTAAGTACAATCATTTCCCAGAGTCGGTCTTGTTACGCCTTTCGAAAACCTATGAAAACGTATCTTTTTGAAAAATTTGTAAATTAAACGTCAATTATTCTCTATGAATGTATTGTCCCTGAACTGTTCAGTCTCTCTTGAATGTGAACCGCCTAGAGCAGGGGTAGGCAATTCCGGTCCACGAGAGCCGGAGCCAGGTCATCATAAAGAGGGGCATAACAACCAGGACGCGGGAAGTCATCATGCCATTGTATCGATCGATGGTGCGTCCTCATCTGGAATACTGCGTTCAATATTGGTCGCCATACCTCAAGAAAGACATGGCTGTACTTGAGAGAGTCCAAAGGAGAGCAACGAAACTGGTAAGAGGGCTGGAACACTGCCCATATGCCGAGAGGTTGGACAGGCTGGGGCTCTTCTCTCTGGAAAAAAGGAGGCTCAGGGGTGATATGATAGAGACCTTCAAGATCATGAGGGGCATAGAGAGGGTGGATAGGGACAGATTCTTCAGGCTGAAGGGGACAACAGGTACGAGGGGGCATTCGGAGAAACTCAAGGGAGATAGGTTCAAAACAAATGCAAGGAAGTTTTTCTTCACCCAAAGGGTCGTGGACACTTGGAATGCGCTACCGGAGGAAGTGATCGGGCAGAGTACGGTACAGGGATTCAAACAGAGACTGGACAGATTCCTGGGGGATAAAGGGATCGTGGGATACTGAGAAAGTATAGAAACCCAACCAGGTCGTGCATGTGCAAGACCGGAGGGCTAGGACTTCGATGGGAAGATAAGACTCATCAGGAAACCAAGGTGGCATGGGGGCCCCTTCTGATGATTTAGACAGGTCATGACCTGTTTGGGCCGCCGCGGGAGCGGACTGCTGGGCTAGATGGACCTATGGTCTGACCCGGCGGAGGCACTGCTTATGTTCTTATGTTCTTCTTATGAGATGGATTTGCATGCATTGTCTCCTTGAGATGCAAATCTCTCTCATGCATATTTATTGTGGAAAACCTGACTTGGCTCCGGCTCTTGAGGACCGGAATTGCCTACCCCTGGCCTAGAACTAAATGGTATGGTTATTATGATGATACAATCAGTGGCGTCATAAGGGGGGTGCGGTCCGCCCCGGGCGCGATCTTCCTAAAGGTGTGGCGGCACCATCCTCCTCCCCGTCCTCCTCCCACTCGATCCCTCGCTCCCTGCTCCTCTTCTTGCCTTCCTCCGTACCTTTCTGGTGCTCTCTCTGACATCACTTCCGGGACCCACGCCCAGGAAGTGACATCACAGGGAGGAAGGGGGGCACATGCATGGCAGGGGAGAGGAGCCACCGCTTTACTACATCACTGAAGATGGTACCTCATGCAAATCTATTGGGGGATATCCTGAAAAACTGACTGGCTGGGTGTGGCCCGAGGACTAGATTGAGAACCACTGCCAGAAGTGCGCGTGTGGGAAGAGACGGGGGAGGCCTGCAAAGAGCAGCTGAAACTTTCCGCAGAGCACTTCAACACTTTTAACCGCAAACAAATGGGATGAAAAGGAAGTGTAGGACAGTCTCCCAGGCCAGTTGGACCTACTCCATTTGAGCATCTGAGTCTTTGGTGGTTTCTCCGTCAGCAGCCGTGAGATTTAGCCTGTTATTGTCCAGGTCCATCACCTCGTCAGCTCCTTCCACCTGGATGCAGCAGGACTGACGGCTGTTTGCACTTGTCTGGTAGCCTCCGTTTTGAAATTCGGGCCCTCCCACCGTAAGGCCTGCATTCAATGGCACCTTCTCCTGCAATTGTTGGCCGTGCCCGAGCTTGGCCGTCTCTGGCGTGCTGCAGCCCTGCACTTTGCTTTTGGCCTTCACCTTTTCGTGGTAGGAAAAGAGGGCCAAGGCCACGATCCCTGCCACGGTCAGGCTCAACAGGACGGTCACTGTGACAAACTGATACCAGTAAGACTGGACTTTGTTCATGGGCAACCTTTCGCTCTCCGGCTCCTGCCCTGGTGCAACCTCCACCCTGTTTGAGACCGCGACCCGATATCGTGCCACTTGGTAATAGAATCCGTTCTCGCTGGCCCAGCACTCGTACAAGCCCAAGGTGTTCAGCTTCACGACAAACACCAGAGTCTCGCTAAAAACCATGACCTCGGGCACGTTCTTCTGTGGGTGACTCCAGCTGTAATTGGCCAGTGCAGACAGATGGGGGCAGCGGAGCTTCACCATGGAGTTCAGAGGCATTGTAATATTTTCCACTGCAAGAATGAGACAGGGGTTGATCGAAGGAGCTCAAAGCCATTCTAAACTCAAATCTGCATGAAGCCTGGAGTTCTCAGATGGACCTAGTTAGGCTCACAGAAGAACATGGAAGATGTCAAAGTGACACTCTAGGTCTGGGTTTGCCCCAGTGCATGCATGGAAATGTAATTTCTGTAAGGCAGAGGTTCTCAACCCAGTCCTCGGGACACACCACGCCAGTCACTTTTTCAGGATACCCACAAAGAATACGTACGAGATAGATTTGTATGCAAATTTTTCTCATGCATATTTATTGTGGGGTATCCTGAAAACTTGACTGGCTTGGTGGAGTCCAAAGACTGGGTTAAAGAATCACTACTATATGGTAATCCAAATTCTCCAGCATGCAAGGGGGCAAATGAGCCTGTTGGGGTTGGCCTAGATGAGGTGGTATCCCTCCTGCTATATAGCAGTAGTTCCCAACCCTGTCCTGGAGGACCACTAGGCCAGTCGGGTTTTCAGGATCGCCCTAATGAATATGCATGAGAGAGATCTGCATATAATGGAGGTGCCAGGCATGCAAAACTGCTCCATGCATATTCATTAGGGATATCCTGAAAACCCGACTGGCCTGGTGGTCCTCCAGGACAGTCTTAAGATACAGCAGGGGTGTCAAAGTTCCTCCTCTAGGGCCGCATTCCAGTCGGGTTTTCAGGTTTCCCCCCCCAATGAATATGCATGAGATCTATTAGCATACAACGAAAGCAGTGCATGCAAATAGATCTCATGCATATTCATTGGGGAAATCCTGAAAACCCGACTGGATTGCGGTCTTCGAGGAGGGACTTTGACACCCCTGAGATACACCCTGAACACTGGATTTGAAAAGGCAACTTCTGCAGGCACAACATTCAAATAGAGAAAATGACAGCAGAGAAAGGCTATATGGCCCGTCCAGTCTGCTTATGCGTATCGTCCACTATCTCTTCCTCCCCCTAAGAGATCCCATGTGCTTGTCCCACACTTTCTTGAATTCAGATACAGTCCTTGAACCTCCCAGATACAGTTCTGGGAGGTTGTTCTGTGCATCCACCATGCAGTGTTCAAAGATGAAAGCTTTTTTTCAAATCTGGGCGTCAAATGGGGCATTTTGTGGTTGTTTTGACAACTAAGGAATGTTAGGAATGCAGATGTGAGATTTTTCTGCTGTAACGGAAGTGATTCTAGGAACACCTTCTCTCTAGAAACATAGAAGATGACGGCAGATAAGGGCCATAGCCCATCAGGTCTGCCTACTCTACTGACCCACCCCCCAAGTCTACTATCCTAGGGATCCCACTCCTGGTTCACATTACCTTGCACCAGTGTGCTCTCTGGTGCCCCTGGTTGGGCCCCTCTTCCTTTGGAGGCCCTGCACGTAATATTTGGATTTCCAGATTCAATGTCCTGCAGCCAGAAGTTCCTGGAAGCAAAGAGAACATGCACGTTGCTGGTGTCAGTGGGGGAAAAGACAGGGTTATCAGATTTCCCTCTTTAAAAAAACAGAAGACACCTGGCCCCCGTCCCATTCCGCTCCCGACCCCCGTCCCTGCCACCACACAAACATTGTATCTGCTTCCCCGAGCTCGGGGCCGCAGGCGGAGGTAGATAGGGGAAGGCCTGAGGTTCAAGGCGTTAATGTATACCAGGGTATGAATATTCTTTCCAGCTCTGGGAGCAGAGGTTGAAGGCATTTTTTTTTTTTTAAATATAGAGAGAAGCTATTTGGGCCAGATTCTGTAAAGGACACCTATGTTAGGCACCGCTAAGCACTCTGATCGTGGCTGCCTAACGACACCTACCTGAAAAGTAGGCGTGGTTGACTTAGGCGTTGGTAGACATCCAAGTTAGGCATTGGTAAATGAGATCTGGTAAAACCCCGCCTATATACCTCTAGGACCCCTAGCGATGCCTAAGCACGACAGGATTCTATAAATGGGGCCTAGCAGACGATGGACAACCGCGTTGAGCGCCATCTACAATGCTGGCTCACCCGGGCACCATTTATAGAATCAGGCCCTTTATGTCTACGGATTTTATTTGCTTGCATGATTTTTTTTAATTTGTTTTTGGTTTATTTCCCATGCGCTGTTGCACCTTGCCTAGACTTTTCAGTTGGCATTTTATGAACGAATACATGCGCCTGTTTAACTTTCAAAATCCTATATGGTATCCTCCCTCCCTTTATCCCTCTTTCTTGGAATTCCTCAAACCCTAATACCACCAGATCCCCCCCACAAATTAAAACTATCCTTCCCCTTGCTAAAAGGCATTTCCCACACAGGAAAGCTAGGGACCTCCCTCCACTTCAAAATCACTGAGCTCTGGAACAACCTTACCTCCCCTCTTCGGAACTTGAGCTCTCTCCAAGTTTTCCGCAAACATCTGAAAACCTGGCTTTTCTCAAAAAATGTAAGTCTCCCTCCAACTCAGGAATCGAGGAAACTCTTATATCTTGGCATCCCAAGTCCTCTAAATTTTCTTCACACTTCTACCTCTAACCCTCTGTTGTAGTTCCTTCCTATTTCTCCTACTGTAAACCGCGTCGAGCTCTACGAACGTGGAGATGATGCGGTATACAAACCTAAGGATTAGATTAGATTAGATTACTCCTTACATGTTCTCGTGGGCTGGGTGGATCTTCCGGCACATCTGGCTGTGGCCGTCCCAGGCACAGTAAGGATCCCTGGATAAAATGCAGTCAAAGCAGCTGCTGTACACACTGCAGTTGGCCAGAGGCACTTGGAGGACTCCTTTGGAGAAGCCCACATAGACCGTTCCCTACAAATACAAGGCAGACGGGGGTCAGCGGCTCCAGAAACACTCTGACCCGATCGTAGGCCACAGACTTTCACTAGCAGTTTTCCATTCTTTTTCCCATTCCCAGCAGCCGCCCCTCAGGTGCAAGAACCGTCTCTCAACAGCGCTTCCTGTGGAATAGTTCTGCTCTGCTAGCTCGCATCTACTCGTCACAAAAATCCCACAAAATAATAACATTTTCTTATACGCTCAAATGAGTGCAGAGCACAGATATTACCTCCCCGCTCCGAACCTCAAGCTCCCTCCAACTTTTCCGTAAACACCCTAAAAACCTGACTATTCTCAAAACTGTAACACTTCCCCCCCCCCCCTCTTAGGCCTCTCCCACCATCCTCACCCTTTTACACCTAATCCTTAAACCCTCCACTGGAGTTCCTCTCTCATCCTATTTCCTGTAAACCGTGCCGAGCTCTGCGTCTACAGAGATGGTGTGGTATATAAACCCAAGGTTTAGTTTAGTTTAACTGGTTTGAGAAGCCCAGGGAGATTCTTTCAGGAGCTGAAACCGTTAGTGGCGCTTGGTGCTGGAGAACTTGTGACCACAAAGACGTTGGCTCTTACCGTCCTAGAGGCCAGTAGCAGGTTTTGGACACCTTCAGGCTCCTGGAACAGCTGGATCTCTTCAATAATGTGGGAGTCCTGATTTTCATCCAAAACAACAGCTTTATGCAAGTAACCTTTGTCTGTCCGGGGATGAGAAGAGAGCACAGATATTACATTGCCTCTCTCTCTCCCAACTAATTTTAGAGATACATTATAGTTCCTTGTTTGTCAGGAGTGCTGGGTCCATCCTGGTTTTCTTTCTTTTTAAAAAAAAATTATATTTCATTGCATAGCACAATATATATCGTTCTACAACTGCACTCTACGATCTATCTTCCCGCATCAAAAATCTCAGCATTTTCTCCATACAAACCCCCCAAACCACTCCCTAAACACTCGTATTCGATCCTTTACTAAATCTGTAACTTCTTACCGTTTGTCTACTGTGGCTCCTCCGGTGGGCATGGCATCAGGTTTTCTTTTCAGATCTACAGTCTGATACCGTCCCTCCTCCCCCACCCTCGTCAGGACTGCCGAGAGGGGAGCGGCATGGGTGGGCCCCTTAACCAGCATTTGCCCTGGGCCCAGCTTTGTCATTCTGCGGCCTTGCCCCTCAGTACCCACCACAGTTGACAGGTCCGCGGTTTTCTCGCCCAATTCTTCAAACTTTCGAATAATAAAAGAACAGGAGGGCATTCAGAAAAGTTGAAAAGGGACAGATTCAAAACGAATGCTAGGAAGTTCTTCTTTACCCAACGTGTGGTGGACACCTGGAATGTGCTTCCAGAGAGAGTACGGTACTGGGGTTCAAGAAAGGATTGGGCAATTTCCTGCTGGAAAAGGGGATAGAGGGGTATCGATAGAGGATTACTGCACAGGTCCTGGACTTCTTGGGCCGCCGCGTGAGCGGACTGCCGGGCACGATGCACCTCAGGTCTGACCCAGCGGAGGAATTGCTTATGTTCTTAATTGGGCTGCTTTGGAACGCTGGTTGCGTGAAATTTTGAGCAGCTGCGGGTTGCGTTTTTTTTCAGGCTGGTTTTAGATTTTTGTCGCTCTAATTTGGGCTGCATCGTGGCGTGGTATTCTTGGCAAGCCCTGCTGCGTCTGCAGGGCCTCTGGGCATGCGTGGATGACGTTGCACGCATTTGCGCATGCTCAGAGGCCCTCCAGACCCGGCAAGAAAGAAGAGATGAGGGGGGTGGAGCTGGGGGGGCAGGGCCATGTGTCTGGGATTTTGTAGTGTCAACCCTAGACATTGGGCTGCTTTTTCAAGGTAATTGGGCGGGATTATAAAAAGGTATCTGGCAGAGTACGGTACAGGGATTCAAACAGGGATTGGACGGATTCCTGAGGGATAAAGGGATCGTGGGATACTGAGGGAGGAGCTGGGATGTAACACAAGTATAGAAAGCTAACCAGGCAATAAGTATAGAAACCCAACCAGGTCGTGCATGTGCAAGACCGGAGGGTTAGGACTTCGATGGGAAGATAGGACTTCAATGAGAAACCAAGGTGGCAAGGGAGCCCCTTCTGGTGATTCAGACAGGTCGTGACCTGTTTGGGCCGCCGCGGGAGCGGACTGCCGGGCAGGATGGACCTATGATCTGACCCGGCGGAGGCACTGCTTATGTTCTTAATACTGGTACCCCCTTATAATTCTGCTTCTGAGCCCTTTCACAGATGCACTGGGAGTACGGATTTGTCTATAAATCTTACGGTTTAAGGGTGAAGTGATTTACCTAAGGCCAGAAGGAGAGTCAGTAAGAAAAGAGGGATTCGAATCCTGGCCTCCCTCGTTCTTAACCCGTCTCCCTAACATTAGACTGTTCCTCTAATGCAGGACTGATTGGAGAATGACACGGCGACAAATGTTTCTCTGTCCTCGCGGGAACTTATTTTCCCGTCCCATCCCCACAAGTTCTTTTCCTGCCCCTTTCCCATGCTTTGCAAGCTCTGTCCTCATCTGCACAAGCCTCAGACACTTTAAAATCATAAGTGTTTGAGGCTTGTGCCGTTAAGCAGAGCTTATAGGAAGGGGCAGGGATAAGGACAGCGACAAAACCCATGGGGGGACGGGGAACATAAAAATGGCCGCTGTTGGGTCAGACCAGTGGTCGATCGTGCCCATCAGTCCGCTCACGCGGCGGCCCTTGGTCAAAGACCAGCGCCCTAACTGAGACTAGGACCTGCGTACGTTCTGGTTCCTGCAGGGAAGGGGAAAAATAATGTCCCCGCGTCATTCTCTAGGACTGATCCCCCCCTATCTGGTTGCCCCCTATATTAAACTTTTCAACCGTGTCAATCTTACTGCCCACCTATAAAGCGTCAGATAGTATGAGACTATAATAGAGGCCGCCTGCTTTTCTAAGAAACAAAACACACGGGCTGATGCTGTGTCTGGTTTTCTTAGACATAATCTATGAATGAAAGATATAATCTAAGGCTTCTGCAAGTAACTTGTAGATTGCAAAATCCTTCCAGTTGGGGAGGTCAAGATGGGGAATGGATGGGTTTCAATTAAGCGCAATTCCACTGCCAACCATAAGGGGAAGCCCCTAAATCCCCTCCTGTTCCTAACAGCCGAGACCTTACAGCTTTGATGCTAAAATCCATGAATAAAACGCTAAAAGATATAACATTGTACTAAAGAATTTAATGCTATAGAAATAATCTTGGGTTGGAAAATCTTTCCAGGCCAGGGGGGTGAAGGTGTAGGATTGATGAGTTCCAGTTAAGCGCAGTTCCCCTGCTAAGCACAAGGGGGAACCTCTAAATCCCCTCCTGCTGCTGACAGCTAAGACTTCAAAGCTTTCATGGTTCTGCTAAAAGTGCAGGTCTGACTGGAGAGGTCCGTGAATTTATCCAAGCATTACCTGAGTTCTTACAGCCATAAATATCAGTCAAAGCATCGCCCCACTCCCACCCTTGCGGGTCAATATCTGACTCAGGTATGCAGTTGAAAAGACAGATTAAACATTCATTATCTCCCATGAAGAGCTCTCTGAAATATTTCACTGAAATATTCCTACCCTCCCCCACTGCCCCTGGGCATTCATGGATTTGTTGTTCTGTTGTCCAAGGACAATTCGAACTACAATTCCCTAAATGCCACTACTGTAGGGTAAAAACCAGGAGTGGAGTCAGCCCCTTCCATCTGATGTGGAGCCAATCACAGCCACAAATGTACTGTACCTGTTCCGAGGAACAAGACGGTGTAGAGCTTGCCTGAGATGCCAAAGGTCTGGTGGACGGCAATCCTGGTGTACCTGGTATTCTGTTTAATTAGGAGAGGGCTTCTGTCTCTGGGATGAACCTTCTGCTCCATCAAATAATGTTCCTTCATAAAAGAGAGATCTTGGTCGGAGGACGGGCCTTTAGAGCACTACAGGGAAGAGAGGAGGAAGACGTTCATTACAGACTCAGTATGGTGAGACCAGGTCAGGGTGGTCCTGGTCCGAATAGCATCTTAGCTTAGATCTGCTTTTGTCACCAGACCATAGATTGACTCAAAAATGGTAGCTGGAGTGGTTGTCCTTCTTGCCTGTCTCCTATCTGGCATCTTTGGAGCACTTTGAATCTCTTGGATTTCTCTCCGGAAAACCTTTGTCAAGCAGCATAGGAACATGATGGCAGATAAAGGCCAAATGGCCTATCAGTCTGCCCATCCACTATCTCCTCTTCTCCCTATTGGCTAAGGCTTTTTACACCTGCATTGTGATGTCATAGAGCACTATTGTGATAAGCTACGGTTCTTAACGCTTGCATTATGAGGTCATAGAGCTGTATGGTTATAGAAACAGAAACATTTCAACAGATAAAGGCCGAATGGCCCATCCAGTCTGCCCATCTGCAGCATTCACTCTCTCCCTAAGAGATCCCACGTGGCTGTCCCACGCTTTCATGGGAGGGGATAGCATATCAGACCAAGACAGGGCAATTTATCAAATGCCCCAAATGCTGGCAGCTGAACACAAGTTCTGTAATAGCATCTGGGCAGTCCAATCCCATTACAGAATGAGTGTAAGTTGGCATTTATGTATGTCCACTTGTGCCATGGATGTGGCAGGTGCAAATGCCTGTGTCCAAATGCTGTGCGAACAGGAGAGAGGGAATCAGGAGAGCAGAGTGAAGCACAGCCCCCAAAAATTGCACAATAGGCCTCAAGGAACAGGACGTATTGAAAGACCCGACACGGGCCGTGTTTCAGCTGGACACCTGCATCAAGGGTTGGATAAACAGAACGGCCCAATGCTAGTCAATGGTTGTACTTGATCAGTTAAATTTAAAATAACATTTTAATGCTATGGACTAAGCTATTTCCTTATTAATTAATACACGCCTATATTAAAGTTCTTTTAGTAACACCGGAGTTGTCCAAAGAATTTGCATGAGATCTATTTGCATACAATAGAAACAGTGAATGCAAATGGGTCTCATGCATATTCACTGGGGAAATCCTGAAAACCCGACCGGATTGATAACCGGAGTTGTCCAAAGAATTTGCATGAGATCTATTTGCATACGATAGAAACAGTGCATGCAAGTGGGTCTCATGCATATTCACTGGGGAAATCCTGAAAACCCGACCGGATTGATAACCGGAGTTGTCCAAAGAATTTGCATGAGATCTATTTGCATACGATAGAAACAGTGAATGCAAATGGGTCTCATGCATATTCACTGGGGAAATCCTGAAAACCCGACCGGATTGATAACCGGAGTTGTCCAAAGAATTTGCATGAGATCTATTTGCATATGATAGAAACAGTGAATGCAAATGGGTCTCATGCATATTCACTGGGGAAATCCTGAAAACCCGACCGGATTGATAACCGGAGTTGTCCAAAGAATTTGCATGAGATCTATTTGCATATGATAGAAACAGTGAATGCAAATGGGTCTCATGCATATTCACTGGGGAAATCCTGAAAACCCGACCGGATTGATAACCGGAGTTGTCCAAAGAATTTGCATGAGATCTATTTGCATACGATAGAAACAGTGAATGCAAATGGGTCTCATGCATATTCACTGGGGAAATCCTGAAAACCCGACCGGATTGATAACCGGAGTTGTCCAAAGAATTTGCATGAGATCTATTTGCATACGATAGAAACAGTGAATGCAAATGGGTCTCATGCATATTCACTGGGGAAATCCTGAAAACCCGACCGGATTGATAACCGGAGTTGTCCAAAGAATTTGCATGAGATCTATTTGCATACGATAGAAACAGTGCATGCAAGTGGGTCTCATGCATATTCACTGGGGAAATCCTGAAAACCTGACATGGCGAGGGCCGAGGTTGCAGATAGGAGTGTGTGCGTGGGCGCATGCAAGAGGGAGAATGCATGTGTGTGGGAATGTAAGTTGGAATGGCCTTGACTGGACGTGTGTCTCTGTGGTAGGGAGTGTTTCTGCCTGCAAGCTTAAGCATCCCACGGGAGAAAGCCTTCCCCCCTACTGCAGCATTTTCAGTCCAGGAGGACTGGCATACTTCCTCTCGCCACCCACCCAGCAAATCTTAATGCCCGACACTGCATCAAAAGCCTGAAGGAAAATGGGATGACAGAGCTGTCAGGAGTGAAGTGTAAGTGCACCCAGATGCTGTCTCCCACACTCTTAACTTTGGCTGCTTTCCCTTGGCACTAGAATAGCTCCATGCTAGACTTATCAAGAGCATTTAGGAAGGGGAGGTGTGTGTGAAGAGATACACTCACGCTGCCCGGGCGAGGGTCAGACAGCGGGCCTGTGTAAGTGGTCCATTTCAAGCTGTCCTTGTTCAGTTCTTTGTAGTTTCCGTTAAAGACCCTTTCAATGTCCTCCAGGGTGAAAGCACAGATGGCAGAACTTCCAGAGCCTCCCATGTGCCTGCGAGATCAGAGGGAAAGAATGGTGATAAGTCTTACAAAACGCTTGATAGCGGGCCTGGCCCCAGAGAGTCTCCTGCTCCCAAAGCATTTGCCCAGTGCCTCAATAACCTGCAGCTCCCACAAAGGTTCAACCCATATAATCATTGCACTAAAATCCTACATTTGTGAAAGCATGTGCTGAGGGTTCTTTGAATCTGTGCGTGTCTCAGGATTTGTTTCGCTTTTTGCTGCACCGAGAAGCTGCTGCCCTAGGCTATTGCCTAGTCAAACCTGATGGTTAGGACAGCTCTTGCTATTATATGAAATTAATTACACTGAGTTGTGTGTATCCCCCACCTCCAAGGATGGACCCATCCTCTCCCCAACCAGAAGACCCAAACCTTGATCTCCTGCATGGTAGTCTATGTTGGCCTGCTCCATTGACTGCCATGTTGGGGGAGGAGAGTTCTCCAAGTCCTGTCTCCTATCCTTCCTATCCAGCAGATGGAGATGTGAGCAGGAGTGATCTGGTCTTCAGAGAGTAAATCACATGCTCACTGGAAGCCTCCTACTCCCACCAGGAGAAAGGAATGGATAAAGTGTGTCCCGCAAACCTACCACTGGGAGGTGAAGACCCCAAAGAAGATGGTGTTTTCCTCCGACGTTGGCAGCTTTGCAGTGTGGTGGATGACATTGAAGGGGAAGTGACCAGGGTGGGAGCAGAACAGCTGGGCTTTCAGAAAGGTTGTCCACTTTTTCTGAAGTACCTTCTCTCCACCGATGTCATTCTGTTCAGCAGCAGGGAGAGGACAGGAAAAGATTCATATTGAAAAACCAAGTAAAGGAGAAAATTCTGGGGGAGCAGAAGGAGACAAGCAAATAAATCCATGCTTCTCAATCCCCTCCTGGAGGGACTTCAGTCCATCTGGTTTTCAGGCTTATCACAATGAATATGCATGAGAGGTTTGCATACAGTGGATCTCATTACTGTAATCTTGAAAGGCCGACTGGCTAGGCAGGGGCATATCCAGCCACCCAATTTTGGGCGGGACTGAGCCCAAAGTAGGTGGATATGAGAATCTTACTCCCCCAATCCGGCAACTCTCTCTCCCAGGTGATTGGAGGGGCCTCTTAAATGACCCCCCCCCCCCCCCGGTACCTTTTAAGATCTTCTTCCAGCAGTGAGTAGCGACTCATGCGTGTTGCTCGTGCTGTACCCAAGCGTTCCCTCTGATGCAACTTCCTGGTCCCACGAACAGAAAGTTATGTTAGAGGCAAGCCTTAGGGTTGGCACAAACAGCAGGTATGAATCACTTCTCGCTGCCACCAGTAAAGAACTGAAGGATTTAAAAGGTACTGGATGGTGGAGGAGTACAGTTAAGAGACCCCCGATCACCTGGGGAGGGGGAGAGAATGATGCCAAGCTTCTTCAGCTGGTGGGGATCCCCACCAGCCACATCAAAGCTGTTCCACTGCTGGGTGAGCCTTTCAAATTGGGTGGGTCCACCTGTGCCTAAGGCACTCTGGCTTGCATATTATACCTCCAGGAGAGGGCGGAAAACCACTGCAGTAAGTCACAAGAAGCAAACTGAAATGGGGCAGACTCAGGAGTAGTGTTAAGAAATATTTTGTCCTAGAAAGTGCAGCGGGAGCGCGGACCAGCCTTTTAAAGCTGTCGGTGGACTCATGTTCGGGTCCTAGCAACTCGATGTGTTTACAGATCTAAAACGAGATCAGCTTTGTGCTAGTCCGGTAAGGCCCTCCGGCATCATCCCCATGGCTGCCTTCAACCTGTCTAGCCATCTGATTGCAGGCCACCCTCTTCGCCTTTTAATGTAGGTGGAGAGAATTCCTATTAGATTCTAGTTAGACCTATGGCAGTGTTTGCATCTGGCACGCTGTCTGCCTCGATCACCTGCACTGGAAGCTTGTTCCAATGATCAACCACTCTCTCTGTGAAGAAATACTTTCTGGTGTCGCCATGAAATTTTCCGCTCAAACTCAGGGGCGGAAAATTTCATGGCGACACCAGAAAGTATTTCTTCACAGAGAGAGTGGTTGATCATTGGAACAAGCTTCCAGTGCAGGTGATCGAGGCAGACAGCGTGCCAGACTTTAAGAATAAATGGGATGCCCATGTGGGATCCCTACGAGGGTCAAGATAAGGAAATTGGGTCATTAGGGCATAGACAGGGGGTGGGTAAGCAGAGTGGGCAGACTTGATGGGCTGGAGCCCTTTTCTGCCGTCATCTTCTATGTTTCTATGTTTCATATTGTGTTGCTACTGGGGGAATTGTCGGGTAAAGATCCCACAGGCATTAAAAAAGTCCCAGGTTAGCGTTGCTTTACTGCTGTCCTGGGTCCTGGAGATGTTCCCAGTATACGCAGTCATGAAACTCTCTGCAAAGGCAGAGCAGAAAAGTGCAGCCACCAATGAGGTAAGGTTACCATATTACGAGACGCAAAAACCCAGACAAATGACCCCGCTCCTTTCCGCCATCATCCCGTCCCAGTTTTGTCCACCAGCCCCCGCCCCAGAGAGCCTGGTTTCTTCTTCCCCCCGATCTCTGGGCCACATCTGGAGGGTCTCAAGCACGCGCAGATGTGTGTGACGTCATCGCACATGCTCAAAGGCTCTCCAGATGCCAGAGCCGGAGCTCACAGGGATTTTCCAAAACCCGCCCGTCCAGGCACCTGGGCAGTCTGGGTTTTCCCGGACGTCTGGTAACCCCACACTCGGGTGCACAGTACACCAACTTTGCTAGGTGCCAGTATAGAGAATGTGTGGAGCAGAGAGAAGAGCAAGAGGAAGAAAGATTAAGGCAAGTACAGCCTGCAGAGAAAGCTCCGTTAACCAGACCAGGGATGAGCAACGTGGGCTGCAATTCAGTTGGGATGATCTATTTGCGTGCACTACCTCCATTATAGGCAAACAGATCTCATGCACATTTCATTGGTGAAATCCTGAAAACCCATAAGAACATAGGAATTGCCACTGCTGGGTCCATCGTGCCCAGCAGTCCACTCCCGCAGCGGCCCTTAGGTCAAAGACCAGTGCCCTAACTGAGACTAGCCTTACCTGTGTACGTTTCGGTTCAGCAGGAACTTGTCTAACTTTATCTTGAATCCCTGGAGGGTGTTTTCCCCTATAACAGACTCCCTGGAGGGTGTTTCCTCCTATAACATCCTCCGGAAGAGCATTCCAGTACTCCACCACTCTTTGGGTGAAGAAGAACTTCCTTACGTTTGTACGGAATCGATCCCCTTTCAACTTTAGAGAGTGCCCTCTCGTTCTCCCTACCTTGGAGAGGGTGAACAACCTGTCTTTTATCTACTTTGTCTTGAGTCCCTGGATGGTGTTTTCCCCTATAACAGCCTCCAGAAGAGCGTTCCAGTTCTCCACCACTCTCTGGGTGAAGAAGAACTTCCTTACGTTTGTACAGAATCTATCCCCTTTCAACTTTAGAGAGTGACCTCTCGTTCTCCCTACCTTGGAGAGGGTGAACAACCTGTCTTTTATCTTCTTTGTCTTGAGTCCCTGGATGGTGTTTTCCCCTATAACAGCCTCCGGAAGAGCGTTCCAGTTCTCCACCACTCTCTGGGTGAAGAAGAACTTCCTTACGTTTGTACGGAATCTATCCCCTTTTAACTTTAGAGAGTGCCCTCTCGTTCTCTCTACCTTGGAGAGGGTGAACAACCTGTCTTTTATCTACTTTGTCTTGAGTCCCTGGATGGTGTTTTCCCCTATAACAGCCTCCAGAAGAGCGTTCCAGTTCTCCACCACTCTCTGGGTGAAGAAGAACTTCCTTACATTTGTACGGAATCTATCCCCTTTTAACTTTAGAGAGTGCCCTCTCATTCTCTCTACCTTGGAGAGGGTGACCAACCTGTCTTTATCTACTAAGTCTATTCCCTTCAGTATCTTGAATGTTTCGATCATGTCCCCTCTCAGTCTCCTCTTTTCAAGGGAGAAGAGACCCAGTTTCTCTAGCCTCTCATTGTACGGCAACTCCTCCAGTCTCTTAACCATTTTCCCCGCTCTCCTCTGGACCCTCTCGAGTAGTACCATGTCCTTTTTCATGTACCAGTGTTGGACGCAGTATTCCAGGTGGGGGCATACCAACTGGATTATGGCCCTCGTTGCTAACCCCTGATCCAGACCCTGGAACACACCAAATCATGAAATGTAGATTTCTCCGCCATATTCATTGTGGGTATCCTAAAAGCCTGTCTGGCTAGGTATGTCCCAAAGGACAGGGTTTAGAACCCCTGAATTGACCTCATCGAGGCAAGCGAAAAGGTTAGGACCGGAACCCAGATCTGCCCTAATTACCCTTGCTGCCACTGAATGGTGACAGTTACTCACTTTACAAACACGAGCCACCCTGGAGACCGTCAGCTTCTCAAAGAAATCAAACTCCTTGGCGGTTTCTTCGAAGAAAAAGTAGACTTTGTCACCGCCAAGGGCCCCAGACGGGTTAAAGGAGGCCACGAAGGAAGCATCCGCTACAGGGAAAGAGAGACACAAGGAGAGATGAGAACGAGCAGACACGGAGGACTGGGGCAGTTTATTTAATTTAATTTATTAATTTCGTTCATTTTCTGTCCTGTTGTCCCCAAAGGGTAAAAGGTTAAACATGCATAATATACAGTTTACAGGTTTCTAATACTAATATACATACTGCGTATCTCAGAGTAACTGCGTGTGCACCAGCATGGGGGGGGGTTAACTTCTGCTTAAGTATAATTTAAAATCTGGGATTTGGTTTAGAGAGCATTAGGGGAATACCGCTCACATCTGAACTTCAGAAAGTCAAACTCTACCGTCACGTGATGGCAGAGGTCAAAATAATTGCAGTCACACATTTAGGAAGTGAACTAGGACCATTTGGACAATTTGGGGAACTGGGAGCTGGCTTATGTCTCTGGGTTTTTCGGAGGTTTTTGCTTGGAAGAAAATTCCCATAGTAGGGGTGTGGAGAAGCTGACGAAATGTCAATTCGTAGGAACACTCCAGCTCAGGCCAGATCTGTTTAAAATTCTTTTCTCACACACCGAGTTTCTGCAGAGGGAAATATTAGGCTGAAGTGTAGGATGTGTTCTCCCTACAGCCATTGCCAGAGTCCAGCAATGTCTGAAAACATCACCAGAGACTTCAGCATGGCGTCTGTCCTCATTAGACGGGGTTGCCCAGATTTACAAACGGATTTAAACCGGTAAAGAGAAGCTGGGGTTGCCACCTGACCCTGATCGACTAAAGCAACGGCTGAAACCAGCGTCGTTTCTTACTGTGAAGCCAGCCCAGGGCAGAGTCGGTCTTCAGGAACGTTTTTGCCCCAAGGTTCCGGTAGATGATGGGCTCGTTGCCTTGAAAGTTATTCATGGTGCCCGTGTACAGCTCATCATCTGTGGGAAACCAGAAGAAAAGATGTCACTGGTGAAGAGAGCGTCCCTGTGCCCCGTGTTTACGAGGTCATGGCAAATTGGAGAATGAGGAGCAGACATGCGGCCACTCCTGGGATGCATGCCAGCAGCTGCAACAGCCTACATCAAACGAGAAAAGGTGGAAAGCAGAAGGATCCTGAAAGTCACGGCAGCGCAGGTCCTGAGAATACGGTGATGCGTCAAAAGCACAGAGGACGGTGGCAACCGACATTTGAGCACTGGACAAATGCGTGCCCCTGCTTCTGCTGCTTTGAGGCCTTCCCTTTTGTGCTCTAAGGGGGTGTGGGGGGGAGGAACTCCCCACTACACTTAGAAGTCCTCACGCTCCCGTTGGGGGTGGGAATGGGGGTGGAAACCCCGGGTGAGAACCCCCCTCACTACGCTAAAAACTCCCGAACAGCGAAAAGAACGGGAATTTTCAGTGTCAAACCCCCCAAACGGAAGCGCAAGCAGTTCTAAGTGTAGTCAGGGGGGTCCCCCCACACCCTCACAGCGTAAAATGGAAGGCCTCAAAACGGTGGAAGCGATGGCACGCATTTGTCCTGCACTCAAATGTCGGCACGCCACTGTCCTATGTGCGTTTGACGGTGTACCAAGAATACAGATATGCCAAGATACTCAGTTCCAGGCTGGAGATGTGGGGTCAGCCCTGTTTTTGAACTTGCAGTGTGAGATTAGTCCTGCCTGACCCTGTCCATTGAGATCAGTGCTGCAAGCCCCATCATGCACTAGCAAGAGATATTCAGAAATTCAGCAATGTCCCAACATCTCCAGCCTGGAACCGAGTGACTTGGCATCTCCAAGAATACAATCATTATGAACTAGCCAGTTCTGGATAAAATGGGGTCCAGAGCAGAGAGTTGCACGGGGACAGAAATCCCATCCATCCCCGCCCGTCCCCGCCAGGATCCTCTCCGTCCCCACCCGTCCCCGTCAGGATTCTCTCCATCCTCACCTGTCCCCGCAAGGAATTACTTCCATCCCTGCCCGTCCCCATAAAAAGCAGCAATTACTTCTGACAGGATCATCAATTCCACAGTTTCTTTTGTGTTTGCGCTGCTGTTTTCCTTGTGGAATCTCTTTGGTGGAACCTTTTTTTTATTTTCTGTTCAGGTAATTAACTTATAAACCCCCTCTTTTACTAAGGCTGACGTGTCCGTTATATTATATGGACGAACCCCGCTTCCAAAGCCTTCTATCCCCGTGGGAGTCCCGTGAGCCAGAGGGGGGTCCCCGTGGGAATCCCGTGGGTTAGGGGGGATTCCCGCGATCCCCGTTCCCGTGCAGACCTCTAGTCCAGAGACCACCGAGTTAATGGCAGGACCAGACCTGGGACCCGTAAGCTCTGTCTCTCCATCCTGTTTTCAAAAGCATCAAGTCCGTCCCTCCTCTCTGTGTCAAGGGCCACATTTACCGCAATCCAGGCATATGCAATTCCAGTGCTTGTAGGGTTACCAAGATGTACGGATTTATCCGGACATGTCCTCTTTATAAAGGACTGTCCAGGCGTCCAGACAGGGTTTCAAAACATGGCAGTTTGTCTGGGGTTTGAAAACCATTGAGCTCTGAAGAGACGAG
Source organism: Geotrypetes seraphini (assembly GCF_902459505.1). Lineage (NCBI taxonomy): Eukaryota > Metazoa > Chordata > Amphibia > Gymnophiona > Dermophiidae > Geotrypetes > Geotrypetes seraphini. Next base: position 40,724,734 of record NC_047099.1, read on the forward strand.
GTTTGTGTGAGGCTGGGGTTAGGGAGCGGAGCGAGGCAGGGCTGTGGGCGGAGCCAGAACGAAATGGGGGGCCACACGTCCTCTTTTTAAAAACATGCAAAATCTGGTAATCCTAAGTGCTTGGGTGCTTCAAAACAGGTTCAGATTTTCAGGATACCCACAACGAATATGCATGAAACCAATTTACATGTACTGGAGGCGGGGCATGCAAATTTTTCTCGTGCATATCCATTGTGGATGTCGAAGAAAACCTTAGGCTTATGTTTTCTGCTATTACTCAGGGTTACAGAGAAGGAATGTGGAGGAGGATAGCAGCCAGCGATTATCCCTGAAGGTCATTGCTGGCACGCAGAAGGGGGCTCTGCAGAGAAACAAAATGAGATGGCCACGTAGAAGTTATCTAAACCACTAGGATGTGTCCTGGCACACTGTATTGCCTTATCATAAAGTCCCAAAGTGGTTATGGGCAGAATTTGTTTTCCTCAAAAGTGTGTGAAGATGTGAGGGGTCAGACATTGTCCTTCTCAAGCTAACCTTTTGACCGCATTTTGTAAACTATGCATTTCTGGCTTGTATTCATGTATATACCCTCTGCCAGGGTAGATAGTGACAGAGGGCATCACTCACTTGTGAGGGGTAGTTTATTTTATGTATTTGTTTCTTCCGTTTGTGCATCACACTTACCTATACAAGCTCTTGGCGACATTACAGAGGAAGGGGTTAGAAGAGGGTAAGGGAGGACAATGGAGGGCAGGAAGATACAGGAGGGGAAGAGGATACAAGTGATTAGGTGTCGAATAGATGAGTTTTCAGGTTCTTCTGGAATTTGGTGTGGTTAGGTACCGTCCTAGTCATTTCAGTAAGGCCATTCCAAGTTTTTACACCTAGAAAGGTGAACACGGAGTAGAAAACACGCTTGTATTGTAGATTTTTTTTGTGGAAGGGAGATTTAGAATTATTCTGTTGAGGGTTCCGTGGGAAGTAGACCAAATTAGTTAACAAAATTAGCAAGTGTTATGGGTTTTGAAAAGCCGTTCCGACCTCCAGACATGTCCTCCAAAGGTGAAATCCGAACATCTGGTAACCCTGGGTGATGTCCCTCTTTCCTGGATGAGGGACTTCCAGCTCTGTCCCATGAATATCTTGAAAATTGGATTTGTGGGAGGCTTTCGTTGACCTGCCTTGCCTAACCCCTTACAAATCTATCTAGGGTCCTCTTGGACCGCCCAGGTGGATCTAGGAGGAAGAGATCCCCAGTGAATGATGGGGGCACTCACCCACTAGGATCGCGGTGTGCTTATGGCGGGGATCGAAGGGTGACTGTCCCTTGCCTTCCGTAGTTAGAGGAAGCCCATTGCTGTGGTGGACCAGCATGAAGCTGCTTAGATCCTGTAGCAAAGAGAAAAGAAACAGCAAGTGAATCCAAGATACCTCTTTAATTCTCCCCTCTCACTGTCCTTCTGGCTCTTACGTACAATGTAAGTGCAGCTGGGGCTGAAGGCACTGGTTCCACAGGTGTACAGGTGAGTCTGGTTCATCTGAACAAGCACCCGGATGAAGTTAAAACATTCAGTCTGTAAAATAACGCAGCAGTTAAGTACACAGGCAGATTTTGAAAAGCCGTCCGGACGCGTCTGGGTATATCCGGACGGCTGGTAAACCCTAGGTCAGGGGTGTCAAAGTCCCTCCTTGAGGGCTGCAATCCAGTCGGGTTTTCAGGATTTCCCCAATGAACATGCATGAGATCTATTTGCAGGCACTGCTTTCATTGTATGCTAACAGATCTCATGCATATTCATTGGGGAAATCCTGAAAACCCGACTGGATTGCGGCCCTCCAGGAGGGACTTTGATACCCCTGCCCTAGGTATATGGAGCTGCAGAATTTGGAAGGGGGTGTTGTCTCTTACCTCGTTGCTTTTGGCTTTGGATACACAACTTTGTATCTGCTCAGGAGATGCCCTCCAATGGATCTGACTCTGAAACCGAACAGAAAGATTTAGAATCAAAGAATTGCAGACGGGGGGTGTCTCTGGAGCGGATTAGGGTGGAGAGATCCATGACATCCCCTCCTTCCTGTCTTTTGAGAGCTCGCTCTCTTGGGTGACCCAGGGGAAGAGAAAAAGGCGGGCTCCATGGTAGGGTGGAGGAATTGGGGGATGGAGCCGAGTCCCTAGGTCAGGGGTCGGCAACCTTTGTAAAGCAAAGAGCAATTTTGTCCCCAGATTTACAAAGAGCCACAATGGGTAGAGAAGGAGGTTTGAGATACTCTCTTCCCTTCCCAAGGTCTAGCTTTTCTCCCCTCCAACCCCTCACAAGTTTCTGCACCTTTCATCCCTCCCTTTCTCTCCCCCAATCCATGGCCAAGGCTCTCTCCCCTTTCCAGGCCTCGATCGTTTGATCTCCCTTCCAACCCATAATTCCCTCTCCCTCTAAGGGTATGCAGTCTAGCAGGAGGGGGGGATCTTTGGGGCAGAAGTATGGCACTCTCATGACAGCTCAACCCTACAATGCCCCCCTCCATTCCGCCATGTATAGATAGGGCCACCTCCCAGGACTACCAAGGTCCCTGGTGGTTTTGTGTGGGTCTTTGTGGCAAGAGCATGGCCCTCTCGCTCTTTCCTCCTCAAAGCTGCCTTTGAAAATGACTGCCGCAACCTTTCGCAGGTGCTTGCGGTATTTCCTGTAGTGCCACGAGAGGTCACGGTGGCCATTTTAGAAGGCAGCTGCGAGGAGGTTTGGAGTGAGAGGGCTTCTCTGCTGCTACGAAGTCCCCCGCTAGACCACAAGGTACTTCGGTAGGTCTGGGGGTGCCACGGGAGAAGAGCCAGAAGAGCCGCAGGTTGCTGACCCCTGCCCTAGGTTATAGTGGGTTACCCAGATGTGGCGAGACCCGGACATCTGCAACAATCACAATACAAACGACCCCTTCCTGGACATATTGAAACAGTTTGCTCCGTATTAGGGGTGCTCAACACCCCCTAGCACCACCCAGATAGCGTCACTCTTCCCTTACCAGCAACTGCAGCTGTGGTCCTACAGTGTCACTGGTACTGAGGGAGAGGATGGAGTCTCGGGCACCCACATACAGGACCTCCTCATCATCACGGAGGAGGAAGACGTCATAGCTGGAGACACCACTCTGGCTGAAACTGTTCACATTTCTCCCGGGGTCCCCTGTAGGGAGGGAAGAAGGTATTAACAGCCTCAGAGAGGGGAATCAGTGGGGGGAGAGCGGGGAGAGGATCATAAGAACATAAGACTAGTCATACTGGGTCAGACTAATTGGTCCCAACAGTGAACAATCCAGGTCACAAGTACCTGGCAAAACTCCAAATAGTAGCAACATTCCATGCTACCAATCCAGATCAAGCAGTGGCTCCCCCCGTGTCTGTCTCAATAGCAGACTCTGGACTTTTCCTCCAGGAACTTGTCCAAACCAGTACTTCAGTGCTTCCCTATTTGGGAAATTGACATTCTCCACCTTTTCGTTTCCCCTAACAGCAGTGGTGTAGCCACAAGAGGGCCTAGGTTGACAGGGATCTACTCAAAATTAGCACACTCTTGCTGTGGCTGGCAGGGCTCCATCCTCAAGCCCTGCCCGCCGAAGGCCTCTTCCGGTGTGAAAACTGAGCTAGCGTAGGGGAGCTGGTGGCGCTGGTAGCCCAGGGACACTACCGCTGGCTTCAGAGCTTGGAAAGAGAGTTCTGGCTGCCAGAGGAGGAGGGCTTCAGCTGGTGGGGCTTGGGATCCCTGCCAGGTATTTATACTTTGTGATGCTGGTGGGGGGGGGGGGGAAGAGCAGACAGAGGATGGCGTTGAAGCTACTGCCTGATATTAGTTGTTCATGCAGTGACAGCTCTGGGTTTTACTGATAACAACAAATCCCGTGGTTATTATTAGAGCAGACATATCAGAAATAAGTGCATATATTTAGCAGTCAGATTTTGCAAGAGAACCTATGACTTTTCTCCTGCCCTCTCCCCCACCTTTACTTTTCTTTAACATTTATAACCCTGACTGTTTAGGTCAAGGCCGTTTTTCAGGTGCTAAGACCTTTCTCCCCACCTTCCCCAAATGCCCTGCGCCAACCCCAGCAGCCTTAGCCTCTTCGTCATCACAGTTACCCCTCTCAGAGGCAGCACAGGGCTGCTACTCCATGCCTTCGCCCCAGCCTCAACGGCGCCCTGCCCACAAAGGTAGTCTGCGTCAAAGGGGGCAGGTTCAGTTGAGGCCAGGAGTGGCTTTGAGGCCCCATGCTTTGCCTGTAGGTTTTTAGTGGCTTTGGTGCAAACTTGGACTTGAGACCCTGCAGTCTCCATGAGCTATTTTTGCAGGTCTGGGAGTGATGCTGTCTGGTTGAAATAACCATCTACTCAGGCTATCTACCTGCCTCCAAAACTTCCATATATCCCTCAGTTCTTTATTCTATTTCTGGAAAGATCAGAGAAAGAAATCCACACAAAAGTGTAGGTAATAATCAAAGCTTTGAGAAGCGTTTCTGCATCCCCAAAATAACGAGATGTCAGAAAGACTGGACTTTAATGTTTTAGTTTGATTTGTTTTGTTTTCTTTGCAATGCGGATGAGATATCCAGAATCCAACCAAAGTCAAAGGCTATGCTACTAATTAAGTGATCTGGACCCCGGAGGATGTCTCCAAACCACTCCTGAATTTTTTGCACCCCATCCATGCACTCTGGTACTTATAGTAGTTGGTTTCCAAAAAAAGAATTAATAGCACTACACGTCCCACACTGCACTGGGGCATCATATACAGAAATATGGCTAGGAAGGCTCCAGGAATTGGGTGGCTTCGCAGCTCTGGTGGAACTGCCTCCGAGTTACTGCAGAGTTTCTCTTCTTTAGCAGATGTATGTTAAAAGTGTCTGGCACCAAGCCAGATGTTAATCTGCTTGTTAATATTCTAAGCCATCAAACAGGTTCTGAAGTCGAGGTTGTAGGTGCATTTGGCCAAGTCCTCCAGAGCTTCCCAGGGACAGGAAAGCATCTCCACCCAAATGTCCTCTTTCTAGTACAACATCCTTCCCTTGTCCTCCCTTCTTATCTACTCCCCTCAACATGTTCTCCTAGAGCAGGGGTAGGCAATTCCGGTCCTTGAGAGCCGGAGCCAGGTCAGGTTTTCAGAATATCCACAATAAATATGCATGAGATAGATTCTAATGAAATTTAGTGCGTCGTGTCCTGAATGAGATCGATGTAAATATACTGTATAGGGTATTTAGCTGCAATAGTAAACCTATATAGAGTAGAGGTCTGCCCGGGTCCCGCAGGAATCCCCCCTTAACCCACAGGACTCCCTTGGGGACCCCCCTCTGGCCCACGGGACTCCCATGGGGACCCCCCTCTAGCCAACGGGAATGGAAGGCTTTGGAAGCAGGGTTCGTCCATATAATATAATGGACACATCAGCCTTAGTAAAAGAGGGGGTTTATAAGTTAATTACCTGAACAGAAAACAATAAAAGGGTTCCACCAAAGAGATTCCACAAGGAAAACAGCAAAAGAAACTGTGGAATTGATGATCCTGTCAGAAGTAATTGCTGCTTTTTATGGGGACGGGCGGGGATGGAGGTGATTCCTGGCGGGGATGGGTGGGGACGGAGAGGATCCTGGCGGGGATGGGTGGGATTTCTGTCCCTGCGCAACTCTCTAATATAGAGAGGACGATTGATTTAGTATAAACATGTGCATATAAGTAGGATGATGGATTAAGGCATAACCATGCCGGTGTTAATAACTCTGTAACACCACCACGGAGCTCCATGTATTTCAGTAAGGAGCCCATGCATTGTAACACCTCACAACTCCTTATAGTAACATCTCTATAGAAGCTCATGTAGACCGCTCTGAACTGACTCCCCAGTCATTAGTAGCGGTACAGATAGGAGTTGAGGTAGGTTATAGGAATAGTCAGGGACTACTGCACAGGTGATAGGCCTGAAGGGCCGCCGCGGGATGGACCTCTGGTCTGACCCGGTGGAGGCAAATTCTTATGTTCTTATAGAAGCTCTCAATAACCATAATTGCTGGATACCAGTTGACTGAATTACGAGAAGTAGTCATTTACCAGGCCTGAATGAGGAACCAGCATATTCATAACATCTCCAAACTTTCTTGTAGACCAACAGTTTCCTTCTGCTTAGTCCACCCAGGGCAGGGATCGAGCACCGAGGGTTGGTTTCTTTTCCTTTGGTGGGGGTTTCTCTGTATTTTTAATCTCCCCCCTCCTCCAACTTACTCTAGACCGGTCCCTGCAGTCTCAGTCCTCAGCCAAGCACCGTTCATAACTCTGCCTTCAAGGGGGCCTTTGCAGAAGACCCGAGTTGTGAAATCTAATCTAACCTTTAATTGTATATACCGATTCATCCCAACAGGACAGCTCGACTCGGTTGACAAAATATTAAGAAATTATACAGAAACTATCGGCCTCTTTTACAAAGCCACACTAGCCAATGGCCCCGAAGCCCATAGAGATTTAAGGGGCTTCGGGGCCGTTCCCGCGCGGCTTTGTAAAAGAGGCCGTATATCTTTTAGGCCAAAACCTAGGGGTCCTTTCAATAAGGCGTGCTAGTGCGTCTTAGCGGGTTCGAAATGCTAACGCGTGGCAACATGTCCATTAATATCCTTTATCTTTTATGGCTGATTATTTCTGGAATAAATGCGTCTTCAATGCTTTACGAAAAGTGGGTAGATGGGAGAGAATTCCAATTATCGAAGGAAGGTCATTCCAAACTTTTACGAATATAAAAAGAGAATGATCGACAAAAGTTGGCCATAGTTTTTATTCCTTTAACAGTGGGAAAGCCAAGTTTATATTTCTGAGAGCTCCTAGAATTAGAGATTTCTTGTGACTTAAATGAAACAGAGACCAAAGGCGAGAAAAAAATACCATATAGGATTTTGAAAATTACAATTGCACACTTAAATTGGATCAAACCTAACTCCTTTGCATGGCAGTGTAAAGTTCTTTCACAGGGGCGTCTCCCCTCCAAACATTTGTAAGTGTCGGGTTCTCCCTGCTTACCATAAGGAAAAGCCACTCTGGGTGTGAGGTCCGCACATACCAAAGCGGGCAGCCAAAAACTCCACAGCAGACAGATATCCCAGTTTGGCATGGCTGAGGGGGGTCCAGGCGCAAAACACCTCCAGAGAAGTACGAATGATCCCCCGAGCTCTGACAAAGGAACGGAAAATTACAGTTTTATTCAGCAACTGACACAAACCACACACGCTGACAAAAATACTCATTTCTAACCACAAAGAAGTAACCCCCTCCCCCCCCCCCGAAGTCCTTTTCTAGCTCTGAAACTGCAATTACAAAACTAATACAGTAACATTTATCAGTTTAATAATGCGAGAAACCCAATCTATCTAAAGTCTACCCTAGAAAACAGACCCTTCTGGTTGAAACATGTCTGGTTTCGTACATGTATGTTTTAATAATCTTTGTTTATTGGGATTTATTTACCACCTTTTTTGAATAAATGGATTCAAGGCAGTGGGCCGCAATATACAATCACACAATTATCTCTTATGTCTTTCTTATATAGGGTTACCCCTTAGACCTGCCCCATCCCGTCCCAATCCCGCCCCCTGCTGCCTGCTCTGGTCGGGACGTCATCACGTTGCCCTCCTGCCTGACGGCGATTTTGAGGGAGGCTTTTCAAAACCCGGACAACAGGCCTGGTTTTGAAAAGCCGTCCGGACCTCCCGGACCACTGGTAACTATAAGAACATAAGAACATAAGAAATGCCATTTATCGGATCAGACCCTAGGTCCATCCTGTCCGGTGAGCCGCACACACGGAGGCCAACCCCGGTGTTCCCTGCTAAAGACCCTGTTTTTTTGCTCTATTTTGTCGAATCCTTTTAGTATTTTGAAAGTCTCTATCGTATCCCCTCTACTTTTTCTCATAACTGGAATTTAGAAAGCGTTTGAAAACTTACTCCAGACTTTGGTGTAATTAAATTCCGTGACGATCGCTCGGTTGTAAGTTGATGTAATCTTTTGTAAACCGCATAGATCTGCAAGGTTATGCGGGCTAGAAGTTGATTTTTATGTTTAATCACAGCAATGAATATATTTACCAGTTTTTGCTGGGTAAACGATTAATGTCCCTGCTGGGAAGAAAGCATGGTTGCCCTTCCTTGTCTTGTGGGGTTGGTTATATTTTCTTTTAAAATTTGTATTTTCGGTGTAATACGTGGGTTAGAAACATGATGGCAGATAAAGGCCAAATGGCTCATCCACACTCTCTATGACAGGGGTGTCAAAGTCCCTCCTGGAGGGCCGCAACCCAGTCGGGTTTTCAGGGTTTCCCCAATGAATATGCATGAGATCTATTTGCATGCACTGCTTTCATTGTATGCTAAGAGATCTCCTGCATATTCATTGGTGGAAATCCTGAAAACCCGACTGGATTGCGGCCCTCGAGGAGGGACTTTGAGATCCCTGATCTAGGGTGAGGGATTTCATATAGGGGAAGATAGTGGGTAGGGGATGGAATTAAGGGGGGTGTAGATAAGATTGAATTAATTCATAAGGAAATTCAATTTGAAAGAATGATTTAAATTCGTATGAAATATTATTGTGATTCTTATTGTATTGAATGTATTTTTGTATCATTCTATTGTATTGATTATTTGATTCTTTCAATAAAAATTGTTATACATAAAATGTGCCATGAAAAACATTTGCTCCGTTTAGTGTGCCGGAGCTAAAAAAAAGTTTGAGAAACCCCCCCCTCCACTTCCTGTTTTGCAAGAGTTAATGTTGGTTCTTGAACTGGGTATGTGGCACCAGCTTACTGAAACCACTGGGGCAACAGGATGTGTCTGCAACACACTCCAGCTCATGACAGACAGATGACCTGTGTGGGCCGCTCTGATAGGACACGATGGCCTCCCGTTGTACGCTCACAGAATGACACAGACTTGTTTTTCAGAAAGGAGAAGACTGTGGCAGGGGGGTCACCCAAGAGTGCCCTCGAGGCTAAGAGGCAACTTGGTTGGGTCCAGGTCAGTGGGCACAGTCTGAACTGGCTCTGGTTTTAGTCCTGTTGCATCCATGACCTTACCACTCCAAATGTGTTTAAAGAAGACTATATCAGCTCAGAAACCCTTCCCTCGATTGCACCGATGCCTTTGAGTCCGCATTGTCGCAGCACGACCCCCCAGTGAAAGAGAACTTTTAGAAACAGAGAGGGTGGAGGGCATTTTAGATAGGACATTTTGCAGAACATGCACAGAAATCCAGTCGTGAACTTGACAGCTTCCAAAACTGCAAAATGTATATCTTTGTTTGTTTTGTTTTGAAAATGTGCTCTGTGCGTCTATCTTTATGAACCATCGTCGGACCGCCCCCCCCCCCCCCACAACAACCCAAATCCAAATGAAAAACTGTTGATACATGGAAAGTTTGAACAGAGAAGAAGGAGATCTGCTACCATGAAACTCTAAAAATTCTAAAAAGAGTAATATATGGTTGCTCCAAAGACCCCTGAGGCAGGCTAAGGGCCGAAACACTGACAGTGTCGGGCCTCTTTCCTCTGGAATAAAGAAATATATTTGCCCCTTTATGAAAATGAGCTTCATGGTCATGTAAAAAGAAAGAGTTCTGGATAATTATAGGGGGGGGGGGGGAAACATTGAGAAACTTCTGGCTACACCTCTGCTTCCATACTGAATACAGCGAAATTAATTATTTATTTTAAAAAATCCATATATCATGCTTATCAAAAAAATCTAAGCATGTTATAACATTTTATACATGATAAAATATAAACCAACGAAAACACAGAGCAAGTTAGGAAAGCCTTAAGATGTTTTCTAAAAGACCATAAGGAATCCATCAGCTTTAACTGCAAAAGGAAGAGAATTCCTACATAAGAATGGGATCTTCTTTAAGACAGACTCAGAGAAACGAAAGGCGTCTTACACCAAGGAGATTCCCACTGCCACCAGCAGGCAGAGAATTCTGCTGGAAGGAGTAAGAGGGATATTTGTCCAGCTTTTTAAGTCTGTCAAACAACCAAAAGAAAGGGACTTGGGGGTAATGGTGGACAAGACAATGAAGCCGTCGGCACAGTGCGCAGCGGCCGCTAAGAGAGCGAATAGAATGCTAGGTATAATCAAGAAGGGTATTACAGCCAGGACGAAAGAAGTTATACTGCCGCTGTATCGGGCGATGGTGCACCCTCATCTGGAGTACTGCGTCCAATATTGGTCGCCGTACCTTAAGAAGGACATGGCGTTACTCGAGAGGGTTCAGAGGAGAGCGACACGTCTGATAAAAGGGATGGAAAACCTTTCATACGCTGAGAGATTGGAGAAACTGGGTCTCTTTTCCCTGGAGAAGAGGAGACTTAGAGGGGATATGATAGAGACTTATAAGATCATGAAGGGCATAGAGAGAGTAGAGAGGGATATAAAGAGAGAGAGAAAGGGAGACAGAGAGATAGAAAAAAAGAGAGAGAGAAAGGGAGAGAGACAGAAATAGAGAGAGAGAGAGAGAGAAAGATTGGAGATACTGGGTCTCTTTTCCCTGGAGAAGAGGAGACTTAGAGGGGATATGATAGAGACTTATAAGATCAGGAAGGGAATAGAGAGAGTAGAGAGGGACAGATTCTTCAAACTTTCAAAAAAAAAAAGAGAACAAGAGGGCATTCGGAAAAGTTGAAAGAGTACAGATTCAAAACGAATGCTAGGAAGTTCTTCTTTACCCAACGTGTGGTGGACACCTGGAATGCGCTTCCAGAGGGCGTAATAGGGCAGAGTACGGTACTGGGGTTTAAGAAAGGACTGGACGATTTCCTGCTGGAAAAGGGGATAGAAGGGTATAGATAGAAGATTATTGCACAGGTCCTGGACCTGTTGGGCCACCGAGTGAGCGGACTGCTGGACACGATGGACCTGAGGTCTGACCCAGCAGAGGCATTGCTTATGTTCTTAAGGCCTTAGAAACAAAACAGGTTAATGCAGTTAAGATGCGATTCAGAGGACCCATGTCCTGGAGTGAGCGCATCATTCACTTGGGATCATGCTTGTTCTCTGTCTGATGCCAGCTTTTCACTGGTTGGCGTGATCTGCTTTATTTCATTTCCATGTCTGCCCCGTTCTCTCTCTCTAAAAGGGACGGAGGCGGTCCAGAGGAAGGCTACTAAAATGGTGCGTGGTCTTCGTCATGAGGCGTATGGGGACAGACTTAAAGATCTCAATCTGTAGACTTTGGAGGAAAGAGATATGATAGAGACGTTTAAATACCTACATGAGTCGAGTCTCTTTCATTTGAAAGGAAGCTCTGGAATGAGAGGTCATAGGATGAAGTTAAGAGGTGATAGGCTTCGGAGTAATCTAAGGGTGGTAGATGCTTGGAACAGTCTCCCGGAAGAGGTGGTGGAGACAGAGACTGTGTCTGAATTCAAGATGGCCTGGGATAGGCAAGTGGGATCTCTTAGAGAGAGGAAGAGATAATGGTTAATGTGGATGGGCAGACTGGATGGGCCAATTGGCCTTTATCTGCCATCATGTTACAATGTTTCTATAACCATAAAGCTCTATGACCTCACAATGCAGGTGGAAAGAGCCTTAGCCAATAGGGAGAGGAGGAGATAGTGGATGCTGCGGATGGGCAGACTGGGTGGGGCCAATTGGCCTTTATCTGCCATCATGTTACAATGTTTCTATAACCATAAAGCTCTATGACCTCACAATGCAGGTGGAAAGAGCCTTAGCCAATAGGGAGAGGAGGAGATAGTGGATGCTGCGGATGGGCAGACTGGGTGGGCCAATTGGCCTTTATCTGCCATCATGTTACAATGTTTCTATAACCATAAAGCTCTATGACCTCACAATGCAGGTGGAAAGAGCCTTAGCCAATAGGGAGATAAGGAGATAGTGGATGCTGCAGATGGGCAGACTGGGTGGGCCAATTGGCCTTTATCTGCCATCATGTTACAATGTTTCTATAACCATAAAGCTCTATGACCTCACAATGCAGGTGGAAAGAGCCTTAGCCAATAGGGAGATAAGGAGATAGTGGATGCTGCGGATGGGCAGACTGGGTGGGCCAATTGGCCTTTATCTGCCATCATGTTCCTATAACCATAAAGCTCTATGACCTCACAATGCAGGTGTAAAGAGCCTTAGCCTATAGGAAGAGGAGATGCAAATGTTAAGAGCCTTAGCCAATTGGGAGAGGAGTGAACGCTGCGGATGGGCAGATTGGATGGGCCATTTGACCTTTATCTGCCATCATGTTTCTCTGTTTCTATAAGAGTCGATAGGCTCCGGAGTAATCTAAGGAAATAGTTTTTTACAGAAAGGGTGGTAGATGCATGGAACAGTCTCCCGGAAGAGGTGGTGGAGACAGAGACGGTGTCTGAATTCAAAAGGTCCTGGGATAGGCACGTGGGATCTCTCGGATGGGCAGACTGGATGGGCCGTTTGGCCTTTATCCGCCGTCATCTTTCTATGTTTCACGGTTACCAGTCCAAGAGCCCCTGAACAGTGCAGCCAGTTCAGAGCTTGCTTATACCCCGTTTGAGTTTCTTTAATGATCCCCAGTAGTGCCGTCACCTGCTCGCTCAATTACCTTTTGCAATTCTAGATTCGGCAGCCTGAATTAATGAACTGATGTAATCTATTCATACAACACATATATACCGGCCTTCAGAAACGTGTCGGGGGTTTCATTGTACAAGTTATCTTCACCAGTTCTGGGCTCAAGCCTTTGTGACTCAGCTTTGAGTCTTTGGACTTCATCGAATACCTACAAATACAGATCATGCAGCTCAGCGATACTTACATTTCAAACTCGAAAACCCATGACATCTGAATGCGCCTCCAAAGCTCAGTGGATCCATGACTGGCAAAGACCACGTACCGGTGATCTTCGTAGCAAATGCAGCTATGTCCCTCTCCTTCCAGCTGTTTCTGGGTCTCGCCACCTCTGGAGAGCAAGCGACACCAGAGCTTCTCACATCGGAAACAGAGAGCCCCGACTCGAGAGGAAGTTAATATCTTCTCTGTGTATCACCCGGAGGAATCAGGAAACCAGAAAATCCAGCCAGAAGCCAACAAGTTGCGACAGGCTCTCAGCTAGCTCTGTAACATCTGCACAAAAGAAAGAGGAAAAATGCATTGAAATACAGTAAAACCTCGGATTGCAAGTAACTTGGCTTGCAAGACAAGCAAAACATTTCATTAAATTTTAACTTGATATACAAGCAATGTCTTGCAATACAAGTACATACAGTATACACACAGCAGAACTGAGCCAATGGTTCTTCTCTCTGACACTGCGGGAGAATAGTGACTGTTCTCAATGAGCGAGGTCTTGCAATATAAGTACGTATAGTATTTTGGGTTGTGGAACGAATCATCTTGAGTTTCCATTATTTCTTATGGGGAAATTCACTTTGATATACGAGTGTTTTGGATTACGAGCATGTTTTCGGAACGAATTATTTTGTGCAATGACAAAATAATTACCGTGTTTCCCCCGAAAATAAGACAGTGTCTTATATTAATTTGGGGTCCAAAAAAACGTGTTAGGGCTTATTTTCAGGGGATGTCATTCTTTTTCATGTACAATTATCTCTCCCTTCCTCTCCTCCACCCCAATTCTTCCTCTTTCCTTTCTCTCCCCCCCCCCCTCCATGTGCAGTATCTTTCTATCCTTCCCTCCCATCCCCCTGACCCTCCCACCGTGAGACTGATATACCTCCGCTCCGAGGCCTCCAAAAACAGGGTGGGGATCGCTGAATTGACGAGTCTGATTTTTTTTGGGGGGGGGCAAATCAGGCAGCACTAGTGTCAGGGATGGAGTCGGGGACGGTCGGGGGAGGGGCTTCGGAGGTTGATCTTAACTAGGGCTTATTTTTGGGGGTAGGGCTTATAGTAGGAGCATCTTTAAAAAAAAACATCATGCTAGGGCTTAATTCCAGGATAGGTCTTATTTTCAGGGAAACAGGGCACAAATTCTGCCTTTTTTTTGTCCTGACTTAGGGCCCCTTTTTACAGAGCTGCGGTAGCGATTCTCCCGTGCCGCACGCACCGAAGCCCATAGGAGCTGAATGGGCTTCGGCGCATTTGCTTCAGGGTAGTCGCTACTGTGGCTTTCTAAAAAGAGCCCTTAGACTTTCTATAATTTCATAAATTAAACCCCTCCCCCCCCCCCCCGGCTAGGGCGTGTTAGCCATTATAGCGTGCATTAAATATTAGAGTGTCTTAGTAAAGAGGACCCCTCTATTGGCTTGCAATCCGTTTGCTGGAGGTGGAATTTGAGGGTTTTTTTTTGGGGGGGGGAGGGGAAGCTGTCCTGAATTTCAATTTTTTTAAAAAACCAACAACCCCAAGTTGGCACCTGTCCTATCAAATTTGATCTTTGCACTGCCGCAGTGCGATGGGAGTCTCGCATTCGTCCCTCACTGACTCATCTCAGCCCACCGTGCCCTGAAGCCACGGGTGCAGTGACTGACAGCTCGGAAAAGGGCGGTGCCTCCTCAGGTGCTGATGACATCAGAGCCCTAGCGGTGAGCAATCTTTTAGTCACCCTGACCTCCTGACCAGGGTAATTATCTTACCCCGCCTGCCGCTGACTCTCCTAATTACACGATTGGCACCATTTATACAACTGCCGAATTAAACACCACTGAAAGTGATGCTAAAGGGCATTTGCATATCTGGCTGTGCGCTAGCCAGTGGCAACAGAGCAGATGTTGATGACATCATCATAGTGCTGGCCTGAAACCTCACTGCAGCGTTCCGAGAATTCCTTTATCTAGTGCGAGCAGAGTGAGGTTTTTCAGGAGATCAGCGAGGGCCATGCGTCAGTTCCATCCACTCTTTGCAAATTTAATCTTGTGCATATTCATTGTAGAAATTCTGAAAGCCCAGGACAGATGGGGAATCCCCGGTACGGGAGAAGGAAAGTTCTGGTGGGATCTGAAGTTAGTGGGGGGTCTCTCGGGACAGTTGCTCAACCCTGCAAGCCTTGAACACTTTAAAAGTGTGAAAGGACAGAACTTGCGGGGATGGGACAGGGACAGAACTTGTGGGGACAGCATGGGGATGGAGATGCATCATCCCGCAGGAAAGGGAACAAATTTGTCCCCGTGTCATTCTCTAGTGCAGTGCTAGAGATACTGTCATATGAAATCTGCTGATCCAGTCCTGAGTTTGCACCATTGCATGCACCAATTTGTACTTTGTAGCATAATGAATGTGACAATCTCTGTCTGCAGTGGGCTAAAATCAGGACTGGATCAGCCGGTTCCTTATGACATGGAGTTAGATGGGAACCCCATTCAGGACCGCAAAGTGAACTTGGGGAAGCTCTGTTTAAAAACTTGATTGCTGTGCATGTGCAAACTGGCTCCACCGACTTCAAGACAGGTTGATCTAGTCCTGATTTTAACTCTCTCCCCCAGTGCATGTAGGGAATTGTAGTTCTGTTTTTTTTCCCACGGCGCTCCCTAAGGAAAGCTAAGAATTACAATTCCGTGCACACAAGAGGGCCAAACCAAGACTAGATAAACCTGGCTAAAGAAATGATCGTCCCGCTAGCCTGTTCTTTTGAGATGTATTTTCTTGAAGTGTGGGTTATGGAACTGGGAAGGGGGAGGGTTTTACATTCCAACCCTTGGACAGAAAGCTTCTTGTATCACAAAGAATAGGGACACCAAGGCCCTTGACGTCAAAGCTCAGAGGGGAGCTGGTTGGCTGAGATGAAGCGACTTTCTGCTAGCCCCAGGAACAGTCAGAGAGGGTCAATGTTCTGGGAACATTCCCGTCATTCTTGCATTCGGATTCAGATTCTTTTTTTTTTTGTTTTTAACCCTGTTTAATTGGAGGGCTGGCTCGAGTCCAGCGAAAGGACCAGCAATTGGAGAGAGGTCGGGGAATTTTTTTTTCCCTTAAGCTAATTCATTCAGCAACTCTTTTGGCAGCTGAAAACAGCTGAACTTGCTGGGTCTCAGAATGAAATCCTGATGGAGTTGCTGACAACAATGTATCTGGAAAAATTAATTGTATCTCGGGGGGGGGAAGGGGGGGTAAGGATCACAGATTTCTAGTGATTTATTCAGGCCTAACTGTGGAGAAAGCAACAGAAGAAAGTCCTACCCCTCTACAAAGCTGGCTCCCCCCGGCCCCCCCCCCCAAAGAAACATATCTGATTCTCTGCAGCCTTTTGGTACACTCTGATACCTTCAATGGTCACTTCAAAGCAAAGAAGCGCAGACCATAAGATAATGGAATCATTGAATATAAATTTGTATATATATATATAATCTCTCTAACGTACCTGGAGCAATGGGGGGATTAAGTGACTTGCCCAGGGTCACAAGGACCAGCGTGGGATTTGAACCCACAACCTCAGGGTGCTGAGGCTGTAGCTTTAACCACTGCCCCACACATACCCCTCAAAAGGGGACCTGAGTGGGTATACACATTTACATAAAATAATCAGAAGAAGTGAAGAATACCGTGGGATGGTCTATTCGTAAACCCAGCTCTCCTATCCAAGGAAACAGGCGAGCCCTTCGTAGATCATTGGAATTGCATCTGATTTCGGGTTGCCACAAGCTTTACGAGGGGCTGTTGAAAAGTTCTCAGCCCAACCAAGACGAGAATGATGTGAAGCAACTTATTCCACACTTTTCTAGACACTTTTCATGTCATATCATTAACGAAAAGCGTCAAGAAAAGTGTGGAATGGCTCGTCAGTTTCATGGCTCCACATCATTCACTTCTTGGCTGGGCCGAGAACTTTTCATTGGCCCCTCGTATTGTGATGTCATAATGCCTCATTCCACCAATGCCTGAGAGCCAGCCTCATCGGTGATGTCACAATGGCTTGGTTTCCTAGTGTCAAGAAAAGTGTGGAATGGCTCCACATCATTCACTTCTTGGCTGGGCCGAGAACTTTTCATTGGCCCCTTGTATTGTGATGTCATAATGCCTCATTCCACCAATGCCTGAGAGCCAACCTCATCGGTGATGTCACAATGGCTTGGTTTCCCTATACTTGTGTCCATTTTCTGAGCTTTTAAATAACAGGGTTGATAGCAATCCCTTATAAGCACTGACAGCTGGCTTCCCATATCTCCCTCTGCACATGCAATCATTATTCTGGGATTTTTCTGTGTGTGTTTATAATAAAATACAGAATTATGAAAATCACTGCCAGACAAAAGTCCGATTACTGCATTCCACAGCCCCTGTTATCTCTTCCCTTTCTCTACCAAAAGCAACAGTGTATCGAGAGACAAACAGGACCACTACATATCACTGTGGTTGCAACCAAGGGCGGGGAGGGGGGGAGGGGAGACTGCGTCAGTCTTCCAGAAAGCCTGCTTGGACCAGCATAGAGGATCCTTGACCTTTGGGAAAGCAGGGCCTAGAGCCAGAGATCCTCATGAGTTTGAAGTTAGGGCAATCTACCCAGTTCCAGACAGAAGATTTTAGGGCCAGTCCTGAATTTCAGTCAACCCCTAGTGCATTCTGGGACTTGTTTTTCAACTGGTGGAATCAGAGTACAAATCCCACCATGCAATATGATGTTAGTTAAAAACTAAAACCAGAAATGGACAAAAGAAATGTCTTCCTGGTACTGGGTGGAACACGTAGGCAAACATGATTTAATGAGACAGAATCAGCATAAGTTCAGCCAAGGGAGATCTTGCTTGACTTCTTTGAAGGTGTGAATAAGCATGTGGATAAAGGTTTCAGAAAGCTTTTGATAAAATTTCCTCATGAGAGGCTCCCGAATCATGGGATGGGTGGCAAAGTTCAGTTGTGGATTAGGAATTGGTTATCGGATAGAAAACAGAGGGTAGGGTTACATGGTCATTTTTCTCAATGGAGGAGAGTAAACAGTGGAGTGCCACAGGGGTCTGTAGGACTGGTGCTATTTAACTTATTTATAAATGATCTGGATATTGGAATGACGAGTGAGGTGATTAAATTTGCAGATGACACTAAACCGTTCAAAGTTGTTAAAACGCATGCGGATTGTGAAAAATTGCAGGCGGACCTTAGGAAATCGGAAGACTGGGCGTCCAAGTGGCAGATGAAATTTAATGTGGACAAACGCAAAGCGATGCACATTGGGAAGAATAACCTGAATCACAGTTACCGGATGCAAGAAAAGGATCTGGGTGTCATCGTAGACCATACGATGAAACCTTCTGCCCAATGTGCGGTGGCGGCCAAAAAAGCAAACAGGATGCTAGGAATTATTTAAAAAGGGATAGTTAACAGAACTAAGAATGTTATAATGCCCCTGCATCGCTCCATGGTGCGACCTCATCTGGAGTATTGCGTTCAATTCTGGTCTCCTTATCTCAAGAAAGATATAGCGGCGCTAGAAAAGGTTCAAAGAAGAGCGACCAAGATGGTAAAGGGGATGGAACTCCTCTCGTATGAAGGAAAGACTAAAACGATTAGGGCTCTTCAGCTTGGAAAAGAGACGGCGGAGGGGAGATAGGATTGAAGCCTACAAAATCCTGAGTGGAGTAGAACGGGTACAAGCGGATCGATTTTTCACTCTGTCCAAAATGACAAAGACTAGGGGACACTCGACGAAGTTACAGGGAAATACTTTTAAAACCAATAGGAGGAAATATTTTTTTCACTCAGAGAATAGTTAAGCTCTGGAACACGTTGCCAGAGGTTGTGAAAAGAGTGGATAGCGTAGCTGGTTAAAAAAAAGGTTTGGACAAATTCCTGGAGGAAAAGTCTATAGTCTGTTAGTAAGACATGGGGGAAGCCTCTGCTTGCCCTGGATTGGTGGCATGGGTTTTGGCCCGGTACTAATGACCTGGATTGGTCCACCCTGAGAACGGGCTACTGGGCTTCATGGACCATTAGTCTGACCCAGTAAGGCTATTCTTATAGGTCCTCTGTTAGGCTCAGTGGCTACCTGTCCCCTGTATAAATTCAGCCAGTCCAGGTTTTATTCCCCCTTATACTTGTGGGTCCATAATTTGTTCTGGTTTTTTTTTTTTAGGGAAACAAAACGGCAGTTCAGAGGTGAAACTGGGATAGAGTCGGCCTACCCCAAAGGGGTGGGCAGGTGCCTTCTCTCGTCACTTCTGCGCCTATCTGCTCTGAGGTTTCTTTTTGTCGGAGAAAGAGCTCCACGTAGCTAATTTTCCCTTCTGTTCCCATGGGAGGAAGCCTTTTCTAATAAGAAAAACAATTCATTAAGTCTAAGGTAGACTCCTCCAGCACCGCTTCTGGAAATCGCCCAAATCAGTACACAACCTTGTTGCCAGTTATTCTGAGGCTGGTATTGGATTTAGGAAATTGCATCCTTCTGGCCTTGTGGAACTAATATTCCCAACTTTCTTCCACATATTTAAAAATGATGTACTGTGTTCCCAGCTAAAAGTCATCCAGAGCTATATCATTTGAAATCAGTAGGGCAGGAACTAAGAAGGTAGCCAGACCAGGTTTCACCGGCCTCCCTTCGGGAACTTGGCCCTTTGGCTCCTATGGGGAGTGTGTGGTGCCGGGGTAGGGGACTCCGGTCCTCGAGAGCCGTATTCCAGTCGGGTTTTCAGGATTTTCCCCAATGAATATGCCTTGAAAGCGGTGCATGCAAATAGACCTCATGCATATTCATTGGGGGAAATCCTGAAAACCCGACTGGAATACGGCTCTCGAGGACCGGAGTTCCCTACCCCTGGGTTAGAGCCACAACCTCAGCACCCTGAGGTTGTGGGATCAAATCCCATGCTGCTCCTTGGAACCCTGGACAAGTCACTTAATCTCCCAATGCCCCCAGGTACTTCAGGAATGTAAACCACTTAAGCCAGGGCTGTCCAAGTCCGGTCCTCGAGATCTACTGCCAGGCCAGGTTTTCAGGATATCCACAATGAATATGCATGAGAGAGATTTGCCTGCACTGCCTTCTTGGTATGCAAATCTCTCTCATGCATGTTCATTGTGGATTTCCTGAAAACCTGGCCTGCCAGTAGATCTCGAGGACCGGACTTGGACAGCCCTGACTTAGGCTGTAAGCGGTTTAGAAATACCGAAATAAATGAAATCTTACAGCATATAAATGCCTTCAGTCAGGGGTGTCCAATGTCGGTCCTCGAGGGCCGCAATCCAGTCGGGTTTTCAGGATTTCCCCAATGAATATGCATTGAAAGCAGTGCATGCAAATAGATCTCATGCATATTCATTGGGGAAATCCTAAAAACCCGACTGGATTGCGGCCCTCGAGGACCGACATTGGACACCCCTGCCTTCAGTGATGTTCTAAACTTGTCTCTCTCTAAATCCCTCCAATCCGATTTCTTCCCCCATCTAACACGCTCTTTCGTCTCTCATCCCCCAGCATTACCTTGTCCACAGAACACTGCAGGAAGATTTAAAAAAAAAAAAAAAAAAAAAATCCTTTAACCCTTTCAAGACCATAAGGATCGTAGGCCAATTTTTGTGGTTTTGACGACATTTTTATGGTAAAAAGGGCTTGCAGATGCCAAAAAATTGATTTTTTTTGTGAAATATCATTATTTTTTTTTAAAAAAATCAAACTTCTGGCTTATGGACAGTGTGGCAAGTGAATCTTCTCGTCAATCTGGCAACGACGCTAATGAATGAATGTCGGAACCAGTTTGTTTACATAAAGGCAGTATCATATGGAATCCGTACATATCAAATTTAGAACTGTAGACTATCCCAATCAAAATTTATAGGATTTTAAAGTTATGGGACAAATATGTCCCTTGGTCCTAAACACTAGCCCTGTGCTGGCCAAGCCAAAACCAAAAGCCTGTTCACCTTTCTCCAAGAATGTGAAGGTAGGAAAGTCTAATGGACTACAGGTTCCAGCATGCCACAGGCAGGAGACAGTAAAACCTAAGGCTGGAACAGCTACTGCAATCGGGCCCAGCTGACACAGGCCCTAATCAGCCGAGAAAGCCAGAATACTGCTGTAGGCAGGCTCAGAGACTCGGCTGCAATTAGGATTCGTCAGAGCACGAGAAAAGGGCAGTGGATTCTAAGGAACAGGGGCGCCCTCAAGCTCCCAGGCCTTCTTTGAAGGCAGAATACTCCAGCATCAAGCAGCAGATCCTCTGGACAAGTAGGTAGAAACTTTCTATGTTGAACCTGATAATGCTTGTGAAGATTCTGATACGGATCAATTTGAAGTGGGAGAGGGAAGCAAACTCCTTTCAAATGGAATACGAGGTGTCTGAAATGCCTAATACAGGATGTATAGACCAGTGGTCTCAAACTCGTGGCCCGCCAGGTCCTATTTTGAGACCCTCGCTATTTGTATCGTAATCACAAAAGTAAAATAAAAGAGTTTCTTGATCATAAGTCTCTTGAGCTATAAATGACAATATTATTATTAAGACTTAGCCAAAAGGAAAGATTTATCAACTATAAAGAGAGTTTTACCTCATTTCTTTAATGACATTAACTCTCTCTTTTTTTTTTTTCTTTGGCCCTCCAAGTACCCACAAATCCAAAATGTGGCCCTGCAAAGGGTTTGAGTTTGACACCACTGGTCTAGAGCTAAGCTAAAGGCTCCCATGAGTTTAATGTCCGCTGAGAAAACAAAAGGAAAATCCAGGAAGTGCTGTTGCTGCACTTAAGAAAGTTAAAGCACTAAATTGCAAGGATAGACACTTTTTGGTCATGGCAGCAGGACTGTAGGCAGCCATATTGGGGTTGGCAGACTGCTGTAACTCCACTTGAGTGTGTTTTCTGGCCTGTAGGCAGCCATATTGGGGTTGGCAGACGGCTGTAACTCCAATTGAGGGTGTTTTCTGGCCTGTAGGCAGCCATATTGGGGTTGGCAGACTGCTGTAACTCCAATTGAGGGTGTTTTCTGGCCTGTAGGCAGCCATATTGGGGTTGGCAGACAGCTGTAACTCCAATTGAGGGTGTTTTCTGGGCAGTGTTTGCCGGTGCCCCTGTCTTCCTGCTACAAGGACTCTTTGGTGGTTTGTCATCGTGTCGGGATCTTTGGGCGGGGGATCTGAAAAGTAGATCTAAAAAGGGGTTTGGGAATGGATCCCGTGCTCTGGGGAAGTTAAACGAATGTTTCTCCCCCAGAGAGTTGCCACAAAAGAACAAAACTGCTAAAGTCCTGGAAAGTGGCAGGTTTTTATTTATGAACTTTGGACTTTAAAGCAGCAGCACAGACTGTGAATGTTGGTTTGGACCCTATTTTGATTGTTTGAACCTTGGAATAAAGGACTATCTTTTGACCTTAGCCGTGGCCCCCTTCCTTTTCTGCATGACGGCAGATAAAGGTCGAATGGCCCATCCAGTCATGTGGTCCTATTTCAGGATTTAATTTGCCTTTTTTCAAGTTTACTTCATGGACTGTATTTATCGCTAACAGAATCGGGAGTTTTATGCTAAACTCTACCTGCTGTATATCACTTTTAAGGACCAGGCTATTACATAAGTGACCCTCTAATTTAAAATGCCAAAAGGGAACGTCCAAACGACCCAAGAATGTTAAACTTCAAAATCTACTGATCTGACACTTCTAAATATAATCCCACCCTTCCCTGTCAGTCTTGCTGTGACCACTCTGCCCCTTTCCTCCCCTCCCACCACTACTGTAAGGTGCGCTGCAATTCAGCTTGGCGAAGGGATTTAGAGCAATGGGTAAAGAGAACGGTTGGTTCACCTTTCAGATGGCACGAATGCGATGGTTCGAACTCTGTTTCGATTAAGAAAGAGTGATCACGTGGCAGAATGCTATAGGTCTTTGTATTGGTTCAAATTAGAACATTTAATCCTTTATAAATTACTGGTCTTGGTGCATCTTTGTATACACAAGGCTCCGAAACATTTGATGGATAGCATTCTGCCATACCAACCGCAGCGCAGGTTACGCTCGGGTGAGTCGCGATGGCCTTCATATCCCGACAGTGAAACAGCTGCGGCTAGCTGTGTCTAGGACCTGCGTACTGATAGCCTGGATTTGGCACCAAGGCCACGAAACGATCATCGGCCTGGCCTGTTTGTATTCAGTGGATTTTACTATTAATCATTTTCGGCTTATTTTTTTTGCTCCCACCTGCTAACTTTTTAAACTTTGAGCGAATGTTGTTTTTTTTTGCCTCTGATGCTTGGGTGGAAGAGCGTGGGTCCACCTCTCCATTTGGCTGAGGCTTTTCTTTCGCTTAAGTAATAAGCTAGCTTTCTTGGCTTGTGTGGTGCTTTTTGTCTTGGAGTGATATTTTTGGATTTTTGTAGGGTATAAATAAAGAAATACAAATACTAAATAAAGATAAGGGGGAAACTCCTTGAAGCGGATTGATAGGTAGCAGGTTTCAAACCAAAGACTAGGGGGCACTTGATGAAGTTACAGGGAAATACAGTGGTACCTTGGATTATGAGCGTAATCCGTTCCAGGAGCATGCTCGTAATCCAAAATGCTCGTTTATCAAAGCGAGTTTCCCACGAGATCCGGCATTGCTTCCCCCCCCCCCCGAAGGCCCCGGCATGTCCTGTGCTTGGTGCCGGTGCCCGAAGATCGGCCACCTCCTTCCGCTGGGCCTTGAGCATCTGCGCATGCTCGAGGCCTGCGAGTTCACGTTCTGAACGTGATAAGATAGAAGGCAATATTTTTTTTTTTTTAATTTGCATCCTTGAACGGATGGAAAAATGGCATTTTGCGAGTGTCTAGTGTGTTTACTATTATTGAAGGAGAACAAATTTGTAAGATAATTAGGAGCTAGTCCAAACACGATTTTATAACAAATACAGCCAAACCTGAAACTTACCCAAGCCTCCGCCAGCAGGCAAGGCGACTCATGGAAAAATTTTAAAAAAGGCGTAACATGATCATACCACGTCCAACTTAAAAAAATAAGTCTGACCGCTGCATTTTGGACAATTGCGCAATCTGGAAGATATCATGAATTAACATTGGGACAAAGGTTTTAAGCAACTATTCATCCTATCCATGTCCTACTTGGATTTCAGAAGGCATTTGAAGACTTATTTGTTCTCTAGATTTCTAATTTCTTCAGAGTTTTATTTGTGACTTAAAGGTTAATCTTTTGTAAACCGCATGGATCCTCATGGTTATGTAGTCTATAAGTTGATTTTATGTTATATTATGTTCTCTGAATGCCTCCCACATATATTCGGAGAAACTTTGCAGAGATTACGAATTGTCCAAAATGCAGCCATGCCAGCCCAAACTATTTCACCAGGAGAATGCAAAGAGGTCTTAGGCTTGTACTTCTCAGTGGTGCACCATGGGATAGACCAGGGGTAGGCAATTCCGGTCCTCGAGAGCCAGAACCAGGTCAGGTTTTCAGGATCTCCACAATAAATATGCACGAGATAGATTTGCATACAAATCCATCTCGTACGTATTCATTGTGGATATCCTGAAAACCTGACCTGGCTCCGGCTCTCGAGGACTGGAATTGCCTACCCACGGGATAGACATTTGGAGAAGTGTCACGGGACCCTGGTTGACTCGCAGAAGAACTCGTTGGGTGTTGTGATCTCCTCAGCCTAGGGTTACGGAATACTTTACCGTTTACACTAAGAAGTTTAGGTCCCTTTGCTTTATTCGGGAATGCTCTGGAAAACCTTCCTGTTTGCTAAACATTTTGGAAAACTATCTACTCTAGTCTACTTTTCCTTGTCAAGTTTATGTATTATGTATTACATTACCGTTGACCCGGTCTATAAAATGAAGGTTTAGTTTAGTATCAGATGTCCGGATTTAGCTGGACATGTCCTTTTGTCTGGGTTCTGAAAACCATTGAGCTTGGGGCCGTGTCTGGAGGGCATCTGTGCTTGTGCGGAGGTGACGTTATGTGCACATGAGTGTGATGTAATCAACGTTGCATGCGCAAATGCCCTCCAGACGCGACCCTGAAGGAATGGGGTTTGGGGGGGGGGGTGGAACGGGCTGGACTCTGGGTGGAGCAGGATGGGACTGGGGTAAAATGGGGTGGAGCCACGCATCCTTTTTTTTTAGGACAAAATCCTATCTCGGCCTGAGGCTGGCAACCACAATGTCTCCGAAAGGACTGTGGAGGTTCTATCCGAAACAGAGTTGAGCCTAGATTTAGGAGACGGTAAATAAATATCAGGTAGAGGGGGAAAATCTGGGGGGGAGGGTAAGCACTGACTTTGCACTGTGGCACACATTACAAGTAAAGCATTTTTTTAATAGTCTAATTATCAGATAATTAAAGGG
This sequence comes from Geotrypetes seraphini, assembly GCF_902459505.1. Lineage (NCBI taxonomy): Eukaryota > Metazoa > Chordata > Amphibia > Gymnophiona > Dermophiidae > Geotrypetes > Geotrypetes seraphini. The sequence goes on from NC_047099.1 coordinate 40,749,962, forward strand.
TACATTAATCTCAGGCATTTTACAGTCCCGACGCATCAAATGGTGCTTTGCTAAGTAACTGCGGTCTAAGAGGGAGGGTAATGAGTTCCTGCAGTGTAGGCAGAAGTGAAACTGGCTTCTCTCGAGACTTAAAATAAAACGGAGAAGCTGGGGGAAGAGAGGCCGCAAGATGCAAGCAATGAATAATGTAATAAAATGCAGGTGATTTTAAAACAAGGGAAGAGTAATACATTTTCTGGCCCTTCTGTTTCTCTGAGCAGCGCCATGTGCACTAGAATCGCCACAAGAATGAGTAATATGAGGAAGAACGAGTAATAGGAGGAGAGAGTGCCCATGACTGGGTTCCACTCTTTGAGGATGTATTGCACCATTAGTGTTGGTGAGAGATACTGGAACTGGCAGATTGGTGTGAGGAGAAAGGGGAATATGCTTTAATTAAAAAGTGCCAGGACCAGATGGTTTCCCAGAATCTAGCCTGACAAAAAGAAAATCACTGATTTCCTCTAACAGTTAGAGGAAATCAGTGATTTTCTTTTTGTCAGGCTGTGCATTCTGGGTTATGCTGAGAGTGGCCTAAGATTCTGATTGGCCAGATCCTTTAGACCACCCCTTATGGAAGCAGCCTAAGGGATCTGGCCAATTGGAGTCTTTGGCCACTCCCAGCACAACCCAGAATGCACTGGGAGAGAGGCCTAAGATTTTGGTTGGCCCAGGTGCCTAAGGCCCCACCTATGGGAGGGGCCGTGAGTGCCTGGGCAAATCGGGGCCTTAGGCCCCCTCCCCGGTGCATCCCTCAATGCACTGGGAAGGGCAGGACCGCAATTCAGTGGAGGCAGGCGGCCGGAGGGAGGAAGCATCTCTCCAGCTGGCCAACTTAAAAAAGGTACTGTGGGGTCCAGGTAGGCTTGCAAGGGTCAGGAAGCATGCCCTTCAGTTGGGGGGGGGGGGGGGGGGTTACCAACAGGAAGGACTGGGCATCCCTTCTGCAGGGGGATGTCTTTGGAGGCAGCAGGTGGGACTGGGCATCCCTCCTACTGGTAGTCTTTGCAGGGGAGGGAGGACGGGTTTCCTGCAACAGCAGGGAGATTCCCTTGCTGCAATCAGCTCAGTGGCAGCCCGATTCTCTACATAGACGCTGGTTAGAGAATCCTGTTGTTAGGTGATTCTATATAGGATGTGACTCTCAAAAGCCACTTAGGCAGCTTCTGATAACCTATCTGGGTGTCCTATCCAGAATCCAGCCCTTAGGCTTGGTTTTACATCATCTAAGTCAGTGTTCTTCAACCACCGGTCCATAGAAATTTCCTGCCGGTCCACAGGGCCAACACGTGCATCAGGCCCAAAACAGTGTTCTTCAACCGCCGGTCCACGGTGCGATCGATGTGGCGTTATCTTCGAGCCAGCTCCCTCTTCCTAACTGATTCAGCGCATAAAGCCACGGGCAGCGGCTTCTAAGGGCATCCTGCACCTGAACCGGAAGCCTTCTCTCTGACGTCGCAACGTCAGAGGGAAGGCTTCCAGATGAGGCACGGGACGTGCAAGGTGCAATTGGTACTATTATGGGGGCGGGGTCTGGGGTGGAGATTGGGTAGAGATGGGCGGGGTCTGGCCCACGACTTAGCCCAGTGTTTTTCAACTGCCGGTCCACGGACTGATGCCGGTGCACAGAATAATTTTTTTATTTCTGCCGGTCCATAGGTGTAAAAAGGTTGAAAAACACTGGTCTAAGTCACAACGTATAAGTTTTTTGTCCAGGCAGCCTCGTAAAACTTTCAATTATCCCTGCAGTACGACTAAGTGTAAGTCAGCCCACCTCCCGCCCTCACCACTCCTTCAAAAATGCCCCTTTCAGCTCTGGGCGCACAGCGGGATTTAGCACTTGGACAACCTGCCTTTTATATCATCCAAGTGCCGACTTGGGCAGGCTTTTAGACGTATTTTTCTACCGATTATGAGCCCCTTATTGTATAATTTTATTGAAAGCGTCCCATTTTTGGGGGGGAGTAGTAAATTCATACCTATTTAAAATCGGCCCGAGAGACTTTTCAGCAGGAGAAAACATCTCAAAATCAAAATGGTCCTTTTCCGAGACAGTACGTCTCGGGTTATGTCGTCTAATCCTGAAAACCCAACTGGATTGCGGCCCTCGAGGAGGGACTTTGACACCCCTGGTTTAGGCCAGGGCATACGTTTGAGGTGTCATAGTGACATCTAGTGGACAAACGTCGGTACCCCTAAGGCAGGCCTCAGCCTGGAGGCCGAAACACGGACCGTGTTGGGTCCCCAAAGACTAAGGATATTTTATTTCTATATTCATATATGTGCTCAGTTGTTGTTTGAATTTATATCTCCAAGGTCGATGCGTACAATTCACTTCCCACTTGGCTTCTTTTTTTCCGAATCATTCAACGTGGGGTTGGTTTACCCGGTCTGCTGTGGGCTATATACCTAGAGCAACTTGGCAGTTTCTCATCCCCCATCTCCTGTGGGAGGGCATTGCTGGCATCTATTACTGTGTGAAAGAATACAGAATGGAGCAGGCCTGTTGTGTAAATCTGGAGCCAGTTAGAAACTTTAAATGGTAAAAATGCTCCTTCACTATAACTAACTATTTTGACCTTCCAGGAACAGCATCTTGGAGAGGAACCAATGTCGGTGGTGTCAGGTCAAAAGTGTGCCGGGACAAAGGCGTGCGCAGACAATTGAGCGCAGTGTGGGGGTGCGTGTTGCACAAAATTACAGTTTTTAGGGCTCTGATGGGGGGGGGCGTGGGGGGGAACCCCCCCACTTTACTTAATAGAGATCGCGCCGCGTTGTGGGGGGTTTGGGGGGTTGTAACCCTCCACATTTTACTGTAAACTTAACTTTTTCCCTAAAAACAGGGAAAAAGTTAAGTTTTCAGTAAAATGTGGGGGGTTACAACTTACAACCCCCCAAACCCCCCACAATGCCGGCGCGATCTCTATTAAGTAAACTGGGGGGGGCTCCCCAACAAAAACCCCCATCAGAGCCCCTAAAAACTGTAATTTTATTCAGCGCACGCCTCCGTCTTGCGCTCAGTTGTCGGCGCGCGCCTTTGTCTTTCGCGGGGTTGTCTATGAACCATGTTGGTAGTGAAATCCCACACCCAGGTAAAAGAAACGCACCAAAAAAGCAATAAATGTCAGACACTTAAAATCAAACCCTAGACTACCAGCTGGCCATTACACTCTTTACGTGGAAGGCTTGGTTTACTGCTTATAATTTTCTGCAGATTTTTTTAAAAATCTGTATAGAAGTCCACTTGCTTCAGAAGAGCCACAAAAATTCCCAGTTCCACACGAGAAACTCATTTTTCCCCAGCCCCGGCTTTGTCGTTGGTAGCCCCCGATTCTACCCGTTGAAATCGGCACCGTAGGTCCCACGATGCCATCCCAAATCCAAGCCTAGCCTAAAATCTCCCTCCTGGGACTCGGCAATTTGCCAGCTACAGATTTGTAGTTCCACGCCCGCAACTCATGCTCGCCGTAAGAAAATCAAAACTACATTTCCCTGCATGCAGTGAGGCCAAAACCAGGACTGGATCTGCCTCTTAGACTGACCTGGGTGGGGGGGGGGGGGGGGGGGGTTTGCCGGTATTAATTTTATCTCGATATCTTTCCTTCGGCGACACCTTTTTGTGCTCCAAGACAGTTTGCGACAAGAAAGCCGTAAGAATGAGCAACATGGAAAAGACAATTTAAATTCAGTAAACCTATGTCCAGGTCCAGCAGCGTGAATCCTGGTCTCTCGGGCAAGCAGCTGCTCCATCCCGTCCCTGCCATCCAGGGCTGGACCTGGAAATATCGGACACTTTCAAGCCAAAACCATGTTGTCTTTGTGCCTACCCTGAATCCAGCCGGGTCGCTGGACATCTGTCGTAATGCCATGGTTACAGCTGCCGGCTCTGAAGCAGCTACAAAAAGGCTTAATCGGCAGCCAAAAGCACATGCAGCTCAATGGACTCATTCAGTCCCGGTTCTGTAAGTCCAAACATGCACAGTAATCCCCATATCCCCTTTCTTTGAGCTCTGAATGATGCTCCTGCAGCTCACTGTCCCCTTCCTCTCCCAAACAGCCAAATCCTAACCCCCCACCCCCACCCCCGGTGGAGAGAGAAGGAAAGCCGCTAAGTTCACCTGTTACTGAGACCAGATTCCGTCCGATTCTGAGCCAGCCGGTACCGAGGGGAGCCACTCCCAAGGCAACCTCTGCTATGTGAGGATTTCCCCCCCCCCCCTGGTGTTGCCTTAGCGACTGCTTCCCAGCTGCTGGCAGTCAATGGTTCCAGCTGTTGGCAGCTGTTCTTTATGTGAGAAAGGGATGCACCGTGGCACCTGCCCACTCTCCACATTGCTCGAGGCCTCTTTGTTTTCCACCGGAGAACAGCTGTGGAAGTCGCAGCTCGGAAAGATGAACACACGCCTACAACAGTCTGTCTGTCTACTCGGACGGATTTTTTGGGTTAAGACAGATTTCCATGGTAAAATATAGAGGAAGAAAATCGGCATGTGCCCCCCCCCTCCTTCCCTCCCTCCCTGCATTTCTGAGCTGGTTGAACGGTGCTTGGGATTCAGATCCTGCGACCCAGGAAGGGCAGATATGAGCAAAGGCGTTTTAGGCTTTCTGCTGCCACAAGCCCTGGTGGTTTCCACACAGCACCTCACCAGAGAAATGTATTTTATTTCATTATTTATATTCCACATATCCTACAATTTCTATGCGGGTTACAAATTATTCAGGTACTCGAGCATTTTTCTCTGTCTGTTCTCAGCAGGCTCACACTCTTATCTAATGTACCTGGAGCAATGGGGGGGAGGGGGGGATTAAGTGACCTGCCCGGGGTCACAAGGAGCAGCGTGGGTATGAACCTGTCTAACCACGGCACCACTCTAGAAATCAAAATATAGCAAAAGTGAGAGTTGGGTCAAGTCCAGGACAATGAAGCCCTTGTGACATCACTGATGAGGTTGGCTCTTATTGGTGGAATGAGACATTATGATGTCACAATACCAGCTCTGGTTATCAGAGGCTGAAACTCTTCACAATCTGTCTAATGTACCTGGGCCACTGGGGGATTAAGTGACTTGCCCAGGGTCATAAGGAGCAGAGCGGGATTTGAACCCACAACCCCACTGCGCCACACACTAATTGAACTAGGAAGATCCTGGTTATTGTTCTGGATTTCAAAATCCAGTGACAATTTTGGGGTAACTCATACCACTGCTCTTGGTTGTGCATGGAGACCCCAGATTTAAGACTTGAGGCCCCCTGGCCCCCCAAATACTTCCACGAACAAGATTTGTGTATTATGGAGGCAGAATATGCAAATTTATTGTGGATATCCTGAAAACCTGACTGGTAAAAACCTAGAGAAGGGGTTTTTAGCCCAGTCTTTGGGACATACCCAGCCAGTCTGGTTTTCAGGAGATATGATTTTGCATACAACGAGGCAGTGCTTGCAATTTGAAATTTTCCAGACTCCTTTAGGAATGACCGCTAGCAGTGATGGCAATCATCTGTGGAAAAGGTTGAGGCTGAAAAGGGCCAGTTCCCCACGATATGACCCCGTTTCCAACATGGCAGCCGTATTCCTTAACTAATAGCGCATGGCCCCAACCTGCACGGGTGTGGGGACTCGAGATTTCCCACGCTTCATTTGCTTGTGGGCTGGGACCCACTGAGACCCCTTTTGGTCTTGCTTGGTTTAAGATTTGGGAAGCCTGGTGTTCATGCGGACAGCTCTAGAGTTATATATGGTACACCAGCAGATGTAGAATCTGACTGGCACCCATTAAAGAGGGTCTCTCATTTTGGGGCTATGGGGAAAATATTGAATACACCAGGTCCTGAGGGGCAGCGTTATCCACCCGGTCACTCCTTGCGCCCATCAGGTGGCTCCCATCTTCTGTTTTCTTCCAAATTTATCCATTAGAATAAAAAATAATAATAATGGGCTTATAATCATCAGTGTATTATTACCCACTGCTCTCTCTCACCTTTGCATTGACAGACTCACTTTGCAATATGAATGGACAGTTTTGATGTTTTGATCAGCGCTGCCAAATTAAAGCTTTAGGTCAGAAAGTGAAAGTGCTTTGCCTTCAAGCGCTTGGGAGGTCAGGAAGCTGCTTGAGCCAGAAGATTCTTCTTTGTCAACTCCTGCAACCAAGCTAGGGAGAGGTGGGGGGGGGGGGGGGGTGTGCAGAGCCAGATTAAAGCTATAAAAAGCCTGGGAAGCATTTTTCCAGGTTAACTCTCTCCTCTCCGCCTGGAGCCTCTGTCCTGGGGTGCTCGGGGATATCCATGGCCTCTCTCTCCCATCCCCTCCCCTGCCTGCGCTTGGCTGGGAGAAGAGCAGGACAGACTGGCAGAGGGTTATAGGCTTCACTGTCTCCTGCACTAGAAAAACAAAACAAAACAAAAAAAAATTTAGGATTTTCTTCCAGCCAGCAGGAGAAGGTGGAAAACTGAATGGGGCAATGCAACAGCCCGAGATACCACAGATGGAACAATCCACAACATAGAGTTTATTCCCTTCAGGGGCTTATTTTAAAAAGCACCTAGACACGCACAAAGTACCGCAGAAGCTGACACTGTCCTTTGTGTGTCTAAGTGCATTGAAAATGAGCCCCTTTATCTCATATTCTGAGCCTGAGAAATCGCTTGTTGGAGCCCAGCGGACGTCCCCTGAGATCTCTGTCTCTCTCTCTCTCTCCTGCTCCTACCCAGGGTTGTTTTCTCTTTTTCTCGCTTTGGCTCGGATGGGTGGTAAGGGAGGTTAAGAATGCCCTGGCCCTTGCCCAAGTTTCTGCCAGGCCCATAGTAAAGAGAGGAAGCTGCTTCTGTGTATGCCCTCTCTTCCAAACACCCTGTGTGGCATGCTGAGTCCTGCCAGAGGAAGAAAGGGTTCCTGGTAGAGAATGACAAGGGGACAAATTTGTTCCCGTCCCCACAGGAACTCAATTTCCCCATGCCCGCGAGTTTTGCCGCTGCCCCTGCCCCCTTGAAGCTCTGCCTTAACCGCACAAGCCTTGAATGCTTATGATTTTAAAGTGTTTGAGGCTTGCGCAGATGAGGACGGAGCTTAGACATTGGTGGAATGAGGCATTATGACATCACAATCTGAGCTCTAGAATGTTGCTACTTAGGATTTTAAATGGTTTGAGGCTTGTGCAAATGAGGACGGAGCTTAGGCATTAGTGGAATGAGGTATTATGACATCACAATCTGAGCTCTACAATGTTACTACTTAGGATTTGAAAGCATTTGAGGCTTGTGCGGATGAGGACGGAGCTTAGGCATTGGTGGAATGAGGCATTATGACATCACAATCTGAGCTCTAGAATGTTGCTACTTAGGATTCAAAAGGGTTTGAGGCTTGCGCAGATGAGGACGGAGCTTAGGCATTGGTGGAATGAGGCATTATGACATCACAATCTGAGCTCTAGAATGTTGCTACTTAGGATTCGAAAGCGTTTGAGGCTTGTGCAGATGAGGACGGAGCTTAGGCATTGGTGGAATGAGGCATTATGACATCACAATCTCAGCTCTAGAATGTTGCTACTTAGGATTTGAAATGGTTTGAGGCTTGTGCAAATGAGGACGGAGCTTAGGCATTGGTGGAATGAGGTATTATGACATCACAATCTGAGCTCTACAATGTTACTACTTAGGATTTGAAAGCATTTGAGGCTTGTGCAGATGAGGACGGAGCTTAGGCATTGGTGGAATGAGGCATTATGACATCACAATCTCAGCTCTAGAATGTTGCTACTTAGGATTTGAAAGCGTTTGAGGCTTGTGCGGATGAGGACGGAGCTTGCAGGAATGGGGCAGGGACAGGAAACATAAGAATAGCCTTACTGGGTCAGAGCAATGATCCATCTAGGCCAGTAGCCCGTTCTCACGGTGGCCAATCCAGGTCACTAGTACCTGGCCAAAACCCATGCCACCAATCCAGGGCAAGCAGTGGCTTCTCCATGTCTTAATAACAGCCTATGGACTTTTCCTCCAGGAACTTGTCCAAACCTTTCTTAAAACCAGCTACCCTATCCACTCTTACTACAACCTCCGGCAAAGCATTCCAGTGCTTAACTAGTCTCCGAGTGAAAAATATTTCTTCCTATTGGTTGTGAAAGTGTTTCCCTGTAAGTGTCCCCTAGTCTTTGTAATTTTTGACGGAGTGGGAAATCGATCCACTTGAACCCGTTCTACTCCACTCGGGATTTTGTAGATTACAATCGTATCTCCCCCTCAGCGGGGACGGGGAAAAATTTGTCCCCCGTGCCATTCTGTAGTTCCCGAGGCTTGGAATAAAGGAGTAGACGTCCAGTAAAAATAAGGGGCCTCTGGAATCCAGAAAGAGCGAGGGGCCAGACATGTAGACGGGCTTTTCTTGTGGCACGCCACGTGCCCATCCGGCTGCTGGGGTTCCCTCACTTGATGGAGCCGCAGAATCCAAAGCCCTGATGGTTCCAGCGGGTGGCATTTGAAATTACGTTCACCCACTTAAGTGGGGGGGAGGGGGGAGAGGGGGAGAGATTTCGTGTTGGCTCGTAAGATGGTTTTTTGCATATTGTGTTGACATTGTAAGTAGCACATGACTTACTGCTATTTCGATATTTTTACTGCTCAAGTGCTTTTTCTCTAGTTCCTATATTGAAGGTCTTCAGAGGCAGTAATAAACTCAAATCAATCGACCCATTTCTATACCACCTGTGACTTGGGAAGGCTGGTGTTTTGGACATCAGTCTTTCCCCAAGTTAAATCCTTAAACCCTACTATCAAGGGCCGGGGGTTCCTTATGAGGAGCCACTGAAAAGTTCTCAGCCCAACCACGAAGAGAATGATATGGAGCCATGAAACCGTACAAGCTATTCCACACTTTTCGTTCCAATGATGTGGCATTCGCTCCCCTGCCTGGTAGCTGACATGTTACCTCCTTCCTGCAATACAGCTCCCACACGACGACCCGTGTCTCAAAACATTTCCGGCTAACTTGACAATGTTTGCTTTTCAAACTCGGCAGATTAAAAACCTAAAGTGTGGACCTGCATCTCGGTGCAACTGGGATCGTTCCCCAATCTGTCCTTTCCACTCAAGGCGAGGAGTTTGGAAATCTAACTTAGGGTGCAAAATGAATTACCCCCCGAATACTTGAGTTTTTGCCAGAAAGGGCTCCAATCTGCCGAGGCAGGTGCTGTCAGACTACTCCTGAGCCTAGAATTTGCACCTGTAAGGGTTTTGATCGCAATTTTTAACTTCTATCCACACCGCAGTCACTCGTATAAACTATAGGTGAGGACACACCAGAACATCAGAGACACAAACCCCCATCATGAGCATATTCCCCTGCTGGGCACAAGAACAGACATACCCACACGTCTTGCCCAGATGGGAGCATGCATACAGATATGGGGGTCCGCCCTGCTCCCGAGAATGAGCTGTGGAACCCTCCTGTGGAGGGTAGTTTTAACCTGGCCCAAAGTGTCCCCGAGAACCTCCTGAATATTTCTCCGCAGACCAGGAAAATGCAAGCTCCCGGGCCTGTGGCGACTGGCATCCCGCCTTTGGCATACGTTCGCTACTGTGCAGACCACGGTGAGTGCTTTGCCCCCCTCCCCTCCCCTCCCCCCAGAAATGCAGCGGAGGTGTGAGAAGAAATTCTGGTACTTACGTTCTCCCCGGCACATCTTCCAGGAAGGTTAGCTGGGTTAATACCTCTCGGAGCCCCTTTTAACGCAGTGAGAGGGCGGCAGAAAATCGGCTTAAGACGCTGCCAAGGCTGGCTAAGCACCTCCACGAGCTTCCCAGCCCTCTCCGCTAACGTCAGTCGGCACGGAGAATCGGGAGCAGCACGTCAAGGGGCCCAGACATTCCAGGCTATTTTTCCCAGGGATACAGAATGGATAAAATCCTTTTTGTACCGAAATGTAGTCCCAGCCCCCGTCCTGCCGGCTGCCACCCAGAAGCCCACTCCCGATCTGCCCCTCTCTTATGGCTCCCCTGGCGTAGCCTCGTTCCTTTCTGTGTTCTGCTTCCACCCAGTGGATGGATTCCAGTCCCGGCAGACTCCAGTGATTAAAACCAGCCGGCAAATGCAGCGATTTCTAAATCTTTCAGCTCCTAGTTAAAAGTGAAAAGAACAACATCCGTACCACTCCCTCTGTGTTCGGGGTTTTTTTTTTTTTTTTTTCCTCTCTGCCAGCTTTCTTTTAATACCATTCTTTACACTGAAAAGGGGGCTAGGTTTATTTGCTCAAGTCTGAATTGTACGTACTGGGAAGACTGAAGATCCATCAAGCCCAGCACCCCGTTTCCAACGGTGGCAAATCCAGGTTGCAAGATCCCAAAACAGTAAAACATATTCTATGCTATTTATCTTAGCAATAAACGGTGGATAGTCCCCAAGTCCATCTCGGTTAGGGTTTACAGACTTTTTTTTTTTTTTTATTGTGCAAAGTTTTTTTTTAAACCCTGCTAAGCTAACTACTTTTACCAAATTCAGTAGCAATGAATGCCAAAGTTTAATAAAGGCTGAATATAGCAGGAAAACAAATAAAAAAAATAAGTGCCCCAAATACGAAGGCACACTTCTCTCCGATGGCCCAACGGGTGACGAGCTGTTTCGCTTAGGGCTTCACCAAGAGATGCGTCTTCCACTTCAGCCAGATTGGAAACGTGAACAGCAAGGCGCTTATACTTTGGGCTCCTTTTATTAAGGTGTTCTGGCGTTTTTAGCGCACTCACAAGATTAGCGCATGCTATAGTGCGTGCTAGCTGAAAAATTACCGCCTGCTTAAAAGGAGGCGGTAGCGGCATTTTAGCGTGCGCGATTCCGTGCGTTAAGGCCTAAGGAGCCCTTTATTCAAGCAGCAACTCCCCCCCCCCCCCCCCGAGAATTGCTGTGATCTGGAAAATGTCACCTTTAACCTTTTGCTACTTTGTTTCAAGCCTGGTTAAGAATGTAGCCACAATGTTGCCAAAACAGACATTTCAATTGTGGCTACATTCTTAACCAGGCTTGAAACAAAAGTAGCAAAAGGTTAAAGGTGACATTTTCTAGACCACAGTGATTCTCTGGGGTTGTTTTTTTTTTTTTCCCTGCTTGAATAAAGTCTAAGCGCCTTGCGCTGTTCACGTTTCCATTCTGGCTAAAGTGGGAAGACGCATCCCTTGGTGAAGCTCTAAGCGAAACAGCTCGGCCACCGTTGGGCCATCGGAGAGAAGTACGCCTTCCTATTTGGGGCAGTTTTTGTAAAAAAAATTATTTTCCTGCTCTGTTCAGCCTTTATTAAACAGCAAGATCCCCTGTGACTGAGTTTTTCAGACACAAACACATCAATTTGGATATCAGAGTGTTTTGTATTATAATTAAAAAACAAAAAAAAAAAAAAAAGTTTTTAAAAAAAATTTATCTCACATTCTGGCGTTGCAACGGGATTTTGACCCATGAGAAGAACCTCCACCCCAGCAGTTCGTATTTTCAAAAACTCGGGGGGGGGGGGGTTTGACAAAAGGGGTCTTTGAGGTTCTTTTTCCACCCCACTGTATAACGTTGATATCGCATTTACTGCGTTTGGCTTTTCGATCGATCGGAATAAGCTGAGCCACAGCAAAGAGTCATGACCCGAAATGGGATGAAATATCCATGCAGACGTTTCTTATACACAGGGTTGGGTGCCTGGATTTGTCATTAGCAGATGTTGATATAACCAAACCTGATTCAGTTTGATTGGGGGGGAGGGAGGGGGGAACGATTGGAAAACTGTAGTTACTTACCGGTAATGCAAGTTCTCTATGGACAGCAGGAGGCCCTGGTCCATTACCTACTAGTGAAGAGAAATCCCCCCCTCCCCCCCCCCCCCCCACCTGTAACTAGTGTCTGGAGAATTTTTTCCCCCTAGGTAAAGATTCTCATATGTTCCTAATCCCAGGTTATGATGATAAAATCTCCACAAAGCAAATATAGAACGTAAACAAGTTTCTTAAAATAATGTTGTCCTCGTTCTCATGTGTTTATGCCCAGGTAGAGAGAGGTAGAGAAGCTTTTGGCAGCTTTCAACGGAACTATGCCGGCATGCGTTTGCCTATGGCCCTGAAGCAGTGGACCGAGTGACAAGTCCGCGAAACGCTGGCCACGTCGGCAACTTGCAGGCAACTTCTTCCCTGTTTAAGTTTTTTATTGAATTTTTTTTCCATTTAACAACAAGTGTCATAAATTTTCATACAATTATCTTAACAATACACTTGATATTTTTATAATATATTTTATATATAACATTTCTTGTCTTATTTTTCTTATGGTTTTATATATCATATAATTGTAATTATTTTTCTTATAATGTTATACAATATATATATATTGTAATGATTTTATCAATTATTATTTAAATATGAACCTTTTCCCCCTCCCTTTATTACGTTATTTTCATGTAAGAATATCATCTATTATAATATTTTATTTATAATGTATGATAAAGAGAATAATTCCCTCCCCTTAACCCCTCCCCCCTCCTTCTTTATACTATTTTCTTATCATGGGAAAATGAAATTCAAATATTGCAATATTCTGTTAATGGTCCCCAAATCTTCTTGAACTTATTCATATATCCTTTTTGTGTTGCAAATGCATGTTCCATCTTATATATATGGCAAACTGAGTTCCACCAGAAATTATAGTTCAATCTGTCCCAATTTTTCCAATTATGTGTAATTTGCTGTACTGCTATGCAGGCAACTTCTGAACTAACAATGACAACGATTAAGATAAGTACCGGTACTTAGTTGTCAAATTCTATTGCAAACTAATAGAGAGATGTATCTATAGTTTATTAAAAAGTTACAGTTTACATAAAGGTCTTGTTTAAAAAAAGTTTAAAAATGATATCTATTCAAACTTGAAGTAAACCGTATTGAATACATCCTCAGGTTTTTGGGGGCCAGTGATTGGAGCAGGAGCAATTACGCTGAAGTTTCAGTCCATGATAGGACTTTGCGTAAGCTCCCATTCTGAGGCCTTTTCCTGAGTAGTTACAATCATTGTAGAATTAATTTTAGATACTTACTCTCTGGAAGTGGTATTTGGTATCATTTTTGTATATTGTGTTTTGAACCACTTCGGGTGAATATATCAGGGAAAGGGACACCATCTGGTTACAGTTATACAACCACACTCAAAGCGGTTTATATCCAAGTACTTCAAGCATGTCACCGATCTATCCCGCTGGGCTCATGTACCTGGGATTAAGTGACTTGCCCGGGGGGTCACAAGGAGCAGTGGGGAACCCCTGCACAACACTGGCACATTTTCATCAGAACGGTAGGGACAAGATCTTTTCCCTCAAGTGTTAGGGATTTTGTAGACCGATCTAGGAGCATTTCTGTACCATATCTGCAGAGATCCAGTGCAAGGCTTGCGTGTCCATGTTGAGGGAGATGAGTTTGTTCTCTGATTAGCTCCAAACAGGGATGAGCATCGGGAGGGGGGGAAAAAAAAAGACACAGGACACAGGTTTTTCCTTTGGTTCCTTGTATTTGTTTATGAAAATCTTCAGGTTACAGCACTGTGCGTCAAACCTGTTCTTACAGTACAGAACTGGCAGGCCAAGCTACAAGCGACAGAGAGGGCAAGCAGAGGAAGCCAACAGCCAGAGGGAATGAGGCCACAGTACAACCCGCCCAGCCCGGGAGCTCCGCGCTGAACAGAAAAAGGCACCAAATAGTGGTTTTGCTAAGGCTCCCTCCAGAAGAACCGTCTTGGCTCTTTCAAACTGCTCTTTGCATAGGCTTTAAAAACGATATAGAATTCTATTAAAATAGTTTTTACATTGAAATTTCTGGTAGCGGAATGGCGCTTTGCAAGATTCCTCCAGTACCAGGTAAGACATTCTACCATGCTGGTCCTAGTAGACGCAAAAGAAAGCAACAGGAGATTCTACCTTCTCAAGGCAGATACTCAAAGAAAACGGAGAAGGCAACTCAATAGCTTTATTCGATGAAGACTCGACACGCACGTGATTTGGCACGAAGGCCTGCCATGGGATTCTCGATGCTTTGATCAATACAATGTAGGTTGACTGTCCTATCTTTATAAATTATAATGATTGAGTCATTCACCGAACACATCAATCGGAATGATCACTAAAAAAAAAAGTCTCCAGGATGTGGAGATTAACCCAGGTTCCGCAGAATTTATAAGAGAGAACCGTCAACCTACATCAAAGCATTAACGCTCCTGAGGCAGGCCTTCAGGCTGAAACACGTACGTGTCGAGTCTTCATAGAATAAAGATACCGAATACCAACTGGTCGCCTTCTCTGTTTTCTTTGGGTGACCTAGTGCACTCAATCAACATTGCAAAGGGAAGTAGATCCTAGAGTTTGGTTGGCAATGGGAGTCCAATAGATTAGAGAGCCTGCGATGTTGAATTGATCCCCCCCCCTACAGAATAAAGGTTTTATTGTGTTTTACAGTGGGGACCCTACAACGCTCAAGTAACATTACAGTTTTGACCTCACCAGTGCCAACGAAATTTGACCACCAGTTCCTGATTTTGACCGGTGCAACTGGTGCTGTGTGTTGGGCACCATCGACTCGGGTTCGAGTCCTGGCGGTTTGATGAGTTTTAAAGATCCAAAAAGAGGTCGGTCTCATGCTAGTCCAACAGGATCCTCCAGCGTCATCCCCATGCTTGACGTCAACTTGTCCAGCTGCCTAGTTGCAGGTCGCCCTGGCCCTGAAAATACTTATACAGTAAGGACCGTTAAGTGCTGCTGATGTAACAATACTAATTGCATAGCTTTTGGAAACTAGTGTCCTAAACCCACTATAGCACGATATAGACACTGGAGAAATACTAGGACTTTGCGTCTCGGGTACAGTTAGCCAGAAATTTCTTAAATGTAAACTTGGCTGATTAGAAACTACCATTTTTCTAGTGTGAGAAAAAAAAAAATAATTCAGCCCTTACCCTCGGTGATGGTCAGATCCAGCAGACCTTCTAGACTTATTGAAAGGTTCAATAGCTCTTTTTTTTTTTTTTTAATACCTGCCCGCTTGTTTCGGTTCGGAGTTGGATCCAAAATGCACGGTCTTGAATCTTACAGGCTGATGGCTAATTCCTCTCGTCCCGATTCCTTTGTCCGTTTCCACCCACAATTAAATCGCCCCCACCTGCCTTCTGTAAACACATTGCCTAGCAAAAAGGGGGCAAGATGTACCCTGGGGCACTGCCAGCAGAGGCCTCAGCGGCAGCACCATGGCTATTCTCAGTGGGATTTGCTTTCCCGAGCCCTGGACTCCAGCTAAAATCAAGAGTTGCTCTAGCTTCAAACTTGACAATTGCTAAATAATCCATAATTAATCAAAAAAATACTTAACAAGAATAAAAAAATTTAAGTGCATGGTTTTTAAGCTCAGTGGACAGCAATTTGCTAGGACCCTATCAAGATGGCCTTCCATCGAAGATAATTTAAAAAAAAAAAAAATATTTGTTTTAAATATTTTGCAAATGGAAAGTTGCTGCCTCCTCGGCTGCCACCATTCAAGGTCAGGGTATGTCTGGCAGTAGCCGAGGAGCTGTTATCACTACCATCCTTCACTGTCCCTTCGCTGCCTTCATTTCAATTTTCCTAAATCAAAGAAGCAGAGAAAGTGCTAAAAACACATTAAACAAATTCTAAGCAAGCCCCAAGCACTACAATAAAATTTCAAGTCTGCTGGCGTTCCTATACAAATCAAGCTTGCAAAATAACGCTATTACAATGCGTATGCATGTGTGTATATAGACACACACACACACATCTCATATATATATATTTTTTGAGTGTGTTGCTAGAGTTTCTTTGGTTACATTTCTGTTTATAAAAAGGGGGGGAAAAAGCAGCATATTTCTAGAAACACAAGCGAGTAACTGTATATATATATTTTTTTTCTTAAAACGGAAAAATCCCCTAGGAAGTATCTTTGGCATTTATAAAATTCCTGCTGTAGAAAAAAAACAACAATGACAATTTGGTTTTAAAAAGAGAAATGCTTCTTCGGTCTGGGTAAGGCGTCGGAGATGGGAGTCGGAGCCACGCTGATTACATGATGCTGCAGTTCTGTGGTACCTGAAAGAGCGACACAGAAAACACAAACGTCAAGGTCTTAGGATGTGATATGCTATAGCGGGGGAGCTGTAAATTAAGGATTAGGTTTAGAAGCATGTTCACTTATAAATAGTGACATTTTTACATGTGTAGCACATACAAAGCAACACAGAAACATGGTGGCAGATAATGGCCCATCCGCAGCATCTACTATATCCGCCTCTCCCTATTGGCTAAGGCTCTTAACATTTGCATCTCCTCTTCCTATAGGCTAAGGCTCTTTACACCTGCATTGTGAGGTCATAGAAACATGATGGCAGATAAAGGCCAAATGGCCCATCCAATCTGCCCATCCACCATCTCCTCCTCTCCCTATTGGCTAAGGCTCTTAACATTTGCATCTCCTCTTCCTATAGGCTAAGGCTCTTTACACCTGCATTGTGAGGTCATAGAGCTTTATGGTTATAGAAAAATGATGGCAGATAAAGGTCAAATGGCCCATCCAATCTGCCCATCCACCATCTCCTCCTCTCCCTATTGGCTAAGACTCTTAACATTTGCATCTCCTCTTCCTATAGGCTAAGGCTCTTTACACCTGCATTGTGAGGTCTTAGAGCTTTATGGCTATAGAAGCATGATAGCAGATAAAGGCCAAATGGCCCATCCAATCTGCCCATCCACCATCTCCTCCTCTCCCTATTGGCTAAGGCTCTTAACATTTGCATCTCCTCTTCCTATAGGCTACACCTGCAGTGTGAGGTCATAGAGCTTTATGGTTATAGAAACATGATGGCAGATAAAAGCCAAATGGCCCATCCAGTCTGCCCATCCGCAGCATCCACTATCTCCTCCTCTCCCTAAGAGATCCCATGGACCTGTCCCACACTTTCTTGAAGTCAGACCCAGTCTTCATCTTTACCACTTCTACTGGTACATGGTGATTTCTGAAAATTCACATGTGGAGATCACTTCATGCCCGCATAGCTTTTCAAAAGTGCTTGTTTCAGCCAGGGCTTTCCATAAAAGATTAATGGGGGTAATTCTTCTTAATTTCCTGTCCCTCTCCAAAATGGAAACCCAAAATGAAAAATTGTGACCTTACTGCTTCATGGATGGTACATGGCAGCGATGCCACTTACATATGAAAGTTGAAAAACTGGCATTTCATTTGGGCACTGCCTAATTTATGCTGCTCATTTTTTTCTGTGTATATTTAGAAATTGGCTGCTCCTCCTCTGCATGCCAGTACATACATGTGTAGTCATGCATTTCCTTATATGTAGTTTACAAAAGGCTCTATGTTCATGTTCAGCAAACCTGTCAGGATGTTAAAAAAAAAAAAACCAACAACAAAAAAAAAACCCCAAATGCTTGATTGGGCAAGAAAAGCAAATTGAATTGAAAAATCAATTCAACAGGTCGAATCGAATCGAAAAATGTTTCCCCGAATCGGGCAGCACTACTCGAGAAGGTGTAATAATTGGACTTGGCCCCTTGGTGGCGCTAGTAAGCTACATAGCAATCAGTGAATACAATTTCAGCCACTGCATGGATTATAAATTAGGGGAAAGAGGGAAGATTGCTGAATCTGAAATTGCCGAGGGAAAAATACATTACAGGACTGTACGGTCATCTCCCCACCCCCTTTAGTAATAAAAGCACACAGGTCTCATCACCAGCCAATCGGGCTTCAGTCTTGAGAAAGCCAGTAAGGAGGACATGTCGGGCGTAAGGTCTCCTCAAGAGACTGGAAAGAGGCACCGTCTTAAAAAGACAAAAGCCAGCAAAGAAGTTAAACCAATGACAGGCAAAAGAACATCAAGATTTAAAAAAGCTAATGAAACCTAAAAAATATAAGATATTTCTTGTTCCAGCTTGCACCCACCACATCAGGCATAAAATACATGAAATCTATTAAATTGCAGTTACAAATTCTCCTCCAGTCGCTTTCTTCAGTGTTTTAATATTTTCTGTTAGGTTTCATGAGCTTTTTTTTTTTTTTTAATTAAAATGATTAATAAGATAAGATTTCTATTTTACTCTGTGCCAGTTTTTGGTTTTACTTCTTTGCTTTGTCTGGCCAAGAGACTGGCTACAAAGACATTTGAGACTCTATTACGAGCTAGGCAAAGGGGCTCCGTGTGTGTTTTTCCTCGGTTCACAAGAGTAAATTCTGAATTGAGTCATTACAATAATCGCCCAGCCCCTCGCTACCAACCTGGCTGCGTGGCTTGCCATTCTCCAGAATATAAGACCGGGTTATTAGGCTCTCGCCAATGCCGGCTCCACCAGGGGTGCCTCCCACGCTGCGGAAGCTGCGGCTCATGGTCATAGTGGAGGAGGAGCTGGAGCCCATCGCAGAGCCTGGGGTACCACCGGTGGTCTTCTCAGCTGGCTGTCCACATGCTCCACAGACCACGGTGCGGGAGCGCAGGTTATACTCGGCAGGATCACCAGAAGCGGTCATGCAGTGGCTGTGGCTGTGGCTGCCCTACGAGGGAACAAAAAAAAAACAAAACCCATCACATAGATGAGCGGTCTCCTCTGCTAATCAACGTCCAAACCCTGTCAATGTTGTAGGACAGGGCTGCCCAAGTCCGGTCCTTGAGATCTACCGGCAGGTCAGGTTTTCAGGATATCCACATTGAACGTGTATATGAGAGATTTGCATACC
This sequence comes from Geotrypetes seraphini, assembly GCF_902459505.1. NCBI lineage: Eukaryota > Metazoa > Chordata > Amphibia > Gymnophiona > Dermophiidae > Geotrypetes > Geotrypetes seraphini. The sequence continues at coordinate 40,768,748 of NC_047099.1, forward strand.
AGGAAGGCAATGCAGGCAAATCTCTCTCATGCACCTTCCCATCTAGTCCTGAAGGTCTGTCCTGTTCACGGCAAGCGGCTTGTTTATAACTTTCCACGTGGCTCAAAGACACTTACATGCTGATGGTGCAGAATTTCTTCATCGTCATCGTCATCTTCATCTTCATCATCCAGCACCACTGTGCGGACCAGCTTCCGCATTGCAACCTCCTGCAGGGCACAAGGGGTTTCCATTTAGACCTCGTTATGTGGCAAAGACTTTGGGGAACCACGTGCTTTCCCCCAGGAGAAGGGGCTGGCTTTTCTCCCCTTTTAACCCCTCTTCCTCCTTTCATATTATGTGAATGATCTAAATGAATTCCCACCTCCATAACTGTAACTGCCCCATCCAGCTGAGAATTTTCAGTGGTCGGGTCTGTTTTTCCCTGGAAATGAGCCTTAACTTTAGAAGATCAGAGACCTCATGTTCACTCCCATATCCATGTGTTTTAAGAGATGAGGGGGTACAAGATGTTTCAAGTTTGCAGCTAGAGAATGACACGGTGACAAATTTTCCCCCCTCCCCGCGAGTTCTCTTCCTGTCCCTGTTCCATTTCTGCAAGCTCCGTCCTCATCTGCACAAGCCTCAAACACTTTTAAAATCCGCACTTTAAAAGATTTGTGCGGTTAAGGCTGAGCTTACAGGAATGGGGCAGGGACAGACGGGGACAAAAACTCGCAGACATGGGGAAATTGAGTTCCTACAAGGACGAGGAAAAATTTGTCCCCCCCCATGTCACTCTGTTTGCAATAAAGGGACAGAGCCAGAGGGTCTGAAATTCCTCCCAAATCATCTTGTGCTTACAGAGTAGGCTTTGGCTTTGGCGGGAGATGGATCAGGGTTACTGGTGGCTATGTTATCCTCTAGGGCCGGCTGAGTTGGTTTCCTATTTTACCCCGTGGCCTGACTGAGAGTAAATGTTTTTGCTATTTCTAGGATGTAAGTTTTTTAAAACGTGAAAGGATGGGAGAGAGGATGGTCATTTCCCCCCCCAACCATAGGCCAGCCAGTTCCTCTTTTACAGCCCCTGACCTACCTCTCCAGTGGAAGTAATCAGAGCAGTGCGGATACTGTCTCCAGATCCCCAGGAGCCCTGAGCCTTCCACACGAGATCAGTAGGCGGATTGTGGGTAGCTCCAGCTCCGGATGCCCAGATCTAGGAAAACAAAGATAGGTTACACCTTTGATGAGCCCTACCAAAGATGAAAAGTACCCGGCCCACTGGTCTTCCACTCCTGAAATTTGCAGGTTTCAATTCCTTAAGACAACTGTTGACATTTTCAACATTAGCGAACGCACCAGCAGGGGGGGGACGTGGCCTTGTCTCGTCTACGGTTTATAAACCGAATCTCGGAGCTCAACTCGGTTCACAAATAATTAAAGACCAGAATGATAACTTTATATTTCTGTGTAATCCTCGAGTGGCAGGATCCAGAAGTATTCCAATATAAGGGGACCAAAGGGTCAAATAGATGGAATGCTGCCCATAGACTTAGGTCCCAGAGATTTCCCCTTACCAGCCACTGGATTTGAAAGGCCGAGCCTCTATGCCACAGAGAATCGCCTTTCTGGCCCCTCCCCCCCCAATAAGTTCAGCCACTTACTGTCATCACCTGACCCGCCTTCAGGTTGCATTTTGGAGGAAAGCGGTATACGATGGGGGTCTCGTCACCGATCTGGCGCTTGATCTGCCAATTCCCCAGGGATTGGTCCTGAAAAGACACACAAGAGTGTTCAGTAAAGAGGTCCAGCATGAGGTTGAACAGTGTCAAATCATTCATGTGGTAATAAGGCACCCGATATATATCCTATTCCTCAACCAGGGGCCACAAACCACGGCTCCCTCTGGAGCCTGGCTAATATGAACCATAGACTTAACCACTAGGTGTCACTGTTGAGAAACAGCCGGTACTCTCTTTTCCACACGGAATGTGAATTCCGTGTCTTCAGCACTCCCAGAAATTAAATGCCAAAGCCTGGACACGGGCCGGCAATGACTTTCCAGGCATAACGTCGAGTACTGCCGGCTAAATACTGATCTCTCTGTCTTCGGGGAGGGCAGATTAGGGCCTGTAAGGTAAATGGAGGTGGGGGGTGTAAGGCTGATCTTTATCTTTGCTAGAACTTGATAAACCGCCAGTGCCCTTGGCACCAGCCCTGTGGCCACAGAAACAACTCGGAGGGCACTGCCAGTGCTGCGGTCAACACCTTTCACCTAAAAAACTTACCTCGCTGGACTTGTTTCTCAGACGGACAAATTTCCCCTCTAGGTCGACTTCTTCCACAGCGACACGCCCACTGGTCCTGACGTGGTGGGAGAAGCTCGTTCCTTGGGACTCCCCGTTCTCCAGTTTCCGCTTCTTGGAGGAGCCTATGAAAGAGGAGTGGCCCATACTGGACTTGGTGCCTCTCTTATGGGACGAGGGGCTGGGAGAGAGCCTTAACCTGAAAGAGAAAGAGAAGAGGGTGAGGTGGCGTTGGGGAAGCCCTTCCTCGCTCACCCGCTCTACACATCTCCTGCCAAGGAGAGAAGCTTCGCAGCCGGCACCCGCTGGCAATTCCAACAGCGGCTCACGTGGCTGTACACTTCTCCCTCCGTAGTCGCAGTTTCTGCTCTCGCGGTTTCACTTATTCGTGATTTTTCGCATGCCGACTCCGTCCCCCAAAATTACCATCATGAGTAGAGTTTGTTTTCCTTTACTGTGCCCCGTCAATTCACACTTTTTTTCCAGAAACAATAGGAATCCCCTCCCCCTCCTCCCAAATTTAGCTTTTTTTCCCCCCCCCCACATTGTTTAAAACGGTGCGCACTCTTCCAAAACCGCGTGCTGTCTTTCCAAAAGCAGGTGAAAGCTCGACTCTTCTCCCAAGCCTTTAACAGAAGAAGCATCTAACCGGTTAAGTCACACCCCCGGGAACTAATGCCCACTTTACGTGTTGTATCGGGACTTGCCGATCCGCTCCTACCCTAGCTGAAATCATTGTCGGGCATCTTTTCCGGCTCCTTAACTTGGTCAGCTTTAACTTTCCAGCTAACTCCTGTCACATAATATATTACCTGGTTCTGCCTCCTCTTACACTTTACGCTGTCTATTGCGTGGTCGGTATTCTAAGCGATTTATTCAGCCATAAACAGCTCCTGGCCAGTTGAACCGCTTGTTCAGGGTTATCTGTTGATAAGTCAGCGGTTCGTACTGCCACCGAATAGCATCCCAGCTGCTAAACTCAAAGGCTGCTAGTTTGTGGGTTGACCGGGGATGGAGTCGACACTTCCACCCAAGCATCACTGGCAAAAAAATCCCACTTTCGCATATAAACTTGTTACTGGGCAGGTGGGAGCCTGAAAACAGTCGAGACTAACTAGAAAAAAAAAAAAGAGCCAGGCCGACGATCGTTTCGTGGCTTTTAAGCCACTGCTTCAGGGCCGTGACGCGCGACGCTCCAGGAGTTTTACTCTGCAAATCGATAGTCTGGAGCGTTGGTGTCACGGCCCTGAAGCAGTGGCTTAAAAGCCACGAAACGATCGTCGGCCTGGCTCTTTTTTTTTTTTTTCTAGTTAGTTCTGACTATTTTCAGGCTCCCACCTGCCAGTAAAAAGTTTATATGCAAAATTTTTTTTTGCCAGTGATGCTTGGACGGAAGAGAGCGGGAACACCTCTCCGTGCCAAAGGCTTTTCTTTTCGCCTTTAAAATACTTTTTCTGGCGTTGGTGTGTACTGACCAAGTGGAGCGATCTGCTTTCTAGAGCGGCGGTTCCCAACCCTGTCCTGGAGGACCACCAGGCCAATTGGGTTTTCAGCCTAGCCCTAATGAATATGCATGGAGCAGATTTGCATGCCTATCACTTCCATTATATGCAAATCTCTCTCATGCATATTCATTAGGGCTAGCCTGAAAACCCGACTGGCCTGGCGGTTCTCCAGGACAGGGTTGGGAACCACTGCTCTAGAATATTGTGTGTGTTTTCCCTCCGTTCCTATTTTTTGCTACTTACAATGTTAACACACAGTCGGGTATCCCTTGCCCCCCTGTGGGGTACAAACGCACAATGAATTTTGAGCCGTGTGCAATTCTGGACTACTGCAACATTATCTATCTGAGCGCCACAAAGAAAACCACTAGGAGACTAAAAACGATCCAAAACACCGCCATTCGCCTCATCTATGGCCTGAAGAAATGGGAACACATCTCCCCATACTACAACCAACTTCACTGGCTGCAATTCGAATCCAGAGTTCTTTTCAAATTCGCATGCATATGCTACAAATCGATAAATGGTCTTTCGCCAAGATACATCACTCCCCACTTAAATCTTCACTGCGCCAACAAGAAATCCCGCAGAATTCAGCTGTTCGCATACCCTTCGCCAAAGCTTTGTCAACTCAAAAGATTCCTTGATAAAACCCTCGCCTTCCAAGCAGCCAAGATGAACCCATGGCTAGCCCAAATGATACTCGAGGCCCCCACCTACCTCGACTTCAGAAAATCACTCAAAACCCACCTTTTCAGCAAACAAGACCCTTAACTGACCCTTCAGATAATCTCAAGGCCCCCTACCCGACTCTTCTCCTGCACGATAGCTCCTATCTCCCCCTGCTTCTCCTTCCCACTTCCCTCCTCATCCACCAAGTCTGACCTAATCCGATGTAAATCCGATTAATTTGTTGTAATTCTGCCCTCTTCATCTACGAAGTTGGCTAAACTTGTTGTAAATTTCCCTTTTCATCTGCCAAGTTTTGGCTACAGTTGTTGTAAATCCTATAAATTTGTTGTAAATCTACAAGTCTATACGGATCCTAATCTAATTTAATGTAAACCGCCTAGAACTCGCTGGGTATGGTGGTATATAAGAATAAAATTATTATTATTATTATTATTAATACCTTTCTTCTTCTCCCTCCAGCAGTTTGCGATAGGCATGGATCTCCATGTCCAGGGCCAGCTTAATGTCCAGGAGCTCCTGATATTCGTCCAGCTGTTGCTGCATCCGGGCCCGCATTTCTGCCATCTCCCGCTCCTTGTCGGACAGTATACGGCGGCTGGTATCTCGTTCCCTGGCCATAGCCTCCTCCAGGTCACGCAGTTTCGCCTCCTTGGCAGCCAACTGGGACGAGACGGATCACGATAAGATTAAAGGGAGAAACACACACACACACTTTCCTCCAAAACCTCAGGGCCTAAAAAGTGTCTGACAATTTGGTCTACGGCGGACAAAGTTTCAAGTTTATTGTGACTTGATGAACCGCTTTTAAATACCAAAGCGGTTTACATCTTTTCAATATTTAAAAAAAAAATAAAAATTAAAAACCTGGGGGGGTAGAGAAGCAAACCAATACTGACACTTAAAAAAAAAAAGTAGGATTGAAACAAAAGGAGAAAGGGTGCAGATACAATATTAAAAATAACAGGAAAAAAGATGGCAGGGGAGAGGGAATGTCGGGAACAGACGTCTTCCCCATTTTCTCTTTTTTTTTTCCCCCTCCCCCCCCATTATCAATCGTAGATCTCATAAGCGTCTTTGAAAAGTTTTAAGATTGATTTTAAAATTGTTTACATTTAGTTTCTTGCCAAAGTGTTAGGGGAAGGGCGTTCCAAAGAGTGGCCGCTACTACTGAGCAAATGGTTTTTCACGTTGTATCATAAAATAGCTGTCCGATTGTGGGAATAGCCGGGAGATGTTGCTTAGAAGATCTCGGTGACCTTGAGGATTTGTATGGGATTAAAAGCCTGTCGATGAACTTGGGGGAGTGATTGAGTTGGAACTTGGAATGTTACTGCGAGAGTTGTGAGTTTTGGGTAACCAATGGGCTTTTTTTAAGAAAAGGAGAAACGTGGTCAAATTTTTTAGCCTTGAAGATGATTTTAATAGCAGTATTTTGAATTATTTATTTATTCAATTTTCTATACTGTTGTTCCAAGGGAGCTCAGAACGGTTTACATGAATTTATTCAGGTACTCAAGCAATTTTCCCTGTCTCACAATCTCTCTAATGTACCTGGGGCAATGGGGGGATTAAGTGAGTTGACCAGGGTCACAAGGAGCAGCCTGGGATTTGAACCCACAACCTCAGGGTGCTGCTGAGGCTGTAGCTTTAACCACTGCGCCACACTCTCTGTAGTCTCCTGATCTGTTTTTGGGTGATTCCCTGATAGAGGGAATTGCAGTAGTCTAAGCTGGAAATGATCAAAGAATGAATTAGAATATTGAGAGCTTTTGGGTCTAGAAGGGTTGCAATAGAATGGATCATCCTTAGTTTGAAGAAACATTTTCACATTACGGAGCTAATTTACGCTTTACAACAGAGTGAATTGTCAAGAATTTCTCCTACTCTGTAACCAGTTGGATTGGGGTAGAAGAGATGCATAACTGAGACGTCAATGTTTCATTTTCTGTAGTTGGAAAGGGCATAGCGATATTAGGAGCGAGTAAATAACCAGCTGCCACATCTGGGTAGCTGCGATTAGAGAAACGGGCAACTTGTCGCCTGAACTACCCCGACATTTTCTGCTCCACTTTCGGAGATCCCAGCACAGCGTTAGCCCCCCAGTCCCGGGTACCTGTTTCTGCAGCTGGCTGAGCTGAGCCGACAAGCTCTCGATGCGGATCCGGGTCTGCTGCAGTTCCTCGTGGGCTGCTCCCACCAGGTTGCTGTTCCTCTCCGCTGACTGCTTGGCATTCTCCAGCTGTTCAGAGAAACAAGGAAAGATGGGTGGGTATGAACACAGGAACAAGGAAAGATGGGTGGGTATGAACACAGGAACAAGGAAAGATGGGTGGGTATGAACACAGGAACAAGGAAAGATGGGTGGGGTATGAACACAGGAACAAGGAAAGATGGGTGGGGTATGAACACAGGAACAAGGAAAGATGGGTGGGGTATGAACACAGGAACAAGGAAAGATGGGTGGGGTATGAACACAGGAACAAGGAAAGATGGGTGGGGTATGAACACAGGAACAAGGAAAGATGGGTGGGGTATGAACACAGGAACAAGGAAAGATGGGTGGGGTATGAACACAGGAACAAGGAAAGATGGGTGGGGAATGAACACAGGAACAAGGAAAGATGGGTGGGGGATGAACACAGGAACAAGGAAAGATGGGTGGGGATGAACACAGGAACAAGGAAAGATGGGTGGGGATGAACACAGGAACAAGGAAAGATGGGGATGAACACAGGAACAAGGAAAGATGGGGATGAACACAGGAACAAGGAAAGATGGGGATGAACACAGGAACAAGGAAAGATGGGAATGAACACAGGAACAAGGAAAGATGGGAATGAACACAGGAACAAGGAAAGATGGGAATGAACACAGGAACAAGGAAAGATGGGAATGAACACAGGAACAAGGAAAGATGGGAATGAACACAGGAACAAGGAAAGATGGGAATGAACACAGGAACAAGGAAAGATGGGTATGAACACAGGAACAAGGAAAGATGGGTATGAACACAGGAACAAGGAAAGATGGGAATGAACACAGGAACAAGGAAAGATGGGAATGAACACAGGAACAAGGAAAGATGGGTATGAACACAGGAACAAGGAAAGATGGGTGGGTATGAACACAGGAACAAGGAAAGATGGGTGGGTATGAACACAGGAACAAGGAAAGATGGGTGGGTATGAACACAGGAACAAGGAAAGATGGGTGGGTATGAACACAGGAACAAGGAAAGATGGGTATGAACACAGGAACAAGGAAAGATGGGATGAACACAGGAACAAGGAAAGATGGGAATGAACACAGGAACAAGGAAAGATGGGAATGAACACAGGAACAAGGAAAGATGGGAATGAACACAGGAACAAGGAAAGATGGGATGAACACAGGAACAAGGAAAGATGGGATGAACACAGAGGATCTAGAATTGGAAAATAATAGTAAATATTGAAGAACTAAGGCCAGTACTGGGCAGACTTGCACGGTCTGTGTATGGCCGTTTGGTGGGGGATGGGCTGGGGAGGGCTTCAGTGGCTGGGAGGGTGTAGATGGGCTGGAGTAGGTTTTAACGGAGATTTCGGCAGTAGGAACCCAAGCACAGTACCGGGTAGAGCTTTGGATTCTTGCCCAGAAATAGCTCAGAAGAAAAAATTTAAATTGAATCAGGTTGGGAAGACTGGATGGACCATTCGGGTCTTTATCTGCCGTCATCTACTATGGGCAGAAATCGTTCAGATGGTAGCTAAACCCGTCACCAACTACCCGTACCGGAAACTGCAGTAATAAACAGGGCAAGAATTTATGCCTTTCCCCCTCAATCCCATGCCCAGAAATACACCGTTCTACCCCTCATTTCAGGGGAAGGGCTCACAGGCTACCTACCCTTGCCACGCTGATGTTTACAAGTTCCCGGTGTTTATTTATTCATTCAATTTTCTATACCGTTCTCCCAGGGGAGCTCAGACGGTTTACATGAATTTATTCAGGTACTCAAGCATTTTTCTCCGTCTGTCCTGTTTTTCTCTGTCTGTCCTGGTGGGACACCGCTATATGCTCATAAGAGACTTGGCACGGCCATGTTTCGGCTGGTCAGCCTTCATCAGGAGTCAATAAGACCTTCTATTAAATACACAGCTCCAAAAACTGGTCGTGTATTATAGAGTACCATATGACCAAATGGGTTAAACACCAATAGTTGATGCCTCTGCTATCACGAGCACATTTTGGTGTTTGACCCATTTGGTCATATGGTACTCTATAATACACGACCAGTTTTTGGAGCTGGGTATTTAATAGAAGGTCTTATTGACTCCTGATGAAGGCTGACCAGCCGAAACATGGCCGTGCCAAGTCTCTTATGAAAATCTTCAATGAGTCCTTTACGAACACCTTCTATATTTTATTGTGAATAAAGGCTGTATTTCTGACTTTGGTGCATCCTGCTCTTCTGTGTGTCCCACTCCCTGCCTTTTCTGTTTGTGAACCCGTGGGGTGCAGTCTCCTCCTTTTAATCTTCTGGCTTTTTCAAGAAACTCAGCCAATTTAATGTGGAAGTCGCAAGCAGGCAGGCCCTAGCTCCTGTCGCTCATTAGAGCGGGAGGCACTGGGGTCCTACATCCTGCCCTTGGTTTTGATGGCGGCAGACAGTGGGTGGAGGGTTGGGGGGGGGGGGGGCCCTTCTCCCAGATTACCTTGGCATTGTATGTCTTTTCCAGCTCTTCCTTATACAGCTTCACCTGGCCCTCATGCTGGGCCCGCAGGTCCTGCAGGGCGTCCGCCAGCTTACTCTCAAAATCTCGCTGATGTCCATTGTCCAGTTCCACCAGCCGGGTCTCATGGCGGCGTTTTGTCTCCCGGAGTTCCTATTCGCCAAGATCAAATCGGGGAAGAGTGTCAGTCTGAAAAGTCTAGAGCATCATACAGGGTTAAAAGCTACAACTCCGCACAGGCTTAGACAGCGGTATTGAATGATAGGAATTTGGGCTGGGAGGGACCTCAAGGATTCATCTGGTTCACCCCCAGCCTTCAGGCAAGATCCCAGAAAAGACATGTCTGACCTGCTCTTGAAAGCCTCCTGTGATAAGGTTTCACCCCCCTTCCCTGGAAAAAAAGACTGGACAGACTGACAGATGCAGGAACCACGTTCAACAGTGCCTGTGTGCTTAGCAAGGGCTTTGCACTTTGAGCTAAGCACCCTCTGGCAGGGATTTTATCTCCGAAATCTGATATTGCTTCATCTCTCCCTACTGGGTGGAGCTGCTGTTTCTTGCCAGCACAGACTCAGTCAGTCCCTATTGAGCGTATGTACAATCCAATCAGTTTGGTTGGGAAGTGGTGTGGCTCAGTGACTAGCTACAGAGTTATATATTGGGGAGAACGCCTAAGATGTGAATTCAAATTCTATCCCTAATTTTGACTGTGTACGTGTATGACTTTGGGCTAACCCCCTACTCAGCTGTAAGATAGAGAATGGCACGGGGACTCATTTTCCCGTCCCCCGCAAGCTCCGTCCTCATCTGCACAAGCCTCAAACACTTTAAAAATCATAAGTGTTTGGGGCTTGTGCGGTTTAAGGCGGAGCTTACAGGAATGGGGGCGGCGACAACAACAAAACTCGTGACAGGATGAGGACATTGAGTTCCTACGGGGGAAAAAATGTGTCTCCGTGTCATTCTCTACTGTAAGAGGGTGATAAAATCGCTACGATCCCACTTGAGAAGCTGTTCAGCTAAGCCACACACCACAGACCACAAACACACTTCCAGGTCGTCCACCCCCTGAGATGGTGGCGACTCTCTTCCAGCAAACAAAAGGGACGACACTGAAAAGAAGTTGCTCATGCAGTGGAGACTTTTGTGTATTTTCAACTATTAACGCAGATACTGTTGGGTCAAAAATCTGACTGAATAGCCCTGCTACTATCCAAACAAGATAGGGATGGATTTGGTGCGGAGGGAATGAAGCTTTAAGGGGTTGATATTTGGCTGGCACGTGGTAAGAATACTTTTAGCTGCCACCAGCTTTACCGTATGCACTCAAATATAAACCGAGATAACTTTTTCCCCCCAAAAAAGGACGAAAAAGACTGACTCAATATAGACTGGGGGGGAGAGGGTGCTTATATTCAAGTGCCCTGCTCTACCAGGCTCAGCATCCAGCCCCCCTCCCTCACTCTGCACCCTATCTCCCCTCTCTCCTGATGGCCTTGCAGGCCTCCCCCAGGCCTGCCGTAAGCCCTGGTGGTCCAGGAGTGGGTCTGGACAGGAGGGATCCCTCCCACCTCCCCGATTAGTAGAATGCATCCTTTTCAAATCCCTGGAGGTCCGGTGGTGAACCTGGACGGGAGCGATCTTCCTACACTCCTGCCCTGTGCCGAGCCGCTAATCTGAACGGCCCACCTGTATGGGACATACCTCGCCATAAATATTCTTCTGGAAATCCAGCTCCTCCTTCACCGTCTGCAGACGGTTCTCGGCGTCCACACGTCGGAGCATCTCATCCTGGAGCTGTTTCTTGGCGTCTTCCAGAGCAGCTTCCAACTGCAAGGGGAGCACACGAGACAGAGAGGAGAAACATGAAGAGAAGGAGAGAGAGGTTATGAAGAAATCTTCAGAGACTGTGTCTGAGATACATATCATTAATGGAGGGGGGGGTTTGGAAGTACGGTATAACCAGGTATACTCTGCAACTCTTTCTACCATCTACCTACCGCTCAATTCATGGGCATGACCTTTGGCTACCACTGATCAGGCCTCAGAGTTTCCTTAAGCCCGATTCTGCTTCAATAGCCCCCCTCTATATCAGAAGTCTACCCTGTTACTTATAAAGAGGAAAGAGAGGGTAACCAAAGAAAGGTCACTTGTCCCCTGCCACTACATTTATGATGGAACATGTGGCACCCTTTCTGTGAAGTTCACAGCTGGGCCCCACTGCTCTGTTGCCTTGTCTGGGGTGGCCAGTCCATTACAAGATTGGCCCCTCCCACATCCAAATGGTCTTGTTTTGGGCGTTTGGGACACGGATGAAATTTTGGTTGAAAACGTGCTGCAAAGATGGATGTTCCTGCGGTCCGGACAAACAATAGCCTGGACATTCAAATAGACAAATCTTTGAAAAAAAAAAAATAAAAAAATAATAATTCTAGACATAATTTTTGAAAATGGGCATTTTCCCACTGCCGATTTTGGGCGTCTGAATCGGATTTAGAGGTTTGTTTTGATTACGCCCCTCCACGGCTCCTGAGGCAGGCTGTTTGGGCCAAAACACGTGCGTGTTGGAGCCACCCGCCCAAATAAAGCGGCGTTCTGAATTAAACCAAGTACACCTGCGTTTTTGAAAGGCTCCACCGTCTGCTTGTTCGTTAACAATGGCAGCGCCCACGGCTCTACTCGGGGCTGACCAGGCTTACCTTGGCAACCTGCGCTCTGAGCTCACGAACTTCATTCTCCAGGTTCCTCTTTTCCCCTAGAGCGGTGGTGAGAGCAGCATCCTTGGAGTTCAGCAACGCCTCCAGGTCCTTCAAGCGAGCTTGTGCTGTGCCCAGATCAGCTTCCTTTTTAGTGTTCCTGCAAAAGACAGAATGGGACACCCAGGGTCAGTCTAAAGAAGAAAAAAAAAGAGCAGCAAAAGGTCATGTAAGTAACAGAGACTTGTATCATATTAAGTACACGTGTACTGAAGCTTTTTTTTTTTTTTAACCATCAGGCACAGGAGGGTGGCAAATCTCCTCATTTTCAGAATAGTAAATTATACAATATGTATCTTTGCTGAATTGTTGACTTTCTGTATTTTGTTTCTATTTATTATGCCTGATTTTTGTATACTTTTGGATAGGCTGTATTTGGAAGGAGGACCCTGGGGGGTGGGGGGTTATTTATTTTATTTTGGGGAGGTTTGTGTTGGGTGGGGTTTATTGGGTAACTTTGTTCTCTGAAATTGGAATTTGTTATCAAAAATTTTGAGCGTGCCTTTCCATGGTTTGTTTCTCGATTTGTTGGTTTTGTTATGCTCAATAAAATACATTTGAACATAAAATGTATCTTTATTTTTCGTGTGTGTTTTATAGTTGATGGCGCCGGACTCCTCATCAAAGTATGGACAATCAATACCTACTGCACAGAACCATCTCTCAAAGAAGCAGCAGGCCAGCAAGGGCCAGATTCTCTACATGGGGGCCACAATTCAAGGCCAATAAAATCTGGTTCGGAACACTTTGGACCGGGTGCTTTCTTAACGAGTAGCTTAGAGCCCCAAATTCCCTTCTTTTTTTTTTCTTCTTCACTCTCTTGCATTGTATGCATGGTACCACTGTCCTGTTTATATTGGAATTCTTTTCCCATCTTTTAAAAACTTACACCGCTCTGCTCGGTCTGTTTAGAGCAGCACAGAATGTAAATACTCAATTGTGGGTACAAAGTTTGGCACTCAAAAGTGGGACGCAGATCCCAGCTATCCTGGGCACCTCTTTTGTGAATGCTCTTGACCCGCCCAGGCCATGCCCCATTCTGAGTTACACCCGATCCAATTTAGTACTCAGTGTTACAGACTAATGTGTAGCCAGCAAAATGCTTGTTAACATAGTAGATGACGGCAGATAAAGACCCGAATGGTCCATTCAGCTTGCCTAACCTGATTCAATCTAAAAATTTGTTGTTTTTTTTTCCTTCTTTTTCGCTATTTCTGTACAAGAAGCCAAAGCTCTGCCTGGTACTGCTCTTGGGTTCCAACTACTGAAGTCTCCGTCAAAGCTCGCTCCAGTCCATCTACAGCCATTGAAGCCCTCCCCAGCCCATTCTCCACCAAACAGCCATATACAGACACAGACCGTTCAAGTCTGCCCAGTACTGTCCTTGGTTCTTCAATATTTACTATTATTTTCCAATTCATCCCACACTTTTTTGAACTCCGTCACCGTTTTCCTCTCCACCGCCTCTCTCGGGAGCGCATTCCAGGCATCTACTACCCTCTCCATAAAGAAGAATTTCCTAACATTGCCCTTGAATCTACCACCCCTCAACCTCAAATTATGTCCTCTGGCTTTACCATTTTCCTTTCTCTGAAAAAATGTTGTCCTACGTTAATACCCTTCAAGTATTTGAACGTCTGAATCATATCTCCTCTGTCCCTCCTTGATTCTAAGGTATACATATTCAGGGCTTCCAGTCTCTCCTTATACCTTTTGGCACAAACCTCCTATCATTTTTGTCACCCTTCTCTGGACCACTTCAGGTCTTTTTGTGTCCTTCGCCAGATATGGTCTTTCTCTCTCTTCCCTCCTTTATCGGGGATTTTTTTTACTCATTATTATAAACCATCTTGACAGGGATCACACCCAAGAGGAGAGTATATAAACTTTTTAAATAATTCAATGCCACTGCTAACCAATTGACTCGAAACTCTACTCCCTACCTGGATAATGCTGGAACTGTCAGAAAGGATTTTCAGCAACTTTATCCACATAATGCCTCAGTGAGTGGCTTCTACCCAGAGGAATGCAACTGAATTTCAGACCCATTAGGGATTTTTTTGAACTGGCATTTCAACACAAAGCAGCCTTTTAAATCTAGCTTGGAAAAAGACTGGGGGGGGGGGGGGGGGGGGAAGCCCTGCAGAAAGCCTAGCATCCACGTAATGTCGGTTAGCCACCCTCCCTCTCCTATCCCAAGATTCAACAAAATATAAGGCCCCCCACTCAGTTCTGTAAGAAAACCCCCTGCTTTTATACCCGCGACTCACATCAGAAACGTATCAGCTGAGGATTTTCAAATCCTCAACTGTTTATAATTAAAGTCAAGTCAGGCCTCACACCCTTGCTGTTAAAGAGCGCCGTTCAGATTGTAAATATCCTCCTCAGGGCAGACTGGAAGATTCTATATGGCAGGGGTGTCCAATGTCGGTCCTCGAGGGCCGCAGTCCAGTCGGGTTTTCAGGATTTCCCCAATGAATATGCATGAGATCTATGTGCATGCACTGCTTTCAATGCATATTCATTGGGGAAATCCTGAAAACCCGACTGGACTGCGGCCCTCGAGGACCGACATTGGACACCCCTGCTATACGGCCTCCAATTATTTCTCCTTACTGCTGATTGTAAAGCATATCAGTCCCTTTCCTCCACCTCGCATGTTGGTGCCAAATTCAGGCACTGGAAAGTTTCTAAACAGAGCCAAATATTAATTCTTCTAATAAATATGTTCTGACAATTAAGATAACATCTCAGTACCGGCTGGTGGTCGATGTGAATCGCTTTGTACTCTTTCCAAACATGCTAGGACATTCAATGAAGTGTTATAGAACGATGCACTGCCAAGACGCATTCACAAATCCTTATGGTGGCCAATTAAGTTTCAACCCTTGCACGCACCTTGGGATCGTACCCAAATCTGAGCACACTACATAGAACCCAGGGGGTCAGTATATCGAAACTGAAGACTCGGTGCACTGGTCTAGCTATTGATCGCACGCTCTAGTGCAGTGGTCTCCAATGCAAACCCTTTGCAGGGCCACATTTTGGATTTGTAGGTTCTTGGAGGGCCTCAGAAAAAAAAGAGTTAATGTCTTATTAAAGAAATGACAATTTTGCATGAGGTAAAACTCTTTATAGTTTATAAATCTTTCCTTGTGGCTAAGTCTTAATAATAATATTGTCATTTATAGATACAGAGACATATAATCAAGAAATTGTTTTATTTTACTTTTGTGATTATGATAAACATACCGAGGGCCTCAAAATAGGACCTGGCAGGCAGCATGTGGCCCCTGGACCATGAGTTTGAGACCACTGCTCTAGGGGGTGGGAGCTTCAAGTCCCGTGCCTTCATTTGTCCACTGCCTGCATCGTGTTTATTTTCCTTTTCAGGTAGGTACGGCACTGTGTACACAAAAGTCACAGGCTATACAATTTCTACTTAGATCTCAGACTAAAACTACTGTATATGCCACCGTGTCTGCTGAGCACGGATTGCGGGTACCCTGAATGTCAGGCCTGCACCTCCGGAGATGTCTCTTGACAAGGAAACACAGGAGAGTTAAGGGCCTACCAGAAGACACCGTAGCAATTGCCACAACACAGAAAGCTGCTTGCATAATGCACACGGTGTGTGAACAGCAGCTGAGGACAGACCTAGCGGAGCTTCTTTGGTTCTTTTCATTAAATGTGTAACACCAGTCTCATCTCCCTCGGCAGTTGCTTGCCTGACCAGCTGCTAAACCAAGTCTGGGCACTGAAGCTGCAGTGTCTAATATTTTTTTAAGGGCCTGCGCATTTCGCAATTGTCATGAAGGAAAGAGATGGAGGGGATGGTGTCATTCTCCTGGAGGATTCTGCTGGCTGCCCCATGCTCGCAAGAAATCCTTTACCGGCTGTCAGGGACAGGTGGCACCACGGGCGACGCCAACGCAAGGACGGTTATAAGGGAAAAGGGGGATGGGATAGTGGGTTCTCACTAGGGACAGCATAGGCAGACTCTGGACCCTCACTGCTGAAAAACTGGCCCTTGTCTCTTTAAGTGGACCCCCCTTCGAGACCGGTTCCCATCTTAAATGAAATGTGGTCTCTCAGAGTCATATAAATGTTAAACTTAAAAATGGCATTACAATTAGTACTATTATGGGGTGGGGTTGTGGGTGGAGCTTTTGCCCTCCCCCCCCCCCCCCCCCAAACAAAAAAACATTCCACTGCCTCCATGCTCCCTTAAAGAGAGCCACAATGGGAGTTCCAGGGTAGGAGAACTCAAGAAAAGAGAAACTCCAACATTAAATCTACTCTGCTTTTTCGTTACCCAGTCCTTGTAGCTCGGTTATCTCCTGAAAAGTAAACATCAGTCAAAAACTCTTCCCTGCCGTATAGATCCTGCACTTTAGGAAAAATAGATTTGGTTCTTGTGGACTACGGTTGGTTTGGTTTTTCAGTTTCTTCTCACCCCGTTCTTTGCTAGAACCCCCCTCACCACTATGTTTGAAGGATCCATCAGAGATCAGCCGCCCACAGGGTCCTGAGGAGCATTCACCATGCTCCCTACATCATCTCAAAAAAAATCCGAGTTACTGAAAACCTCTTTACTGCAAAAAGTTTTCCTGCAAAATGTTCTGGCGAAATGCCACTGCATGGCTATTCCCAGCTTCCTTCTCTCTGGTCTTCTGGAAAGAGCGCAGCCCCTGTCGCCCCTCCCTGAGGCCTTGCCCATGCACCATGAAGGTGGGGGAAGGGGGGTGGTAAACAAGCCTGGGATCTTATCTTTTCTGCTAAACAGGAACCAGACACAGTTTAATAGTTTCTTCTTGAGCAGTTATTGCTTCCTGCATTGCGCACGCCAAGCCCACCAGAAAAGCCGGACTTCTGCAACTCGCAGAAACACGATGGCAGACAAAGGCCAAATGGCCCCTCCAGTCTGAGCTGGATGCGATATGCAGCCACATCCATATGCCAGAGCTCTCATTGAGCCCATTAAACCCCCTACCCATCCATGTCAGGGATCCCATACAACCTAGGCACTCACCTCCCCATCCATCCCTGCTCCCAAATGATTTGAACTTCTCTCATCCATCTATCAGGGTTCCCATATAAGTTAGGAGTCCTCGGAACTAATCATTAAATCACTCCCTCCAAGTACCTTGTTGGTAGCATCCAACATACACTACGATACACCAGATCAACCCTCTCCAATGCACCGTGGGCAGAACCCGACAAGCACCACAAGAGCCACCCGGTCATCGTATTCCAATACCCTGTTGGTAGCACTCAGTGTGCACCATGTTACCAGGCCAACCATGCTCTCTGGCACCACGGAAGGGCAAAGCAACAAGTTTTTCTGACCCAACAAGACCTCATTCTAGGATATCTCATCCTATGCCATCGCCCATTTGTCACCAAACAAAACATCACGAAAAAGCCACATGGATGCCCCTGTCACTAAGCAAGAAATACAATAGCCCACCATGACTCTACCTAGGCAGGTCAACTTCGCAAACCCTTCGGGCATAGATATTAATGTGGATGGTGTGTAACGTGGCTTCTTGCTACAGAGAACCTGGGAATCCTGGGCTTCTTTGTCATACAGAACACCATAAGGTAGAAAGACAATATTAACAAGGGAATATGCTAGTGAAGATGGTCCCCGAGCTAGCTTTCATGGCCAACAAGGGGTCTTTCAACTGCCAGGGCAGCCACATCGTGATGGCAGTCACAGAGCAGACGGTGACTCTTGCACATCTGCATGCTTCCAAAGTCTCTTGGATGCCCCTAGCAGCAGAGAACGCTCTTTGACTTTTTGCAGTGGCCTTATTCGGTGCACCTGCCTGGCTGATAAGCCAACTGAAATTTGGGGCATGAGAATTCGCCTTCATTTCAATCACAGCTATCGAGGATCAACCACCTACCTTGACCCATTTAACACAGCAGATCAGAGCGCCACCATATTAAACAGTGGCACATCTCTATATATTTTACAGACTCTGAATAATTACTGTATATACTCGAATAGAAACGAACCCAAATATAAACTGAGGTAACCTTTTTCCCCCAAAAAAGGGAGGAAAAAAAGTTGACTCAAATATAGGCAGGAGAGATCCCTCCTGTCCCGGAAACTGCTGGACCATCAGGGAAACTAAAGGTATGCAGGGGGAAGCGGGAGGGTGATAAAAAATAATAGAATCAGCTGGGACAGGAGGCAGGAGGGATCCTTCCTGTTCCGGACACCGCTAGGCCATCAGCTCTCGTGGCGGGCCTGGCAAAAGCCTGCAAATAGGTTCAGGAGGAGTGGGTCAGCACTGATCCAGATATAAACCGAGACCCCCATTTCTGGATCATTTTTGGGCCCAAAATTCTCAGTTTATATGCAAGTATATACGGTACCACTAGATAGATCATCGCAATGGCCTGGAATGGCTATTCCTATATACTTATGATGGAAACCTCTTTATTAAGGACACAAATTCTGGCCCTTACATGTATCACCACTTCCCTGTGCAGAAGTTTCCCTGTGTATTCTTGTCACACATGTGCATAAGAGGGAGGGAAAGATGAGCCTGGTTGGGATCTCAGAGCTAATGCTAAAGAAGACCATCTCTCCCCCTTTCTGCTTCATGTGCAAGACCAAGACTGAACGGCTGAGACAGGGAGTTTGGAAAAGAGGGAAGAAGGCGTTGGTTACTCCAGACATGAGTCAGAGAGATTTGCATAAGCTCAAGTGCCTGCCAAGGAGACTCGGCATAAAACTGAATCTGGTTTTATGATCACAACCTCCCCCTTTTTTTTTTTTAAATAATCAAAGCAACCGTCTGTTTAAATTCAAACACACAGCACGCCCACACACTTTTCCATACCCCTCCTCCAGAAAAACGGAGCCAGCGCCAATCGGAATCGGCCACGACAGCAGTCCAAATCTTGGTCAACTGTGCACAAGGGAGCTCTGGGGTGCTGTCCAAGCTAGACTAGGGAGATTCATGCCGATTGGTTTCGGAAGAACAAAGGGCGAGACCGTCTTAGGACTTAAGGAGGACCAGCCAGCCAAACCCTTCCCACATTTTGACAGCTCTTACAAGAGTGCCAAGAAAGGCAGCCCTCACTACACTCTAAAGAGAGGAGTCCATCCACGCAAGCTCATATCATGAAGCAGGAGGGGACTGAAGAAAGGAGAGGTCTTTCTTAACACCTTCTTTCCCATCCCAGAAGCCCACTGAAGATGACCACAAGATGGCCACCTGTTTGGTCAAAAGCAGTTAAGGAAAAATTGTTGTTCCCCAAAGAGACACTTTTCCTATAAACATCTCTCTGATAAAATAGCACAGACTTGAAAGAATTTCAAAACAAGGCACAAAGTATTCACGCTCAAGGTTTGGAAGGCAGGATCTGCATATTTCAGCAGATGCCAGCAGGAAACACAGCACTGCAGTTTCGTAGTGTCAGGGTACTACGTCTAGACCAGGGGTGTCAAAGTCCCTCCTCAAAGGCCGCAATCCAGTCAGGTTTTTAGGATTTCCCCTATGAATATGCATGAGATCTATTAGCATACAATGGAAGCAGTGCATGCAAATAGATCTCATGCATTTCCATGGGGGAAATCCTGAAAACCCAACTGGGTGGCGGTCCTTGAGGAGGGACTTTGACATCGCTGGTCTATACCCTGATGTGCGACTTTTCTCCAGCATTGTATGGGTGTAGTTTCAGAGCAGTTAGACTCGTCATCAAAAATGAGTAATAATAATAATCCTCTCCAGAGCCCTTCTGAAGAGACACTTAGGGACCATACCAAGAATGGACAAATCTCCTGAAACTGGACAAGCTAAGATGCCACTGCTACTGCTCTTAAGACCATTAAAAAAAGGATTGTTAGATATTCATTTGCAAGAGGACCCAACTAGGCAGCACTATTAATAAAACAAAAACAAACCCAAAACCAACAACGATATAGCAGAATTAGAAAAGGTACAGGGAAGGGCACTGAAAATGATTAAAAAGATGGGACAATCCTCTATAATAAAACCCTAAGCGCGCATGCGCACTTAGGAGACTGTGATCCCTGACAGCGTGCTGTGTCCTTCCGTGGCCATATTCTATTTGCGGTGCATGGTAGCTTGAGACGCATGAAGTCATTTGAGCGGCGGTGGTGGTTTCACTCCTGATAGCTGGCGCCTAGAGGAACGGCTGGAGGGTGTCGTGCGGGTGCTGCGAGGTGTCCCATGCTGGTAAAAATTCCCTGCTGGAAGGGGTGCTGATGGACATGGGAGAGGTACAAGGAATGGAGAAGGCCTACTGCTGGACAGGGGGAGCAGGGAAGAGGTGCTGCTGGACAGGGGGGGAGGTAAAACGAAGGGAGAAAGGCTGCTGCTGGACAGGGGGAGCAGGGAAGGGGTGCTGCTGGACAGGGGGGAGGTAAAACGAAGGGAGAAGGGCTGCTGCTGGACAGGGGGAGCAGGGAAGGGGTGCTGCTGGACACGGGGGGGAGGTACAAGGAAGGGAGAAGGGCTACTGCTGGACAGGGGGAGCGGGGAAGGGGTGGTGGTGGACAGCCGAGGAAAGAGAGACAGAAAGAAAGACAGACACACACATCTATTCTAGCACCCGTTAATGTAACGGGCTTAAAGACTAGTTTCCCTATAAGCAGCTTGGAGAAGAGAAGGCTCAGGGGAGATATGATAAGAGGTCTATAAAATACTGAGGGGAGTGGAAAAGATAGATGTGAATCGCTCGTTTACTCTTTCCAAAAATACTAGGACTAGGGGGCATGTAATGAAGCTCCTAAGTAGCAAGTTTAAAATAAACCGTGTAATTAAACTCTGGAATTTATTGCCGGGGAATGTGGTGAAATCAGTTAGCTTAGCGGGGTTTAAAAAAAAATGTTTGGATACTTTCCTAAAAGAGAAGTCCATAGGCCATTACTGAAAATGGCTTGTGGAAAACCACGACTTACTCCTAGGATAAGCACCATAAAATCTGACCTCGGCTGGAAACAGGATACTAGGCTTCTTGGACCTTTGGTCTATCCCATTATGCTAATTCTTATGTTCTTATTACCTGCAAGCATCAGCACCTGAGAATCTCAGACCTGCATATCGGGCTCCAATTTCTCAATGACTTTAATGGACCAACACTCATCCAATCACAAACTGCGTCCAGCATCGACCTGAACCTGTACACAGACGCGGCGGATGCAGTGGGGTGCGGAGCCTATTGTAACAGAGCCTGATTTGCAAGGACTCGGGCCTCACCAAGATCACCACCTCCCTCGAGCTGCTCCCCACAGGGGCTGCCAGGGCACAGGGTAGCCAACAAGAAAGTGGTGTTGTGGTCTGGCCCTGTGGCCGATGTGGAGACCAGCCACAGGCCAACGGCACGTTGCCCACCACACAGCCAATCCAATTGGAGCTTTTGTTATGCTGCAAGGGAAGCGTGTCCCTGGCGTAGACCACCGCATTGCCGATGCCCTCTCACGCCCTCAATTTCCCCTCTTCCGGCAGCTTGCACCCATGGCGGAAGAAAACCTCACACTGATCCCTGAGAAACCATGGAGACTAGGGGACGAACGGTGGAACTGCTGATCTCCGGCGCCCTTGTTCCGATCACTTGGTTGGCTTACCGAAGAGCATTCCTCCAACAGCACGGCTGGCATGCTGGCCCAGTTGAGGACAGCGGACACCGTGCACTTAGTGGGGTTTACCTTCTTTGCCAAACTCTACGCATGAGGTAACTCGAGGACCAGCTTCCTGACAAAAGACATTACGGAAAGGTTGGGCCAGGCATATCCCTACCCTGCTAGACTCCAGAAGGCCCATTACGCATGGCACCCTGTTCCTCCTTTGGGAAGAATTAGCAAACACCTGCACCTCACAATACGAGACTGGGCATTTTTAGAGCTGCCTTCCCCCTCGCTTTCTTCGGTGCCTGGCGCATCAGTGAACTTACTGTTCAGGTTAGTCAGCGCCCAGTGGGTGGAGTGCGCATGGAAGATATCACCAAACCGGGTTATGGTCATCATTCATATCACCCAATCCAAGACAGATCAAAGCAGCAAAGGGCAAACAGCCTCCATGGGGTCCCTGACTTAATAACATGCTTCCTGGCCAACCTGGAATGCTACTTGGCATCCGTCTACCAAAAGGGTAAGCCTTGTTGATCCACCAGAATGCCAGTCCCCTCACCAAGTTCCAAGTCACTGCAGTGTTTCGCAGAGCTCTACGGATGACAGGAAATCACCCAGAGGACTATGGAACAACATTCCTTCCGGACTGGGGCTGCTACAGCTGCCTTCCAGCAAGGCCTCCCTGAGGTTGTAATCCGTGGACTAGGCCGATGGAAGACAGCTGCATTTAAAAGCTGCCAGACATACCAGCCTTGGACCTCCCGCCTCCTCCTACGACATCAATAACTATTGACTCCATCTCTTTCAGGTCAACTTGATAGGAAGCAAACAGTATGGGCCATCAGACACTCCTCAAAGACAGTAAACAATACAAAGTTAGTCTTGAAGATAGGAAGTGAGGTAAATAGAACAATTCCAAACGGTGCAAAATCCTCACTCAACAGGATACAACCATCAAAAAAGAAGAACACACCAACTTGTATAATTCTTCATCTTTCTTTATTCAAAAGTATTTTCTCTTGCTCCCAAGCTCAAATGCCCGACAGGACCCGTTTCGCCAAACTGGCTTTTTCAAGAGTTCCAGCAAGGAGCACTCATTTTGGCTTCCTCTTACTTTCAGGGCAGGAGCATTTTGCACCGTTTGGAAGTGTTCTATTTACCATCAGACACTCCCACATCCTGAGGGCACGTGACTGTTGATCCATCCATCTGGCACCAACCTGAGACTCAACGTGAAAGTGGCATTCGTTGCCTGGTCAGGGGTCTCAAGGGCATGAGATGGCACCAGCTCTTACCCTACATCAAGGACTTGCTCATGTCCGCCCCCCCCCCCCCCAGGCTTTCTGTTCATACATTTAGCAGACAAAAATATTGGCATAACATCCTGCAGACAGCTCATATCAGCAGCAAAGATGGACTTTTTTGAACTATCCCCCTGCCTAGAAGATACATTAATCTTCCGGTCAGATATCATTCCCTGCCCACAGCATATCACGTCAAGAGTTCTGGTTACAGGGTGTAAGAAAATTGAATGGACAGAACACTTGGGCGGGAGAAAGATTTGGTCATTACCTCACAGATCCTGCCCTCCTTTCTGATGTAGCTACAGATGTGCATATTAATGATTTCCAGGAAGCCTTGGAGAACCAGCTTCAGGGTGGGAGAAAGAGAGAGTAAAATATGGGGGACCTGAGGCCACTAACTGCCATCAAAGGAGAGTGGTCGCACAGGGTGAGGACCTGCCATGCCTTGGGCAAAGCGGGTGGACTGGTAAATGGATGGCAGGCATAGTATGAACCTGGGCTGTGACCTAGCTGGAAAAAGAGACCAGGCGGGTCACTAAAGAGACAATAGCCAAGCTCGCAAGCTGGCAACCAAGGTGGGGCTTTAAAAGCTTGGGTGCATCCTAGGGCGTTTATATGATAATGTATTAATAACGTTGTGGCCCTTTTCACTCTCAGAAACGTGTACATGGTTTCTTGATGGTAATTGGCATTGGCTGGGTGCACGAAAATTATGCCGCCTGCCCATCTTGATATACATGTTTGGGATTTTGCTGCTAAAACACAAAAATGTAGCCGTCTCCGTGTAAGAGAAACCGTCTCATGCAGTTTGACTGCAAAGGCCTTGTGATTTTATGACAGACCATAAGTTCATTTGGCTAAGTTTTCAGGCAGTTCCCCGATATCAGAAATGAGATATCAAAAATGAGATATCAAAAAATGAAACCTAAGAAAGTTTCACTTACTGGAAAACAGGTGAGGTGCCTCATACGGGAAATCTTTCCAGTGTGCATGACGCTAATAATGTGCATATACTATTGATAAGAACTCTTGTGCAATCAATAAAAAGGGACAGCAACCCTGGGAGTGCCACGACATGGGGCAAATTTGGTCCCGTCCCTGCAGGATCTCAATATCCCTGTTCTGTCCCTGCCCCATTCCTGTAAGCTCTGCCTTAACCGCACAAGCCACGAACACTTGGATTTTAAAGCGTTTTGAGTCTTGCACAGATGAGGACGCGACTTATGGGGACGGGACAGGGATGAAGAGATCCTGTGGGGAGGGGACATTATCTATGAGGCTCTCTATCTAGCTACGGCTAGTTCTCTGCTACGCATGGATTCCCTCCGAGGCCTTCTGTGGCGTCCAACTGATTTAAAACTCTGTGCTCGTGTGCAATTGCTTTCTCCCTTCACCTAAATGGACAGACAGAGCCAGGAGCGATTGTATTTCGGCTTGGAGGGTGATTTATTGCCCCCCCAGACTCTTCAGTGAGAGTGGTGTCGAATTGGATTTACCAAGAACAGTTCTACGTGGGCATCGTTTTCCAATTCTTTCACCTCCATGGTGTGGGACACAACTGATTCTGGGTTCTGGGTTTTTTTTACCCCAGAACTGACTCCCACTGGACACAGGAGATGTAGTTTTGATTGCAGAGTTCCTGCTCTCATTTCTCTCCGACAATGTCTGTTCTACCATAATTAAATATCCTACAGACCAAAAAGGTTTAACCTTCTCCCTCATGGGCTCCGTCTCCCTGTACCCCAACTAAACACCAGCCCTTTTTCAACCTGGCTTTCTACTTTCACATTGCTCAAATACATGAAAGGGGGTTCCTCCCAATCTGCACCTAAAGGGGAAACCAAGTCTACATGTATCAGTCAGGGTGACCACAGCCCCAGCCACAATGCGACCGCACAGGGGTTCCCATCTATGTCGCTCCCTGGGCTGAAGAGAACCAATGAAGCCAGGGTTCAAATCCTGCCTCCCCACAGATGTTCCTTCTGACCTTCCCAAGGACACATCTTCCTAAGCTCTTTGGGGAACTTCAAATAAGGAGCTTTGGAAAGACTTGGGGGGGGGGGGGGACAGGGAGCTAAAGTCTTCCCCCCACCTCTGGAAAGAAGTGGAAAATAAACATCAGGGTGAGGAAAAAATAGCTGTCAGGTTGTGCGTGCCAGCTATGTACCCAGAGCTGAACCAACAGCCATGCCCTTGACTGTGGGAAGGTTAAGTACCGGTGCTCAAGGTCACGGGGGGGGGGGAAACTCTCCTTGGAGAGGGTAATAAACCGGGATATACCGTAAATCCTCTTCCCCTCCCTGCATCTCAAAGCCCCCCATCCACCAACAGTCGTTTACAGGTAGTTTTTTGAACATTTTTATCCCTACCATATTAGCCCCCTGACATCGCACTAGCAGCATGGCAGCATCCAGGCAGTCGCCTACCTTTCCATCAGCTCCTTAAACTCCTTGCGCCCTTTGCTGAGCTCCAGCTGCAGCTGGGCCCGCTCCTTGGCCACGGAGTCCAGTGTCTTACGAGTATCGGCCAGCTCCATCTCGTAGGCCGCTTTGATGCTTAACTTCTCACAGTTGGCTTCGACGATCTGCACCTTCAGCCCAGTATTCGCCGACTCCAGCGAGCGCACCTTCTCAATGTAGTTGACCAGCCGGTCATTGAGCTCTTGTAGGTCCTCTTTCTCCTGAATCCGGGTGATGAATTTGGGCGAGAGCGGGCTGGAGCTCTTGATATAGGTGCTTCTTTTCTGCCTAGGGGTCTCCATGGCTTCGTCTTCTTCCTGAGGAGTGGAGTACCCATTGCAGGTTCTGTGCTTCTGCCTAGAGGTCGCCATGGCTTTGTCCTCTCCCTGAGAGTGCAGGAGCAGAGCTGGGGTTCCAAGGGTGGCAGTGCTATTGGCTCGCTTCTGGGCTCGGCTGCCACAGACACTGTGACTCAGGCTCTGGATGCCAGTTCAAATATCCCGAGCAAAGGGAGGAGACCAGGAGGGGACTGGCTCACCTTTCCAACTTGATTGCCTTAAAGCCACAGATACACAATAGAGCTGCAGGATTCAGGGGAAAAGTTTTTGATTTGATTTGACTATTGAATTGATTTTTCAATGGCACAGCTTTTTAAGTTTAAAGTTGAATCAGTTTTAATTGTAAAACTAAACCACCCAGATTAATGAAGATCGATCCTGCACAGTCAGTTCCACTCATCTACCACCCTTTCTGTAAAAAAGTATTTCCTTAGATTACTCCGGAGCCTATTACCTCTTAACTTCATCCTATGCCCTCTTATTCTAGAGCTTCCTTTCAAATTAAAGAGACTCAACTCATGCGCATTTACATTACATAGGTATTTAAACATCTCTATCACATCTCCCCTCTCCCGCCTTTCCTCCAAAGTATACAGATTGAGATCTTAAGTCTGTCCCCATACGCCTTATGATGAAGACCACATACCATTTTAGTAGCCTTCCTCTGGACCGACTCCATCCTTTTTATATCTTTTTGAAGGTCTCCAGAATTGTACACAATATTCTAAATGAGGTCTCACCAGAGTCTTCTACAGGGGCATCAATACCTCCTTTTTCCTACTAGCCATACCTCTCCCTATGCAACCTAGCATCCTTCTAGCTTTCACCGTCACCTTTTCAACTTGTTTGGCCACCTTAAGATCATCACATACCCAAGTCAACAATGACATCACTCAAGTCTACCACATCACCCAAGACTACAATGACACCCAGATCTTTTTCTTGGGCGCTAACCCCCAAGGTGGACCCTAGCATCCAGTAACTGATTTGGGTTATTCTTCCCAATGTGCATCACTTTGCATTTGTCCACATTAAATTCCGTCTACCCAGTCTTTCAATTTCCTATGGTCCACCTACAATTTTTCACAATCCACATGCATTTTAACAATTTTGAACAATTTAGTGTCATCTGCAAATTTAATCATTTCACTTGTCATTCCAATTTCCAGATCATTTATAAAATAAGTTAAATAGCACCGGTCCCAGTATAGACCCCTGTGGCACTCCACTGTTTACTCTCCTTCATTGAGAAAAATGACCATTTAACTCTACCCTCTCTTTTCTATCCGATAACCAGTTCCACAACTGAACTTTGCCATCTATCCCATGACTCTTTAATTTTCTCAGGAGCCTCCCATGAGGAACTTTGTCAATCAGGGTATTGGGCTAGATGGACTTTTGGTCGGATCCACTATGGTTATTTTTATGTTTTCCAGCTGAACTATAGAACTCAGATCTGGGCTGGGGTGAAGCGAGGATAAGAGACATCGTCCATGATTGAATCCAGCCCCAATAAAATAAAGACGTCACCTGCCATATTACCTTTCTTAAGTACCTTCGACTCATGTTCGAGTCCTAACGACTTGATGACCATCATCATATTATCGTGGCAGAATACAGAAGTAGATTGCCGGACCTTTCATCTCCTATTACCTTCACCTAAGATAAAAGGTCACATCTGGGGTTCTGCAGGAGATATTCTTTATCACCGAGGCTGGTCTGAAAAGTAGGGAATGTACAAGGTCTGAAATACTTGCCAGAGAGAATTTGGGATTATGTACCGAGAAGAATGATGAGATCCCAGGATAGTATCTTTCAAGCGACCCAGGGATGACAGAGACGAGGCTGGCATGATACTGTGCTAGAACATTTTCAGTTGTGGTACCGGTTTGACGAGGGCCTTGTGGGGTGAAAAAGCTCTTGGGAGAATTGACAAAGGGAATGAAAACATGGATGTTCACCTCATCTTTCACTTAAAATAGGAATGAGTTGTAATTTTTAATTTATCTTGCAATATCTTTTCTTGCTTGTATTTATTGTCTGTTGGTGATGGATAATGGCTTTTACTAAACCGTGTTAGATGTGTCCACCACGGGCCAGCGAGGTAAATTCTCAGACGCTCATAGAATTCCTATGAGCATCGGAGCACTTACCTCACCGTCCCGAGCTAAAAACCTCTAACGCAGCTTGATATAAGGGGCTGATAGTTAAGTTGAGATAAATCTGTTGTTTGGAAGAATGCCAATACTATAATCAATGTACATGGTCAAAGTCTTCAATATCAGCATCAAAGACCTTTGGTACTATTCGTATATTGTAATATCCAATAATTTGCTTATTCAGGGAGAGAGAGAGAGAGAGAGAGAACACAGTCCATTCCCAAACAGCCTTAAATGGCTCTGTCTTCAAAGAGCTTACCAATGGAAGTGGTACTTGATGAAACAAGAGATATAGTGCCTTGCTGGTTTTGAACCCTGCCTTCAGTAACTATAGCCACCTCCCAGCTCCTTCTAACTTAACCTGCTTCTGTTTTAAAGTCCGAGTTTCTACTTTACCCAGAAAGGCTGATCCAGACCTGGTTTGGCCCAATGTATACAGGGAGTTATAGCTCTGATTTATAAGAGTTGCCATAATGGGACAGACTGAAGGTCTATCAAGCCCTGGATCCTATTTCCAACAGTGGTCAACCAACGTCCCAAGTCCCTAGCTAGATCCCAAGTACCAAAACAGATTTCATGCTGCTTATCCTAGGAATAAAGCTGTGGATTTTCCCAAACCATCTCAATAACAGCCTATGCCTTTCTCTCTAAGGAAATTAGCCAAACCGGTTTTTTTTTGTTTTGTTTTTAAACACTGCTAGGCTAACTGATTTCACCACATTCCCTGGCAATGACTTCCAGAGTTCAATTACACATTATGTGAACAGATATTTTCTCTGGTTCGTTTTAAATCTATTACATAGGAGGTTCATCGCATGCCCGCTAGTCCCAGTATTTTGGGAAAGAGCGAACAAGCAATTCACGTCTACCCTTTCTACTCCCCTGAGCCCTCTCTTCTCCAAGCTGAAGAACTCTAGCCACTTTAGCCTTTCCTCATTTTTGTCCCCCTTCTCTGTACCTTTTCTAATCCCGCTACCTCTTTTTTGAGATGCAGAGGTCAGAATTGCATATAATATTCAAGGCGTGGCATTTGCTCTCTTAGCCACCATCGCACACTGAGCTGAGGGTTTCAACGTATCCTCAACGATGACACCTAGATCCTTTTCCTGGTTGGTGACCCCTAATGTGGAACCCAGCATCACGTAGCTATAGTTCGGGGTTCCTCCTTCCCGCGTGCATCACTTTACACTTGGCTCACATTAAACGTCATCTGCCATTTTGACACCCCGGTCTTCTAGTCTTACAGGAGGCCCTCTTGCAATTTTTCGTCGTCGTCCTGGCTCTCCCACAAGCCAGTCACATAGATGACGCAAGAGGCAGGCATCATTGTAGGACTGCAGGTCCGGGAGCCCCAGGCCACCAAAGAAGCTAGTCAAGGGCAGTTTTGGTTTTTTTACTCGCCCAACAGAATTTACAAAGCAATAGATGCTGGCACTGTCATTTAGACACTGGATTATCTGTTGTTCGATTGTCCTTTGATACTCAACTTCTGGAAGTCAATATGGGGACAGATTATCCTCATACTGGAATCAACAATCCCTTTGACGTATGAGGCAATTATTTGTGGAACATTGCAGCATATTATGCCTCTCATGGATCGCTACAAATGCAGGCTTTCCCTATGCAAATGACAACCCGCAATTGGAAAAAATTGCGACCGCCTCAACTTTCCGTTTTGGTGGGCCAGTTTATGTTTAGATTACAAATATGAAAAGACGAATGCTGATGATATGTTGAGGCATAGCAATTTTTTAAATTTGGTTTGGGGCCCGTTGACATCTTTTGTTACTTCAACATAGATGTCTTATTTTATTTTTGTTTATTTTTATACATATCTAGGGTAAAGTCCCTCCTGGAGGGCCGCAATCCAGTCGGGTTTTCAGGATTTCCCCCCCATGAATATGCATGAGATCTATTAGCATACAATGAAAGCAGTGCATGCAAATAGATCTCGTGCATATTCGTTGGGGAAATTCTGAAAACCCGACTGGATTGCGGCCCTCCAGGAGGGATTTTGACACCCCTGGTCCACATTATGGAAGAAAGGAGAGACGCAGACCGTTTGCCTGACATGGCCATGTTTCGCTGAAAGGGCTGCCCTCAGGGGCAGATGGATACCAGCTGGTGTAAAAAGTCCAGCTTTGCCACACTGGTAAAAATCTGTAACTTTGCTCACTCTCTGCTTCCAATACCCGGGTTATAGATACAATTTTTACCAGTGTGGTGAGGTTTGGGCTTTTACACCAGCTGGTATCCAGCCACCCCTGAGGCAGCTGTTTCAGCGAAACATGGCCACGTCTGGCAAACGTGTTCTGATGTAGTATATGTTCAAAGTGCCCAAAAATCCCGCTTAGAACGTGGGATCTTCAAATGCTCTCTCACCCACCCACCAGGCTCTAAGACGCAAGAAACAGGGCTCAACTAAATAACCACAAGCCTACTGAGCGAGCACTGGAAGCCTCCTCTTAGCTGCGTGTGTTCTCTCTCACCACTAGGGGGCTCTACAGTCTAGCTGCGGTTTTCCCCAAGTTGGATCCGTCTCTGGTTTCCATCCAGTGGATAATAATATTTAGCAGTGAAGCCTGGCAACAACAAAAATGATCATTATGATCCTTGTGCCGACGGAAATGCATTCAGCTTTCTTCTGGCCTGCTGATTAGTCACCACGTATGATAAAGCCAAGAGCCGAGTTCCTTTTTCTCTCTTCGAACAAAGTGTGCTGAAAGAGTGAGCTTCCATAAAGAGGAAAGGGACTTAGGACAGATGGGCCCGTTAACGACCACTGGAGTTCCTATTCTGTGGACAATCAGGACACAAACACCATAAACATTTTCACTTTTGAATTAAGTCTAAAAACAACAACAACCATCTTTACAAATTACCGTCTACAGAGAGAGACAGGGGACTCTTATTCCTTATCGCTCAACTAGCAGGACCTTTTCTGCCACATCTCCCGGGACCACCCACTAGCCAAATAAGAACGCAGCCTGCCAGCAACTCCTTCAAAAGTACACAGCAAAACCATCATCTTGAAATGCTTAAACTCGGTTTAGGAGAAGGCTTTTCAGTGGTTTTGGGAGGGGGAGGGAGAACCTTTGGTACACGATTTAAAATTGGTAAAGCTGACTAAATGGATTCCATATGGAAACAGTATACTTTTCTGTAGCTTGATCACATTCCTATAAGTAATTCTGATGATTTTATCCCTTGTAAGCCGATTCTCTCCAAGTCTCAGCATGTCTCCATTTGGAAGCAATTTGCCCTAGAAGAGCATTTTCTATGGACCCAGCAAATTTTTCCTTCTAGAATTACTGTGTGTTGGAAGGTCCTATGGACGGCTCTTTCTAAAGGAAGATCATTGGGTACCACTGGCTAGGACTGATTCCAGGGTGAAGTAAGGGCAAGTATGACGGCTTCCAGGGGCTCCCCCTTCCATCCATAGTGAAGATAAAAATTGTAAATAATAAGGCCGAGCTTTCAGGGTGCCTGATACTGGCTGATCTTACTCCTTAGTTTCTAGCCTGGGATCTGGCTTTGAGAATCTGGCAATTTTGGCCTGATCCACAGATCCGGCTGTAAATGTCTTCTGGAGCAGAACATTTGTTTGCCTAGAGGACAGGAGGGTGTGAAGAGACCAGTCACAGCTACAGGACGTGATCTGCCGATAAACAACACTGAAGCAGCCCTGGCTAGGCCAGCATGAACAACAGTCCAGCGGGGAGAAAGAGAAGGTAGGAGCCAACGTCAACTCTCACCCCACCCCCACACTTCATTGTGCATGCAAATCAGAAAAGGATTCTTCACCTGGAACATATTTGCATCTTTTCCTTGCCAATTTATGTGTGCAAATATCCATCATTGCTTAACCAAACAAGGGGACAGGGATACAACATGGCCGACATGTCGCCCTTGAACTTCAGAAAACGAGGTGACTTGGTGGAACAGGTCACAACAAGGCAGCTCAGGATGCAGCCAGGGGAGCATGACGGAATCATAAGGGCTACGCCAGGGGTTGCGACAAAGAGTGGCTTGCATCCCGTAGTGACGAGTCACCACTCAGCCAGCTGCCAGTGTTTCTCGAGCTGTGGTAGTAGGTAGCTGTGATATTACTCATTAATCAAACATTTCCTAGGGGTGCAGGATATAGGAAAGATTGGGAACCACTGGGCTACACCCTATTCCAAAGTCACACAACCCCCTTTCTCCCCCTCCCACACACCCAGAGGGTACTGTTGCCGTGCCTTTCCCTGCAATGCTGGCTCTGAAACGCCTAGTTGCTATGCTGAACATATGGGGAGGGGGGGGGGGGCCGGCTCCAGTAGTGTTATTGCCTGAGGGAGTGGAAATCCCAACCCAGATCATTAGAGAAATGGTGGGGTTTTCAAACCACAAGTGCTGGTTTCAGCTATTCTACTTAGAAGCAAGGCTTGAATTATCGAGCTAAAAGCAAAGGCCGGGAATGGGAAAGGAACGGCTTCCCAGCACCCAGAGGGCCCAAACAGAACGTGCAAGGAATCTAATCAAGGGAGGGGATAAAGCGGTTATCTGCAAGGTCTGTGAGGCTGCACCAAGCCCAGGGATCATGGAGACACGGTGAGGGCAAATTCAATATAGCATCTTTGCAGGATGCATTTCCCACCGACTCTTTATACACCAGAACCACCAGAACAGGAGCGAAATAAAGCACACGGGGCAGATAATGTGCGTTTGTCAAAGTCCCTCCTCGAGGGCCGCAATCAAGTCGGGTTTTCAGGATTTCCCCAAATAGATCTCATGCATATTCATTGGGGGAAATCCTGAAAACGCGACTGGATTGCGGCCCTCGAGGAGGGACTTTGACACCCCCGCTTTAGAGCAAAGGTCCTCAAATTCAGCCCCCCCCCAGGCCCACGACCCAGCCTGTTTTTCAGGATTTCCACAATGAATACGTACTTACATGCAACAGAAGCAGTGAATGCAAATAGATCTCGTACATATTCATTGGGGAAATCCTGAAAACCGGGCCGAGTTGTGGACCTTGCGGACTGGATTTGAGGACCCCTGCCTCAGAGGCTAATGCTAATTTTAGAGAGTGATTTATATGCCGCAGAAAACTAATGCGGTTAATATATTGATTAAACACATTTAAAATGACGCTATAACCTGAACAGAACCACACTAAGGGCATAATATTCAGCCTACATAAGTCAGCAGATACTGGCGGTAAATATCCAGGTATAAATAGGGTTACCAGACGTCTGGATTTGCCCAAACATGGCCTCCTTTTGAGGACATGTCCAGCAGTCTGGGTTTTTGAAAAGCTGCGTCAGGCAGGGAGGAAGACCGTGCATGCGTGGTCGTCACACAATGACATCATGTGTACACATGCCGTTGTCATGTAAGTCCATGCATGTGTGGACTTCCTCTATGCCCAAGAGCAGGCAGTGAGGGGCGGGGCTAGGTATAAATAAGGTGGGCCTGCAGGGTGTTGGCTAGGGATCCGGATTTTCCAAAAGGAAAATCTGGCAACCCTAGGTATTAAGGGAGCAGCGGCACTTATTCACCTTCGGATGATACTCAGACTGCTACCCTAAGTTAGGGCAACATTTTTGATGTCCTAACGCCATCCAGAGAATTACCACGCTAGCGGACTGAACCAGGTAATAGAGAATGACATGGTGACAAAATTTATCACCGTTCCCGTCCCCGTGGATAACCACGGGAAATAATCCCATGTCATTTTCTAGTGTCTATTTCAACCTCGGTCCTTCTACACCAGCATTCTTCAAAGCAAAGCTTGCGGTTCAGTGGTTGTGCCCAATTATACTCCGATTCTTCCTTCTCTCCTTAAAGAATGACATGAAGATGGTTTCCCACGGGAACGGTGATGAATTTTGTCACCGTGTCATTCTCTACCAGGTAACTCCCAGCTCCGTCATGAGCTCTGAGCTCTTAACACCGTGGCCTGCAATAAAAAAAAAAAACCCTAATGCATATTGATAAAAGGGGGGGCCAAAATTAGACGCATAAGTCTTTTGAATATTGGGCCTAACACTTAACCCAAAAATAGTCCTAGCCCTAGAGCAGAGAGAACGCCGAGATAAGAGCTCCTCTGTGAACCCTTGAGAAAGCCCTTGTGGGCGAAACGGGTCCCGTCGGGGCATGCTAGAGACACCTCATTAAAGAATAAGTAAAAGATGAAACGTACACCGTTTTCAGTCTTTATATATTTTGGGGAAAAAGACAACAGTCTGTACAGCAGTAAGCATATTAGCTACATTTAACCAGAAGGCCAAGATTTGAGCCCAAAGAGAACAACCGTTGATGTGGACACCTCAAGGGCTCTTGTGCCATTCTATGTCTGCAGATTTCCCACATTGCTTCTTTGGGAAAAAAATCAGCAAATGGGTTAAAAAGCATCTGTATATTTTATGTTCTCTATTTGTGCCAGCAACAGGGGGGGGGAGGTGGAGATGAATACAACACATTTTCCCTCTTCTGACCTAAACACGCCCCCCCATCTCCTGAAACTAGAAACATGTATACTATAAGAGAGATGACTTTTAGCCAAACCCTTTCTAATAACGCACCAAATGAAAGTCCAAAATCTTCACCTTTATAGAAAGCCCTAAAAACAAAGCGCCTGGGCCCTTCTGGAGTTGATTATACGGTTTAATCTGATTATCTATTGCGAGTCTTTACTTGCCACTGGCCTCTGTGATCATTTTCTCTGCTGTGACCTGCCTCGTGCTGCCAAAGTCAACCATAAAACATTCCTGTTATGACAAAGTACTGCTTTCACAACAAAGATGGATGAATTATGTCAAAGTTTCCTGAATTTAAATTTCCAGCATTCTTCTAGGGGGGGGGGGGGAGGAGAGAGGGGTTAGATAGTGGTGGGAATCCAGCAGTAGAACAAATCAGCCCGATTCCTTTTTTTACTGCACCTGACTCATTTTTGTATAAGGAGGATGAAAACAAAATGGCTGCCACCAGGAACCACCGATCCCTGGAGTCTTAGGGCCTAAAATTCCTTTCATTGCTAGTATGCGCTAAATAGAAAGACACAATTGTGTCGCCTGCCTTTTCCAACTGCTTTAAGAGGTGGGGGAAGGAATGAAAGCTTTTGTAACAGATGTCGGTCTCATCTATCTGCCCCAAGCTCGAAATAGAAACCCAGGCTGAGGCTCAGCAATGTCCAGCACTCTAGCCAACAACAAACCCTAATTTAGTGGACAAGAATGTATATCCAAAAGCATTGTGGGATTTGTAGTGCCTGATCAAGAAACCCAGGACAGCCTCAAAACCTCCAGCTTTAAACTAGGTAACTTGGCATCTCTGGACCTTTGACAATTCAGCCCCGGAGTCAATCCCTGTTACTTTTGGCTCTCAAATTCAAAAAGAAATGAAAACCTCTTAGGTGCCACCATATCAGTCAGTAATCCAGAGCTACCCAGTGACCCCATATCACGTATGGTAGAATGATCCAGTCCTGGTTTTATGGTAAGCGATGTTATTCCTACTTTGTGTAGGACAGAAGAACTACATTTCCACGCATGCCATGGGGGTGGAGTGGGGGTGGGACCCAGAACTGGCTCAAACCTATCTTCAGTGACGTGACATCATCTAGGAACCTTGCGAGAACGCCACTTAACCATTAAGAGGTTAGCTCTGGCCTGGACGGAGAATGCTGAAAATCCAGGAGGTCGCCGGTTATTCTCACTGGGCAAGCGTGACATTGGTTAAGCAGGTCCGCTGGCAGAGTTGAAAGCTCCTGGATGTTACATTATTCATGAATTTTTTTGTCCACAAAGAAGGGAGGGAGCAAGGACGATGCCTCTCTGTACAGCACTAACCAAGATCACCATTTCCAGAGGCAATTGATGCATTATTACAGAAGAGGCATTAGCAGTAGGCGACCCCCCCCCTAAAGCTCCCCCCACCCCAAGCCAGCAGTCATCACGCTGTACTGAGCTTTTTGCTGTCAGCCGGCCCAACAGGGAACTCCTCGATTTCACAAAAGACGAGGGGGGGAGGGCCTCAAACACACAGTCACTATTTTTAGCTTTTATATCACAGAAAAGCAAGAACGGATTACTACAGCCCTGGGAGCAAATCCAAGCCTAATCTTAGCTAAATGGATACCGAGTTTCCATGACTTCTTGTTTAGAGAAAAAAAAAAAAAAAAAAAAAAAAGAGGTGGTAATTGAACAGTCGGAGAAAACATGTTCATAAAAAGGCCCCTTCTGAACTCGCTTGGGGTCTCCATGGGGGACCCCACTACTGGGGAAAGTGATTTTGGACAAGGTCCCAAGTTCTTTGAACTTCAAGGTTTCTAAGAAAAAAATGTTTTCCCTAATCTTTCATTATTTAAAGAAAACCATACATGAGGGAGAAAATGGTTTGGGAAAAAACAGACCTGAAGTCACACGTTCATGGTTATACAGAAGGAGAAACTGGCGGGTGAAAGCAATGCGACACGCCTCTAACGACTGCGTTTTGAAAGTATGTACACATCCACGTGCAATATTCACATCCCCAAATCACCACACAAACACACACGCATTCCCCATATCAAAACCAGAATCTGCGTTGCTCAAGACACAGGCGAACCCCCAGATACTCATAGCTTGACAAGACAATCTGCTAATGATCGGATCATCCTTTGAGAAATGTGACATTTGTTCTTTAAAGCAAATTCAGGAACACCCAGGAAGGTGGTACGCCCTGATACAAATTTACAAAGCTGGAAGATATCTCACCGGGGAGCATTTGTGGAGGCATGTTGGAGAATGTGCTCCCAGCATAGAGGCTGCGCATAAGAATGGAACCCCCATAACAAAAAGCAAAGCAAACTCCCCCCCCCAAAAAAAAAGGAACTGCCGTGAAGATGCAAAGCAAAAACCCCAAACTGCAGGAAAATGTACAAGGTGCAGGAATTTATTCAGTAAAAGTCATAAAAACATATATACACAGCACGCATAAAATAAATATATCCAAACACCGATTCTTGTTTTCATGTCTAACTGGACCCAACACAGTCAGGGGTCCAGGATAATCAATACATAGAGTATCAAGAAACCGCGACAGGAGAGGCTCACGTCAGCCTTGTTCGATATTTTGGTTGTTCTGCTCAATCCGGTTTCTTGATACTCTATGTATTGATTATCCTGGACCCCTGAGGAAGAAGTGTTTCTCGAAACACGGACCGTGTTGGATCCAGTCATACATGAGAACAAGAAATCGGTGTTTGGATATATTTATTTTATGCCTGCTGTGTATATATATGTGTTTTATGACTTTTGCTGAATAAAATTCCTGCACCTTGTACTTTTTCCTGCAGTTTGGGTTTTGGTTTTTTACCCCCATAACAACACGCCAAGAACAGGGTTAAAAGATGCAGGCGTGTTAATGCAGCCGAATCCCACGTTTCTACTGTATCGACAAGGTTCTGAAATGATTCCGGCGTCTTCCGAATAAGAACGTGCCGTCATTAATCGATACAATTTTATTCCTAAGCACTCACATTTTTAAAACATCCCAGGTAACTACCGACGACGGCCTTTTCACATCAGCTCAAAGGCTCATGCCATGCTGTTTTATCAGTAGAGACACCTCAACGAACAGCTGAAGCGGGACTGACACTGTTCCCTCCTTCCCCCCCCCCCCCAAAGAAATGAAAGGTGCTTCAGAAACCGCCTGCTACCCTGGGAGCTGCCTAGTTTTCAGGCAAACCTATCCTTATGCATTAAGCAAGAGCTAGATTCTGTAAATGGCGCCCTAGTGCGAGATGCCAAAAGGATGCACGCTTATCCTGTTTAGGGCACGCGGCGCAGAATGACTTTTGCAGAATACTAGCAGAGGGCATGAGAATTTACGGCCGCCGAAGACTGGTGGCAAACGCCGCCGCCCGACTCACTGGCGGCAGTTGAGCACGCAAATGCAGGTATTTTTAAAACATCGCGCCTAATTTCTGGGACGGCTCTGGAGTCAGCCACAGAGAGCAGATGTTGATCGCTGCTGTTGCCAGCAGCATTTAAAGATGGAGAGAGACAATTTTAAGGTAGACGGGGGAAGATGCTAAACCATACAGGTGGGGGATGTGTAGCTCCGATCATCCCAAAACTCCCTAAATTCACTGTCCTGATTAAAAAATTATCATCAAGAGCCTGAACATAACCCAGACTGCCTACGAAAGCCAGATTTGGGGGGGGGATTGAGTGGTTAGCTTGGAGAAACCAGCCATTGCACAGAGCTGCCAAGTTCCCCGGTTCCAGAAAGGAGACTTTTTGGCCAGTCTTAATTTTGACCTTGCGTCCCAAAGCAGCGTGGGATTTGTAGTCCCTCATTCTACCCACTGAAATCAGTACTGAAGGTTCCCCTAATGAACCAACTCCAGGCCTAAAATCTCCTTCCTGGAACTAGGGGAGTTGGCCGCTCGGTGTGTAGAAATCCATCTCACCCCCTTCCCCCCCCCCCCCCCCCACCGCCCAGCAATGCACGAGTCACGGGTGGATCTCCTGCCAAGCCCTGGGTGGACGTCAGCTTTCGCTGCTGTTCCCCCTGGCAACTGGGAACCAGGCCTTGGCTCAAGCCACTGATCTGCGCTGCCCCTTAGAGAGGGGCATTTCCTCTCTCACGGACCCTGCGGTAGAAACATTTGGTGTGGTTTCCCCAGCTATAAAAATAAAGAGAAGGGGGCTGGAAGAACTGACTCAAAGGAAAAAGTTAAAAAAAAAAAAAAAAAAAACAACCAAACCCAAAAACATTTTTTCAGCAGAGA
The DNA here is from genome assembly GCF_902459505.1 of Geotrypetes seraphini. Lineage (NCBI taxonomy): Eukaryota > Metazoa > Chordata > Amphibia > Gymnophiona > Dermophiidae > Geotrypetes > Geotrypetes seraphini. Next base: position 40,807,334 of record NC_047099.1, read on the forward strand.
GGCTCTGAAAAGGGAAAGAGTTTCTAAGGACTTTAGCTGGAAGCTGCTGCATGAGTCACGGCTCAGCTATTTTGGGACAGATTCAAAAGACAAACGGCTGGCCCCTGCACACATGCGCTCAAAGCCCAAATGAATAAACAATAGACCTTTTATAGCAAAATGGAGCCTCCGACTCCTTTACACAAACGAAGGACAAATGCCACCATTCGGGACTCATAACAATGACAAGACTTTAAAAAATAAAACATTTTTTTTGCTGTTTAATGTCAAGGAAGAAGTAGATCTGGAAACTAAAGGCCCTGTTTACTAACGCTTAGTGGGTGCTGGCGACATTAGCACATGCCGAGGCTGCCAGGACAGGGGTGATCCATGCCTGGGTTTTTTCCTGTTGCATGCAGGAACTTGCAAGTCTTGCTTTTCTGAGGGAAATCAAAAACTACAAGGCCCTGAATGCATCGGGTTAAACCCAGGTCTGGATCAACTCTGCTTTATGAATCTGGATCCAGTTGGGAGCCTTAATATAAGCCAGGGGTAGGCAATTCCGGTCCTTGAGAGCCAGGCAGGCCAGGTTTGCAGGATATCCACAATATGCACGAGATAGATTTGCATCTCAAGGAGGCAGTGCAGGCAAATCCATCTCACATATATTCATCCTGAAAACCTGACTTGTATGTGGCTCTCGAGGACCGAACTGCCTACCCCTGGTATAAGCTATCTCCGGGATCTCAAAGTCCCTCCTTGAGGGCCGCAATCCAGTCGGGTTTTCAGGATTTCCCCAATGAATATGCATGAGATCTATTAGCATACAATGAATGCAGTGCATGCAAATAGATCTCATGCATATTCATTGGGGAAATCCTGAAAACCCGACTGGATTGCGGCCCTCAAGGAGGGACTTTGAGATCCCTGAATTAGGAGGAATGTGGAATTCATGCATACTCAGGATTTTCACTACTTTGGCATTAGGGGCTTCGTTATATACCTAAATCCAACTTCTAAACATTTTGACATCCTTGTTTTCCCTATTCCATGCTGGAAAAAAAAAATGGTGGCACTACAAATCCCAGAATGCTTAGTGGCAGGAGTTTTTTTTATCAACTAAAAGGAACAATTCACAAAGCACATTTGTGGTGTTCACTGGCTCCATTTTTCCAGGACAGGTAGATCCAGTTCTCAGCTCCCCAACTAAAAGCAAGGGCCATGTGTCCCAGCTGGCAATGGAGCAAGTGGAAAACCAGGACTGCACCAAATAGATTTGAAAATCTGGAGCCCGCTGGCTACCCTGTGACTCGCTTCAGGGAGAAGACCACAGGTGTGGCATAGCCGATGCCCAGCTCTTGGAGGAGAGGACAGGGTCATCTGAAAGCACCAATGGGATGTGACAGATTGTCCCATCAAAAAACAAACAAACATAGAAGCGAGAAAAATCCAGCGTGAGAAAACGGGAAAACCAGAAGGCGTGTGGGTCGGAACGCTCTGATGTCGCTGGGCGCGGTTACCTGCCCATTTCTCAAGCGAATGAGCTGTTGAAACCAAATCTCTGTATCTCTCAGTAGACAGAAGGGGAGAATTCTGAAGTCCAAGGGGAAGAAAGAAGGGTGAAGCCATTGAAGTCTTGACGTGGAACCATCTTCACGAAAAGTTTTGGTTGAAAGGAAAGGCTGCGGCTATTTCTTTTACCATTCAGCAAATGAAAAGCGAGGTGCAGAGTGGCTGACCCTGGGCACTTAAGCTTATGTCTGGGACTCTGGCTACCTCTCGTTCCTGGACTCCCGTAAGTGCAACAGAAGGGCCCTACCTTGCCCAATACCCTTTTCGGATGTGCTCAATGCTTTCCTTGGAACACCCTCCTCCCCTTCACAACAGTTCCACAACAGATGGTCAACCAGCTCCAGAACGGTCAACAGCTGTCATGCGAGGGCGAGAGACATCAAACACAGAAACGCAAAGCGATGCCAGTAAACAGATAAATAGATAACGCAACCAAATTAAAAGAAACGGAAGTACAAACAGTGCCAGAATCTACGTATTTAAGGAAGTGTGGACACAGAAGACAACAATTTCTGAAAAAAAGGAAAGAATATTAGAACTGGAAAAACTGCATCGGGTCACGAACTGATCGGGTAAGATCTAGGACACAAGACGCTAACTTCTCGAATGAGGGTATGTGTTTTAACAGCGCTGTGAAACACTGCGAGGTCCAGAAACCTGGCCAGTAGCGAAAATGCAGCAAAACAGACTAGACAATCTGTCACATCCCATTGGTGCTTTCAGATGACCCTGTCCTCTCCTCCAAGAGCTGGGCATCGGCTATGCCACACCTGTGGTCTTCTCCCTGAAGCGAGTCACAGGGTAGCCAGCGGGCTCCAGATTTTGACTCATGATTTTTTATCTTGAAATGTATCTTCTACTGAATATTTGTCACTGTGCTATGTTTAACTGGGTTTGTTCTCAGCGGTGATGAGTCAAAAGTGCGCAAGACAATCGCGCGCGGACAAAAACGCGGAGACAACTCAGCACAATGACAATGGCACTCACAGACAATTGCGCTAAAGACAATTGCGCCCAACTATATCTCCGCGCAACACAATTGAGCGCAGCGATAACTGAGTGCCAGACAATTCAGCGCAAGATAACTGAGCGCAATGACAATTCAGCGTGCCCCTAGATGGTGCTTGGCGATGGTTTCAACACGTAGCAAAACAGCCATGAACTGGAAACGAGAAGGGAAAAGAGGCTCAGGAAAGCCCAGAAAGATGCGCGTCAAACAGCTGGAAACAACCTCGGTGAGCTGAAAGTGGGGGCAGATTCAGAAATAACCCGAGAAAATCCTTTTTCACGGAAAGGGTGACGAATGCTTGGAAAGGCCCCCCGTGGTGGAGATGGCGTACCAGTATCTGAATTCAGGAAACGATGGGACAAGTACGTTGGATCTCTAAGGAAGAGGAGGGGACAGTAGGTGGCACGGATAGGTAGGGTTGCCAAATTTTACGATCATAAAATCCGGACACCCTAGTCCCGCCTCCCCAGGCCCGCCCATCTCTGCCCCAGTCCCGCCCTAGCTCCGCCCCGCTGCCTTCTTTGGTCACGCGTGACATCCGCGCATGCGTGGATTGCCTCCTGCCCATGTAGGATTTTGGTGACACTGGCGAAAGCTGTCACGCCAATAAAATCTACCCAGGACCAGTGTTTGAGGGGGGGAGGTGCAAACAATGCAACTTCCCTGGGCCCCCAATACTACGGGGGGGACTAAGCCTGTCTGAAGCTGAAGGAAACCGAGCCTGCTTTGGAGCTTCCTTCCCAAATTTCTGCCCTGGGCCCCTGCATGTTTAACATCAGCCCCGAGTCTATAGAAAATCGGGTACGTTTTTGAAAGATGAGGATGGGCACCGAGGAAGCCAAGCGTACTGCAGACCGGTTCTTCCTGATCTAGAAAATTGATTCATGGCAGAACTAACACGGATGCAGGCTTGGTTCCAGCACTAATATATTTATCAAGGAGGAAGCTTCTGTTTACAGAGTACCTTGGGCTACTTCCTCTCCTTCGACACAAGCTTGCACAAATCCAGGCAAATGTGGAAGGCTGAGCACAAGGGAAAAGCTTGCGTGTCTGTCCATCTGTAGGGCTCCTTTCTAGGGGGTGGGATATCTGGAAAATCCTCAGCCTAACCTGGAATCATGTTTCTAACTAACCACTGCGGCCAGATGAAAAGAGGCCTCGTGAGCAGGGAAAGCCCAGCTAGCACCAAGGTACTTCTCAGCCACGGATCAGGAAAGCAGGCACCGATCCCGGCGAGTCTCACGACTCAACACCAGTGTGAAAAGTAGCATTAAAAAAACGACCAAACCCAGAGGGCTGAGGGACTAAGACTGAAAAATAATGTGTCTGGCCTCGAGGTGTCCAGTGTGCGAGACATTATGAATCAATACAAATAACATCGCTCCCCAAAAAATGTTTTCCTCAGCAAGAACTATGTGCAAATATTCAGTGCCTTTAATAGTCACTTCAGGGCCAGCTCTTCCTTTAGTTTGCTTCAGAGCTATTAACACAGCTGAAAAATTATCTCTTTAACATATCGATGGTGGGTTGGACTGGTGAAACAGTTATGTGAATGGAGCTTGGTATGATTTCTGGGCCAGGTTTCTGCTCCCCAGATCAGCTGGGACTAGGGGATGCTGTAGTGGCAGCAATTACAGCCCCACCCCCGGGAGTGGGGAGAATAGGGACATCTTAGCAGTCATACAACAGTGACACCTAGTGGCCAGGCCTAACAGCCACCCATCTTTGTCCTACCACTGGTACCTAGTGGTGATTTCTGGTACTTCTCTCACATATATGAGCAAGAAGGAGCTACAGTTTGTGGACCCCTGGCTAAGGACGGTCACTGAGCTGAGCTGGACAGGGGCTCCAAAAATAGAAGGGGGGGAAAAAATCATGGGCAGTTGCAAATAAGAGGCTTCTGGCACTAGATCTGAGCTGGAAACCATGGAGACAGAAGATGAAGGAAGGTAACTGATTTATGTAACTGTTTAAGAACATAAGAATTGCCGCTGCTGGGTCAGACCAGTTTTCCACTCCTGCAGCGGCCCTTAGGTCAAAGACCAATGCCCTAACTGAGACTAGCCCTACCTGCCTACGTTCTGGTTCAGCAGGAACTTGTCTAACTTTGTCTTGAATCCCTGGAGGATGTTTTCCCCTATAACAGCCTCTGGAAGAGCGTTCCAGCTTTCTACCACTCTCTGGGTGAAGAAGAACTTCCTTACGTTTGTACAGAATCTATCCCCTTTTAACTTTAGAGAGTGCCCTCTCGTTCTCTCTACCTTGGAGATGGTGAACAACCTGCCTTTATCTACTTAAGTCTATTCCCTTCATTATCTTGAAAGTCTTGATCATGTCCCCTCTCGGTCTCCTCTTTTCAAGGAAGAAGAGGCCCAGTTTCTCTAATCTCTCACTGTATGACAACTCCTCCAGCCCTTTAACCATTTTAGTCAGAAGGGGTTATGCAGACTTGCTAGGCACTGCCACACCCAGTGCTATGAACCAGTAAAGGCACACACCAAATAATGCATGACACCGTTTGTGTGTAGGATAAATATCACACAATTAATTGCACGAAACAGGGCCTCAGGTGACGTGAACAGAAACCAAGACATTGAACGAGGAAACCAGGAGAAGGGGTTCCACCCGGACTCCACCTGCTTCCATTCAGACCATCTGGATCTGATTCTGTGATACAAGATGGATGGATAATTCCATAATAAATTACTCCCCGTTCAAGGCCCACCTTGCAGCTCCCTATGTTGCATTCACAAAAGATTTATCATTCTTGGGGGGCTTTATTGTGCACAACCTTACATAGGGGATTCTCAGATCTGGCTGTCAGGGGGGTCGTAAACACATTTCCTAACCATGCCATGCAATTTTTGCTTTTGTTCACAGACTCCCTTAAATGTAAACAGATATACGTGATGAGGATTCATTAGGCAAAGGCCTCAAAACCTAAAGATGGCTGTGGTCCTCGAGAAGAGAAGGGACAGAGGGGATACAGCATAAATATTTTTTTAAAACCTGAATGTGTTAATCCACAATAATGAACCCTCTCCACACAAACTGATGGTCAGTCGTGTTATGAAGCTGCAAGAAGGAAGACTCGGGAGCACCGTCAGGAAACATTTCTTCCTAGAAGGGTAGCAGATGCAGTGCCCTCCCCAAGAGAAATGGCAGAGGCAAAAGCAGTGGCGGACTTCAAAAAGTGCCCGATGAACAGAGTTGGGCATAATATATCACCAAGTATGGGAGTGTGTGGTACAGCCTCAGCACCCTGAGGTTACGGGTTCAAATCCCGCACTGCTCCTTGTGACCCCGGGCACTGCTCCTTGTGATCCCCCATTGCCCCAGGAACATTAGATATACAATATATGCTCATTACAATTAAATTCAAAGCTCAAATATTACATAAATAATTTTATCATTTCTCCAAAATATATTTTCTATATTACCTATTCATAATACCACATATATATATATTACTTTTACAATGTAATACATTATGTTTTCACAGTAACCTACTCCTACTGTAACATATTCCTGTTTCCTAATGAAACAAGTGACTGTTTTATAATTACTTTTGAAATGCAACTTACTCTACAGTGGTTTTAAAAGTAATATATTACTAGTAAAATGTTACCAGTAATATATTACTATTACTTTCTTTGACAATTGGCATTCTTTCCTCTCAAAAAGAGATTTATCGTCTATTGTTCACGGCTTTGTCATCGCTTCAGGAAAGATGATATAGTCAATTATAATAAACCATAAGAAATTACTTAGTAATATACCCTGTTTCCCTGAAAATAAGACCTATCCCGAAAATAAGCCCTACCATGATTTTTAAAGATGCTCCTTATATAAGCCCTACCCCCAAAATAAGCCCTAGTTAAGATCGACCCCTGAAGTTCCCCCCCCCAAATGTCCCCGACACCATCCCTGACACTAGCACTGCCTGATTTGCTGGAAAAAAAAATAATTTGGACTTAGTTCAGCAACCTCCACCCCTGCTGCTTTAGGAGGCTTCGGAGCGGAGGAGAAAAAATGGGATTGGCACGTGGGATCTCTTCAAGGAGGGAGTTAGGGGGTGGGACATTGGTATGGGCAGACTAGATGGGCCTTGGCCCTTTTCTGGCGTCAGTTTCTATGTTTCTATGTTTGTCAGTCCACGGTGGGAGGTTCGGTAGGGTTCTTCTGCACAAAGGGATGGGTGAGAGGGGAGGAAGGGAGAGACGATTGTTGTACATGAAAAAAATAAGACAACCCCGAAAATAAGCCCCAGTGTGTTTTTTTGGACCCCAAATTAATATAAGACACCGTCTTATTTTTGGGAAAACACGGGTGCTACTCTTCCAATACTGATGATAAACACAGAGGATGGAAATGAAGCAGTTACAGCCCACAAGAGCACTGGGTTTCCCTACGCAGAGCAACACATCAGCTCCAAACAGCGTAATCTTTTCACGAAGGCATCACGGTGGTCGCACGGGGGTAGCAGCCTTGCTGGGCGGACAGGACGGGCTGTTTCAATAATTATCTGCTGCAATTTATTATGTCACTGTGAATACTGAGGGTAACAAAAAAAAACATCCAGTGTTTTCAGTAAACCTATTTTTCTCAAACTCAGCTGACGAATGTTTGAAAGGATCATAGCTTGCAAAAACCAGCAAACTGGAGCTGGTGGGGGTAAGATTTCTGGAGAACATCAGAGGCCTGAACAAGTGTTATGTCTGTCCATCCGTAGGGCTCCTTTCTAGCTGGGGGGTGGAATATCTGGCTGCTCCCATGCAAGTGTTTTTATATGGATGGATAAAACCTTTAAAAAAAATAGTTTCCTTCAAAAGTTTGACTTTTAATACAAAATAATCCACATTCAGTCCTCAAGAAAAGAGTTTAATCGACAACTTTATAGCACGAGGACTGGCTGGGCTAGTTCTGATTTTCTCCCCAGGGCTTCTATGACTTTCCATGCCGGGGTGGCTACAAAGGGGGTAAAACAGGACAGACTCAGCCTGTCTCATGCCTTAGGAAGGGATCAGGTAACTCCAGCCTGATGATTCAACAATTTTTCCCCAAATCCCCCCACTCTTTGCGCCGTCTTAGAGCTCTGGCACAATTCCGATAATGGAAGAGCCAAGACGGCAAAAAGGGTGCATTAGAGGCGAAAAATGATCGACCTTGAAGTCTCTTTCCCTGCAAAAAGAAACCACCAGCTTTGAAGTATTTTGGCTTCACGATCGGGTCCAAGGAGAACTTCTGCTTCCTGGAGATAAACTTAACGATCAAAACTCGAGTCGGACAAGAGCAGAGAAAAAGGCACTTAAAAAAAAAGCTTTACAAGAAGGAACAGTAAAGGAAAAAACAGAAACGGGTCCAAAATAATAAATGTGCAATGTCAGCCCCGATTCCAGAACCTCATAGGAATACTTTCAGCCCTGTAATTACCGTATTTACATAATGCTGACGGCACAGCTGCTGTAAGGCGAGGGAAGCACACCGCAAAAGCTCGTTCCAAAGAAAACCTTCACGAAAGGAGGCACAAGAAAAGGCAGAAAAGTCTGCTTCTTAGGGCCACAAATGTTTTACACCGAAGCTCCTGCACAAATGGCGGGCGGGAGTCCAGGAGAATTCCGACTGTACAAGATTCCAAACGCACCCGCCAGCCTATCTTTGTGTCCCTGTCGGGGGCCTGTCGTTTCACCTTGAATGCCATAGTTTTGCTAGTCCTTAATCCAACGCCAGAAGGACGCGTGGCCTGGTGGGAACCAGGTGAGCCTGGATTCAAATCCCACCAATCAAATCTCCGATCGGATTCTAGGTGCATAACAATATTTTAAAAAAGAATGCATCAAAGTTCTCAGCAAATTTACAATAAATCAATTAAAATAATGAAGGGTTTTAAAAAAAAAAATTTTGAAAAAATATAATATGAAGTAGCTTTCCTTAATTCAGCAGGAAGACAGCAACTCGCTCAAGGAAATTTTCAATTCTTTCAATTTTTTGGGAGGTATAACGATCATTGTATTTCGTGATGGCCAGATCTCAGACTAAGCACGGATTGTGGGTACCCTGAATGTCAGGCCTGCACCTCCGGAGATGTCTCTTGACAAGGAAACACAGGAGAGTTAAGGGCCTACCAGAAGACACCGTAGCAATTGCCACAACACAGAAAGCTGCTGGTATAATGCACACGGTGTGTGAACAGCAGCTGAGGACAGACCTAGCGGAGCTTCTTTGGTTCTTTTCATTAAATGTGTAACACCAGTCTCATCTCCCTCTGCAGTTGCTTGCCTGACCAGCTGCTAAACCAAGTCTGGGCACTGAAGCTGCAGTGTCTAATATTTTTTTAAGGGCCTGCGCATTTCGCAATTGGCATGAAGGAAAGAGATGGAGGGGATGGTGTCATTCTCCTGGAGGATTCTGCCGGCTGCCCCATGCTCGCAAGAAATCCTTTACCGGCTGTCAGGGACAGGTGGCACCATGGGTGACGTCAACGCAAGGACGGTTATATGGGAAAAGGGGGATGGGATAGTGGGTTCTCACTGGGGTCTGGGGACAGCATCGGCAGACTCTGGACCCTCACTGCTGAAAAACTGGCCCATGTCTCTTTAAGTGGACCCCCCCCCCCCCTCGGAACTGGTTCCCATCTTAAATGAAATCTGGTCTCTCTAAGTCATTCCTTGGCTGCCTCCCTTAAAGAGAGCAGAACGGCTAAATTATCCTGCTTTCATTATAGCATTCCTATTATGTCCCCTTTTCTCAGAATATTGTAGTTCTTACCCTTTTCCTTCTGGTTTTGTTTGTCCAAGTCTTTTGTTGAACTAACAATCCCCAGTAATGCCTCGTTTTGTTAATTTTTAACCTGATTTTATAGTAGTGGTACTTTGTATTAATTTTTTTTTTTTTTAAATTATCGGTCACCACTTAGACATTGGATTAGGCGGTATAAGATATTTTGAATAAACTTGAAACTTGAGCTCCAGGCCAGGAGAACTCGACAAGAAAAAAAGAGAAACTCTTAACGTTATATCTACCCTGCTTTTTCTTTACCCAGTCCTTTTAACTCAAGTACTGTAGATCCGTTATCCCCTGAAAAAACCAACCAAAAAAAAAAACCCGTCAAAACTCTCTTCCCTGCCCTTTAGGAAACATAGATTCAATTCTTGTGGACTACAGTTTGTTTGGTTTTTCAAGTTTTTATTTAAAATTTGATTCAATCGCTTATCAATATTTCTAAGAGATGTACAGTATTAAAAGAGAGGGAAACGATAACATTTATGTCCAGACTCGTATAAATAACACAGCTAGACTAACACAGAAACTCAGGGAAAAAGGGGAGAAGTACAGTGATTATAGGGCAGGAGAATGTGTAAGGTCTGAATAATCAGGAGGGGTAAAAAGACTATGGCTGAGTGGGAATTTATCCGATTATAGGAGAAAGGGACCAAAACTTAGATTTCGAAAGCATCCTTAGAGAGAATACTTTTTAGGGAGCCCTTAAATTAATCTAGAACCGTGTCCTCCCTGAGGTAGATTGGTAAGGAGTTCCAAAGTTGGGTACGCCGTGTATTGATAACCTTCAACGATGGGATGGCTAGAAGGTGTTGCTCATTTGATCTTAAATGCCTAGACGACATGTAGGGTATGAGAAGCCTATCAAAAAAATACGGGTCATTTTGATGATCTAGTTTTGAAAATTATTAGAAGGATTTTATGTGAAATTCTTTGCCGACACCTCCCTCACCACTATTTCTGAAGGATCCATCAGAGATCAGCGGCCCACAAGGTCTTGAGGAGCATTCACCATACTCCCTACATCATCTCAAAAAATCTGAGTTGCTGAAAACCTCTTTACTGCAAAAGGTTTCGTTTTCCTACAAAATGTTCTAGCGAAATGCCACCGATTGGCTCTCCCCAGATTCCTTCTCTTCGTTTGGGCTTCTGGAGAAAGCACAGCCCCTGCTGCCACTCCCTGAGGCCTTGCCCATGCACCATGAGATGAGCTGCAAGAAGGGGGGAAGGGAAACTAGACCAGGATCTGTTCTTTTCTGCTAAACAGGAACCAGACACAGTTTACGATTGTCTTCTCGCCTACTTATTGCTTCCTGTATTGCGTACGTCAAGCCCACCAGAATAGCTGGACTTCTGCAACTCGGTTTTGTTCCTCTGAGCTGGATGTGATATGCAGCCACACCTATATGTCAGATTTCTCATCGAGCCCATATAACCCCCTACCCATCATCTACCCGTCAGAGATCCCATACAACCTGGGCACTTACCTCCCCATCCATCCCTGCTCCCAAATGATTTGATGTTCCCCCATCAGGGTTCTCATATAAGTTAGGTGTCCTTAGATCAACCCTCTCCAATGCACTGTGGGCAGCATCCGACAAGCCCCATGAGAGCCACCAGGTCATCGTCTTCCAATACCCTGTTGGTAGCAGGTCAATCATGTTCTTTGGCAGCAGGTACTAGTGACCTGGATTGGCCACCACGAGAACGGGCTGCTGGCCATGATAGACCATTGGTCTGACCCAGTAAGGCTATTCTTATGTTCTTATGGAAGGGCAAAGCAACAAGTTTTTCTGACCCAACAAGACCACATTCTAGGATATCTCATCCTATGCCGTGGCCCATCTGTCACCAAACAAAACATCACGAAAAAGCCACATGGATGCCCCTGTCACTAAGCAAGAAATACAATAGCCCATCATGAGTCTGCCCAGCTCTCCCTTACAGGTCAACCACGCTAACCCTTCGGGCATAGATGTTAATGTGGATGGTGTGTAACATGGCTTCTTGCTACAGAGAACCTGGGAATCCTGGGCTTCTTTGCCATAGAGAACACCACGTGGTAGAAAGACAATATTAACAAGGGAATATGCTAGTGAAGATGGTCCCCGAGCTAGCTTCCATGGTCAACAAGGGGTCTTTCAACTGCCAGGGCAGCCACATCATGATGGCAGTCACAGAGCAGACGGTGACTATTGCACGTCTACATGCTTCAAAAGTCTCTTGGATGCCCCTAGCAGCAGAGAACGCTCTGACTTTTTGCAGTGGCCTCATTCACACCTCCTCCCCCCCTTTTTACTAAGCCTTAGAAGAGGTTTCTATCGTGGCCTGGAGCACTAAATGCTGCGATGGTGCTCCAATGCTCATAGAATTCTTATGGGTTTCGGAGCATTTAGCGATCCAGGCCAGGGTAGACACCTCTACCGCGGCTCAGTAAAAGAAGGCCTCAGTGCACCTGCCTAGCTGATAAGCCAACGGAAATTTTGGGCATAGAAACATAGAAACATGACGGCAGAAAAGGGCTATAGCCCATCAAGTCTGCCCACTCTACTGACCCACCCCATTAAGTCTGAATACTAATGACCTAGTTCCTTAACTCGACTCTCGTAAGGATCCTACTAGGGCATCCCATTTATTCTTAAAGTCAATAACGCTGGTGGCCTTGATCACCTGCTCTGGAAGCTTGTTCCAGTGATCTACAACCCTTTCTGTGAAGAAATACTTCCTTATGTCACTATTGAATTTCCCTCCTCTGAGTTTGAACGGATGCCCCCTTGTGACCGAGGGTCCCTTGAGAAAGAAGATGTCTTCTTCCACTTCGACACGTCCCATGATGTATTTAAATGTCTCAATCATGTCCCCCCTCTCCCTGCGCTCCTCTAGAGTGTAGAGCTGCAATTTGTTTAGTCTTTCTTCGTACGAGAGACCCTTGAGCCCCGAGATCATCCTAGTGGCCATTCGCTGAACCGACTCAACTCTAAGCACGTCTTTACGGTAATGTGGCCTCCAGAATTGTACACAGTACTCCAGATGAGGTCTCACCATGGTTCTGTACAGTGGCATTATGACTTCAGATTTGCGGCTAACGAAGCTTCTGTTGATACATCCCATAAGTTGCCTTGCTTTGGATGAGGCCTTCTCTACTTGTTTGGCGGCCTTCATGTCTGCACTGATGATTACTCCCAAGTCCCTTTCTTCTGAAGTCCTAGCTAGTGTTTCTCCATTTAAGGTGTAAGGTTTGCATGGATTTCTGCTACCGAGATGCATAACCTTACATTTCTTAGCGTTGAAGCCCAGCTGCCATGTCGAGGACCAGTTTTCCAACGTAATCAGATCCTGCGTCATACTATCCTGCAGATTGCTTTCACTTACTATATTACATAGTTTGGCGTCATCAGCGAATAGAGTTACTTTACCCTGAAGCCCTTGGGTCAAGTCCCTTATGAATATGTTAAAAAGGAGTGGACCCAGGACCGAGCCCTGTGGCACTCCGCTGGTCACCTCCGATGTCTCAGAGAGGGTGCCGTTGACCACCACCCTCTGACGTCTTCCACTTAGCCAATCATTGATCCATGCAATTAGTGTCTCACCTAACCCCATCATTTCAATTAGAGCTCTCATGGAACAACCCACCTACCTTGACCCATTTAACACAGCAGATCAGTGGCGGATCTCTATATATTTGACAGACCCTGAATAATTACCGTTAGATGGACCATTGGTGTGGCCCAGTATAGCTATTCTTACGTTCTTATGGTGGAAGCCTCTTTGCTAAGGCCACAAATTCTGGCCCTTACATGTACCACTATTTCTCTGTGCAGACGGTTCCCTGTGTACTGTCATACATGCACACGTGTGCAAAGGAGGGAGGGAAAGACGAGCCTGGTTGGGATCTCGGAGCTAATCCCCCCTCCCCCTCTGCTTCACGTGCAAGGCCAAGACCGAACGGCCGAGACAGGGAGTTTGGAAAAGAGGGAAGAGGGCGTCGGTTGCTCCAGACATGAGTCAGAGAGATTTGCATAAGCTCAAGTGCCTGCCAAGGAGACTCGGCATAAAACTGAATCTGGTTTTATGATCACAACCTCCCCCTTTTTTTTTTTTTTTTTAAATAATCAAAGCAACCGTCTGTTTAAATTCAAACACACAGCACGCCCACACACTTTTCCATACCCCTCCTCCAGAAAAACGGAGCCAGCGCCAATCGGAATCGGCCACGACAGCAGTCCAAATCTTGGTCAACTGTGCACCAGGCAGCTCTGGGGTGCTGTCCAAGCTAGACTAGGGAGATTCATGCCGATTGGTTTCGGAAGAACAAAGGGCGAGACCGCCTTAGGACTTAAGGAGGACCAGCGAGCCAAACCCTCCCCACATTTTGAGAGTGCCAAGAAAGGCAGCCCTCAGTACGGTATCTCTGTTAAAGAAAGGAGTAAACCCAAGCAGTAAATTCTTTCTTATTCCATTCATGATCCAAGGCACAGCCATGTCATAAAGCTGGGGGGGGACACACTGAAGAAAAGAGAGGACTTTAACACCTTCTTTCCCACCCATAACCCCACTGAAGATGACAAGATGGCCACCTGCTTGGCCAAAAGCAGTTAAGGAAAAACGGTTGTTCCACAAAGACTCTTTTCCCATAAACATCTCTCTGATAAAATAGCACAGACTTGAAAGAATTTCAAAACAAGGCACAAAGTATTCACGCTCAAGGTTTGGAAGGCAGGATCTGAATATTTCAGCAGATACCAGCAGGAAACACAGCACTGCAGCTTTGTAGTGTCAGGGTACCACGTCTAGACCAGGGGTCTCAAAGTTCCTCCTCGAGGGATGCAATCCAGTCAGGTTTTCAGGATTTCCCCAATGAATATGCATAAGATCTATTAGCATACAATGAAAGCAGTGCATGCAAATAGATCTCATGCATATTCATTGGGGAAATCCTGAAAACCCGACTGGGTTGCGGCCCTCAAGGAGGGACTTTGACATCCCCGGACTCTACCCTGATGTGGGACTTTTCTCCAGCATTGTATGGGTGTAGTTTCAGAGCAGTTAGACTCCATCAAAAACAATAATAATAACCCTCTCCAGGACCATACCTAGAATGGACAAATCTCCTGAGACTGGAGAAGCTAAGATGCCACGGCTACTGCCCTTAAGACCATTAAAATAGGATTCTTAGATATTCATTTGCAAAAGGACCCAACTAGGCAGAATTATCTGGAAAAAAAAAAAAAAAAGATATAGCAGAATTAGAAAAGGTACAGGGAAGGGTGCTGAAAATAATTAAAAGGATGGGACAATTTCCCTAAAAGCAGCTAGGACACTTCAGCCTAGAGAAGAGAAGGCTCAGGGGAGATATGATAGAGGTCTATAAAATACTGAGGGGAGTGGACAGGCTAGATGTGAATCGCTCATTTACTCTTTCCAAAAATACTAGGACTAGGGAGGCATGCAATGAACCTACTACGTAATAGATTAAAAACATATTGGCGAAAATATTTCTTCACTCAACATTTAATTGAACTTTGCAATTCATTGCCAGAGAATGTGGTGAAAGCGGTTAGCTTAGCAGGGTATAAAAAAGGTTTGGCTAATTTCCTAAAAGTCCATAAGCCATTATTAAGATGAACTTGGGGGGGGGGGGGAAATCTACTGCTTATTCCTAGGAAAAGCAGCATAAAATCTGTTCTACTTTGAGATCTTGCCAGATACTTGGGACCTGGGTTGGCCAGGCTTGATGGACCTTCAGTCCGTTCCAGTGTGGCAAATTCTTATGTTCTCATGCCATTAAAAATGGCACATCCTCTAGCTTCGGGAGCTGGGACAGTGGACTAAATCTCTAAGCAAAATGGAACTTGAGGAGGAGGGTGCGAAGAGGGAGTGAAAGGAAATGGTAGAGCAAGGTTGGGGCAGTTTTAAGGCTTGCAGAACAGATCCGGTGAGATAAAACTTATGCACATAATCGAGCCATCCGCGCTGGGAGAAAAGGGATCGGAGACCCTAATAAGGAAACAGATTGCTAGGTTTCAGCTGGAACATTACAAAGGAGGGGGGGGAGAAACTAAGGGGACACGTCCAATATTGCCTTCTGATTTTAGTTGGGAAAAGGTGAGGTGAAAAGGCTATTTATTATGGCAACGGTGTGTCGGTGAACCGGACACAGACGCCCATGGACAGGACCCGAGTGCAACTATACTCGCTCGAGGAACGTAGAGAGAGGGGGGACATGATTGAGACTTTTAAATATATCACGGGCTGCATCGAGGTGGAAGACGATATATTCTTTCTTAAAGGACCTTCAACCACAAGAGGTCATCCGCTGAAAATCAAAGGTGGGCAATTTCATGGCGACGCCAGGAAGTATTTCTTCACCGAAAGGGTGGTCGATCATTGGAATGAACTTCCATTGCAGGTGATTAACGCCAGCAACGTGCTCGATTTCAAAAAGAAATGGGATATGTATGTGGGATCTCTAGCCAGGTGAAGTCTGGGGGTGGGTCATTAAGGTGGGCAGACTTGATGGGCTACAGCCCTTTTCTGCCGTCATATTCTATGTTTCTATGAGTGTCATAGCTGGTCAAAATAGGGACAACTTTGTCACCCTTTTTTAAAAAAAATTATTTTTCCTTTCAATGTGGAAGGAGACAGATCCCAAGGGTTCACTCAAAATAGTACAGGAAGTTGAATCGTAGAACACATAGGGGGGCTATGGGTTGCTGAGCCGTCTGCTTTCCTTTCCCCAAAACTGGAACCTACAGCGCACAGAATTTCAACCTCGTGAAATCTGCCCCTCGCATCCACTTCCTCCAGTGAGTCACGGAGGAACTCTTGATAACCAAAGATAGGCTCCATGACGGCTGCAGGGGCTACGGGGGCAGCCCAAATGCTCTTCGTTTACCCAAAAACACTCGGTTACCATGGAAAAAGGAGAAACGTGAACCATCCCCAGCTCACAGCCATAACCACAAGATGGGGGAAGCCGTCCAGCCCCGCCCTCTGGGACTCCCACTGCTGCTGACGAAAGCATCCTTTTCAGATCGCACCAAGCCAAGACCGGCTTCACCAACGTAAACATATTTCTCTGTCAGATTATCAGAAATGTTCAGTTCTTGGAAATGACAGAAAGCTATCTGCATTTAATGCTGTCACATGACGCCAGAAGCTCTACCCAGCAATGACGGGAAGGGAGGGCTGGACAACTGTTATGCCACTCAGTGCAGCAAAAGGATTAAAATCCGTGATACTGCGCATACTTACCGGCATCTTTGCATTCTCCGACGGTGGCGACGTTGGGGTGTTTTGCACATCTATGTGAACTGTCCTTTAGCTGGAAGGTCTAGGAGGATTTTCAAATGGATGCTATCTCCCCAGGAAGGGAAAAATTTCTTCCCCCCCAGGGAGAAGCAACATCACTGGTTATCATCTCCTTCCCCTTTATTTATGCCCTTAGAAATACCTTTGTTGTAAAAAATAAAGTGCAAACCTTTGGGGGAGGGGGGAGGAGAAGGGGGGGGGGTTCCATAAGCGTTGGATGTACTCAAGTAACTTGCAAATTTAGAGGAAAGGTCTTTTGAAAATTGCACCCCTTTCTAAAATCGCATGCACAGAAAAGTAGAAAAAGCGTGTAACTATTTTGAAAATTGCATTGAGCTAAATTTAAATAATGCATCCCCTTTTAGGCAGTCTGTGTGTAGACGATCCCTAAGGCAGCATCTGAGTGAACTGGGGCAGAGTTGCAACATATGAACATAGAACACATGCATGAATTTACTCCTCTTTGAAGCTGGAGTACATTTGGGCATTTCGGGAGCTAAGATTTCGGAGCCTAGTTTACAAGGGCACCGAAGCGCCCTTGTCGTCTTTTAGAAAACAGGGACCTTTTCGGACTTTCTTAGTTAGGTGCCCGGTCAAGGAAATCAAACTCGATACCTCCCATGTCAAAACTGGCAAATTTTATGGAGCCAAAGAGGCCTGTGGCTTGGAGCAGAAGGAAACACAAGGTGCACGATTGCAAATATCTCCAAAACACATCTGTAGGAGTTTCTGAGAAAGAATTCCAGAAGGTGTTCCATTAACGTCTGAGACTCCACCGCATTTCATAGAGCCACTGAACCTTACCGAATTGCTCAGAATGTCTGGTCATGAAGTTCCTCTAACTGCTCATTTGCATGTCTTTTTTAGACGAGATATTTTTTGCACAGCTATTTTTCCCCGACACATTTTAGAATAGCAAGGAGTTGTATGTTTTCTGATGTTCCTTAGGTTACCGGAGTGAGAATTTGCTCTTCTCTGACTTCATTTCCCATCTGAGTGGGGTTTTTGAACTATCAGAGCTTGAAATACAGTTTTTAGGAGCCAGCTCATTAAACCTGATTTTTTTTTTTTCTGAGAAAGACTTCTCAGAAGTCAATGAAGACCTTTTTTTTTTTTTTTTAAATCTTTGGGATTTTTTAATCTACTGATTAAAAAAATATATATATTCCGCTCCTTTCACTGTTCACAGTGGATTGCAATAATAATAATAATAATAATAGTAACTTTATTCTTCTATACCGCCACAATCTTGCGACTTCTAGGCGGTTTACAATCAAGAGTGCTGGACATTCAGCGAAATACAATAAGTAGATATTCAGAGGAAATACAGAGATCAGAGACCTCAGGAGAAACACATACAATTAAGAATAGCATAAAATATCAGATAAAACATAATTCTGGACCAATAAACTGGACGGTGGATGAGTAAAGAACAAGAAGACCCACTGTTCTAAGTCAGGAACTTAAGAACATAGGCAATGCCTTCCTGGGTCAAGCCCAGTAGCCCATTCTCATGGTGGCCAATCCAGGTCTCTAGTACCTGACCAAAACCCAAAGAGTAGCAACATTCCATACAGAATCCCAAAGAATAGCAAGATTCCAGAATCCCAAAGAGTAACAAAAGATTCTAGAACTCCAAAGAGTATCAAGAATCCAGGCAGAATCTAAAAAAATAGCAAGGATTCTGGAACCCCCAAAGAGAACAAACGATTCTAGAACCCCAAAGAGTATCAAGAGTCCAGACAGAATCTCAAAGAATAGCAAGATTCTAAAACCCCAAAGAGTAACAAAAGATTCTAGAACTCCAAAGAGTATCAAGAATGCAGGCAGAATCTCAAAGAATAGCAAGATTCTAGAATCCCAAAGAGTATCAAGAGTCTAGGCAGAATCTCAAAGAATAGCAAGGATTCTGGAACCTCAAAGAGAACAAACGATTCTAGAACCCCAAAGAGTATCAAGAATCCAGGCAGAATCTCAAAAAATAGCAAGGATTCTGGAACCTCAAAGAGAACAAACGATTCTAGAACCCCAAAGAGTATCAAGAATCCAGGCAGAATCTCAAAAAATAGCAAGGATTCTGGAACCTCAAAGAGAACATTCCATGCTACCGATCCAGAGCAAGCAGAGGCTTCCCCCATGTCTTAATAACAGACTATGGACTTTTCCAAGCAAATATTTATCCAATAACCTGGGAGAAGGAGATCAAGCAGTAGGGCCCGGGGCCTCATTCTTAGTAGCTTTAAAGACAAGAGTCAACAACACTTGAAACTGAATCCTCATCTCAATTGGAAGCCAATGAGGAGATATGTTAATCTGGAGTTGGTAATCTCCGATATACAGTTACTCTAACTAAGCCTCCAAACCACTGAAAAGGAAATACAGATCTTGGGCACTGTTTCTTGTGGAAGTGGGCTGCCATCCCCAATTTTTACAGATGCAAAATGGTTTGGACTAGAGAATGACACAGGGACAAATTTGTCCCCAAAGGAACTCAATTTCTCCGTCCCATTCCTGTAAGCTCTGTCTTAACCGCACAAGCCTCAAACACTTATGATTTTAAAGTGTTCGAGGCTTGTGCAGACGAGGACAGAGCTTGCAGGAATGGGGCAGAGGGACAGGAAAAGAACTCGCGGGGACGGGAATACGAGTTCCCGCAGGGACGGGGAAAAATTTGTCCCCGCGGGGACGGGAATATGAGTTCCCGCAGGGACGGGGAAAAATTTGTCCCCGCGGGGACGGGAATACGAGTTCCCGCAGGGACGGGGAAAAATTTGTCCCCGCGTCATTCTCTAGTTTGGACTATCCTAAATTGCCTGTTCACCTCTTTGCCAGGGCTTCTATATGCTATGTCAAGAACGCCAATGCTAAAGATATCCGTTTATATGATAAGTCACTTATTTGCAATTATATCACTCTCCATTTGAGGGTTTGAAGACATTGCCAGGAAAATTACAGCTAAGGATGCTGATCACATGGTTGAGACTTTGCTGGAACGTTTACAAGACTGGGAATAGTCAAGGAGATGTGTTTGTTTTATCATGTTCGCGGGGCATGGCAGGTAGAGGATGTTGCAGTAGTCTAAAAAGTCCAAGGACTAGGGATTGAACTACGAGACGGTATTGCACCGATAAAATTAGGATAGCATCTTTAAAAAAAAAAAAAAAAAGTGTTCTTTTAAAGAGTCGAAATGGAAGAGGCTGGCACCAGGCTGTACAGAGAGGTGGAGCGCACTTGAGATCTTGCCAACCTTTGCCAACCCCTTCTTCCCCTGGCAAATCAGAGAACCTGCACGAGTTCCTGGTGTTGCCCAGGCGTACTGGGTGGTATCAGAAGTGGAAGGGACAGGAGGGGAGGAGGACGGGAAAATGTCCTACATGTTCTGTCTCTCGTGCGCATCCGCCCTTTCCTGGCGCCAACCAATTCTTTGATTCTGGTTTCCTTCCAGCACGGCATCTTAACAAGATCTGCCTACAAAGAAAAAAAAAAAAAAGATCCCTCAATAATTACCGCCGATAACAAAAAGGAGAAGAAAACAAGTTATCTGATTGGCTGCGAGCCCCTAAGTTTTGCTGCTTCGGTTGCGACACGCCAAGTGAAGTCTGAAGGACCTCTGATGAGGATGAGAAACGGTCTCGAGCACGTTTCAGACGAGAAGGCCATGAAAGAAAAAATAAGACTGGCGTGCAATCTCTTATCAGCAAAACGAGATTTTAGCACTCACAGAAGAGATTTTTATTACCAAAGACGGCCACTCTTGCTGGAATTCCATGTTTTCAAGTCCCTTCTAAGACACCGTCCAGTGGAAATACCTTAAAACCCACCAGTAGCGTACGACGGCAGTCATCGGCTTGGCCTCTGCCCGGAGCCACGCCACACTGTGGTCCATTGGGCTGTGGACAGCACTGCGGGGCGAGAAATGAATTCTGGTTTTCTCCATTCCGGGAGGCAGAGAGCATCCAGGACTCTTGTCACCCGAATGCCAGCGACGACAGTTCTATAGGCTCTGCCTGCGTTTTCCAGACCTCGGAAGCGACTTGCTTCTCGTGGGGAGATGTAGCACCTCACGGCTCGTTTATGCTGTCATCCGTCTTGCATCAACGATATACATTTCAGCTTCAATTCCAGAGTTATAGTCGGTTATAATTTTATTATTCATATTCCACTTTTAGTTAGCATTCCGTACACAAACGAGGATGAAGTCTGGTTCTTAGGACCATACCCCGAGGTAGCGATTTGGTTGCAAAACGTGGCCAGTATTGGCATACGGATCCTCATTTGTTTAGAGAATGCTAAGTGATGATTTGGGGTTATTATAAATAGTTGTGATATATTACAGCTTCAATCAGTTGCTCTTAAAACTGTCCTGGGGGGAACCCCCCCCCCTCCCCAAGCCAGTTGGGTTTTCAAGATATCTCTAAAGAATATGCCTAGGCCGATTTGAATGCCTGTTATCTCTATTACATGCAAATCGGCCTCAGGTATATTCATTAGAGATATCTTGAAACCAGACTGGGGGGGGGGGGTCCCCAGGACAGTTTTAAGAACCACCGATAAATTCCATGGATGACGATGCAAGCAAGCCATGAGATGATAATCCCCGTGTGAAACGAGCCACTTCCCAGGTCTGAAAAAACATAGCTCGAGAACTGGGATCCTGTAGTCGTAATTCTTCTGTTTCTGCTTGTTTGACCTACCGAACACAGTTTTACACGGGCATGGATTCCCAACTCTCATTCACCACCGTGGTGCCGGACAATTGATTCCGAGTTGTTGGGTTTTTTTTAACCCCAGAACTGGCTGATCCCGTCTCCCACTGAACGCAGGATTGCGCTATAATAAGCAGGGTTAGGAAGGGGGAAGGGGGGAATGAGCCAGGACAGGATCAGTCTGTTCTGAAGTAAAAATACATTCGGAGCCAGCTGGCAAGCCCTAAGGAGTTGCAGAAACAGCAGAAATTTCTACATGTCCAAAACCACCTCCCGGCACAACTCCCTTATGTCCCGCCGGCCCGGCCACGCCCTTACCCTCAAGCAGGGAAACACCACCAGTGTGGCTTCCGTGGTGATGGCCGTGATGTCATAGTGAACGGCACATTACGCCATACCCAGTGATCTCAGCCCTGGCGCCTACTCTGGGATGACTTGGGGTGGGGTTAGATCGCACCCCGTCTCCTGCCTCAGCCACCACCTACATCAGAGATGGGGGTGTCCTATACAGAATATTCCACCCACCAGGCTTACAGAGCTCCGTATTGGCACAAGAAATGATACAGAAGTATGCACACATTTGAGGGCTTCTGAATGCAATTAATGCTTTAAAAACTAACTTTTTTAATTCCCCCAAACACCGCCACGTTCAACTTGTCCTGCCAAAGCAGTCCACGTTATGTGCTGAAATCTCTTCGACCCATACAGGACTGCCCTGGGCTTTTCTTGACTTGGTGGGTATTGTGCTGGGTGTGGCATTTACCGTTCACCATGGAGAAGCACTGCACTTACGGATTTTTTTAACAGCTTTAGGACCATTAAATCTGCCCAAGGTGCTTATCCCGAAGAGCTTACGTGGAAAGCACGAGCTGAAGACCTTTCATTGCAATTCAATAAGCGATGAAGCTAGGGTGACAGGTTGACGATCAAGCAGACCAGATGCCGCCCCAACTCCTGGGATCTAAAGGGAAATACCCACATTAAACCGTCAGTCGAGACGGCTTTCCACTCCTAATTCCTCTCACCTTGGGTTCTGCATCCCCAACCCCTATAAGTTAGATTGTAAGCTCTTCCAAGCAGGGACCGTCTACTAAACGTCAAACTGAACAGCACTGCGTTCGCCTTTCAGAGGAGGGCAGGCATCCTTCATCTCTTGCGGCTGGGATCCCCCAACTCTCAAAAAGGAAACTTTCTCCACCAGCAGAAAGCTGGAATCTCCCCCCCCCCCCACACACACACACCACCACCACACATAATGCTAATAAACAGTTCCGCGAAATCACCCCCCACCCTCTCATTCAGTTTCTAAATACTTCAAAGGGAAAAAACCAGACTCACTCAAAGTCTATTTAAGAGTAAATGATAATTTTTAAAAAACCCAACTTCACATGCAAACCGAAATCAAGATAATATGTTGTCATTTCTCTCAGACAATGTCTGTTCAGACCAAAAAGGTTTAACCTTCTCCCTCATGGGCTCCGTCTCCCTGTCCCCCAAATAAACACCAGCCCTTTTTCAACCTGGCTTTCTACTTTCACATTGCTCAAATATATGAAAGGGGGTTCCCCCAATCTGCGCCTAAAGGGGAAACCAAGTCTACATGTATCAGTCAGGGTGACCACAGCCCCAGCCACAATGACACCGCACCAGGGTTCCCATCTATGTCGCTCCCTGGGCTGAAGGGAATCAATGAAGCCAGGGTTCAAATCCTGCCTCCCCACAGATGTTCCTTCTGACCTTCCCAAGGACACATCTCCCTAAGCCCTTTGGGGAAGCTCAAATAAGGAACTTTGGAAAGACTGGGGGGGGGGGGAGAGGAACAAGGAGCTAAAGTCTCCCCCCACCTCTGGGAAGAAATGGAAAATAAACATATTTCGGCTTCGCCTTTCAAGAGCAAAATAAAGCAACAGCGGGAAGGTTAAGCGCCGGCGCGCAAGCTCGCCTACCTGGCCTTGAGCTCCTTGAACTCCTCGCGCACTTTGCTGAGCTCCAGCTGCAGCCGCGCCCGCTCCTTGGCCACCGAGTCGAGGGTCTTGCGGGCGTCGGCCAGCTCCGTCTCGTAGGCCGACTTGATGCCCGTCACCTCCCGGTTGACCACCTCCTCCGACTCGGTGATCCGTAGGCGCAGGCCGGCGTTCTCCGACTCCAGCGAGCGCACCTTGTCGATGTAGACGGCCAGGCGGTCGTTGAGCTCCTGCAGGTCCTCCTTCTCCTGCAGGCGGCTGATGCGGGTGGGCGAGAGTGGCGTGGAGTGGCCGCTGCGGGTGCTCCGCTTCTGCCCCGTGCTGTCCATGGCTCCGTCCTCGGCTGGCTGGCACACACAGACTGGCACTGGGGCTGGGGCCGCCGGCTGAAATAGCCCGAGCAGTGGGGGAGGAGAGCGGGAGGGGCCGCCCAGGCAGGGGGGAGGGGCTGCCTTGGAGCCAGGAAAAGGAGGAAAAGCCAGCTGCTCACGGGCACTGGATCTCTGCCAGCTGCTTGTCACCCAGATGGGCAGATTAAATACTGTCCCCATATCTGGGATCAAATAAATTGTTTATTGGAAAACGATATTTGGAATGTCTATGAGGAAAAAGAGTCAGATATCAGCGTGTAATAATAAACTTTTATTGATCATGACAGGAGTTGCCATCCAACATATTACTAATAACTGGAAAGATCATAGTAGGCTTAATTTTAAGTTTTGGTGGAATTCAGTATGTCACATATATAGAATGGAAAGATCAATAGCGGTATAGAATGGAAATTATAAAAAATTTATTAAAATTTGGGAGCCATTAACGTCTTTTTGTCATGATTAAATGCCATTTTTCTATTAGTTATACACCATATAGTATTGGGAGGGGGGAGGGGTACAAATATAGGTTTCTTATTATGAATGAAGGGCTTTGAGGGAGGGTGGGGAGAGGGTTACATTTGTATGTTTAGATTATAATGATAAGATATGAAAGTGCTCTGATTAATTGGGTTTATTATGATTGTTGTACACTTGATGAAAGTTTTAAAAATGAATAAAGAATTATTAAAAAAAAAAAAATACAGCAAAACCTTGGATTGCAAGTGTTTTTGCAAAACATTTGATTCCATTTTAACTTGATATGCAAGCAAAGTCTTGCAATGCAAGTACATACAGTATTTTGTATTAAGGTTTTGGGGAAATTTGCTTTGATATACGACCCTTTTGGATTACAAGCATGTAGATTGCAAGTAACTTGGTTTGCAAGTGTTTTGCAAGACAAGCAAAACATTTGATTACATTTTAGCTTGATATACAAGCTATGTCTTGCAAAAAAAAATACATATAGTATACACCCATCACAACTGAGCCGATGGTTCTTCTCTCTCTGATACTTTACAGTCTACGGCCCAGAAATATCAAAGAAGAGACAAGTTAATCTAATCATGTATTTTTTAATGAGTATAACTTATGGGCAGACTGGATGGACCGTTCGGGTCTTTATCTGCCGTCATTTACTATGTTACTATGACTGTTCTAAATGAGCGAGGTCTTGCAATATTTAAATATTAAATTCAATATTTTATTAAATCTTAAATATTCTATTCAATATCGTAATATTTAATATTAAATATTTTATTAAATATTATTTTATTAAATATTAATATTTACTATTTTACTATTTAATATTAATATTTTACTATTTAATTATTTTTATATTTTGTATTAAAGTTTTGGGGTTGTGGAATGAATCGTCTAAGTTTCCATTATTTCTTATGGGGAAAGTCGCCTCGACAGACGAGTGCTTTGGATTACAACCAGGCTTCTGGAACGAATTATGCTCGTAAACCAAGGTTCTACTGTATATATCTCACGAATGAGGGTTCCAATTGTGTTGCTCTTTATTAACCGATTACGATTGTACCGTTTCCTCCCTTCTGACCGGTGGTTAGAGCCAGAGCCTCGGCCCTCAGCGGTTGAGGGGTTCAAGCCCCAGCGCTGTTCCTTGTGAGCCTGGGCAAGTCCATTACCCCAAGTACTTTAAATAGATTGATTGTCAGCCCACCAGGCCAGAGCGGGACTATAAAACCACATGGGCAACCACCGTTGATCGGCCGTACATAAATAATTCACACACGTGGTCTATAGTTCGCCTAAGTTGTATTTTGTTATATATTTAAAAAAAAAAAAAAATTCAATTTAGGGTTCCTTTTTTTTTTTTTTTTTTTTTCTCAAATTTTCTTTTTATTAAGAAAAGAAGTATACAAAGAAGTAAACCACAATCCGAATACAAAGAACCAGGAACAAAGTAAAACACCAGACTAGAGGGTCTACCGCGTGGTTTCTGCGCGGAGACAAAAGATACTCAGTAAAAGCCAAGAAGAACCCACCCCCCAAACCCCCCCCCAACCCCAACCCCACCCCAGGGCGCTAGCATTTTTAGCACATGCACTGGATTAGCGCGAGCTAGCCGAAAAACTGCCACCTGCTCAAGAGGAGGCGGTAAGGCCATAACACACCTTTGTAAAAGGAGCCCTTAATGTTTGAACTGAAAAAAAAAGAAGAAACAGGGTACTGGGCCACTGTGGCTATTTTTATCTTTTCCAGCTGTACTAGAACTCGGATCTGGGCTAGGGTGAAGCAGGCATAAGAGACATCGTCCATGACTGGATCCAGCCCCAATAAAATAAAGACGTCACCTGCCATATTACCTTTCTTAAGTACCTTTGACTAGTGTTCGAGTCCTAACGACTTGATGACCATCATCATATTATCGTGGCAGAATACAGAAGTAGATTGCCGGACCTTTCATCTCCTATTACCTTCACCTAAGATAAAAGGTCACGTCTGGGGTTCGGCAGGAGATCTTCTTTATCATCGAGGCTGGTCTGAAAAGTAGGGAACGTACAAGGTGTGAAATCCTTGCCAGAGAGAATTTGGGATTATGTACCGAGAAGAATGATGAGATCCCAGGATGGAGATCTTTCAAGCGACCCAGGGATGAAAGAGACGAGGCTGGCGTGATACTCCAGAACAATCGCCACGGGTGGTTGGTCCTCCTCCTGGTTTTGGCCCATTGTATTCGGGGAATTATAATTCTGATTTATCGTCAAATATATTTTATTGGAGCACCAAGAAAAACAACACTCCAAAACAAGGTCAGAGATCAACAAGGCAGCTCGAAATGTCACACCATAAACCAACCAACCCAACCCACAACCCATTCCTCCCCCCACCCACTCTCACTGATGCCAAACAAAAACCATAATAAACTAAGGGGAAAAGACAAATACCAAGGGGCTAACAGTTCAAAAGGCGACTACGGTCCAAAAGGGCTCCCAAATTCGTTGAAAGGCTCGTCCGGGAAAGGAAGAAATGTCTTGAACTCCTCTCCGTTCCCAGGAAAGCAACGTAACCATGTGACAACGCCAAAGGGAATAGTCAGGAGCCTCCGCTTCCATCCGCTTAAGCAAAATGCATTCGATAGCGATCACTGCTGCCCAACGCAGGAATGCGGAGGCCCCGGGCCGACGGGGATGGAAGTGTAAGGAGGCTCCAAATAACACCAAAGCCGATCTCCGAACTGTAATGTTCCAGATGTCGTCAACAAAAAGAAAAACAGCGTCCCAAAAAGGTTTGCATGGATGGACAAGACCAAAACATGTGGCCAAGACCGGCGTCTGGATCACCACAGCGTCGACAGTCCGCAGTCGGGCAGAGCCCCGCCAGAAAAGCCCTCCGAGGAGAGATATACAGGCGAAGAGTCAATTTGTAGTGTTGTTCCCAAAAAATAGCATATTTACTATATAGAGGTAACCTTTTGATAGCGTTCAAAATTACTTCATCAGAGAATTCCACATTCAAATCTCCCACCCAAGCATCCCGCAATCTAATACAAGCAAAACATAGGGGACTCGTCCTTCAGATGTCTATGGTGAAATTTCAAGGGGGCCAAATGTCAAAGCCTCCAGCAACAGTTCCCGACTAGAGGCCGAAAGATGAGTACTAGACAAAGAGGATATGTGGACACCTGGAATGCGCTTCCAGAGGATGTTTTAGGGCAGAGTACGGTACTGGGGTTTAAGAAGGGATTGGACAATTTCCTACTGGAAGAGGGGATAGAGGGGTATAGATAGAGGATTGCTGCACAGGTCCTGGACCTGTTGGGCCACCGCGTGAGCTGACTGCTGGACACGATGGACCTCGGGTCTGACCCAGCGGAGGCATTTCTTATGTTCTTATATGTAGTGGCGAATCTGGAGGTAGGCATAGACATCTGTACGAGGTAGAGTAAATTCCTCACAGAGCAGGTCAAATGATTTGATCAGACCTTATAATTCTGATTTATAAGAATTACCATACTGGGCCAGACCGAAGGTCCTTCCAGCCCAAAATCCTGTTTCCAACAGTGGCCAACCCAGGTCCCAAGTACCTAGTTAGATCCCAAGTAGTAAACAGATATTATGCTGCTGATCCTAGGAATAATAATAATAATAATTTTATTTCTTATATACCGCTATATATTATTATAATCACAGCTATAATTTGAATAGAAATATTTTTCTTTTTCTTTGATAATTAAACAAAAGATATTTTTATATAAAATATTTGTGAAGTGCTCAGACCAAAAAACCCATATAATAGTGATGTCACTACAATGAGGTTTTCAAGGGGACCATCATCGCCTTCACAAGTCCCCAGCCCTCCCTATGTCTTAAGGCCTGTATAGTGCCTATCTGATTGGCACGCCCACCATGCCTATGCAAAGACACCACGTTACCACTTTCAACATGAAGTTCTTGCATTCCTGTGGTTATTTCAGGCCCTGAGAAGAAGGCAGACCGCTTTCTCCACTGCTCCAGGACTTACTTAAAGGGAGGGGGGGAGTGGGGAGGGGAAATCAGATCTCTGGAGGAAAGGAACAAGCAGGAGTTTAGTCCCAGAGAGTCTGCTCACTGAAGAGAAGGGAGCAGACCCGCCTTGCCTTTCGGTGTCACCCTAGTGCATTCTGGTACGTGTAGTCCAGACTTTTATGTTGAGGAAAAAAACAACCCCCTTTATAGCATACTCCAGAATATAATACTTTAAAATAATACAGGATTATTATTCCTATCATTGCTGCTTAAGAACATTATTCACATAGTTGCATGGTACCTGCCCCAGTGAGCTCACATAGCAAGACAGCATGGAGAGTGAAGTGGCAGGTCATAGTTATCCACTCGTACCCTAGCTGACATTGTGACTTTGCTGGAAACTTTCCTTGTTTTTTTTAATCTCTGCTTCTCTATCTTCTCTGTCTATTTCTTCCATCTTTGCTTTCACCCTATGCTGTCGATTGAAATGTTTTGCCACGTATTGTGTCAACGCCATAACGTAGCGTGCTATTAGGCTTAGCAGACGTCTGGATCGCCCCGGATGGCTTTTCAAAACCCGGCACTTCACCCCCAACTCCTCTGGACCATCTAGCATTCAGACTGTTCCTCCCAAACCACTGGATTCTTCACGGATGTTCAACTGACTCTCTCCTTGTACACACTTCAGGCTCTGCTAAGCCAGAACTGTTGAACTAGACACCCTAGTCTTCAATTCCTTCTTGCTATGATATTTTAATTTAAAACTTTTTATTGAAGGAATCAAATAAGTATACAATAAGATAATACAATAAGAAATTTATTAAAATTAGATTCCCAATACTAATTTTCATACATATTTCTTTCATTCCTCCAAAATACCTAAGTCATACCTCTATACATTCCCCCCTATTCCCATCCCCCCTTTCCCTTCCCTTCCCCCTCTTCCCCCCATTGTTTTTATTTCAATTGTAGCATTGTAATGAATGAATTAATCAAATATACAATTCAAGTATTTCCATATATATTATTATCATCCCTCCCATTCCCTCCCCTCCCCCAGAATGAAAGGTGACACAAATTACCAGGTGTTGAAATGCAATGAATATTTCCAAAGCGTCAATATAAAACATTAAGAATCATACTTCGTGCTCTAGAGGAAAGATTTTGAATATATATTTTTAAGGGAAAATACCCCACTTTAACTTTTGTTCTTAATCTTTCCTTTTCTATTTTTAATGACGTTCTCTTTTCCTGATGAATATGAATTGTGTATTGTAAACCGCTTGGATCCTTTTCGGCTGTTTTGCGGTATGTAAAGTTCTTAATAAAACGTAAACATTAATTGTTATGTGTCTTGTTTGCTAACTGTTGTGTACGTTACCATGTACCCTTTCTGGGCTCCTTGGGGAGGAAGGGATAGCATTTGAATTAAATAAATACATGGAGGGAGGAAGGGAGCGAGGCATGCAGTAAAGGAAGGCGGAGAGATTGACAGAGAGGAGGAAGGCGGAGAGATTGACAGAGAGGAGGAAGAGGAACAGACATTCAGACAGAGGAGAGCTAGAAGGGGAAGGAGGCGAGACCGACAGAGAGGATTGTGTGCAGTGAAGGCAGGGAGAGAGGGAGGAGCATACAGAAAGAATGGAGAGAAGAGTCTGAGCACACAGGAGGGGGAAGGAGGAGGAGAAAGAGAGAGGGAGGGAAGGACACAGATTGAGAGGGAGGCACACCCAGGGAAGGAGGGACAGAGATAGGCAAAGAAGGGAGGGCTAGAGAGAGTGAGACAGAAGGAGGGACAGCGGCGCCCCAGAGAGGGGAGTAAAGGGGGAGAGAGAAGGCAGCATATAGCCAAGGTAGAAGGAAGAGAGACAGAGAGAAGGAATGAGACAACAGAAGAAAGAGGGAGAAAGACTGAGGAAAGGAGAGACAGAGAAGGGAGGAAGGTAGAGTTAAAGAAGGAGCAAGGAGGCATGGATTTTCCAGTTCTGGGATTCCTTTCCTGAATTACAAAAGGGAAGGGGCACAAGAGCCCCCCAAGCCTTGCCCCAAAGGGCTTACACTACAGTGGTGGTCTGTACATAGACTTATTTAAGGCTTGCAGAGAGGTAAGGGATGCGGAGGGGGCAGGAAAATAAAGCCCTGTGTGTGGGCAAGCTGGGAGGGGGGGGGCAGCAGGCAGGAGAAGAAAGCCTTGTGTGTGATCTGTTTAATAACTTCTCTTTCTCTGCTGTCCTCTCCCACTCTGCGATAAAGGCCTTTTTTTAGGACCACACCCAACCCACTGTGGCCCTGCCAGCTCTGATCTTTTTTTTCCTGGAGGTTTCCGCCCTCTTATTTAGCTATGAATGTCACTCGGCAACATACCTCTGTAAAACTCTTGTAAACCCCTCCAAACCTGTCTTATTAAAAAAATTAAAAAAAAACCAAACACCCATCACCCTTCAAATATTTGCATGTGTGCTTAGCCACAGGTCTGAGACTTATTTTTATGGCACTGGAGTAATTCTAGAGTTTTAAAGGCACAGTGCTCTGTGGACATCTCTTCGTACAGAAAGAAATTGGTAGTCAAAACAAACAATTTGGCTACTGTCCCTCTCTTGAATTTTCGTTCTTACTTCATGTCTGAGTAAGTTGGTTTCACTATGAAAGGCTTCTCTTCACCAGCCCCTTTGCTCACTGCTAAGGATCTACGTCAAACCGAGGGGCGCTGCTGTGCTGATTGTCATCAAGTCACCCGGAGCTGGCGTCACGCTGATACGGCCGGACAGCTGAAGAGCAGACCTTCATCAGAACCCCATGCAGGCCTCAGAGACATGTCAACTGTGAAGTTAGCACAGAAGCAGGACTCGAAGAAGTATATGCTCTATGAAGCGTGCTTTTTGCTCTGAAATTGTGGACACACACAATCATTTTCATTAAAAACTCGTAAAATTCTTTGAAATGAAAGACCAGAGAGCCTCTCTGCTGCTGCTGGAGATATCCATACTGCGATAGAGCTGCTCCTTAGGCTGGCCATGGTTGACAGCTGGGTCAGAACCGCCCGCCAGGGTTCATTCAGACTTGTGGATTCTTACCTAAGAAAAGCAAGACAAGCCATTACATGCAATAGGGCAGTGGTCTCCAAAGTGAGACCTCGCCCCCCCCCCCCCCCCGGGGCTGCGTGCAATCACCCACCCCCTTCCGAAGTCCTGCATTTGGTTGAACAATTGGTTGAAATGCTCTTCAGATCCTGTAAAATGCATTCATTTCAATCTCGTCCACTCGATTCGGGGGCTCATTTGCAAAGCACTTTAGACAGAAGCCTGTGGAACTTTGTACGTCTCAAGTGCTTTGCAAATGAGCCCCCATAGTAACTGCAAACAGTCTCTTAAGTGCGATACTCGGATCATGTCTCATTTTTGGAATTTGCTACTGTTAACAGTCCAAAATAAAGTGAATTTTTAACATATATCCTTGAGTTGTTGGAGAATCAATATTAATTTTTAATACCCTGTCTGAATAGGCAGGTCAAGGCGGTGGCACAAGTAAGGTTGAAATCTTTTGGTGGCCCACGGGGCTTCCGCTGCAACCCTTCATGTGAAAAAGGCCCTAAGTGGATCAGGGTGAACCTGGGAGTCACTCCTGGAGAATGCTGGGAATAATATGCAGGGCTGGTCTTAGCAACTGTTGGGCCATTTCATTGGGCAGTCTGGCCCTGCCCTTGCCTCACCTAACGCTGTCCCCCCTGCTGATAAAATAAAATTTTTAAAAATTAAAAAAAAATTTTTAAAAAATTTTTTTAAAAAAACTTAACATTTTTTATTTATGAAATTTCAAATAAAGACAAACCAAGTAAAACTTCTACAGAAAAACTGATTCAAATAAGCACAATGCTGTCTTAGGAAACCCACCCCCGCTTTAGGAACGCATAGCAGTAAAACCCACGCTATGCGTTTGTTAAAGAGGGGGCTCGTATCAAGGCCCCTCCCCCCATCAACCAGCCAAGGAATACAATACTGGATAGAAAAGGGAAGAATCTATTGATCTGAGGTGCACGGGTAGTGAGTTTCCATAAAGTTGGGGCTATGATGCTAAAGATTTTGGATCAGGTGGAATCATAGACGATCTGGCATAACGAAGGTTCATGAAGAAAATTAGACTGGGAAGAATGTAAACATCTGGTTGGGATGTTTTAAGAACAATAGAATAGCCAATGGTCTATCAAGCTCAGTAACCCGTTCTCACAGTGGCCAATCCAGGTCCCTAGTACCTGACCAAAACCCAAGGAGTAGCAACATTCCGGAACCCCAATGAGAGCAATATTCCAGAGCTGAGATTGTGATGTCATAATGCCTCACTCAACAGGGCCCTTAGAGCCAACCTCACCAGTGATGTCATAATGGCTTAATTATCTTATACTTGGCTCAAGTAGGAAGCTAAGAATAGCTGTACTGGGTTAGACCAATGGTCCATCAAGCCCAGTAGCCCGTTCTCACAATGGCCAATCCAGGTCACTAGTACTTGACCAAAACCCAAGGAGTAACAACATTCCATGCTACCGATCCAGGGCAAGCAGTGGCTTCCCCCCATGTCTTTCTCAACAACAGACTATGGACTTTTCCTCCAGGAAATTGTCCAAACCTTTCTTACCACCACCTCTGGCAATGCGTTCCAGAGTTTAACTATTTTCTGTGTGAAAAAATATTTCCTCCTATTGGTTTTCAAAATATTTCGAGTGTCCCCTAGTGTTTTGTGTAATTTTTGACGGAGTTAAAAAATCGATCCACTTGTCCCCGTTCTACTCCACTCAGGATTTTGTAGTCTTCATATCTCCCGTCAGCCGTCCCTTTTCCTAGCTGAAGAGCCCTAACCGTTTCAGTCTTTCCTCATACGAGAGGAGTTCCATCCCCTTTACCATCTTGGTCGCTCTTCTTTGAACCTTTTCTAGCGCCGCTATATCTTTCTAGAGATAAGGAGGCCAGAATTGAATGCAATCCTCTAGGATTGCCGGTTTGAAGAGTTTTGTATACTATGTGAAGGATTTTGAATGAGATCCTATGAGAGATAGGCAGCCAATGCCCTGCATGGAGCAAAGGTGTCGTGTGGTTGAATTTTTCTTTTTTTTTTTGCACCTAATATGAGACAAAGGGGCAGAGAGAAGAAAATGATTGAGGTCTTCTGCCAGCAACTCATGAGTTGGGGTGCATAACCCATCCGTGAGGAATTGAATGCTAATCCTTCCATAAAAGCACCAACACAAAATGGCTACATTCAGCAGCTTCTGAGCCAGAATATTTATTTCTTTGCCATAAGATCCTTACATACAGCACAGTTTAAGTCCACAGAGGGTGTCAATGGCCTACATGTTCACTGTTTCTCATACGTGTTTTAAGACTTGGTAAGAAAAAGGATTGTTCTTTCTTTCTCCAGTGTCTCCTCCTCCTCCTCAAAAAAAAAAAAAAAAAAAAATTACAAAAGCCACACTTCAGTACTGTTGTCGGTTTTGCCAAGATTTAAAATCCAACAGCTTCCGGCCTACGTTCAATTCTGCCCTCCTGGCTTAGGTGTCCCGACCACGCTCGCGTTAACGGTCATGCCTCTAACACCGCCTCCTCCACACAGGACAGAGACGGGGGGCCGCCTTGCTATTTTTCCAAATATTTACATTTCTGGCAAGAGGGAATGACGAGGCCTGCTTGGGATTTCATCCCCCCCCCCTCCTTTATTCTCAAACACCAGTGGCGAAATCAAGGCTTTTGCCCCCATATGAATTACTTTAACCTGGAGCACCAATGCTGAGATATCCAAACACACACACACACACACACACACACAGACATCCATCCATACACGCAGGTTTCCCCATTTTGTGTTTTTAAGAGAAGCGGCTCCGTACACGGAGCTCCACAGAATGAGCCGAATTTGGCTCCATCCCTATTCTCCGCCAGCTTGCTTCACTTAAAACCAGTTTCCTGTTCCAAATCCCACGTCCAAGAGCTCTTTTCCAACACACCACTTAAACGGCTATAACTTGTGCTTACTTTTTTGAATCTTTAAATGCACAGATGTTTTTATTTTTTCCACAGTGGTTTCCAAGGATACAAGTTAGGAGAGTTGGAAAATTATAAACCAAAAAATAAATAAATAAATAAAAAAATTGCAGGGCATTTGCAGAAGGAGTCAATTCTTAGACCAAGAAAGACACGCCAACTTAAAGATGTGTTAAAACAGTAGCGTCGGAGCCGTTACCGCTGCGGCCGGCGTTAAAAAACTGTATCGTGGTTTTTAGCTCCAACATTCAAAATTCCTAGGAGCATCGGAGCTTACAATCTAACTTGGACAGACAGACATGATAGAGGGTTGGGGATGTAGAACCCAAAGTGAGAAGAGTTAGGAGTTGAATGCAGCCTCAAAGATGTGAGCTTTTAACTTGGACTTCCGAGCACTGCCAGAGACGGAGCCCGCATTAGGGATTCAGATGCTTGTTCCAGGCACATGGCACAGTAAGACAGAAAGGAGGGAGTCTGGAGTTGGAGGTGGAGGGCACAGATAGGAGAGAGACTTATCAGCTGAGCGGAGCTCGTGGGGGAACAGAGGGAGAGAAGTGAGGAGAGACAGTGAGGGGCAGCTGAGCGAATGCATTTGTAGGAGAGCAAGAGGAGTTTGAATTGTATTCAGAAACGGATGGGAAGAGGGGAAAGATGAGTGTAGTGGCTCTCCTGGAATATGAGTCGTGCCGCCGAATTCTGGATCTGGCATCCCTTTCCCAGATCTTCCTTCTCCCTAGGGTCCTCTCTCTCTCTCTCCCTTTCAAAGACGCCACAAAGGAGGGTGTACAGGGTCCCTTTCATCTGATCCTCAGAGCTGCACCCAAGCCAGGGGAATCTATCTTTATGGAGAGAGGGCTGGCAAGGGTGTCTGTGGGCGAGTCATATGATTTCTAGGCTAAGAGAGGCCCGATGAGTCAACCGGAGTGAGATTTAAAATATCAGCTGTACTCATGTTTCATCTTCCTGTAAGCAGCAGGCTCCCAGACTGTCTTTCTAGAGTTTTCAATGAGGAAAATTCTGGAGCGTGCTCAAAGTGAAATCCCTGGGGATGGGCCTCACTGCGCTGAGTTTTAGAGGGAACCTGTGGCCCATCATTCATCTCCTCCTCTACATGAAAAACATGATTTTTTAGTAATACTGTAAATTCACAAGTCACACCAGAGCGTACCTAGGAAAAGGTAGTGTCTTACATACTACAGTGAGTAGCAGATCATCAATACACCCAAACTAAATAAGCCAGACTAGTACAGATCGATCCTGCACTGCCAGTGGTAACAGAAAACCAGAGAAACACCCTCACCCAGTATGGAATATGTAATCACAGACTAAAAATAGAAATATGTAGACAAAAGTTAAGCTGAACCACCAAGAAGCCGGACTCTGCTTACAATGCAACACCACAGAAACGGTGAGGCGCGTCTCCCAATATTGTGCAAAATACAAAGATAGTGGATGTAAATGTGGAAAAAAAAACAACTGAGAAATAGCAATCATCACTTTACAAATTAACAAATAAAACAAAATATGGAACGTAAGGTAATACCATTTTATTGAACTAATACATTTTTCAAATTAGCTTTCAGAGGTCGAAACCTCTTTCCTCAGGTCAGTAGGAGAATCCCAGTTAACTGGTATTCAACTAACTGGCACTCTCAACCAACCAGGGGGGAAAAAAAAGAAGTCTCCTGCGCTCCTCACCCGACAGACTCCAAAGTTGTGCACTCCTGACCCAGCTATACTTGTGACCATTTACTAGATGTGTTTGCCTCATTGACCTGAAAAGTGTGAAATGACTTGTAAGTTTCATGGCTCCACATCATTCTCTTTGTGGCTGGGCTGAGAACCTATCAGCAGCCCCTCGTATTGTGATGTCATAATGCCTCATTCCACCAATAAGAGCCAACCTCATCAGTGATGTCACAATGGCTGGACTGTCCTATACTTGGCTCACTTTTACTACATTTTGATTTCTAGACTGGTGCAGTGGCTAAAGCTACAGCCTCAGCACCCTGAGGTTGTGGGTTCAAACCCCCACTGCTCATTATGACACAGGGCAAGGCACTTAATTGCCCCAGGTACATTAGATAGATTGTGAGCCCACCAGGAGGGGTAGAGAAAAATGCTTGAGGACCTCAATAAATTCTTGTAAACCATTCTCAGCTCCCTGTGGAGAACAGTATAGAAAATTGAATAAATAAAAGATTGTTCTGTCCAGTGCTGAGTGCTCTGCTGGCATCACAACAGGGCAGGACCTCAGTTGAGCAAGATCCGTGTCCTTGAAATGGATGCGACGCCCTATTCCAGCTTCCATTCAGTCTTTTTTTGCATCTAGGCTTCCCGTGCATGAATCACTTCACTGCCCGACCTGCCCAGCAACCTAGCGCTACAACCAAACAAAGCCGTAACTGAGGCCAGGACGCCATTGCCAGACTCGTAGGCAGCTGGAGTTCCCTTTACAGCTGTTTACATAACACGGGGGTTTTGGTTTGCTCTTAATCCATTGTAAAAAGGTTTTTTGGCTCATCCGAGGGTAGAAAGTTGATAAACAAACAGAAAGAGGCAGCCTGGGATAGATACTCCAGTAGCCCAGAGGGGACGATATATGTATTTGTCATAAAATAGAATTTGATAGAATTTAAGTGCTGTTCAAGTGTAAAATGTCTATATATTATGTTGCACTTATTTTTGGCTTTAAAATAAATAGATATATTAAAAAAAAAAAAAAGCAAGGGAAGTAAAACCCGGATGTCTCAATCCATCCTCCTTTTTTCTGGAGCCTAAAGTGCAATAATCAAAACACTCCCTTAGTGGTAACGTGCCATTGTGTCCTCTAATGCTAAAATTGTCTTTGTAACAGAACTGTATTGTACGTTGCAGCAATAATACCCGATTGTGTCCTAAAGTGTCAACCGTGGATTATGCCCTATTGAACGGTATCTAATGGTTTCACTGGGCAAGCCAGTGCGGGTAAGCCCAGAGCACCCTCTTATGGTGAGAGATTAGAACTGCAGCTGAGGCAAGTTAGAAGGAATGCGCCATGTAGCTGCATCAAGACCAGAAGATTTCCAGCCCACACGCCCCTTTCCAGGAAGAACCACCAGTCATTCAAACCAGCTTGAATCCTGTTCTTCATTATCCTTTGAAATTTTCTGCATTATTCCTTCAAGGAGGCTGCAAACAAAGTGCAGGCCCAGACGAAAGGAAGAATGAAATCTTCTCAACAGACGGCTTTTCCACGCCTCCTTCAGAGTCTTCCATATTCCTCCTATCATCCCATCATAATCTGTCCCTCCCCTATCCTCTATGACATTGACTCCATTCTCTCTCTTCTGATTACATGAGTAGAGCTCATATTTCCAAAGCAGGATACATACGTCAGACACTTGCCAGCACTTTTCAGATGAAAAGCAAGAAAGCCCCAGAGCGTTTCATGGGTCTCGTTAGCAGTGTTCCATTCTTTAAATCTCTAGCCAACCTCAGCCTTCGTTCTTCGCATAACTGTCACCACAAGCAGGCCATGTGAAAACGGGCGTCCATGTTGCTGCTCAGTGAGTCAAGAGAAGTCAACCAAATCTTTTCTAACTTTTCGTTCAAGCGGGGGCCACAGTTGACTTGTTCTGGAATTGGAATTGCAAGATATCTATCAAACCTCAGCCTTCGTTCTTCGGATGACTGTCACCACAAGCAGGCCATGTGAAAACGGGCGTCCATGTTGCTGCTCAGTGAGTCAAGAGAAGTCAACCAAATCTTTTCCAACTTTTCGTTCAAGCGGGGATCACAGTTGACTTGTTCTGGAATTGCAAGATATCTATCCAGCTTCCTCAAACCCCTGGGAGAAATTGTTAAGAGTGTCATTGAAGTACTTGAGCAGAAACGCTCCTGTTCCGGAATGTGACTGGATGTAGACCGTTGATCAAGTTCGCGATAGTGGTTTACAACTCAGGACTGCTTCGAATGGTCTCTATACTAATGTTAATGCCCCTCCTGGACAGGGACTCCAATGGAATGTTCCATGTCTAAGGCCACTTTCTTCTGTGGGCAGAAACCACTGTAGCTGGAAAGGTGGACGCAGAGGCAGGAGCTTTCCTCCCCAAATTCCTGGTTCCAGAGGAGGGAATCAGGAGGCAGGTCAGGGGACTCGCTGAAGGGTCTTTGGAGGCATTCTGGAAGACCAATATAGTGGCCTTGCAGTGGAGGAGCAACCCGATGGCTAGAGCAGCAGAAGGTAAACCAGGGGAGGCCAGTTCAAATCCCATTGTGGCTTCTTATGATCTTGGTCAAGTCCCAGCCCCTTATTGCCTCGGGCACAAAATTATATTGGGAGCCCAACAGGGAAAAATATGTACTTGACTGGAACTTGCCTTGAAGAAAGGCTTGAGCTAAATCAATAGATTGCAAACTTGGTTTTCCATTCACTTAGAGGCTTTCCAAACCCATGCTCAAGGCATATTACAGTTCAGGTCCCTGCCCCAAAGGACTTACAGTCTAAGTTGGTACCTGAGGTAATAAAAGGCAAAGTGGCTCACCTAAGGACCCAAGCAATGACAGTGAGAGAACGTAAGAAGAGCTATACTGGGTCGGACCAATGGTCCTGTTTCCGAAGTGGCAAATCTGGCAGAATCCCAAAGAATAGCAAGATTCCAGAATGCCAGAGTAACAAGATTCTAGAAACCCAAAGAGTAGCAACATTCCAGAGCTGAGATTGTGATGTCATAATGCTTCATTCCACCAATGCCTAAGAGCCAAACTCAGCAGTGATGTCACAATGGCAGAAACCCAAAGAGTAGCAACATTCCAGAGCTGAGATTGTGATGTCATAATGCTTCATTCCACCAATGCCTAAGAGCCAACCTCAGCAGTGATGTCACAATGGCAGAAACCCAAAGAGTAGCAACATTCCAGAGCTGAGATTGTGATGTCATAATGCCTAAGAGCCAACCTCATCAGTGATGTCACAATGGCTTGATTGCCCTAGACTTGCCTCACTTAAGAACATAAGACTAGCCATGCTGGGTCAGACTAAAGGTCCATCTAGCCCAGTAACCCGTTTCCTCAGTGGTCAATCCAGGTCAAAAGTACTTGGCAAGTAGTAGCAACATTCCATGCCACCAATCCCTGGGCAAGCACTAGCTTCCCCACGTCTATCTCAACAGCAACTTGAACCCGACATAAGCCCAGAGAACCCAAGCAGTATTTCCTCAGATCTCAGAGGCACACATTTCTGAGGGTTTGGCAGGAAGATTACTCCTTGGAGAGAGTGAACTAGCAAGGGGCAGAACGGGGCCAGGCCTGCTTTTCCGTTAGGTACACAAGCTTGTGTGTGTGTGTGTGCGTGAGAGAGAGATAGTTAGCTCTGGTCCTAAAAGTTTTCACATGGCTGCTTGGGGGAGAGAGGGGGGGGCGGGGAAGTGTGTGAAAATGCCAGGAGGGACATGAATTAAACATATACAAGATCCTTACAAGATGACAGGTGGATAGATCTCAGCCTCTGAAGACATCCATCGTCCAATTTATTCGAAACAAAAGCGCAATTGTTCTGGAGTTAATATCAAGCTTTTTTTTTTTTTTTTTAACTATCAAACAAGTAGTTCAAACATGAAAATCCAAGAGGTTAGGTAGTTTCCAAAGAAAATGTACTTGTCCCTTCTTGAAAGTGTTTTAAATGCTCCCAGTTTCTAATTACCGACTTCTGCTTTCATCCCATAATGTGGGAATATTTCCAAATGTGGCTACACAGAATCTTGAACCTTCACAAATGGAAATCTGGCAGAGAAATGGAACACGTTCTTTATCTTGTGTGTATGTATGTAGGTGGGGGGGGGGGGGGGGGGAGGGAGGCGGAGAGAGATCATGGGAAATTAGGTGTCCATGGACTAAAGAGCAACTTGCTCATCATTTTATTTAAAATAATTTACAAGTTACATCCTTGGGAACCTAGGCAGTAAAATAATCATTCATGGTCCCCAGTTAGTTATACTTTCAGATGGATGTGGAATCGAGTCCCGAGTGGAAAATCTGGCAACCCTGGACAGGTAACTGCATGCAACGTGTACAGCGTTTCTCATCTCAGTCCTGGAGTCCCCCCTTGCCAGTCAGGTTTTCAGGATATCCACAAACTTGATTCAAGATAGAAACATGATGGCAGATAAAGGCCAAATGGCCCATCCAGTCGGCCCATCCGCAGTAACCATTATCTCTTTCTCTCTCCAAGATCCCATGTGCCTATCCCAGGCCCTCTTGAATTCAGACACCATCTCTGTCTCCACCACCTCTTCCGGGAGACTGTTCCACGCATCTACCACCCTTTCTATATCACCTCTTAACTTCATCCTATGCCCTCTCATTCCAGAGCTTCCTTTCAAATGAAAGAGACTCCACTCATGCTCATTTACGCCACATAGGTATTTAAACATCTCTATCATATCTCCCCTCTCCCGCCTTTCCTCCAAAGTAGACAGATTGGGATCTTTAAGTCTGTCCCTATATGCCTTTTAACGAAGACCATGCAACATTTTAGTAGCCTTCCTCTGGACCGACTCCATCCTTTTTATATCTTTTTGAAGGGGCAAATCTATTTCATGCATATTCATGGTGGATATCCTGAAAATCCGACTGGCAAGGGGGGACTTAAAGACCAAATTAAGAAACACTGCCTTACTAGATCTATAGAAACGATTAGAAGTAGATGCCAGACCCAGGTGCGGAGGAGGGGGGGGTGGAGGGCAGCTGCGTGCAGCATTTTGCTGGGCTCCTTCAATGGTCATTACACCCAGCGACGTAATAGGGGTGGTGGAGGACTGCCCTAGGCACCATCTGCTTGTGCTGGCCTGGCTCCCCTCTGAAATCACTTCCAGGTCACGGGACCAGGAAGTGATGTCAGATGGAAAGCCAACAGAGGCGCAAGCAGCAGGCCAGAGAAGCTGCTCGTGCTGGGAAAGATTTAAAGAGGTACTGGGGGGAAGGGAGGGCACGAGTGTGGCATGGGGGGGGTGCAGAAAGAGCGATGGAGGGCATGGGGGAGCGCCTCCTACCCTCACTAAGCCACTATTTACACAAGTCCCTGATTCTGATAATAATATTAACAATAACTTTATTTTTATATACAATACCACAAACAGTTCAGAGCGGTTTACAGAGGAAGAGACTGTATACAGGCTGTAAACATTCGAAATTACCTTAGCATGGTACGGTTAATCAGATTTATCTGGAAGTATTTTAAAGATACATCAAGGCAAAAATGGGGGTCAGAGAAATTTATCAGGAATAATCGACTTCCTGAAAGTTTGATAGGATAGGAAAGTTGATTGAACATTTATTCCATTTGCCCACTTGGAATGATCGGGTTCGAGCAAGGAATCTCTTGTAGAAGCATCCCTTCAAGGATGGAAAAGCAACCAAGTAGGCGCTGTTGTGCCTGGAAATTTGAAATGATAAGATAGATCGATTGGAGATTGAACCCGTTATGGTTTGAAGCAAAGGCAGGCAAATTTAAAAATAACCCATTGAAGCTAGAGTTGCAGGTCTTGTAATGCACCG
The DNA here is from genome assembly GCF_902459505.1 of Geotrypetes seraphini. Lineage (NCBI taxonomy): Eukaryota > Metazoa > Chordata > Amphibia > Gymnophiona > Dermophiidae > Geotrypetes > Geotrypetes seraphini. The sequence goes on from NC_047099.1 coordinate 40,849,066, forward strand.
GGATGGAGTTGTCAGAAGTTCAAAACTGGCCTCAAAACTTTCCTCCTGGGAATAAGTTTGCAGCTCTGCAGGGTGGGGCAAGAAAGGAGCTTATAAATACACCTATAGAAGTATTGTAAATAAAGGCTTATAGCTCAATGGAAGCTGGTTCTGATTAAGCTAGAAAGGCAAACATAAACAGCAGGCCAAAAGCACAATTAAAGTACAACAGGACTGGAGGAAGAAACTTTGAAAGGGTGTTGGCCTGTAGCCTTATCCATCTGCACCTTTGAGGCCTTTAAAGCCAGCCTTTAGTGCCATCTAGTGGTGAAAGAGCAGAATACAGCACAGACCCCCCCCAAACAGCAGTCTGAAATCTGTTTTAACGGCAGTGATACCAGCAAAAACCAAGGGGATGCACAAACATTTCAGGATACCTCATTCCCTTCCGAGTGGTTGTCCTCTATAGTTTGTCTCAGTAAACCAGTTAGTCCAGGAGCTCTCAATCCATTCATTGGGGCACACCCAGCCACTCAAGTTTTCAGGATCCCCACAATGAATATACACGGGGATAAATTTGCTTACAATGGTGGCAGTGCATACAAATTTATCTCATGCATATTCCGTTGTGGATATCCTGAAAACCAGATTGGCTGGTTGTGTCCCGAGGACTGGATTGAGAACCCCTGAGTTGGATTAGAAACTGGTTGACAGACAGACGCCAGAGGGTGGTGGTTAATGGCATTCACTCGGAGGAAGGAAAGGCGAGTAGTGGAGTGCCTCAAGGATCGGTGCCGGGGCCAATTCTGGTCAATATGTTTGTGAGCGACATTGCTAAAGGGTTAGAAGGGAAGGCTGCCTTTTTGTAGATGATATCGGAAAACATAAAAAAGGATCTGCAGAAGTTGGAAGAATGATCTAACATCTGGCAACTAAAATTCAATGCAAGGAAGTGCGGAGTAATGCATTTGGGGAGTAGAAATCCGAGGGAGATGTATGTGCTGGGAGGAGAGAGGCTGATATGCACAGATGGAGAGAGAGACCTTGGGGCGATAGTGTCCGAGGATAATTCTGAAGGTGTGACAAGGAACAAAAAGATGCCAGGCTGTATGAAGAGAGATGTAACCAGCAGAAGAAAGGGGGTGTTGATGCCCTCTACAAGTCGTTGGTAAGGCCCCACTTGGAGTATTGTGCTCAGTTTTGGAGGCCTTATCTTTTTCCATTTCCTTTCTTTTTCCACATTGTGGTTTTCTTTCACGGGTCTTTTCTTTTGTGTGTTCATTTTTGCCTTTTTATATATGATAATATAAAAAAATGTTTTTAGTTAAATTAATGTCACTTTATTTGCATGTTTTGTACTTTATGTTTGTTTTTTGCATTCTATTTCTTTCTTTACGGATGTGCAGCACTCTTTATGAAATCTGGTTGATACACCATTTTCTGTAATACCCTTCTATTATTATTATTTGATTGTTTTTAATTAATAATTTTAAATTTATCATGTGTATAATTGTAATTTTTAAATATTATTAAATTTTATGTTACCCATTATTAATAATTAATTTTATGTTATATTTGTACCAATTAGGACCCCTGACGAAGGTGTGTCCGAAACACGGACCGTGTCGGGTCCCTTGATTGGTAATTGGTAAAAGGGTTTCCATATTATTTTTTGCATATCATTTTTTGTCATTAATAAAATTTGCCTACGTCTTGTACAGATCTGCAGTTTTGTTTTGTTTGCTCTAAGGATATAAGAAGACATGAAGTGGTCCAGAGGAAGGTAACAAAAATGGTAGGGGGTTTGCACCAAAAGACATACGAGAAGAGACTGAACCACAAGAGTCTAGAGAAGAGGGAAAATGTTGCTATGGAACAGATATTTAAATATTTGAAAGGAATTAATACAGAACCAATTCTTTTCCAGAGAAGGGGACATAGAACTAGAGGGCATGCATTGAGGTTGTGGGGTGGGAGACTTAAGAGAAATTCTTTTTCATGGAGATGACTGAAATGCCCTCCTGGGAGAGGCGGTGGCGGAATTCAAGAAAGCGTGGGATGAGCGCAGTAGATCTCTAGTTGGAAAATGAACGGTAGAAAACTGAAGAACCAGGCGTCCAGGACTGGGCAGACTTGTTTTATTGCAATTCGGTTTAGGGTGGGCTGGGGAGAGCTTCGACGGGAACTCCACAGTCATCTGAAACACGAGGATGGTGATGGGCAGAAGGTTTACGGTCTGCTTCCCACGAAGGACGAGACGGTTCAGAGAGGCTGGAGTGAGCTTCGACAGCCGTTGGAATCGGTGGCATGAAATATTGCTACGTCTTGGGTTTTGGCCAGGATTGGCTACTGGGCTTGATGGTCCATTAGTCTGACCCAGTGAGGCTATTCTTATGGAATCTAATGACAGTACTGGGCAGACTTCTAAAGACTATGGCCCAGAAATGGCAAAGAAAAAAGATCATTCAATGTAATCAAGAATTTATAATGGACAAACTTGATGGACCAGTGAGGGTTTTATGTGCCGTCATTTACTCTGTTACAAGGTGCCGCCAGCCTCATGAAAACCATTAAATGATAACAGACTTTTTTTCCCCTACAGAAAACGAGGCAAGAGATGGAGTTGGCAGGTGACCATAGGCATTAACCAATGGCAGACAAGCTGCCAAAATGCTTCGCATCATCCAATGCGCTTCATAGCTATTTTCATGATAAACGCACGTTGCACGCCGCTTCATGCATTCTTATGTTCCAAGCTGGGGGGGTTCTCCAATCACAATTCAAACTTCTTCAGACCCTACCTGCAAGTTTGACCAGGGTTTACTCTTTACTGGCTCATCTTCTTCATTGGTTTTCTGTTGAATAAGATCTGCTAGGACTCTTTGTGGGACAAACACACAGGTCTCTATCTGCCATCACTAGTTATTAGCAGTTATTCGTTATGTTCCTTCCCGTTGCCAATGATCCCTATCTGGTTCTTCCTACAGCCCCTTTTGCAATCCACAAAGCCGTGTGCATGTCCTCTGTGTGTTGGAATAATCTTCCTTCAAATCTAAGGTCAGAAATGTCTGAAGAACTTAAAGGGTTTACTTAAGACACACCTGTTTGTCTTAGCCTTTGAAAGGACGGGAACAGCGACAGGGCAACCGATTGCTTGTAGGTTTTCTGCCTTCCTTGGCCCTTTTCATCCTGCTCCTTTTCTTCTTGAATGAATGGAGACCCTTTCTTTTTTTTCAGATTTTGATTTCTTTCTGGTTTCAGTGTCTAAGAATGTTATTGCCCACTGCTTTGATCTGTGCAAAGTACAAATAAACTAAAAACTCTTTTATTCTCAGAGAGTTCGCCTAATGTAAACAGAACTGTATGTAGGACAGAAAAAGAAAAGAGCTTCTTATTCCATTAAGGATGTGCACAAAACCCATCAGAGATAAAATAAAGGAGAGGTTCTCAGCCCAACCAACTTCCTACTTTCTGAGCGTTATTTTGCCACCGGAGCTGAAAAGAGCGTTATTTTATTTTGCAAAGTGTCAATTTGCAAAAACAAAAGACTACATTTTGACATTGTTTCAGATCATTGATTAAACCAGGTGGGTCCAACCTGCGGCCCCATGAAGTATTTTGTGCGGCCCCGGTCGAGGGAGATGCAGTGTTTTCCTCTGCTACCCCCGGGTGTTTACCGTCTTGCCGGTTCCCTCCTCTGTCTTGCTGCAGCTTTTGCGCATTTGCGCGGCCCCAGAAATTTTTTTTCAGCCAATGCGGCCCAGGGAAACCATAAGGTTGGACACCCCTGGATTAAACCATATCCACGTCATTCTCTTCTTGGCTGGGCTGAGAACTTTTCAGCACCCCCTTGTAGTGTGATGACTTTCAGTCTCTGGTAACCAGAGATGAGATTGTGACATCATGATGCCTCATTCCACCAATAAGAGCCAACCTCATCAGTGATGTCACAATGGCTTGATTGCCCTATACTTGGCTCACTTTTATTACATATGAGGGGGTGCTGAAAAGTTCTCAGACCAGACAACCAACTTCCTAAATTCTGAGCGTTATTTTGCCACTGGAGCTGAAAAGAGGGTTATTTTATTTTGCAAAGTGCCAATTTGCAGAATTGTAATGCTACGTTTTGACATGGTTTCAGATCATTGAATGAACCACGTTAACAAAAAGTGTGGAGCCGTCGTGAAGTTCCTATTCCTGCAGAAGAAAACTCCAAAGGAAATCCACAAATGTATGATGCAAACATTGAGTGACAAATGCTCATTGTGCTCCACAGTGAAGAAGTGGTGTGCAAACTTTCAGCGTGGAGATTGTCATAGGCAGCCTCAGGGCAATGGGTCCTAGGGCACCCGCGACAAGAAAACTCTTGCGAGCCTCTGCAGGCTGCACAAGGAAAGAAAAGGCAACCACAGGAAAACACCACAGCACCAGGTAAAATATGGTTTCAAATTCAGCAAAAAAAAAAAACAACCCAAAACCCATTTAAACCAGCCTTCTTGCATCCAGGTTTAAACAGTTCAAGGTTCAAGAAGAAAGCAATAGTGTCAGAATGTTCCAAGCACATAAAATATGGTCCTTTTACCAGTGCACACTAAAACAAGGCATTTTCATTCAGTCTCTGTGTTACTGCTGTTCAATAAAGTTCTTTGAAACTTTACCTTGAGTCTTTCATTATTGAAAATCAAAATGAACTCAAGCTCATATTCTGGCTTCTCCAAGCCACTACAGCTTCTTCAGCTTACCTTTAAAGCAAAAATTCAACGTCAGCAAATGCTCCTTGGGCTGATATCGGATGACACAGCCTGTCGTAGGGCTACAGCAGTGGGCACCAGCATATGACGTGCTGGCCAGGGAGCATGCTCTGTGTGGTCTCAATATTGCAAATAGTATGCCCACAAAAACCCACCACAGAAAAACACAGAGCAGTCCCCACTTCCTGGGACTATTAATCGCCCTTCCCCCTCACACATAGGGAAAGGAAAAACAACAAACACACAGCTCTTTTAAAGTTCAATCATGTGCCACCAAGCACCACACCTTTCTCAGGGTTACACAGCAATAAGTACTTAGCAAATTTATCCTAAAATATTCAGTTCTTCACAAGAAAATCCATAATAAAAAAAAGCGAGGCAAAATCTTGCAGCCAAACAATAAGGCAATTTAGTTCACTTGCCTTTAGTGCAGCAGGCGTCCATCAGCAGGATCCCATGAGACAGTTTAGGATACAGCTCCAGCTCCATGGCTTGAAAACCCTGATGTACTGACTCCTACTCTGAACCAGCTTTTACCAGGTTCATGCATTCTGGTTGTCCACTGCCATCCAGAACTCTCAGCCCTGAGCTCTCCTGCCTTCCTTGCTACTTCTTCTCCCTCTGCCTCTCCAGCTGTTCTGCTTTCTGGAGTAAAAGCCTGCAGCCATGCCCCAAACCCTCAGGTGCAAGGGCTTTCGGCTGGCTCTAGTTTCAGCCTGCACGTGACTACTGGGAACCAAGCTAGAGCTGTGTGTGTGTTGTGGAACAGGCAAACCTGCTCCCCCTAGAGGCCAAAGAAGAAATCTCCTTAAAATTCAGTTTTAGGTTTAACTGTTTCGAGCACTGCTCTGGGGACAGACCTAGCAGGCATAGGCTGAATACCACAAGATTTCAAGACCAAAGATGCAGCAAGGTCTGGGAGGCCTCAGTGTCAACTATCCAGGGAATGTGTTGGGTGTATAATCCACAAGCAGCTGGGTTTGCAGAAGCTGTCAGCCAAGCGGGTGCCTAAATGTTTGAATGCTGATGAGAAACGACATCAAGTGGACACTTCCAAGTTGATTTTGCAGCATTTTCAGCGAGCTGGTGCCAACCCTTTGGACCGACTAGTTACTGTTGATGGAACATGGTTATACCGCCATGATCCTGAAACAAAACAACAGTCCATGCAATAGCCGCACTCAGGTTCTCCAAGGCCAAGGAAATTCAAGACCCAAAAGTCAGCAGGAAAGGTCATGGCCACGGTGTTTTGGGATCAGGAAGGTGTTGCAATGACTGATGATCTTCCAAGGGGCCAAACAGTTAATGCAGAATACTACTGTAACTTGCCGTGCCAATTAAAGTGCTTACTGCATTCACAAATTCAACTTCAGTCATAAAGTCAAAAATCAAAAATGGCTTTTATTTTAACCCAGTGGTCAAATGTATAGCATAAGGCAAAAATCAAATAGCATTCAGCTTTCCCCATCATCTCATCCAAAATAAAGGCAAAAGAAAAATATATGCATTTGGCAAACAGCGCAAACAACCAACAGCACAAATAATTGGTTATGAGCTTTTAAAGCAGCTCCAGTCGAACACTGCAGTAAATGATAGTAACAGTTATTTGCCTGAGGGCAGAGCCCTAAGTCCTGTCTGCAGTATATCACAACAAACCCCCCCACAAAAAACTTTTCTTCACTAGACAATAAAGCTCTTGTCCAGCCCTCAAAGTAAAGTTGCTTCTAGGAAGCCAAAACTTCTGTTTGTCATTTATTCTTATCAAGCAAAATATCAGAATACAAGGCATATAAGAAATGTATATTGCAGGAGTGGAGAGAGCTTCTGTAATTCTCTAAAACAGCCAGGCTCTATCTGTAACAACTATCAGTAAGCAGCTTAGCTGAATGGAGCCCTGTAATTACTACCAGCAATGGCACACACAGTGTATACTGGCAGGCATCCAAAACACTGATTTTACAAAGTTCTCTTCTGCCTAAGCAGAGCCTGAAATGGGCAGTCTTTATTAACTCAGATAAGCAAACTGGCAAAAAAAAAAAAAAAAAATGCAAAACTCACTCACTGGCAACATATAGCACACTATGCCTAAGGAAAAACAACCAGCTGCAAACACTCACTTATTAGTTGGTCTCCATTTGCTCTGGCATGATTTCTGTGCTGCTACCATTCTCTAGAAAGTCCATGCTCTTACAACCCCCTGGAGCATAAGGATTAGAGATGTGAAAACTTCCACAGCAGCCTGAGTAAGCTCCAGCTTTCCTTGTCTGGACTGCCTTATTCTTAAAGGCACAGGCACCTTGGCTTTAACTGCCCTAGCTGATGTACTGACAGGATAAGAATGCTGCCTGTTAGTTTGTTCATAATCAAACTGGTCACCTTTACTTCTACTCGTACAGCAAGCTACTCAATAGAGCTGACCTAGTCAGCTCTTCTGCACTGGATCTTCTTGCCTGCTCTAGGGGCAAAACCAGGTGGGGGCTGGGATTGTCACACATAGAGGGTAGGGGATGCAGAACCCAAGGTGAGAGGAGTTAGGAGTCGAAAGCACTCTCAAAGAGGTGGGCTGACATTTATAGGCGGTCCTTGCTCGGAAGAGCTTACAATCTAACTTGGAGAGACAGACATAACTTATAGGGTTGGGGATGCAGAACCCAAGGTGAGAGGAGTTAGGAGTCGAAAGCACTCTCAAAGAGGTGGGTTGACATTTATAGGCGGTCCCTGCTCGGAAGAGCTTACAATCTAACTTGGACAGACAGACATGACCTAGAGGGTTGGGGATGCAGAACCCAAGGTGAGAGGAGTTAGGAGTTAACTTGGCATTTGCTTTCTATCCTGACCACCTGGTTGTCAGCTCAGCCTCTCAGCATCAGTGCAAGAGTATCCAGAGGGAAAACACATTCTCACAGGGTCCAGTTCATTATATGCTGGGAGAGAGGCTTTATTCTGGGGGATTAGGGAAGAGTTGGAGCTAACAGGCACTGCTTCACTCATTGCAAGTCTCTGAAACAATCTACTTAACAACATAGGAGAGATTATGCTGTCGAATGATTTAATATCCCGTTGTGTAGCAGGTTCCTTTTTTTTTTAATTGAAGACCAACTTTGCAGACAACTCAGGGGCGGAAAAACCTTGGCCTTTTCAAGACCGCAGCTGAGAACATAGTAATCCTTCCTTTTACAATCCCTCCTTCCCCTTCAATAACCGCTAGGCCTACAGCTTTTTACAAGTGAAGCTTAACGTCTCTTCTTAAGAGGATTCAGTGTGTTTGCAGACTGAATCCGGAGGCCCACAAAGCATTCCAGGGTTGGAGAGGCACTTGGATTAGAGGACCCCAGCGCTCTGCATTTAGGGAAGCAAGAGTTAGCACCTTACAGTATGATATATGAAGGCTGCCTGGGACCCATCATCCTGAAGGAACTCACCAGGGGCAAGAGAGTCGAAATCGGGGGTCCGGGAATCACCATCCTGGAAGAACTCACCAGGGGCAAGAAAGTCAAATCGGGAGTCCGGGACCCACCATCCTGAAGGAACTCACCGGGGCAAGAGAGTCGACATCGGGGGTCCTCTCCCAATCATCACTAAGCAGTACAGCTCTTCCATCTCACCATAGCTCTTATTATCCCAACATTTCAATCCCTCCTTTGACTCTACATTAGAACAATTTTCAAGCAATGAGTGCCAATTTCTACTGGCCATACTGGTTCTAGAGACAGGTGGGTTGTGCTCCTTTTTACTGGAGATGCTGGGTGTACAAAGTGACACTTTCGGGCGGGGGCACTGTTTTGGTAGGGGACACTGTTTCGGTAGGGGCACTGGCACCTCTCCACCCCTCCCCCTTCCATGCTCTTTCACTTCCGCCCCCACACCTCTGGTCCTTCACTGGTGCAAGCAACAGTGACATCACTTCCTGGTCCCACGACCAGGAAGTGACATCAGAAGAAGGTGTAAGCAGAAAGTTGGAGATGCTGCTTGTCCCGGGGAAATTAAAAGGTACGGGGATAGGGAAGAGGCACTCACGGCAGGGGGGGCGGGGAAGGAGGGGGCAGAGAAGGGGGCGTCGCCTCCCACCCTCGCTACGCCACTGGGTATACATGAACTTTAGAGAGCGCATTAGACTCTTCTCTAGATGTGAGTTGGACACGTTGAAAACAACCATAGGGATGATGCTGGAGAACGTTATTCAACTAGCAGAAAACCAATTTCTCGTGAGATCTGTAATTCATCAAGTCGCAAGGGCTCGAGCCCAAGTCAATGGCCCCTAACACAAGCTAGAGGTGAGCCATCTCTCCCTCAGTGGGACACACCAGTTCTTAGCAAACTGACTGCCCTATTTTCACATTAGTATCACATAGGGTTACCATATGGCTCCAGAAAAAGGAGGGTGGATTGAGACATCCGGGTTTTACTTCCATTGCATTCAATCAAAGAAAAAAAACCCGGATGTCTCAATCCATCCTCCTTTTTCTGGAGCCCTTTGGTAACCCTAGACCAGACGTGGGCAACTCTGGTCCTCGAGGGCAGAAATCCAATTGGGTTTTCAGGATTTCCACGATGAATGTGCACTGAAAGCAGCGCATGCAAATAGATCTCCTGCATATTCTTTGGGGAGATCCTGAAAACCCAATTGGATTCCGGCCCTGCCCTAGATTATCACATGAAGATAGTCCATTACAGGACTGGCCCCTCCCACGTCCAAATGGTCTTGTTCTGGGCGTTTGGGACTTGGATGAAATTTTGGTTGAAAATGTGGTATAAAGATAGACGTCCTGGCAGTCCCAATGGCGTGGACGTCCAGACAGAGCAGGGGTAGAGAACTCCGGTCCTCGAGAGCCGTATTCCAGTCGGGTTTTCAGGATTTCCCCAATGAATAGGCATGAGATCTATTTGCATGCACTGCTTATTCATTGGGGAAATCCTGAAAACCCGACTGGAATACGGCTCTCGAGGACCGGAGTTCCCTACCCCTGCTCTAAGTCGCCCAATATATTCTATGGTATACGAACACTACAAAGCAGGGTACAATTAACCAAATTACCTATCTCAAAAAGTATTTAATACATATAATATAACTAGACAGGTTTTTTAAATTTAAATATACTGTATTTTTATTAAATAACACGAATCTTAGCAATGGGGGTCCTTTTATCAAGCCACGGTAGGGGTTTAACGGTGACAGGATAATCCCACGCCAGACACCAGCACGCCGACAATCGAGCGCTGATAATTCGGCGCAAGAAAAGAAGCGTGCTGTGGGAAAACTTCGTTTTAAAGAGCTCCGACGGGGGTGGGTGGGGGGAACCCTCCACTTTACTGCATAGTGTTTGCGCTGCCGTTGGGGGGGGTGGGGGGTGCAACCCCCCTCATTATAGAGAAAACAGAACTTTCCCCCCCCCAAATTGGAAATAGTTCCGTTTTCTCTATAATGGAGGGTTCCAACCCCCACACCCCCCCCAACAGCAGCGCGAACACTATACAGTAAAGAGGGGGGGAGTTCCCCACTCACACCCCGGTTTGAAGCTCTTTAAAACTAAGTTTTCCCGCGGCGCGCTTCTTTCTTGCGCCGAATTGTCAGCGCTCGATTGTCGGCACGCTGGTGTCTCGCGCGCGACTGACTATGAACCAGGTTTAACGCGTGTAATACCGTGCGTTAAACCGCCTGCCGCGCTAGCCGCTAACGCCTGCGTTGAGCAGGCGTCAGTTTTTTAAGCCGGCCGCGGGGGTTAGCGCGTGAAGAAATGTCCGACATAATAACTTTATTCTTCTATACCGCCACAATCTTGCGACTTCTAGGCGGTTTACAGTCAAGAGAGCTGGACATTCAGCGAGTTACAATATGCAGATAGTCAGAGGAAAATACAGAGTGCAGAAACTTTAAGAAAGCGAAAAATAAAATACAGTAGTAGCTTGGATTACGAGTATAATCCGTTCCAGGAGCATGCTCGTAATCCAAAATGCTCATTTATCAAAGCGAGTTTCCCCATAGGAAATAATGAAAACTCGCTTTGATGCGTTCCCTCCCCCCCCCCCCGAGAACCGGCATTGCTCCCCTCGAAGGCCCCCCCCTGCGATCCGGCAGCCCCCCTGCCTCAAACCGGCACCCCCCCCCGCCACGATCCGACCCCCCCCATCATGATTGGGCACCCCCCGACACGATCCGACCCCTCCCCCCCGACACGATTGGGAACCCCCCGACACGATCCGACTTCTCCCCCGACACAATTGGGCACCCGCCCCCCCCCCCCGCCGCTTCTTACCCTCATCTGGGCACTCTTGAAGATCGGCCTCCTCGTTTGCTGGGCCTTGAGCATCTGAGCATGCTCAAGGCCTGCGAGTTCACGTGTCGGGGGGGGGTCGGATCGTGGCGGGGGGGGTGCCGGTTCGAGGCAGGGGGGGTGCCGGATCACAGGGGGGGGGTGCTGGATTGAGGGGGGGTGCTCGTAAACCGAGCTATCATTGTATACAGTTTGTTAAGAAATTTTCAGAGGGGATATTTTAGATAAAAGTTCCAGAAATTACAAAATACAGTTTGATTAGGATTTCAGAGGGGAAAGACGAGAAAAGAAAAAAGTAAAAAGAGTTTGTTGCAGATTCTGTTTAGGTGATATATCTATCGAATAAGGCAGTTTTTATGAGTTTCTAAAAGGACCCCTATATTATATATGAAACATAAATGAATCCATATTGTACTTCCAGTTACTAAAATCTATATTATCCCCAATACGGCGGAAGAAAACCCGGAGCTGGTACTCAGTCCATTCCCAAGCCTTGTCTTACGGAAACTAACAGGTGTGTTATGGCATTGATTTTGCTGGATTTATGATGTTAGGTATATGTTTAGTAGAGGGAATGGATCCCGTAATGATTTAAGTAATTATGTTGTAGAAGTTGAAAACCTGCCACCGTTTCGGCTCCTGAAGACGCTGCAGTGGCGAAACGCGGCGCCACGTCGGGCTGGCCGGACACAGGGAGGGAGAAGGCGAAGAATCAGTAGATGCTGGTCGGAACATTGGAGAAATGAAATAATACACCCAGACTATGGGCTCCTTTAATGAAGGCGCGGTAGCGGTTAACCGCTACCACCCCCCCTTGAGCAGGCGGTAGTTTTTCAGCTGGCGCGGGGGATAGGGCGGGATGAAAAGTCATGCGCGTGAAAGGAGCCCATAGTGTTAAGATATGTGTTATTTAATAAAAATAATTCTTCTGAAAACGTACACAGTAGATTACATAAGGAATTGGCGCCATATCAGAAATATATCATGAATTCCCCTAGCATTACATCTACGATGACCCACCCCTTCCCAAAAATAAATCCCGTTTCTCCCAGTTACTCCCTCTGTTCCTATATTTATTTATTATATTATTATATGGATTTATTAAGCACTTTATGAGATTCAGGGGGGGGGATGTATGAGTAGGATGGAATTGGTTATATGGAAATGTATCACAATGTAATAAATTGAATATAAAATAAAAAGAATGGGGGGTAGGGAAGGGGGGAAAAGGGGGATGGGGAAGGGAATGGGGGGGTTGGAATAGGTATTATGGAAATATATTTTGGAGGAAGGATAGAAATATGTCTGGAAATATCATAATTGTGAGTTTAATCATATTTGTTTCTATTATAGTATCGTATATTTGCTTGTTTCCTTCAACAAAATGTTATAGGTTTAAATGTTGGTAACAGCGCTTTGCATGTTCCATTAGAATTCACACGACACGGCGGGAAAGACTCAACCGAGGATCCGGACAAACGCCAAGGCTGTCCCTTCGTCTCCCTTGCCCCCAGACAAAATGAACGCAGTTCCTTACAGGCTGGGCCATTCGGGTCTTTTGCCACACACGCCGCTTGTCGCTGACCATGAAACAAGAGGCCCAACCTTTCTCAACCTACGGGCTCTCTCATACAATCTACGTCGAAGCTCTGTTTAAAGTATTTTGCTCCGTGGATCAGCAAAAAGCCACTTTCTGGCGTCTCGCGATCTGTCTCGTTTGGTCCCTGGAAGGGATCCAGCGTGACTGGTTGATGCTGCGTGGAAATAGGCAGAAGGTGGCCCCCATCTGTCACCGCTCTCTCTGACCAGGGGGGGGTCCCTTCCTGGGTAGACTGCCTCTTGGCTCTATGTAAGATAACGCCCCAGTTCACCGAGAGATTTCATCCGCGTGGCGTGACACCACAAATGCGAGAACAGAAGGGAGAACCAAAAGCCGAGAGCTGGTGTAAAAGTGTCCGCAGTGGCACAGACTCGTCTTGCCGCATCGTGGAAGCCCGCAGGTGCGGTGAGGGACCGCTCCTGCCCTCCGGCTGCAGAGAACTCTCCATTTTCTAGAAGAAATCATCGCCTTGTCTGGGTTTGCTTTCCGCAGCAGCCAGCTTTCCTTTCATACGCATCAGAGAAGACGCAAATCTGCCCCAGACACCAGCTTAAAACCCATCTGTTCCAGTGTCTGCCACAGCCCAGCCGCCTACCCGGTGTTTCCTCTTTCCAGGCTCTTCCTTCCTCCTCTGCCTCTATTCATCTTTCTGGGATGCAGCCCAGGGGAAGCACCGAGCATTCTCCCCCCCCCCCCCCCACACACAAATTAGCACACGCAAGCTGGGCACGCAAAGCCTGCTGGGAGATATAGTTTTTATACAACTCTGGTTAAATAGTGTTGAAACTAAGACCTCATTGGGGGGCATAAAGCACTCTGGGAGTTGTAGTTTTTTTTTTGCAATGCTTTACTCCTAAGGCAGGGATTCTCAACCCAGTCTGTTTTTTTCAGGATATCCACAGTGAATATGCATGAGATAAATTCACATGCACTGTCTTCATTGTATGCAGACCTCTTTCATGCAAGTTCATTGTAGGTATTTGAAAGCCTGACTGGCTGTGTCCTGAGGTCTGGGTTGATGGACCTTCAGCCTGTCCCAGCATGGCAGTTTTTATGGGACATGTAGCTGTTTTAGTGTCTTGCCTTACCACATATCTAACTGAGATAACTGAGTACCAGGAATATCAGAGAGACCGGTGGATGTACAGGAGCTCATAACCAGGACTGGATCAGCCTGTTTGCGTTGATCCAGCTCAGAGAATCACAGGGCTGGCAGACCCACGAGAGGTCGTATAAACCTTCCCTCACCTCCAGGCAACATCTGCTTTTGCTGTATCTTCCCAGCCTGTGTCCGACCTGCTTATGAAAGCCTCCGGTGACGGAGACTGCACACCCTGGTTATAGCAGAAATCATCTTGGAATACTCAGTTGTGAGCTTTATTTGGTTCATGGTGTCACAGTAAACCCGGATGCAAAAGGCAGCCCAGTTAGCTCACAACCTTTCCCAGAGGGTTCAACCTCTCCCCCCCCCCACCTTAGTAACAATCACTTTTCACAATCTGGGGGGAGGGGAGGGATGGGGGGGGGGGGCATGAGAAACCAGAACCCGGTTCTCTGTGAAACGGAAGCCAGAGCAGCAATGGTGGCGTCTTCTACAAACCCATTTAGAAATCAATAGCCTGGCTGGGAGGGTAATTCATCACGGTGCCATATACGAAGCATGTGTATAGGGAGCAGCGATGGAGTCGGAGCAGAAACAGAGCTACACCCCACCGCAGACCTCCTCCAGGGACCAGCAAGATGGTGCATTTTAAGAGGCCTGTGTGGTTCAAGAGGGGTCGGTCTGGTGTACCACGCAAGCAATTGAATTTCCCATGATGCCGAAGAACAGCAGTGTCATCTTCACAGGATATCCTAGCTGGGCAGATCCGGGGCTGACATTTTGGTGAAGAGCAGGTTTGGAATTGGAACCAGGTTCTCTGGTCTCTCCTCTGCTCTCCACCCTAACTCTTTGGACATGGGGCTTGGTTTTCAAGATGGCCGAAACAGGTCCGTTGACCATGTTCTTAGACAACATATTCTAGATATCTCAAGAGTATAACTGACAAGACGAGCTGGCCTGCTGGCTCAGATGGTGAGCGCTGGCTCTGTCCTGGGGATGGCCAAACCGTCTGTTGCTGGAAGCAGGGTATGGGCACACTTTGGTCATCATTTAGGAGTGCCACATAGATGGAAGGGTTGGAAGGGAAGCCTGGTGTTGTCATTAGAGCGACCCAACTAAGCATGTTGGGGGCGGGGAAGTAAGAAAACAAGGTGCAAGATCCACTAAAGATGTGAGTCAAGGTTATCGGTACGAACTGGCAGATCCCAGCCCTAGTTCTGAGTGAATGAAGACCGAAAAGAAAACAGCAATCCAGGGTGGGTCTCCCGACACTTACACCCGTTTGCAGCCCTGGCTGTCCAGAGCGACCATCTCTCCCGCAATGACTGGGCCAGCCCTTGAGGAATGCAAACAGGATGGGCTTTCAGGATTGCCCTAATAAATATGTATGATACATTTACATACAATGGAATTAGTATGTAGGCGAATATCTGCCACGCATATTCATTTGCGATATCCTGAAAACCTCCCGGCACGAGCGGCAACCCCAGTCTGCTCCTCGCACCAGCTTCGGCTCTTCCGCTAATGTCGCCTCCTAGGCCTGGGTCCTTTGTCCTCTGTCTACTATGGCCTTGTCCTCATTAATGCCCCCTTTTAGCCCCTGATCATCTAATGGTACAACTGACTCCCCCTTTCAATATACCTGGGGAAAAAAAAAAGATTTTATTCCGAGTTTTTCCCCATCCAGTTTCTACGGGCTTCATCGCATTTGCTGTGCCAGAATCACTAGCGTGGCTTTGTAAAAGGATCCTTCATTGAATATATGAGGGGGGGGAGGGGGTGCTGAAAGGTTCTCAACCCAGTCAACCAGTTTCCTAAATTCTGAGTGTGTTATTTTGTCACCGTAGCTGAAAAGAGCGTTATCTTATTTTGTGAAGTCCCCATCTGCGGAAACAAAATTTTATGTTTTGACGTTGTTTCGGATCATCGATTGAACCATATCCACGTTATTCTCTTCTTGGTTGGGCTGAGAACTTTTCCGCACCCCCTCCTATTGATCTTTATTTCCTCTTATTTTTCAGTCTCCTAAGTTGTTTTGTGAATTGTAGACCACTGAGATGGACTTGAACTTGAATTTCTTTTCAAATTCTCTCTTTGCCTGCCTTATCAACATTTTGCATTTCACTTGCCGTGTGGCTAGGCTGTTTCTTTTTTCCTTCCTTCGCATCCCTTTTACATTTTTTTGAAAACAAATTCATTTTTGACTATAACCTCCTCTCTCACTTCACCTTTCAACCATGCTATCAGCTGAACTCCCTTCCACCTTTATTAATGTGTGGAATTCATCTACTCTGGGCTTCCAAGATGTCCATCCTAATGTAAATTCTTAGGCCCCTTTTACTAAGGCGATTAGCTTGGTAATCCTACCAAAGCCCTTTAAATCCCTATGGGCTTCAGTCCAGTTACTGTGCAGCACTCACTATTGCACACAATGAAAGTGGACCTTAATCTTTGTAGATGCTCTTTTTAAGTGTGTTTTTTTTCTCTCTAAACATTTTCCTCATTTTATCATAGTCACCCTTTTAAAAGAATGTTAGTGTAATAGATTTTCTTAGTGTCCTCGTTCCAGTTATGAAGTCAGATCTGACCATGTTATGGTCACTATTACCAAGTGGCATGCCTTGCACCAAATCCTGAAGGTCCTATAATGCAGCAGGATGAGCTGGCATCAAATCTCCCTCCTAGAATTGTGTAACTTGGCAGCTCTGGAGGTGGGACTGTTCTGCTCTATATAATTTTCTGTCTTCCTCAGCTCTTTCAGGCTGGTCTCCAGAGATCGAACTCATGTCCTGAGGGCCAGGAGCTCTTTGCACTGGGCGCACACATAGAACCTCTCGTTAACGAGTAGATATTTGCACAGGTAGCCCTCCATCTCACTGGATCTTTAATTTTGTTGAATTCTTAGCAATTTAAAATTTCTACGACAGCCTGGATGTTCCAACTAATTTCTCCGTTGGCTGGCTGGTCCACTTTGGAAGCCACTGCATTTTCTGCCCTTGGGTTTTGGTTTGGTGTATTATTCAGGTCTATGGATCTTACCAAACGACAGGTGAAGGAACAGAGGAATTATGAACTATATGAGGAGCAGAAGCCACCGCGTCAGGAAACCTGAAAAGTTACCTAGAGAAAGCCTTCATGAACCGAAAAACCACCCCACACAGCCAGGGAATTTGAACTCCCTCATCCCTCCTGCCTTGCCTGGCCCGCACGCACACATGTTCTCCCTCTCTCTGGCTGGCATTTTTTTTTTTTTTTCCATCTTCTCTGTTCGGATAAAGTGATGTGGCTGTCTCAGTGTCTCGGGAGGACGCTGACATAATTTCATTAATAGGCCCTCCTGTTCCAGTGCGGAATTCCCATCGGGGTATCAACCTCTGTGCCTACGAACCACTTGCTGAGATGGTGCTATTACCCATCTGGCCTGCTGGCTACCAGCCTTTGGAGTGAGGAATCCAGAGGGACAAGGGTCACCCAGGTTCCATTATTGGGGCCTGGGACTGCTGGGAAGCCGGACTTTTCCCAGGGCTGTGCAAGTGATGGAGAAATGTGGCTCCTGGTGGAAAAGCCACGGGAATCAGTTCCTTTAGGGATTGCAGAGTGCACTGCTTTGCTTTGGGCGGTCCTTTCAGCTAATTGTCAGAAAAGCATCCTATTTGTCTTGACTAGACTGTAAGCTCCCGGAAGCAGGGACCATCTGGCTGAATCGTCCAGGCGCCTGTAGCTGTGTGTGTGGCTCCAGTTCCACAATCCCCCGCCCCGATGAGCTTCCCCCGCTCTCCTTCGCCTCGGAGCGCGCCGGCTCAGGAAAGAGGGAGGGAGGGAGGGAGGGAAGGGAAGGGAGGGAGGGGAGGGGACTACAATCCCCAGAAGCTGGAGGGGCAGGTTGCATGCAGCAGCCAGGGAATTTAAAACAAAAGAGTTGGCTGCGCTCGATGCAGGCGTGGTTGGAGCGGGTCCTGGGGGGGCCCGGGATGCTGCCGCTGCCCCCCGCCCTGCCCGCGATCTGGAAGTGGCAGGCTCGGGTTACAGGAGGCGAGGGGGCTGGCCAGTAGAGGGAGGTGGGCGGAGGGTCCCTCTCCCTGGCTGGCTTCTTTCTTTGCGCTCTTTGTTCCCCCAGCCTTTGTTAGCCATGCCTAGCCTGGTGCTCTCGGAGATGATGGAAAGGGACGGGGTCTTTGGCGATCTGGGCAAGGAGCGGGGGCTGGAGGACGATCGCGCCCTGCAGCTCGCCCTCGACCAGCTCTGCCTGCTGGGGCTGGCGGCCGACGACAACCAGGGCAGCCGGAGCGGCAGCTGCAGCAGCAGCAGCAACGGCGGCCCGGCCAAGAGCCCGCCGGGCCAGGCGGGCAAGCTGGGCAGCCTGTACAAGGAGGCCGAGCTGCGGCTCAAGAGCTCCAACACCACCGAGTGCGTGCCGGTGCCCAGCTCGGAGCACGTGGCCGAGATCGTGGGCAGACAAGGTAAGGCCCCCCCGGCCCCCCCTCTGGGGAGGGGGCAAAGTGCCAAAGTTTGTATTGGGGGGGGGAAGTGCAAAGAATGGGCAACCTGGGGCTGAGAATTAGTGGAAAGTGGCTAGTGTCCCCCCCCCCCAGCCCAACTCTCTCTCTATTTTGGTCAAGCAAAGTGACCATTCTTTGCATTGAATTAGGAGGAGAGGGGCTGTGATCATCCCCTCCCTAAAAGCACCCATCCATCTGTCTTTGTTAGGCTGTCGAGTTATTTGGGGGGGGGGAGATGTCCAAAGGTTCAGGAACAGATCCCCTGAAAGTTGTGCATCGCCTCTTTCAAATCCTGCCACTCTGAGACCTGAAGGGTCTTGTCACGCCCCCTCCTAAGCTGGGGAGGGGATTGAGGGAGCCCCCCCCAGAGCTGTCCAGCACTTTCCCCATTGATGCTTTTGTCCCTTTCAAATGATTAGGAGGGGGGGGAGAGAGGGGTGAAGTGAGACGCCACACCCACCAGCTTCCCTGAGCTCTCAGCCCTTCTGGAGGAGAAGCAGCCTTTGAAAGGCTTTGGGGGGGGGGAATCTTGGTGCTATACTGAAGTTTTGGGTTCTCAAGCAGGGGGGCCGGAGGGGATTCCTGAGGGCAGTAACCTGATGAGGACCTGGAATAAACCTCAGAACCTGAGCAGATGGGACTTCAATGATGGTGGGGGGTGGGGGGCAATAGGAAAACCTTGGTATTACCTGGGGCAGGGGGGGGGGGGGGAAACGGTTGAGAGATGCAAAGAATGATAGTCCCGAAGCTGGTAGGCATTATCGGAACAATAGACCAGAGGATGTGGGTGGGTGGGTGCTGGATGCTCTTGTAGAAAGGATGATAAAGGATGTTGTAGCCACATAATCTGTCTGTCTGCATGGGTGTCCTGAGGGGGGGGGGAATCGATTCCAGCACCCCCCTGCCCTCAGTTCTCATTCATGGCAGAGGCGGGTTCTGAACTGTGCAGACATGAGGTCTAGCATCCTTGCTTTCTGGGCCATAGATCCAGCCCTTTTTTTTTTTTTGCTGGTCGAAATGGGTTCATTTCTGGTGACCCAACCAAGCTGAAAGAATGATGTGGGATCTGGTGTTCCGACAGCTTTGCGAGGTGTCTCTGTAGGTGGACCCCATGCTTGGTCCTGTCCAGTGCAGTCCCTCTGACCAATTTAGGGAACCTCTGATCCTTGTATGGCTCCTTAAGGTACGACTTTTTCTTATTCAAATGGACCTACCTTTCTATTATAAAAAAAAATGTTGCTTTGATCTTCCTAGGTCCCCATTGACCTTAGGTTGATTTCCACCCTGGAGGTGGCTGCATGCATATGTCTCTTGCAGTGGGATCTATTATGGATGAAAGGTGATAGGTACGATTTATTGTATAAACATTTTTTTTTTCCCAGAGTGGCTTTTAATCAGGCATATAAGGCCCTTGTGTTAAAATCAATGTTTCATTTTCCTGGGGGATTAGATGTTTCGGTGAAGCCAGAAACAGCCCAAAACTGAGGAAGAAGATAAATCTGGAATAAGACCAGTCATACACCCATGGGACCTGGAAGGTTTGGGGGCCACATTGTCGACTTGCGAAATGTAAAAAAGGCGTAAGGTTACCTTAAAACTATTAGTTGGGGGCTTATTATTTAAGTAAATTAACAGCCCTTAAACATGGGAACGTTGTTTCCTTTCAAAAACTTTGGGGATCCCTTTTGGGCTCGGTATAATTCAAGTACACAGCATAGGACAGTGACACTTGTGTGTATTTTGGGTTGGTTCTGGGCTCTGTATTCCCGAGTCTAGCTTAATCATGTTTCTGATAAATCATTTTAGAAATTTGGATCATAGGATACTGTTTTGTTAGGGGGGTTAATTTCTTTCAGGGTTTGTTTGTTTGGTTTTCCTGTTCTGCTTTGCTGAATTTGTTTACTTTGAAGTTAAAAAAAAAAAAAAGCCTCTAAGTTCATGTTTCTGATGACAAACAGCACAGAAACGTCATGAATTCCCTACTGCAGGTTCTAGTGGCAGGAGGTTTGAGGTTAAGTCTCACTTTAAAGAACAGAGGCAGGTCTCCAGTAAGATTCCCTGCCCCCCCCCCACTTCACCCCTTGAGTCTCTAGCCTAGCTCTGGAATTCCCTGCAGGTATCATATAGTCATACTGTTGCTTTAGGAAAATAATAATAATTTTAAAAAAAGAAAGAGAAAACCCAGCCTGGTGGACAGCTGCTGTCTGGCCTCCTTAAAGAAAGGCTCGGCTGTCTGGTGTAGGTCGGTCCGTCAAACCAGTGCAGAATTCCTTCAGCAGCTGCCATGGGCCCAGCCCGCAGCGCTCTCCCCTTGCCTAAGTGACTAAGGGAGAGGAGCCAGCCGCCACTTTCAAACTGGGGAGCTGCGGAACTTGGAGATGGTGCTGGGCCTGCTTTGCCCCCCCCCCCCCTTCCCGGTTTAGAGCCGAGGAGGCCCTGTTTGGTCCATAAGGATGGTAATGTGCCGTCACACCCAGGAGCGGCTCTGCATTCGTCAGGATCCTTAGGACCCTCAGTTGCTGGAATGGATCCTAGGGGAATGGCAGGGCTTTAAGTAAATTCTGGGGAGGACCTTAATCGGACAGGAATGGGGGGAGGGGGGTTCCCGCTGATTCCTCATAAAGCAGGAGGGAGCAGTTGGCTGGATTGTTCTTGCAAGTAGAGATGCTTATAATGGCCCTTTGAAAGCTGAGGAATAGCGAGTGTGAGGTGGGGTGAGAGCCTGCGTGTGTGACGGGGGGGTGGGGTGGGGGGAAGAGACTTTGCTGGACAAAAGAAGTCTCCAGAGCGCAGGAGCCTAGCCTGGGCACGCTGTTTGCCATAAGCCATCCCCAAGTCTGGCAGTCAAAATGTGTGACTTTTGGAGCTGCACGCGGTGGGGGGGGGAGAGGGGGGGAAGGCCTGAGGCTGGAGCAGAGCCTTTTTGTTAGGATTCCCATCTCTTCCCTCCCCTAATTCTGTCCCTAAGGTACCCGAACCTCTCTTCTCAGATTCTGTTCTGATCGGTCAGGAGCGAGAGGCCGGGTGCTGCCGACCTCCCCGGCACTGCAACACTGTGGCCTCCGCTCCTGTTCATTGTTTTGTTTTGTTTTTATGGCCATGTCTCTTGATCTGTTTTTTTTTTTTCATCTGTCTTTGCTATATTCATGCTTTATATGTCTTGAGTATGAAGCTGGCCTGAAGCTCTGCTCTTCAGCTGTCCGTGCTGTCTTCATACTTTACAAGTATCAATATGAAGCCGCCCTGGAGCTCTGATAAAGCTCCTCTTTTTAGTTGTCTATGCCGTAGTCCTGCTTTCTGTAGATCAGCATGACACTTGAGAGGGGGGGTGGGGTGGGTTCTGATAACAAACAGAGCAGCAGTCCCCCCCCCTCCCTTTCCTCCATTAGACCCATTTAGTCAGATTCCTGTAGTGGGAGCAGCTGACTAGAATGAGATTTTAGAATTGTTATATGTTAATTAATAGCTTCCCGGGCACGAACTGTAAATCTGAACGTGGAAAGCAAAAAAAAGTCTGAATGAACTTTAAAGATGCCCCAAAAAAAAAAAAACCCCAAACAAACCCGGAGACGGTAGAATTGTGGATTAACAGTGCATTTTGACCGAAAGGTTTCCACTGACTGCCGTTTGGCCATGCCCAGCCTATCTGAGAGCTATCCGACGATCACGCAGGGACGTAAGGGCAGGAACCTTTTCTTACTTTGTAGCAGAAACGTATCCTTTGAGAGACATCACAGTTTTCTAAGCCTTAACTGCAAAATGCAACATTTTAAATAGCTCTTTGTGTGCGTTCGGGAGCAGGCTGAGATAGGGATTCGTTCCCGAGGCCTAATGCCAAGCTGGGATTAGAACCGATGCACCCAAAGGAAATGTGGCTTCCTTTCAGGGTCAGAGCAGGGGGTTAGCACTTAAGGACATCTTAAGAGCATAACGATAGCCTTATTGGATCAGACCAGGGGTCCCGTCTTCACGGAGGCTATTCCAAGTCACAAGTACCTGGCAGAAGCCCAAATAGTAGCAGCATTCCAGAGCTGATATTGTGACGTCATAATGCCTCATTCCACCAATGCCTAAGAGCCAACCTCATCAGTGATGTCACAATGGCAGAAACCCAAAGAGCAGCAACATTCCAGAGCTGAGATTGTGATGTCATAATGCCTCATTCCACCAATGCCTAAGAGCCATCCTCATCAGTGATGTCACAATGGCAGAAACCCAAAGAGTATCAACATTCCAGAGCTGATATTGTGACATCATAATGCCTCATTCCACCAATGCCTAAGAGCCAACCTCATCAGTGATGTCACAATGGCAGAAACCCAAAGAGTATCAACATTCCAGAGCTGATATTGTGACGTCATAATGCCTCATTCCACCAATGCCTAAGAGCCAGCCACATCAGTGATGTCACAATGGCTTGACTGTCCTATAATTGGCTCATATAGGAGCATAAGAAAAGCCTTACTGGGTCAGACTAATGGTCCATCTAGCCCAGTAGCCCGTCTTCACGGAGGCCAATCCAAGTCACAAGCACCTGGCAGAAGCCCAAATAGTAGCAGTATTCCATGCCACTGATCCAGGGCAAGCAGTGGCTTCCCCCCATGTCTGTCTCAACAGCAGTTTATGGACTTGTCTGACAAGGTTTGATTTGATATAATTTTGAGTCTATGTATGTGTTGTTATAACCCTCTTAGGTTGTAAGCGGGTTGTAAGATCGTTAAAATAAGTGAAATAAATACACAGTGCTTACAATGGGGTACTAAAGGGAGGGGCGAACCACCGCACCCCCTCCCCCTGCATACCTCTTTAAGTGTTCGCCAGTGCCAGCCTCGGCTCCCGACGTCACTTCCTGGGGGCCAGGACATGATGTCAAAAGGGAGCCGTGGCCAGCGGACATTTCAAGCGGTACACAGGGGGCACTCAGATGGCGGGGAAGAGGCACTCAAGCAGTGGGGAAGTGTGGGGGGTGCATGGTTTGTCGATGCTGAGTGCCACTGCCCCAGACACCAACCTCCCTCGCCGTGCCACTGAACGCATAAAACTTTGTATTCAAATTAATATCTAATGTTTAGTAAAGTCTCTTTCTCTCTCTCTTTTTTCTCCCCCCCCCCCCCCCCCAGGCTGCAAAATCAAAGCTCTCCGGGCAAAAACCAATACTTATATCAAGACCCCAGTGCGTGGTGAGGAGCCGGTGTTCATGGTGACGGGACGTCGGGAAGATGTTGCCATGGCTCGGCGGGAGATCATCTCGGCGGCTGAGCACTTCTCCATGATCCGGGCGTCCCGCAACAAGGCCGCAGGCGGTGGGGGTGGATTCAGCAGCGCCCCTGCCCTCCCGGGCCAGGTCACCATCCGGGTCCGTGTGCCCTACCGGGTGGTTGGGTTGGTGGTGGGCCCCAAGGGTGCCACGGTGAAACGAATTCAGCAGCAGACGAGCACCTATATCCTGACTCCTAGCCGAGACCGCGACCCTGTTTTCGAAATCACCGGCGCACCCGGCAATGTGGAGCGGGCTCGGGAGGAGATTGAGACCCACATTGCGGTGCGCACTGGAAAAATCCTGGAGTATGGCAATGAGAATGAGCTTCTTCCGGTTGGTGGCGGTAGCCCCGAGCCTGGCTACCCAGCAGATGGCTGGAGGGGACAACACACCCCAGGGTGCAAACCACTTTCCACCTTCCGCCAGAATAGCCTGGGGGAGCCAGGCTATGAGACACCAAGGCTGGGCGATCAGGGTGAATTTGGCTATGGCTACCTCTTCCCGGGTTACAACACGGGCAAACAGGATGGAGGGTATTATGGGGCACAGGAAGCTGGATCCCCCACCGTCTGGGCGGGACAAGAAAACAGCAGCCCCGGCTCTGTGCTTTTTTGCAAGCAGCAGCGGACAGGCTGTCACCGATCTGCCGGCCAGGATGCGCTGACCCGGAGGTGCACCGGAGAGGCGCTCGCTGGCTTTTCCAAGCTGGCCGGCACCCGGGGTTCGGTGTCTGGCAGTCGAGAGTGCATGGTGTGCTTTGAGAGCGAGGTGACGGCTGCTCTGGTGCCCTGCGGCCACAATCTCTTCTGCATGGAGTGCGCTGTCCGGATCTGCGAGAGAAACGAACCCGAGTGCCCCGTTTGCCACTCTTCAGCCACCCAGGCGATCCGAATATTTTCCTAACAGAAAGAACACTTGAAAGTGACGTCCGAACGCGAAAGAAAGGGTGAAAAGGTAAAAGAAACCATGCATTTTTTTACAGACAGCTTTTCTTTATAATAACGTACTCTCTGGGAATCCCGTCTACATTGGGGGCCCTGTAGGGAACGGTCTCACAGATGCTGGAAGAAGGCCTCCGTCCACTGACCTCAAAGGACCTTTCAAGGGGGCAGGGAGGAGTGGCTGGAAATGGATCAAACTTAAAAACTTTTGACTTTTTTTTTTTTTTTTTAAGCCCGTACGTTCAACCGTTTCAGCTGTGGCCCCAGAGAACTGGGGGGCCTTCACTCTGTGAGCCTAATCATATGAGGAAATCAATCTATTACCTCACGTAGGACAGCAGCGCTGGGTTTTTGTTAATAATTTGAACACTAAAACCGTCACGTCGGGTCAGCCTGAAGCAGCAGTTGGGAAAACATTTCTTGATATGGAATTTTGTTTCTATACGTATATATATATATATATATATTTTTTAATTCCTCTTTTCTTTACTGCATTCTGAGGAAGAAAACAGAGATCCAGTAAAAGATTATTCAGGGCTTTTGTTTACTTTTTGGTTTTTAATATACAATGTCAAGATCTGAAAAGGGGGGGGAAAAATGACAGTTCTCACCTTGTCATCATATTTTCCTAATTTTTTGATAGGTTTTTGTTTTTAGATGCTGCTTGAGGGACTGACAGTGTCATTTCTTTGATCGTGTATGGTGCCGTCCGGCACCTGGACTCTTTGAGTTCATCCCACTTCTGACACCGGATCTGTCCTCGCAGCAGCCTGATCAGGACATTACAGAACTAATATAAAATGTCAAAATGACATTGACAACCTCCTTTTTTTATTAAATGACTGGACCAAACCACTTTTTTAATTTTTGTTTTTTTTGTTTTTTACATTTTTGCTTGTTTCTCGAAAGTCAAACTTTTAGCTGGATGAAATACTTATGTTTTTACATTTGACCTGTAAATGTTTTATAGAGGCTACATTGCCCGGTTGTATTATTTCAAAGCTGGATGATTTTGCAAGGCAGGCTATGGACTGGGTGGTTGGGAGAGGGTTAAAACCTGTGTATTTCCTGGGAAGAATAGTGAGAAGCCATTTCTAAAAAAAAAAAAAAAATGCTTAAATCCTGCTTTTTATACTCCTTGCCTCGCCATGCTCAGATTTCAGAGGCCTTAAGGATACCTTCAAACTGTGTACCACCCAGCTCCAGTCACCCTTGGTCAAGGAGATGTTCATATTTCTTCCCGTTCCTCTGTTACCATTTCATCACTGGTGCTTCCCACTGCTCTGCCTATTTGAACACCAAGTTTTGTTGCTGTTCAGTCAAGGGTTTAGGCGTTTTAGAAGGAGAAACCATCCTAGGCCTGAGCAGTTCTTTGGGAGCCTCATTTGAATTACTGGGGCTTCTGCTGCCATCACTGGCTCCTCTTCCAGCAGTGAGTGGATGTTTCCAGAACCCACTGCTTGGGCCTAAAATGTATAGCCCGAGCAACTGTTAAGCCTTCCTGTCTCATACCATTAAGGTTGGTTTTGAAATTTGGGGGTCCCCACGCCTCAGTCATTGCTTTGCTACTTGGTGGTATGGATCTGTAATAATATCACACTTCTTGTCCTCACATGCTCATTGCTGGGGGGGAGTGGGGAGCAGAGGGGGAAGGTTGCATGTAATTGGATTTGTAGAGATTGTATTTATGTACTTTTTGGAATCTTGAAAGTGTCTTGCCATAGGGAAGGGGAAACAAGGTTTCTCTGGTTAGATTTCAGAGACACATGAGGATTGTCTGGAAAACATATGATATGGGGAGGGGGGGGGGCTTTTTCTGCCATAATCTCCCTCGTCTTAGAAATTTCCTAGGGGCCATTCTACATTCTGATACATTAGGGCCCAGGCTTGAGGTGGGGAAAGAGCACGGTTTGTCTTTTTTTCTTACCAAGAGTGGTCACTAGGGGGTGCTATTGCAACTTTTGGACCTTGAGTTCCTAGTCAGCCCCTCCCCCCAGTCCCCCGAGCATGTTGATGGGGGACTTTAGATCACTCGACATTTTAGCCCCGCCAAGGATTTTTTTTTTGTGGGGGGGATGGGGATGGGGGACAGTTATGTGCCAATATTAGCAGCTACAATAAAGGGGTTTTGAGGTGGGGGTGGGGGTGCCAGGGGCAGAGGAGGTCACACATTTCAGAAGAGGATTAAATCAAGCTGTTAACCAACGGTGCCTGTGCCATCCCCAGGTCCGTTTCCGTCAGGAGCTCACCTTTCACCTTTTCTTCCTCGTCGTAAAATGAATCAAAGAATCTGTGGCAAACTCGGAGCTCTTTTCACAAAGGTGCGCTAGCCGAAAAACTACCGGCTGCGCAGGAGGAGGCGGTGGTGGCTGGCGTGCGCTATTTCGCGCGTTAAGGCCCTAACGCACCTTTGTAAAAAGAGCCCTTAGGGTAGTAAGGAAACACCCACCCACCCACGGAAGGCTCTGCTGGGGAGGGGGGGCATCCCGTCAGCACCCATGTTGACCGTTCACATCCTCTGTCATAGGCCATTATTTTTTTTAAAAAAATATGTGTTTTCTGGTGGACTTTACAAAAGCCAATGTAGCAGTTTGAGCTGATTTTACAGTATTTCTACCTTGTTTCTGTTTCCAATGTAGCATTTTTTTGTAAAAAAAAAAAAAAGGAAAAAATTTTTTTCATATTTAGACAATAATATGAGATAGGATAGTCTAAAAAGCTTTATATTGGGGGTTCTAGTGGCAAATCTCATTGGGAAGGGTCATGCTGGGTGTGGCATGTTTGTGTTCTCTGGGCTGTACTGCTTTCTCGGTGCCTGGTATAACATTGGTGTCGTGTATATTTCTGGGATTTACCCCCACAGAGCAGATGTATACAGAGGTTGCGCTGTAGTTCAGTCAGGCCCTAGCACATAAAATGTGAAATAACGGTTTCTGTGCTTTGGTTTCCCTCTTAGAATGACTTAAAGGAGACTCGCCTGCTTGTGTGCTGATATCAGTAAGAGCTGCCTTTCTTGTCCTGATCTGAATTTAATTTCTGAGGAGATATTAGGACTTGAAATGCTCATTATCAAACTCGTAGATGTTTGTATTACTGTACACACCACAAAGAAAGCAGGATGGGAAAGGCCGTCGGCTTTTTAAAAAGTGGGATGTGGCCATCTAAAATGCATCCTTTATTTTCAAAATTATAAAACACAAGACATGAAATGCATTAAAATAAACAATAAAGCAGACCTCAGAATAAGAATGAAAAAGGAAACAAGAAAGACAAGAAGCAGGCCTAAAGATAGATTTGAAGACCCTAGGTACAAGGGCTTTCTGCCTGTATTTTTTATAATTAGTTCCATGGTAGCAATGGAAAAGCTCCTGGCCCTGATGGATCTCTTTTTGCAGCTGAAAATTCCCTCAGAAGAGGAAGGGGCGTCCTGCTTTTTTTTTTTTTTCCTCCCAAAAAGTGATGTGTTGTTTTTAAGCCATTACAGAGGGGGGAATTCAAAAGACAAGCTCAGGGGATGGTTGGTGTAAGAATTCTAAGAAGGGAAAACATTATTACAGAACAAAATGGATATAATGGGAAAATAAATTACTGTGATTTCATCGTTTTAAAATTATATAAAATAATAGTGTACTATAAGGCATTAAAACCAAATTTAATTTATATTTAATAAAACACTATATCAAGATTTCCTTTCTCCCAATACATAAAAAAAACAAAAATAGTGTATTTTTTAGGCTGTGAAAGGGGTTTGCCTTTTTTTTAAATATATTCACTAAATATTCATGTAAAGACAAAGATAGATAGCGAATTTAAAAAATAAAATAAAATTGTGTTGTGTTTTTCATTTCATATGTTTACAAATTTTAAAATAGAGAACAAAAAGGTAGATAAATATGGTTAAAAAAGGCATTTCTTTATAAGTTAATATTCTATTTTAATAAATACATTTATTACCTGGAAATGTAGCAACAAAGCTGGGGCAGCTGAAATACTTTTTATTAGGTAATTTATTTAAAAAAAAAAAAGGATATTTTATTTTATAATAAAGTGATCCTTAAGCTTTAGGGAATTTTAGCTTATATGGAGGGGGTGGGGGTACAAAAAGTGCGACCATGTTTGTAGCCAGAAGAATAATGAACAATGTTTGTTAATATATATGTGTCTAATCTATCTATCTCTTTTGAAGCCAGTAGGGTAATTGAAAATTGCTTCCATACGCAGTCCTCTTTGGGAAATTATACCGGAAAGAGAGATTTCGGGAATGCAGGAGATGTACAGTGGTATATTCGAAGGATAGGTGGAGTTTAAAACAGCTTGCGTATTTTCCAAGAGACCTTTCACCCTTTATTCTGTCTTTCTGTGCCAGTGTTTAAAGGGCAGCATATGAGCCTTTTGTGGCAAGGCAGAAATAAAATAAAAGCCAATGTGTCAATGCATAAGGGAGTTTTTCTTTTTAAAAAAACCAAACCAAATAGGAGTGTACTCTGCTTCCTTTTTCTCTTTGTCCTTTTGAATCCAGCTGTTCTCATGTTGCTGGATGTTTTTCCACAATGTTTTTGGAAGACAGGCCGCTGAGGGTGACGACTTCAGCTTTCGTCTGCCCTAGCGGCCCCTTATTTTGAGAAGAACGGCTTGAGACCGCGCTGCTGGTCGTACTGTGGGACGGGGGCGAGGAGCGGCCGAGATGTACACGCTTTAAAACCATCGACCTGGTGGCGCCTCTTGTCGTTCCCTTCGGATCGGAAGTGGGGGGGTTCCAGCCCTAACCCAGGCGAAGGCCTTGCGCCCGCTGGTGTAGACGTCAGGTTCCACTCGGGTCGTGCGGGCGACTACACCAGACGGGCGTCTCCCTGACTACCCGTTCGAGAGCCTCCCGCGGCAGATCCAAATGGGGGTTTGCGATTTTAAAAGAATGTCTTTTCGCTTTTGACGTGGCGCAGGAGCTTAAAAGGCAGCGCACTTCTCTCTCGTGACTTTGTGGGGAGATTGAGCTCCCTCGGGATGCCAGAGACCCGGTAAGAGGGTCTGTGGCGTCTCACCGGGGCAGCTGGCCACCGGTTGAAAGAAACCGGTGGATCGGCTGGTCGGTTGCTTTCTTTGAGGACTTTGGTCGCTTTGAGCAGCAACAGATGTTACAGGCTCCTTCAGTTCTCCTCCCTGAGTTTTCAGTCTCTTCGGCTCACAATCACACCTCCGTGACAACTTGTTCCTTTAATTTTTCCTTTTTTTTTTTTTTCTCCTGCTTGCAAACTACATCCTGAAATTCTCTTGCATCGCAAGCGTGGGTGGTTCCCACAAAACCTTCTTGTCACTTCTGCGGAAACCGGGGCTCAGTTTTCCCTTCTCGAACCGGACAATGATCGTTCTGAAAACCAGCCCTGTCCCTTTGCCCAGGGTAAGGCATGAAGAGGGGGAAAAAAAAAAAAATTTGTACCAAAAACTAAAAAGATTTCTACAAAATACATAGTTAAAAGTTAATGTTTATTTCATATAATCTTTAAAAGAATATAGGTAGTTTACATAGTAAGTATTTAAACCAGCTGCTCCCAGACAAATTAGCATATAAGATGTTTTGACTTACGTCACTGGTACTAATTAGGTTACATGACTCCCTTCTTTGACTCCTGGGTTAGTTAGCTTGGATCCTGAAGAGTCCTTGGTCCTTATTTTGGGACCTTAAAGAAATGATTCTTATCTCCAACCTGTCAAGTAAACTCTGTGGTAGAAGGGACAGGCCGAGCCACACCTGGTTTTACTTTTTTGCAGGTATGGAGTCTCGTAAGCGCAGCATAAAATCAGAACTAGCCTGGGCCCTCCCCGATGACGCGGAGCTTATGGTTAATCCTCCCCAGGTCCCCTAAGCTGATGTCTTTGTAGCTCTCTCATGACGAACAGTCCAGTAGCACCAGAACTTGAGCCAGCTTTTAGGACTGGAAATTCGAGGTCACCTATCAGTGTACACAGCACTGCACGTGAACAAATCGGATGGCCCTCTTTTTCCGAACCGCGTAAATGATCAAATATCTTATTCTGCATCATTTGTTGATGTCGAGTGAACCACCTGCATTTTGGGGTCCTTTTACGAAGGCCTGCTAGCTGGTTTTCTGCATGCTAAGTTGGCTACCACGCCTTAGTAAAAGGGCCCTTTTGTCCCATTAGCAGCACTTATGCCCACCCCCTTCTCTTGAGCAGGAAGGATTAGCATGTCACAAACATGGGTCGGAAATGAATGGTGTCAGAAGTGGGATTGCAACTGGCCCAGAGCTTCCACTTTCACCTATGCCAGTGCCGCGCAAACCTTGGGGCCGGAAGGCACCTGGAAGTGCGCGGACGTCGATGCGGGGAGAGACGGAGAGACGGCAGCAAGGAGAAGTCATCGGCGCCGACGTGCCTCTCACCGCGAGAGGGGTGGGCCCTATTTTCAAAGCCGCGGCACGTCCTGTAGGCAGTCAGCCAACGCCGACTCTCCGACTCTCCCCGCACCTTCCCTCCTTCAGGATCCCCCCACCAAAGTGACGGGTTCAGGGGCTCGGACCGTACGGGCCTCCGCGTCGATGTCCGCGCGCTTCCTGCTGAGTTGTCTCATGCTGTTCCCTTTTTACATAAGTGAAACGGCAAATCCGCCTTGCCCAAGAGCTGAACTCTTTTTTTTTTTCTGTCTTTATTAGAATTTATTTATCGCCTTCTGTTTGGTCAGAGATGCTTAGATAGTTTTGTGGAAAAAATTAAAAATGGAATGATGTTTTTTCCCTGGCGGGGAGGGAGGGGGGGGGAGGTGATTGATATCATATACACATTTTTTGAGATCTCAAATGGACTCTTTACTATCAGGGTAGATATGAAAGGTTTTAGCTTTTCTATAGCTTTCCTTCTAAATGGTCGACAGCCTTGTACAGAGGTGAAAAATTTTCAGCTGATTCTCAGTTTGTCTGGGCTTCCCCTCCTCCCAATTTTTGTCCAGTTTTTCCGGTTCGTTTCACACATTCATTTTAATAGAAACAAAAACATTAAGACTTTTTAACACGCAGTAAATTAATTAATGCACATTAATCCATAGGTTAATGCGTTTGTAAATCAAATTAATGCATAGAGAATTTCTTAAGCTAATGACCCAAATGCCCCAGTGAATCCGCCTCTGTTAGAGCCTGCGAGCCGTTCTGACGGCAGGAAGAGCATGAAGCGTCTTCCACCTCATTTCATACCTACTGACCCCATCAAGAGGTGTTGGCAATGTGCTATGCAGAGCTATTTTACACAGTAAAACTTGTCTGCTACAAGACCACCTGCAGGTGATTTAATAGGACAAGAACTGCATCGTTGCTCCTGGATAATACACATGCTGAGATCAATCCCAGTTCCAGTCCTCGTCCGAAGTTGCTACAAATATTTGCCCATTCCAGTTTTAATCTCAGGTGCATCTGTTCTCTGGTTTGGTGTCACCTAGCATCCAATTAATACCTTGCCATATGAGATGACTTTTTATAGGGTATACCCAGGGCAGGATTAATTTGTCGAGGGCCCCTAGGCACAGAAGTACACTGGGCCCCCTACCCTGCCCCACCCCACCATGCGCCCAGGCGGAAACATGAAGCTGCGTCAGAGGGAAGCTTTGGGCAAGCAGCACTGCTTGCACAATTACAATTCCCGTTGCCTTTCTTACCCATGTTGCTTGCTTGTCTCGTCGATGGGGGGGGGGCCGCGTTGCCAATCAATGCTGGAGGGGCCCATTGCCGTTTGGAAAAAACAATGTTGATGCCTTCCTTCATCGGGCCCCCCCTGACCATTTCGGGCCCTAGGCACATGCCTATTTGGCCTACTGGTTAATCCTCCCCTGGTTATACCAAATGGCTTGAGAGCGGCAGCCTGATCTGGTTTTCAGATAGCCATAATAGACGAATTTCTCAAGACCTTTCTGGTTCCGCCTCATTGGATCTACGGACTGGACATGGAATATTAATCCAGGGGTGCATTGGGACCGGGACCGGGATTAGCCCAGCCTGCTCCTGAGGATCTAAAGCCATCTGATATCTTGTTTAAGATGCACGTGGGACACCCCTGCTCTGACGCGCACAGGAACTTAACCCCATGGGGTGTCTATTCATACTGAACTTTGAACCTGTTATCTCTGCGGTTCTCGGGCAATGTCTCCAAATGGGTTAATTTTCCGCGTACTATGACGATAAGGAACTTCACTCCTAAGCTGGTGGTGTTAGCCACAGATTTCACTATACAGCATAGCGAGGACGTCGTTGAGAAATAGCCAGTCGGGTGTGTCTGGTTAAGTCAACCTTTGACCTTTCTCTGCAGGCAACCATAGAAGGCAAGAGCGTTTTAGAGGAAATTGTTAGTAGTGGAGGCAGTTTGTATTGAGATCTGAGCTGTCAACCAAGGTACTGGACTCGACAAAATTCATCAAGTTCTGTGTGGAGTTTGGGTAGAGATTAAATACCAACTGGAGATGGATTTTTGTGTAACTAGGTTTGTCTTAGGCTTACTAGTTTGTGTTACTGTGTGGAATGGACCCTGGCCTAACTTGTAGATATTATTGTTGGAATCTGCCTACTTGGTAGACATTGTTGGAATCTGCCTACTTGGTAGACATTGTTGGAATCTGCCTACTTGGTAGACATTGTTGGAATCTGCCTACTTGGTTGCCCCTTTTCGTAAATTGAGCCTTTCATGGGTTGACACTCCTAGACTCCGTGGAGGAAAGATCGAGCCAATCAGTACTAATCAGTTTAGTTTGCTTTTCAATATTGTAGTTCTCCCCCTCAACCTCTTGTAATCTTAGTCTATAATTGTATGATTATATATTTTGTGTTGTCTTGTAATGGCCAATGTTTATATAGTCTTCCATTTTATGATTTTTATTACAGTAAGCCGCTTAAAAATTTGATAAGCGGGCTAGCAAATTTTAATGAAACTTGAAATCCCGTTGTTTGGATTACAAAAATTGTAGGTGATCTATAGGAAAAAAGGCAAAGTTACATCCATACAATTAGAATGGAACGAAGTAATTTAGTGAAAAGATATTTGCGTCTCTCAGCCGCGGAGCCCACTGCTGTCCCGAAAGCGTCTTGATGGACATATGAAAGTTCTTGTCGCAGATAATTTGGCAAATTGTTCCAACATGAGGGACCCACTACACTAAAAATGGAGCCTCTTGCTGAGTCTAGGTGAATAGGATGAAACGAGGATCTCAGGGTTCTGGATGGAGAATACGATGGAATGTAGAATGGAAAAATTTATATGAGATCCTGCAATTAACCCGTACCCATTGCTCGTGATCCCACTTAGGTGCACTTGAGAGCCGTGTTTGTAGGCGTTGCACGTCAAAAACCCGAATTCTTTTCAATAGGGAATTACAGTAATCAATATCACTTAATACTGTGGAAATAATTATCATTCTTCATGCATCCCCCAGTAAAAAGAGAACTTACTGATCCTGTCATGTACAATTTATATAAAAACTCTTTTGTAAGATAGGAAATATGTGGCTTTAATGAAAATTCAGGAAAAGGGTGAACCACAGCAAACAGGTACTCAAAAGGTTAACCCACCAGGAGAAAAGTACATTCAGTAATTGAAGGAAACGATCTCAGAGTTGCCACTCCGTGGATAATAATGAAATTAACCAACTAAAATTCCTCATCTAAAAATATAATAGCCTTACTGGGTCAGAGCGATGGTCCATCAAGCCCAGTAGCCCAGTAGCCCGTTCTCACGGTGGCCAATCCAGGTCCCTAGTACCTGGCCAAACCCCAAGGAGTAGCAACATTCCATACAGAATCTCAAAGAAAAGCAAGATTCCGGAATCCCAGAGAACAACAAAGATTCTAATCTAGAACCCCAAAGAGTAGCAACATTCCACGCTACCGATCCAGGGGAAGCAGTGGCTTCCCCCAGAACAGCCTTACTGGGTCAGAGCGATGGTCCATCAAGCCCAGTAGCCCGTTCTCACGGTGGCCAATCCAGGTCCCTAGTACCTGGCCAAACCCCAAGGAGTAGCAACATTCCATACAGAATCTCAAAGAAAAGCAAGATTCCGGAATCCAGAGAACAACAAGATTCTAATCTAGAACCCCAAAGAGTAGCAACATTCCAGAGCTGAGAGTGTGATGTCATAAAGCCTCATTCCACCAATGCCTAAGAGCCAAACTCATCAGTGATGTCACAATGGCCTATACTTGGCTCACATAAGAACATGTTGCCATACTGGGACAGACTGAAGGTCCATTAAGCCCATTATCCTGTTTCCAACAGTGGCCAAACCATAAGAATAACCTTACTGGGTCAGACCAACAGTCCATCAAGCCCAGTAGCTCTTCTTCACAATGGCCAATCCAGGTCACTGGTACCTGGCAGAAACCCAAAGGGTAGTAACATTCCATGCTACCGATCTAGGGCAAGCAGTGGCTTCCCCCCATTTCTGTCTCAATAGCAGATTATGGATTTTTCCTCCAGGAACTTGTGCAAACCTTTCTTAAACCCAGCTAAGCTAACCACTGTAACCATATCTTCCAGCAATTTATATCACATCCTGCCATCTGGATTTTGGGATATCAGTGCTGGAGTCCTCCATTACATATCATCCACTTTGGGGTTTGGTTTTTTCCCAGATCATGTTTCGCTCTAGAAAGGACTGTTCTAGTCTAGGAGATCTGGATGAAGTCATGTCTGACCTTCTTCATTTGGAAGCATTTTACTTCCAAAAATAATGTAAAAATGTTCCCAAGGAAAATCCAAAATAATGATGTTTTTATCTCTAAGGTGTATCGACTGTGTCTTATTTGTAAGTCCTAAAAAACGTTAAAATTCTTCCAATGGGGCAGAGGAATAGACTCAAAAAACTCAACACCTAGTCTTATCTTTGCGGGTGATTTTAAGCATCAGTAAAGACTTTACAGGGAGTCGCCATGTGAGCCTGGTGCAACAAAATTGACCGGGGCAAGTGACATTATAGACAAACCAATTTATTGAGCTTGGAGGACCTGTATTCTCTTTGTAATACCCTTTTCTTTTCTTTCTTTCTTTCTTTCTTTTTTTTTTTATAGAAAACTTGAGTAATTTGCATATTTTGGATGGAGAAAGGGGTGTGAGAGGCTAGAAACGTGTCCCAGTGTCCTGTATCGCAAGGTGCTTCCTGCAGCCGATACATCTATATTGAAAATGGCGGTTTAACTTCTGGTTGGGCCTTTTTATCCGTAGCGTCTGTTTGCAGTGATTGTTTGTTGGGAAAAGCAAAACTTGTTTGAAGCTAGGGCCCAACACATCTGGCTTTGGTTTTGATGGGCTGCATTTTTTGGACAGTGTTGTTGACCCGGACGGCTTCCCTTGTGTTGATTTCAGCGTATTTGGTGAAAGCGTAGCATGGGGGGGGTGGGGGGGATTCTTTTTTCTTTCCGACCAGTGAGCACCATTGAGGCTTTCCTGCTGTCTTAATTCCCGAAGGTTCTATAATAAGTGTCTTTGTTTTATATATTCAGTATGACAGGGTTAGGGTTAATAATAATAATAACTTTATTTTTGCATACCAACATACCACAGACAGTTCTAAGCGGTTTACAAGGGAAGAGACCGTATACAGAGAACTTTTGAAATTAGTCAGGTTTATCTGGAAGTGTTTTGGAAGGACATCAGGTTGAAGTGGGGTCAAAGAGATAAGTTTTGATTGACTTCCTAAACGTTTGGTACGAAAGTGCATTTGAGATGAAGTTGGTTAAACATTTGTTCCATTTGACTGCTTGGAATGGTAGTGATCTGTTGAGGTATCTCTTGTAGGTGCAGCCCTTTAGGGATGGAAAAGCAAACAAGTAGTATTAATTGTGCCTGGGAATTCAAATTATTGAGACAGATAAGACGGGGATGAACCTGTCATGGTTGTGGTTGGATGGAACATGAACGGGTTTTTGGCGATCCAAAGTCAGCCCCAAAATAAACCATACCTCCTATATCCGTCCTCTGTGTCCTCTTGAAGATTCGCCTTCACAAAGCGTTTGGAAGCCAAACTAGATTCTTTTTGCAGTTTGAGATGCTCGTAGCATCATTGCGTGCTTCCACAACTAGAACCCAGTGATCTTCGGGAGATGATCTGCCCAGGACCATCACCATCACGTAGGCCTTGATGGCCTTCTCTTTGTTCTTTGCGGTCATGGATCTGTACCTAAGTCTGAAAGAACTGGGGGGCACTGAATGACAAAGCAGTCTGGCTTCCTCTGGAGGCCAAAAGGAAGCTGGAAATCTTGGCAGTGTCTGATGGGAGAAAGGCAGGAGAACTGATGGGAAAGGAGCATCCTGGCCTCCATAGCTTTCTGGCTGACCATCCACTGTACCTTAGGGTTCAATATGATACTTCAGGAGCAAAGATGTAAAGAGTCCTAATTGTTCTGGAAGTGATGTCTATTTAAGGCCGCTTAGGACACAAAGCAAAATGGACCACCGTTGAATGGAGAAGTTCTGTCATTGTTAACAGTGGTATTATATATCCTTGTCATGGTAAGGGGAGAGAGAGTGAAAGTCCAAGGGTATAGCTATGTCATTCTTTAGACCTAAAGTTGAAAGGGGATAGATTCCGTTCGGACTTAAGTGTTTGAGGCTTGTGCACATGAGGACAGAGCTTGCAGGGAAGGGGCAGGGATGGGAAAATGAGTTCCCACGGGGACGGGGAAAAGTCTTTCCCCGTGTCATTCTCTATTCCATAACCTCATCTGCGTACAGATGAGCCCAGCAAGCACAGCAGTCCAGGCCTCCCCGTGAGCCACACGGGAGTTAAAATCTCCAATACGTTGTTCCACACAGGCTTGAAAACCGCTGAGAGGCCCAGACTGCTGTCAGTTAGAGCTGTAGACCTCCCACTTCCTCTTACAGACAGGAAGTCCATGTGCCAACCCTGAAACCGAACAAGCAGCTGGAACATTTGTGAATATACCATTTTTAACATGCACATGTGTTTCATAATAGGGAGACCACACTGACATCTATAAGTTAAGCCTTGTGATGTAATTTCTACCCGACTAAAAATGAGAACTTCAGTGCAGAGGCCGTTAACTGGCTCCACGCCATGCAGGGCGGGCCAGGCTGGGCCTGGTTTCACCACTGGTGCAACAACAGACTTCCAGCTCTAAGTAAAGCAGGAGCCCCAAGCCCACAAGAGGGAACCACTGAAAAGTTCACAACCCAGCCAAAGAAGAGAATGGCGCGGAGCCCGTGAAACTTACAAGTCACTCCACACTTTTCGTTTCATTTCATATCATTGTCAAGAAAAGTGTGGAATAACTTGTAAGTTTCACGGCTCCACATCTTGGCTGGGCGGAGAACTTTTCAGCGGCCCCCCCTCGTAGATTACGGCTTTACACAGCCAGTATGGTTTTTAAGAAATCCACCTTGAAGAATAGATACATTATTATAATACTTACTTATATACTGGCGTTCATAACCAAAATTAAATCCAAATACATCGATGAAATACAGTTATGTGTCTGTATCTGAGTCTCCGGTGCATTCAAATCAATCTTGTGTATATCTGTGCTGGAGATTCTACGGAGACGCTACGACAAGGTGTGGGACGTCCTGACCAACATGCAGTTGGGGATTCAGCATACCTGCCACAATTATACAAGAAATCAGTTTGCATATGCCGGATCTCTGACGTGTTCGATTTCTGATGTAATTTAGGTTTTCTGTTCCGCCTCTCATGTCGGTCGTCTGCTAAAAAATGAAAAAGCCCACGTCACAGCCATTCCCTTAAGGCTTCCTACGAGATCGGATATTGCCCTGGGTTGTATGGAATTCTGGAACCTTCCAGTGGCTCGTGCAAATTCTAAAAACCCAACTGG
Source organism: Geotrypetes seraphini (assembly GCF_902459505.1). Taxonomy (NCBI): domain Eukaryota; kingdom Metazoa; phylum Chordata; class Amphibia; order Gymnophiona; family Dermophiidae; genus Geotrypetes; species Geotrypetes seraphini. The sequence continues at coordinate 40,887,305 of NC_047099.1, forward strand.
GGATGATCAGGTCATCTTTCAGAAGCTTCACCATAAAAACTTTTCCAAAGTACATCAAGAAAAACAAAATTTGCTTAAATAAATACTAAAAATGAATAAAATACATATTTATATATATATATATAATTAGGTTTAACCTAAATCATAAAGTCTGAAAAAGAAGACAGATATTCTATTGTGTACTGAAAATCCAATTTATTAAAGGAAATTGATATAATAAAATATTTTAAAAAGAGCCTTTAATAGTCTTATAAACAATCGATTATTCGGGGGGGAATCTCTGTATATCATGATATCTAAACCTTTACTTTTGAGCTTTCCACCAGCATCAAAAAAAATGAGAGCAAACGTTTTTTTATTTTCTTAAACTTGATATATATATATCTATATATATTTTAACCTCCATTTCTCAACCTGGGTAGATAATAAGCACTCGGGTATCATAGCACTGCCCAAACTAGAACAAAAGAAAATTTAAAATAAAAAAAATAACTAAATCCCACAAACTTTCCCCTTTCTTAATGCACTTTATTTAACGTTTAAAGACTCCGCTGGGGGTGGAGGTGAGCTGAGCCGAGGAAGAGTTCTATAACCTTTTTTCCCCCTTATCCTTGTTTTATCCTCTGACACATTTTCATAGGTTTGTTTTTTTTCGTTCTTAATTTTCAGACATTTGTAGAGACCCAAACTGTAGGGTCTGGAATTGGGTTTCAATATGTATGTATGTATGTATATAGCCTCAGAGCTGCTAAGTTGCCCAGCTCTAGGAAGGAGACCTTTTGGCCAGTCCTGGTTTTGAACTTGCATCCCAAAGCAGTGTAGGAGTTGTAGTCCCCGATTCTGCTCATTTTCCCGTCCCTGCCCCATTCCTGCAAGCTCCGTCCTCATCTGCACAAGCCTCCAACACTTTAAAATCATAAATGTTTGAGACTTGTGCAGTTAAAGCAGAGCTTACAGGAATGGGGCAGCGACAGAACTCGCGGGGACGGGGAATTGAGTTCCTACGGGGACAAATTTGTCCCCGTGTCATTCTCTACGGCAGACTCCGTGATATGTGATGAGGATGTTAGAAATTCAGGACTGGCCTAAAATCTCCCTCATGACCTGGGCAACGTGGCAGCTTTGTAACCCAACAAAGCATCCTTCTGCGTTGTCAGTGCCTTATGGGATCAAATCTTAAAGGTGCTGGGACCACTCCTGCAACGATCTTGTTAATTCTGTCGTAGCTGTATTTTCTCCCCTCCTGAAGCCCTTTTTGCTCCCATATTGCCCAGGAATGAGGTTTCATGTTATAAGATGACTAACTTCCTCTTCCAGCCCATGCACAGACATGTGTGGCCCAAGGAGGGTCAGTGTCTCCCAGGGCATTGTGGATGGATTAAAGAGCCCTGCGTCTCACTTTCCCCATTCCCCCCATCCCCTTTTCTTTAAAGGTGGGGCAGGGAGGGGATTAATGTGTTAAATAATAGTTTGCTCCTCTTGTTTTACTGTTTGACTTTGAGCAAATCACTTATCCTCTTTCTGCTCAAAGTGCCAGGCTTCGCCGATGGTAAACTCTTTGGGGTAGGGACCTTATACTTCTGTGACTTTCTGATAGAGTGCTGTGTACACTGACTGCACTATATTTTAAATAGTAAATAGATTATCGGGGTGGGTGGGGTTGGCCTGGTGGGGTGCAGACATACAGAGCCTTGTGTATCAAAGAGAACTTTTACTATACAGGTACAATTTTGGGGCGGGGGAATCCAAGGAGATTAAATATAGAATATAGGAGAAACCAAGGACAAATGTGGGAGAATATTTGAAAAAGTAGAAAAAAAAAAGAGGCCCTGGGTTTCCAGTTCCTTTTACGGAATGTGAAATTCTTTGCTCTGACCGGGGCCTGTGAGACCCTGTGCACTTCCTGCTTTTCTCTTAAACCAATGAGTCGATTCCATATGAAGAAGCGAAGGATACGGGGTGGGGCGAGGGGGGTCGTGGCCACCCGCCAACAATCCGCGGCCGGTCCAGGTTAGCTTTGTGCGTTCCGGCATGTCGACCTTTTTTTTTTTTCGCTTTCTAGAGAGTTCCGTTCGGTATTAAAGTCCAACGCGAGAACGGACGGCCGTCCCTTTATTCCGATTCCTAAGCCGTCCGCAGGCCACCCACCCGTTTTACGAATCTCGGAGAAGAGAGAATGCCGCTGCTGTGCCGCTGGTCATCCGAATTCTCTCGTCCCCCCCCCTGAGGCCTGTAAAGTTGGAATGCAGCGGAGACCATTGAAAAGCAGACTTTAGAAAGGTGCTTTATGTCTGTTGTTGTTTTTAATGATGCAACTAGAATGAAAAGCTGAAATCTTTTTATTGCAAAAATAAAAACAGAGATATTTACTTATCTTGGGACCAAAATAGAAGGCAGTGAGGCCAACAGAGCTAGGGTTTAGGATGAAATCTATCTGTTGATGCTGCTTAATCGAGCACAGGATCAATGAAGCACTGTTTGAAAAATAGAGATGTAAATATGTATCCCCCCTGGGTTCTATGTTACACGGACAGTCACTTTCTGTAGTTCCAAAGTGAAATAGATCCGCCTATGGTCACTGAGTCCACCACGGTTACAAATTACTTTTTCTTTCCTCTCTGTGGGTGCTCTGTTACTGGCCAGTCCGTCATCGGCTGTCCGTGTGGGTCTCAATTTTTTTTCAATTGTTATATTTTTACTACCATTGAGGCCTCTGGTGATTCATTGGCCGGAACAAAGCACCTGAAGCGAGGAACTTGTCGTTCTCGATCGAGTGAACTCCCACCAGGCGTTTCCCTCTCTTCGCAGTCGGGGGGGAGAGAGAGAGAGAACCGGGTGCGGGAGGTAGGCTAGGCTTGTTGGCTTAAGTTTTGAAGCATCTAGTTATTAAAAGAAGCATTATGACGTTGCACATACCTTGTAGGAATCAAAGAAGGGAAAGGGTTAATGTATTAAATGTTCTAAATTACATTCAGAACTTAATTTTATTAAAGTATTATTATGTAAGATGTTTTTGACTTCTGTCTTTCATTATCTGTTGGTGGAGAATGCGGGCGCGGGCTGTATGGAAGCGCACGGCGAAATACAGCCTGCGAACAAGTTCCAAATTATTCGGGCATGCCAAGCCCGAAAGCATTGCAGGAGATGTAGTTCCTGTTTTGACATGACATGCTTATTTGCAGCCCTGAGTAAAGGGCTATATGAAATCTGTATTACTATATGCTGGTTATTTCCAAAGGATACACAGCGAGAGGAAGGCCCTAATTCTATAAATGACGTCTAAAGTTGATCTAGGCGCCTAACTCAAGTAGGAGCTTGGCGGACAAACTCGGGTAATTTTTTCCAGGCACAGGGGGCAGCTAGATGAAAGGTACGAAGTCTGGAATTGGCAGTGGAGGAGAAGGGTAAGGCTAAGAGCGGCTTATCTGAGGAACGGAGTTCTCTGGGAGGTGGATAAGGAGAGAGGAGAGATCTTGAGGGGGGCGGCAGAATGAGCACACTTGTAGGTCAGCCATAGGAGCTTGAACCGTATGCGAAGGCGGAGAGGGAACCAATGAAGTGATTTAAGGAGAGGGGTGACATGAGCGTATTGAGGTTGGCAGAAGATGAGTTTTGCACGGATTGCCACCCTTGTCCTACCATACTATACATATATACCATACTATGGGGCCCATGATCACAAAACGTAGACACCCAAATAGCATCCTAAACCAGCCAGGACGTCCACGTGCCGATAATCAAAACCATCTTTCTGTACATCTAGCGAGGTGTTCCAGCCTTTCTACATTCAGAGCACGAGATGGGTGTGGTGGAGGAGTGACATGGGCAGTCTCGAGGGTGGGTTAGACATGGACATCTTGCTACGATAATCCAACATTTTGCAAGACCTCCTGGACAGAACTTATCTGTTTGGAACTAGGAAGGGTCTAAGTGCCACAAAGGTGCCCAAACTGACCAGCTGACTACTGCATGCATCAAGGTAAGACACCCTCCACGCTCCCCCCAGTGCTCATGGACCCCCCTCACGCCCACAAAGATCAGAATACAAATGTACATAGCTGTCTCCAGAACATCAGCACCTGGTGTAGGAAAGCCTAGTAGAGCTGCACACAATTGTCTTAAGTAGCCTGGTGGGTGGGATAGTGAACCATAGAAAGGAGTAGCAAGTCCCATAAGCCACTCTAAAAACAGTACATTCATTGTGGAAAATGTCAACCCACCAAAACCCTACTCTACTGCCACCTGCAGCCATAACAGCTATTTGGGTTGTAGACAGGTGGGTATGGAGGGGCTTACTGTAACCTATACGGGAGTTCTGGTGAGATGTTTATCTGGCACCCTTTTTGTGACATTCATAGCAAGGTAGGGAGAACGAGAGGGCACTCTATCTAAAGTTGAAAGGGGATCGATTCCGTACAAACGTAAGGAAGTTCTTCTTCACCCAAGAGTGGTGGAAAACTGGAACGCTCTTCCAGAGGCTGTTATAGGGGAAAACACCTTCCAGGGATTCAAGACAAAGTAGATAAAGACAGGTTGTTCACCCTCTCCAAGGTAGAGAGAACGAGAGGGCACTCTCTAAAGTTGAAAGGGGATAGATTCCGTACGAACATAAGGAAGTTCTTCTTCACCCAAACTGGAACGTCCTTCCGGAGTCGGTCATAGGGGAAAACACCCTCCAGGGATTCAAGACAAAGTTGGACAAGTTCCTGCTGAACTGGAGCGTACACAGGTGAGGCTGGACTCATTTAGAGCACTAGTCTTTGACCTGGGGGCTGCTGTGTGAGCGGACAGCTGGGCACGATGGACCACTGGTCTGACCCAGCAGCGGGAGTTCTTATGTTCTTATTCACTGTAAGGTGCCCCAGTTCACTGTTGCCATGTCTGGGTGGCCAGTCCATTACAAGATTAGCCCCTCCTATGTCCAAATGGCCTTGTTCTGGGCGTTTGGGACTTTGACAAAATTTTGCTTGAAAATGTAGTATATAGACTTTCTGGCGGTCTGGATTAACAATAGCCTGGGTGTCCAGATAGACGATTTTCAATAAAATACAATTCTAGATGTATTTTTCAAAAAGGGGCATTTTCTCATTGCCAACTTTGGGCTTCTAGCACCATATGTCCAAATTGGAATAGTTTATTTGGTAAATGGAATTAAATTTTCTTTTCATTTATTTATTGATTAAATTTCAAATAATTCCAAGCATATAAATATCTTATACAGATAGTGTGATTAGCGCATAAGATTAAAACAAAAATAATAATCTTTTAACTTAGTTGCATACATTAAACTCACTCAAGTCCTCAATTAATATCAGATTCAAAATTTACTTGAGGAATATTTTAACAAGAATTTTTTTTATTAAGGAAAAGCAATGTCCTCTGCTAAGCAACCAAACTTTTTTTTTTCTCTTGAGTCGTTGCTGTTAATCTTCCATTTTCTGCACGTTTGTGAGCTAGAAAACTCATCAGCTGACGTGGATCATAAAAAACATATTTTAATGATGGGACCCTAAAGATGCATTTAGAAAGAAAACTCTTCCCCCAATCCGTATCACCCCAGGTTTTAACAGAAGAAACTGACGTCGCCTTTTGTTTGTTTCCTTCGAAACGTCAGGAAAAATTTGTACAGTCACTCCCAGAAAATTTTTCATTCTATTTTTAAAGAACAGCTTAAAAACAGAATGAATTTCCTATCACTTATTATATGCTGCTCTTCGTTACAACATCAGTGCGGTGTACATTAATTTAAAAAGAAAAGCACGCCAATATAGCACAGATAAAGAGGGAAAAAACCGCCTACAAACTCCAGAGAAGCAGAACCAGTTGTGGAAGTGTGGCACGCAGGTTGGCTAGAAGAAGCTTTATATCTTGTAAGGATCTCCTACCAAGAGATTCCCTCCCCCTACCTCATTAAGTAGAGACAGAGGGGATAACATCATTCTCTATATTTATAAGATGATATCAGAGTTTGGAGCACTCCAGACTGTAAGATGCCTTCTCCATCTCTCAGAGGACCGCAAACCCTCAGGGATCTTCCCTGTCCCGCAAGTTGGAAAAAGCAGCTCCCTGGATTTGTGCTCTGGGGCATGCTGGAGCTTGTCTCGGCAGCAGGGACCAAGAAAAGGGCAGGGGACGGGGGGCTGTCCCTCTACAAGTGAATTCTCTTGATTCTTTTTCCCCTTGTACATTCTCATTTTCCGCTGGTGCACGTTCGCTCTGGCTTCAGTTTTCATTCTTTGGGAGACGGATCTCTGGTCAAACTGTGTTGTCCTTAATGTACATATAATTATAGTGCATCTCATACAGTCTTTCTTCTCCCCCCCTCCCTTTAGTGTCATCTCTGCGTGGAGACGTAGCTCAGGCTCTGGTCAGGGGACTCAGATGGCTGGCTGTAATTTTTACGGTGAAATTCATAGTCCACTGAGTTTTGCACACAGGGTCCCCTAAGTACCTTGCCATCTGCTAGTCTATTATGCTCCTTTCCAACCTCTGAGGTCCTCGGAGCAGTCTCCTGGCCTTGCCCTCACCATTTAGAACGGGGGAGGGGGGAGGGGGGGCTGGAAACGGATACCTTGAACACTCGTATGTCTCGTAGACCGTTCACATTGAAGGTTCCTTTTTGTATTAAGTACTGAGAGGGACTGGGGGAGGGGCATTCATTTGCAACAACCTGCCATTTCGTGGGGGAGAGGGGCTGCTCAAAATGAGAGGAAACCCCCTCAAAATTTCAGCTTCTTCCAGCATCATAAATAATGAACATTTTCCTGGACAGTGCGCTCTACTGAAGATACTACTCCCAAAGCGAAAACAAAAATTCCCCTCAATAAAATTGAGAAAGACATGGAGGAAGCCACTGAATGCCCTGGATCGGTAACATGTTGCTACTCTTTGGGTTTTGGCCAGGTACTAGGGACCTGGATTGGCCACCATGAGAACGGGCTTCTGGACTTGATGGTCTGACCCAGTAAGGCTATTCTTATGGTTTGGCCAGGATACTGGGATTGATGGACCTTCAGTCTTATGTGAGCCAAGTATAGGCCAGTCAAACCATTGTGACATCACTGATGAGTTTGGATCTTAGGCATTGGTGGAATGAGGCTTTATGACATCACAATCTCAGCTCCAGAATGTTGCTATTCTTTGGGTTTTGGCCAGGTACTAGGGACCTGGATTGGCCACCATGAGAACGGGCTTCTGGACTTGATGGTCTGACCCAGTAAAGCTATTCTTATAGTTTGGCCAGGATACTGGGATTGATGGACCTTCAGTTTTATGAGAGCTGAGTATAGGCCAATCAAACCATTGTGACATCACTGATGAGTTTGGCTCTTAGGCATTGGTGGAATGAGGCTTTATGACATCACAATCTCAGCTCCAGAATGTTGCTATTCTTTGGGTTTTGGCCAGGTACTAGGGACCTGGATTGGCCACCGTGAGAATGGGCTACCGGGCTTGATGGACCTTTGGTCTGACCCAGTAAGGCTGTTCTTATGTTCTTAAGTGGAAACAGAGAAATATGACGGCAGATAAAAGCCAAAATGGCCGATCTCACTTGCTTGTCCCACGCTTTCTTGAATTATGGAGGGCACACTGGTCCCGGGGTCCTCTCACGGATTGCCCAGAGGTATGTGCGTTTTAAGTGCCATTGGCTTGGGTTCAAATCCTGGCAACTTGATGAGTTAAAGATCCCAAAAGCCTACAAATCATCCGAAAATGATGAAAGCCATGCTGCTGGTGCCACCCAGTGGCGAATGTGCTAAACTGAAGCCCCAGATTTATATACAAAATCTTTCATCTACTCTAAGGGACGTTTAGAATCCATATTGGAACCTAAAAAACAAACTATGGATGATTGAGGGAGAGAGTTGATTCTCGCTCTCTTTTTTTCGTGCTCTTTGACATTTAGCAAGCTAATGGAAACGAGACCCAGGTGTTTTATTGAGCTGTAAAGGCAGAGGTGGCAAGGTTGGTTAGGAGGAGATGTTTTCACATAGCCATTCGGGTATGGACGGGCATAACACGGGCATTAAGACTGTGCGAGCCGCTGTCGGCTGGTTTTGGAACAGCGATCGACGTTCCAGCGCGTCGGTAGGCAAAAGATTTGCATGGAGGTTCGCCGTCATCCAAGCTACGAGAGCGACACGGACACACGCGCAGAGCCGACGTCGGGACAGCATCTGCCCATGCACAGGTGCAATGCAGTGACATCACGCGCATGCATGCAACATCATTGGATCACACCAGCCCATGCGCAATGCCCTCCCGATAAGTGAGCAGGTTGAGGGGGGATGGGGGCCGGATTTTAGTTCCGTTAAATCTGGTAATCATACCCATAACACGGTAGGCCCAAGCTCCCAAATTTCTATCCCAGGCCCTAGTATGCTGAAGAGCTGAAAGGATTTGGGGGTTACATGCGTCACCTCTTAGCTCAGCATGCAGAACGGCTATTCTGGTGTTTAGAGACTATATAAGAATTGGAACCTCGATTTCTTAGTGTTATCTTGGTTGATTTTTGTCTGTTCTCCGTCTCCTCGCTAGGTTTTCACTGTACCCTGTGTTGCTCTCTCTGAAGGAGCCTGGTCTGTCCCATGAGTAAACGTGAAACCTTTCCTTAGGCCTGGATGGAAACATACCCTTGCACTGTAGAACAATAATAACTTTATAATAAAAATAACATTTAGTCTTGTATACCGCCATACCCAGGGAGTTCTAGGCGGTTCACATTTGTTTATCAAAGTTACAAGCGGTTCATAACAATTGAACAAAGTTGCAAGCAACGAAGCAGTTGAGGTTAGAAAGAGAAGGAACGAGTAGGTCATGGGGTAGTACAGTAGAGGGGGAGAGGGGATGTTTCGGTTCATTGAGGAGGGGCATTAAGGGTCTTGTCCATGGAATAGGTGAGTTTTGCAGGTCTCTTTATCAGTTTTATAGAAGCTCCAAATAAAAGTCCATTGTAGATAAGTTGTGGATGGGAGAATGGAGAGGTCCAGATCAGGAAATGCTCAGTTCCCCCTTATATTTTACAAAAGGCTCTACTAAACATGACTTGGAGCCTTTTGTAAAATAGCCAGAAGGATAAGCAGGGTACCAGCCAGAGCAGTGATGCTGAGAAAAGAGAGCTTCCTCATCTCACACCTTTGCGTTAGTGCAGCCAGAAGTTCAGAACGGAAATTCTGAGTCAGGCTCTCTCCTACTATTAATTATTTCTATGGCGCTACCAGACGTACACAGAGCTGTACAGTCACAAAGGAGACATTCCCTACTCAAAAGAGCTTACAATCTCAACAGACAAACAGGATATGCCTTACCCTTCTTCCGTCCGCCCCAGTCCCCCATGATCTAATATCTTTGCCCTATCTCCCTTCTAGGTCTTGTCCAGTCCAGTCTTGGCCTCTCTTCTCCTTCCCTTTCACTTCTGCCTGCCCTGCTGGTCCAGCATCTCCCTCCAAATCCTGGGTCCAGCACCTCTTCCTGTCAGTCTCTCCCTCCCAACCAGGTCTACCTCCTGAATCTCTCTCTCTTTCTAAGTTCAGCACCTCTCTTTGGCGATTCAGTGTCTCTCCTCTTTCTCCCTCTATCTGGTAAAGGAACTAAGAAGGAGATCAAGCCTCCCCACCTCTACCATCAGCAAATGTTCCTGTACCCTCCACCAGAAACTACCCCCCACTACCAGCACCCTCACAAATGACAGGTTCGGAGTGCCTATGTCCATCCCCAGAGTCTTCCATTCTTCTGCAACGGACACAACCTAATGCTGAAGAAAATGCCCGGGTGGTATCTTTGCCAAAAAGACACAAATACAGCCAGTGCTGAATTGTAAATGTTTATTGAAAGTGTTGCTCAATTATTCAAAAATAAGATACGTTATCTTCTCATTCTGCAATTTGTTTTCCTGTTCGCCTATCTCATATGGAATTGTGACCTTATCTACACCCGTTATTTACACAGGTTCTGCGTGATTTGAACCCACTGACCAAGCAAGACAACATTCTGAGCTTCAACTTCTAGTTTCTCACTGCAGTAACAGAACACAGAAAAGAAAGACGGAGAGAAAATGCACATTGCTTCTCGTTAACTACATATAAAACATTTAAATAAACGTCTAGAGAAAGGAAGACCAAGCTACGAAAATGAACATTATTTTCTGTTAGGAGTAGATTTTCAAATCCAGCAGCAACAAGACCAGGAAAACCATTTCGACTCTTAAATTTCTGAATTGGGGGACCAGTGTGACGACATTTCAGGTGGTAAGTGCAACTATGCCCTCACTGTGAACCAAATTGGTTATCTGACCACTGGTTTTTCTGTTCCCTTCCTCTTAGGGTTGCCAGATTTTCCAATCGGAAAATCCGGACCTCCTAGACTCGCCCATCCCCGCCCCCCATGTGGTAATCCTAAATATAAATGGATCGTTCATAGGGTTACCAGAAGTCTGGGATAACCCAGACAGATCCTCTTTTTGGACCCGGCAGTTTATCCGGGTTTTGGAAAGCCCTGAGCGGCCGCATCTGGAGCGCCTTCAAGTGCAGATGAGGTCACATGCTGGAGGCCCTCCAGATGTGGCCTGGAGGTCGGGAAAAAAAGATATGCACTTTGCTGGGGGAGGGGCAATGTGTCCAGGTTGTTCTATCGGCAAATATGATTTCCCTATTCATTCCAGCACATGAAGGAATGCAGAATGAAGCCAGGCTGTTCCCAGAGGTTAGTTTAAGATTCCAGGCCATCAGGCTTGGGTCGAGCCAGTCCTGGTTTTCTACCCACATTGCCTGCTGCATTTATCTGACACGCGGAGGGGAAACCAGGATTGCTTCCATCTGGGCCCAGGTTCAAAATTAGGGACATCTATAGACCTACCTTAATGCAGGGGGTGGAGGTCAGTTGGTAGTAGCAAAATTGGATCTTGGGTCTCGGGGATTCTACGACCTCAAGGGAGAAGTGTGCGTGCCACCTCCACCCCCCAGAATTACCTAGCCCGGCTTTCTTGGAACAGGTGGAGAATCAACACAAATCTCCTACTGCTACTAAACCTTCAATTTTGCAACTGGGAAGAATTTTTTGCAATTTGATTGACTGACACATCATTAGAATTAGAGGAAAAAATATGCAAAAGATACAGGGAGTGTCTATGTAACGGTGGGGGGGGGGGGAGGGGAGGGAAAGACTTTTTAAATATTAAACTTTCCAGTCCGAGACACGCAGCGCACGGAGAAGCTGTTGCATCCTCAGAGAAGAGACATCTTGAGACGTAGCTCCTTCTGCCGCTGCCGTTTCCGCCTCCCCTCGTTCATAGGTTCTGACAGCACTGGACCGATTTGGGCTCTTGGTGGGTGGGCAGCACCTTGATCGGTTCGATACTGGAGCTGGGTCCGAATTCTCGGTCCTGCTGCCCCGCCATTTGCCTCTGAGACACGATCCGGTAGATCTCTGCGAGAAAGAAAGAGGGACGGGACAGGTAGATGAGGTCATAAAGGTCCACACAGCTGCCCTTTACCTTTTGAGGCTGAAACAATGTGTGTAACGGATGAAACGTGAATATTAAGAGAAAGAGGTTTTTAGATAGGTTTAAGATTTATTTTCTGTATATCATGGTTCTATGCCGCTTAGAGATAAGTGGATTATAAATGAATTAATCTAATCTACTGGAGCAGTGCTTCTGAACCCTCTCCTAGAGGCACACCTAGGCAGCTGAGTTTTCAGGATATCCACAATGAATATACTGGGACTGAGCACAGGTCCATCAAGCCCAGAATCCTGTTTCCAATAGTGGTCAATCCAGGTCCCAAGTACCTGGCAAAAACCCAAAGAGTAGCAACATTCCAGAGCTGAGATTGTGATGTCATAATGCCTCATTCCACCAATGCCTAAGAGCCAACCTCAGCAGTGATGTCACAATGGCAGAAACCCAAAGAGTAGCAACATTCCAGAGCTGAGATTGTGATGTCATAAAGCTTTATTCCACCAATGCCTAAGAGCCAACCTCAGCAGTGATGTCACAATGGCAGAAACCCAAAGAGTAGCAACATTCCAGAGCTGAGATTGTGATGTCATAAAGCTTTATTCCACCAATGCCTAAGAGCCAACCTCAGTAGTAATGTCACAATGGCAGAAACCCAAAGAGTAGCAACATTCCAGAGCTGAGATTGTGATGTCATAAAGCTTTATTCCACCAATGCCTAAGAGCCAACCTCAGCAGTGATGTCACAATGGCAGAAACCCAAAGAGTAGCAACATTCCAGAGCTGAGATTGTGATGTCATAAAGCTTTATTCCACCAATGCCTAAGAGCCAACCTCAGTAGTAATGTCACAATGGCAGAAACCCAAAGAGTAGCAACATTCCAGAGCTGAGATTGTGATGTCATAAAGCTTTATTCCACCAATGCCTAAGAGCCAACCTCATCAGTGATGTCACAATGGCAGAACCCAAAGAGTAGCAACATTCCAGAGCTGAGATTGTGATGTCATAAAGCTTTATTCCACCAATGCCTAAGAGCCAACCTCAGTAGTAATGTCACAATGGCAGAAACCCAAAGAGTAGCAACATTCCAGAGCTGAGATTGTGATGTCATAATGCTTCATTCCACCAATGCCTAAGAGCCAACCTCAGCAGTGATGTCACAATGGCAGAAACCCAAAGAGTAGCAACATTCCAGAGCTGAGATTGTGATGTCATAAAGCTTTATTCCACCAATGCCTAAGAGCCAACCTCAGTAGTAATGTCACAATGGCAGAAACCCAAAGAGTAGCAACATTCCAGAGCTGAGATTGTGATGTCATAAAGCTTTATTCCACCAATGCCTAAGAGCCAACCTCATCAGTGATGTCACAATGGCAGAACCCAAAGAGTAGCAACATTCCAGAGCTGAGATTGTGATGTCATAAAGCTTTATTCCACCAATGCCTAAGAGCCAACCTCAGTAGTAATGTCACAATGGCAGAAACCCAAAGAGTAGCAACATTCCAGAGCTGAGATTGTGATGTCATAAAGCTTTATTCCACCAATGCCTAAGAGCCAACCTCAGCAGTGATGTCACAATGGATTGACTGTCCTAGACTTGGCTCATAGAAGTACATAAGAGTTGCCGTACTGTGACAGACCGAAAGTCCATCAAACCCAGTATCCTGTTTCCAACAGTGGCTAACCCAGACCACAAGCACCTGGCAAGATCCCAAGGAGTAAATCAGATTTTATGTTGCTTATCCTAGGAATAAGCAGTGGATTTTCTTAAATGCATGTTGCAGATACCCAGAATAGGCAAATCTATCTCATGCATATTCATTGTGATGGTCCTGGGTTCAGAAGCACTCGCCTAGAGAAGATGGTCCAGCCCTATAAGATAGCACAGGGGTGGGCAACCCTGGACATCGAGGGCCACAACTCAGCCAGGTTTTCAAGATTTCCACAATAAATTTGCATAAGATCTATTTGCATACATGGAAACTGTACAGGCAAAGCAATCTCATGCATATTTTCTGTGGAAATCTTGAAAACTCAACTTGGTTGTGGGCAGCGAGGACCGGGGTTGTTCACCCCTCCCATAACCCATCTCTAAGCCACCATCCCCCCGCCCATAAAGTGAAGGCAAGAGATGGACCAAGGCCTCCATCCAACACAAAGCAGAGGCTCCGAGCAGCCTCAAAATTACCAGCCAGAAACTCTCCCTTGGCTGCGTGCACAAGGAAGTTTCCAAGTGCCAGTCTGTGATTTAACACAGCCATTATTTAAAGTAAAAAAGTGGATAAAGAAAAAAAGCTCTGTTGCCTGAAAATAGAACTCCAGCACAGGAAAACCGACAATGCTGAAATAAGAAACAGGCCAGAGGAGCAGACCGTCAAGTGGAAAACCTGGGCTACACTCCCCGGGCTAAACGGGAGCGAGGCCTCAGCCGTCACTCAACAGTACCATCTAGTGGTCAGATTGGGGGGCTACGCCGGCAGGGGTTTTCAGACCGACACTGGGGAGATTAGAGAGATATTTTCAAATCGTTTGGGCTTCGCCTCCAATTGTCAGATTTGGTTGCTTGTTTCACAAAGTCATTTAATCCCTTCTCAAGAAAGGGATTAAAGGAGTCAAGATCTCAAGTCAATCTTTGGTCTTTAAATTCTCTCAACTCTGGAATGATCTCCCCTATTTTTTTTTAAGGAGTTCCAGTTCGTTTCAATTTTTCCGTAAATCTTTTAAAAACTACTCTATTTGCCAAACATTTTGAAAATTAATTCTTTTGAGATTTTGCTATTATCTTCTATTTATCATTTGTAAAGGAGAGCCTGAGAGCCCTCGTCTCGATGGGCGGCTGTAACGCGGGGATGGAGGGCCCGCGTTGCCACCGTGCGAGTGGGCGGGTTTAGGAGGGCAGGAGGCAGCTTAGCGGTAGGAGAGTTTCCTGCCACGGGGCTGCCTCCTGATAGGCGAGGCGCGGGGCTAACGGCCAGGCGGAGCTTATAAAGCCGGGACCTTGGAGGACTCGCCGTCTTCCTGGGTCCTCCGAGGCGGCTTTTTCCTGCCCACCCTCCCACCCCCTTTTTGTCTGGTCCGGTAGGTTGCCGAGCTTGGGTTGGCGGTTATCCCGAGCTACGGTATGGTAGAGCTCATCAGGACATGCCACCCCCCCAGACATGCCACCCCCCAGACATGTTGGGACATGCCACCCCCCAGGCATGGCAGGGTCGGGGGCCGAATATTATTGGTAACGGTTTAAGGTGTAGTTCGGGAAATTGTTTTTGGTATGCGAGTGTGTTAAATTAATTGTTTGTTTATCCATAAGCAGAGTGTGGTTTGGTTATTGGTGGGGTGGGTGGGAGAGAGAGCGGCCAATACATATCCGTCTGTTAATCATCCCCTGTTTATTTAATTGCTGTAAACTGAGTCGAGCCTTCTCAGAATGATGACTTGCTAGACAAAGTTAAGCTTTAGTTTAGTCATTTTAATAAGGACTTTTTAATGTGTGCTAATTGGCACCGTGTTAATTCATAGGTTAATGTGCATGTAATCCATTTACCCTGTTTACAGCTTGCTAATTAAT
Organism: Geotrypetes seraphini; assembly: GCF_902459505.1. Lineage (NCBI taxonomy): Eukaryota > Metazoa > Chordata > Amphibia > Gymnophiona > Dermophiidae > Geotrypetes > Geotrypetes seraphini. Next base: position 40,902,326 of record NC_047099.1, read on the forward strand.
TTTGCATCACTAGAAGAAATACAGCTTATACACATGCAGAGCCCCTGGCAGGCAAGGTGACGCTGCATTGCAAAGGGGCTTTGGAAAGGTTACCACACGCAAAAGAGACGAACCGCCAGCCATTTTAGCAGCCAAAATGCAGCGAGGCTCTTTCCGAAGCTGCTCGGGAGGGATTGAAAAGCAACCTTTACATGCAAAGATGAGGCAAACGGGGAGCCCTGGGATCGAGCCCTTGAAAAGTGGCCTCACGGTGGGCGCTGCCTTCCCTGGCAGACTTTGGGCTCTGTGTTGTCTCTTTGGCAAGGAGGGTCAGAACTTGTGGAAGCCCACCCTGGACAACAGCTCTTGCCACGATACTAAGGTTATCAGACATCCAGGAAGTCCTTTTTAGAGGACTGGCTGGGATCCCGGACGGACTTTCCAAAACCAGGCATTTGCCCGGTTTTTGGATCGCGCCCCCAACGAGCGCCGGCCACGTCTGGAGGGCCTCTGAGCATGTGCAAATGACGTCACACACACCCGCGAATGCTCCGGGCCCTCCAGACGCGGCCGGAGCTCGTCAGGAAGAAAAGGAGGAGGCTTTGTGGGGGCGGGGCTTGGGATGGAATGGAGTGGGGGTGGGGCCGAAGGCAGAACGGGAGTCATGTCTCCGGGGTTTCCTGGAGAAAAATATATTTCCTGCTCTCCCACTAACTCACAAATCCAGACGCCATCGTCTACGCCAACCCTGAGAGAACCATCTTCTACTCCAAGAAAAGAGGAGGCTTTGTGGGGGCGGGGCTTGGGATGGAATGGAGTGGGGGTGGGGCCGAAGGCAGAACGGGAGTCATGTCTCCGGGGTTTCCTGGAGAAAAATATATTTCCTGCTCTCCCACTAACTCACAAATCCAGACGCCAACCCTGAGAGAACCATCTCCTACTCCGTTCCCCTCCCCCCATCTACACACCCACTTGGCTCTCTCTCACCTGGCTGCCACAAATGTTTGGCGAGGCTCCCTTCCATCACCAGTCCCACTGCCACCTTCCTCTAAGGCCCCCCCCCTCCTCCACCAGCTCTACCCGCTTCATTCACTTAAAAAGACCCTGAAGCACCAGCCCAGGATGGAGCGGAGACACCTTGCTCTCAAGTGCGTCCTCTCTGCTCGTACCGTCGGCACTCTCTCAAAAGGGGGGGCTCTAATGAAACACTTGTTCAGGCTGGGAGGAGAATCTCTCTCAATTTGTCTGTCTGTCTTCCTGCTCCGAGTGACTAGGGGACAGATCTCAGCTCCACTTATAACAAACCATTAGGAGAGGTGGGTTGCTAAACACCCCTTTGCCACCCTCTCTAGCAGCCAAGGCGGCCCCGTCAAGAGCAGAGCAGCCCAAAGAGTGGCAAATTGAGGTTATTATCAGTGTTTCAAGCCCCGATATATACCCTGGCCCTTGTCTCCTTCTAACCTCCATCCTGCCCTCTCCCCGCCCACCCACAGACAATTCCTAGAAATCCAGCAGCATTTGGGCTGATGAAACAGGCACAGCCGCTCCTAAACCACCGCCCGAGCTGCCCCGCAGATGACTCTCTTACCTGCCAGGATGTTGTGGAAAGCCGTCTCGACGTTGGTGGAGTCCAGTGCCGAGGTTTCCATGAAGGACAGGCCATGTTTTTCTGCAGATACAAAGCAGTTTAGGCTACCTTTTCCAATCAGATCCACGAACAGCCACGTATTGGAGAGGGCTCCTGGAAGCCCCTCGGTGAACCATTTCATGAGGCTAAAAACATCCCACACGGTGAAGCAGAACTGAAGGGGGAACCCCACCCCAGTATTAAACCCCCCCCCCCACCAAAAACAACTGAAACCAGAATATGGACAGTACAAAAGTTATCCACCCCACTAAGGACCACTCCTGTGGAATGACTGGAGCGCCCCCTCCTCTCTCCTCCAGGGCTGTGAGCAGAGCCGGCTTTTAACCATCAGGCAAGACTCAGCAGTTGCCTAGGGCGTGCCACAGAAGAACAAAGTTTAGCTATGACGTCCAATTCTGCCAGTAACTACACCCCACCCCCACCCCTTTCCCACCAGCATCTGCCCCCTTTCTTTCTCCCCCCCCCCCCCCGTCCTCTAGCGTCTACCTCTAATATCCCCACCACTGCCGCTGCTTTCCCGAAGAGAAAACAAACCAGCCGCGGGACCTTCCTATACATATCCACATCTGCCCGCTCTGCCCCGTAAGAAGAAGCGACATTGGAGAGGGCGGGCCGGCAGCGCAGGCATGTATGGGAAGGTTCCGCAGCCGGTCTGTTTCCACTTGCCGCCGCCTTGGGAAAGCGGCGGCAGAAGGCGGGCGAGGGAGAAAGTGTTGGTCCCGGCTCCACCGGCTTCGTGGCGGGGCCGAAGGGCTGCGCGGCCTCCTGCTCCAAGGTGCGCGGCCGCACCGCTGCGTAGCTTAAGAGGGAACATCGAGCCCCGTGGACACTAACCGTGAGCGCCACCTACCTGCAAAACTCTTGGCCTCGTCTGTGGGAACAGCCCTCAAGTGCCTCAGGTCACTCTTGTTGCCCGCCAGCATTATAATGATATTCCCGTCAGCGTGGTCCTGAAGCTCCTTCAGCCACCGCTCAGCATTCTCGTATGTCAAGTATTTCGCGATATCGTAGACAAGGAGGGCACCAACAGCACCTCGATAGTACCTACAGGGGGGTTGAAGAGCGTCATTAGGAATGCAGTGTATACATGGGTGTGTTCTGGGTATGTCACTGCTAGAATTCAAGAAATGCATGGGATAAATGCATTTATTCTACCGAAAGAGAATGGATTCAAAACAAAAAGCTGAGCCAGGCTTAGGTGGCAAGTCATAGAAACATAGAAGATGACGGCAGAAAAGGGCTACAGCCCATCAAGTCTGCCCACTCTGCTTACCCACCCCCTGTCTATGCCCTAATGACCCAATTTCCTTGTGCCAGGCAGGCTCCCACGATCTGTGCCCTGAAAATGGCAAAGAATGCACACGTGATCATACACTTGTTTGGATAGGTCTTTATCTGCCGTCATCTACTGCGTTACCTCTCACACGACAGTTGAGAAAATGCTGATGGGTCTCTGATCTGTGCCTCCATAAGGAAAATAGGCAGGGCAAGTTACGGACCCCAGTCTAAAACAAGGCAGTAAGAACGGAGTGACTCATTTTAGTCACAGGCTGGAACCACAATTCCACTGCGCTCCCCAAGTCACTTAATCCCACTGCGCTCCCCAAGTCACTTAATCCCACTGTGTTCCCTGCAGCTCCCCAAGTCACTTAATCCCACTGCGCTCCCTGCAGCTCCCCAAGTCACTTAATCCCACTGCGCTCCCCAAATCACTTAATCCCACTGCGCTCCCTGCAGCTCCCCAAGTCACTTAATCCCACACCGCTCCCCAAGTCACTTAATCCCACAGTGCTCCCCAAATCACTTAATCCCACTGTGCTCCCTGCAGCTTCCCAAATCGCTTAATCCTACTGTGCTCCCTGCAGCTCCCCAAATCGCTTAATCCCACTGTGCTCCCTGCAGCTCCCCAAGTCGCTTAATCCCACTGTGCTCCCTGCAGCTCCCCAAGTCGCTTAATCCCACTGCGCTCCCTGCAGCTCCCCAAGTCGCTTAATCCCACTGTGCTCTCTGCAGCTCCCCAAATTGTTTAATCCCACTGCCTTCCCCAAGTCACTTAATCCCAATGTGCTCCCTGCAGTTCCCCAAATCGCTTAATCCCACTGCGCTCCCCAAGACACTTAATCCCACTGTGATTCCTGCAGCTCCTCAAATCGCTTAATCTCACAGCGCTCCCCACAGCTCCCCAAGTCGCTTAATCCCACAGCGCTCCCCAAGTCACTTAATCCCACTGCGCTCCCCAAGTTGCTTACTCTCACAGTGCTCTCCGCAGCTCCCCAAATCGCTTAATCTCACAGCACTCCCCGAGCTCCTCAAATCGCTTAATCCCACAGCGCTCCCCAAGCTCCTCAAGTCATTAATCCCATAGCCCTCCCCGCAGCTCTCCAAGTTGCTTAATCTCACAGTGCTCCCCAAGTCACCTGCTGTTAAAGCATTCCCTGCAGATCCACGAGTCACATAGGGGCCCTCTTACTAAACTGCATTAATAAATTGGCTTTCCCTCTGACATCACTTCCTGGTAGACGTCCAGATTCCCCCGGGATTTTGTCCAGGTTTTGAAATGGCTTTCCTACGGACAGGAGGGCATCCGCGTGACCGTGACATAGAGGTGTCAGCGCCCCCACTATAATGGCGCCCAGGGTGGTCTGCCTCCCGCTTCCCCCTTACTGTGCCACTTGGACAGCTCGATTCTAATTTCAAGCTTTTTAATCCACTCATTAGCTGCATTCAACGTCTGCCTATTTCATGTATGTCCTACGAATCTGTGAAGGCATCTTTTTCTCAGCTGCCCAGTTACCGGAAGCCTGGCTTCATGACTTACGCCGATGTGATGGCGCGATAGCGCTCCTGCCCAGCCGTGTCCCAGATCTGTGCCTTCACCGTTTTGTTGTCCACCCGGATGCTCCTGGTGGCAAACTCCACTCCGATGGTACTCTTGCTTTCCAGGTTAAACTCGTTCCGTGTAAACCGGGACAATAGGTTACTTTTGCCGACCCCGGAGTCCCCGATCAGCACAACTGAAGAACAAAAGATGCCCTTCTTAAAAAAATTTCAGGTCATTATCAGGCAATAGAGGGGGAAAGAGAATCAGTGGGAGGAGAAGGATTTGAACCCCGAACCTCCTAGTTGTCAGCTGTCTGTTCCAATCACAAAAAGTGCAATCTAGCCTAATGTTTCTCAAATCGGTCCTGGAGGACCCCTTTGCCAGTTAGGTTTTCAGGATATCCACAATCAATATGCATAAACTTGATTTGCATGCACTGCCTCCATTATATGCAAATTTCTTTTCATGCATATTCATTGTGGATATCCTGAAAACCTGTCCTCCAGGACCGAGCTGAGAAACACTGGCCTAGCAAATATTATTCTATAGTTACGTAGAGATGGATTGAGCTCATGAATGGAGCGTACGAGGCCAGATTAAGAGAAAGTTTGACTCTGCACCATCTTTAAAAATTCTCGTACAACAAATTACAAACCAAACAATAAGCATTTCAAAATTCTTCCCTCTTCTTGTGTCAAATATGCAATCGAAAAGCTTCCCTAATCCAATGCTTCTCAGACGGGTTCTCAGGATATCCGCAAAACAAGTCCGCATGCACTGCCTCCATCTCGTGCATTTTCATTTTGCATATCCTGAAAGCTCAATGGGCCGGGGCTGCCCCAAGGACTGGGTTACAAGATGTCTGGATTTCTCCGGACATGTCCAGGGTCCGGACGGCTTTTCAAAACCCGGCACAGAATCCGGGTTTTGAAAAACTTCCCGCCAAAATCGCATCGGGAAGGGGGCGGGGAGGCAGAATCGGGCGGTCCTGGGGGGCGTGGCCACGGCTCCGCACCAGCCCTTATTTGAACAGCGCCTCAGATGGACGTTGCGCTGCTAACTCTGCTTTTGCCTCAGGAGAATCACTGAAGCTGTGCAGGGAGGTGACACGGGTGGGATTCTAGTGACATTTGCAACATTCCCCTTTCTCCCTGGTAAATATGGACCGTTCAAGGGCTCCTTTTGCCCTCTCACCAAGCTAAACAGGGGAAGAGGAAGGTTTCTTAGAAATTCAGCCCCTGCCAGAGGGCAGAACATGCAATTACCAGATCTACTGAAAAGAAAAAGGGGGGGGGGTGAGATGCCACTGGTTTCTCTCGATACACTTGTGTGTCCCATCTGATTAGATATCGCCCGGCACTGCATTTCCGAGGAGGGCAGAGGCCCAGATACATTAGGTAAAAATTTTTAACAGCGTAAGAGCTGACAGCAGACCAGAATACTCCAGTCTACCCATCAGCTGCCCCCCTCCCTGCCTTGTGCATTCTGGCGCTCCCTGCAGGATCTCCAATCAGCTCGGCCCTCCTGAGCATGCTTGGGTTTCGGCGAGGTGGCCATTCCCAACATCAGCCACCTGCCTCAGTAGAGAATTTCCTGAGTTTTTCCCGCCCCCGGAGCTGCCAAGTATCTGCCTCGCTCATATCGAAGGGGAAATAGTGCTCCTGTCCTCGGGGGCTCCTAAGGCTTTTCCCTTTGATAATCCTCAGTCTGTTCCTGCTGTATCATGCCTGTGGGTTCTGTTTTGTTTTTAGCGTCTCGCCCAAGCCACAAATGGAGACGCCTCAGCTATTATCAGAACACAGAGGCTGTTTGCTGGGCCAAAGGAGTCTCCCCTCCCCCCCCCAACAGATAGACCATAGTGCAGGGGTGTCAAAGTCCCTCCTCGGGGGCCGCAATCCAGTGGGGTTTTCAGGATTTCCCCAATGAATATGCATGAGATCTATTTGCATGCACTGCTTTCATTGTATGCTAATAGATCTCATGCATATTCATTGGGGAAATCCTGAAAACCCGACTGGATTGCGGCCCTCGAGGAGGGACTTTGACACCCCTGCTATAGTGGCTAGCAAGAAGCCATAAACCACGGTCAGCCAAAAAAAGCAAACGACCTTTCTAAACCGAAGCTGGGATACAAGCAGCCATTACCAAAAGGGGAAACGATACATGAACAGAGAAGTTAAACTCTCTTTGCTTAGAAACCCAGATGCGTGAACTTCCGCCAAGGAGTCACGGATTCCCCAAATATATTACATTCTTACCAGCCCCTTTCTCAGGGCACATGAACCCAACCTGGATAGCACAGTAGAAGCAGAGCTGCAAGCTGGTGGCTAGCGTGTGGACTTCATACAGTCCCAGCACCCTGGGGTTGTGGGTTCAAATCCCGCTCTGCTCCTTGTGACCCTGGTCAATTCACTTAATCCCCCATTACCCCAAGGTACATTAGACAGATTGTGAAAAGTTTCAGCCTCTGATAACCAGAGCTGGTATTGTGACATCATAATGTCTCATTCCACCAATAAGAGCCAACCTCATCAGTGATGTCACAAGGGCTCACTTTTGCTACATTTTGATTTCTAGAGTGGCGCGGTGGTAAAAGCATCCCAATTTATGGTTAAAATAGCAAGAATTTTCAGTTACAAAATTAAATTACCGGATTTTTAAAATCGCCAATAAATTTGGTAAAACAACGATGATTCCAACAATTTTCTAAATTGCAAATACGAAGAAGCCGACGATAGGAGCTTACGAAATTCAACGTCTCAACTGTAGACGCCTTTTTCTAACCAATGCTTTTTTGTAGTGTTGATTGCAGAATCTCTCATGATTCTTTGAACGCGGTTTTTTTCACATTTTATGTATGCAAATCGTTTCGTTTTAAACGGTATGGAAATTTTAAAAATAAAATGATAATAAATAAACAAATACATCCTCTTACCGATGGAAAGTAAAAAAAAAAGTCATCCGTAAGGGGCGATTTGGGCCATTAAGGATCCCGGGATTTGTCCCTGAAGAGCTTCATAACATAGAGTTCCCCAAACTTCAACGTCACCCTCGCCTCAAGAGAAAGCCAGCGACAAACTCTTATAATAGTGTGAAACATAGAAACATAGAAACATAGAAATAGACGGCAGATAAGGGCCCACGGCCCATCTAGTCTGCCCACCTTAATGTCCCTCCCCTACCTTTGCCCTGTGAAGAGATCCCATGTGCCGATCCCATTTGGCCTTAAAATCAGGCACGCTGCTGGCCTCAATCACCTGTAGTGGAAGACTATTCCAGCGATCAACCACTCTTTCAGTGAAAAAGAATTTTCTGGTGTCACCTCGTAGTTTCCCGCCCCTGATTTTCAACGGATGCCCTCTTGTTGTCGTGGGACCCTTGAAAAAGAAGATATCTTCCTCCGCCTCGATGCGGCCCGTAAGATACTTGAACGTCTCGATCATGTCCCCCCTCTCTCTGCGCTCCTCGAGCGAGTATAGCTGTAATTTGTCAAGCCGTTTTTCGTATGGTAGATCCTTGAGTCCAAATTTCTCCGGATCGCAGATCAGGCGAAGAGCGGCATTCTGGATTCTTTGTAATCTATTTAGATCTGTGACCTGTTTGCGAACACACTTGGGAGCTACTTCGCCCCCATCCGAGCTGGGGATAAGAGGCGGAACTTGTTCCTCACCTCTGGCATAGCTGCCCCTTCAGTTAACTTTCAAACCATCGACGCGATTAGACCCACCGGTGGATGAACCTATCACTTCCCTGGCTCACACCACTCGGACCCAACAATTCTCTGTCAAGGACCCACCGTTCTCTTCCCGGTACATTCCTCCGTGCAGCGTACACATTCCCTTCTACCTGGGCTCCGTCTCCTTCTCGTCATACATTCGCAGAACTGCCCTCGGGCCTGGTACGGTGGACAGCACAGCCTGGAGGTTCGCCCTCCTACCGCCTAGGGGCCAGAACCGATCTCTCTCACCAGCATCCCTCTCTACGTCCCCCCCCCCGTGGACAACCAGGCCGAGTCGGCTCTCTTGGGTGCGATCCCCCGTTCTTCGTGCTCCCAGAAGACAACGCGGCCACCTCTCGGCCCAGTCTCACCAGTGCGGTTCTTCTCATAGGGCTCCTTTTACTAAGCCTCGTCGGAGCTTTTAATGCGCGGAATGGCGCTTGCTAGACCTTGATGCCAGCTGGCGTTAGTTCCAGCCGCATAGGGCGGGTTTAACAGGCGCTAAAAACGCTAACACGGCTTAGTAAAAATTGCTCATAGTTCCAAAGTTTTAATCAATCTTTTTTAAGTGTAGCTCCGATTTCTTTTAAGAAAAGCTGAACCCCAGGTTCAGGCCCTTGGTGCAGATAAAAACGAGGACCGATTCAGCCCTTCCCGAGCGTAGCACATATCAAAGTCACAGGTAAGACTTCCTCCGCATACTTTTCCTTGAAACTCCCCCCTACCCCTGCGCAAAGTGAAGGGAGGGGGGGATCACAGCGCTTGTCCTCCAGGACCCCACAGCGGAATCTCGAAAACCCGAATTTCTTTCCAGCTTTCCAGGTTCTGGAGGTGCCTTTTTGCTTTCGGATGTCCTTCCTTGCCCCCCCCCCCTACCCCATACATGCAATCAATAGCTCTTCCCTAAGAGAAGAGGAACCAAGCCATTTCAACACACCCACGTAGAAACTGCCTGTGTGGTAAGGCTGGAGCAAGTCCCAGCATTTGGGGCATTTCTCGCACAGTAAGACGTCCAATTGATGAGCTGGTCCTGCCTCTGGTACAGGGCAGCTTGACCACCAGGTGTGACCAGGCCACGGTCTAAGAGAGGGAGGGGAGGGAGGGCAAACAGCTGACAATAGACCACTTATCCGGGTTAATGGGTTTCAGCAATCGCCCTGGTACAAAACCAAATTTCATATTTAAAAGGTGGAATGTCCAAATTATGCCTTTCTTCTAGGTGTGGTGTTGCAGAAGTAACCTCAAGGGAAGGTCTAGAGGCCTGACAGTTCATGCAGAGAGAAGGAGCCTATTCCCCCCACTCCTGATTTTGCCTTCCTCTCCCTGCATCCCAAACATGGAACTTCAGTTTCTCAAAAATATATATATTTTTTTTAATGAAAGATCTACTGTTTACAGGGGCAGGAGAGTAGCACCGGGTGATACAAAGCAAACAAGCCATACAGAGGTCGGTAACAGCGATCGGAAAGTAGGTCTCCAAATACCGAGCGATGTTTAAAGAGCTCGCTCGGGCCCTGGAGACTGGGGGGCAGCTTGTCCGGGAGCCAGACCGACACCCCCCCCCCCTGTCGGTAGGCAGCTGAGAATGGCTTTTGTTGGGACCCGGGAGGAGGAAAGGGGAATCGGAGATGATAACTGGGGGGAAGGGGGGTGCAATTATTTTGTGAAGGTGACCACACCGGCTTTCTTTGCTGAGGTTCGGGGTGGGGGGGGGGAAGAATGGGGGCTAGACTAAAGGGTGGGTCCGGTGATCAACTGTTTCTTCATGGAAGAGTCGCAGCCGTCTTTCCTGCATCTATACTGGGGGGGGGGGGGCAAGGGGTAAATCGGTGGGGTAGATCGGGGTCCGGAGAGGGGGGGTCGGGGGAGTTCTTCACTTTTAAAGAGATAATCGCACTCATCCTCCATGTCGCAGCTACACTAGGTCCGCGGAGGGTGGATCAGCGGGGTAGATCGGGGTCCAGAGGTAAATCGCTGGGGTAGATGGGGGTCGGGAGAGTCCCCGTACTCACTTTTAAAGAGATAGTCGTACTCGTCCTCCTTGCTGCTCATGGCTGTAATTCCCCGGCCCCCTCCGAGCTGAACTCACCGCTCAGGTATTTCCTGCCACCTTCGCCACGCCCCCCCTCACCTGCCCGGCCACACCCCGCCGCCGCCGATTGGCCGGCGGCTTGCTATGCGGGTTCCGCAGTGGGCGGGGCCAGCATCCACCTGGACTGGAAGCGCAGGTAAGGCGAGAGCTGGTCTTAAAGGGACCGCGCCCTGTTCCTTGGCTCAGCAGTGACCTTGGCCGAGTCGGGCTACGAGAAGAGGGATAACACATCATTGACACCCCCCCCCTTCCCTGGAGGAAGTGGGTTCATGTCCCAGGCTGCAACTTAGTCACTTGATTTTATTTCCGCATCTGCGCCAAGCAACTGACTTGGGCGAGTCCCTGCCCCTAAGAGCTTAGCGCCTATATAGCTACCTGTGGCGAATGGGCAGTGGGAGGAGCTTGATTGGAACTCGGAGCGGCTAGAACGAGACTGCTTGTGCAACAGCCCTTGCCCGGCCACATTGAATATGCATGAGGGATATTTGCATGCACTGGTGAAAAACCTAGCTGTGAGGACTGACTTCAAAAGCCACTAGCTCTTACCTCTCCAGGGAAGGGCTGGCAAGTCAAGAGATGATATTAAATGTATTTATTTATTTTCACTTCTAGAATATACCATACAATCCAAAGTTCTTGGTGGTTTACAAGACATAGTTACCATATTCAATACTTAGAGGGGATATGATAGAGACTTATAAGATCATGAAAGGCATAGAGAGAGTAGAGAGGGACAGAAAGAGAGAGAAAGGGAGACAGAAAGAGAGAGAGACAGAAATAGAGAGAGAGAGAAAGAAAGATTGGAGAAACTGGGTCTCTTTTCCCTGGAGAAGAGGAGACTTAGAGGGGATATGATAGAGACTTACAAGATCATGAAGGGCATAGAGAGAGTAGAGAGGGACAGATTCTTCAAACTTTCGAATAATAAAAGAACAAGAGGGCATTTGGAAAAGTTGAAAGGGTACAGATTCAAAATGAATGCTAGGAAGTTCTTCTTTACCCAACGTGTGGTGGACACCTGGAATGCGCTTCCAGAGGACGTAATAGGGTAGAGTACGGTACTGGGGTTCAAGAAAGGATTGGACAATTTCCTGCTGGAAAAGGGGATAGAAGGGTATAGATAGAGGATTACTGCACAGGTCCTGGACCTGTTGGGCCACCGCGTGAGCTGACTGCTGGACACGATGGACCTCAGGTCTGACCCAGCAGAGGCATTGCTTATGTTCTTATGTTTCAAGTTTATCTAAAAGTAGTATTCATCTGATATAGGCATTTTATGTAATTATATAGACTTGTACATTTCATGTTTTATTTAATATTTGTACATTTATCTTATAAAATTAATAAAAACATTGGGGGGGAGAAAAAAGATGACAAAAATGAAAAGAAAAATCCCAAGAGGCGTATTTATCATGCCAATCTTTCCTGAGGTCCTACAAGGTGATAGTTCTGGTCTTCTCTGGACAACCGTGGTGTGCACTGAACTGGCTTTCCCCGAATATTCGTTTTGGGTATCCTGAAAACCAGGTCCATGTAGGCTCGAAGATGGCGTGAGCTGTGAAACCGAGAACATGAAAGCAAGCGAGCGATGTAGTGTGGTAGTGACGCAAGTAAAGGTCATTTCGGGGTCAAATTTAGTATAAGTCTCAACCCAGTCAGGTTGCTGCTTAGGATTCGAAAGCGTTTGAGGCTTGTGCAGATGAGGACGGAGCTTAGGCATTGGTGGAATGAGGCATCATGACATCACAATCTGAGCTCTAGAATGTTGCTACTTAATGATGTTAAAGTGTTTGAGGCTTGTGCAGATGAGGACGGAGCTTAGGCATTGGTGGAATGAGGCATTATGACATCACAATCTGAGCTCTAGAATGTTGCTACTTAATGATGTTAAAGTGTTTGAGGCTTGTGCAGATGAGGACGGAGCTTAGGCATTGGTGGAATGAGGCATTATGGCATCACAATCTGAGCTCTAGAATGTTGCTACTTAATGATGTTAAAGTGTTTGAGGCTTGTGCAGATGAGGACGGAGCTTAGGCATTGGTGGAATGAGGCATTATGACATCACAATCTGAGCTCTAGAATGTTGCTACTTAGGATTGTAAAGCGTTTGAGGCTTGCGCAGATGAGGGCGGAGCTTAGGCATTGGTGGAACAAGGCATTATGAGATCACAATCTGAGCTCTAGAATGTTGCTACTTAGGATTTTAAAGGGTTTGAGGCTTGTGCGGATGAGGACGGAGCTTAGACATTGGTGGAATGAGGCATTATGACATCACAATCTGAGCTCTAGAATGTTGCTACTTAGGATTGTAAAGCGTTTGAGGCTTGCGCAGATGAGGGCGGAGCTTAGGCATTGGTGGAACAAGGCATTATGAGATCACAATCTGAGCTCTAGAATGTTGCTACTTAGGATTTTAAAGCGTTTGAGGCTTGTGCAGATGAGGACGGAGCTTAGGCATTGGTGGAATGAGACATTATGACATCACAATCTCAGCTCTAGAATGTTGCTACTTATGAGGACGGAGCTTAGGCATTGGTGGAATGAGGCATTATGACATCACAATCTGAGCTCTAGAATGTTGCTACTTATGAGGACGGAGCTTAGGCATTGGTGGAATGAGGCATTATGACATCACAATCTGAGCTCTAGAATGTTGCTACTTAGGATTGTAAAGCGTTTGAGGCTTGCGCAGATGAGGACAGAGTTTGCAACGATGGGGGACAGAGTTAAAACTCGTGGGATGGGACAGGAATGGAGATAGATCGCGAGGGGGCAGGAACACATTTGTCTCCGTGTCATTCTGTAGGCAGCACTTCCATGTTTTGGAATAAACAGCTCACCTCTGAATCCTATTAACACAGCTGCCCTGCCTCTTATGTTTTTTTTAATCATAGCAGGCTCTGTCCGGCCGGCAGGAGCGCAGTAACTTCTATGGAGCTTCACCAAGTGGGCCTGACTTTTAAGGGAAGGCGCGTGGCCTCAGCACCTGGGAGGGAATTCGATGAATAGCACTGAAATAGCTCCAGGTCGAGTGTCGTTTACAGAAGATGGTCGGAATTTACGACAACTAAAACCTGGGGTGAACGCCGGCGCCCCACTTCGGGGATTTTGGGTCTGTTCAGTAACTCCGCATGGCCGCAGTTCGTTGCCGTGTCCTATGGAATATTGTTCAGCAAGAGGGACACACGAATTTTAATGGGTGCAAATTAACATCATTAATTGATTCTTACGACCTGATTTTATGGAAGCTAATTGGCTTAATAGCCAATTAATTTGTGTGCGGATCTGTGATCCAAGCATAAATTTCAGGGCCAAAATTTTAATGACACGGCTAGAATCACCTTATCCCTAAGTGTCAGCATTTTAAAAAGGATTGGGCGTGCCCAACACCTTGGACACGACGAAGGAGCTCGCTCCGTATCGGGGGCGCCAGCACGCACTGGCTCCTAAACATAGAAACATAGAAAGTGACGGCAGAAAAAGGCCAAGGCCCATCGAGTCTGCCCACTCCATTGACCCACCCCCCTAGTCAATCGCTCTCTGATGACCTTTTCCCTCGTAGAGATCCGACATGAGCATCCCATCTGTTCTTAAAATCTGGCACGCTGCTGGCCTCGACCACCTGTACTGGGAGCTTATTCCAGCTGTCAACCACTCTTTCGGTGAAGAAGTACTTCCTGGTGTCGCCATGAAACTTCCCGCCCTTTATTTTCAGCGGGTGTCCTCTTGTGGCCGAGGGTCCTCTAAGAAGGAAAATATCATCTTCTACCTTGATGCGACCAGTGACATACTTAAACCATATCAAAAAGGGCCTCGAGTCCAACAAGGTTAAAGTCATTTCTGAAGATTCAAAGCACGGAAATGTTTGAAAATCCCAGCACGGGCATGGTCTCCACTTCCGGGTGACCACCTCCGGGGGGGGGGGGGGGTTCCTACTGTTTCTTCGAATGAAAGTCGGTTATTTTTTAGCGGTGCGCCGTGGGAGCCCCTCCGAAGCGCTGTCTGCGTCCTGCCTTGCCACGCTGCACGGAAGCGGTTTCCGTACTGAGGCATCACAGATTCAGATGCCCTTTGGCAGGTCCCCTCCTGCTGCTTGCGCGTTTCTGCGGGTCTTCCACAGTTTGTGATGGGGGTCAGTCCTAAAAGAGGTCAGTTCAATAGAATGAAGTGATGGGGGTGAGTTGGAGATACCGTGATGCCACGTCTCCTGTTCATAAGCAGTCCATATTACTCCGATCTTAAAAGCTCTCCGCTGGTTACCTGTTCAGCAGAGAATTTGCTAAAAAAGCTCTTTCTGTCGTTCGTCAAATATTGTACGTCTCTTCTCCTACTTGCTTTCAAAGCTTGTGGGAAATCTATCAGCCTGCAAGATGTTTGAGATCTGAAGGAAGAGGCAACAGAGATGCCAATCTATCAACCAAGGACATACTTTATTAAGTCAATAAATGTCTTAAAAGTAGACCCGGTCTATAGTATAATGTCCATCTTGACATGGGTATAGCCGAGTCTAGGTCATGCCTAGATTGTCCCGACTAGGATCCCAGTTTCGGCATCCGTAGACGCCTTCATCAGGGGATAAATGGATTCTGCCGTGAATGAGGGACAGCAAAAACCAGCAGGAAACAAACAATTCTCCAGAAATAGCTATGGAGAAGAAGAAAAAATTTTAAAAAAACCCAACAAATTTTTAGATTGGATCAGGTTGGGCAGACTAGATGGACCATTTGGGTCTTTATCTGCTATCATCTACATAAGAACATAAGAATTGCTGTTGCTGGGTCAGACCAGTGGTCCATCGTGCCCATTAGTCCGCTCCTCCAATGGGCCTTAGGTCAAAGACCAGCGCCCTAACTGAGATTAGCCCTATCAGCGTATGTCCTTGTTCATCAGGAACTTGTCTAACTTTGTCTTGAATCCCTGGAGGGTGTTTTCCCCTATATCTAAACTAAACTAAACTAAATTAAACCTTAGGTTTATATACCGCACCATCTCCGTAGACACGGAGCTCGGCACGGTTTTCAGGATTTAGGATGAGAAAGGAACTCCAGTGAAGGGTTTAAGGATTAGGTGTAAGAGAGTGGGGATGGGTGGGAGAGGCCAAAGAGAGGGAAGTGTTACAGTTTTGAGAATAGCCAGGTTTTTAGGTGTTTACGGAAGAGTTGGAGGGAGCTTGAGGTTCGGAGCGGGGAGGTAAGGTTATTCCAGAGCTCAGTGATTCTAAAGGGGAGGGATGACCCTAGTTTGCCTGCATGCGAGATGCCTTTTGTGGAAGGGAAAGATAGTTTAAGAGTTTGGGAGGATCTGGAGGAGGTAGGAGTTGCGGAGTTCCAGGAAAGGATGCCATGTAGGATCTTGAAAGCTAGGCATGCACATTTGAAGTGGATCCTGGGGATTATTGGGAGCCAATGGAGCTTAGACAGGAGTGGCGAGACGTGATCAAATTTGCTTTTTGCGAAAATAAGCTTAGCTGCGGCGTTCTGAATCCACTGAAGTCTATGGAGGCTTTTCTTGGTTAGGCTGAGGTAGATAGAATTGCAGTAGTCCAATCTGGAAAGGATGATTTCTAACACTCTCTGGGTGAAGAAGAACTTCCTTATGTTTGTACAGAATCTATCCCCTTTCAATTTTAGAGAGTGCCCTCTCGTTCTCTTTACCTTGGAGAAGGTGAACAACCTGTCCTTATCTACTAAGTCTATTGCCTTCATTATCTTGAATGTTTCGATCATGTTCCCTCTCAGTCTCCTCTGTTCGAGGGAGAAGAGGCCCAGTTTCTCTAATCTCTCACTGTACGCCAACTCCTCCAGCCCCTTAACCATTTTAGTCGCTCTTCTCTGGACCCTTTCGAGTACTACCGTGTCCTTCTTCATGTTACTATGCAATGGAGGCGTCAGTGAGGGCAAAAACGCGCCAAAAAAGTAAACTTGACTTTTTTTGGTGCGATTTTGCTGTCCCTCATTCACGGCAGCATCCATTCATCCCCTGACGAAGGCGTCTGCGGATGCCAAAACTGGGATCCCAGTCGGGACAATCTAGGCATGACCTAGACTCGGCTATCAAGATGGACATTATACTGTAGACTGAGGGCTCCTTTTACTAAGCCGCATCGAGCTGGCGTTAGTTCTCGCTGTGTAGCGCGGGGGTTAGCATGCGCTATTCTGCTGCGTGCGCTAAATACGCTAGTGCCCTGAGTCTACTTTTATGACATTCAAGTATTTGGCTGATATTTTGACATCTCCGTTGCCTCTTGTTTCTGGGCTTCTGCGATATCGTTGAGGCAAATTCTTTTTTCTTGTTTGCATGAGATCTGAGGGAGGGATGTTGCTCATGAGAACATGGGATTCGCTACGTAAATTCTAGAATATCTATTTTCTCAGTGGCGAATCTCTGGAATTCGGTTCCAGGTATAACGAGATTCTGCAGAGGTCTTGCGTCGTTCAAGAAATTGGAGGCTTGGGATCCTTATATTCAAAATCTTTCACCAAGAACAAGAAGTTGAATCCTTAATGATCTACGATGAAGCTAAGCTTCTCTAATTACATTCCAGATATTTATTTTCTTTATTTTTGTCAACTTCCACCCGGGGTGGGGGATTTCATTTGGGGGGAAAGGAGATGGAATCAAGGGGGGTGTAGGAAGGAAGGAATTAGTTTATATGGAAGTTTAATTTGGAGGAATATGTATGAAATATTATTATGATGTTTCTTATTCACTCTACACAACCCCACACGTACAACCAGAAACAAAAACATCTTTGCATACCCAAAGATCACAGGCTGCAAATACAAATCCTTCCTAGACAGAACCTTCATGTTCCAAGCAGACAGACAGCAATCCTGGCTGGGAAACCACATAAACAAAGCCAGACAGACCTACAACACATTCCGAAAATCAATTAAAACCGCTCTATTTGACAAATTCCTTGCTTAATCAGATCACCTCTCTCAGGTATTCTTTCCCCTTTCAACCCTAATGCATTATGTAACATATTTCATCTCTCATATATTCATGCTTCTCCAATTTACTATGTAACATCCTTCTTCTTGCATTTTGGAATTCGCTGATTGTCCAGCCTTCTTTCTATGTGAACCGCCTAGAAGTCAGTTTGACTATGGCGGTATAGAAAAATAAAGTTATTATTATTATTATAATGAATGTATTTTTGTATTATCTTATTGCATTTCTTACTGGATTCTTTCAAGAAAAATTGTTCTAAATTAAAAGCGCAATTGTTTGCGAACGTCTTTCTCTAACCCTGAGGTGATTATTTGTTTTAGATTTAAAGAATTCTCTATTAAGGAAATATGGTGGCGGAAGATTGATCGATTTGTTTACTGCATTTTATAAGGTTTGTGCTTGAAATTGTGGATGTAAATGTTTTGTACAACGCATAGATTTAAGCGATTCATACATTTTTTTTTTTTTTTTAGAATAAATAATTGTGTGGTGTTTCTACTGGCTTTGGAGGACAGACCGAGGACAGTCCCCAAATAATCATTTGAGGAATTCTTCGCATCAATTGTAATCCAGCAGTTTCTTGTCCTTTTGGATGCAGTGGGAGCCTCTTTGCTCCCGGTCTGACTTGCACTAGGATGGCGTGGGGGAAGGGAGGGAGGTGATTTTCTCCCCCACCAGCCCGACTATCAGTGGCTTCTGTTTCCAGAGCCGAGCAACCGAGCAGTTTGTTGGTTTTCTTGCAACACGCAGCCCAACCTTTTGGCAGTTTTCCATTTCATAACCCGTTCTAGAGTGTGATGCAAGCTATTCCTCTCCCACTGAATCACGGGTCCTGGCAGTGGGAAGCTTGCCTCATGCGCCCATGTGATGTGACCTTGAGACACTGAAACTTCTCAAACAAGCTGTTCAGATTGTCCAGTCGCCCTATGAGAATAATCCTTGGGCTCCAAGATTACGCAGAATCCCTTTCGAGTTACCGCATGGTTTCACATAACATTGGATGCGCTCGGAGCTGTCATATTGCTCAGTCCCAAGAGGTGGCTCGATTTTGGGCAAGCTTATCCTGGTGCATTATAGGACCCCAGCGAGCTGATTTCGGTGGGTAGAATCAGGGGCTAGAAATCCCATCCTACTTTGGGATACAGGTTCAAAAACAAAAGCCACCATTTCCTAGTCAAGTTTTTCAAAGGCCGGACAGCTTTGCAAGCCGCCAGTTCTGGAACATTGTCGTAAAAATTTTCAAATGGAATTCGATTTGATTGGCTCTCACAGTGTGACTTCATAGCCATTGTGGACCAATCAGATGCTGCGGCAGTGAGGTCATATGTGGCTGGCTGCTTGGCTGGGGAGCAGGGGAGTGTTATTTTCTGGGTCGGGAAGTGTCCTCGTGTTCCTTTGGAGCTTTCAGCTTGATCAGAACCGGCCTCTCTTGGGCTCTTAATATTGTGGACCCTCTCTCACAAGCACTACGGGGTTTTCTTGTATTGATAGTCAAGGTATTATGAGAGCAGATTTTCAGTTGCCCTTGCTTCTTGGTTTCATTTACATCTCTTTACTTTATCTGAATCTACGAATTTACTGGACGTTCCTACTTTCAAAACTGGTCTTCCACCTCTTACTTCAGTGGCCCTGCAATTGTGGAATGCACTTCCTCCGCCTTTGAGAGAACTGAGGAAAATGAAGGGCGTTGAAAAGAGCTTGCATAAGGTTTTCGTCGAGAGAGCGTTTGGAGCAGGGCGCGTTGAGCGTTTGAATGAATTCGGTGAATTTTTCAGTAATGCGTGTGAGAGGGTTCACAATATTAGAACCCAAAAGAGGCCAGTTCTGATCAAGCTGAAAGCTCCAGCACTAGTCTGAAGTAGAGGTCTGAACGGGGATCGCGGGAATCCCCTCCCCTAACCCACGGGACTCCCACGGGGACTCCCCTCTGGCCCACGGGACAACCCGAGGGGACCCTCCTGTAGCCAACGGGACTCCCACGGGGACCCCCCTCTAGCCAACAGGAATGGAAGGCTTTGGAAGCAGGGTTCGTCCATATAATATAATGGACATGTCAGCCTTAGTAAAATAAGGGGTTTATAAGTTAATTACCTGAACAGAAAACTAAAAAAGGGTTCCACCAAAGAGATTCCACAAGGAAAACAGCAAAAAAAACTGTGGAATTGATGATCCTGTCAGAAGTAATTGCTGCTTTTTATGGGGACGGGCAGGGATGGAGGTAATTCCTTGCGGGGATGGGTGGGGACGGAGAGGATCCTGGCGGAGACAGGCGGGGATGGGTGGGATTTCTGTCCCTGTGCAACTCTCTAGAGCTCATCAGTGTTCTTATTACCCACCCTGGCACCGGGAGTATGTGGGGGGAGGGGAAAGAGAAAAGCGACATCCCTACTGCCAACACCATAGACGCCTACTTTTCAAAATGATTGGGGCCTGCTAAACACAACACAAATGACCCCTCCCTGGGCAAAATGAGGGCGACTGATCAATAGCCCAAGCACCCATGAGCTGGTACGTATGGGCCAAGCCCCAGCAGGTAAAAGTCTTCCTCCTCCGCCCACCCAATCCTTGTTCTAGGCTGTTCTCTGCGGCCCAGAGGCGAAGGTGTGTGCCGAATTACAGCTGAGGCTTGTGTAGGAGGGAGAAATGCAAAGTGTGGTTTCCAAAACCAAAGGTGACGCAGCAACTCTCCTCCCTCCAACAGGCTGATCTGGTTCCGAGCTCCCTCAGAAAAGCAGGAACTAGGAGTCATGCAGGGCAGTGTTACGACTTGCCGGGAGCCAGGGACGAAACGAAGGGATCCTCCCCGTCCCTGTCCTAGGTCTGAACTCATCCCTACTCCATCTGAGTCACCTCATTCTTAAAGCTCCCCTCGCCTAACCCCCTCGATTTCAAATCCTTCTCCACTCCAGCCCCAGGCCTTTTCTCCCCCCCCCCCCCAAAGTAACTTTCCAGCTCTTCCTTCCGCCCTAGAAACATCTGGCTACCTCTCTCTTTACGATTCCCATCCTTATAGAATGATTAGCTGAGAATTATTTAGGGATCAGGATAAAAATTGAGGAAGGGGCTGTGAAATGAGATGGTGTTTGATATTTCAGATGACTTGCTCTCCTCTAGCAATATCCAGGACAATCCTGCTTTTAAACTTATTTTTGGATTAGGGTCTGGATTTTTTTTTTTTTTTTCGTTTCAAAGCTACATTTTGGTCACAGGCCGCAACTTCGGTGGCCTGAGTCACGGAACCCGCAAACCTTCTCAAGCCGCGGCACACTAAAGGTGGTGGCCGCAGCTCGAGGCACCTGGAAGGGTGCGGACCGTCCGGACCCCCGGAGATGTCTGGTAACCGTAACCCGGCCCACCTCCAGGACTACCCATAAATTGAGTTACCGGAGTAGGCTGCAGACGTCCACATGCTAATGGGACAATTTTTAACCTATATGTGAAAAACTGGGAAACATGCAAATATTTTTCAGGCCTACCCAGAGCACCATTCCCTTTCAAAACAGCGCGTGCGTGGGTATACACATATCAAATGTTTATTTTCTGAAACAGTAACACACGCATGACCATTTACACATATAAAATCAGATTGTTACATTTGCAAAGAGTGATTACTCCTTTTAAAACCAGTCCCTCAATGTACAGAACACACCAGCCACCACATTGTGTTCTAGGTTTTATTCATTAAAGCACAAGGGGGTAGAAATAGAGGAACACGTCTTCCTCACACAAGTTTAGCTGCTAACTTTCACCTTGGCCAAATCATGGGGGGGAAAGGACTTGGCCCAACACGAAGTGCAGCTGTGTAAGAAAGCTTCTATTCCCCTCCTGCAATTGAAGCTACTCCAGGTCGGGGAATACCTTTAGCCCCCCCCCCCCCAGTGCCTCACCTCCTCAGCTGCGGGCCTAGTTAAGTCACAGTATAAAAACTGCTATGCAAGTGGGGTCTTCACAAGAGCCTCTGTACAAGTGGGTGGAGGCGGTGGTGCCGGGGGAACAGTTTTTAATTTGACATCTTTCTTATACGTTCTTCCGCTCTTTCAGATGTTCCGGCAGCAGGTCTTCCGCTCGTCGGGATTCTGGGGGGCAGGCGAGCTGGAAACGTTCTCTTGGCCCAGGGACACCGTGTTGCTCTTAGCCTGGCCTGGTTTGTTCTTCGACACCTTCTTGAAAATTTCTAAAATCGAAACAAAAACACAACCCCCCCAAAAAAAAAAAAAAACAAGTGAGAACAGAGGAAAGAAAAGATTCAAAGTTTCTTGTTTTCAGTGAGCCCCTGTGGGAAGCTCCGTGTCACCATAGACATGCTGAAAGCCAGTCTTGGTATTATATCCAGCAGATTCCTCTTGTTCTCGGAGGGATTGGAACTAGAGAATGACACGGGAACGACGCATTTTCCCCTGTCTCAGCGGGAATTCATTTTCCGGTCCTGGCGAGTTCTTTTCCTGTCCCTGCCCCATTCCTGCGAGCACTTTTAAAATCATAAGTCTTTGAGGCTTGCGTGGTTAAGACAGAGCTTACAGGAATGGAGCAGGGCCAGGGCCAGAGAAATTGAGCTCCGTTTCATTCTCTAGCTCAGTGGTTCCCATCCCTGTCCTGGAGGACCACCAGCCAGTCAGGTTTTCAGGATAGACATAGAAACATAGAAGGTGACGGCAGATAAGGGCCATAGCCCATCAGGTCTGCCCACTCTACTGACTCACCCCCAAGTCTACTATCCTAGGGATCCCACTCCTGGTGACAGGTTCCCTTGGTTTAACCCTCTAAGGGATCCCACATGGGCATCCCATTTGCTCTTAAATTTTTGCACACTGTTTGCCTCGATCACCTGCACCGGGAGCTCGTTCCAAGGATCAACCACCCTCTCGGTGAAGGATAGCCCTCATAAATATGCATGGAGCAGATTTGCATGCCTGTCACCTCCATTATATGCAAATCTCTCTCATGCATATTCATTAGGGTTATCCCAAAAACCCGATTGGTTGGTGGTCCTCCAGGACAGGGTTGGGAACCACTGCTCTAGCTGGAACTACACGATCCTAGAGGCTATCGGGGGTGGGTGGTATAAAACCAGGACGTGATATCCAGGACCCATCTGGCTATCTCAGAACAAGGAGGTTTCCTTCCCTCTAAATCCCACCCAGCGCAGCACTCAATTTGGACTATTTAATGCACTGCTCAGCTTCCAAGGGTGTCAAGGTTAAACATAGAAATGCAGACTGTGAGGGCAGATAACCACCACATGGTCCCATCCTCTTGCCCACTTCCTCTTCCTGAAGCTAGAGATGGCAAGAAGTTCTGCACACGGGCGCCAGAGCACTCGGAGCTCGGGAAGCTCCAGCAGTCCAAAAGCTTACCTCGGCGCCTTTTTGTGTGGCTGTTACATCACCGGCGACATCGTACCCAAATGATGGCATTTCAAATACCCCCCCCCCCCCCAGTTTTTTCACCACAAAGGGCCTCTAATACTCCTCTCTGGGCATGAGGTATGGGGAGATCCTGGGCCTTCTGCTTACCTGCCAGCACCGTTTCAAAAGCGAGCTCTACGTTGGTGGCGTCCAGTGCGGATGTTTCAATAAACAGCAGCCCACTGTTCTCTGCAACGTTAAAAAGGGACAGTGCAGTAGGGAGGAAGAGTGGAACAGGCCTTAGGGACCCAGATTTGAGGCCCTATCCAGATTACCCCCAACACCTTAGTACCTGGCTCTGGGCGATCATTGGCTAAACCTAAATATGTTCTGAAAATGCCACTGAGTTAGGGTGGGATTGTCAAAGAGGGCTCCTCTCTCTTCCTGCTGTGCCTCATGGGATCTGTGCAGGCTGCCTTCCCCAGCACTGCCTGATTTTCTTAAATCCAAACACCTTCCCTAGCTAGGTTTGCCAGATTTTCCAATCGGAAAATCCGTTCCCCGGGCCCGCCCATTCCCGCCCTGTAATGCCCTAATCCCGCCCATTCCCGCCCTGTAATGCCCTAGTCCCGCCCAGTTCCACCTTGTAATGCCCTAATCCCGCCCCCCAGTCCCGCCCCCCCCCCGCTGCATGCGCGGACTTCCTCCCTGAAAAACGCGATTTGAGGAGGCTTTTCAAAACCTGGATAAAGTGCCGGGCATGTCTAGCAACCCTGTCCCTAGCCCCATCCTCATCTCTCCCTAGCAGCTACTGCTCTGTTCTTACATGTGTAAAGAAAGGCCTTAGGTGGTCCCGGAAGCCCTAAGGGCCTCCAGCATCTTCAGAATAATGTTAAAAAGGTGACGTCAGTCATCCCTTGTCCCAGAACTTATAGCCCAGTTACTTTAAGTCCAGTTTTATTTGCAGTGGGATCATTTGGCGCATATTAAGAGGTCCACGCTCTGTTGGTAAAAACCAGCTTTTATCAAGCTATGGACGCGTTAGCAAAAGGGGCTCATAGTTATTTCAGATAGTATCAAATAATACCCGATAGCACACATTTTATATGACCTATGTAAATTCCTGTGAAATGTCTGACTTTCTCCTTAATCAGTGGCGCTGTGTGACCCTGGCGAAGGACAACGGGCGTCAAGTTTATTAGACTAGTTCAGAACAAAACATGGCACCGCCCTCCCCTCTCCCGACTGCTTTCGTGCACCCCAGAGAGGGCTGCAAATGTTCGTTAATGACAAAGCACGGTGGGATCTTGCCCCCCATTACTGGCGTTCGTCAGCCCTTCGGTTGGGCAGTACCTGCGTACATCTTGGCTTCCTCCGAGGGCACTTCTCGGGCCTGGTCTCCCAGATCCTTCTTGTTGCCGACCAGCATAACGACGATGTTAGCGTCCGCGTGGTCATACAGCTCCTTCAGCCAGCGGTCCACGCTGTTGTACGTCTGGTGCTTTGTGATGTCAAAGACAAGAAGAGCGCCAACAGCACCCCTGTAATAACTTCAAGAAATACGACGCTTCTTTCAGTACAGCGCCCCATAAACGCAGCAATGCCCACCCGACGTTGATCACAACGCATCACCGTCATGAGAGGTAAATCCAGGCCTCTTTCGAGTTCCTCTCCGTTTCACCCCCAAGTCCCATCTCCACTGAGGCAGTAACTTGAGGTCGTACTGACCCAGTGTCCCAGCATAGTGTTATAGCAGTGTTTCTCAACTCGGTCCTGGAGGACCCCCCCTTGCCAGTCAGGTTTTCAGGATATCCACGTCGAATTTTCATAAACTTGATTTGCATACACTGCCTCCATTATATGCAAATAGATTTCATACCTTTTCATTGTGGATATCTTGAAAACCTGACTGGCAAGGGAGTGCTCCAGGATTGAGTTAGGGGTACTCTCCCCCTGAACCAATATAGACCCAGCATGGTGTCAACAATGCTCTTCTTTAAATGCCAGTATTGGACATTATGACGATGGAGTTCCCTGTTCTCTCTTAAATACTGAACTAGTGGCCTTGTGTGCAGGGCAATAGCAAGGTATGTGCGGGCAGTGTGGTCATACAGGGCGCAAGAGAGGCAGGGGCATTAAAACTGGGCAAAGGCTACAGCACTGATTGCCTCGCTGCCTCCCTTCCGTCCCTCCCTCCCTAGCACACAGTGCAGAGTCTCTGCCTACCCCTCCCTCCCAGAGTCCCCCCTCTCTCCGAGACTTCAATTGGTAGGCGTTGGACCACGTTCTGCAGGCCCGCTCATGCTCCACGGACCCTCCCGCTCAAGCTTGTTCCAGGCATCGACGAGTCCCACCCCCTTCGATGCGCACATCCTCTTCCTGTAGCTGTGTGGTCAGGACCCGGCAACGCCTAGGCATGCTTGAGCGGGAAGGTCCACGCAGCGTTGCAGTGTTTTCTGGACATAGTCTTTTGCCCGAAGACGATGGGTTTGGAGAGGGGTGGATTCTGGGAGGAGGAGGAGGGGGGGGGGACAGATGGAGAAACTGCATTTTGTGTTTGGCCAAGGCAGGAGGGAAGTGGAGAGGCACTCTGCAGAGTGGGGAGGGGAGCCACCATGTTGTGCCATTGCACAGAGCGCAGTCAGGGCTTGCTACAGCCCTGCTTGTACAATTCTAGGAGCCATGTTTCCTTCTGTGCCAGTATGAGAAGGAATGTTAACCCTGTGGGGTCCTACAGACACTATTTACATTCAGGTACTTTATCATATTTCCCTATCTGTCCTGGTGGGCTCAAACTCTACCTAGTGTACCTGGGCAATGAGGGGATTAAGTGACTTGCCCAGGGTCACAAGGAGCAGCGAGGGATTTGAACCCAGAACCTCAGGGCATTGAGGCCGTAGCTTTAACCACTGCACCACTCGAAAAATCAAAATGTAGCAAAAGTGATCCAAGTGTAGGACAATCCAGCCATTGTGACATCACTGATGAGGTTGGCTCTTATTGGTGGAATGAGGCATTATGATGTCACAACACCAGCTGTGGTAATCAGAGGCTGAAACTTTTCGCAATCTAATGTACCTGGGATAAGGGGGGATTAAGTGACTTGCCCAGGGTCACAAGGAGCAGCGAGGGATTTGAACCCACAGCCTCAGGGCGCAGCTCTAACCACTGCGCCCCACACTCTCACTGGCCACCGGGGTTGTTTCAAGTGGGGCCTTTCTGCTCCTGTAATTTCCCCCGTGATTATCGTATCGTGTGAGCGACCTGCAGGACCAGTGTAAGAATTAGCGAGGGGCAAAGTTCCTTACGCGGATGTGATGGCGCGATAGCGCTCCAGCCCTGCCGTGTCCCAGATCTGCGCCTTGACCATCAAGCCGTCCAGCGTGACGGTGCGCGTAGAGAACTCTACCCCGATGGTGGTGCGGCTGTCGTGGTTGAACTCGTTGCGGGTGAAGCGTGACAGGAGGTTAGTCTTCCCTACGCCGGATTCTCCGATCAGAACCACTGTTGAGGCACAAAATAATGAAAAGCAGAACGTGAGTCTGTGAAAACAAAAAAAGGAGAACCCACAACCCCTACCTCAGCCTGGACTTAAAAACTTAAAGCTGTTATATGCTCTTATGGCT
This sequence comes from Geotrypetes seraphini, assembly GCF_902459505.1. Taxonomy (NCBI): domain Eukaryota; kingdom Metazoa; phylum Chordata; class Amphibia; order Gymnophiona; family Dermophiidae; genus Geotrypetes; species Geotrypetes seraphini. The sequence continues at coordinate 40,928,509 of NC_047099.1, forward strand.
CTCCCGACTCCCCCACCCACCTCCTCAATGGCCGCTGCAATTTTGGAATTAGAGAATGACACAGGGACAAATTTGACTCGGTCGCTGCAGGAACTCAATTCCACCCCCCCCCCCCCCCCCCCCCCGTGAGCTCTGCCTTAATCACACAAGCCTCGAACATTTGTGATTTTAAAGGGTTTGAGGCTTGTGCAGATGAGGACGGAGCTTAGGCATTGGTGGAATGAGGCGTTATGACATCACAATCTCAGCTCTAGAATGTTGCTACTTATGAGGACGGAGCTCAAGCATTGGTGGAACGAGGCGTTATGACATCACAATCTCAGCTCTAGAATGTTGCTACTTATGAGGACGGAGCTCAGGCATTGGTGGAATGAGGCATTATGACATCACAATCTGAGCTCTAGAATGTTGCTACTTATGAGGACGGAGCTCAGGCATTGGTGGAACGAGGCGTTATGACATCACAATCTCAGCTCTAGAATGTTGCTACTTATGAGGACGGAGCTCAGGCATTGGTGGAACGAGGCATTATGACATCACAATTTGAGCTCTAGAATGTTGCTGCTTATGATTTGAAAGCACTTGAGGCTTGTGCAGATGAGGACATTGGCAGTGAAGCCTCAGCTCCTGCATTGGGGGGGGGGGGGGGGCACATAAGAGAAAGGCTCCTCTCATTCTTATAAAGTGAAAATTATATCCCCCCGCCTCTCCACTCATTCTGGGAGATCTTAGTTTGAACGTATGCCACCAGCCATGAAGATTTTTCCCATGAAAATTTCACTTTACATGTTTTTGAAGGTTGGTACGGGGGTGTGGGGGGGGGGGAAAGAAGCTAGGACCCCCCTCCTTATTTTTTTCCAGGATTTTCCACCAATTCTGGTCCTTGGATAGCCAGATGGCTATTAATCCCGAAAGGATTTCCAAGGCAGCATCTGGACTTTATATAAAGCCAGATTCCATACGGAGAATCTTTGGGTGAGGACCTTCCATTTTCTTCATGTAAAATGGAAAAAAAAAATTTTTGAAAAATGAATGAAATTCTTTAAAATGTTGACTCCATTTTTTTGGGTTGATGCATTTCTTTGAGCATTTGACCTATGGCAAGGATTGAATCTTTCTGCTTTTGTGTTTATCTGTTCTGACCTGTTTCAACATTTTACGTATGTAACTTTATTGTAAACCATTTTGGAATGAAACAGTAATTAAAAAAAAAAAAAATAAATAAAATGTCATCTTTGCAGGGTAAGAAAAAGAGATCAGTTAGGTGGCAAACTTTAGCTGACCTAGAAGATTTCGTCTTGAATGCCAGTTTTCTAAATTGTGAATTGCTGGGGCTGCACGATCTTGCGTTTGTGGTGAAATAGCTTCTCACTCCCGATGGTATAATAGCCAAAGAGAGTCAATGGCTGGAGAATTCTGTCTCCATGAGCTGTCGTAAGTCCCACTACCCCAATTTTCTCTGAACTGGGTCGGCGGTGTCGGTCAAAAGATAACGAACAAGGACGGAGAAACTTCTCAGAAGGATGGGACTAGTGGAGACGTCCAAAGAGTATCAACTGGGAAGGTCCCACATCTAGGGATCTGGAATTCTGTCCACTGGGAACTGGACCGAGACCATCAACTCATGTCGCTACGGTCTTCAGATGGTAATTCGCTTCACTCCTAACACACCAAATGCAGTTTGAACCTCCAAGAGATGACAGGCTCTGTATCCCTGAGCCTATGCTCTGAGAGCTCCACTCCGTGATGTAATAGGTTCAGTGTCCTGAACCCTCCAGTCCCCCAGATCCTACTGGAGACTAAGAAACTAAAAAAAATATATAAACCAGATGGAAATCACATCAGTGCAAACATGCAGCAAGGTAGAGACCTCTAGAATTAAGTCAGCTGATAGGTACAAGGGTTCTTTGCAAACAGAAGCACCTGTTGAGGGTCTGTCTGGCAAGTTGAGGCATAGGTGTGTGGAAATGCTTGTTCTTGCAAGAAGAGAGAGAGAGAAGGTTGAAAAGATTCCCTTCCTAAAGGATGTACAGCAGAACTTCCCAGACCTACCTTTCGAGTCACAATCTAGATGGGATCTGCAGAGGTTCACCATTATTCTGCACCTCGGGGGGGTCGCACAATTTTACATTGAAACATTTTTATTAATTTTAAGCGACAAAGTGAACCCACCCTGAGCAAAACCAAACCATTACAATGATAATCAATATTGCTCCCCCCTCCCCTCCCAACCCACCCATCTAAACCTCTCAGGGACCATCAATAATACACGATCACCTGACATAAACATATTTTATTTGGTTGCAATCATGGAGTCACAGCCACAAAAGCATTGGGAAGTCCTGGTGTACTGTCTAAAGGCCAGTGAGCTCTTACCAGATGAGTATCACCTAGATCTGGCTAAGCTAGGCCCGCTTTTGCCCCACTGAATGCAGGGAGATGTAGTCCAGACTAATTCTCCAGGTAGGTAATAGGGGGAACAGCTGCCAAATTACCCAGCTCCAGGATGGAGATATTAGGCCAGGCTTAGATTTCTCCTATCATGGTGCATTATGGGACCATGGTGCATTATGGGACCCGCAGCAGAGATTGCAATGGCCACATCAGGGACAACAAATGCCACATTAACATGGGATGTGAGTTCAAACCCAGGATTGGCCTCAAAGTCTCCCTCCTGGAACTGGCTAACTTGGCAATAATAAGGGATCCTGTGGCAATTCCCCCTCCCTCTTGTTCTTTTTCTGTTAGCTTCCTCCTGATCGTTTGGGCTTTTACTCCCACAGAATCTGCCATCATACGCCTTCTTTCACTCCTTATCGTCAGTCCCCTTCCACTCCCGACTGATCCAGGGTTCCTCCAGAAGCCTGAAACCATGGGCCCTAAATCCAGGCCCTAGGTGTCGCTGTTGTGCAACGACCGGGATGCCTTCCCCCAGGAGCCGCAAGCGGTTCTTCTTTCACATTCTCAGCCCCACCGACCCGGTGCCAGGAATCAATCCCAGGTCCCTCTGCACAGCAGCCCTCCACCACCGACCTAGCCTTGACCAAGAAAACCCAACACTAATTGCACAAAGAGACAGCTGCCCCTGCCGCCCACGCTCACAGATTGTAAGAGTTTACGCAAATAGCAGGCTTTATGGATTCCTTGGAGACGGGGCAGGGAAAAACGTGACCAAATGGCTTCAGGTTCTCTGACAGAAGCTAAGCCAGTCCTCGTTAATGATCAACAGGGTGAAGTACCTCCTTTTCTTACAGAAATGTGAGCAAGTCAAAGGACACAACAAAGGTAAAACCAGGACTGGCTCAGCCTGCTGGAGAAAGTAACCTAATGGCAAGTCATGTGTCTCTCCATTGCCCCAAGTGCAAAATATGGACCTGTGCTTTGACTAACCACAGAAAAGTGGTATATCAAATTCCACCCCTGGTTCCTGCTGACCCAGAGCTATCCAGTGGCGTAGGGTGGGCCCAACATATTTTGTTCTACCTCTACCCTTCCCCCAACCAGCACACTTGCAAGCAAACACTTAGCACGTGAGAGGAGGCGGAGGCAGAGGGCTGCCGGCTGCCCCTGTTGCAAGTGTTCTAGCCAGGAGGTGGCCTTCGGTTGGGTGAACCTCCCTTACTGTGGGCTAGAGGTGCTCCCTGGCCCTACCATGCTATCCGGTCCCAGGAGGGAGACTTTTTGGCCAGCCCTGGTTTTGAACTTACATTCCAAAGCAGTATGGGATTTGAAGTCCCCCGATGCTACTTATGAAAAGCAGTACTGCTGGTCCTACAATACGTAAGGATAGGGTAGTTAGAATTGAGAATTGTCTTAAAATCTCCTTCCTGGATCGGAATAACTTGGTAGCTCTGTACAACTCTTGGGGGGGTTTTCCTATCAAAGAAATTTAAGTTGCACTATATATATATATATATATATATATATTTGATTCCCATCCCTTCAAACATACATAAACTGTATTCTTTTTTTAATTTAATTATTTATTTATATTCCACATATTCTACACTTCTATGCGGATTACAAATTATTCAGGTACTCAAGCATTTTTCCTTGTCTATCCTGGTGGGCTCACACTCTATCTAATTTACCTGGGGCAATGGGGGGGATTAAGTGACTTGCCCAGGGTCACAAGGAGCAGCATGGGTTGCTGAGGCAGTAGCTTTAACCACTGCGCCACTCTAGAAATCAAAACGAAGCAAAAGCGAGCCAAGATAAGGGCAATCAAGCCATTGTGACATCACTAATGAGCTTGGTTCTTATTGGTGGAATGAGGCATTATGATGTCACAATACCAGCTGAAACTTTTCACAATCTGCCTAATGTACCTGGGGCAGTGCGGGATTTGAACCCACAATGCAAGGGTGCAGGGGCAGTAACTCTAACCACTGCACCACACACTCCCCAAGTGATGGACCCCTGCAGAGACCATGCCCTTTGAGAGGCAAACCTGTCACGTATTTGGGACAGAATATTAGAGCACAACTCTGCACCTGCTATCTCTTTCCATATGATTTTGGAACCAGGATTTGTTTTTAAAACGTCAGAGGAAGCCATACACCTGCTACACCAGAGGCAGAAAACAAAGCTGCAGATTTTTAACATAGGCGCCATTCCCAATTCACACCCCGGCATGGGGAAAAAACCCATCACTGTTCACTTGTCAGTAATATTTCACAAAACAAAACACAGCCTGGACTTCCTCTTCTATTCGCCCTCTGCAGTAATCAGGTGTGCTAAAGAACACTGCAATGTAAGCTAGCTAATGAAAAATATACCAGGCAGTGAAAAAGCACTGGCTATCTCCTCTGATAAACTTTTAAATACATTTCTCTGAGAAATACGTTGGCTGCAAGGCTTCGCTGCCCTTTGAAAGGTGAAGCTCCTGGACTGCATGGGCTCAGCTGAATTACAGCATGCACTTTTGAATCCAACTGAACTTTCCCTTAACAACAGACAAGCCAGATGTACCTTTAAAGACGAAGTTATAGTCCTCTTCTTCGGTCCCCATATTCTACATCAACTCCGCTTTTAACCAACTTCCTTCTAGCTCATAGAAACACCAGCGGGTCTAGTGCCAGCCAGCAGGAAAACACACACAGAAAGATAAAACCCCGAAGGAGCTAAAAAGGCTTCAGCTCGGAGAAAAAGGGAGAGCCAGCAGCCTCAGTGAAACTGGAAGAGGGTGGGAGATTAGATTCTCGAACCTTGGGAGGGGAGTATGAAGTCCTGTGGTGGCAAAGAGGTGGAAGGCTGCTGAGAACAGGTGAAAGGAGAGGTGTGAGTCAGTGGGTGGGTCCCTGGGGCTGACTATCTCTCCCTCAGACTGTTTGGATAAGTGTCACTGTACTGGTTGAACAGGTAGGATTGTCTTTCAGTTAATTAGTACTGTGAAGTCGCTGCCAGCACCAGAAAAAAAGTGGAAGATAAGAGGCTACTTTAATTTCCAGTTCATATGCATCCAGTTTTAAGGTGCAAATGTCTAAAGGAGTGTTTCCAAGGCCATTAGATCCCCTAACTAGTTTTAAAGTAGACTTCAGCTTTGTGGAATAGTGTCCCAGTAGAAGTGGTGGAGTCAGACTGTGTCTGAATTCAAGAAAGGGTGGAATTGGCAAGCGGGATCTCTTAGGGAGGAGATAGTGGATGCTGTGGATGGGCAGACTGGATGGGCCATTTGGACTTTATCTGCCATCATGTTTCTATAACCCTAAAGCTCTATGACCTCACAATGCAGGTGTAAAGAGCCTTAGCCTATAGGAAGAGGAGATGCAAATGTTAAGAGCCTTAGCCAATAGGGAGAGGAGGAGATAGTGGATGCATCGGATGGGCAGACTGGATGGGCCATTTGGCCTTTATCTGCCATCATGTTACAATGTTTCTATAACCCTAAAGCTCTATGACCTCACAATGCAGGTGTAAAGAGCCTTAGCCTATAGGAAGAGGAGATGCAAATGTTAAGAGCCTTAGCCAATAGGGAGAGGAGGAGAGAGTGGATGCTGTGGATGGGCCATTTGGCCTTTATCTGCCATCAGGTTTCTATGACCTCACAATGCAGGTGTTAAGAGCCTTAGCCTATAGGAAGAGGAGATGCAAATGTTAAGAGCCTTAGCCAATAGGGAGAGGAGGAGATAGTGGATGCATCGGATGGGCAGACTGGATGGGCCATTTGGCCTTTATCTGCCATCATGTTTCTATGTTTGTCCCCTGTGCCTCTCCTTCTTAGCAACTCCAGCTCTCTGCGTGCAGCAAGGCAGAACCAGGGACGGAAGACCATGGTACGATATGCAGTTAGGCAGGCAAACTCCGATTACGAAAATAATTGACAAAAAATACATTGCTCTCTACCCTCTTCTCATCAAAATGAGAAGAGGAAATTCCAGCTGCAGGACCGAAGTGTCCAGACGAAAGCTAGAATCGTAGAGGCAGAGAGGGACAACGCGATAAAGGATAGTGAAGCGTGAGTGTCACAGACCAAAGGGACAAAGCGTTCTGTCCCAAGTAGGACACGTCGCCCTGGATGATCAAAGGTTCAGGTAACCATAGGACTATAAGTATGTTCTAGGTCAGGGGTGGGCAACTCCGGTCCTCGAGGGTCGGACTCCAGTCGGGTTTTCAGGATTTTCCCCAATGAATATGCATTGAAAGCAGTGCATGCAAATAGATCTCATGCATATTCATTGGGGGAAACCCTGAAGACCCGACTGGATTACGGCCCTCGAGGGCCGGAGTTGCCCACCCCTGTTCGAGGTAGATAATCCTTTACCAAACTTTTAGAAAAACCCTCTCTTTGATAAATTTGTATAATTTTACATTCTTATCAGTGTATTTTTGAATTATTTCTTGGAACATCGCTGTTTGTACGCAGTCTCTTTTTTGTAAACCGCTCTGAACTGTTTGTGGTATTGCAGTATATAAAAATAAAGTTATTATTACCAAAAAAAGGTGTCTATTTCTTTATGGGATCTTCGTTAGAGCCCCCTGCAGGTGACACGATACATGTAAAGCCCGGAGATCTGAAGAGATCTTCATCGGAGCCTAACTCAGTGGTTCCCAACCCTATCCTGGAGGACCAAAAGGCCAATCGGGTTTTCAGGCTAGCCCTAATGAATATGCATGAGAGAGATTTGCATATAATGGAAGTGACAGATATGCAAATCTGCTCCATGCATATTCATTAGGGCAATCCTGAAAACCCGATTGGCAAGGTGGTCCTCCAGGACAGGGTTGGGAACCCTTTTCTGCCGCCATACTCTATGTTTCTATGTCTAGGAAGGCACGTACGGCTGCTTTCGGGCCAAGGCATGCCCACGCCTAGCCTTAGGGGAGCTTAGGTGAGATTCTGCGTCTCCCTAGGCTCCCCGAGGCGCATACAATGTAGGTGGCCTGCCTCGGGAGGGTTTAAAAAAAAAAAAAAGAAAAAAAACGTGCATCCCGATTGGCTGATTAGGCAGCAGTTGTCCACCTACAATCGGGACGCCGTTTACAGAATTTGGCCCTCAGTATGCAAGGAGAGATCTCATTACTGTGCATTGGTTCTTAGAAGTCTGCAATCCTCGGACTTCCACATACTGTGAAGAAACTGGGGGGGGTTTAAATCTATCTGCAACACTAGTAAATTCCTAATGTTTATGACTTGTCTTTAAAGCATTTGGCCAGGAACTTGGATGTCCCAGAATTCAGTCTGCATCCACGACACGATCACATTCACGCCATACAAGTTCCTAACCCGGAATTTCACAAAATCCCTTCCCGTGACTCAAAATCTTTCCTTTCAGGGCTTCACGGGCATATTCTTTGCTGCTCTGCATAACATACACCCAACCCCGACATGAAAATGGGATCGATGATCCCTAAACAGAGTTTACTTGGGGGCAGCCACCCCCCTCTCATGGGGGAGAGTGTGGTGCAGTGGTTAAAGCTACAGCCTCAGCATGTTGCTCCATGTTGACCCTAGGCAAGTCACTTAATCCCCCCAATGCCCCAGGTACATTAGACAGATTGTGAAAAGTTTCAGCCTCTGGTAACCAGAGCTGGTATTGTGACATCATAATGCCTCATTCCACCAATAAGAGCCAACCTCATCAGTGATGTCACAATGGCTTCATTGCCCCAGGTACATTACATAGATTGTGAGCCCACCAGAAAAGACAGGGAAAAATGCTTGAGAACGGTATAGAAAACCGAATAAATAAATAAATTGTGGAGAATTATTTTTTAGCATTGTCTCTCCCTCTGTTTACTTTAAAAACACATGAACTCGGCCTGTATGTAGCTAAGCAAGGCTTTTAATTATATATAAATGTACAACTTGTTTAGAAAATGCTTCTGAGCGGCTCCCGATTTTTCCATGGTTTTGGAAGGGTTTCGAGGAAGGCTGTGCTATCGTCGGTATGGGCACGCTTCGGCCCACTGCACTAGCTTTCCTTTCAGAGTCTCAAAATTAAAGACCTCCCTTTCCCCAAAAGTCTCTTTAATTTCTCAAAGCAGCCGGTGGCTTTCCAGAGCTCAGCACTCCGTTTTAAGAAGCCGCCACCTGTGTGAGCGGTTCATCCAGATAATGGACCAGCGCCTGGGCCTGTTAATACAAAAAAATACAAATTACTGACCTCTTCAGACCATAGAACGTTACTTACAGTTCAGTTCAGGCAGGGACACTGCAGTTTTATCTTATGCTATAGCAGAAATACCACCTGCTGGCGACTGAGAAATACTGACTGACTAGGGGGGAAGTGGGGGGGGTTGAACGGGATTCATAAGGGATGACATCAAAGCTCAACAATTCTCAGTCTCCAACTGCTGACAGGACAGTACAATCCTAAGTATCGTCTGATGGGGCGAAATGAAATTCTGGGTTTCAACAAAGCCAGGAACAAGGGCTCCTTAAGAATGGAAAAATTAAGGGGGAAAACCAGAACTCAGAGATGAAGGGGCACATATATTCTATTCCTGCTTGTGTAAAAGGAACTGCTGAAACAGTTATCATTTTGCCAAGAAACCACAAGGTCTTTCCTTTTTGTGGTTCCGAGCTCTGTGTCCCCATTTTGTTCTGTAGTTGACTTGTTTTGATAAGAAACATTGCTAGACCTTAGACTTGACAGTATCATATGCCATAGATGGAAACTTTCCCCCCTCCCTTCCTTATGTTTGCTACCTTTTTCTAGTTGCTTTTATGTATCCTGTTACCAAATATGGTCTTTCCTACAGTCATGTGCTGAAAAAACTGACCCATGTAAAATGCTACATATATGTTACAGTACTCTGAATAAAGGAGATATCCCTAGGCATATCTGCATGTGCGTTTGTGTGTGATTTCTTTCTAAAGAGGTGTCCCTGGGTGCATCTGTAGCGAGGACAGCAGAACGAGGCTAATACAAATTGGGACCTGGTCATTTCAAGAGGGTCTGCAGTGAAAAGGGAAAGTGAACATCAAAATCTTTTTCCACGGTCACATTCTCTTCCTCTGTCACCAGCTTACACAGCCTTACTCCTGAGGGTAAATACACATCTGTACAGTGATTTTGGAAACCTGGTTTGTCAGAGGCACAGCAGCAAAAACTATCCCTGTCTTTTGGTATCAGGCTACCTGGGCACACCAAAAATCCTAGCCTAAGCTTTATTCTGTTGTCTTCTCTCAGTTACCCATATAATACCCTGGTGCAGGCTGGCGTACCTTGGCTTTCAACATGCCAAATCCCACGGTCTCCTTCGCATACATGCACAGCAGAAGATTGGCCACCCGCGTGATCGCCACACGGCCCTCCTGCAAGCAAAGTCAGAAACAGGGTGACAAAAGTGGATTTTGCTCATTTACAAAATGGTGAATCCATGTGCTTCAGGCCTGATCGGCAAAAATGACAACTGGCTTATTTTCTCAGATGGAAGGAAATCGATGCACAGTGGAAACCTCGAGTTCTGCAGAGGCAAAAACCTATATTCAGAAAATAATTCTGTAGTACCACTGCAGATCAATTATATACAGAGAAAAGGATCTACAGTTTCTGGAGCTCCTCTTCTGTGTAGCAGCCAGAGCTCTGCTGCGAGGTAAACACCTGCTAGCCATGCAAAATCATCAAGAAACTTATACAGTCCTACGGCATAGCTTTTAGCCAAATGCAGCCTCCCCATCTTGTGTTGTCCTGCAAAAAATCAGGCCCTCAATTTAGAAAAACCAAGCCTTCGAGTCTGTTTACAATTAGAATGAAGCTACTCAGATTTATTAAATCTTCTTCAACCAAGGTAGGTCCCAAAAGCTTCACCTTAATCATCCATCACTCTAAGCTATTTCGGTTTCCTGACAATTTTGTTTTGACAGTGGAAGAGAGGGGAGGGGAAATGATTGGGGGGGGGTGTGGCCTAGCTTCTAAAATGAAAAAAATCTAAATATGCAAGAAAAACAATTTTGCATGATCCCCCCCCCCAGCCCAAGGCTCCACACTAACCATGCAGTCCATGAGGATGAATTTAAGATTGTCTTCATTGAAGGCCTGATGCCCATTCTTATCATAGGCCGCCCAGATGTTGCTGGCAATGGCAGCCGTGACTCTGGCATCCGTGTCGCCGTAGCCCGAATACGCAAGGAGAGAGCCTTCGTTGTTCAGAAGCCTGAAAATTAGAAACAGGACTTTCAAGAGCTGAAGACAATGGCACAAGGTCAAATAAAGCAAAAATTTCAGAGAGAACCTCAAGAAGGGAGACCCCCCCACTTCAGAAGACTGGGGAGCAGCTGCGAGAGGGTTGCCTTCTGTCCTCAGTTCTGCTGCCTGGACAGAATTTATACCACTGGCTAAAGAGGCCGTTTCATCAGAACCGACACTTTCGCCTTTGAGTTTTCATCCAAGATTTTGGGAGTGGAGGTAGATAGCACTCCGCCATTTAAATCTCCATGTGAGATCTCTAGTACAAAAGTCTTTTTATATGTTTAAAAAAAAAAAAAAAAAACCCCAAAGCAATCCATAAATATTTTGAACCAGTGAAATTTAGATTATTAGTCCAAATTTTAATTCTACCTAGGATACTAAACTAAACTAAACTTTGGGTTTATATACCGCACCATCTCCACGAATGCGGAGCTCAGCACGGTTTACAGGAAGAAAGATGAGAGAGGAACTACAGTGGAGAGATTAAAGAGTTAGGTGTAAAGGGAGAAGGTGAGAGGCCTAAGAGGGGGGAAGTGTTACAGTTTTGAGAATAGCCAGGTTTTTAGGTGTTTGCGGAAGAGTTGGAGGGAGCTTGAGGTTCGGAGAGGGGAGGGGAGGTTATTCCAGATCTCAGTGATTCTAAAGGGGAGGGATGACCCAAGTTTGCCTACATGGGAAATACCTTTTATGGAAGGGAAGGATAGTTTAAAAATTTGGGAGGATCTGGAGGAAGTAGGGGTTGGGGAGTTCCAGGATAGAGGGATAACGGCAGGAAGGATGCCATGTAGGATCTTGTAGGCCAGACACGCACATTTGAAGTGGATCCTGGGGATTACTGGGAGCCAATGGAGCTTAGACAGGAGTGGTGAGACGTGATCAAATTTGCTTTTCGCGAAAACAAGCTTAGCTGCGGTGTTCTGAATCTGCTGAAGTCTGTGGAGGCTTTTCTTGGTTAGGCTGAGGTAGATAGAATTGCAATAATCCAATCTGGAGAGGATGATGGATTGTACTAGGACTGAGAAGTGTTTTTGGTGAAAATAGGGTCTGACTTTCCTTAGCATGTGAAGGCTGAAGAAGCATTTCTTCACCAGGGATTGGAGATGTTCGTTGAAGGATAGAGAAGAGTCTAAGGTGACACCCAGAACTTTGCTTGAGAACTCGAGCTGTAATGGGGGGCCGGAGGACAATGGGATGGAGGAAGGTAGATGGTCTAATTTTGGGCCGAGCCAAAGGAGTTTTGTTTTGGACTCGTTTAGTTTCATATGCATTGTGAATGCCCAGGATTGGAGGTTCTTTATGCATGAGGATATGTTCGTGGAGAGGTTAGTGAGGTCCGGAACCCCAAAGAGCATCAAGATTCCAGGCAGAATCTCAAAGAATAGCAAGATTCCGGAACCCCAAAGAGCATCAAGATTCCAGGCAGAATCTCAAAGAATAGCAAGATTCCGGAACCCCAAAGAGCATCAAGATTCCAGGCAGAATCTCAAAGAATAGCAAGATTCTGGAACCCCAAATTGTAGCAATATTCCATGCTACCGGTCCAGGGCGAGCAGTGGCTTCCCCTATGTCTACCTCAATAACAGACTGTGGACTTTTCCTCCAGGAACTTGTCCAAACCTTTCTTGAACCCAGCTACTTTGACAGGGTGCCCAGGAGGTGGCTACAGAAGCTGCTCTTTCTCTTGCATACTCACAGGGTGCTCTGCACACCGCCGGTATTGGCTTGACTCAGCACCTGGGTCAAGGCCTTAGGTCGCAGCATGATCCACTGGAGGAAAAAACCAGGATCAAATGAATAAAGCAAGACTACCGCTTCACTATTTTGCCAACTCTCCTCCCAGGCTCAGCTGACACCCGCCACTTCCGGGAAAATGGCTCCGCTAAAGGAAGTGAGCGGCGCCATAGCATGCTGGGAATTGTTGTCCTCCCCCCACCCTCCCAGCCATAAAAGCCGGATCATAACGGCACAGTGACAAAGAAGAGGAGAGAAAAAGAATAGAGAGCTGGAAATGGAGTTGTCGAGTTTTCAAGTCCAATAAATGAGGAAGACTGACGGAATGGCTCTTTCCCCGGAAGCGTTAGACAGCCATCTTTGATATGGGCAAGCAAGCAGACCTTGCATTTGTTCTCAAATAGAGGTTAAAAAGCTCCAAAGTGCAGAGCCCCGAGGCTACGAATTACTGCAATTGCAAAATACTTTTTGTTTTAATTACACATTCAAAAACATTATGTGAAATAAAATAACCCTATACAGTATAGTAATGAATTCCGAGTTCCGGTTGCATCCCTATTGCATGGAGGGAATTGTAGTTCCGAGCGTGCAATAAGAGCTTCCTGCAGCTCAATGGGAAAACTCATGGTTTGCCACGGCCGTGCGTCGGAGGCGTGATGACGCCGGCGCCTCTCCTCGCTCCTCCGCGCCAGGCGGAGGCGCTGTGGCGGGAGCCTGCCGTCGCCAGCGGTCCTCTCGTCGCCTCTCTTCCCCCCCCCCTGTCCTCCTCCTCTCTCTCTGAGCGGTGATGGCGGAGAGCGGAGGCGACGGCGCGGGGCTGATCCGCGTCGCCGTGAAGACGCCGAAGGACAAGGAGGAGATCGTCATCGGCGGCACGGCCTCGGTGCGCGAGGTGAGCGGTTGAGGCGCGCGCCAGCCCCTCCCCCCCGCGCGCGCTCACCATAGAGATCTCCTTCCGGCATTTGGGCTTCTCCTTAGGAGCCTTCCAGGTGCTCCGTCCTCGTTTCTAACGCACTTGCTTTGTGGATGTGGGATTGAAGCCCAGGGCTGGGCAACGAGGGCCGCAATCCCGTGGGGTTTTCAGGATTTCCGCCATGAATATGCATGAGGTCTATTTGCATGCACTGCCTCCTGCGGTATGCAAATGAATTGTGCATAATTCATAAGGGAAATCCTGAAAACCCTCTCGTTGCCCACCATACAGTTGGGTTTTCAGGATTTCCGCCATGAATATGCACGAGGTCTATTTGCATGCACTGCCTCCCGCGGTATGCAAATGAATCTCGTGCATAATTCATAAGGGAAATCCTGAAAACCCGACGGGATTGCAACCCTCCTTGCCCACCATCCAGTCGGGTTTTCAGGATTTCCTCCATGAATATGCATGAGGTCTATTTGCATGCACTGCCTCATGCGGTATGCAAATGAATCTCGTGCATAATTCATAAGGGAAATCCTGAAAACCCTCTCGTTGCCCACCATCCAGTTGGGTTTTCAGGATTTTCTCCATGAATATGCATGAGGTCTATTTGCATGCACTGCCTCCTGCAGTATGCAAATGAATCTCATGCATAATTCATAAGGGAAATCCTGAAAACCCTCTCGTTGCCCACCATCCAGTTGGGTTTTCAGGATTTCCTCCATGAATATGCATGAGGTCTATTTGCATGCACTGCCTCCTGTGGTATGCAAATGCATATTCATGGGGGAAATCCTGAAAACCTGACGGGTTTGCAGCACTCGTTACCACCATCTAGTCAGGTTTTCAGGATTCCCCCCATGAATATGCATAAGGTCTATTTGCATGCACTGCCTCCCGCGGTATGCAAATAAATCTCATGCATAATTCATAAGGGAAATCCTGAAAACCTGACGGGATTGCAACCCTTGTTGCCCACCATCCAGTCGGTTTTTCAGGATTTCCTCCATAAATATGCATGAGGTCTATTTGCATGCACTGCCTCCCGTGGTATGCAAATGCATCTCATGCATATTCATGGGGGGAAATCCTGAAAACCTGACGGGATTGCGGCACTCGTTGCCACCATCTAGTCAGGTTTTCAGGATTTTCCCCCATGAATATGCATAAGGTCTATTTGCATGCACTGCTCCCGTGGTATACAAGTGGATCTCATGCATATTCATGGGGGAAACCCTGACGGGATTGCGGCCCTCATTGCTCACCCCTATTGTAGCCCGTTCTAAGCCTCGGGGAGGATGGGATAGAAATAAATAAAATAATAAATAAATTAATAGAGGAGGAGGGGCCTCCCTTATAACCTACGTGGTGTACAACATTCAGGTACTCGAGTGTTTTTCCCTCTCTGTCCTGGCAAGGTCACACTCTATCCCAAGTGTGGAGCAACGAGGGCTGTAGTCCAGTCAGGTTTTCAGAATTTCCCCCATGAATATGCATGAGATCCATTTGCATACAATGGGAAGTAATGCATGCAAATAGGTCTCATGCATATTCGTTGGGGAAATCCTAAAAACCCAAGTGGATTCTGGCCCTCGTTGCCCATCCCTACTCTAACCATTGCACCACGCACTCCCCACAGCTTGATGATGAGCTGGGCTTGGCCTGAGACACCTCCCTCCTTCTCTTTTCACAGTTCATTGGGAAGGCAGGGACTGACTCTCCCCCCCCCCCCCCCCCCGTGAAACCCCCACAGCCTCTTCCCAAACTGCTGGTCCACTAGTATCAACTCATGTGTTGTATGCAAACTTGAGAGCGTGTGGTGCAGTGGTTAGAGCTACAGCCTTGTTACTCTGAGGTTCTGGGTTCAAATCCCGCACTGCTCCTTGTGAGGCAAGTCACTTAATCCCCTGTTGCCCCAGGTACATTAGATAGAGTGAGAGCCCACCGGGACAGTTAGGGAAAAATGTTTGAGGACCTGAATAATTTGAAATCCGCAAAGAATTGTAGGATATGCGGAATATAAATTATTAAGAAAAAATATCCAGCCAAATCCTCCTAAGTGGAGTTTGGGGTGGGATTCAACAGATAATCAAACTAGCAGTAAGTGGGTGGTACAAGATTCGGTTAGTATAGCAATGACGGCGGTCTGTTTAACATTAGCAACAGGTATCAAATCTGGTAATGATTGTAAGTGTATTCTGCAGGCGTCTGATTTGCTCTTTTTTATAGATTTCTGATGTGCTGGGTTGGTGAGTTCCCGTCGTATTCATGAGTATAGGTTGAGTTGCTCTTAGCTATTATCAGTGCTGTCTGTTATATGTTGTATGGTGGTGGTTTATGTAGAATTTAGGACTGAATGGGATTCGATGTACCACCTTTCTGTGCTTACATATAACATCCAGGACAATGGAGGGTTAAGTGATTTGCCCAAAGTCTCAAGGAGCTGCAGTGGGCATGAAATCTTAGTGTGCCAGGCTCTCAGGCCACTGCGTTACCCAGTCCGCTGCTCCTCCGCTACCAGTAACTTTCGTTTTGTCTAGCAAGTTTCAATAATGTGCATCATATTTCAAGATCCTTCTCGTGATGATGTGTGGGCACTGCCGGTTAAGATCCTGTGCTCCAAGATATCACAAATGGGGGCAGGAGGAAACGGTCTAGCGGTGAGTGCAATGAGCTGAGAGTTGAAATCTACTCAGCACTCTTTGTTGGGGGGGTTCCCCGCCAAATCCTTGCATATTGGAGTTCTAAGCAGGTTACGATCGACAGAGTAGCTTCTTTACAATAGCTCGTGTGCATACAAAAATTAAGCTAGTCCCGTTATATCATTGACCCTTATTACATGCTTCAATATATACATACAAAGACTAGATTTAACCTGTATCGGCTTGACAATTATTACATGTTTCTGTGGGTTAATTGATATCAGTTCTTAGATAGTTTGTTGTAGAATGCATTGCCCTTCGGTGTAGATTTATGGCGAGAGGGTTGTCTTGCTGTGTGTATTTTAGATCAGTGGTTCCCAACCCTGTCCTGGTTTTCAGGCTAGCCTAATGAATATGCATGAGAGAGATTTGCATATAATGGAAATCTGCTCCATGCATATTCACTAGGGCTAGCCTGAAAACCCGATTGGCCTAGTGGTCCTCCAGGACAGGGTTGGGAACCACTGTTTCAGATTACTCGAGACTTCTCGTAACAGTTCTGGAAAAAGCCACATTTTTAGAACTTTTCTGAATCCGGCGAGACGGTTGGTAGTTCAGACCTCTGTGCGAAGTGAGTTCCACACATTAGCAATTCACTAGATAAAAGATTCCAGTGGGGTCTAGTGTATTTTATTACTTTCGTAGACGGGTAGGACAGAGTTAGTTTGTTGGCGTTGCGGTGTTCTAGCGTTCTGCCTAGTATTTCCGTGAATCTTAGGCAGCATAATTTGAAGTCCATTCGTTTTTCCATTGGAAGCAAGTGTAGCTCTTTGAGGAGCGGAGTAACATGATTGAATCTTTGATTTATAGAGTATGAGTCTTGCTGTGATTTTTTTCATAGATTTCACCGAGATTCCCCAAAGTAGCGCATTACAGTAGTCTAGTAGGAATACAATGGTTGATTGTACTAATTTTCTAAAGTGTTGGAAGAATAGTCCTCCGACTCTTCTAAACTTATGAAGTTGTGGCAAATAATTTCCTAAGTTGTTTACAAATGTTTCTAAGTTCCGTATCTTCCACTGTGTCTTAGCTACCTACTTGGATTGTAAACTCTGGGAAAGGGACATATATCTGGGTATTTATTGCTATTGTACAGCCCTGTGAGAGAGAGGTGGGTGTCCCACACATTGCAAAGCACAAAGGAAAAAGCAAGGGTACACAGTAGGCCAAGAAAGAAAGAGACACCAGATTTGTCCGAGCATGACTCTGCCTGTTTTATAGTATACTCTAGGGGTCTCAAAGTCCCTCCTCGAGGGCCGCAATCCAGTCGGGTTTTCAGGATTTCCCCAATGAATATGCATGAGATCTATGTGCATGCATTGCTTTCAATGCTTATTCATTGGGGAAATCCTGAAAGCCCGACTGGATTGCGGCCCTCAAGGAGGGACTTTGAGATCCCTGATTATACTCCATTTAGGAATAAGTTGAACAGGGTGGTGCTTTTTCTTTTCTTCTTATAAGACATTTACCCCTGATGCAGCCTGTCAAGGGAGAAAGAGGTATGGCACAAGATGGAATAGGCTTAGTTCAGTGGATGGGGGACTAAGAGCCAGACTGGCTGGGCAGTGATGTCTCAACATGGTCTGGGGTGGGAGTGCAGAGGAGATGTGATCAGTAATGGGACCCTGTGAGGGAAGCCGTCTGGTGGCAGCCAGGGGACTTGGGAGATTACTAGATGGAGCAAGATGTCCAGTTGTAGAAATTCCCAAATTGGAGCTGTTCAAAAAAAGGTAATCACACAAGATATCACTCTTTTTATGAGGAAAGTAATAATTCATGATATCTCTAATGAATATGCATGATGCACATTTGCATATAATAGAGGTGACAGGCCTGAAATCTGCTTCATGCATATTCATTAGGGATATCTTGAAAATCCGACTGGCTGGGGATCACCCCAGGACTGGTTTAGGGGTTTTGTTTGGGGGGGGGGGGGCAAGTCGAGTTTTGTTTCTTAAGGGGGGGTTTCTTGTTTCGCGTTGCCCCCAGTAAGTCTGCTTTGTATTTTTGCAGTTTAAAGAAGAAATTTCCCGGCGCTTCAAAGCCAGTCAGGATCAGCTGGTTCTGATCTTTGCTGGGAAGATCCTGAAGGATGGCGACACTTTAAACCAACATGGGATTAAAGATGGACTGACAGTGCATTTGGTCATCAAGACGCCCCAAAAGTACGAATGGTCTTCGCAGTCATGTGGTAAACCCTGTAGGACGTGCCGCTTCTATTCCATATTAACATGACAGAGTCTGCTCCATTGGTTTTGAACAGTAGCCAAGGGTAAATGGTTGATAACATTTGGAACATTGCTTAGGTTTACTTCTGTGCACCCTTGAGTGGAAGAGGAGAAGCCTAATACTTTTTTCTATCCCGTTCTCCCATGAGAGCTCAGAACGGTTTACATGAGTTTATTCAGGTACTCAAAGCATTTTTCTTATCTGTCCCGGCGGGTTCACAATCTCTCTAATGTACCTGGGGCAATGGGGGGATTAAGTGACTTCCCAGGGTCGCAAAGAGCAATGTGGGTTTGAACCCCCAATCTCAGGGTGTGCCACACTCTCCCCCTGAGAAAGTGGGCTTAAGTCCCACGCTGGTCAAATCACCTAACCCTCCATTGGGCCAGGAGAATTGACAGGCAGAAAGGAGCAGCACTGGCCCCGGGATCAGGAATAAACCCGTGCAGGGAGGAGAGGCTGGGCCAGGAGTGAGCAGTGGTGCTGGAAGGCATGGCTGTACAGGGGAGGAGAGGAAAACCCCCAAAACAAATGGGGTGGGGGAGGGATATACAAGATCTATCACAAAAAATGTGACTTTATTCTGTAGATCTGAGCTTGCCTGCTGTAAAGGTTTTTCAAGTCTTGAAACATATAAGCGACAGACATTACCCAAGACAAACTTTTTTTTTTTTGGGGGGGGGATAAAAGGCAGAACTACAATTTATCAAGAAAAGCACATAAAAGAGAAAACCATTAGGGCAGGGATTTAGAGTTGTCTAAACCAGTGGTTCCCAACCCTGTCCTGGAGGAACACCAGGCCAATTGGGTTTTCAGGCTAGCCCTAATGAATATGCATGAAGCAAATTTGCATGCCTATCACTTCCATCCTATGCAAATCTCTCTCATGCATATTCATTAGGGCTAGCCTGAAAACCCGATTGGCCTGGTGTTCCTCCAGGACAGGGTTGGGAATCACTGGTCTAAAATACAACTGACTATGTACATGGCTGGACCTGTTGCACCTTTGCTGCTGCTTTAGGGAGCTTATAGATGGATTTCTTGATTCGCTTATCATTAAACGAGTTTTCATTATGAAAATACCAGGGTATCTGCAGTTTCAATAGCAGGGGTGTCATTGTGGAATAGATTTACAAAAGTTTAAGAAAGTACTGACAACTACTTTGATTGAGGAAGCTTTTAAATGAATGAATACTAATATTTTTATGGAGATAATGAGATTATTGTATGTTTTATGTACTGTATATATGTTTTAACATTATGATTGTATTTTGTGAGCCGCTTAGGTATAAGCAGGTAAGACATTTTTTAAATTATGTGCTAGTCATAGAAACATGACGGCAGATAAAAGCCAAGTGGCCCATCTGCAGCATCCACTGTGTCCTCCTCGCCCTATTGGCTAAGGCTCGTAACATTTGCATCTCCTCTTCCTATAGGCTGAGGCTCTTTACACCTGCATTGTGATGTTATAGAGAAACATGGCAGCAGATAAAGGCCAAATGGCCCATCCAGTCTGCCCATCCACAATAACCATTATCTCTTTCTCTCTCCGAGAGATCCCACAGGCCCTCTTGAATTCAGACACAGTCTCTGTTTCCACCATCTCCTCCGGGAGACTGTTCCATGCATCTACCACCCTTTCTGTAAAAAAGCATTTTCTCAGATTACTCCGGTGGCAATTCAGCTGATCCACCCTGAAGAGTGAGAATTGCTCTTGGGTCATTTTCATTGTTCTTTTCAAACTTCTAGGACTCCAGATCCCTCAGCTGCTGCATCTTCACCTGCTTCTTCCACTACTACTTCTCCGGCGGGTGCTGGCACTGCCCCTACGGCTAGTACACCTGGGTCTCCCACTGCCACAGACCAGCCTTCGACTTCCGGCAGTGCCCCATCAGACAGCGGCGGCGGTGGCGGTGATGTCGGTGGCGGCGGTGATGCTGGTAGTACCAGCAGTAGGCGGAACAGTGGAACTGGGGTGACGACAGGCCCCAGCGGGGGACCATCCAACGAGTCTCCCTCCATCCTCTGTGAGTAGCATTGCTGACGAGGGCAAAGAAAGTATAAAAATGAGCAATAAAGCTGGCAAGCGTCTCTTCTGGAGCCTGGCGTGTCTGTAGTTGATGAACAAGCAATGGCAACCCAGAGAGGGACAGAATTTAAATAGACACACACACATAAGACAATTAGTTAAGAACATAAGCCTTGCCATACCGTAGATCCATGAAGCCCAGTATCCTGTTTTCCAGGTTATGAGTAACTAGCAAGATCCCAAAGAATAAAACTTGTTTTATGCTCCTTATCCTAGGAATAAGCAGTGGATTTACCCCACATCCATTTTAATGATAGCTTATGGCAGGGTTGTCCAATGTCGGTCCTTGAGGGCTGCAATCCAGTCGGGTTTTTAGGATTTCCCCAATGAATATGCATGAGATCTATTAGCATATAGAGATCTCATGCATATTTATTGGGGAAATCCTGAAAACCTGACTGGATTGCGGCCCTCGAGGACCGACATTGGACACCCCTGGCTTATGGACTTCTCTTTTAGGATGGTATCCAAATCTTTTTTAAACCCTGCTAATCTAACTGCTTTCAATGGCAATGAATTCCAGAGTTTAATTTGTTTGTATCAAATTGAGAAAAATCACACAAACATAATAATAATTTTTTAAAAAATAGTAAAAATCACTGTGGTAGCTGCAAAGGACAATCAAATAATATAACATATGGGAGAGGGCTGAAATGTTCTCAGCCCAACCAAGAAGAGAATGACGTGGATGTGGTTCAATCAATGATCTAACTAAAAACAAAAAGTATGTACAAGATGTTTATTATATCAAATATAAATGCAGTTAAATATTACCACCCTTTAAACAAACCTAAGGACCCGACACGGTCCGTGTTTCGGTAAAACACGCCTTCTTCAGAGGTCCAGGGTGGTTAAGGCAAAGAACTTCCACCACTTCATCCAATGAAATATCTTGTCTTAAATATTGTATATTCCCTTTTGGCTGTTTTAAGAAAGGTTTGGACAAGTTCCTGGAGGAAAAGTCCATAGTCTGTTATTGAGGAAGCACTGCTTGCCCTGGATCGGTAGCATGGAATGTTGCTACTCCTTGGGTTTTGGCCAGGTACTGGTGACCTGGATTGGCCATTGTGGGAATGGGCTACTGGGCTTGATGGACCATTGGCCTGACCCAGTGAGGCTGTTCTTATGCCTTGTTCTGGGACAGGACCTTAAATACAGAGGGAGCCTGTGAACCAGGAGTCCATCAGCAGTACATTTTAACTATTCCTGGGTAGAATTTCTTTGTTTCTTAAATGATTTTTAAAAGTGAACACACCATACCAGTTATGGGTATCTGCATAGCGTTATTAAATCTGAAATGGAATCATTCGTGGGTTTGGCTTTGTAGATCTGATTTATATCAGGTATTTTAGTTTAGGTTATTTTGGTCCAAGGTTTATAATCCAAATGTAGTCTTATGACTGACTCAAATTCCTGCTCAAACAGCAACGCCTTCAACTGTTTCATAGTTTATTAAAATTTTGATTAAACGCAAATCATAAAATTTGAAGCATTGTACAATTAAATAAACATATAATTCTAAAATACAAACGGGACATAATGAGGACATTACATACTAGATATAGGGAAGGCTTGCAAGCAAGAGGGGCGGAGAGAGAACGACAATATTGTAAGGGAAAGAAGACATAGAGGGAAAAACCAAAGAGGGAGGGGGAAGTGGAAAGGACGGATTACTCATAAGCGTCCTCGAAAAGAGAGCATTATGTTTAGTTCTGTCGTAATGTTTGTTAGTATCTTATATTCCAAGTATAACGGGCAGTTGGGAGAGTTAATCCATCTTCCTTTTCTTTAACATATCAGATGGAGTGGTGTAAAAAAAGTGGTGGAGATGTCCAGTGAAGACTGGTGAACTTCATCTTTCTTAAAAAGTCCTTTATTCGTCCAAAAACTCAATGACTCAACGTGTCCATGTACAAATCGGCCCACTTCAGGAGTCTTAAAAGTCTTCAGATTGAAGTAATCTGAAATGAAAGGACGTCCTAGTCGTTCATATTATACTGTGAATTGCCAAATGTAAAACAACGAACGAATGCCCAAAGCTTGTATCCTCTTGTGGAAATCATATGCCAAACGAGAGAAACATTGATTACGCCAACACCGAAAACGTTTCTTTCATTTGGCATATGATTTCCACAAGAGGATACAAGCTTTGGGCATTTGTTCGTTGTTTTTCATTTGGCAATTCACAGTATAATATGAATGACTAGGAAGTCCTTTCATTTCAGATTACTTTGCCAGTCTTCATTGGACATCTCCATTTCTTTTTTTACATCTTTCAGCTTTGTGGATTTGGTTCTCCTGTTTTTGTTTCACCCTTTGCTCTCCCTTTCTTCTTCTCATACGTATCAGGTGGTCAGGAGCTACTTGAATGCTCCACGCTTTTTTTTTATTTTTTATTTTTTTATTCATTTTTCATATAACAACAAGTGTATCATAAAAATTCATACAATTGCATTAAGTATACACTTGATATTTCCATAACTTACTGTAAATACAACATATCATTATATAGTCCTTACTATAATTTTAGACATCATATAATATTTAATAATTATATCAACTATTATTCAATTATAATCCCTTTCCCTCCCCTTATTTTGATAGTTGCATACAATATAACAAATATTATGATAATATCTTTAAATGTTAATGGTCTCAATCACCCGATTAAAAGGAAAAAGGCACTATTATTTTTAAAACAACAGAATGCAGATATTTGTTGTATACAAGAGACCCATCTGTCGAATACTGAATCTATAAAGCTAAAAGGTGATTGGGTCAAACAATGCTATTTTTCTTCAGCAATAGGGAAAAAAGCGGGTGTTGCTATATTAATAAATAAAAAATGTTCTGCTTCATTTAAATTTAAGACGCTTTTTATGTCTCCTGTTAGAAACAATGTTGAGTTGATCGAGTCTTTTAACTTTCCTTTCCTGTGTGTCTGTAGCCGGTTTTGGTGGCCTTGCTGGTCTGGGCACCCTGGGCATGGGCTCGGCCAACTTCATGGAACTGCAGCAACAGATGCAACGGCAGCTGATGTCCAATCCCGAGATGCTGTCGCAGATCATGGAGAACCCACTGGTCCAGAGCATGATGTCCAGCCCCGATCTGATGCGACAGATGATCATGGCAAACCCTCAGATGCAGCAGCTAATGGAGAGGAACCCTGAGATCAGCCACATGCTGAACAATCCCGAGCTCATGCGACAGGTGGGTGGGGTGACTCTGTTAACACAGTGGAGTTACGATGTAGTGCTATAGGTCTGTTGTGAGTTTGAAGGCTCCAAGAGGACAACCCCCCCACCCCTCCCCTTGAAGTGTAAAAAGGAAAAAAAAAAAAACCAACCTTGGAGGAAATTTATGAGGGTACAAATATCGGTTTGTGGGCTCTATTAAATGTCCATCAGCCAGATCCTTTTGGGTTCAGGTGAAAAAGAATCTCTGGCTGTTCTGATTTTTTGGAGTCGCACTGTTCTTTTCTCATCTCCCCTCCACCTTTCATTTTGCAGACTATGGAGTTAGCCCGGAACCCTGCGATGATGCAGGAGATGATGAGGAACCAAGATCGAGCCCTCAGTAACCTGGAGAGCATCCCGGGCGGGTACAATGCCCTGCGACGGATGTATACGGACATTCAGGAGCCCATGTTCAGCGCAGCAAGAGAACAGGTGCATTGTGGGAGGCATATCTTGGTTCGCTGCCAGCAAAGAGCGTTTGAATCTAATTCTCTGGGATCTGGAACCTGGATTCTCAGTGGGTGCTGTCGGACCAGTTTAAAACTTGTCCATTAACTTCTGAGAGCACTTGGGCTCTTCATCAGTTGTGATCTTGAAAGGTCATGCACATTCCTGGGTTGCATAATCCTTATTTTGC
This sequence comes from Geotrypetes seraphini, assembly GCF_902459505.1. Taxonomy (NCBI): domain Eukaryota; kingdom Metazoa; phylum Chordata; class Amphibia; order Gymnophiona; family Dermophiidae; genus Geotrypetes; species Geotrypetes seraphini. The sequence goes on from NC_047099.1 coordinate 40,952,686, forward strand.
TGTGATAACAGATATATCAGTTTGCAGAGCCTTGTTTTTAATCTAGGGCCTGGCAGTAGACACGAGATGGTGGAATAACCAGTGTTGTAAGGGAAGGGGCTAGCCTGGTGGATCAGTTGCAGTGCCCTGCCCTGCTGTAGGTCCTTGGTTCCATCCTCAGGTCAAGGCTTCTGGAGGTGGGAGGTAAAGGAGTTTAGGTGGCCTTTGAAAGATCACTTGACCGGAATCAGGGCTCTGGAAGGAGCTCTAGTGCACATCCCCCGATCCAAGATCATTAATTGCAGTGATCAGACAGAGTACATGAGCATGTGTATAAGGGAAAGCACATAGCACCAGAATCCCTGCCCTGATTCTTGACTAAGTGAAACAAAATGTTCCAAGAGGAAAGAGGGGTGGTTTCAGCAGTTATGAAGAGTAATGGGCATAATGGTTCAGAGAAAGACGTGTAAGACTGGCTGTGGGACAGCAGTAGACCCAGCAAGCATCGTCGTGTGTGAGAGAAAGCAAGAAGCCCTGTGCTCTAGGCAATCTGTATGTGGAGGGGCAAACCCAGTGCCATGAGAGATTCCTGAATTTGACTTTATTTAAAAAAAAAAAATTCCCTTCATAAGTATACACGAGAATAGATGACATGTACGTCACGATCGCAAGAGTCTGTCTGCGTGCGTAAGGATACCACCGCCCAGGCGAGCATCGTTCTTTGACACGATTGGTCCTTGAAAACTAATGGCAAGTCATTTTATTTTTTTTATGCAGTCGTTATCCTAACTTGAGCAACAAAGCCATCGAGGCTTTGTTACCATTTGGATTTTCAGCTCTGACAGAAATAATAATAAAAAAAAAAAAAGCGAGAGAACAATGGTGGATGATGAAATGCGTGTTTGCTCATCGACTATCGAGCCGCGTTTTAAGTGAATTTGCCCTCAAAAACAAGCACATCCATCGCATTGATCAGCAATTCTATTTATTTTAGTTTTGCCATTGTTACAATTACTCGTACATCGCTTAAAGAACTTTAAATAAATAACTCTCAAATTTTAATTTTGGGTTGGTTTTGCAATTTTTTAATTTCAGTTAAAATGGGCCGCGAAAACCATTTTGCTCTGTTTAGTGTGTCGGAGCTAAAAAAGTTTGCGAGACACTGGAATAACTTCTCAGAATCACTGTTTTGTGTTGGTCACAACCAATAGGGATGGAAGGAAGCAATAAAATTATTTATTTTCCCTCAAATATTTCTAACATTTTGAGTACTTTTTGGTTAGTTTCACACATTTTTTTTTTTTTTTTTAAAATATCTTTATTCATTTTTAAATCAAATAGCCGACATGGCAGCGCTGACCATTTGGCACAAGACACCAGTGTGCCGCCTAAAAAGTGAATTTTAAAGAGCTCCGACGCGGGGTATGAGTGGGGAACCCCCTCCCCCCAGTTTACTTCATACTCTTTGCGCTGCCATTGGGGGGGGGTTTGGAACCCTCCATTATAGCATAAACTTAACTTTTTCCCAATTTTTTAGAAAAAAGTTAAGTTTTCTCTATAATGTGGGGGGGGTTGCACCCCCCCCCACGGCAGCGCGAACAGTCTGAAGTAAAGGGGGGATTCCCCCCCACACACCCCGTCGGAGCTCTTTAAAAGTAACTTTTTAGGCAGCGCGCTGGTTCTTGCGCCGAATTCTCGCACGCTTTTGTCCCGTCACCGGTCTGATGTACTAATACTAAAGCTACGTACGGAATGATATTGCCCAGCCAATCCAGTTCTATGGCTGTAGATTTGTCAGGGACCTGTGGCCCATTTTCTTATCCATGAGATGCCGCTCTGTTCAGTAGGATTTCATGAGCTAAAGATTGGTCCCAAATTAATTCAATGTTAGAAAATCATGTTGCCCTATCCTATGATACTATTTTATTTGGAACGTCTATAAGATTCAAGAGTCAAATTTCAGCAAATAACAATAAACTTTTGTTAATACTGACGGGGGTTGCCATTCAACATATTACTGGAAATTAGAAGGATTATACTAAACTTAATTATACCTTTTGGTGGAATTCAGTTTGTCATATTTATAAAATGGAGAGAGTGCTTGCTAGGAAATTATAATAGTTTCAAAAAGATTTGGGGGCCATTGACTGCATATTCTAATGACCTTTTTATTACATAGGACTATATTTAATGTGGGGATGGGGAGGTATGTTATGGGATTTAATGAATGGGATGGGTGGGGGAGGAGTCTTTTATATGCATTTGACAATAATTGTTAGAATGTCAAGTGATTTGTACGAATTATCTGATTGAATATTGTATACTTGAATTTAAAAAAAAAAAAAAAAGATTTATAGCAAACATGGACTTTGTGGAAGCATCTCGCTCACCTTCTCAAAGAGCTGCCTGAGGAGAACATTAACGGCACGTGTTTTATGGTGATCTCCAGCCTGTTGGTATTTATAGTTTTCCTTTTGTTTCTATTTTTCTTCTCAGTTTGGCAGTAACCCTTTTTCCTCCGTGCCTGGAAACACAGATGCCTCAGCGTCGCAGCCCTTAAGGACAGAGAACCGAGAGCCCCTGCCGAACCCCTGGGGTCCCTCATCGCCCACATCCCAAGGCCAGGGGTCCAGCACAGATGGGAGCACCCCAGCAGCAGTTCCAAACCAAAGCACGCCTACCATATCGAACCCCCTTGGAGTCAGCGCTGGCAGCCTGGGCTCCGGTAGGCATCAGAAACCATAGATTATTTATGAGCAGGGTTGGATATAAGCTACACCAGAAGCTGACAAAGTGTCTTATGATCAAACAGGGAGGCAGTGTGACCTCACTAAAGTCACACACAGCTGGGGATAGAAGGAAAATCTCAATCTGATATCCCGAGGCTTTGTAGCAAAATGTTATAATTACTGAACCATTCTGCCACTTTTACGTACCGTATACTCGAATATAAGCTGACCCGAATATAAACCGAAATAACCTTTCCCCCCCCCAAAAAAAAGGAGGAAAAAAAGGTTGACTCAAATATAAACTGGGGGAGGGGAGTTAATATTCAAGTGCTGCCAGCACAGTAAGGACCAGTGTCTTAAGAGACCAGTCCAACTTCTGTTTGTACAGGTTTGTGTCCATCGATCAGCAGTTGGAGACACAACCCTTACGGTTCTGGCCTGCTCTGATGGAACTAAATGAAAGAAAAGCAGATAAGATCTAATATTTCCTTCCTTAGTGTCCTCACCAGAATAGTCCAGAACCTGTGTCTATTGACCTTCAAATGGTCTCCATTTGCTGGTCGATGAGCACAAACCCGCAAGTTCTGAACTGGTCTGTTCAGACTACAAGGAATAAAATTTAGCAGGTAAGAACTAATTGCCATTTTGTCTGCATTTCTGGTTTTCTGACATTCGGATGGAAGTATTGAGAAAAAAATGTGTAGATTTCTTTATGCTCCAGAAACATGATTGGTCTAAAGCTTACCAGGGACAAAATGTGCTTCTCTCAGGGAGGTTTACACCCCTGCGTGAATTTTGTGATCACACATTTTCGCAGACCGGAGACCCCGTTTTAACAATGATCTCAAAGAACAGGGAGAGTTATGGGTGAGTTCAGGTCATTCCATGGATGGGAACGTGCGGTCTTGGATTGTGCTCACAAGGAGACCTGGCCAGTGTATATGCAATATGGAAAATATTTTAAGCTTAAAATGTCTCCACCCATTAACAGTGTCTTGAGCTGTCTGCTAGTCTGAAGTCAGACTGGTGGACATTAACAAAGTTGAGGCAGTTCAAAGGAGGACCACGAAATCTTGCGCTACCTACACAATATGCAGAGAGACAGAGCAAACTAAAGATTATCTAATATTGACGGGGGTTGCCATTCAACATATTACTGGAAATTGGAAGGATTATACTAAGCTTAATTATACTTTTTGGTGGAACTCAATCTGTCTTATTTATAAAATGGAGAGAGTGCTTGTTATACAGCAAGGAAATTATAATAATTTTAAAAAGATTTGGGGGTCATTGATTACATATTCTAATGATCAGACACCTTAACCACCCCTTTTTTTTTATTATATATGGTTATAAGTAGGGTGGGATTGGGATATATGATATTTGTTTTAACTGTTTTATTATTAATGGGTGGGATGGGTGGGGAGGGATTCTTTTATGCTTTGATGATTATAAGTAAGAATGTCAAGTGATTTGTAAAATTTATTTTTGATTGAATATTATACACTTGTTGTAAGATATGAAAACGAATAAAGATTAAAAAAAAAAAAAAAGATTATCGTAGGGATTATATGTATGTAATGTTATTTGCAGTACCGTATATCAATTTTTAAATAAATGTACTTTCTAGAAAAATCCACGTTCATATTGTATCTCCCAAATCCTTTTTAATATCGAGCAAGAGTCCATAAAGTACCTCAAGGATGAGGAATCGTCATGTGAAGCTGAAGTGAGGGAGATCAGGCGGAGTGTGAGAGAGCGTTGGACGCCTTTGGTTGAGGTTCCAGGAACCAAAACGGGAGATGGGCACAGAGGGACCTTAGGGGCAGAGCACAGAAGGGGGGGGGGGGTGGCTGCAAATGGGCTGACGGGGTGGGCTGAGTCTTCCTCACCTATCCCCCATCTCCTCTGTGTCTTCTTGTGCCCTCAGGGATGTTTAACAGCCCAGAAATGCAGGGCTTGCTACAACAGATATCGGAAAACCCACAGCTCATGCAGAACATGATTTCCGCCCCTTACATGCGCAGTATGATGCAGACCCTGTCGCAAAACCCAGACTTGGCAGCACAGGTAAGGTTTAGGTGCAATGGCACAATATAGTTCGTTTTGGGGGCGTGATTGCACACTACGCATATGTTTCCTGTTCTCCCTTCACCACCTCCTCTCCTCCCACAGGCCTTGCTAGTGAATTGTGTCTTACGGTGCCAGAGTAATTTGCAAATGTTTATTAATTAAAGGCTCAAAATGTCCCCGAACTGCCCCTCAGCTGGGGTTCCCTTATGTTGACGGAGGAAACGCCACCACTGGGCCCCGATCTTGAAATCATATAATTGGGATATTTAGTGAGGAAAAAGTTCTTAAAAACAGCAATATTATCTACCTTTTGGTATAAATTGAGGTTCAAGAATCTGAGTCCCCCAGAGGTGACATTGTTTGAATATTGGAAGACACCGATGTCACTGGCAGGGGTGTAGCCAGACAGCCAATTTTGGGTTTGGTCTGAGAATCCTGTCCCTGCCCATCATCCTAAACTCTACTCCCCCATCCCCCTGGTCCTTTACTATAGAATGTATACGATATATACATTTGTAAATAAATAGTTCTTAACCGGCAGCAACTCATACCTGCACTCACACCGGCCCCTTGTCTTCCCTTTGATGCAACTTCCTGTTCAAAGGACCAGGAAGTTGCTTTGGAGGGAAGGCTCTAGGCCGGTGCAAGCAGCACATATGAGTCACTGCTTGCGATAAACTGAAGAATTTAAAAGGTATTGGAGGGGGGTTAGGAGAGTTGAGTTAAGATACCTCCAAACACTTGGGGAGGTGAGGGAGAGATGCTGGGAGTACAAAAAGATATAAAAAGGATGGAGTCGGTCCAGAGGAAAGCTACTAAAATGGTGTGTGGTCTTCATCATAAGGCATATGGGGGACAGACTTAAAGATCTCAATCTGCCTACTTTGGAGGAAAGGCGGGAGAGGGGAGATATGATAGAGACGTTTAAATACCTATGTAATGTAAATGCGCATGAGTTGAGTCTCTTTCATTTGAAAGGGAGCTCTGGAATGAGAGGTCATAGGATGAAGTTAAGAGGTGATAGGCTCCGGAGTAATCTAAGGAAATACTTTTTTACAGAAAGGGTGGTAGATGAGTGGAACAGTCTCCCAGAAGAGGTGGTGGAAACAGAGACTGTGTCTGAATTCAAAAGGGCCTGGAATAGGCATATGGGATCTCATAGGGAGAGGAAGAGATAGTGGATGGGCAGACTGGATGGGCCATTTGGCCTTCATCTGCCATCATGTTTCTATGTTTTTATCTGGGATAGGCATTGGGATCTCTCAGAGAGAGAAAGAGATGGGCAGACTGGATGGGCCATTTGGCCTTTAAGAACATAAGAATTGCCACTGCTGGGTCAGACCTGTGGTCCATCCTGCGGTGGCCCCTAGGTCAAAGACCAGTGCCCTAACTGAGACCAGCCCTACCTGCCATCATGGTTCTCTGTCTTCAGTTGGAAGGGCTTAGGAATCCCCACCAGGCACAATACAACTACTTCACCGGTCACATGGCAACTTGTTTCTTTGTGATAACTGTGAGAGTTTATTTGTATATTAAAAATCTATCTATGGGTGATTTTCACTTTGTCAAATGGAGGTGGAGGCTCCACGTGAGCAACTTCTGCCCACAAAATACACACACACAGCGCAGATTAACTGCAGAGAAGCTCAGTTTTTTGCAGCAGTTACCACATCTAATGGTCTGTGTTCCACCTTTCCTGCAGATGATTGGAAACAACCCTCTCTTTTCCGGGAACAGTCAGCTCCAGGAGCAGCTACGGCTTCAGCTGCCAGCGTTTCTGCAGCAGGTGAGGAAGAGAGCAGGGCCGAAGGCTTGAGCTTGACTTGGCATGGCGTAAGATTCACACCGTGGGATTCCCTTTCCATGTTAGACAGTGGGAGAGTGCAGCTATGTTTGTCCTGGGAAGGCAAGGCTGGCGTTCCAGTAATTGTCTTCTCCCCACTCCAGATGCAGAACCCGGAGGCTCTCTCGATAATGACCAATCCCCGAGCCATGCAGGCTCTGCTACAAATCCAGCAGGGACTTCAGACGCTGCAAACAGAGGCACCAGGGCTGGTTCCCAGGTAAAAATGGAAACGGGCCTTTCCTCGCTCCCTCTCCAGTTTGTTTCTGATGTTTTCAGAGGTCCATCACAACTTACTGGGTATTACTGGAGTGAAGGAGTAGCCTACTGGTTAATGTAGTGGACAGAAACAAACCTGCGACTCCCCCGTTGGCCCCTTTGCGCCTCTCGGGACAGGCCTACCAACTTCCTAGAAGCGTTCGTAGGACGAAGGTGCAACGTCATCGCACGCAGTGCTGAAGTTCACTGAACCTTCTTCCTGCCGAGTCCCTCCTGAAGTTACATCGGAAGAGGTCTTGGCAGGAAGAAGGTTCAGTGAACTTTATCCCTGCGTGCGACAACGTTGCCTCTTCGTCCCACGAACGCTTCTAAGAAGCTGGTAGGCCTATCCCGGGAGGTGCAAAGGGGCTGGCTTAAGGCTCTCTCTGACCAGGGGCCAGTTTCCCTAGTCGCACTTCCCTGTATTACTGCAGTATTCTGTTAGCTTGATTTTTCTGTGTAGCATTCTGTAATAATTTGGCTTATTCAGTTTTCTCAATAGTGGAGGGGAGACAGGGGTTTTGTTGATCCTTGCTCTGTATTATTTGTGTTTATAAAATGTCAATTGTACAGAATATTGTTTCTTTTTAATACTTTAAAGTCATAACTATTCGAGGCTTGTGCGGATGGGATCAGATGGCTCGCGGGGATGGGGTGGGGACAGGAACCAAGCTCATGGGGGCGAGGACACATTTTTTTCTCCTGTCATTCTCTAGTCAATTGTTTGATTGTTCTTTTCCGTAATGTAGAAGTCCCTTGGAGCACAGGTATCTTAATTAATAGTGAGTGAAGTTCTTTGATTCTTAATATCTTTTATTCCGTAGCCCTGTTCGCCACTCTAGCACATGCTTGAAGCCTCCCCTTTCCAGTCTGGCGTTTACTATGCAATGGTGACTTGTCTCTGTTGCCAAGGGATGTCATGTAAAGCTTTAGTTACTTTGAAGAACACAGTTTGTTGGCTTTTTCTTTTCAGCCTCAGTTCATTTGGGTTGCCTGGAACGCCCCCCTCCACCGGAGGAAGCACAAACCCTGAGAGTCCGCCATCTTCCACCTCCGTGCCAGCAGGGGGCAGCAGCTCCCAGCAGCAGCAGCAACTCATGCAGCAGATAATTCGGATGCTGGCTAATAGCGGTTCTCAGGTACATAAGTCAGCAACTGAACTGCTCTGAAACAGTGGTCTCAGTCCCTCCTCGAGGGCCGCAATCCAGTCGGGTTTTCAGGATTTCCCCAATGAATATGCATGAGATCTATGTGCATCATGCACTGCTTTCATTGTATGCTAATAGATCTCATGCGTATTCACTGGGGAAATCCTGAAAACCCGACTGGATTGCGGCCCTCGAGGAGGGACTTTGAGATCCCTGGGTTAGGTGAAAGGGGAGGTACGGTCTGAGTGCAATCAGCTGATTTACATTTCCAGCAGAAACCTGCACACTTTGTATCTAATGCACTTCTGCAGACTGTCTCTTTGTCACTACATCTGTGAGCTGTTTCTGTCCACATGGACAAGCGTGCGCAGTTCACGTGGCAGTGGCGGCGTGATGTCAGCAGTCAGTGATGAGCCTGTGTCAGTCCTTCTGGCATTGCTCTTGGCACTAGACTGAGCCCAGGGCTGCATTTAAGAGGCTGCCTGAGCAGAAATTAGTAACGCTGGCCAAAAGGCTGAAAGGTTTGTAACACTCTAACTGTACACAAACCTCCCCCCCCCCTCCAGTAGTGATATGCACAACAGCGTAATGTCAGTTTAGGATTCCACCCTTCAGCCGATGACAGATTACACTGCGTAACAAAATTTTAACTTTTTTTTCTGGGGCAGGAAGAAAATGATGTCTACTTTATAGAATTTTTTTTTTTTTTTAATAATCTTTATTCATTTTACAACTTACAACAAGTGTATCAGGAAATAACATTTGTACTTAAAAACATCACTTCATTTTCTATTATATTCATCTAAAATTAATAAATTTATCCCCTGGCCTCAGTTTTCTCCTATCACGTATAGCTTTTGAGCAAATCTCAAATATTTATAGCATGAGAAGTCATAATGTAACGCATTGCGCCAATGTAAGAGTTCCTATAAATATTATTTTCTAGAATCATTTTGCTGTTGAAGTGAATTTATAAACGATTAATGTCCAGCAATAGTCGGCCAGCATTGATGAATTCCACCTGCCCTGATATCGTTTCTCCGTTGTAGCAATGTCCTGGTGAAACCTTTCCCCGTGCTCATCACCAACACTATGAAGATTATCGGGGGGGGGGGGGGGGGTAATCTAATTTGAGGCAAACCGTTTTAACATTTCAGAGATTGTTATAGCATTTACTCCAAGTGTTAGAAAATATAGTGAAAATGTTAATTCTTGCATTATCATGCTCTTTTGCCAAAAATCAGAAAAATTAAGGTCAGTTTTGAGTTCAGTGACCCCCAAATCACTACAATTCATGTCCCCAAACCTCAGTTGCACAGTGTTATAAGACGTTTGGAAATAAACATTGCTTCAGGCGATCTACTAGAGAGAGAGAGAGATCAAAAATCGTGAAACAGGGCCAGTGAATTTGGCATCCTTCATTTGGAGGGCAGAATTAGATTTCTGTTTCACATGGGATTGTCTTTTGTCGACAGGTGCAGAATCCAGAAGTGCGCTTCCAACAGCAGCTGGAGCAGCTGAACGCCATGGGCTTTATCAACCAGGAGGCCAACCTGCAGGCCCTGATTGCCACCGGTGGCGACATCAACGCAGCCATCGAGAGACTGCTGGGCTCCCAGCCTTCCTAAAGCCACAATCTGCCTCACTGGACATGCACACAACCACCTCAATCCATCTGCCAGCAGCCATTGCTCGTGTTTCAGGCTTCAGCCTTCGTTGCCATATTCTTAAGTTAAGACTGCAGGTTGAAGCCATCACTACCTTCTATCCGAGTCTGGACTCTAGCAAGTGGCTAGCAGAGACCCAAATCTCTCTCTCTCTTTTTTTTTTTCCATTTCTAAATTCCCCCCCCCCCCCCACCTGCCCCAGTGTGTATGTCAAATGCTCATCCTCTGTAGAAAACCTACTCTTAACCTCAGTCCTGGTAATCTGAATTTGCTTTCATTCTAATAGTATAAATGATAAATCATTTTTGTTTAATTTAATTTTTGGTTTGGGGGTTTTTCGGCAACTATTGAAGAGCCACCCACTTTTTAACGTGGTTTTTTTTTTCTCCCCTGGTAGATTTTATAAATTGAGCAAACGAGACCTGAAATTTTACAACTTTTCATGGGGAATATGCACATTTTCAACAGCGATGGTGATTGTGGTGGCCTGAGATTCCTCTCCCCCCCCCTTTTGTTTTGGGGGGGTCAGATCTGTTTTTTTAAATTGTGGTACAAGAAATCCAAAACCAGTAAAACCCACCACAACTTACAAAGCCCCGCTCTCTTCCATTCCCTCCCCTTTTTAATGTGAGTTGAAACATCCATGCCTTTGGAATAGGAGTGATCTTCCTCAAAAACTTCAGGTCCTCATGCCTCAAGCTCGCACATCCTTGAGAACATTTTGGGCACAACGATGCTGGGGGAGTGGGGGGGTCATCTCTGGTACTAGATTATATCTTAGTTTTGTTTTCCTTCTGGTGCCTTTTTATACTCAAGTTGAAAATAAGGGAAGTGGGGACCCTACAACATGTGGCATGGTGGGAGGGAAGGGAATTGGGTGAAGTGGGGAGACTTTAAACAGGCCTCTCTCATCCAGGTGACTTGAAGGTTGGCAACTTCTGTGAGGGCCTCCTCAATTTGTACTTTGCAGAAGCAGAACAAGTGTCTTCTGAAAGAGGACAATATAGTTCCTGCTTTTCTTACAGAGGTCAGTAGGGAAACTGTTAGAATTTCCTTCTTGCCCTGGGGTAAAATCAGAGCCGACTCAGTTTATCATCCTGAAGCTATTTATTCACCCTGCTCTTCCTGGGAACAGGGTGAAATGAAAAAAGGTTGGCTATTGAATATGACCTTTCAGTTAGCTCTGGTTTATCTGTCGGTCTTTTGGGATACAGTGTTTCCCCGGTCATGCGCAGTATTTTCCGACCGCAAACTGCTGACTAGGAGAGGACGGCAGGAGAGAGCAGCCGGAGTGAAGGAAATCACTCGCTGTATGCTCCGACCGCCTTTTCCTGCACTAAAGTCGGGCCTTACCAATCAGGAGCTGCTTTGACATGCAGTACAGGAAGAGGCGGTCGGAGCATACAGCGAGTGATTTCCTTCAGTCGCCGGTGCTCCGGCTGCTCTCTCCTGTCTCCCCCACGAAAAACCGTATTCGTGGTTTTTCAAGATTCAGGGCCGTTTCCAGCCTGAAGCACATTCTGCTTCCCTTTTCCCAGGTTCTCTCTGCTCACGTGAGAATAGTGGTTGCAGGAATAATAATGGATAGCGGAGAGAGAGAGAACTTTTTTTTTTTTTTTTGCAGCCCCCCCCCCCCAATACACACATACAGTTTTTGCCCATCTTGAGTCCTGCCACATTGCCCTGTCTCGCCTCTCGCTTATTCACTAGAAGAGATCTTCCGCATATTTATTTAGGACCTACTGCTCATCGATAAAAGCATTTAAGTGGCCGACAATCATCAATCGTTAAGTAAACGACAACCATAAAACCAAAACAGATATGTTACATGCTTGGTAAAAGAAGAGTCAATCGTTCCAGAGCAGAAAAATTGCTGAGCTTCTAAACCCAGGTCCCCCGACCTTTTGAATTTGCTTCTGCTCTGTAGCCTGGGTGGGGGTTGCTTTCAACGCACTTCTTCCCTTTTGGGCTTGCGCCTACCCTTTCCTTAAAAAAGTATTGCCCTCCGGAACCTCCTCCCCCATCACTCGTAACCTCTTATGTGAGAGCATTCGTTCCTTTATAACATGTTTGTGTGTCTGGTGCTATATTTATACCTTTTGAGGGGTTTGGCTTTTGATCATATTTAGGTCCTCAAACCTCATTTTATAAGACATCGGCTGCCTTCGTTTCATTCCATTTTAAGAACAAAAGCCAAGTGCATAAAACATTCTCTTTTTATTTGTTTCAGCAATTAAATCCCCACCTGATGTGAAAAGCAAAAATAAAACCCTGCTCTGCTCTTGTCGCATATTCTTCGCCCATTTGTGGCATCTTCCTGAGGCTGGGGACATGCACAAGAAGCTTCATAATGCTACTCAAGGTTTAGTCTGCCTGGAATTTACAACAGTGGGTTAACTAATACTATCTGTCCTTCTGCTCTTAGTGCAAATACATTTTAAGGTTTTTATTCTTTCAGCTCCATGCTGAAGTCTCCTTGTGCATTTGCAGGATTTCTTTCCTATACTGGAGTCGTAGCTTGTGCATTTTATCGTGTCTGTGTCTTCCTGCCATGTTATCCCATACCCCCACATCTACAATAGCAGAAATAGCTATTCTCAAAAACAACTCTCTTAAGAGACGTCTTATGGGGGGGGGGGTTCTATCCTGGATATTGGTCTTGATCTCTAACAATGTGTACCTTCTCTGTTGGGGATTTTAACGTGGTAGGCTCGGGAGGAAGCCAGCAGATGCTGCCCTGATCAGCCAGTTGCAGCATTAAAGCATGAGCCAGACCAGTGATTGCCGCTTGCTTCTCCCGTCCTAGCCAACGCTGAGCATATGATTCTGCGTCGAAGTACCGGCAGAGCCAAGCACCTAATCCTACTCGCTGAAAGGCAACAGCCCAGACAAGGGAGAAAGGTCTGTGGATTGCGCAGGCTTCACTGGTTCCTGCAGCGTGGATGGCCGAGAAAGCATGAGACTTTGGAAGCCAGGTTCCCAGTGCTTCAGCTTTTCTCTTAAAAGCTGCATTTTTTTTTTTTCTTTAAACTAAACTAAAACTTGAATTTATAGACCGCAGGAATAAAGCTCGACTCGGTTTACAGTATGTAATATTAAAGGGAATTAATAAAGCAGAAAACGTACAATTTAGCAAATAACCAAGTTTTTAAATGTTTACAGGATCTCTCAACCACAAAGGGATATTATTCCATAGTTCAGTGAGTTTGAAGAAGAGAGATTTCCCCAGTTTCCTAGAAGAGGGAAAAGATAATTTAAGTTCTTGCATAGAACCTAACCAAGACAGAGGAATTAATAGAGGGAAAATGTCGAATAAGATCTCGAAGGTTAGACACGCGCATTTAAAGTGTATTCTGGGGAGCATTGGAAGCCAGTGTAGTTTAGCGAGAGGCAGTATTTGGGATCAGTTGAAGTCTTTGCAAGCTGTTCTTGGTTAGGCTTAGATAGATAGAATTACAATAGTCTAGCCGTGAGAGAATAATCAATTGGTCAAGGACAGAGAAATGCTGCTGCTGAAAACAGGATCAGACTTTTCTAAGCATGTAACATAGTAGATGACGGCAGATAAAGACCCGAATGGTCCATCCAGTCTGCCCAACTTGATTCAATTTAAATTTTTTTTTTCTTCTTAGCTTTTCTGGGCAAGAATCCAAAACTCTTCCCGGTACTGTTCTTAGGTTCCAACTACTGAAGTCTCCATCAAAGCTCACTCCAGCCCATCTACGCCCTCCCAGCCATTGAAGCCCTCCCCAGCCCATCCTCAACCAAACGGCCAGATACAGACACAGACCGTGCAAGTCTGCCCAGTACTGGCCTTAGTTCTTCAATATTTGCTATTATTTTCTGATTCTAGATCCTCTGTGTTCATCCCACGTTTTTTTTTTTAAACTCTATCACCGTTTTCCTCTCCACCGTCTCTCTCAGGAGCGCATTCCAGGCATCCACCACCCTCTCCATAAAGAAGGCTGAAGAAACACTTTTCTTTTACTAGGGAATGAATATGCTTGCTAAATGAGAGCAATGAGAAAATTCTAGAGGAGAACTCAATTTGGGCGCGATGGACCACTGGTCTGACCCAGCAGCGGCAATTCTTATGTTCTTATGTAAGGACACACCCCCCCCCCCGATGGCAATGAAACGGAAGAGGGAAGTCGATCCAGCTTAGGGCCGAGCCATAACCATTTAGTTTTGTTTTAATTACAGCTGTCTCAGACTTCTCAAATTGTCACAGGCGGGCACAGCATAGTCTGACTTTAAAAAGGCACAAGGTTTATTAACTTGATCTAGTGCTTATAAAATCATTTAACCAGGCCGTTTACATTAAAGGAAGTAAAATCAAGTAAGGGAAGAGAAGGTAGAAAGTGAAACCTAGGTTACAAAAAGTCATTTGGTAAATATTAGCAAATGATGACCCCCCCCCATATAATTAAGAAACAAAATGGAGAGGGGATGGTTATGAAATACCATTAAAGTGAAAATAAGATGGAAGTGCTACTAGGGGGAGAGCTACGTAGCAATGGGGATCACAGAAATCCCACAGGGATGGAAAAAGTTGCTGCAGGATTCCCGCAAGAATCTAGTTAAAATCGTGTTGATGCCAGAATGAGGCTTGGAATGCACAGAGGCAGCTGAAACGCTAAACTGAGGCTTGGTGCACTCATTGATCGGTGAATACTGTCCTAAAAGCCATAGGAGGTTGTTCATGTCAACAAGAACAAGTCATAGCATTGACTCCTGGGGGACAGATGGATATGAGATAGATGCCAGTGGGGATGGATAAAATATCTGTCCCCCATGCAATGTTCTATAAGAACCAACTGAATTACGATATATTAATGTGGCGGAAAGGGTAATGAAAAATAATAGATCTCCAACTTGGCATAAAACTCTTCCTAATAGATTGTGGAAGACGATTCCACAAAGTAGGTGCTGCCACCCTAAACCAACCATCGCATGTCATCAGATCAAGTCTGTTAATGGGAAGAGGCCAAATGATTTTGCTCAGCTGAACAGAGAAGACAAGTTGGTTTGTAAGGTAGCAACCTGAATGAAGAGACTGATAAACCAGTGTAAGAACTTTGAAAGGGAGATGATAGCTAACGGAGCCAGTGTGTGGGAGTATCCCTGTCGCCACTTTTGGCACCATAAAGCAATTTCACTGATGTCTTCTGGAGTATTAGGTAAACCTAGATACAAGGTGCAATGTTATCAGTGAGCAGAGTGATTCACTAATGGTCAAACAGTTCGCAGCTCCCTTAAGGTATAAAATGTTCTATTAATCAGGTTGTTACGGTCGGATTATATTACAATAGGTTGGGTCAGTTACCCGGAAAGTTACAATGGACACTTTGACACGGACATTCAATAGAGTTGTTAGTACAGGTAGATCAGTCATTATGTCCCGGGAGGGTTTTTGTTTAAAACAAGATGTTTATGAAATTTGAGTTGGCTGTTGTAAGGTGCCCCTGGTTCTCCTGGTTGCTTCCAGTCCTTGGTCACGTCCGGTTAGGCAAATGCCAGCATTCGTCCTCTCAAGGGTTGCCTGAGAGCTCAGGTGTCTCTACCTTCCAGTGGTTTTCAACCCAGAAGTCTTATTAATCACCCCCTAGATTAATTAGGGTGAAGGCCCCCCTTCATACCCGCTGTCCATCGGCAGTTCATCGTAGGAGTCCTGCAAACCTCTAGATGAAAGGTCCCCTTCCCCAATTTCCTCTGTCCTTTCAGGGTCCGTTTCCTTTCAATCACTATATGTAAATTAGGATGCAAATTAACTTTCCCCAACGGGGCCTATTCTCCAGGTTTTGATAGGTGCTTTCCACAAGCGATGCCTTCTTCCCTTATTCCAGATGACAGGACGTACACCCTGTCACAGCTGTCAATGATCTCTCTCTGAATCTTAACTGGGATATTTCTGGATTTGAGAGTATAGGCAGTAACTGAGATTGGGCAATTTACCATCTGAATTATGAATAATATCGGCAGTAAGTGTAGCAGAAAGTGATGGAAATAATTCTGGAGATGTAGAGTTGACTGTCTTCAGCGTCTACTTTAAAAAAGAAAATATAGGACTTGAGAGCAAGTGGGGAAAATAAAATAAAAGTGGATTGAACCCACAGGGTAGTGAAGGAGGTGAGCAAAAGGCATCAGGCCAGTGGATGTGAAATGATCCACCTGTAAGGTCTGAGCTAAGCCAGTCTAGACTTTGTCTGGAAATCCGACCATAGTGCGGAACTAGGTGAAGAGCTGCACCGAGCCCCGATGAAACCCACAAAACTTTCCCCTCGTCCAAGATCTTGATGAACATAATTGAAAAGAGCTGGTCAAGTGCACTCAACGGAGTAGTGTGTCGTACATCTGATCTGTTAGAAGAGGCAGAGCATTAAAGCCAGCAAGGCATCGTCAGTTGAGAAGCTGCTGATTTTTTTTCAGCTGCCTTTGAGATGAACCAGCAGTTTGATATTGGACGGTAATTGGAAATTCCAGCTAGATTAGTGTTTCAATCATGTAGAGGCTGGTGCATTACAGCCTATTTCCCGTTACTGGGACACTTACCAGTAGAGATAAGCTCTCAATAAATATGGCATGTAAAGATGGAAGGAGTGGGTCCAAGATTTGTTTAAAAAGTAAGGCAATTAATGGTTCCGAAACTTGAGTTTAGACAAGTCATCATTTTAAAATAAGTCTGCCTGTGTTAGTGATTGGGGAGGAGAACTAATCAACTGAGACTGAGTGAAGAAGGTGCAAAGGGACAGGAGGGTTTTTGAAATAAAAACAGCTAAAGCTTTAGCCATCGCAAATAGAAAAAGGATAGAAAAAAATGCTGCTTGTAATGGCAAAACAACCAGTAACCTGCAACTTAAAAGCAATTTAACCACAAGCATTCATACAATCCTGTCCTGCCCCACTGTATCTCAGTCCCGCCACATATCCTAAGGCGAGAGGGATTATGCCCCGTTCCTTTGATCCCCAGGACCTCAGAAGCAAATGCCTGAATGTAACTTAGCTTAAGCTCAACTGAAAAAGAAGTGAGTGAAATCGAAATAAATAAAAACTGAACCCCACTCCAGTGGATTCTGTCTGGGGTCAGGCAAGGCTGGGCTTAAAATTGTGGCACATGGGGATTCTCAGTCCCTCCATATAACTTCATCATCCTTCCCAATGGCGTGATCAATGTGACTGAGTCTAGGCGGAAATGCTCCTCCCTTCCCGAGGGGTCCCATCTAGTCTTCCTCTTTTATTTTGAGGAGGGCATGTTTTGATAGATTTGTTAAGGATTAATAATGGGTCCATCAGTGTGATGAATGATGAGTTGTATCAGCACAGTGCAAAATTGGTTTCTCTTGCTAAGATGCAGGGGTTTAACCCCTAACTACAGGGACTTGGTGCCATCCTTTCTCCCTATTTGCTTGCATAAGTTCTGACTAAGCGATCAGGCTCATAATCAAAGAACATAGACGTCCAAAAAGCATCCTAAATCGGATGTCTAAGTGCCGATAATCGAAGCTTCTGTATGTCTAGCGAAGTGTTCCAGCCTCTGTACGTCCAAATCATGAGATGGGCGTGGAGGAGGTGTGTATGGGGTGGTCTCAAGGGTGGGTTAGACATGGACATCCTGCAGCGACAATCCAACATTTTGCAATCCTGGAAGGAACTTATACTTTTGGATCTAGACCTGTTTTAGAAGGGTCTAAGTGCCACAAAGGTGACCAGACCTGCATGCGTCAAGGTAAGACACCCCCATGCTCCCCTGGTGCTCACTGACCCCCCCCCTTCCACCTCACAAAAATGAGAACTAAAAGGTACATACCTGTCTCTAAAACAGCATAAGCCTAGTAGAGCTGCACACTGGTGGGTGGGCTAATGAACCATAGAGAGGAGGAGCCAGGCCCATAAGCCACTCTAACCACTACATTTATGGTAGAACCCAAACCCCACTATACTGCCACTTGCAGCCATAAGGGCTATTGGGGTAATACACAGGAGGATATACACTTCTCCCTCCATATCCGTGGTGTCCGTATCTGCGGATTCGCTTATTTGCAATTTTTTTTCTTCTGCTGACTCTGCCCCCTAATTTTCATCACTGAATCCGGCGTTTCACATTGGAAATCACAGCTCCCAGTGGTCAGTGGTTCATGGAGGAAATCGCTGCTCCCGGCATTGTACAGAGCAAGTCGCAGGTCGGGTTATTCACGGCTTATGATCTTTTTCAGGTCTGTTTAATTAAAAAAACCACGAATAACATGCAAAAAGTTATTTGTGGTTTTTTGGTATTCACGGCTATGATCTGCCCGCATCCCCCGCAAATACGGAGGGAGAAGTGTAGTTGGTTGGGGGGGGGGGGCTCACCCTAAATTATAAGGGGGTTATGGTGAGATGTACAGCTGGCACCCTTTATGTGAAGTTCACAGCAGTGCCCTCTAAGGTGTTCCACTGCTCTGGCGGGATGTCTATGTGGCCAGTCCATTACTATGCCGGCCCCACCCACGTCCAAATGGTCAGGATAAGGATGTTTTCAACCTGGACGTTTTTCCGATCGGAAATGGGGTATTTTGATTTATTCTTTGCCCTCCCAGAAAGCTCAGTGCAGGTAACAGTAAAACAAACACAGTTTTGGAGAACGGGATGATTGAACCTAGGTACAATATTTAAGGTTAAACCAATTACACTGGTCAACAGAAAAAGTTTTTCTTTGCTACTGAGAACTTAAGAAGTGTTCTTAGTTAATTTAATGACGCTGATTTCAGATCTGTAATTAGATAGTAACATAGTAAATGAAGGTCCATCCAGTCTGCCCAACCATACATGCTCCATCAATTAATTATTTAGTATACATGGTCCTTTTTCTTAGATATTTCTGGGCCAGAAATCCAGAGCCTTGCCTAGTTCCATCCATCAGAGTCTCCAGTAGATGGAACCTAAGCACACTACCAGGCAGGGCTCTGGATTGACATTCAGCTAGCACATCAGGTTTCCGAGATACACGTTACTGATTTTTTTCGACAGTTTGCCATATCGGCACAACTGTGTCCCACCAAACTTAAAACAAACACGAAGACAAGGAGATAAGTTACAGCATATATTTACGTCTCTCTTAACTCACACAAAAGTGATGTCGGCAAGTTCAGAAATGTTTGAGACACTTGCTTTTATGCTTATATTGTACATTTGTCTCTCTCTGCAAGAACCAACAATAGCGTGTCTGTGAATGCCTTAGGTATATAACCAAAGACTGGCTTCCTGTCTGTTATAGCCTTGGACCCCCCCCCTCAGATAGCTCTTAGCCCCAGCCCTACCTAAAGATAAAACTTTTTGGTTGTAAATTAGAGAATGTTTATGCTCTTGCTTTGAAAGTCAGATAAAAGTGGGGTTAATCTCCAGTAATCCAGTGTTCTTTTAAAAGCTGCTGATGTAAAAAAAAAAACCCAACAACAACCCCAAAACAAATAAAAGAAGGGTGAAGTTTCATCTATCTGATTCATCTCCTCCATTCCATAGCCAAAACTGAAGCAGTTTTCGCAGGTGCATTGCAATCGCAGACAGATTCTGGAACTGTATGGAGACTGGGACTTGTTGTTCCTTTCCATAATATCAAAAACAACAAAATCACTAGTCTTCCAGACTGTCCCAGAAAAAGAAGAGCTTCTGAAGACACCTGGAGGGGGAATGGCCAGTCACTTTTATGCCAACATGATAAAAAAAATTATGCAGATCGTTATAACTGCCAACATCATCAGCACGTCAACACCTTCTGAACACAGTCATGAAAATACCCAACATTGTCAACACTGTGTCATCTTCCAATTCTCATCATTGTCAATATTTTGCTGTCTTAGCACCATCATCTTTTTACAGTCATTAACAATTCCATCCCCACTGTGTTATCTTTCAACCTCAGCAACCAACACCATTCTCATCATGTTGTCTTACAACCATCGTCTTCACTGTGTCATCAACCTCAACCGCACCATATCACTGTTCTACTGCTATAGCCTGTATCATCATCGCCAATGCCATCCATCTTCATTATATTATGTTTACAGTCATCATTGTCAATACCATTCTCACTGTACTGTCTTATATCTATCATCACCAACACTATCTTCATGTCATCTTCCATCCATCATGAGCAACACTTTTCATTGCAGCTATTGTCATCACCATTGCCAACATCATCCTCACTGTGACATCGTACAACTATCAAAACCATCATAATGCTCACTGTGTAGTCTTATAATCTTCGCCAGTGCTTTCTTCACTGTGTCATCTTGCAACCATTATTGATCGTGCCGTCAGCATTATCTTCGTGAGGAAACTAATGGGAGAGGCAATAGACCGTGAAGAAACAGAAGACAGAGTTGTCTTAAAAAATAAGGTAAAAGCACCGCAAATTATTTTTTTGAACACTTTATAAAATTCAAGAGAGTAAAATACCCAGTGTGGCCATGTTTTACCCAAATGGCTGCATCAGGGATAATAAAACGAGAGGGAGAAATACTGATGATAAACGTAATCCTACTGGCCAATACTGCCAGGAAGCACTCTTCAAAAAACATCTTGAGTGAAAAGGAATGGTGGTCCTGGAGCTGCAGTGGGAATTGAACCCAATTCAGCAGGATCAACCCAGTCCTTGAGATGTATCCAGCTAGGGTTACCAGACGTGAGCAAATGTCTACATGAAAAATGTACAAAAGCAAGTTTTGTAGATGTACTCACCAACTATCTTGTCGGATCAAGGCAGAAGGAATCTTCATCAGCTGAGCCAGTTTTGTGGATTCCTGGAGGCTCAGCTGATGGGGATTCTCCCTGCCAGGATCAGCTGAGCTGCGGAGCCCTACACCCCACCCTTGACATCGCTGGACCTTCCCTGACATCCCAACATCCCCCTGACATCCTGGACCTCCCCTAACATCTCATGACACCTCTGCCCCTTCCCCCATATCCCTGTACCTATGGATGAGAAAATGGTAGGAGGGAAGCCCACTCCCTCCTGCCTACAGGACCATGTGCTGCAAATAACATGGCTTCCCCCTCCCAATGCATCTTAGGATGCAATGGGAGGGACTGAAGGCCCTAATTGGCTTACAATTACCATAAAAAGCTAAGCTAAACACATAGGCTCTGCTATGTAATTAAAAAAAAAAGAATGAGGCTCATTATTCCCACAGTATGCAAAAAAGAAATCCATTTGGAGACATCACTCCATAACAAACAACATTATAATTTCATGGATCGGTATCATGGAATATTGCTACTCCTTAGGTTTTGGCCAGGTAGATTGGCCACTATGAGAACGGGCTACTGGGCTTGATGCACCATTGGTCTGACCCAGTAAGGCTCTTCTTATGTTCTTATGTTAGAAATAAATAAATAACCTGTTCTGAGCTCTTTGAGGAGGAAGAGATAGAAAACAAAATAAACCGAGATGGTATAAGAACGTTATTCATTAACAATGTCCAAAAAAGCAGGCGGACAGAATGTTTGAAATGGGAGTGACAAGGAACGTGACGCAGGCAAAATCCACCAAACCACTTATTAATACTAACACACCATGTATTTATTGAGTCCAATTTTTTTTATTTTTTTTTGAATGCTTGGATCCATACACAAAGCCTACAACTACAGTTTCTAATAAGGCCTTGACCTACCCCGTTGCCAGGCAACCATCACAATTGCAGTGATGGAAGCCATTTTGTTCTAGAATGGACCCATCTTGTCTGATCGGTAAATGGCTGTGCTCCTTTCTACCCAGATAATGGAATTGAGGCACTTGTGATTCACTACGGCAGGGCTAAGGAAAGAAAACATGAGGGTTTTAGAAATGAGGCTCCTCCAGCCAACACGTAACACCGCTCGCCACTACTCTCCTTGCTCTTACAATTTTGCCTGTTGTAGATCTGGAAAAAAATACATGCTGAAAAAATATATATATATATATATATATAATTAAATACATAAAAAAGAAGATTAGGATCTCCATCTTTTGATTGATGTTCCTATAAGAGAACAAAAGACTCGCAAATAAAAGGGGAGGGGTAGGTTCGTTTCTATCCCATCATTCCCCTCTGCTTTGTTGTTTCCAAAGCATTTGACCAAAGAAAAGTACTTATTATTATTTTGAATGCCTTTTCATTTGCAAGACAATGGCACAGATATCAGAACAAGGACAGGAAAATTGAGGCCTTTTGTGAGTGTATTTTTCATGAAAGGAACATTTATTTGATAAGGAGATTTAAAAAAAATAGAATGACATTTCCTTAATACAAGCCTGTCATCGACCGCTCAAACCATCGGCCCTCCATACCTGGTGGTTTTCCATGCCTAAATTCCCCACTTGTGAAGAGACAGCGTACTCTCTGCTACCTTTTGAGGCAAAACCTCCTCCTCTTCAGCCCAAGCACTCTAAAGAGCCCCCATCTATGACTGTGACTTGTTAATAAAACACTTCACATGCTCAGCATCTTTTAGTTACCTGACGTTGGCTGTTAAGTGGACAGACAGGCTGTTTGTTGAGATGGAATACCAAAGCCGCTTCAATAGATTCAGACACAAAATGATGATGTCATGAGGACAGGATGTCAAACACTCAACCAAGGGTGTGCGGTTCCAAAGTCACTTTATTGATAAATATCCCACAAAAAGCTCAAAGATTCGACACTGGCAGTGTTTCGGCGTCTTATGCCTTTATCAAGCGCCAAGCCCCTTCCTTGATAAAGGCATAAGACGTGGAAACACTGCCAGCGCCAGCTTTTTGTGGGATATTTATCAATAAAGTGACTTTTGAACCGCACACCCATGGCTGATTGTTTGACATCCTAACCTCATGACATACATTGTTGTGTGTCTTTCACCTTCGTCGTTGAGGCCTATCCCTGGCTTCCGATTCAGTGCCCTCAATAGATTCAGAGACATGCGTTCGACTGGCACTTGCGTGTCGGATGCTCTGCACTTCTTAACTGCAGGTGTAGAATGGATCACAAACAAAAGGTTGACCTTTGGTGCTCCACAAAACCAGAAGTCTGACAAGAACAAAAACACTCGAACAGAGGAGATTGAGAGGGGACATGACTGAAACATTCAAGATACTGAAGGGAATGGACTTTGGATAGGGACAGGTTGTTCACCCTCTCCGGGGTGGGGAGAGCAAGAGAGAACTCTCTGAAGTTGAAGGGGGATTCCTTACGAACGTAAGGAAGTTCTTCTTCACCCAGAGAGTGGTAGAAAACTGGAACGTTCTTCCGGAGTCTGTCATAGCAGAAAACACCCTCCAGGGATTCAAGACAAAGTTATACAAGTTTCTGCTGAACCAGAACGTATGCAGGTAGGGCTAGTCTCAGTTAAGGCGCTGGTCTTTGACCAGAGGGCCGCCACGTGAGCGGACTGGTAGACCACTGGTCTGACCCAGCAGCAGCAATTCTTATGTCCTTAAGATGATTTTCAGGATGCAGGCTTTATTGAAAATACAGTCCGATAATCCACATGAAGAGATACCTACTGGCAAGCTCTCCTGTGACTAAGACCATTTGAGTATGAATACAGTGGGTTATGAGAGTGATTCTAGTTCAAAGTTCAATTTATTCAATATACCGCAAATATAAAACCAAAGGTAAATCTAAGCGGTTTACAATAAAAATGAAAGGGATGAACAATATGGTAGGGGAGGAAACAGAGAATTTAGTTCTGCCCACATTAATTTCATAAAGCCAGGAATGCAACTTTTGAGAAAAGTTGCCGTCAAAAGGAAGTAAATGAAGAGCTGAAGGCCAAGAAGAAGTAGGATCAAGTTTCATTCACAGATTACAAAACGAAGAACAATCAAATTTAAAATAGGGGAGACAAATAATTTTTGGGGAATCACAGCCGTACATTCGATAAGAGGGAAATGCAGGGAGGAATTACAATTTGGTATAGGAAAGAGAACAAAGAAGGGATAAAACAATAGGCGATTTATTAGATCAGTGCTTGCCTGCTTCAAGTGGAAATGTTAACTGAACTTCGAAGGCAAATTAATTAAAGGCATCCCTATATGGGTAACTTTAAAATTTTGATTTAAACTTTTTGAGGGTTCTTTCTTCTCTTACCAGAGCTGGTAGTAGGTTCCAGGTTTGGGGGTGCAACAACAGAGAAAAGTGTGTTATTTATAATTCATAAGGATGAGATAGTGAGTAGGTTTTTGTCCTCGGATCATAAGGAACGGAAAGGAATATACGGGATGATAACTCGGTCTAAAAATAACAGATCTTTGAATTTTAGGACTTTAAGGGTGCAGAGACGAGCAACGAAGCTAATAAGAGGTATGGAGAACTTGGAATATGAGGAACGACTCAAGAAACTGGGACTGTTCTCCCTTGAGAAGAGGAGGCTGCGAGGGGACATGATCGAGACGTCCAAAATACTGAAAGGCATCGATAAAATAGAGCAGGAAAATAAATTATTTACATTGTCCAACGCGACACGGACAAGAGGACATGGTTTGAAGCTAAGGGGGGACAAGTCTAGGACAAATGTCCGGAAGTTCTGCTTCACGCAGCGAGTGGTAGATGCCTGGAATGCTCTTCCAAAGGAGGTTATTAAGGAATCCACTGTGCTAGGATTCAAAGGCAAATTAGATGCACATCTCCTTACGAGAGGCATAGAGGGATATGGGTGACTAAAACTACATCAAGTGTATACCTGACTGGGCCTCCGCGTGTGCGGATCGCCAGACTCGATGGACCATGGGTCTGATCCGGAGATGGCAGTTCTTATGTTCTTATGAGCCTGTTTATAAGTTATTCTATGGTTGATAGGGAGCCAATGCGCATTTTTTAATAAAGGTGTGACCTGATCAAATTTTCTTTTACCTGTGATCATTTTTCTTGCAGTATCTTGTATTATTTGTAATCTAATTTCCTTTTGTGCGATGCCTTTGTAAATTGAATTACAGTAATCCAATTTTGATATAATTAGCAAATGAATTAAAGTGTTCAGTGAGGGAGTGTCCCAAAAATTGACCAGGGATCTGATCATACGCAGCCTGTGGAAACAGCTTTTGACAGCGGAATTAATTTGGTTCTGATTGTTTAATTTATTATTTAAGATTACTCTGAGAATTTTTATCTTGTCAACAGACTGAATTGAAGAATTGTTGATGCAAACTGATGGTAAACTCTTGAGTCCTTTCCACAGGAAAAAGGCACTTTTAGTTTTTGCAAGGTTCAGAGATAACATGTTATCTTGAAGCCATTGCTTTATTTTGGAGAGCTTTTGGTTGATGTTAGATCCATCTCATCAGATTCAGAATTCACTGGATGAAGGAGTTGAAAATCATCAACATAGGTGAAAACTGCAAATCCAATGGATTGACACAGAGTTAGTAAGGGGGCTATGACGATATTAAATAAGAGGGGATTCTGTGGTTATTAATAGAGGTTTTTGAGATAGAATTGTTGAATCTAACCTTAGAAGTTCTTTCAGAGAAATAAGATTTGAACCATGTCAGAACTTGAATCACTTATGCCAATTGACTCAAGCCTTTTTAATAAGAGATGATGGTCAATCGTATCGAATGCGGCTGACAAGTCCAGAGAAATAATAAGAGCAGATTGGTGGGTGATTTAGGTAATAAAGAATTGATGAAGTCAGGCCAATCAAAGAGAATTTGGTGGAATGGTTTTGGCAGAAACCTGTCTGGTTCGGATGAGGGGACTCTGGTTGTCTCAGCGAACTCGGAAAGTTGCTTGAACACAACTTTTTCTATTAATTTGGCGAGAAAAGGAATGTTAGCTATAGGTCTGTAGTTTGAACATTCGCTTTGGTTACCTTCTGGATCTTTTAGAGTGGGGTGAATAAGTGATTCTTTCCATGACTTTTTGGAGTGATCCAGAAGTAAGACTGTGTGAGATAATTGTTTGGATGAATGGACGAAAGCAAGAGAAGAAGCGTTTCAAAATCGAAGGATGGATCGCCTCCGTGTTTAGACTTTGTAAAAAGACGTTCGAGATCGCTAATTGATGGAATGGAAAAGTTAGCGCATTTTGAAAGGGGTGTGGAGCTATTAAATTCTGTTACCTTGAAGGTCGTAAATGATTTTTCTGAACGGAGATAAAAAGGCAAAGAATTCCAGAGAGTAGGAGCCATACAAGAGAATGAAGAATTCCTAGGGAAATCAAGAAAAGTTGTCAGAATAAGGGAACAACTAATAACTGCTGTTGTGAAGAGCGTAGGGTTCTTTGTGGCGAGTATGGAACCAGACGACTATGTAAAAACGAGGGAAGACCACTCGATAGAATCTGGTGAGAAAGGATATTATATTTGAAAGGGATGTGATCTCTAAAGCTGAAAGGGATTGGGACTTGTTTACTGCCTTTAGACAGCTGTACCTGGAGCTGCAGTGGGAATCAAACTCACAACCTCAGAGTGTGGAGGCAGCTGCTTTAACCACTAGGACATTCATCTACTGCTATAGCTATAATATATATATATACAGGTACTTATTTTGTACCTGAGGCAAAGGAGCAGCCCTAGGATTTGATCCCACAAGCTCAGGATGCTGATTGTCCAGACCGCTAAGTCCCAAACACCCAGAACAAGACCATTTGGACATGGGAGTGGCCAATCCTGTAATGGACTGGCCACCCAGACAAGGCAACCGAGCAGTGGGGCACCTTACAAGGCACTGCTGTGAACTTCACAACGAGGGTGCCACAAAAACATCTCACCAGAACTCCCTTTTAGGTTATGGTGAGCCCCCCCAAAACCCACTATACCCACCTGTCTACAACCCCAATAGCCCTTATGGCGGCAGGTGACACCTATATGGCAGAACAGTAGGGTTTTTTGGTGGGTTCACATTTTCCACCATGAAGTCAATGGCACCTGGCAATGTTGTCAAATAGAAGGAAGCAATCCACCCTGATTTACATACATAAATTCCCTAGACATCTTAAGAAATACCTAATAATACAGTCTCGGCAAATGAAAATACTTTTTAAAGAGATGGTTTTCAATAATTGACAGACCCTTATATAAGAAGGTTCCATTCTCGGAACCAATTTTACAGCTTGGTATTTATTTATTTTAAAACCTTTTTTTTAATAATATTTACCAAACAAAAACACACCTAATATCAAAACCAATAAGAGAAGGGCTCGAAGCACAAAAGTTGCAAATCTTCTGAGAGACGATTACACACATCTTAAATTTACGTCGGGCATAAATTGGTAACCAATGGAGTTTTGTCAAATAAGAGGTAACTCTATCACATCTCTTAGCCCCCCAAATAAATGCCGTATTCTGTACTAACTGAAGGCCATCCAAACACCCTTTACAACAACAAACATACAGAAGATTGCAATAGGGAGGACAATAGATTTGACTACACCAAGAGCGTCAGATGTTCAGTAGAATAATAGGACCTAATTTGTCTCAATTTTTTCAATCTATAAAATACTTAACAAACATCAGCATTAATTTTATGCATGGGGCCAAAAACGTGAGGTGGAAATTGGAAGTTCAAGTTCAGATCAGGAGCTCTCCTCACACTTATTACATTACATTAGTGACTTTTATTCCGTGGTTGAGCGGTCTCTTCCTGAACTTGCCAACGCCTACAGCAGAGAGACTACCATTCCCATCATACCTTCATGCACGTAATTATGGAATAAGAGACATCCAAACCTAACTTTAGCACTTAAGTGGGCTTTATTTGGAATTCAGTCCTACATGATGTCATTTGATTGCTTACCCCTAGCAGTGATCCCCCCATTTTGTAGTTGAACATTGGGTTCTTTTTCCCTACATGCATGACCTTGCATTTCTCTATGTTAAAGCTCATTTGCCACTTTTTTGCCCACTCTTCCAGTATCGTTAGGTCTTTTTGCAGGTCTTCGCAGTCTTCCACTTGAACAGGATAGCTACTAAAAAGGTCAGCGGAGACACTTCAAG
This sequence comes from Geotrypetes seraphini, assembly GCF_902459505.1. Classification (NCBI taxonomy): domain Eukaryota; kingdom Metazoa; phylum Chordata; class Amphibia; order Gymnophiona; family Dermophiidae; genus Geotrypetes; species Geotrypetes seraphini. Next base: position 40,980,308 of record NC_047099.1, read on the forward strand.
GTCTCAAGATGTATATTTTGGAATAAAGGTAGGAGATATGCTAGAGATGTATAAATAACTCCATGGCGGCCTAAATATAAAAGAGGCAAGTTTCTTTCAACTGAAAGGAAGCTCTGGAATGAGGAGGCAAAAGATGACGGAGGGATCTAAGGAAAGAGTTCATGCATTGATCGGCATTCTGGTGAGGGTCGTAGAAACAAACATTTTCTTTGAATTCAAGAAAGCAATTCAAACTCTCCCTTCAGTGAAAGGAATCAAGAACTTCAGCCAATCTTTGGTCTTCAAGTTATCTCAACTATGGAACGAACTTCCTCTTATCTTAAGGGGTCCTGGTCCTTTTTAACTTTTTCGTAAATCTTTCAAAACTATTTTATTTGCTAATCACTTTGGAAATCTGTCACATTAATATTTTTTAACCGCTATTTTTTCTTCTTCGTATTTCTTTTACTTTCTGTTAACCGAGTCAAACTCCATTTTGGTTGAAGACCCGGTTTACACGGCTAAGTTTTAGTTTAGTTTAAAGCAATGGACAATTATATAAGGGAGAGGAAGGGAAAGAAGAGATTAGTAGTTTGTAAGGATGGCAGACTGAATAGGCTGCAAGGTCTTCATCTGACATCATTTTCTCTGTTTCTCTGCACAGAGGATCTCTGAGAGAGAGGAAGGAGTTGTTGAGCCTTAGTGGCTGGTATGGATGGCCGACTGGAGAGGCCGTGTGGTCATTTTCTATGTGAATTTCTCTCGCAAGTAGAAAGCAACGACTCCTCTCTCTAGATCTCCAGCCTCTCCCGTCACCCTGCTTCTCCTGTTGGCCCTGCCAGATACAGTATGGCCCTCCCCACTCAGGAAGAATCCTGCCAGCCGTCTCTATTCTCTCCAAAGCTCCTTCTCGCTAAGAGCAGCCAACAGCAGCAGAATCTGCTGAAGTGAAGGACTTGGCTGTACACGGAGGCCGAGGTCTGGGACTTTGGAAAGATAAGCTGCCTTGGCCTTCAATCTTCAGATAACCAGAGAAATTTTGAATGCTCTTGTGTTGTGCCGGAGATGGCAACATCCCTTTCCTCAGAGCAATCTCCATTGAGGAATGCCCTCTGTCGCCTTCCACTCAACCAGTTTCTGACCCAGTCTGTCACTTTTAGAATTGTCTGAGAAGACCTGCCTCTAGTGAATCCATGTTGCCTGGGGTCCTGTAATCCACCGGATTCCAGAAACTTCACAATTCTCTGCTTTAACAGCTTCTCATCTGCTGGGACTATTGTGAAATATTCCTGATTCTAGCTTTCATTTAAATCTCTCTTCTTGTCCAGCCCCACCACCTTTAAGACAGTCCTTGACCAGAGCCACAAACCTTGGCCCCTCCAGAACCCAGTACCCAAGTACCCCGAGTCTTGCCATTAGGTGTCGCTGTTGCACCATGTCTGATTCACTGAGATTGGAGTCACTGGCTCGCAGCTGGAGGGTATACTTTACTCCATTTTGGCTTTGGAAGGCGTGCAGGAAAAAAACAGAAAGGCTGCCTCGGATACAGCTGCCTCACCCAAGCTCTCCTTTTTCCAGAAACCATCTCATCAGAAATACACAGACCAATCATTTAATTGTTTAGCAAATACTACACAGCCATCAGTCACATTTTTCACTCAGTATTTTCCCAGTAGCAGTCTTGCTCAACACACTGCTGGCTACAGCAGATGTGTTGCGTAGAAGCATGAGACGCCAGAGATGCCAATTTGTCAAGTTACCCAGTTCCAGGCTGGAGACTTTTTCTGTCCAGTCCTGGTTTTTTTTTTGAACTTACATCCCAAGCAGCATGGGATTTGCTGATTATTGAAATCAGTGCTGCAAGTCCCATAATGCACCAGAATTGGATGGTCAGAAAGCCAGAACTGTCCCCAAATCTCCTGCCTAGAACTGGATAACTTGTCATCTCTGAGACACAGTGAGCCAAGCACAAAACCCCAGTGAGCCAAGTACATTTTTGGCTTTTTAAACAACCATTACCTCGGGTTTTGTGGACTGGGCTGGGCTCACATTGAATCTCAGCCAGGGAGAGAAATGGTGCCAGGGTTTCTGGATCAACCTGAAAAAAAAAAATGAAAATTTTAATGACTACAAAACAGAAACCCCATATTTTTTTATTTTTTTTTAATTGCCACGGTTGTAAAGTAATCTAAAGAACTATGCACAGAAGTGTTTCAACATAAGCAATGCTGTCATCAATATTAGGACAAGCTGGCGATCCTTTTTCAGGGGGCTAACTTGTAACATTCGTTGGCATTCATGTGAAAAGGGATGCAGGGATCATTCTGAAATGTCGGCTTTGGGTTATCACTAAGCTCTTCAGGAAAAGGACCTAGCTGACTACTCTAATCAGGATTCATACAGTGTATGCCAGATATGAATTGCCATATTGGGACAGAGCGGAGGTATCCTGTTTCCAACAGTGGCCAACCCAGGTCCCAAGTGCCTGGCTAGATCCCAAGTAGTAAAACAGATTTTATGCTGATTATCCTAGGAATCAGCAGCGGATTTCCCCAAGCCATTTCAATAATGGCCTATGACTTCTCTTTAAGGAAATTAGCCAAACTTTTTTTTTTTTTAAACCCTGCTAAGCTAACTGATTTCACCACATTTTCTGGCATTTAATTGCAGAGTTTAATTACACGTTGTGTGAAGAAATATTTTCTCCAATTTGTTTTAAATCTTCTTAGCAGCTTTATCGCACGCCCCCCTAGTCCTAGTAATTTTGGAGAGTAAAGAAGCGATTCACAACTACCCTTTCCACTCCACTCATTATTTTATAGACCTCAATCATATCACCCTGGAGCCATCTCTTCTCCAAACTGAAGAGCCCTAGCCACTGTAGCCTTTCCTCATAGGTATCGTTTTCGTACAGATAATGGAGGGTCTCTACTCCAGAGCTTAGACAGACAAGACGCAAACAAAACCAAACAGAAAGCTTTAAGTGAAGAATGCAAGGTGGCAGCTCTTCAGACAGAGACCGCTTGATCTAACTGGGCACAGCTGCAAGCTGTGGGGTCTCTGCCCCAAGCCAGTGTGGCAAATGGGTGAAAAAAAAGGTGTAAAAACTAGTTCATGCATGTGTACCTGTACATTTCTGACGCTCCGTGAGAAGCAAAACATCGACATTAATCAGACTTGCTGCCCCATTATCAGTGTAAGGTGGACACAGGCCAGTTGTGGGAGGGGGCAAACTTACCTGTTATCCCAACAGCACAAGACTTTCAAGAGAACATATATATATATATTAAAAAAATGAAACATTGTGGAAAGTCGAGGAAGGGGTTAAATAGATTTACCAACGGAGATTGCAGTGACTCAGAAGGGTAATTTAAAATGTTACAGAAAACCAATCATTTCAGAATGAAAGAGAGACATTTGCCTACCACTTTTCTTTCTGTGCTGGTCGAATTTTGAACTGGATTGAGAAAGTTTGCAATTCCCAGCAACTGAGTTATTTTCCATGCCAGTTAAAAACAATTTGAGATAGGAAAGAGTCCCCCCCCTCCCCATCACAAACCTCAGACATATCCTCCCCCCCCATACACACACCCTTCCTCTCTTCCCCAGATCCCAGGTTAGAAAAAAAATCTTCCACCCATCCTCCCTACAGGACCAGGTTAAAGGCAGCAATAGAAGTGACCAGTCATTCTGACAGAAACATACAGAATAGGTAAGAGAAGAACGAAAAGCATGAAACAAAACACAGAGAGAGAGAGAGAAAAGTCCCCTTACCATCCGATCCGAATAGGAGCAATCGTCTACTGCAGCTTCTGGCTCTGCGTCCTTGCCAAACTGAGGTGGGGCAGACGCAAGCGCCCACCAGGCATGGGCGATATGCCATCTACAAAAGAAGAATCAGAATCGTTAACCCTCCTATTGTTTCCCGCGAAGAGTTTTGCAGGTCGTGTGTGCCTTGCATCTGGGTCTTTGTGTTGCATGCATGCATGGATCGGTGGCTTGCTCGCAGGTGAGAGTGGCTCCCTTCATCCCAGAGGACAAAGCATTTGGTTTTTATCTCGAGCATCAGGCAATTTCCTCTCTCTGCTGTTTCTCTTCTGATTTAGGGGGGGGGGGATCAGATGCTCCATTTTCTCCCCAGTTACACTGCCAGCCAGTGACAAAGCTCTATTTTCAGCTTTGGCCGATCAAATGGGCTTGGGTCGATGTGATTTATGCGTCACGACTGTGTCCGTATCATTTGTATGAAATGACTGGCCATGAACTGCAACGTGTCACAGTCTCCTGTCGGTATTTAATAACTCTGTTATTGCAGGAGAGAGCTATGCTCTAAGTCAATACACTTCAAAGCCATTCTGAGGCAGGAGGATCAGACACAGGTACCTTATTTGGGTTATATTCGTTGTTAGCCCCTGCAGATCAGATCCCTCTTCACTTAACCCCTACCCTTGACTGATGGCCTACAAAGAAAGGTACATTGGTACCAGAACCCATTCGGTGTCACCTGAGAAAAGCCAAACTTGCACCAGGGTAAATTATAACCAGTAAACTGTTGTTTGTCCTGCTACTGAATTGATGGCTAATTCACTGAGCTTTGGAATAACCTCCCTGCCCCGCTGCTGAACCTCGGCTCATTCCAATTATTCCGAAAGCATGTGAAAACCTGGCTTTTCTCCAAAACGTAAAGCTATCTATTGAAAATGTAAAGCTAGCTATCCTCTTCATAACCTCTAATTTCTTATGATGTTCTTCCCTCATTTATTGAATTTACCTATAAACCGTGTCAAGCTCTATCTTTATGGAAATGATGCGATATACAAACTTAAGGTTTAGTTTAGTTTAGTTTAATCTAGTGTAAATTGTAACCTGTTAACTATGTATGTTAAACCTGTTACCTGTTCTGGGCTCTTGGGGGACAACGGGATAGAGATCGATTCGAAATAAATACACGGGCAAGAGGTGGGTGGTTAAATAGACTTCCCTTTCCTCTAGAACGGACTTTTGGAGAATCACAGTCTGGACCCTGGAAAGGTTTTAGAAAAGCCCCCAAACAGCTCTTCCTTTTCCCTTGGTAATGGGGAATTCGGGGGAGACTTAAAACCGTGATCGTTTAGTCTGGGTTTCTGAACTTTGAATTTTTCTTTAAAAAAATTCCAAAAGTACACCTGCTAAAAACGCTAAACGCTAAGAGCATGCTACTTTATTAGTGCCGGGCTGTGATCAAAATGGCACTCGTCCTCCTCAGTGTATCAACCTTTTTATTTTGGATCACTAACTATGGATACAGAGAAGTGGTAAGGGAAAGACAGAGAGATGAGAGAGGGAGAAAGAGAGAGACCTTGGGGCAGGGAAGACAAAAATACCCAAATTTCTGGTATCTTTTGCTGAACAAGACAATTTCAGGGAAGGAACCGAGTCGGGTGGCAATAGACCAAAGAGTGCATTTATAACCTATGCACCCAAACTTGAAGAACACTCTGGCCCCAAATGGCAACCAGCGTAGAAAGGGCTGACATAAGAACATAAGCACTGCCTGCGCTGGGTCAGACCCGAGGTCCATCGCGCCCAGCAGCCCGCTCACGCGGCGGCCCAACAGGTCCAGGACCTGTGCAGTAATCTTCTATCTATACCCTTCTATCCCCTTTTCCAGCAGGAAATTGTCCAATCCTTTCTTAAACCCCAGTACCGTACTCTGCCCTATTACGTCCTCTGGAAGCGCATTCCAGGTGTCCACCACACGCTGGGTAAAGAAGAACTTCCTAGCATTTGTTTTGAATCTGTCCCCTTTCAACTTTTCCGAATGCCCTCTTGTTCTTTTATTTTTTTGAAAGTTTGAAGAATCTGTCCCTCTCTACTCTCTCTATTCCCTTTATGATCTTATAAGTCTCTATCATATCCCCTCTAAGTCTCCTCTTCTCCAAGGAAAAGAGACCCAGTTTCTCCAGTCTTTCTCTCTCTCTCTTTCTGTCCCTCTCTACTCTCTCTATGCCCTTCATGATCTTATAAGTCTCTATCATATCCCCTCTAAGTCTCCTCTTCTCCAAGGAAAAGAGACCCAGTTTCTCCAATCTTTCTTTCTCTCTCTCTTTCTGTCCCTCTCTACTCTCTCTATGCCCTTCATGATCTTGTAAGTCTCTATCATATCCCCTCTAAGTCTCCTCTTCTCCAAGGAAAAGAGACCCAGTTTCTCCAATCTTTCTTTCTCTCTCTCTCTGTCTCCCTTTCTCTCTCTCTTTCTGTCCCTCTCTACTCTCTCTATGCCCTTCATGATCTTGTAAGTCTCTATCATATCCCCTCTAAGTCTCCTCTTCTCCAAGGAAAAGAGACCCAGTTTCTCCAGTCTTTCTATCTCTCTCTCTCTTTCTTTCTCTCTTTCTCTCTCTCTTTCTGTCCCTCTCTACTCTCTCTATGCCCTTCAAGACCTTGGTCATATTTTTTTAAGTCCAAAAATCAGACGCACAGCTGCATTCTGGAAATCGCGTGTTTCCGTTAGAGATTCACTTGATCAATATTAGAGAGTAACATAGTAGATGACGGCAGATAAAGACCCGAATGGTCCATCAAGTCTGCCCAACCTGATTCAATTTAAATTTTTTAGATATCAATAATATTGCGGCCTGGCCCAGTTTGAAGGAACGTTTTGCCCAGACCGAGCGATGCCGCTTTCTACCACTGCCGCTGTCAAACACCTTTATAGCTGTGACCGTCATTTTCAAAATGGACTGAATTGTAGAAAATTAGCAATTGTTGCTTTCGTTGCAGTTACAAAACTTTATGCTCAAAGGGCTCCTTTTACGAAGCCGCGTTAGCGGTTTAATGCACGTAAGAGGGCGCGCTAAACCGCCGGCTCCGCTAGCCGCTACCACCTCCTCTTGAGCAGGCGGTAGTTTTTTGGGCTAGCGCGGGGGGGGGGTTAGCGCGTGATTAAAAGTTGCGCGCACGGAAGCAATAACTTTTTTTTTTTTATACTTTTACTTAAATATTAACAAATACATGGATTTTAATTTTACTCTGAACGCCGATTCTGAAGACCTGTAATTTTGTTTACTGTCGCTCATCAGAAAGTGGCTGGCCGTCTCTCCCAGCGTACTTTCCACCTCTCCCCAGATAACTTTCATAGAGCAGCTGCCTGATCTGATCTTAGACACAAAGACACACATGATTACAGGAAGAAACAACAAAAAAAAAACCCAAACCCCTATCCAGGTGCTGCACCTGTTCAGATGACAACCCCGCACTGCGCTGCTGTGTCACTTAGAAGGTTAAGGTATAGGGTAATGTGATACAGGGCACTGCGAATCAGGTAATCCCCAGAGCGCGTGTTATGGGGAACTTGAGTACAAGAACGTCCCGGCACTAAGAGACCGAGAAAGAGGTCGAGGTCACTGCAAAATCAACAGAGACAGTGTAGGAGTCTCGTGGAGAGAGAGAGAGAGAGAGAGAGCCTCCAGAAATCTGGCCTTAAGTAGGGTTACCAGATTTTCCATTGGGAACATCCGCACCCCTAGGCATCTTGCCCCCAGGTCCGCCTAGTTCTACCCATCCCTGCCCTGTTAGGCCCCAGTCCCGCCCTCAATCCCGCCCACCGCTGCCTGCCCTCCTGCCCCACAGTGATTTCTTCCCGGCTTTTCAAAACACGGGCAAAGTGCCAGGTTTTGAAAAGCCGTCCGGACTTGTCTGGTAACCCTGGTCTTAAGTACCATAAGCCGGGCCATGCAAGGACATTAGACACCTAGGCAAACAATCACGGTCGCCCCCCCCCCATACCACCCTCCCAGAATAATCTGGGTAAATGTGTTATTTGGAATTTCACACCCTCCCTGAGGGTCAAAGTTCCTGCTGCTATTGTCTGTTTTTTAATTTGTTAAATTTATTTTTAAACCACTTCTATCCTAAGAGGTTTACATTCAGGTGCTTTATCATATTTCTCTACCGATCCCGGTGGGTTCAGACTCTATCTGGTGTACCTGGGGCAATGAGGGGATTAAGGGAACAGCGAGAGATTTGAACCCATAGCCTCAGGGAAATAAATAAAATATATTCAATTGGATTTCTTACATTTGATATCCCGCTAGTACGCGAGTATTAACATAACATAACTTTATTCTTCTCTATACCAAGCGGTTTACAATCCTGCTACAGCAGACGTGGAGGTTACAAAAACAAAAGTTACTCTACCAAGACGTAGATTCACTAAACTCACCGATCGGGATCGTTACTGGCCGACTTTTGCCCAGCGACCGATTCGCCACAGCTTCAGCACGCCCAGGATCTGATCGGACGCACGCCCACAAGCGATCCCACGGATCGCTGTAGAGCGATCGAGACACACCCGCCAATTATCCTTGTCGATTGTAGATGCCATATGCGCATGCGCGTGCTCTTCACACCAGCGAGCGCAAAATAAAGGGGAGGGAGGCGGCTGGCCCTTCGAGTGGACATTTTAAAGAGGGAATGATTTTTGTGCAGCCGGATTATGGAACAGAGCACGCTTTAAACCACGGGCTAGCACTGCACTTTTGCAGAATATATAAAAAGGGAGTTCGTAGGCATAGAAACATAGAAACTAAACTAAACTAAACTAAACCTTAGGTTTATATACCGCGTCATCTCCACGGAAGTGGAGCTCGACACGGTTTACAGGAATTAAAATAGAGAAAGGAACTCCAATGGGAAGGGCTGTTAGATAGGAAGGAAAGAGGGCTTTGAATAATGGGGGATGGGGGAGTGGTTACATTTTGGAGAAGAGCCAGGTTTTCAGATGTTTTCTGAAGTGTTGGAGGGAGGTCGAACTCCGAAGATGGGCGGAGAAGCTGTTCCACAGCTCGGTGATCCTGAAGAGGAGGGATGTTCCAAGTTTTCCTGTATGGGAAATGCCATTTAGAGATGGGAAGGATAGTTTAAATTTCTGAGTGGATCTGGTGGAGTGAGTACTCGAGAGCCAGGATAGTGGAAAGAGGGGAGGAAGGATGCCATGAAGAGATTTGAAGGTGAGACAGGCGCACTTGTAGCGAACCCTGAGGGTGACTGGGAGCCAGTGAAGTTTAGACAGAAGCGGGGAGACATGGTCGAATTTGCCCTTTGTGAAGATTAGTTTAGCCGCGGTATTTTGAATCCGTTGGAGTCTGAGGAGACTTTTCTTTGTTAGGCTTAGGTAGATGGAGTTGCAGTAATCAAGTCTGGATAAGATGATGGATTGGACTAGGACAGCGAAGTGTTGTTGGTGGAAGCAGGATCTGACTTTTCTTAGCATATGAAGATTGAAAAAGCATTTTTTTACTAGGGAGTTGATGTGGTCGTTAAAGGACAGTGTAGAGTCGATGATGATTCCCAGAACTTTGCTAGAGTGCTCAAGCTGCAAGTTGGTGCCAGAGGGAAGTGGGATGTGGGAGGGTAGCTGATCCAGTTTCGGGCCGAGCCAAAGTAGTTTTGTTTTGGTCTCATGTAGCTTCATTTGAACGGTGAGGGCCATCTAGTCTGCCCATACCAATGTCCCACCCCCTAACTCCCTCCTTGAAGAGATCCCACGTGCCAATCCCATTTTTTCTTAAAATCTGACACGCTGCTGGCCTCAAGACCATTCCAGCAATCAACCACTCTTTCGGTGAAGAAATACTTTCTGGTGTCACCATGAAATTTCCCACCCCTGAGTTTCAACGGATGCCCTCTTGTTGCCATGGGACCTTTTAGAAAAAAGATATCTTCCTCCACCTGAATACGGCCCGTGACATATTTGAACGTCTCGATCATGTCCCCCCCCCCCCCCCCCTCTCTCTGCGTTCCTCGAGTGAGTATAGATGCAACTTATCCAGCCGTTCCCCATACGGGAGATCCTTGAGTCCTGAGACCATATGTACAGTTTTATTTTTTTTTATTTTGATGGTTGGGGTTGTAACCTCGATACTGGGATTTCAGGGCGGCAGAGAGCAGGAGAGTCGGCAAGGGCAGTAAGCGACTTGTCCTTAGCAGCCCTCTTCTGCTTCTGCAGGCCATTTCCCCTCATTTGCATGGGCGGATCGGATCGGGCGGGAGGTTAGTGAATCGGGTCAGGGTCGGGAAACGATCAGTGAGTTTAGTGAATCTAGGCCCAAGTCCTCAGGTCCTGGTGCACCTGACTGGGAGGCGAAGTTTAATCATTTGGATAGTCCCTGTGTCACAGAAACAGGTGCATATTCGAGACACCAGCTCCAGAGACTGCAGTATCTGGAAAAGCACGGGCAGGAACAGCATCCCAGGCTAAAATGATTAAAACCTTTAATTACTCTAACAAGGAACTCTGTGCTCTTGCATTTCCACATCTGTAAGGGAGCTGTTGTTAACCTTTTCTATACCAGGACCAGAGGCCGTATAATTAGGGTTACAAGACGTCTAGATTTCCCTGGACATGGGTGTGGGGGGGGGGGGTGGTGGTCTGGACGGCTGTTCAAAACCTGGCACTTTTCCCGGGTTTTGAAAAGAAATCACGTCGGGAGGTGGCATGCACGTGAGGTCATCGTGTCGCATCCATGCATGTGTGGATGCCTTCCTGCCCAACAAACAGGCAGTGGGAAGGCGGGCCTGGGGGCAGAGCTGAGGGCGGAGCTGAGGCATAACGGGGCGAGGATAGGTGGAACTGAGTGGGCCTGGGGGAAGGGGTCCGGATTTTACTGACGTAAAATCTGGTAACCCTACTTATAATGGCTGCAAACTGATTCTATTTTGTCAGAAAAAGGCTGATCCAGTCCATCCAGTGCATGCTGGGACTTGTAGATATTTTTTTCAGGATTTCTTTAGCACATAGCGTTATATGTATTGATCATTTATGTGTGTTTTATTTTGTGACCCACCTAGGTATAGGCGGGATATAAATTTTAAAAATAAATGAATAATAGATAGGTCCCTTCTCTTCAGAGTTTACAGTCTAGTTAAGACAGACAGACAAGAACAACAATGAACCATACAAGCACATGGGGACATAATTGGTCCCCATCTACCCCATCATCGTTTCTCATCCCCACAGTTTTCTTTCCCATCCCTGCACCAAAACAGCATTTGAGTGATCTTGTAAATCAAAGAAAAACATAGTCTTATTAATATCTTAAGCAATTACAGTAAGTAAAAATCTTAAACAAAGAAGTAAGTATAGGTAAGTACGCTGTTTTCTTAAATATCAAAGTCCAGAATGTTCTCGTTGTTCCACCTAGTAGACTCTAGAGATGTGTATGGGGACATAATCTAGTCTTTATCCATCCTCAATCAGTTTGGATCCATCCCCAGTCAATTCTTTTCCATCCTCCACCCCCATCCCCAGCATAAATGAATTTTTTGGGGGGGTCGCCAATGCCACAGATTCCTGCGGACCCCACTGCTGTGCACCCCCCTACTGCCAAGTTTCCCGGTTCTGGGAGGAATATTTTTGGTCAGTCCTGGTTTTGAACTTACATCCCAAAGCTATGCGGTGTTTGCAGTCCCTGATTCTACCCAAAATACACAAGGATGAGATAGTCAAAAATCTCCCTCCTGGAACAGGGTAACTGGACGGCTCGATATGAGGAGCTTTCACCAAGAACAGCATGGCCACGACTGAGAAGAAATAGCGTAGGTGGTTGTAGGAGGGATTAAACTGAGGAAATTAATTTAAACATAGAAACATAGAAGATGACGGCAGAAAAGGGCTACAGCCCATCAAGTCTGCCCACTCTGCTTACCCACCCCCTGTCTATGCCCTAATGACCCAATTTCCTTATCTTGACCCTCGTAGGGATCCCACATGGGTATCCCATTTATTCTTAAAGTCTGGCACGCTGTCTGCCTCGATCACCTGCACTGGAAGCTTGTTCCAATGATCAACCACTCTCTCTGTGAAGAAATGCTTTCTGGTGTCGCCATGAAATTTTCCGCCCCCGAGTTTGAGCAGGTGCCCTCTTGTGGCCGAGGGTCCCTTGAGAAAGAAAATATCATCTTCCACTTCGACACGTCCCGTGAAATATGATGTTGGAGGTCTGTAAATATTTAGAGAATCCTGGTCGGGTATAATTTAATACACAGTCTTTGCTGTATGTAGGATGTAGGATGTTCAGCCACATTCTGTGTAAGAACTGCAAAATGAACTCCCAGTTTCCATGAGCAGGAAGAATTAAGGTTCAAGTATTAAACGCTAGGCCGCATTAAACCGTAGCAATAGGGCTGAGATTGATTGAAAGGGAGCCAGGAGGATTATACTGTATGTAGCTGAGCTCAATGTTGAACGTCCATCAGAGACCAGAAAAACTGTAATTTAAGACTGAAAACCAGATCCTCATCCTCTTGCTCCAGGCCAGGGGTCCTTAGGCCAGTTCATGGGACATGCCCAGCCAGGTTCAATTTTCGGGATACCCATAATGAAAATGCATGAGATAGCAACATAGTAAATGACAGCAGATAAAAACCTGAATGGTCCATGCAGTCTCCCCAATGGTCCCCATCTTCTACCCTGACCCATTTCTAAAATTGTTCCTCTCCGAGGGCTATCCTGCACCTATTTCTCTACGCAGACCAATGATGCTCCTGTCCCGAGAACCCCTTGGCATAAATCAACCTGACCATGCCCTCCCCACCCCACGAAGCAGACTCAGCTGCAGGAACAGACCCAACTCCTGCTCTGAGCTCTGGTTCTTAAAGGGTCTCTCGCAGGTCCAGGCTCTTCTCAGCTCACTAACTATTCTCCCTGGTGTCCAAGGAACCTGTCACCATGACAGCAAAGAGGACTGAATATTCATGGACAGCTTAAAAGGAATGAGGTAGACTAATGGTGATGATGGACGCTCCTTCAGGCTGTGTCAGGCTTGATTAGGACGACGAGATTTAAATTTCCGACTTGTAACGAGGAGCAAATGAATTACTGAAGAGTGGAATAATGTTCTGAAGATCAGGGGAAAAGGTGGAGGTGGGGGGTAGGAGAGGAGCAGATCAATGATGATTGGTTGTAGGCCAGATAAAAGGATAAGGCAACTTGCCCCCCCCCTCCCCAACAAAATGGGGCATAAAACCTGCAATTTTGTAAATGCATTGTTTCCCTTTAACAATCTTTCAATTCATGGACGTTGGGGGGAGAGGGAAAGAGAGGAGAAATTCCACAAAAAAATGCGTGGATGATTTGTGCTTTCACCCCATCCATAAATACATGATAGACCTCATATATTTATTTATTCAATTTTCTAGATTGTTCTCCCAGGAAAGCTCAGAACGGTTTACATGAATTTACTCTGGTACTCAAGCATCTGTCCTGTTGGTATCACAACCTCTCTAATGTACCTGCGGCAATGGGGGGATTAAGTGACTTGCCCAGGGTCACAAGGAGCAGTGTGGGTTTGAACCTGTAGCTTTAACCACTGCGCCACTCTAGAAATCAAAATGTAGGAAAAGTGAACCAAGGGCAATCAAGGCATTGTGACATCACTGATGAGGTTGGCTCTTAGCCATTGGTGGAATGAAGCATTATGATGTCACAATACCAGCTCTGGTTACCAGAGGCTAAAACTTTTCACAATCTATCTAATGTCCCTGGGGCAATGGGGGGATTAAGTGACTTGCCCAGGGTCACAAGGGGCAGCGTGGGTTTGAACCCACAATCCCAGGGTGCTGAGGCTGTAGCTTTAACCACTGCATAATGCGGGTCACTTATGACGTAGTCAAGGGTTGAACCATTTCAAAAATTGTTTTTGATGTTGACCGATATCACGCAGATTCCCTTATAAAGTGGTCAAATCTCTTGGACCCTGGCATCCATGTTCTGTGGTTTCTAGGATTCTCTGTAATAGACCTTTGAGCTGAAAAATCAATGTCTCTTTTGCTGTTGTTTGGGGAGGGGGGGGGGGTGGTTTCCATTTATTCAGCACATGTGCTCCTCACTGTAACCAGCGATGGGCACGTGCAAATTTAGCGAGTCTTCGCTGCTCTCCGCCAGCCTCATTTGGACGAGCGTTTTGGGGAGGATGACTCGCTTTTTTTTACGATCGCTACTATAACGGCTGTGATAGCAGCCCGTTGTGTGTGTGTGTGTGTGTGTGGGGGGGGGGGGGGTTAACGCGTTTTATTTGAAAATCTAGCCCTGAGATAATCCGCCGCTAAAACGCATGCAGGCTACACCGTTGGAAACCAGTCTAGCGACCGGGTTAAATTTTTCAGAATCTGGGCCCAGGTGTTTCTTGGGGGTGGGGGCTTAGCAGGAGGGGAGATCGGTGGGAGGGTGGGATCAGGGATCCTTATTTTTTTTTTTTAACGGGCAGGAGGGGATTATTTTGTGTGTCTGAGCGGTCATATAGACTTTCTTTCCTGTCAGGGCCTGAGCCAATCAGCACTCAGGCACTGAAGTAAGACTAGAACAGCTCAGACTCCTTGCTGTGCATTACACAGAGTGCTCATTATAATGCTAACGAGCTCCTTGGAATGCATTAGCATAAGATTCTAGATGGCTGCTACAACAGTTGATAGCAGCCCTAGGGAACACTTTTGGACTTCATCAGCTCTCCCTGCCACTAAGAGGGTTTGAACGACTCTTTACTGCCACAGAGAGCTTTTGAGCATCAGATCCAAAGCGACTAGGGTCATAAGGACCAGTGCTGGGATAGCCAGAAGTCCATTTCTTGGGGTTCCTTAGGGTGGATTGGGGGGCTGATATTTTCTCCCCTCCCCAGCCATCACCATAAAAATTTACCTGCAGGAACGGGGCAGGGATTGAGAGATCCCACAGAGACTATTTATTTATTTAAGCATTTATATACCACTTATAGTCTAAGGTTTTACATTCAGGTACTCGAGCATTTTTCCACTCTAGCTAATGCACCTGGGGCACTGGGGGATTGAGTGACTTGCCCAGGGTCACAAGGATTTGAACCCACAACCTCAGGGTGCTGAGGCTGTAGCTTTAACCACTGCGCCACACACTCCCTGTATCAGGCTCCCCGTGGCTCCCCAAACCAAGTCTGTGCTCTCAGGTGCTTTTGCCGACCACTTTAAGTGATGCATCTCTCTGGAAGGTGAGCTGGAAATGGACCATTCATAATGGCTCTGTGCCCTTAGGTCTGCGCCTTCAGCTATCGAGTGCAAACATCTTGTATATTTTGGATTTAAAACAAAAAAACAGAAAGAACGCAGTTTTCAAAATATGCTGTTTGCCTTGATTTCTGAGAAACACTGGCAGCTCAGCTTGCCCTGGGGCCGGCATGGAACAGTTGCCAGGGAAACAGAAAGCTTTCCTGGTGACTCTTAGAGGTATATTTGGGGGGGGGGGGATCTCTCTCATTCTGTCTCACATACACACAATTATTGCTTCATAATGGTATAGCTTTTCATCTATAGAGATCCTTAATTAGGAAATTGACATGATTGGACTGTTGACATTTTGCACTGGTCAATAAATAGCTTTCTTCCTTTTGAGGTGCTGCTTCTCATCTCCGTTTTGGGACAACTGCTCATTTTGATTCCACCTATCAACTAGACGGATTACAAATGAACGTACATAAAATGAGACCCCAGGGGACCTGGGTTGGCCACTGTTGAAAACAGGATACTGGGCTTGATGGGCCTTCAGTCTGTCCCAGTTTGGCAATGCTTATTATTATTATTATTATTATTATTATTATTATTATTATTATTATTATTATTATTATTATTATGTTCTTATATCCCGCCATACCCAAAGAGTTCTAGGCGGTTTACATCCATTACATTAGGATCCGGTCTGAACCCGGATTTACAAAAATTTTGTCGGAATTGCAAGTAGCGTGGAAGGAAGCAAAGTAGTTTTAGCACAGGTTTATCGTAGTTGGGTGAGAAGATAAAATGGAGGGTGTGGGAAACCAGAGGAGGGGGGGGGAGAGGGATGTGGGGGTGGGGGGGTTGGAGTGTATGCGGGGGGTGAGGATTAAGGGTCTTGTTCGCGGAAGAGGTGTGTTTTGAGAAGTTTTCTGAAGTCTAGGTAGGTCGGGGCCTCTAGCATCATTTGGGCTAGCCAAGGGTTCAGCTTGGCCGCCTGGAAGGCGAAGGTTTTGTCGATGAATCTTTTGAGCTGGCATGATTTTATGGAGGGGAAGGTAAACAACTGGATTCTGCGGGATTTCTTGTTGGTGCAATACATGTTGAAATGTGGGGAGAGGTATTTTGGTGAGAGACCAAATACTGTCTTGTAACAGATGCAGGCGAACTTGAAGAGGACTCGGGATTCGAAGGGTAGCCAGTGCAGTTGGTGGTAGAAGGGGGTGATGTGTTCCCATTTGTTCAGGCCGAAAATTAGGCGGACAGCTGTGTTTTGAATCAGTTTTAGTCTTCTGGTGATTTTCTTTGTGGAGCTTAGGTAGATGATATTGCAATAATCCAGTATGCTGAGGATAGAGGATTGAACTAATAGTCGAAATGCAGTGTCATCGAAGTATTTCTTTATGGTACGGAGTTTCCAGAGTGCTGAAAGGCCTTTCTTGACAGTGAGGTCTGTGTGATTTTCTAGGGATAGATGTTTGTCAAGCGTGACTCCTAGTATTTTTAATGTTTGTTCGAGTGGGAAAACCAATCCTTTCACCTGGATTGTGGTGTCTTTGATTTTGTCTTTGGGGGTGGCTAGAAAGAATTTTGTTTTGTCTGGGTTGAGCTTTAGTTTGAAGGAGAGCATCCAGAGTTCTATCTGGCTGAGTATGCTAGTTATGTAGTTGAGAAGATCCTGGGATAGACTGGTTAGAGGGATGACAATTGTGATGTCATCTGCATAGATGAAGAATTTGAGCTTAAGTTTGTGAAGGAGGTTACTGAGGGAGGCGAGGTAGATATTGAATAGGGTGGGGGATAAGGGGGAGCCTTGTGGTACACCGCAGGAGTTCACCCAGCTGTAGGAGAAGTTGTCATTTTTGTGTACCCTGTAGGATCTGTTTCGTAGGAACCCTTGGAACCAGCTGAGTACCCCGGTCGGAGATTCCAATGTGGGCCAGGCATTCCAGGAGAATAGTGTGGTCAACTAGGTCAAACGCACTGCTTAGATCAAATTGTAAGATCAGGGCGCTGGAGCCCCGACTGAAGAGTATGTGCAGGTGGTCTAGTAAGGAGGCGATGATGGTCTCTGTGCTGTGGTCCGTGCGGAAGCCCGATTGATTGTCGCTTAGGATATTGAATTTTTCCAGGTATGCGGAGAGTTCTGCTTTTACTGCCCCTTCCGCGATTTTGGTGAATAGTGGTATGTTAGCTATTGGTCTGTAATTGGAAGGTGCGTTGGAAGAGTCCTTTATGCTTTTTATGATTGGGGTTATTAAGATATGTCCTTGTTCTGGAGGGAAGTTTCCTGCGGATAGTAGGGAGTTGACCCATAGTAGCATGTTAGCTTTGAAGTAGATCGGAGCCGTTTTCATCACATTTGGGGGGCAAGTATCTAGTTTGCAGAAGGATTTGGTGTATTTGTTGTAATATTTGTTGAAGGTTTTCCAGTCGATTGTGGTAAGTTGGTTCCAGTTTAGGTCGGATCTAGACCCTTGGTCTGGTTTAGCTATGTCGATGTCAGGGAGGATGGGAAAGAGCTCCAGGGGATTGGTCTTGGTGGGTAGTGCTGATCTTAGTTTTAGGATCTTGGAGTTGAAGAAATCCGCTAGGGTGTTGGCGGTTAGTGTTGAATCTTCCTGGTTGTTAGTGAGTGTTTCAATGTTGTAAAGGTTATTGACGAGTTTGAAGAGGTTGCTGCTGTTGGATGTGATGTTTCCAATTAAGTGTGAGTAGAATTTTTTCCGTTTTTCCTTGGTAAGGTTTTTGTAGGTTTTTAGTTTGAGTCTCCAGGCAGTTCTGAGTTCCTGGGTTCCTGACTTTATCCATAGTCTTTCTGACTTTCTGAGGTCCCTCTTTAACAGTAACAGCTCTGTGTCGAACCATCCCTCCTGATTTGTGGTTCTGATGTGGCGAGTTTTTAAAGGGGCTATTTCATTTAGGATGTTAGTGCTGTCAGTGATCCAGGCGGACATGAGTTGATCTATTTCTTCGTCTTGTTTTATGTGGGTGTCATAGCGAGACCAGAATTCCTCTGGGTCTATCTTTCCTCTAGTAGTGTGGGTTGTGATGTTTCTTGTTTTGTTGTTTCTTGAATGTTTTTGTTGGCAACCCAAGGAAAAGTCGCATAGTCTGTGGTCGGACCATAGGGAGTCTGTCCAGTTGGCTTGTTTCCAGTATATTTTTGGGTCGGTTAGCTCGTTGGAGGAGAATGTGACCAGGTCTAGCTGATGGCCCTTTTGGTGAGTTTTGGTTGGGGGGGGTTTGAAGAAGCCTTAGTATCTATCTCAACCTCAGTCCTTCTACACTAGTATTCTTCAATGCAAGGCTTGAGGGACAGTGGCTGGGCCCATTCGTATTCTGATTCTTCCCTCTCTCCTTAAAGAATGGCACGGGGATGGTTTCCCGCGGTTAACCACGGGGACAGGAATGGGGACAAATTCTGTCTCCTGGTCATTCTCTACTGGAAAGTTTATTTGCCACCGGTTTCTAGGCTCCTTCCTGAGTCCTGAGTCTTTTATTTACTGTTGAAACACAGGTGCTGAGGGGACCAGCAAGCTGACCAGTCACCAAGTGAAACATAAAAGGCCTTTTCCTCAGCACTGGGCTTGGTGAGCACTGTACAGGGGCACCTGCTCTAGAATTATACTCTGGAGAATATGAAATGTTTATGTGTATGTTCATTAAAAGCTTATATACTGCCTTTCACTTAGACATCAAAGTGGTTTACAAAATGCAGACAGAGAAAATCATTTCATTTTGAAAAGGAACAATGAGACAGTAAATGCATCATTTAACAAACCAACCAACAGATGTACAAAAAAGAGACAGTATCCTTTGCTTCGCTCATAATAATAATAATTAAAAAAAAAAACAAAAAACCATATCCAGTGCCATGAAACAATGAACCCTAAACTCTGTTATCCTTCCTCCAAAAAGGTTTGTCGAAAAAGATCTGTTTTTAAAAGACTGTGAAATCTAAGATAAGAGACCTCGGAGCGGGCCTCCAGTGGAAGTGAATTCCACAAATTGGGACCGAAGCAAAAGGTTGAGGATAGTCTTACTACATATACCGAGAAGGCAGGGAATGTTGAGATGCTGAAGAGGATCACAAGGTTCTTGATGGTTGATAAGGCAAAAAAAAAAAAGTATATTTTGAAGAGGCTGAATAACACTGAGCTGTATATTTATTCCTCAGGGCAGGCCCCCTTGTGCAAAAACTCATTTCGTGAATACAGGACATTTCTGAGGACCCCACAGTGCAGGGTCTTCCTGCTGAGTTCCTGTTCAAGCTGTTACACGGTGGGGTGGATTCAAGCTTCAGAAAAAAAATAACGAGCTTATTAAAATGAAATGTGAAGGCTAATGAAGTCAAATAAGAGGGAAAGGGATCTGATACATTACTTGGACAAGGTGTATTAAACAGTTTACAGTCAGTTACTCAAGCATTTTCCCAATCTGTCGTGATGGACTCACAGTCTATCTAACATCAAAAAGTACTGTATAGAGAACTAAGCATCAAATTGAATACTCAATATAATGTTCCTAAGCCTTGGGAGTACTTGTGGACACCCCCAGGAAAGAGACTTGGGAATACTTGTGGACAAGTCAATGAAACTGTCCGCGCAATGCGCGGCAGCGGTGAAAAGGGAAAACAGAATGCTAGGAATGATTAAGAAGGGGATCACAAACAGATCTGAAAAGGTTATGATGCCGTTATACCGGGCCATGGTACGTCCCCCACCTGGAATACTGCGTCCAACACTGGTCGCCATACGTGAAAAAGGACATAGTACTACTCGAAAGGGTCCAGAGAAGAGCGACAAAAATGGTAAAGGGACTGGGGGAGTTGCCGTACAATGAGAGGCTAGAGAAACTGGGCCTCTTCTCCCTTGAAAAGAGAAGACTGAGAGGGGACATGATCGAAACATTCAAGATATTCAAGGGAATTGACTTAGTAGAGAAAGAGAGACTGTTCACCCTCTCCAAGGTGAAGAGAACGAGAGGGCACCCGCTAAAGTTAAAAGGGGATAGACTCTGTACAAACGTAAGGAAGTTCTTCACCCAGAGAGTGGTAGAAATCTGGAACACTCTTCCAGAGGCTGTTATAGGGGAAAGCACCCTTCAGGGAATCAAGACAAGGTTGGATAAGTTCCCACTGGAACAGAACATATGCAAGTAAGACTAGACTCAAATAGGGCACTGGTCTTTGACCTAAGGGCCACCGTGTGAGTGGACGGCTGGGCACGATGGACCATTGGTCTGACATTGTTGACGGAACTTGAACTATAAAACAAGAAAAGATAAGTGCTACTTAAATCATTTGTGCCTGGTACTGGGTAAGCATAATATTGTGGTGTGAGAGACAACAGCATAAAAATGAGAACCCCAATCAAGGGGATAATCTGCAGGAACAGTATTGCACTATGATGGTTCCTCAATAACCCTGGTCAGTGTATCTGTTTTGATATGACCGTGGTGGAGGTGACTGAGCACGATACACATAAATTAATTGGAAAATGATGTAATTGGAAGAGCGTTCAGAAAAAGAAGACATTAGATTTAACATATATCCCACCAAATCCTCACATATTGGAGTTGGCGAGTTACAAACCACATATCGCTACATAGTTATACATAAATCATATATAGGTGATAATGATGATCTTGAAATCAGTGGAGGCCAACAATGTCGAGAGGAGAAAACCTTCTTTGATAGCCCAGGAATCTTGGTAGGACTTAGCTTGGGATCCTTTTTTTCTTTGTTATGCCATCCTATCGCTGGAGACCTCATGATGGTTTGCAAAAAAATTCATAGGCACTACAAAGTCAAGAAAATCCAAACAGATGAAAAAAATACATAAAGGGTTGGGGATTTAAAGAGGACCTCAGTAATTTCCTACAACAGCATTGGTGTGAAATGCAAAGCAACACAAGGGCATAGATACGGGAAGACTTTCCGAGAAGAATCAACTTCTCTGTCTCTCCTGGACACTTCTTGCCAGGGGTCAACCTCTCCCTGTCCCAGTGGTGAAGAACCAGCCTTGACAAGACCAGGAGTGAGAGACTAACAGCAGGAGTTTACGTGGAGAAGATCTCCCCCACATCTCCTGCTCTATCCAAGATCCAGAGGGATTTACATAAGAATTGCCGCTGCTGGGTCATACCAGTGGTCCATCATGGAGAAGATTCATCCTCCCTTGAGTATTTTCAAATATCCAGAGGGATATAAGTGGGGAACATTCCCCCCACCCCTTGTCCAGTTCAGGATCTAGAGGGATTTAAAGGGAAAGAGGACGGGTTTGATAAACTGCTTTTCTGTGAATACAATCAAAGCAATTTACATATTATATACATTTATGTGGAAAAGATTCCTCCCCTCCCCATTGTTGTCCATGATCCAGAGGGATAAAATTGGGGTTCCCCCCCTTATTCTGTCCATAATCTAGAGTAGTGATTCCCAAACCTTTTACTATGGCTGAACCCCTAAAATATGTACACATGCAGTATATATGGTTCATACAAACAGATTCTATATTCTAGTTTCTTGAGAACACAGTTTAGGCACACTGATTTAGATGGATACAAATGTGGAAGATTTTCCCTCCCCAATCCTGTCCATGACCTACAAGGATAAATTGAGGAAGATTACCCCCCCCCCCTTTGGTCTGGTCCAGGATCCAGAGAGAAAAAAAATTCAGGAAGATTCCCACTTGTCTCCCGTGCTGTCCTGGATCCACAGGGATAAAATAAGAGAAGTCCACCTCCCTGATTCTGTTCTGGATCCAGAGGGCTCTGAGTGGAGATGATTTCTCCCTCACTGCCTATTAACCTGAGATGTAGGTTCTGAGATGATAAAGAGGGTTGTTTTTTAAAAAAATTATTATTATTTCTGATGGACTGGGAATAATGGCTTGCTCTCAATCCGAAGGACAGCACTGAAAGCACTGTTCCTTCCCACTATCTCCAGTCTGACCCACTTAACATATCCTCCATTAACTGTTTAGAGGACCAGGGCCTGGCACATTCAGTCCACTGTTAACACTGCAGTAAATGAGCTGCAATTGAATATAATTAAGGCCTGACAATAGTGCAGCTACTGATTGATACTGACAGCGAAAAATTATGTGATGAATTCTGTGCTATATTCCACAACCGGCAATTTACAATGGTAATTCTCCAGAGTGCTAGTAAGCTTTTGAAAAATAGGGTTCAAATTCCTCATGCCAGCTCTCTATTACATATCAATTGGAATTAATCTAAACCTATTATTCTTTTTCCTCTGAAGAAATACTTTGTATGGTAATACCTTCTCTGCCACACCTTCTTTACTTTCTGCCCCCCCCCCCCCAATGATAACAGAATCACAGTATTGCCGGGGGGGGGGGGGTAGAAATCACTGGCGGCAAGATGGAATGGGTATCTCTCCTGCCAGGAATGTCAGGGGGACCCCGGTGGCGAGAGGGAGTGGGCATCCCTCCTGCCGTCCTTTAATTCAGGGGTCTTTTTTTTTTTAATGTGTGGGTGTATTCTGCGCATGTGCCAATCGCTATCACCAGCGGCTCGTCATACGCAAATATAGCGACCTTCTGTGAACTCCATTTGCATGTGTGGGGTTTTGAGAATTACTCGTCTTTTGCAAAACATTATATTTATACCTGTGACAGCGGCCCGTTGTACAGGTAACAGAACAACAATTCAGTGGAACCCAACACAAGAAAGCAGTGATACTAGTGAAAACAGTTGGGTTTTTTTTGGGGGGGGGATACTTAATTTTTTTAGTACACACATATATACACTTTTTGTATTTTATTGAACTTTGGGACTGAGAAACACTCTCTGGTTTTAAAAGAGTCCCCTAGCTTAGAGATGTAAATGGGATGAAATTAAGTTTGGAGAGTAGAATGTCGACTACGCATGCCAGGACTGGAGCGTCCATGATATCTGTGGCTGGCGTAGAACTATGGAATGCCTTGCCTGGTATCCTGCGGTTTTGTATGGAGAGGATGAATTTTAAGAAAATGCTGAAAACTCATTAATTGGCCAATGCCTTCTAATGATAAGGGATATTTCAGTTGATAATTGCCTTTTAGAATTATTTTGACAGCAATGTATGATTTAAAGCAGGGGTGTCCAACCTTTTGGCTTCCCTGGGCCGCATTGGCTGAAAAAAAATTTTTTCTGGGGCTTCACAAACGTGCAAACGTTGCGGCAAGACAGAGGAGGGAGCCAGCAAGACGGTAAACACCCAGGGGTAGCAGAGGAAAATACTGCATCGCCCTCAACCAGGGCCGCAGGTTGGACACCCCTGATTTAAAGCTTGATTGTATCTCTGAATTGATTGGATATGCGCTCTATCCCTGTTTATAACAGGGACGATTAATGATGCTGTTTAGACATGTCTATGTTATATGTGGTAATTGTAAGGAAACAAGATTTTATGTATGTGATATGGAAACCGCATAGTTGTTTGCGGTATATAAATTTTTAAATAAATAGTCAAATACTCAAGGTTCTGGATATTCTGGAACAAGTTGGTATTAAGCAGAAAAGCATGACATGTTTGTTTGAGGTTTGAATATTATCATGAACTATAATGATGTCATCAATGTAAAGTTGATCAGCTTTGCTAGTCATTTACATTTAATTTGAATTTACCTTGTTTAAACCACATGTAATAACAACAATTGTTGACATACCTATTTGGTTTTCTTTCACCCTCAATTGTTATTATTGGGGTGGTTTTTTTTTAAAGTTGCAACAAATAAATACGAATATTTAAGTGGTTAACTTCTGTGTTGGTGTGAATTGAAGGGGAAACCTATTGAAACATTTCTTGCAGAGAATTGTGGTATATAAGACACTGAATTGAATTATAACATCTCATACATTTAATTGCATTAAATGGTAATGTAATTGTGTCACATCATCACTAAAGGGAGGGGGGAATCTTACATACACATATTGAAACTGACTCCCCCAGTCCTGTTGTGGCTTTGATGCCAACTCAAGTAAGTTCCCTTTGAGTGAAGGGGGAACAGAACCAGAAGTCAGTCCATATATATTTACAGCACCAGGGGCGTTCAACCTCAGCCCTCGCCAGGTCAGGTTTTCAGGATTTCCCCCAATGAATATGCATGAGATCTATTTGCATACAATGGAAGTAGTGCAATCAAATACATCACATGCACATTCATTGGGGAAATCCCGGAAACCCGACTGGATTGCGGCCCTTGAGGGACTGACATTGGACATCCCTGATTTACACTATGGTAACACTGGGACCTGGAACAGGAATATAATGGGAGCCAGCCAGCAAGTAACCCTAGTCTACCTTACTCTTTGAATAAAATTGTATGCTAGTAAAGTTTCTTGACTATTCAAATTCGCATGACTTGTGAAGATAAACAAGAGCAGCTACAAAATCAAGAAATCTCTAGAGTGCCACCTCAGCCCAACTCAACCACATGTAGTCTTCCAGTTGAGGCTTGTGCCACATTGAATGGAGTTGAGGTTCTGAAACCCCCCCCCCCCCTCCCAGGGGAAGATGAGATCCATCAAGAGGGAAAATCAGGGCTGGATCACTTGAATCTGTATCCCCAGGATTGTTTTATTTTTATTCCAGATGGTTGGCTTGTTTTAGCCTTTTATTGGCCCAAAGGCACGACACTCTGGCCCCTCTCGGTAGCCGCCGCTCTGGCCCGCACGTTGCTTCTCTATGGTTGTTGAAAGGTCGAAGGGCGCCAAGATGGCGGCTTCCAGGCAGGAACTCATGCTTGCCGGTTAAAACCCAGCCCAACTCCTCGCCTAATGGTAGGATATATCGTGTCTGCAGCACAGATTTGTGTTTCTTTTTGGATGCTTTTTCTTTTTTTTGGAGCTATCAAATAATTGGGTTGGATTTTATTTGAGATGGAGCTGGTCGAACACAACCCCCCCCCCCTTTAAATGGAACCCACTGGATTCGTGTATTGTGAAATCCAAATCTAGGTTTGTCAAGGAAATCAGTTATGGCTGCTCATAATTTGGCAGAGAAGGGGAGGACGAGATGGATCAGATTGAGCCCTTTCTCCATTTAGGGGCAGTGGCTTTCTCACCCCTGATCAAGCTGTAGGGTCTTTGATCTGTAAAATGCTACTGTCGTATTACAGTATTTCTATTTATTATCCCACTCACCCCCACGATTCCTGGAGGAAAAGTCCATAGTCTTATTGAGAAAGATATGGGGGGAAGCCACTGCTTGCCCTGGATCGGTAGCATGGAATATTTCTACAATTTGGGGGTCCAGAATCTTGCTATTCTTTGTGATTTTGCATGGAATCTTGATACTCTTTGGGGTTCCGGAATCTTTTGCTACTCTTTAGGGTTCTGGAATCTTTTGTTACTCTTTGGGGTTCTGGAATCTTGATGCTCTTTAGGGTTCTAGAATATTTTGTTATTTGTTGAGATTCTGGAATGTCGCTGCTCTTTGGGGTTCCGGAATCTGCCTGGAATCTTGATACTCTTTGGGATTCTAGAATTGTGTTACTCCTTGAGATTCTGTATGGAATGTTGCTACACCTTGGGTTTTGGCCAGGTACTAGTGACCTGGATTGGCCACCATGAGAACAGGCTACTGGGCTTGATGGACCATTGGTCTGACCCAGTAAGGCTGTTCTTATAGTCTGTTATTGAGAAAGATATGGGGGGAGCCACTGCTTGCCCTGTATCGGTAGCATGGGACATTGCTACTCTTTGGGGTTCCATAATCTTGCTATTCTTTGAGATTCTGCCTGGAATCTTGATACTCTTTTTGGTTCTAGAATCTTGTTACTCCTTGAGATTGTGTATGGAATGTTGCTACACCTTGGTGGTGGTGGTGGTGGTGATGGTATACTTTTGTTGACTATTGCAAATCTCACTTTTCCAGGTTTTGTTCAAAGGCACTTTCTCTTGAATAAAAAAGATTTAGTATAAAAATAATCTCTAATACCATAACAAACTTTATCCAAAAATCCCCCCCAGCCCTCCTTGACTTTTCCTCATCTTTGAGACTATAGAGTTTATCGAGCCAAGTAGGTGCTGAGAAAACAAAACCATAGCGTAGGAATTCTACCCCACGGCCTGCACTAAAAACCACACTACAGTTTTGTAAAAGGGAAAGGGGGTTAATTTCTGCAAGCCTGAAAGCTATTGAAGCCGTATACATTCAGGTAGTGTAGGTATTTTCCTGTCCCCAAAGAGCTCGTAATCTGTATGACATTTGAAAACCCCACTGCCGGGGTTTGATTCCAATGGCTGGAAGTTGCGTGGGTCTTCAGTAAATTGCACAGGGCTGAAAATTTACCATGGTAGGTGCTCTCTCATCACAAATCAATGTCACAAATTGGTACCTCTGGTGATATAGAGATTCACCTATTGCCCCTGTGTCACGTTTTCCGTTTTCACTTCTATTTCTTCTTGTTATCTTTTATTAATTTTTGATTCACTGCATGCTACTTTCTTTGTATTTTACACTTTTTCATTTTTTTCATTACTTCAATTTTTTACTTTGTATTAGTTTTGGTCTGTACTGAGATCCCTTAACATATATCCTCCATCCTGTTTTTGTCCTATCATCACATTCCTTCAGGCATGGTATGTCAACACCACTCTTTTATTTTATTCTATTCTGTTTTTCAGTTTTCTTCATATTGTACATTTCAGTATTGCATTTTTATCTATTAGTTCCCCTGACGAAGGCATGTTGTCCGAATCACGGACCGTGTTGGGCCTCTTGGTTGGTAAAAAGGTTTTTATATTACTGCATTTTAACTTTGGTACAATAAATTCTTGCCTGCATCGTGTACATTGTCTGCAGTTTTTGTTTGGTTTTCCTACAGGGCTGAAAATACCAGTAACTTGACTATATGAACAATTGTTTCTTGTACAATCCCGCTTTATTCTGGGACCAGTGGGTTATTTCCATCTACCCACCAGGACTCTGTAGGAAGGCTCAAACTTCAGAGACTTAAACCCCTTCCCCTCTTACCTCAACACCGTCTCTGTAAGCATCAATTTTCCTTCCTGCAAGCCAGGCTGTGGGAACTTGTCTTTTCTGCTCGCATTTTATTTTGTGCAATTTCAGTCTTTGCACTCGCAGTTTTGTCTCGATTGCTGAAACCATTAATAAGGGGGGGGGGGGGAAATTTGAGATTTTAGGTGGCTTAACTTTCCCCTTGCTCTCATTTCAAGGTTGGTGTTGAAACTCCATCAGACTTCGTAGGGTTGTGGACACCCTCCAATCGTGGTCTCTTGCCATCATGAGCACCCCTTCTGAGCCCAAGAGCAGCGGGATGGAATTTGCAGAAAAGCAGTTAAAGAGGCATGGCTGGAAACAGGGTGAGGCCCTTTCCTGTTCTCGGTTTTATAGCTGTGCTAATTTCTACTAGTCATCTTGGCTCCCAGAGAGCTCTGGATTTTTAGCTGGTCATTGCGACGTCTCTTATTATGAAGTGCCTGAAAACTGTCCAAAGATAATATTATGTGAGCATTTAAGATCACACGAGCCCCTTCAGATATGTAATATATAGTAAAGACCTCAATGGTCCAGCCAGTCTGCCCTGTAATAACAATTTCATGATTAAATTGTCTTTTTTTTTCTTTGTTATTTCTGGATCATAGACCTTAGAAGTCTACCCGGTACTGACCTTAGTTTCCAACTACTGGAGTTGCTGTTGAAACTTACTCCAGCCTATCCAAACCATCTCATTAGCCCATTCGTGGACATATCTGCTTCATTTTTGTGTTAGCCAGAACTTGCAGATAATCCACATAATAAGAACCTAAGAGTTGCCATACTGGGACAGACCGAAGGTCCATCAAGCCCAGAATCTTGTTTTCAGCAGTGGCCAACCCTGATCTCAAGTACCTGGCCAGATCCCAAGGAGAAAACCAGATTTTATGTGGCTTATCCCAGAATGCTGGGTATTACACATTTACGTTAATACTGAAATTTCTAACTGCCTGAGTATTTTCATTCTCAATTTCTATGAATTGGAATTGGACATATTCCCAGTGCCTTGGGAGGCAGAATACTGGGTTTGATAAATGATTGGCCTGAACCAGCACGGCATGTCTTAAATTCCTATTTGTAGAGGTTCTTCTCCTGAAAGGATATTATTTCATGCATGTCTTTTGTTGTGAATTCTTTCTTTTTACTCTTTCCCTAGGCAAGGGCCTGGGGAAACAAGAGAGTGGCATTTCGGAAGCCATCAAGGTGAAAGTGAAATGTGGCAAAGCTGGGGTAAGAAAGTATTCCAGTCTTTGGTGCGTCCTGTTGAATTCTACTCCTCTCCCAGCTTACCAAAATAAATCTTAAGTGCACATGGGGGTCTCTGACATTGTGGCATCTCGTTAGCTGCTGTTTCTACAAGATGGAACACACGCTCTTTTTTATGAAATGCATGCAGATCTTTAAAAGAATCTTACAGATTGATTTATTGCACTTTCGGTTCTAGGTGCATGCATCTCTCTAAAGCAGGGGTGTCAAAGTCGGGCCGCAATCCAGTCGGGTTTTCAGGATTTCCCCAATGAATATGCATGAGATCTTTTTTGCATGCACTGCTTTCATTGTATGCTATTCATTGGGGAAATCCTGAAAACCCGACTGGATTGCGGCCCTCGAGGAAGGACTTTGACACCCCTACGCTAAAGCCTTTTTGGCCCCTATGACTCGGATATGAGTCCAGACTAATATGTTTTCTTGTCTTTAAATTGATCTAAAGAAAAATTCAGCACTGTTTCTCACATTATTTGCCTCATGCGGATAGAAAGTTGAGTTAGTCATGGTGGGATTTGAACTCGATTCTCACATAATAAGGATCGTCATCTTACCAATACTTAAGCTTAATCTGGGTTCTAAGAAGAAAATGTCTTATTAATGTGCAGGTGGGCCACAATTCTGCGGAGCAGTTCACTTTCCACTGGTGGGATCATGTTTTCAACAAGACCGCTTCGAATATCACCGTTGAGACAGACGAGGTAAAAGGGAGGGGAACTCATAGTATTCAACTGGCGGCAATCAGTGTTTTGGTGACCACTGCCGGAGTTAAACCTGGACATTCAAAGCAAGGCCATGTCCGGGTTTTGCCATTGATTATCTGGGTATAGGGAGACAGTTAAAATGGCTCGTTAAGTGCGATATTCAATTCTTAACCTGCTATGAAGTGTGTGGCCTAGTGGTTAGAGCTCCGGCCTCTTCATCCTGAGGTTGTGGGTTCAAATCCTTCACTGCTCCTTGTGACCTTGGGCAAGTCACTTAATCCTCCACTGCCCCAGGTCCATTAGATAGATGGTGAGCCCACCGGGACAGATAGGGAAAATGCTTGGAAGTACCTGTGTGTAAACCGCTTTGAGTGTGGTAGTATAGTTACAAAAAGGCGGTATGCAAGTTCCTCCCGTATGAAGAACTGTATTTAGGTGATCCTATTAGTTATCTTGACAGTTTAAGTTCAGGCCCCCCCCCTGACGGATCTATAAGGTTCTCCCCAAGATCCCATTCCTCATCCAGAGAAAACTGATCAGCCATAAGAGAATCCTTGTCCCTAGACGCCCGCTGAGGGGTTTGGGCAAAGGCAGCCACGGCAGGAAACTGAACGGGGGCGGCTGTGGAAGGTACAAACCCCTCCAGATGACCCCGAGATCCCCGGCACCAAAGCAGGACCCCCAGCTGCCTGTAAATAAGCCTTGCACATGGCCAACACCAAATCAGGGGGGGGGGGGGTAACCCCTGTGGTAACACAGCAAGCCACATGTAAGACCGGTTTCTGCCTTTCCAAGACAGGAGGAAGGTCGCCTGAAGCCGTGGGCAAATTAGTTGCGTTTCCCACCAAAACTGTCACCAGAAAACATGCGTAACAGCGAAGGCATAGCCGATTCCGCCGCTACAGCTGAAACGGATTCCCCCAGCGGACTGCAACACCGAATATGACTGACCTCCGGCAGCTGAGGCAAACCCGGCGTGGGCGACAGGAAGCCCGGGGCTCACCCCTGCCGATGAGCGATGTGTGCGCGAAGGAGATCCCGGCATGTCGACGCCTGAAGCTGGGTCTCTCTAGAGGCGGCCAGAACATTTCGTGCACCCGCCAGCCACCTCCACTGATCGACACCCAAAACAGAGCACTTTTTCTGCTTTTTTGAAGCGCTCATAATGAAAGCGCCAAAAATCCAATCACTATAATACCATGTAAAAATGGCAGCCTCAGGCCTCTTTTTCCCCCCCCCCCCCCCAATACAAAGCTCCTTTTATTTCTTGTGTCTTTTTTTATTTTCTCTCTTTATTTCTTCTCACGGCCAACCTATCAAGAGAAAGCAGACCCCCACCAGGCATTCTAAACTGTAGCCGGTGCAGGTATCAGTGGCAAGACATACAGCTGAGGCTCTTTTAGATTCAGAAAAACCTGGGGAGGTGGGGGAAATGGGGGGAGGGAGTCAACCCTTCTGAGTGTGACACCCCCCTCTAAGGTCGGTAGGGCCCACGAGAGGGTCCCCCAAGCTCAGTCCGGACAGACAAAGGGACAAGAAAAGATTCACAGATCCAACAGGCCTTAACAAACCTCAGCTCAGACTGCACAAACAGATCACTCCACCTGCTGGAGACTGAGAAAAGACTGGTTGTAAGAGGGACTGCACAGCCACTTGCACTGATGCCAAAAGTCAGTGTCTCTGTCTCCACCTGCTGGTAGAGGAGTGTAAACCCATCCGTTTCTGTGCCAGTCTGGAGGGACGATAACGAATATTGTCTTTAGTAAAATAATTATTTTAATGAAATCATCCTGCTTTTGTCTCATGGACCGTGTTTATAGCACTGAAAAGCAGAAGGCTGTTTAAAACATTGGGAAGCCTTTGTATAGCTGGCAAATAACAGAGAATAGTACTGAAATTTGAATATAGGGATTGGGACTTGTTATTTTACAACCACACTCAAAGTGGTTTACTTCCTTCAAGCATTTCCCCTGTCTGTTGCAGTGGGCTCGCAATTTATCTAACGTACCTGGGCCAGTGGAGGATTAGGTGACTTGCCCAGGGTCACAGGGAGCAGCATGGGCTTTGAGCCCACAACCTCAGGGTGCTGAGGTTGTAGCTGTAATCCCCACGCCACACTCTCTTCCCATAGATCATGACGGAGCTGGAACTGTTGATCTTCGTCAGCATCTGCCATGATTCTTTCTGAGTTATTTACACAATGTAAGTATTTACTCTCGAATCTGTGAGCGTCGGAGGCATGTAGAACACACTTCAAGCCCTACAGAGCCCCGTCTCGCTCTCTGCATGAACCAGGATGCTTTTCACTTTCGCATCTTTTATTTCTAGGATGGCATTCAGATGAAACAGCTCACAGAAGGCGGCGGTCAGATTTCCAACAAAAAACCCCGGAAAGGGCTCAACAGCCACACCATGTTGTATGGTCGATTCATTAAGGTAAAGATCTCTCTTGCTTTTTTTTTTTTTTTATTATTTAAAGCAGATTACAATGCGGACATTGACGGGGTATGAATTGTGAAAGTTCAAGATCCAGACAGGTGAATGTATTTGTCTCAGGATACCCGCATATGCATGAGAGAGATTTGCATACAAGGTTCTCTCCTGACTGGCTGGATTTTAGACCACTCTGGGCCCCCAAAGGGGCTGCCTTTCTAACCTTATTTCTGGGAGATCTGCTCTGATTTATCAGCACTAGAGCAGCCTGTGTTGTAGAAAGGTTCCTCTGCCCCCCTCCCTTGTGCGCATGGGTCAGGGGGGCCAGTTCTAGCATAAGCGACACTGGCACTCCATTTCTCCCACGCCTTGCACCGGTTACCTAATAAGGCAGGAATTGAATGTTAAAAGTTTGTGTTAGTTTGCAAATGTCTCTGCATTTGTAAGCCTGTTAAACCCTGGCACCTAGAGTCCCTGCTCACTGCGATTCTGGAAGCAACGCCTGTCCGGGATTGTCACGCAGCAGGCGCTGCTTCTGGAATCGGCCCCTAACTGTTTTATAATTTATATGATATATACCTGCATAATACAGTAGACTGTTCACCAGCACCCATGGGGATTGATAGATGCCGGATAAATGTAGTTTCTGGCTGCCTGAGAGTTACTGTTAAAAATAGGCCTAACTAATATTATACCCCTTACGATGCCGTACCATAAACTGTTCCAGACAAACTACCGGACATGTGGTGGGCAAAGCGTGGCCGTACTCGGCTGTGGCGTGCCAAGTTTACACTTCAATTGCTACCAGAAATGGTTTAAGGACTGCTGTTTACTTGGAACTAAACCAAAAAAGAAAAAACAAAACAAAACACTCCATCGTCAATCAAAAAGTAAAAATACAAAGAAAATAATAAATTACAGAGTAAATTCTAATTAAAATAGGAAAAAAAAAGATTATAAAATTTAAAATACGATTATAAAAGGAGCAACTGCAAATCTTTGATTTTTTTTTTTTTTTTTTGCTTGAGTTCCGGTTAACAGAGAGTCTACTGTATAATATAAGGTGAAATAACAACGCACAAAACTTTTTTTGAAGGCAGCAACTCTGATGTCAGGAGGAGAGATTGCAGAGGAAGAGCCGAAGTTGTCTGAGAGCAGCGAAGAGGATGAGGAGAAGCTCGATTTATCTTCAGCCAACAAGTGAGCACAAAACTCATTATAGCTTCCTGTAATACTCAAAGGGATCCTGCTTTAGGAAGGAAGAAACATGTTCCAAGCTCATTGTTAAACTGCCCCTGCTGTTCACCTGCTTGAGGGAATCTCTTCATAACGGTGCTTCATAAATCCCCACTAGATATAATACTATGTGTGTGTGTGTGCATAGATATATAGCTAGATAGACACCCCCCCTCCCCCTGTGTTTCAGGGATCCCCAAAACATAACATTTTGGTTGTAAAAACAATCCAAAATTCCCCCAATAATCGTCCACCCCTCCTTTTTGCATTTCTCTTCTCCGCCCTCCTCCCCATGAGACCATCTTTCTCTTATCTGATCTCGAGGTTATGTGTTGGGCCGATACAGGGCCTTGAGGATCTGCCCGTGCTGAAGGCTTTGAGCATGTGCAGACCCCTGATGCCTTGCACCAGCCCAGCACCCTGACCTCAAGAAGAGGTAAGAAGAGAGATCCACTGGTTAGGGAGGGGGGGGAGTGCAAGTCTGGTTACTGCAGGAGGCAGGATTGGGGGGGGCAGGGGGGGAGAAGAAAAACTATCATCAAACTGTCCCCAATGAATATGCATGATATCTGCGTGCATTCACTGCTTTTAATGTCTATTCATTGGGGAAATCCTGAAAACCCGACTGGATTGCGGCCCTCAAGGAGGGACTTTGAGATCCCTGTGCTATGACTAGTCCAGGGGTGGGCAACTCCGGTCCTCGAGAGCCGTAGTCCAGTCGGGTTTTCAGGATTTCCCCAATGAATATGCATGAGATCTATGTGCATGCACTGCTCTCAATGCATATTCAGTGGGGAAATCCTGAAAACCCGACTGGACTACGGCCCTCAAGGAGGGACTTTGAGATCCCTGCTCTATGCCTATAGTTAATCTTATACGTGTCAATATTTCTGCTCAACATGGCTTTCTCACCCTCCCCGCTGGCTTAGTCTCCATTTCTGACAGAGAAACCAGGATATAAATGTCTGAGCAGTGGCCAGATGTATGCAATAACTGTGTGTTTCAACAGGCTGACTGATGAGGAGCTGAGGAGAGCCTGCGGAGGTCGCACTGCCCACAAGTAAGAGCTTTTTGCTTCTTGAAAAGGAGGTTGAAGGACTTAAAATTTCAGCGCTGGCTTGTAGGCCTCTCGTATAATCTCTAGCCCAGTACAATATCTCTCAAACTGGTCCTCGGGCACTTCCTAGCCATTCTGGGTTTTTAGGAGATCTGCAATGAATATGCCTTAGAGAGAAATAGAGGCACTGCTTCCTTTGTATGCTAATTTATTTATTTCAACATTTATTACTCGTGCCATCCTCTAGTTCTGTGCGAGTTACATATCTTATGTTTATTAGTATTCGTAGACTGCGTTTCATTTTAACATCAGCGCGATTTACAAAAAAATTTTTTTAGAAGAAAGGAACGGATTTTCATTGTGGCTATTCCAAAAAAACAAGTTGGCTTTGAGGGGGTTTAACGTACCAAAACAGCTGATACCAGAACAGACCAAGTTCACCAGCCAGGATTACCCGGGATCTATGCCAGTGTCTCGCAAACTTTCCGGCCGGCGGCACACTAAATCAAGCGCCCCGGCCCGGAAGGCACCCGGATGTGGGCGGACGTCCACGCGATGACATCATCGTGCCCATGTCCGCGCATGAGCGGAGGCCCATCTGGCCGTGACCCGCTTTGGTGGAGGGAGAGGAGAGACGCCGGCCCGGGAGGAGAATCGTCTACGCCGGTTGACTTCTACAGGACGTGCTTCTCGCCGCGAGAGGCACGTCCTGGAGGCCGTCAGCCGGTGTGGACGACGCTCCTCCTTGCCAGTGTATTGCGACACACTGATCTATGCTGTCTGCCAGCCTTAGTAATCACTTGTAGGCATCATCCCTTCCCTCCTTTTCCTTATATATGGATAACCATGCTTAATGGCCTGTTTTACTGTGCGCTGCTGGAGCATGCCTGTTAGTTCCTTGGCAGAATTCAAACCCAGCAGAAATCCTCTGCCTTTTCCCCTCTTCCTCAAAGTTTTATTTGTGACCATGTCTAGACTAATGAGCATTAAAGAAGACAGAAGCGTCTTTTGTATCTATACTGATTCCTGCTCACCTCTCCTATGAAAATTAAACCCATGTGACCTAACATTTTTGCCCCAAACCCAAATGTGTTAAATTGTGGGAGAATTATGCTGACGCAGGCGGGGGTGGTGGAGGGTACCTGAAACATGGAAAAACTGACTTTGTTGGGGTACTGAGTATGCATAATGTTGAGATATCCTGGGGAAGGGGAGGGTCTCGTATTCAGCTTAAGTCTTGTTGGGCAGCTGTCGGTATTCTTTGTATGCCTATTAATTTATCTGTGTTACAGGGGAGCGCGTCACGGCTTGTGTATGAGTGCCAAACTCGCTCGGCTCGAGGAGCAGGAAAAAGCCTTCCTAGCCGCATACGAGGACAAAAAGCTGAAGGAAGAAAACGGCCAAAAGCAGCAGGAAGTAGAAAAACGCACGAGTCGCAAAAGGAAGAAACACAAGAAATCCAGAAGACAGGCCGATCATGCTGTGGAAAGCTCTGAGGAGAGGGAAGGCCCAGAAGAGAAGAGGCGGAAGAGCAAAGTGGCAGTCAAAAAGAGAAAACAATTTGAAGGCCTCGGCGAAGGGCAGAGCAAGGCTGGCTGCAGCGAGAGTGATCGATGGACTGCGGAGCAGGAAGAGGCCAGGGAAGGGATCGGGAAGCGGAAGAGGACGCAAACAGAAAAGCACAAGTCCATCAAGAAGAAAAAGAGAAACTGCTAGAGCCAAGGCCATCGTGTTAGTGGCTGGGGCTGCCATGTTTATTCAGAAGGGCTACCCCAGCTATACTCCTCGACCTTGGATACCAGTGAGAGATCCGTTCTGGCTGGCAGGGGGCTGTGGTGGTCTCCGCTGCCCTTCCGGCTCCATGGGAACAGGCCGGTTGTGGGGCTACACAGCTCCTTTGCTTTCAGGCGGACGTTTTCACCTCTTGCCCGACTCCAGCCCGATCATTGCAGTATGGCAGGGAAAGTCTTTGCTGTACAAGATTTCTTCACATTTTCAGGGAACTTTATGAATGGTGTGTGCCTAATTTATTTGCGTAATGAATCTGTTAGTGCTAATTGGATTTACCCATGCATCTTGCAGCACTACAGATGTGTGCAGTGTTAAAGACTAAAGGCACGAGGATTTACACCAGGGTTGAGCCCAGAGTGCTTTTCTAAAAAAGGCACCTAACACGGAGTAGCATGCGGTGCTCATTAATCTGTGTGCATTTACCGATTCTGCTCCTTTTGAGAACCTTTTTAAATATGATTACAGTCCAAACTGCTTATAGATATAAAACTTGTACTGCTAATCTTCCTTCTGTAAAAGTTTAAGCATATCACGGTTTGGTACGAGAGAGAGAGCTGTTTTTCTAATGGAAATTGAGAAGGGGGGAGACCTAAAAATGTTTCTGTCTTTTCAATCTGAGGCAAGAGCTGGCTGTGTGTGAGGTTTGCATGCAGGACAAGATGGATGGCAGTCCTTTCCCTACCAAGTTTGTAGGGGGCCCAGTGACACTGCCCCAACCTGTAATCTATCTATATAAAAGGTGTCAGGTCAAAGGCGCGCCCGGACAATTGAGCGCAGCGCGGAGGCGCGCACCGCTCTAAATTACTGTTTTTAGGGCTCCGACGGGGGGGGGGGGGTGTGTGGGGGGGAACCCCCCCACTTTAATGAATAGACATCGCGCCGCGTTGTGGGGGCGTTGTGGGGGTTGTAACCCCCCCATTTTACCGAAAACTTCACTTTTTCCCCTGTTTTTAGGGAAAAAGTTAAGTTTACAGTAAAATGTGGAGGGTTACAACCCCCCATAACGCCGGCGCAATGTCTATTAAGTAAAGTGCGGGGTTTCCCACCCCCACGACCCCCCGTCGGAGCCCTAAAAACAGTAATTTAGAGCAGCACGCGCCTCCGCGCTGCGCTCAATTGTCCGGGCGCGCCTTTGTCTTTCGCGCCGTTGTCTATGAACCATATAAAATGGGATGCATCTGCGTGTGTGAATGCATGTTCCAGCATAACTCTGAAACGCATGGAGAGATTGCAACCAAACTTGGTGTACACGACTTACTATCTGGGAAAAAATACGGTGGGGGGTGACATGTAAAAATTATCGAAACCGACAGATGATTGGGATAAATAAATATCCAGGCAATGCCAGGTAATCAGCTAGTTAAAATCTAAGCTATTGGGCCAAGAAGACATGGCTGGTGCCCTGCTCGAGGAGCATAAGAAGAGATATCGCTTTGATAAGTGGAGGAATGTAGCTTCAGTTGCTGAGGGATCAGATTTCTGGCCTTGCCGGTTTTGAGGCACAGACGGTAGATCGAGTATGGATAAGATGTTATGTGCAATGAATTTAACTTGCTGGGTAGACATCTGCTACTATGCTCTCCTACCTAAGTGTGTGTTTCCTGGGGTGGTGTTGCGAGGGATTATGTCTCTTATAAAGTCTGAGCTACATCCCTTTTTTCAGTTCTCACCAGCTGGTTAAACATGTGCAGGACCGCTAGTCGGAGGCAAAGACAGGACACGTCAGAGCTGCAAGAAGCTGAATTTTTATTCCGCTGAAATGGATGCCAACATTTCCTTAAGAAGAACGAAAAAATAACCACATCACCACCCATCAGAGTGCATTTAGAAAGGTTAAAGTATCCAAATCCCAATTAGAACAAATATCCTCCCATTCCCCTCTTGTGACTTAACGCTGACCAGTATCATGTCAGAAAGGTACTGGATCTTTCCCCAATGCAGTAAGAGAACCTAATGCGTCGAGCGCTGGAGAGAAGCCATCTCGGAGAGCCTGTATTTGTGTCTTAGGAATGGCAACTGCTATAGTTTTTGGCTGTGTGTTTTTACAGCTTAAAAAGGACAAGTATTTCCACCTCCATAGCAGAGGTGGAGGGGACTAGGAGGAACTACCCAGGCCGAGGCTTGAGAGTTCCCTAAGTCTCCCGTATGAAAGAGGAAAAGGCGTTCTAGATTTCAGCATTCATAAACCCATTAGGTGTGCACCAATAGTAGTATTTAAGAGTCTGGGTAGGTTCAGAATGTCCACTTCAGCAGAGACTGCGGGGGCCTCAAGTTACTAGCTGACTTCTCCTTTGCCTGAAGGGTCCCCCTCTGCAGTGGCTCTTCCAGCAAACTAACGTCTTAGCTTTTAAAGGCCCAGCAGCATCACGGTAACTCCATAACGCAGTCCGTCTCCGGGTAGGGCGGCAGGTTCAACTCGTATTTCTTCTCCAGCGCTGCGGGGACAAATCGCCCCCCCAAGAAATGATAACGTCCTGAGAAGTGATGGGCAGACTTTTTGGGGGCTGTTAAAGAAATGAGCATATCGGGCTGAATACCTTCAGGGTTTCCCTTCTCAACATCCCAGCCTGTAGAAATTGAAAAGAGAAAATAAGAAAAAAGAAACATTACATTACATTACATTAGTGCCTTGCGGTTCTAAGCGGATTACAATTAGAAGAGATCTGGACATTACCGAGAGAATTACATAAACAACGATTCAAGTAAATTACATGTTATGGTAGAATGTTACAAATTTAGAGATATCTGGAATTTTTCCGATAGAATTACATAGCAAGATTCAGGTAATTACAGGATACAGTGGGGAATAACATTAAATGCGGGTAAAAGAAGAAAGTTATCTAACATTGAAGGAGTAGAGGTATTGGATACAGATGGTAGATGCTTATGTAGGGATCTGAATATTTTTGGTAGGTGTGGTTCGAGGAGTTGATTAATGTGTTCAGCATGTGTGATTGGGGAGAGATTAGTAAGTAAGAAACCAGAGCAAACCAGTCTTTTTGTTTTCATATCGCTAGCACCACTTTTTGCAACTAATTGTAAAGGTGGGAGATTTTTAGATCCATCCCATTCTTGGGCATGACTGGCTTGGGAGAAGAGCCAGACTTTCAACTGCTTCCTGAAATGGCAATAGTCACACCCAAGAGCTAACACGGGCTGCAAATCTAGTACTGCAGCTTATCCATTCCTGCCACAGCAGAGGTTATTCATA
The DNA here is from genome assembly GCF_902459505.1 of Geotrypetes seraphini. Taxonomy (NCBI): domain Eukaryota; kingdom Metazoa; phylum Chordata; class Amphibia; order Gymnophiona; family Dermophiidae; genus Geotrypetes; species Geotrypetes seraphini. The sequence goes on from NC_047099.1 coordinate 41,018,995, forward strand.
TCCCTTTCTGATTCTATGTGCAACTTTGTAAGTTACATTACATTACATTAGTGATTTCTATTCCGCCATTACCTTGCGGTTCAAGGCGGATTACATTCCAACTAAAAAACAGGAATTACATACAAATTAAAGGAGTAGAATAAGCGATGACATAGAATTTTTTAAGGTAATAAACATTGGATAAAGAGTTACCAAAGGGAAGTGGAGGTCTTTAGGAGGTAAGAATATGGTGAAATTATGGGTTTTAGATAGCATTTGATAGGTAAAAGTGTTGTTAAGAGTAAGAGGTTTTAAGGGTGGGTGTGGTTAGGACTGTTTCAGGGCTTTCTTGAAGAGTATAGTTTTTATTTGTTTTCTGAAAATCTTGTAGTCTGGGGTGGTTAACAGTAGGTTGGAGATTTGGTTATCCATTCTTGCAGCTCGAGTGGCTAGGAGGCCGTCGTATTGTTTTGACCGTTTTACTTCCTTGATCGGGGGAGTGCGTTTTTCTATGTCTGGTTGAGGTTGCTTGGATGAGGCGATTGTTTAGGTAGGCCGGGCTGTTTCCATTTAGGGTTTTGAATATCATGCAGTAGAATTTAAATAATATTCTTTCTTGGATTGGTAGCCAGTGTGAGTTGATGTAGGCTTCTGTGATATGATCATATTCCCTTATTTTCTAAATGCTGATCATATACAACTTCTCTCTCTGAAGGATCCCTCAAATTAGAGAATGACACAGGGACAAGCTTGTCCCCGCAGGAACTCAATTTCCACCATCCCTGCCCCATTCCTCTAAGCTCTGCCTTAACCGCACAAGCCTCGAACACTTTTTTTTTTTTTTGATTGTTTAAGTTTTTTATTGATTTTTTTCATTTAACAACAAGTGTCATAAATTTTCATACAATTATCTTAATAATACACTTGATATTTCTATAATGTATTTTATACATAACATTTCTTATCTTATATTTCTTATGATTTTATATATCATATAACTGTAATTATTTTTCTTATAAAATTATACAACATATATATTGTAATGATTTTATCAATTATTTTTTAAATTATTAACCTTTTCCCCCTCCCTTTATTACATTGTTTTCATGTAAGAATACCATCTATTAATAATATTTTATTTATAATTTATAATAAAGAGTATAAATCCCCCTCCCATATCCCCTCCCTCCCTTTCTTCTTTAACTATTTTCTTATTATGGGAAAATGAAATTCAATTATTACAATATTTTGTTAATGGTCCCCAAATCTTTTTGAATTTATCCATATATCCTTTTTGTGTTGCAAATGTATGTTCCATTTTATATATTATATTTTATAAAGTGTTGGAAGCTTGCACAGATGAGGACGGAGCTTGGAGGGATGGGGCAGGGACAGGAAATAAAAGTTTGCACTGGGACAGGGAAAAATTGGTCCCCGTGTCATTCTCTACCTCTGATCACTCAGCAGTTACTGCTATTGATCTCATTCGAATATCATCCTGGCTTAAGATAATCGATTATCAATCAGTCTAAAACCCGTCTTTTTAACCACACCGATGCTGCATATTGGGGGGTGGGGAGAAAGGAAAGGGGAAGAATTGGGGTGGAGGAGAGGATGGGAGAGATGATTATTGTACATGAAAAAAAATAAGACATCCTCGAAAATAAGCCCTGGTGTGTTTTTTGGACCCAAAATTAATATAAGACGCTGTCTTATTTTCAGGGAAACACAGTAATATGGTTTATTGAGTCATCACTAAATAACATACTTTACCATAATGAATATTTTTAATGTCGATATTGTGTATTACCTGGGTCTAAAATGAGACGAATTTCTTCAAATAGTAAATAAAGCCTCAAAGCAAAAAAAAAAAAAAAATCCCCAAAATAAGGAAAAAAGTCACTTGTACATACCCGATGGGATATCAATGCTGGCTATGGGTGTAGTAATCTGTTTCAGGATGCGGAGAATGCTTCCAAAAGGTTCACGGACAGACCCTTTAAAGCTGAATCCAAAAATGGCATCTACCACCAGACCGTATGCATCATCGATCAGCAGAGCCTGAATGAGAGGGTGAGAGAGATGGGACGAGTCCAATATCATGTCAAAAGGAACCAGGTTCAATTTATCGCCTCACAAATAAAGCTACGTTATCAATTACTGACTCCAATACCAAATCAAGCAAAGGTGATGCTTGAGTACCTGATTGTAAAACCGCTTAGATAACCTTGATAGGCGGTATATAAAATCCTAATAAAAACTTGAAAAAAAAAAACTGTTACAAAGACAATCAGAAGAAAAAATACCCCAGACCAGTTTGTTTTCAACCTAGTCCTCAAGACCAGTTTAATTTTCAGGATCTCCACAAGGAATATGCATATTTGCAGCAGTGAAGGAAGTGCATGGGCACTGATCTCATAGATAACCTGAAATCCCAACTGGCAGCATTTGTATTCCTGTGTTTTATGCAATAAAGTTCTTGACCAAGGGTTGTGTAAGTCACAGTATAAGAAGACTACAGACCCCTGACTCAGGCATAAGCTAAACATAGCCGAGTCGGGTCATTGTCACTTCTCCAGCAAAACCGAATTCTTGTGGATTTCCTGGATGTTTTTTCTCTTCATTTCATAGTCTCTGCTTTCTCCTTTAGAAAATCTCACACATTCAGTGTGCCCTAGCCAACCATGTAAACAGGCCCCACGTTGCCCTTTACTCTTTCCTCCCCCAAGTACAGCATCCCACTTGGAATAAGGCTTCACTAGCTTGGATTCTTGCTAGCCAGCTCTTTAGCCCAAGTGGGCAGAGGAACAGATTACATAGCACATATGACTCCTGCTCTGGTGACCATAAATAAGAACAGCTTTCATATGCAACCGCTCCAGCAGTTACCACCTTGTGTATGTTAAGTTATGCATGCATTTGATGAGGTCATATTATAGCAAAACTGACAGCCCAACGCAGCACACACATGTTGGAAGTCACTTTGCCACAGCAGGTTGTTGATGTTACATTGTAGATAAGCCAAATGCATATAACTTAACCTACAACGAGGCAGGAACCACTAAAGCTGTTGCTTTGAGGAATAAGGAAGGCAGTTGTAAAGTCAGTCTTGGCATATTTGTGGAAATCAGAGACGCAACACCACAATATTCAGTGGGGAGGGCCTAAGGAGGAACTCCCAAACTGTCTGTTGTGTATTCTCAATGTCCAGGTCAGCCTTATTTCTTGCCTGCACACATACTATTGCAATTAGTCCCCTTTCATATCTCTCTGTCGGCACTGTAAGGCTGGAACACCACCAAATATCCCTACACACTTAGCAGAACAGATTTCAATATTCTGAAATTTGGCTTTAGCATGTTGGATTTGATGTACTGTAATCAACTTCCAAGCGCCAACTGGGCCTAAACCACAAACTCGGTGAACGATGGTTCCTAACCTGGCTGGAGTTCTCCAATCTATGAGACCAGTTTAGAGCAGGGTTTCAACATGTCCTCGGGGGACACCCTGCCAGTCAGGTTTTCAAGATACCCACAACGAATATGCCTGAGTTACATATGCATACAAATAGAGGCAGTGCATGTAAATCTCATCTCATGTATCCTGAAAACCCGATTGGCCCAGGTGAATCCCAGGGACCTGGGTTAGAATTATTGACTGGGCTCTGCTCAGGGAGCACAATTGGATAAAATACTACACACACAACCAACCTCTGAAGGAAACTCTGGCAGGAAAGGGATGTCCATCTTCTGGCACTGAGTAGTTAAATTTTCAAACAGAGGCTTATTGGATCGCTTGGGGTAAAATATGGTTGGTTCATATCCCTGTTGAGACACATGAGAAGGCATAATCCAGTCAGTACTTACAACTAAAGCTCAGAGGAGTGGCTCAGGATGTGAAAACCCTACGCAAAACAAGCAGGACGGAGGGCTCCTTGTGGTCACTTGGGGGCCATCACTTTGAAAATCCATCAGAAAATGACAATGTCAGGGACGGCCAATGTCGGAATGGATTTAAAAAGCACCCCAGTGCCTCCAACCTTCACTGGCTATTACTCCCACATGGAAGGAAGCTGATCAGAGAGCTTGGCCCTCTCTAATTCCATTTATTCTTCTCATAAAACATACAGTAAAAAAATTCACAATAACAATATTTCAACAAATTCAAATCAGTTGTTTTCTTACAAGTTGTGATTTGCTGACCTGCCCCCCAAAAGGTTAAATTCAAAGACACTGAAAATTACTCACAAATAACTTCAAATGCCTTGCACACACCAGTCCATCGCCTCCATTGTTCCCAGGTCCGCACACAACCAGGACAGAAGGTATTTTTCTGGTAAAGGAGCTCGTGGGATAGGCCTTTTTATACCAAAAAAAAAAAAAGAAAAACTATTTTTAATGTTATCAATTCTAGAGCCAATGAGTAAAAAGAGCACGCCTAGTTTGGTAGGTTAAAAAAATGCATGATTGAAATCCTTCAAACTATCATATTGACCTATTTATCATCCCTTATCAGGGCTCTTTAGCCCACTTCAGTGGCCCACAATGCTGGTCAGAACCCCTCTCCTCCCTTCCTACCAGGCAACCAATCAAGTTAAAAGTGATCCCTCCCAGTGCCTGGCATTACTGATAAAAGTTAAAATCAAGCATATACCTTGGCGATGGCTTTGGCACAGCTGAGCCCTGCCAGCTCCATCAGCTGATCCACACTGAATTTGTATTCATTGAAAAGCTCCTCGTCTACAGCCTGGGCCTCTTCCTGACTGTTGGAGAAAGAGCATCACTACTTACAGTCTGCAAATAGTAGTCAGGTTTTAAACCGATTTATTTATTAAATGTATATCCCACATTATCTGACCCGGAGTTCCAAAAAATAGAAAAGCAGGCTGGCTAGCTAGGTGTCCCTGAGGTTACCTTATGGCTCCAGAAAAAAAACCCCAAAAAAGAGGCCGGACTGAGATATGCAGGTTTTACTTCCATCAAAAGCAATGAAACCGAGGATGGATAGAAACATTTGGGATTTACTTAAATGTCTCAATCCATTCTCCACATGGTAACCCTATCCCAAGGGCTGATGCTGCTAGCAGCAGACTTCCGCAGTGCAAGTCTGAATCTTCTCCCAGGCAAGCGGGAACACCTCTGGGCACCGAGCCTTCAACTGAACACTACAAAAAAATACTCAAACATAATAAAAACCACAGAGCAGAAACACTTCTGAGCAACTTGCTTGCAGAAAAAAAACAGAGCAGCTTCCTGGGAAGGAGGCGGAGTTCAAAGATGACTGACAGCATTCTGCAAGTAACTTGCAGGTTCAGATACATAACCCTAGTGTTCAGCACTACTAGATACATTACATTACATGATTTTTATTCCGCCATTACCTTGCAGTTCAAGGCAGATTACAGAAGAGGATTTCTGGTTGCTTCAGAGGATTGAAATGTTTTATACGGTGTTAGTTAGTCTTCTTGGATTTCTTGAATAGCAGGGTTTTTATTTCTTTTCTGAAAGTTTTGTAGTCTGGGGTCGCAATTAGTAGACTAAAGAGTTGGTGGTCTAGTTGGTAGCCTGTGTGGCTAGAAGGTCATCGTACAGTTTTTTTCCGTTTGATGTCTCTGATTGGAGGGTATGTGAACAGTGTCTGGGTTCACCTGTGTCTGGTTGTGGTAGTTTGGATTAGGCGGTTGTTCAAGTAGGCTGGGCTGTCACCATTTATGGATTTACGCGAGAGAGGTGCAGGCTATACGATGTGGGATGTACAATAGTTTGCAAACAGGAACCATGCTTACTTGCAGGTTACTGTATATACGTGCTTACACATGGGTTATATACGTCAGTAAGTCCTCAACAATTGTGTAGACCAATGGTGTCGAAGTCACTCCTCGAGGGCCGCTATCCAGTCAGGTTTTCAGGATTTCCCCAATGAATATGCATGAGATCTATTAGCATACAATGGAAGCAGTATTCATTAGGGAAATCCTGAAAACCCGACTGGATTGCGGCCCTCGAGGAGGGACTTTGATACCCCTGGTGTAGACTCCTGTAGTGCAGGGGTGTCCAATGTCGGTCCTCGAGGGCCGCAATCCAGTCGGGTTTTCAGGATTTCCCCAATGAATATGCATGAGATCTATTAGCATACAATGAAAGCAGTGCATGCAAATAGATCTCATGAATATTCATTGGGGAAATCTTGAAAACCCGACTGGACTGCGGCCCTCGAGGACCGACATTGGACACCCCTGCTGTAGTGGAACAACTAGGCAGCCTGAATCTGCTCTTGGATCTTTTTCTTCCATCACCTGCCCTTGTTACTAGGTGCTCAGATAAGAGATGGAGGGTGGAAAGGAGCCAAAGCCACAAGGAGGACAGCCCTGAATGTCAGATGGTAGAGGTAGGGAACTCCGGTCCTCGAGAGCCGTATGCCAGTCGGGTTTTCAGGATTTCCCCAATGAATATGCATTGAAAGCAGTGCATGCAAATAGATCTCATGCATATTCATTGGGGAAATCCTGAAAACCCGACTGGAATACGGCTCTCGAGGACTGGAGTTCCCTACCCCTGAAGGGTCAGCTCAGGAGGCCAAAAAGAAAAAGCTACTGTAGGAAACCTGAAAAAAAAGAAATTCATGTCACAGGCAGGAAAACTAAAGCAAAGCAAGTAACAGTCAAGCTGCTTCTCTTGCAGGGGGTGGGCAATTCCGGTCCTGGAGAGCCGGAGCCAGCTCAGGTTTTCTGGATCTCCACCATAAATATGTAGGAGATGGATTTGCATGCACCGCCTCCTGGAGGATACCCTGAAAACCTGACCTGGCTCCGGCTCTGCAGGACCGGAATTGCCTACCCCGGTCCTATTAGCCAGAAACAGAAGGAAAACTACAATTCCCTGCATGCAACAGTGCAAACCCCGGCCTGGATCACAGAGCTTAGAAGAGTCTAAGGTTGCCATTGTGACATCCTGAACCTCGACTGGGGACTTCATTGCACTTCCTTTACCTGAGATACTTGGGAGACGCCATGCTGTCGGAAGCGGAAGTGGAAGCGGAAGCGGAAACGCTCCTTGCGCCCTGGCCGCCCCGCCCCTTCTCCTGCGCAGGCGTCGCGCGAACGGCGGCCGCACGTCCCCAGGCGAAGGCCGCCCGGGGGTTGACGCAAAGGGCGGCCGCCGCGCGCCTCTCCCCTCCTCGCGCCGCCGAGAGGGCGGGAAGAAGCAGCGGCAAGAGGAGGGCGCGCGAGGCCGGCGCGCGCAAGCTCAGCAGCATCCCACCCCCCCGCCCCTGGCCTTCGCGTGGGCTCTCGACCCGAGACCACGCCCCTCGCCGCCGGAGAGCTTGCGCAGGGGGCGGGGCCGGAGTTCAGCGCTTTCTTTCCCCGCCCTCCCGGGGAAGACTCGAGCATGCGCAGTGAATTCGCGGACGTTCCAGCACGTGGCTGCAGGCTTTGGCACTTCTTCCCTTCGGTTTTGCTGCAACTGTTTGCATGTTTGCTATGTGCATCGATTTCTTTGCATTAACATGCGCCAAACCTTTTTCAAAAAGTCCTAACCTCTCAAGCTACCCCCAAATCAACCTGCTCTACTCTTTATTCCCCCAAAAGGACCAGAAATCTTTTGGGAAAACACCCTCTTTAACTCTTTTGTTATCCACCTTGTAATGGCGGAATAGAAATCCCTAATGTAATGTAAACATTTTTTTAAAATTTTTTTATTTCTTATATACCGCTATACCGTGAGGTTCAAAGCGGTTTACAATGATGATAGATTAAAGATACATTAAAATAAAATAAATAAAAATGGTACTTTGGATTTCCCTAGCTGTCCCGAAGGCTCACAATCTAGCTAAAGTACCTGAGAAAACAATAAATAAAAATAAAATAAATTCCAATCAGACAACAGGATCTGATGTTAGAAGTTCATAAAGACGATATGCCAAGGAGCGAAAGCTGGTATGCAGCCAAGCCAACACACAATATTTCAGCCATGAGGTTTCCCAGGAAGTAGTAATGAAGCTAGTCATTTAGATCAGAGTCAATGCAATGCTAAAATGCAGGCATGCCATTTGGATCAGCCAGACAACCGCCACTATCATCTCGGTGCATCAGCTGCATTCAACGGTCAACTGCCACCATTCTCAGATCCGATATCTAGTATGGTATAGAACCCTGCTGGATCGGGGGATCTGATCACGTCACCCCTCTGCTCAAGGAATTCCATTGAAGTGCACTTAAGATCCTATTTGCCATTTTCGCCACTTTGATTCCTTTAGACTGACTGGAATGTTCCTAGATCTCATCTTGCCAGAAGTTCTCAAAAATTAAAACTTACATTTCCCTCTCTCAGTGGTAAAAACAGAACCTTGAAGAGATTTAGTTCTTCTTTTGCTTTTAAATTAACCGAATTCTGGAATGCTTTACCGCTTACATTAAGAAGCTTAGGTGCTTTTGCTTTATTCCGGAAAGTTCTGAAAACTTTTTTGTTTGCTAAACATTTTGGAAATGAACTATTTCAGTCTACTCTTCCTTGTCAAACCGAGTCGAGCTCCTCTTGGTTGATGAATCGGTCTATAAAACTAACGGCTGCGCTAACGGCCCCGAAGCCCATAGAGAATTAAAGAGCTTCGGGGTTGTTGCCGTGCGGCTTAGTTTAGTTTGGGATGACTCATAGGAGCCTCCCCTGACTGTGTGTCGCGGCAAACTGGTGTAAGCACTGCTCACTTATTTGTTTCTGTTTTCTATATGTACTTATGTATATTTTATTGCGCATGTTTATATAAATAAAAGAAAACAGCCTTTCTGAACGTGGTATTTGACTACCGTCCAATTAATTTTCATTTAAGCCAATTCTGAGATGCTAATTGATAATTCTCAGCGCCGATTAAGCTTTGAATTACCCCCCACCCCCTTTTACGAAGGCGCATTAGGCTTTGTAGCGCCAGCCGCAGCAATATTAAATCTGACGCTCGTAGGAATTCTATGAGCAACGGCACTAATACCGCTGCGGCCGCCGATTTAAAAAAAAAGCCTAACGCGGCTTCGTAAAGGGGGTAGGGAATAAATTAGGCACTTAGATCGACTACGCACCTAATTTTAAGTGCCTTTTATATAATCTGGGCCTTAGCGTCCAAATGTTTGGTGCCTATCTTTTGACAAATCTTGAATTTACCCCCATATGTCCTTCCCAATAAAGAGAAAAAAACATTAAACATTCTTTTACTATAATATTCTAACAGTTAAATAGTCTCTCTAATTGCTAACCTTCTCGCAGAAAGGACCTTTTACCCTACAAATGAACAAGAAAGGACACTGCCAAGTACCACAAAATATACTTTTACTGGTGTTTTAAACTTAGTAATAGAAACATTTGGTAGAAATAAAAGATCTGAGTTCAAATTTAGCAAAGCAGTTACAGTATGTTCAACCCTGATTCGTAGACAAACAAGTGTATCTTATATCTCTGCTGTGCTGGAGGCCTCTCCCCTCGCCCTGTTTACTGTCCCCAACTCTTCATTCACCTTCGCGGCCGATGTGGAAGGGTCACAGTGTCATTTGTGAAATTATTTCTGAGAAGGGTTGATCCACTCCATCGTAAGTGTATGATGTCATTTTTGAGTGCCTGTCCCCAGAGCTGTGAGGCACATGCTTAAAGAATGCAGCATTAAAAAAATGCATTTAAAAACCCGACAGAACCTACTGGAACATTTCCCTGTTTTTCTTCCGGAAAGTGAAAGAAGATAATTCTTTGCCCCATCTTATCTTTCATCTCCCGTCCCCTTATTTACCCCCCATCCAAAAGCACCATCCTCATACCAGCTGAACCTTCTGGGCAGAAGTGATTCCTAGTAAATTTTTCCCCATCACATCCCGGCGAGTTCTTTTCCTGGCAGTGGGCAGGAGTTGGGTTGCCCCAATGGGCATCTAGTGGTTGACCAATAAAAGTGGGAATCTTCTGAATGTAAGAGACTTGGTGTGGTAAAATTTGGGGAAGTAGAATAAGTTTCAGCATAGTTAATTTGAGGAGCTGGGTGAGGTAGGAGATGCAATGGTGACATCTGCTGGTCATTAAAGGCATTACATATGTTTTCTGGAGGAGCTGGGTGAAGCAGGAGATGCAATAGTGACATCTGCTGGTCATTATAGGCATTACATGTGTTTGCTGTTGATTTTTGCTGAAACTGGTCTCCCCATGCCTCACTACCTGTATTGCTCATGGACCTGTGATACTTTCCTTCAGAATTTATAGAAACTATATTCCTTAAAAAAAAGCAGCTTAGCTGATCTGAAGACATTATTAAGGTTTTACCTGTATATTTGCATATCCAGGGCCCAGTTAGGGGTCCGGGACATTAAGGCAGAGGTCTGGTTTTGAACCCTGTCCTACAAGACCTAGTAATTTGCTTGGTTTTCAGAGTAACCATAATAAATATGTATGAGGAAGCTTTACATGCAGTGAAAACCCTGTGTATATTTCAAGTACATTCAATGTGGGTGTCAGAACCCCCCCCCAAAAAAAACAAAAAACAAACAACCCAGGCTGGGTTGAGAAGCATTGCTGTTAGGGTTTGACAGTGCCCAGATCAATTTAACGCTCAGATAACCCCACTGCAGACAAAAATTAAAATTATTTTAAGTTCAGTGGAGGTAGATTATATTTTAAATACCACAAGGGTATGAATAGAGGCAAGTAGGTATGTTTCAGCACAAGGGGCTATTATAATGGAGCAGGAGAGGCAGAGCATAATGACATATTCCTCCACAAGAGGGTAAAGATTGCATGGAAAAGCCTCCCAGGGGAGCAAAGGGCTGGAGGATGGCCAGGTATGTAAAAAGATGAAAAATATGCATAGCACCTGGATACTGAGTGTTCTGTAGACGTTGGTTTTCTTGTCATAGTAATGTAGTAGATGACGGAAGATAACGACCTGCATGGTCCATCCAATCTGCTCAACAATGACATTTTTTTTATCTTCCTACCTATCTGCTCTGATATGGAACCCAGAGCTGTCAAGTTACCCAGTTCCAGGAGAGAGATTTTTAGGCCAGACATAGATTTCTCACAACCCCATCCTGGTGCGTTCTGGGATCTGCAGCACCGATTTCAATGGGTCAAGGGAGAGACTACAAATCCCACACTGCTTTGGGTTGTACATTTAAAATCAGGGTTGGTCCGTGGTCCTGAAGGGAGAGTAACTCAGCAGTGCTGTGATTTGGGGAGCCTTTCCTCTTGTTTCCAGCTTGTTTCTGCTGACACTGATTGGCCGGTGGTGACGACCTGACACTGTCTTTCCTGCTATTAAGACATAAAGTACAGTTTGAACATCAGCAGAGTTAGCCAGGATCTCAGTGCGTTTTCAATACATGTCCCAAATCACATGACCGCACACATTCGGGACTCCAGTATCCTCTTCCTTGGTTGGACACAGGGCTCTGGCTTGTTTCCCCTCAGTTCACCATTTCCTCTGGAGCAACAAAAAAAAAAAAAAAGAGGCCCAGGAAAAAGTTAGAAAAATATTGGCAGGTCACAGAGCACCATCAGCTCAAACAACACTGAATCAGGGAATGTAGAAAATTCATGATTGATTGTTCATAGTTATAAGTAGAATATAGACTCTCACGCCCACTATTCAACCATAGAGCAGGGGCATGAACAGCAAAGAGATGAAGGGCTTACAACCCAGCAGCTTTAATGCACAGATAACGGCCTGCTGCCTACCAGTACTCTGCTTCAAGAGAAAATGCACCTGCTTTCTTGCATGTCCTGCTGCTCAGTTGGCATGTCCGGGTGGCACTATTACCCTGAAAGGGCACCTCCTCTGGCTCCAGCTATCTCACGATTCCCCTGTTTTCTCTCTACAAGATGTGGGATGTCAACAAGTTGACTGTCCTGTAGAGAATGACACGGGGACAAATTTTTCCCCGTCCCCGCGGGAACTCATTTTCCTGTCCTGTCCCCGCGAGTTCTTTTCCCGTCCCTGCCCCATCCCCGCAAGCTCCGTCCTCATCTGCATAAGCCTCAAACACTTTAAAATCATAAGTGTTCGAGGCTTGTGCGGTTAAGGCGGAGCTTAGAGGAATGGGGGCAGGGACGGTGAAATTGAGTTCCTGCGAGGACGGGAACAAATGTGTCATTCGCCACTCTCTTGCCTCAAAGTGATTTGGCCCAGTGCAAGAGGTTCTCTTGCCCGTACACTTTGACTTGTCCTTCAACAATGGAAGAGATTTGATTGGGCAATTTCACAGTGAAGGGGGTAGGGGGCAAAAGAAACAGAACCCATAAGAAGTAAAGAAGATGTACAGATAAGCGCCACAAAAAAAAAAAAAAGCTGGAAATTGTAGACTGAGGAAGGAAAAAGCACAATGGAGAAAGGAAATAGGAAACATGCCACTGCATCAACTTGGCTGGCACTTGGACAAGTTCCTGGAGGAAAAGTCCATAGTCTGTTATTAAGACATGGGGGAAGCCTCTGCTTGCCCTGGATCAGTAGCGTGGAATGTCGCTACTCTTTGGGGATTCTGCCTGGAGTCTTGATACTCTTTGGGGTTCCAGAATGTTGCTACTCTTTGGGGTTCCAGGATGTCGCTACTCTTTGGGGTTCCAGAATGTCGCTACTCTTTGGGGATTCTGCCTGGAGTCTTGATACTCTTTGGGGTTCCAGAATGTTGCTACTCTTTGGGGTTCCAGGATGTCGCTACTCTTTGGGGTTCCAGAATGTCGCTACTCTTTGGGGATTCTGCCTGGAGTCTTGATACTCTTTGGGGTTCCAGAATGTTGCTACTCTTTGGGGTTCCAGGATGTCGCTACTCTTTGGGGTTCCAGAATGTTGCTACTCTTTGGGGATTCTGCCTGGAGCCTTGATACTCTTTGGGGTTCCAGAATGTTGCTACTCTTTGGGGTTCCAGAATGTCGTTACTCTTTGGGGTTCCAGAATGTCGCTACTCTTTGGGGTTCCAGAATGTTGCTACTCTTTGGGGATTCTGCCTGGAGTCTTGATACTCTTTGGGGTTCTAGAATGTAGGTTCTAGAATCTTTTGTGTCCCCACCCCCACCCTCCTCATTCTAGCTGCCAGTGATATGCACTAAACTCTTGATTATAGGTGAAAATCCTGGTCCCTGGGCTCCCCACCCTTGCAAAGGGGGCTCACATCCTGATTTATTAGAAGCCACCACCTCTTTCCTATGCTGCTGAAACCTACCTATCTGTGGCGAGAGTTCTCAGCTTCAGGGTTTCATAAAGATGATCACCTGTAAAAGGCAACAGAGCAGACAAACGTTAGATCTCGCTCAAATCAGGTACAGTGCTTCCTAAACCCCCTCCCCCCTCGTTAACAAAGCCGCAAAATGGTTTTTAGCGCAGGTCGGTGCGCTGAATGGCGCTCCTTCCAACACTCATAGAGTTCCTATGAGCGTCGGGAGCAGCGCAGAACATTCAGCACACAGGCTTGCGCTAAAAAACGCTATCGCGGTTTTGTAAAAGAGGGGGGGGGGGTTAACGAGTCCTCACCGTCCTGCCTTTTCTGCGCCTAACATCATCTTTACGCGTTGCCATGCCATGTTGTTTACATGGCAAACGAAACGAAATGAACATTTTTGCGCCGCCCACACCCCTAATGGCCATACTGACGCCTTTGGCAGAATGCCGCCCACGTCAGGGCCGGCAGCGGGGCAGGTCTGCCATCCTCCTCCAGGTTTCTGACTCCCAAGACCAGTGTGACGACACCGTCTGTGCTTTGAAACAGACAAGCTTTTATTTTTATTTTTTTTTAACGCGCCATTGATCGTGGAGGGACAAACAAAATCAGCAGGGAAAGCTTCGCTGAAAACTCGAAGGGGGCTTGCTTTCTCTGGAGCAGGGGGTGGACAATTTCCGGTCCTCGGGAGCCACAAGGCAGGTCAGGTTTTCAGGATCTCCACAATAAATGTGCACGAGAGCGATTTGCATCTCAGGGAGGCAGCGCATGCAAATCCATCGCATTGTGGATATCCTGAAAACCTGACCCTCCTGTGGCTCCCGAGGACCGGAATTGCCCACCCCTGGCCTAGCGGCAAGGGCAACTTGTACCATCCTATCTATTAGGATCCTCTTATGGAACAAGAGGGTCTGGGCTGGTGGGGTAAAACAACCCCCACTGACTGATATAAACCAGAATTAAGGGGAGTGATCTAGTGCAAGGGTCTCAAAGTCCCTCCTTGAGGGCCGCAATCCAGTCGGGTTGTCAGGATTTCCCCAATGAATATGCATTGAAAGCAGCACATGCACGTAGATCTCATGCATATTCATTGGGGAAATCCTGACAACCCGACTGGATTGCGGCCCTCAAGGAGGGACTTTGAGACCCCTGATCTAGTGTTAAAGCAATGAATTAACACAGGGCTGCCCAAGTCCGGTCCTCAAGATCTACTGGCAGGCCAGGTTTTCAGGATATCCACAATGAATGTGCATGAGAAAGATTTGCCTGCACTACCTTCTTGGTATGCAAATATCTCTCATGCATATTCACTGTGGATATCCTGAAAACCTGGCCTGCCAGTAGATCTCGAGGACCGGACTTGGGCAGCCCTGAATTAGCAACCTGGGATCTTCAGGCTTAAATTCCCCCCCATCACCATCATCACTCCTATTAACCTGGGATAAATCACATTCTCACAGTTCACATTTCAAATGTATTTAACATACCACAAATCATAACAAGTGGTATCTGCTTTCACTGTAGTAAGCTCTTTGGGTCAGGGGTTCATGTGTCTGAATACTAACAATGTTGACAGCTGCTTTTGAGCATCCTTTGGAAAGGTAGGCTAACCCCCCCCCCCCCCCCCCCCAAATTATAAGTCTTTAGACTCTCCCTTGCACCCGGCTTTCATGCAGAAATTAACACAGGTTATTATGAAGGCGTTTCAGTTCCCCTGGCACCTACTGAGCTGCGTGTTCTGCGCTGTTCCAGGCTGGAGGTAATTCTGGTAGAAAGGATCCGGATAAAGATAGGTGTTGTTGAAATTGCTATATTAAAAAAAAAAAAAAAAATCCACAAGATGTTTTATTTGAAAATATCTTTATTCATTTTACCACCAAAGGCAATAATACAGGATGCAACAGCCATATCAACAATTTCACCGTCATTGCAGACCATTGCTGGCATAATAGTCTTCCTGAATTCCCTTCCCCATACACAAGGTAGAGAAGACTGAGAGGGGACATGATCGAAACATTCAAGATACTGAAGGGAATAGACTTAGTAGATGAAGACAGGTTGTTCACCCTCTCCAAGGTAGGGAGAACGAGAGGGCACTCTCTAAAGTTGAAAGGGGATCGATTCCGTACAAACGTAAGGAAGTTCTTCTTCACCCAGAGAGTGGTGGAGAACTGGAATGCTCTTCCGGAGTCTGTCATAGGGGAAAACACCCTCCAAGGATTCAAGACAAAGTTAGACAAGTTCCTGCTGAACAAGAACGGGTGCTGGTAGGGCTAGTCTCAGTTAGGGCGCTGGTCTTTGATCTAAGGCACAGGTGTCAAAGTCGGTCCTCGAGGGCCAGAATCCAGTCGGGTTTTCAGGATTTCCCCAATGAATCTGCATGAGATCTATTTGCATGCACTGCTTTCAATGCATATTTATTGGGGAAATCCTGAAAACCCAACTGGAATACAGCTCTCGAGGACCGGAGTTCCTTACCCCTGATCTAGCATCTTCCATTGTCTACACTCCCCTCCAGGTGGCCAGAATCTCATCTCTTCTTATCTACCTCTCCCTATCCAGTATCTCCACCCCCTTTGCTTCCTCCTATCGGGCATAAGCCACTCTGACCACTACATTTATGGTGGACCGTGTGAGCCCACCAATACCCTACTAAACTGCCATACAGATGCCACCTGCAGCCATAAGGGCTATTGGGGTGGTAGACAGGTGAGTAAAGTAAGTTTTGGAGGGCTCACCATACTTTAGAAGGGGGTTATGGCACCCTTTATGTGACGTTCACAGCAGTGCCCCACTGCTCTATTGGCACGTCTGGGTGGCCAGTCCTTTGCGATGCTGGTCCCTCCCACGTCCAAATGGTCTGGATTGCACGCTGAATGTTTCTGTGGTCAAAAATGCCAACTAAGGCAAAAAAAATTAGAGGTCTAGCGGTCTCGACGGTTTCAAAAATGAGCGTTTGTTCATTCATTCCTGACTTTTGGATGTCTCGTCCTATCGAATATGCCTGGTGCTGGATTTTCTGACCATTCGTTTCATTTCATGGTTATTACTACAAATATATATTTTTTTTAATTTAAAGGAGGGGAGTGTTAAAAAAACTGATCAGCCCCAGGCGACACATACATTAGGTATGCCACTGCCCCCAAGGCTGACTCCTGGACCATCCTAGGATTGTAAGCTGGCTCAGATGATCCGTACGAAGTCTTCTTGATTTTACCTGAAGCCCCCACCCTCTCAGCCACAGCTCCTTCCCAACCACCCACCCATAGGCAGTGGAATGCTTTTTCATTCCGGGGGGGGAGGGGGGCAAAGGCTCCACCCTAGTCCTAGCAGGATCCTGTGGCACCGCCTCTCTCTCCAGCTCCCGATTCCCCCACCTACCTTCCCCAATTGCTGTAATTTTAAATCTTCCGACAGCCGCCGAGCGGCGTCAATGAGCAGCTCTGCCCCAGAAGTCTTCATTCTGCAGCGATGCTGCCCACAGATTTAAAATTACAGCGGCCAGGAGGAGATGGATGGGGAGCAGAGCCATAGCTGACTCTTCTCACTGCCGATGTGTGGGGCCGTCCCGACGCCTGTGTACCCACCTGTTGGCCTGTGATTGGTGACTGTAACGAACGGGACTCGTGTCGTGTGGGTCGCCTTCATCAGAGCAGCTGGGCACCGGGGTGAGGCTCTCAGAATCTTCTTCCGCTGGCTTAACAGGGCGTAGTAAATCTGTAGGGAGTGCAGAAACACCAGGGGATAACTCTAGGCAGGGGTAAGAGCCGTCCCCCGTTCCCCCGTGTCTATAGGAGGCCCTTGAAAGAACAATCACGGCAACCTGGTGTTCCCTACATTCCTTCTAGGAACCATCGACCCAATCAAGGTTGCAGAGCTGTTAAACATATATCAAGTTCATCCATGAGAAGGTGACTCCTATTTTGCCTACAGAGGAAACGTTCCTCGTAGCTGCGTCCCTCTAAAGTGGCAGGCCAGCGGCACGTGCAAACCGCTTGCTCATTCTCCAAAAGCCTGTGCATCCCTCGAGCTTACCAAAATGGCAGTGAAAGCCGAGAAAGCCCTCCTAGCTCCAGACTTCCAGGCGCACCTCTGGACGGACAGAGCCACCTTCTCTTACCTGAGTTCCTGGCCTCCGGTCTGAGGTGGTGCTGTTCGTTCATCCTCCGGGAGCCTCCTGCTGCTGCCACCCGTGCCGCCGAAGGAGCCTGGTCCAGGGGAACAGGCCGCCCTCTCAGACACTGATTCTCGGGAGCCCACAGTGCAGGAGCTGGCCTCGCTGGTGACCTGTGTTTTGCACATAACCATACTTGTAAATAAAACCTAGTGGTCCAGGTCCTAAGATAATATCATAAATCAACCCGCCATGCTTATGCTATCATTCAACAGAGGTTGTTATATTTGACCTTAATACAGCAACATAGTAGATGACGGCAGATAAAGACCCGAATGGTCCATCCAGTCTAACCAGCCCGATTCAATTTACATTTTTTCTTCTTAGCTATTTCTGGGCAAGAATCCAAAGCTCTGCCCGGGACCGTGCTTGGGTTCCAACTGCCGAAATCTCCATCAGAACCTACTCCAGCCCACCTACACCCTCCCAGCCACTGAAGCCGTCGCATTTCTCTCCATAAGTCAATGAAAACACTGAAATGTTATGGATAGAGACTGAATGCAACATTAGTTCCTTAACAGAAGGGTTCCACTAACTGACAAGGGTGGCTGGCTTTCTTCCATCGGCTGCAGCGGGGACATCGATGGATCCCCTGCGGCCTGCCTTCTTTCCTCGGCCTGCTGTCTTCTGATCGGGCCGCTGAGGCGACCTTTGAAGACTTCGTTTGATTTCATTTCTCAGGTTCTGCTTTGGGTTTTTTTTCCTGTGTGCTCTTGATATCGTTATCGATACGGTGCGTATCTGGGTTCCTGAAAATGAAAACTCTGTCTATGTATCCTTGTAACCCGTTCTGGGCTCCTGGGGAAGGACGGGCTGTAAAAATAAATAAATAAATAAGGGATTTGCCTCCCTCTTTTACTAAGATGCGTTACATGCCCATGGTAGCGGTTACCACACCTAATCTAATCCTTAGGTTTGTATACCGCATCATCTCCACGTTCGTAGAGCTCGATGCGGTTTAAAGTAGGAGAAATAGGAAGGAACTACAACAGAGGGTTAGAGGTAGAAGTGTGAAGAAAATTTAGAGGACTTGGGATGCCAAGATAGAAGAGTTTCCTGCTTCCTTGATTCCTAACTTGGAGGGAGACTTACATTTTTTGAGAAAAGCCAGGTTTTCAGATGTTTGCGGAAAACTTGGAGAGAGCTCAAGTTCCGAAGAGGGGGAGGTAAGGTTGTTCCAGAGCTCAGTGATTTTGAAGTGGAGTGAGGTCCCTAATCTAATCTAATCCTTAGGTTTGTATACCGCATCATCTCCACGTTCGTAGAGCTCGATGCGGTTTACAGTAGGAGAAATCGGAAGGAACTACAACAGAGGGTTAGAGGTAGAAGTGTGAAGAAAATTTAGAGGACTTGGGATGCCAAGATATAAGAGTTTCCTTGATTCCTAACTTGGAGGGAGACTTACATTTTTTGAGAAAAGCCAGGTTTTCAGATGTTTGCGGAAAACTTGGAGAGAGCTCAAGTTCCGAAGAGGGGAGGTAAGGTTGTTCCAGAGCTCAGTGATTTTGAAGTGGAGGGAGGTCCCTAATCTAATCTAATCCTTAGGTTTGTATACCGCATCATCTCCACGTTCGTAGAGCTCGACGCGGTTTACAGTAGGAGAAATAGGAAGGAACTACAACAGAGGGTTAGAGGTAGAAGTGTGAAGAAAATTTAGAGGACTTGGGATGCCAAGATATAAGAGTTTCCTTGATTCCTAAATTGGAGGGAGACTTACATTTTTGAGAAAAGCCAGGTTTTCAGATGTTTGCGGAAAACTTGGAGAGAGCTCAAGTTCCGAAGAGGGGAGGTAAGGTTGTTCCAGAGCTCAGTGATTTTGAAGCGGAGGGAGGTCCCTAGCTTTCCTGTGTGGGAAATGCCTTTTAGTAAAAAAGGGCCTTAAGTTAAAATATATATATATGCACGGCTCACAGTAGGTGTGTTTTTATAACTATGAAAAGAGCAATTAAATAATAACAAAAATAAAGTTTTTTTGCCGATGACTGCATTGTGAGCTGAGTGAAATGTCACTTTTTTGTGGCCCGTATGGGTTAATGGCTCTGACTCTGAGGCTTTTCCCCTGTTGAGAAACCCGAGTTGATTAAGTGATAACATCAGTAGAGGGGGTTGATTTATGCTATTCAGATGTGCCATGCTCCTGACCCACTTTCTTAAGGGCCGTTGAGGGATGGGGACTCTCCATTACTTCAACAGAACCTGCGTGGAGGCATCTGAAACATTAACCCTCGTAAGAATCCTGAGGTAATTCTTTGCACCCATCCTGATCCCACACCCCACGCAAGATTACCCTTTTACCAAGGGATATAAGATGAGCCTTTGGGTCCCACCATTGAGCCCAGCTTCCTGTGTCCGACAGCGGCCAGTTCAGTGAGAAGTGCATGGTAGGATAAGAATAGCCCTACTGGGTCAGACCAATGGTCCATCCAGCCCGTTCCCATGGTGGCCATTCCAAGCCAAAACCCAAAGAGTAGCAACATTCCACGCTACCAATCCAGGGCAAGCAGTGGCTTCCCCCCCATGTCTTTCTCAATAACAGACCATGGACTTTTCCTCCAGGAATTTGCCCAAACCTTTCTTAAAACCAGCTACGCTATCCACTTTTACCACATTCTGGGATTCAAGAGCAAATTGGACCGCACACCTTGTTGCGAATCACATTGAAGGATACGGGTAAATAGGGTCTCCTTCAGGGAGCACCTAGCTTGGCCTCCGCGTGTGCGGGTCGCCGGATAAGATGGACCTAAGGTCTGATCTGGTGAAGGCATTTTTTATGTTCTTATCTACATATTCACTAGACATCAGAAGTTCCCTTGCTTCATAGGATCAAAATATCTCACCGTTCCTGCTCAAACAGATCATCTTTACCCACCTTAAGCTTTCCCTCTGTTGATTTATGAAGTTTAATTAACTTGTATCAAATTGAATAAATATGTCCAAACCTGGTGGCCGAAAGAAGGGTTTATTTTATTTGTATCCTTCTTACTTACACGTAGTTAACTTGTTGGGAAGCCTTGAGGGTGCTGGTGATCCCTGAGTGAGCTGGATTCGTGCTCTGCTGGTTCCCAGGGAGCTGCTTCTGCAATAGAGGAACCGTCCTTGAACATGTGGATGTGTGGGGGGTGGGGGGGGCACATCTTTCCCTCTCAGTGGTTCTGTGCAACCCTAGTTCCGAGGTTTAAGGGACATTTTTCTCATACACCCAGCTCCCTCCCATTAAAATGCATGTAGACGAGGCGGACCAAGGTGGTGGGAATTTGGGGGATCGCTTTGACATTGAGGGACCTCATCGGTCAGATAATATGAGCTGTTGGCAGATCCCCCCCTCCCCTTCCTTATGTCTGTGTTCCCACTACACTGACTCTACCTCTCTGGAGTGACCACCCCGCCATACGTACGAGGAGATTGGTGGCTGCTTTCCTGTCCCCGTGGGAGAAGCCGCTCTGGTTGGACAGCTTACGCTGGATGGCGTTCGTCAGCTTGTCTACAATCCGCTCTTGCGCCATGTCGGAGACCTCCTGGGAGGGAGAAGAATAAAGGAAATAGTCGTTCTTGATACAGGAAGTCAGAAGTTCAACATGAGTTATACAGACAACTAAATGGTCGGGTGCAAATGATTCTAGTATTCAGTCAAATTTACACGGATTGCACAAAATTCAAAATGCTGCTGTGCGTCTAATCTTTGATTTAAAGAAATCAGATCGTGTTACTCCATTTTATAGACAACTCCATTGGCTGCCTTTTGAGGCCAGGGTTTGGTTTAAATTTGGGACGCTCTGTTACAAAGCCGTACATGGTCAGGCACTTGGCTATTTACCAGAGCAATTTACGCTTTTTACGGTGGACCGTCCACTAAGGATAGCTTCAGTGCGTGGATGTCTGTACAAGAAATTTGTGCATCGAAGGGTAGGAGCACTATGAGGTCCTGGACCTGAGGGGCCGCCGCGTGAGCGGACTGCCGGGCACGATGGACCTCCGGTCTGACCCGACAGAGGCAAGTCTTATGTTCTTATGAACAATTGCATATCAGGCCGCTAGTTGGGATTCGGAACTGCGCATTTTGTTTGCTTCTTCAAGTTCATATATGCATTTCTGAAAAACTTCTTGTAAAATTCTTAGGAGAGTAAGGAAGATGATATTTCTCTTGTATTTCACTGTGATGTAAACCACCTCGATCTGGAAGGTATTGCGGTCTAGAAATATATTTTAATGTAATGTAATTCTGCTATGAAGCTGCTAGATATTTAAAAAGGGACTGTGAGAGCCTTCTTAAGGCATTAGAGGACAGGAGCTGAGCTATTCTGTCTAATGTCAAATGTTTTGGTCTAGGCAATTTGTCGACTAATTATGTGCCACTTTGACCCTTTCAGTCTTCTCAGGTGGCCCTGCCATGATTCATCTTGTCTTTCCCTGGCTCCGTTTTTATAGAATTCAGTTCCTTTGGTGGTGTCCGGAAAGGAACCTGTTGTCTTTCAGATGATATATTAAGAACTGGCAGGTCTTTTCATCAAAAGTTTTATAATAATCCAGAGGGTAACTGGATCGAGGGAGGCCGTTGTTAGGAGGCCACCCCAAGGCCATGCAGTCGTTGGTACAAATTAAGGCAGACATAGAGCCATAAGAAACTCATTAGCCTAAGGCTAACATTCCACTAGCCCAATTTATTTTTAATGGGGGGGGGTCAATAATATTTATGGCTGGGGGACTAATATGATGTATATATGATTGGAGTTAAGTATGGACGAAAAAGATCTCTTCCAGGGAATTCATGGGACATATGACGATGCGATGTTAAGGTCCACAGCACGGATGTTATATGATCCACCTTAACTTATTCAGTTCAAGGTCGGATTACATTGCAAGAGGTTGGGGGTCAGTTACCCAGGGTCTCTTCCTCTGCCCACCCTCAGGTGCCCATCAGAATCCTCATGGGTTGCAATACTTACCAGTGGCCCATCATGATTCTGGACTTAGGTGGCGTTAAACCTGAACTCACAATATTTGGTAGAGATCTACAGAAATTCAAATGCCCAAGCTCAACATTGCACATGCATGGTCACGCCTGGCTGTTATGGTTTTTTTTTTTGAGCGAAGGAACTGACCTGGGTTTTGGAGATTAGGGACAACGCTTGCTTGTAATACTGTATGGCCTTTTCAGGGTCTCCCGTGCAGAATTTGACAGCTCCAAGCCCTTCGCAGGCCTGCCACTGGCCATGGGTATCCTCTGTGAGAAGCAAAAAAAAAAAACAAAAGGAATTGACCCCGAAATATCCACAAAGAAGAAAATCCAGAGAAAACCAAAAAAAACCTCTGTGGAGTGACGATGTTCCTAAATGGACTTTATTTGAAAGTGTCAAAGTTCCAAAGGTCCACTGAAATCATCCACATAAGAGCCTTAAAGGACCTCGTCCGCTAGGGATACAGGACCCAACACGGTCCACGTTTCGACAAAAAGTCTTCTTCAGGGGTCCAATTGTGTGGTGAGCCGGAAGTGAGACACTGCTTGCATTTACAATGGAAAGTGTGCAAGCAGTGTCTCACTTCCGGCTCACCACACAATTGTTTCCCACGTACTCACCTTTATAGGACCCCCCAGGGACCCCTGAAGAAGACTTTTTGTCGAAACGCGGACCGTGTTGGGTCCTGTATCCCTAGCGGACTAGGTCCTTTAAGGCTCTTATGTGGATGATTTACTTTTATGTGGATGGAATTATTTTATGTGGATGATTTCAGTGGACCTTTGGAACTTTGACACTTTCAAATAAAGTCCATTTCGGAACATCGTCACTCCGCAGAGTTTTTTTTTGGTTAGAAGACTTTTTGTCGAAACGCGGACCATGTTGGGTCCTGTATCCCTAGCGGACTAGGTCCTTTAAGGCTCTTATGTGGATGATTTACTTTTATGTGGATGGAATTATTTTATGTGGATGATTTCAGTGGACCTTTGGAACTTTGACACTTTCAAATAAAGTCCATTTCGGAACATCGTCACTCCACAGAGTTTTTTTTTGGTTAGAAGACTTTTTGTCGAAACGCGGACCATGTTGGGTCCTGTATCCCTAGCGGACTAGGTCCTTTAAGGCTCTTATGTGGATGATTTACTTTTATGTGGATGAAATTATTTTATGTGGATGATTTCAGTGTACCTTTGGAACTTTGACACTTTCAAATAAAGTCCATTTAGGAACATCGTCACTCCACAGAGTTTTTTTTCGGTATCCTCTGCGAGAGACACAGGGTTATATAAAATCATTCCCTCCCGCAGATAACAGCAGATTTCAGTCATATAGCTCACCCCAAGTAGCTGTTTCTAAAGAATGTGGCTGGGGTAGAGAGGGAGATCAGAGGTAGTCCGCATGCGCGGGTTGCATCCTGCCCGACCAAAGCAGGCAGCGGGAGGCGGAGCTAGGGTGGGACTGGGGTGAAGATGGGCGGCCCGGAGGCGGGTCTAGAGTGTTCGGATTTTACAATCCGTAAAACCTGGCAACCCTAATCCGACCATACTCACAACATTTCCAAAGAGTTACAATAGCGAACTCTGATAAGTGAGAGAGACATCATAAGGTTATAAGAGCGTCACTTCATATCAAACCCAGGAGAATGCTAAATTACACTGTGGCCTGAAATGACCTCATTGACCCGGAAGCTCTCCCTGTGCTTGATGGCTTCCATGTCAGAGGAGCTCAGCTGGATGGAGGAAAATAAACGCATGCCGTTGCAGCTGCAGGAAGAGGGGTACAGCATCCCATGGTGGGGGCGCTGGTTTGACCTTGCCACGTTGCCCATAGGAGGGGGTGCAGTTCTGGGTTCAGGGCTTTGCTTAATGGTGGTCTGTTACCTGAGTCCTTGAAGGCCTGGAGTGCGTGCAGATAGTGTTCGCCCGCTGCTTCGTGGTCCCCCAGCTGGCTGTAGGCATAAGCCAGGTTCCCAAAGCATTGGCCCTGAGCCTGTCGATTTCCCAGCATGCCTGCAAAACACACCACCACATAGGCTTACGATAGCATCCGGCTATGAGATGGAGAGAACCATAAATGTGAGGAAAGGTGCCACGTTGACAGCCTGGAATGCCGAATCCTGTATTTATCCACAGCGCGGCCTAGGTGGCAATCAGGCCCAGAATTAGGTATAGGCAGTTGCCTAGGGGTCCATGATTTGAAGGAACCAATAGGAGCCTGGTTCTGCTTGCTTTAGGACTGCACTGTATGATGCTCACGAAAGTATTCATTATATGAGAAACAAATGTTTATCAGAGAAAGGAATGTTCTAGCAGTAGGGAGTCACAGTACAAGTCTCAAAAAAAAAAGAGGTAAAGGCAGGAATAGCTTTAGGAGACGTTGCTTCTTGAAAAGGAGAGTAGGTTGGAGGTAGAAACACGACTGTAGCAGAATCAGGCACAGAGGATCTCTGGTTACAAGAAAGGGAAGGGAAAATCAGGGATCGGCTGGGGCCTATTCAAATACTAATGATTTCTAACCATGCGTGGCCATTCAAATTTCAGACCTGGAACCTCTGGGTATTCCAGTTACCTGGTGAAAAAGCACCAGCTAGAGAATGACACAAGGACAAATTTGTCTCCGTCCCCGCAGCAACTCAATTCCCCAGTCCCGTCCCTGCCCCGTTCCTGTAAGCTCTGCCTTAACCGCGCAAGCCTCGAACACGTATGATTTTAAAGCGTTTGAGGCTTGTGCAGATGAGGACGGAGCTTAGGCATTGGTGGAATGAGGCATTATGACATCACAATCTGAGCTCTAGAATGTTGCTACTTATGATTTGAAAGTGTTTGAGGCTTGTGCAGATGAGGACGGAGCTTAGGCATTGGTGGAATGAGGCATTATGACATCACAATCTGAGCTCTAGAATGTTGCTACTTAAGATTTGAAGTGTTTGAGGCTTGTGCGGATGAGGACGGAGCTTAGGCATTGGTGGAATGAGGCATGATGACATCACAATCTGAGCTCTAGAATGTTGCTACTTATGAGGACGGAGCTCAGGCATTGGTGGAATGAGGCATGATGACATCACAATCTGAGCTCTACAATGTTGCTACTTAGGATTCAAAAGGGTTTGAGGCTTGTGCAGATGAGGACGGAGCTTAGGCAATGGTGGAATGAGGCATTATGACGTCATAATTTCAGCTCTAGAATGTCGCTACTTAGGATTTTAAAGGGTTCGAGGCTTGTGCAGATGAGGACGGAGCTTAGGCATTGGTGGAATGAGGCATTATGACATCACAATCTGAGCTCTACAATGTTGCTACTTAGGATTCAAAAGGGTTTGAGGCTTGTGCAGATGAGGACGGAGCT
The DNA here is from genome assembly GCF_902459505.1 of Geotrypetes seraphini. Classification (NCBI taxonomy): domain Eukaryota; kingdom Metazoa; phylum Chordata; class Amphibia; order Gymnophiona; family Dermophiidae; genus Geotrypetes; species Geotrypetes seraphini. The sequence continues at coordinate 41,044,622 of NC_047099.1, forward strand.
TAGGCATTGGTGGAATGAGGCATTATGACGTCACAATTTCAGCTCTAGAATGTCGCTACTTATGGTTTTAAAGGGTTTGAGGCTTGCGCAGATGAGGACGGAGCTCAGGCATTGGTGGAATGAGGCATTATGACATCACAATCTGAGCTCTAGAATGTTGCTACTTATGAGGACGGAGCTCAAGCATTGGTGGAATGAGGCATTATGACATCACAATCTGAGCTCTAGAATGTTGCTACTTATGAGGACGGAGCTCAAGCATTGGTGGAATGAGGCATTATGACATCACAATCCGAGCTCTAGAATGTTGCTACTTACGATTTTAAAGGGTTTGAGGCTTGTGCGGATGAGGACGGAGCTTAGGCATTGGTGGAATGAGGCATTATGACATCACAATTTCAGCTCTAGAATGTCGCTACTTAGGATTTTAAAGGGTTTGAGGCTTGTGCAGATGAGGACGGAGCTCAAGCATTGGTGGAATGAGGCATTATGACATCACAATTTCAGCTCTAGAATGTCGCTACTTAGGATTTGAAAGGGTTTGAGGCTAGCGCAGATGAGGACGGAGCGTGCAGGAATGGGGCAGGGACAGGAAAAGAACTTGCGGGGATGGGAAAAAAATTTGTCCCCTTTCCATTCTCTAGTGCCAGCAAGTCACTGACCTACAGAGATCATTTACATGGCATGCTAATACTGTATTGTCCAAGGCCCAACACTTCGTAGCCACCGACCATGGAGAGCGGCTGCCTTCCTGTGGAACTCCAGGGCTGTGCTGTACTGCTCCAGGGCGTTATGGACTGCGCCCAGGTTCTGCAGGACCACCGCCTCTTTCCGGTCATCTGTCCGGCCAGCCTGGCAGAACGTTAGGGCCTTCTCAAAGCACTCAGCTGCCAGGGAGAAGATCTTCAGCTGGGAGTAGCCGAGGCCAATATCGTTGTACAGTTTCCCTGCGGAGGAGAAGGGAGAAGGATTTCACTGCAGGTCTCGGATGGAAGGCCAGTGTGCTAACTGGGCTCCCAGTTCCCCTCTCCCAGCTGCTGCCTGAAGCGACATTCTCAAGCACTAACAGGGGCTCCGTGACCCACGTGAGGTTATAATAAGTCAGAGACGCATGGAGGGTTTAGAAAGTAAAGGTTAAAACGTTTAACAAGATCGGGTTTGGTTTTGGGTCTTTCTAATGCTAACAAATAGCAGAACTAAAGCAATAGGCCCCTTTTACAAAGCCGCGCTGCGCTAATGGCCCCGAAGCCCATAGAGATTTAAAGGGCTTCGTAAAAGAGGCCGAAAGCAAAGCAAATGATGACAATAAATTCATATATGACAAATTAATAATGCAAAAAAAAAAGTAATAATGAACACCGATATATGCAATTGTTTGTTGATCCTTTATGTAAAACATATAGATGAAATATTGATATTTTCTGTCCTTAAGGAATGACGAAGTAAGAACTCTAACCTGTAAATTAAGAAATGTTCATGTAAATTTGTGGTTTATGTTATGGATTTTGGTGTGTTTCAATAACATAGATGTGATTTTGTACATCGCTTTGATCAGGGGGTCCCCAAAGTCCCTCCTTGAGGGCCGAATCCAGTCGGGTTTTCAGGATTTCCCCAATGAATATGCATGAGGTCTATGTGCATGCACTGCTTTCAATGCATATTCATTGGGGAAACCCTGAAAACCCGACTGGATTCGGCCCTCGAGAAGGGACTTTGACACCCCTGGTGTAGATGGACTGGAGCAGGGGTGTCAAAGTCCCTCCTTGAGGGCCGAATCCAGTCAGGTTTTCAGGATTTCCCCAATGAATATGCATGAGGTCTATTTGCATGCACTGCTTTCAGTGCTTATTCATTGGGGAAATCCTGAAAACCCGACTGGATTCGGCCCTCAAGGAGGGACTTTGAGGACCCCTGGCTTTGATTATAAGTGGTTTATATATCTTTTAATGAAATAAATAAATTATCTCTTGGATGAGGGATAATTCAATTTTTGTAAATAAATATTTTTAATGTTTATGACCTGGTGGCTGCACCCTTTTGCCTTGTAAGGTGTAGATGGTTTCATAACCTTCAAAAGCATGCAAAATCCCTGAAGTAGCAAATACTATTGCTATTTCTAGAGCCCTATCAGACGAACGCAGCGCTGTACAGAGTCACAAAGAAGACAGTCCCTGCTCCAAAGAGCTTACAATCAAAACAGCCAAGACAGACAAACAGGCATGGATAAAGTTAAGGGGAACGGTTAATCAGGGCAGAGGAGTAGGGTTAAGGATTGAAAGCTATATAAAAAAGGTGGGTTTTCAATCTGCTTTTACACAAGGGAAGGGGCTTGGTGGACAAACTCGGGTAATTTATTCCAGGTACAGGGGGCAGCTAGATGAAAGGATCAAAGTCTGGAATTGGCAGCGGAGGAGAAGGATAGAGCTAAGAGCGGCTTATCTGAGGGACGGAGTTCTCTGGGAGGTGCATAAGGAGAGAGAAGAGAGGAGAGATATTGAGGGGCGGCAGAATGAACCCACTTGTAGGTCAGCCATAGGAGCTTGAACCGTATGCGAAGGCGGAGAGGGAGCCAGTGAAGTGATTTAAGGAGAGGGGTGACATGAGCGTGGCGAGGTTGGTAGAAGATGAGTTTTGCACAGATCCGCAACCATGGCATCACCTTCAGCAGCTATCATGGCGGCACTTAAGAAGCGCAGACTTCAAACGGCGCTTTTCCATCTGAAAAATGTTAGAAAAGCAACTTTGCCTTGCATTCCAAGGCCTTGGCTTACCTAGAAGGGTGTTGCTGGGGAGCTTCTCGCACAGCATGTAACATTGGTGAAGCGTCTGAAGAACCTCTCCTGAGCCGAACTGCTGACTTTGCAGCATGTAGCAGCCGGCTTCATTCAAAGCCACTGCAGCCGACTCCAGTTGGCCAGCCTCGGTGTAGGACTCTCCCGCCTCGTGAAAACACTGGGCAGCCCGGGCAGCGTCCTCCATTCCCAGGTAACAGCGGCCTGTTTTCATGCAAGCCTCAGCCACGTTCCGCGTCTTGGACGGCCGGTAGTGGCCAGCCGCCTTGCGAAAATGTTCTAGAGCCTTGGGGAAGTCCTGCAGGCCCTCGTAGGCGGCCCCCATGTTGAAATAGAGGTCGCCTGTGCCGTCTCCCGCTTCCTTGCCCTTGGCCTGTGACTTGAGTAGGAATTCGAGGCCTTTCTTGAACTTCCCCGTCTCCACATAAGCCGCTCCGAGGTTGAAAGCACAGGCCCTTTGAACTGCCTTGTTTGGGGTTTCCAATGAGAGAAGAAAGGCCTTTTTGAAAGAGGCCAAGGCCTCCTGAAAATCACCAGTCACTAGGGCCTGGTGACCTGCTGTAGCCAGGGCCTCTATTTCAGCTTGAGCCTGCGGGTGCCCGCCGTGCGGCGTTTTCGCTTGCTCTGCTTCCTCGGGGGGCTTTGCCTTCTCTTTCCGTTTCTTCTTTTTCTCCTTCCTGGAGGCGAGGGGCTCAGAGACCGCAGACGGCGCAGGCGCAGGCTCTGCTTCCAGAGAGGATCCAGAAGCCATCAGGAGGAGCTGGGGAAGCCAGACCACAAGCCTGCAAAAGAAACAGGAAGAAGGCGGCATTTGTCACTGGAGGAGATACGCAGAGAGGGCTCGATCTGTCTGGCACTGGCATGTCTTCTTCAAGACACCGTGGAACTGCCTATTTCATGCGCATTTACATTTTGCATATTAATGCAGTAACACCCCTCCCCACACACCCACCCACCAGCACCACATTCCTCTAAGACAACAACTGGCTGCAAGGGGTCTGCGTTATTTCAGCCCCTTCTGCTCTCACGCCCCAGTGTAACCCCCAAAAAACACCCGACCACATGCATTTTCTCATTCCACTACTGAAGCTTATACCATTCTGGCGCACGCACTAAATATAGGTGAGGAGAGCTCTGGGGATGCAAATTCAGATCAATCACTGACGGGCATCTGTGTATCTTAGAGCAGGCCATTTGATCCACCTGAGCTGTAGTTTGGATAATGCCATCACGATGCCTTCCCGTTTGGAAGTGATCCTGCAGGCCAGCGACCAAATCTGGCAACTTGGATCGTAAGATCTTTCGTCTGGGGACTACAGGCCTTACTCAAGTGATTCTGTGCCGCACAGGGCATTGGGCACGACGCTGATGAAAAAGCAACAGGTTGTCTGTTTATCTAACTCTAGCGACCGGGAAAGCATCCACTGAGAAAATAAAACTGGACCATGTTTGAAACCTTTATTAGGGTGGCACTATTGCTGGGGCTTGCACCTGACGGCCTGAGAAGCGTTATCCTGGGAAAAAAAACAAAACCCATGAACACAGAGTCACCAGGGGAAGACGTCAGAGGCAGAGCGCGGGAACTCACCTAGGGTGTGGGTTCTTGGCCCCCCCACAAGTCCCCAGAGGGTGATTTCTGGGCTGCTTAATGTCCCTGGGGGCAGCCACATCCTATCTCAGACAGGTTTGGCTCTGTCATGGGCCTTGGGTGTTTGGTTTCTTCCCAGCCCGCTCCTTGGCCTCCCACTATTTGTCTCTACCGGGCACTATGGCAACTGGGCTCAGCACTGCCAGGCCTCCTCTGATGGACGGGCAATCCTTCCTACCAGAAGTTTGTCGTTAACCGTTTCGCTGCTGTTCAGGTTGACCGCAGCAACTGCAAAGCTGCAGGAAGCAGCCAGAGTCGATCACTCTGCTGATTCTGGACTTTAAAAACACGGGACGGGGGAGTGTTTCTGATTGATATTAGATTTCAAGACTTCTTTCCCTCCTGTTGTTCTGTGTTTAGCCACCTTTAAATACAGGGGTCTCCAAAGTCCCTCCTCGAGGGCCGCAATCCAGTTGGATTTTCAGGATTTCCCCAATGAATATGCATTGCAAGCAGTGCATGCAAATAGATCTCGTGCATAGTCATTGGGGAAATCCGGAAAACCCGACTGGATTCGGCCCTCAAGGAGGGACTTTGGGGACCCCCTGATTAAAGCGATGTACAAAATCACATCTACATTATTGAAACACACCAAAATCCATAACATAAACCACAAATTTACATGAACATTTCTTAATTTAAAGGTTAGAGTTCTTACTTTGTCATTCCTTAAGGACAGAAAATATCAATATTTCATCTATACGTATTACATAAAGCAGGGGTAGGGAACTCCGGTCCTCAAGAGCCATATTCCAATCGGGTTTTCAGAATTTCCCCAATGAATATGCATTGAAAGCAGGGCATGCAAATAGATCTCATGCATATTCATTGGGGAAATCCTGAAAACCCGACTGGATTGCGGCCCTCGAGGATGGACTTTGGAGACCCCCTGTTTAAAGAGCTTGGAAATGCAGTGTCTGACTCCACTTTTCACACCTTTACTATGGGGTCCTTTTATTAAGGCGCCCTAAATGCGAAGGCGACCACAGAATATATTGGACGCCTTAGCACCGTGTGCGCCTTCTGAGATTCCTAGTGTGCCATGGCACACTTGATTGAGCTGGCATAATCACCCGGGCTACACACTCAAGATATGACGAAGGTGACCATACGTCCTGTTTTGAACAGGTCCGTCCCGTTTTTGGACCCCCCTGTCCAGTTGTCCACACACACAGCTTCGGGACGCTGAAATGTCCCGTTTTCAGGTACAGCGTCCCGAAGCTGTGCGTGGGGGCAACAGGACAGGCAATCGCTTCCCCTCCCTCCCTGCCGCCCCAAAGCTAGCCTCCCTCCAGCACCGATTCAACCCCCACCCGGTCCGCCGCTGCTGCTGCTTGCCGCCCAGAAGCTTTCTTCCTGACGTCAATTCTGATGTCGGAGAGGAAATTCCAGGCCAGCCAGGCAGCAATTGGCTGGCCCGGAACTTCCTTCTGATGTCAGAATTGACATTGGGGGGGGGGGGGGGGGTGCGAGAGAAGACTTGTAGGCCTGGTGCTTGTGCAGTGCATTCACTGCACGCGCCTTGATGTTGCTGGGTCAGGGAAGCAGGATGCGTGGGGGCAGGGGAAGAAGGGTGGCTTGGGAGTCAGGGAGACAGAAAGAAATAAAAGAGAGGATGCACAATCAGAAAGGAAGTGCAACCAGAGAGTCATGAAATCACCCGATAAAGGTAGGAAAAATGATTGTATTGTAAATTTAGTGATCAAAATGTGTCACTTTTGGGAATTTATATCTGCTGTCTATATTTTGCACTACATTTAATGGGATACGGGGGTCCTGTCCCGTTTTGAGGAAAAAAATAAATGGTCACGTTAGATCCCACCCTTCAAATGCAGACTTTACAAAATGTGTTGTGTCCATAAACTAGCAAAGGGGTCTCTGAAGCCAGGCAAGGCATGTTCCTTTTGAGGTTCTGAGTCTTTGCTCCAATTTGGGCTGGAGCAGCAATACTCAGTCAGGATGCAGAATTGGTTCCCCTGAGCCCAAATCAGTGGTTCCCAACCCTGTCCTGGAGGACCACCAAGCCGATTGGGTTTTCAGCCTAGCACCAATGAATATGCATGAGAGAGATTTGCATGCCTGTCACTTCCATTATATGCAAATCTCTCTCATGCATATTCATTAGGGCTAGCCTGAAAACCCGATTGGCCTGGTGGTCCTCCAAGACAGGGTTGGGAACCACTGGCCCAAATCTCTTTATTCCGAGCCTGAAAAGCCCCGAGGATGATTTTTTGGGGGGGTTCTCTGCATGCTTCCTGAGTTCTTGCATCAGCTAGAGCTCCTAAACTACACCTCCCAGCGCCCTTTGCGCCCCTCGCTTCCGGATGGCGTCACGGAAAGGCGCGGCCGACGGTTGATTCCGGAAGTCGTCGGCGCTGGCGGGACTTTCAAATCGTCCTGCGGGCTCGGAGGCGGCTGCGGCATGGAGGAGACCCGGGGACAGCCGCCGGCGGGCTCAGGCTGTGAGTGGGGCCCGCTGGGGACGAGGCTTCCGCGTCCAAGGCCGCCCAGGCCCGCTTTCGCCCCGGTGCATGCTGGGAGTTGTAGTTCTTAAAGGAATGCAAGCTGGTAGTGGGGTGGGGGAAGGGTAGGAGGCAGCTCAGGGGGGAGGGGAGGGGCTGAACCTTCCCCAGGATCGAGCTGTGGTTGCAACTGGCATGTTGGGTGGTGACGGTATCCCCAGGGCGCTCGGAAAAGTTGGAAGACCCCCCAAACAAGTCTTATCTTCATTGAAGAAGATACAGGGGCCCTTTTACTAAGGCGCGCGCGCTAAATGCTAATGGACGCGTTAGCATTTAGCTCGTGCTAAGACGCACTAGCGCGCCTTAGTAAAAATACCCCACAGCGTAGCATCCCAAATGGTTCTCTAGTGTAAATGCGCAGGACCCGGCGCGGAAAACACGGTTCATAGTTGTGTGGCAGTTCGCTGCGTGCAATTGTCTTGCACGCAATTGAGCTTGCGCTCATCTACCTTGCACGCACTTGTGGTTGCGCTCAATTGTCTTCGCGCAATTGTCCACACCTAAGAACATAAGAAACGCCTTCACCGGATCAGACCCTAGGTCCATCTAGTCCGGCGACCCGCATACGCGGAGGCCAAGCCCGGTGCTCCCCGATGGAGACCCTGATTACCCGTATCCCTCAACGCTTTTGTCTTGCGCGCATTTGACTTGCCACCGGAAAACACTCGTTCCTCAGGGGGGGGGTCCCTGATGATACATCGACGCAGAGAACCTTATGAAAACAAGTTGCAGCTTTACAGGAGTGTCACAAGGGTTACTTGTTTTCATGATGCACCATCACATCAGGGACCCCCTGAGGAAGGAGTGTTTTCCGTGCCGGGTCCTGCGCATTTACACAAGAGAACCATTTGTTTGGAACGCTACACTGTATCTTCTTTAATAAAGATAAGACTTTTATTTTTTTTTTTTACCTTGCACGTCATTTTTGCACGTTGGTTTGGAACGTTTTTATGGTCACAACATTTTTATTGCATCATGTTTATTTTGGTGATTTTTTTTTCTCACAATTAAATGATTCAAGCAAATCATTGGACAGTTTGAGGATTTATATAACTTTTATTTGTCTCCCACTCATTGGAACAACACCGTGTATCTTTTTGAGAAAAAGTTTTGTTTTTTTTTTGGTCACAGGCATGTTGTGATAAATATTGAAAATAAATAAGACTTAATGATGTACGGGGAAGGACTTATTTAGACAAATTGTCTGGTGCTAGTCACCTATGAATTGTCTGCCCGGGGTAAAAAAAAAATAAATAGAAAAACGATATGTTTGGTTGACCCGTACTGATGTTTTGGTTGGATATAGACACCGGTGCTTGTTCTGCATGGGACTGACCTGTTGTTGCCAATTTGGGGGGGGGGGGGGTTTGGAGCTTATGGGTGCCAGTTCTTGTTGGAGGCCAACCTCCCTCCCCCCCCCCCGGCAGTGTCTTAGATAGGGCTGCCCAAGTCCGGTCCTCGAGATCTACTGGCAGGCCAGGTTTTCAGGATATCCACAATGAACATGCATGAGAGAGATTTGCATACCAAGAAGGCAGCGCAGGCAAATCTCTCTCATGAATATTCATTGTGGATATCTGAAAACCTGGCCTGTAGATCTCGAGGACCGGACTTGGGCAGCCTTGTCTTAGAGTGTATGGTGTCAAAGTCCCTCCTGGAGGGCCGCAATCCAGTCGGGTTTTCAGGATTTCCCCAATGAATATGCATGATATCTATTAGCATACAATGAAAGCAGAGCATGCAAATAGATCTCATGCATATTCATTGGGGAAATCCTGAAAACCCGACTGGATTGCGGCCCTCCAGGAGGGACTTTGACACCCCTGGTGTATAGTGATGCTCCAGGGCCTGCTGATATCTGGTTTTAATCAAATTAGCTGAATAGCATTAGAGGTAAGTATGTGGCATTTACTGAGCCCTCTTCTTGACTGGACTCCCTGTATTGTAGGGTCTGCTTGGGTGGAATTGACATCACTGTTCAGTCCAGGACTGGATCAAACTCTCAGACTAATCTGGAGTCAGTGGGCAATCCCTACTAATGGAAGAAAGGGTTGGGGGGAATGATTTTCTTACAGTTTTCAGGTGCTGCTGAGTTTGAGTTTACTTTTTTTCTCATCAGATGAGCGCCTCACTGCCGACGAGATGGACGCACAGAGGCGGCAGAATGTTGCCTATCAGTACCTTTGCCACCTGGAGGAAGCAAAGCGGTGAGATACCTGGGCTCTCGGTTTACCTTCAGTCAGTCAGTCTGTGTGGGATGCACAATTTATTTTAATCTTATAAACAAGCGATAGATGCCTGGGTGAATTGCTCGAGTTCCTCTGATTTCTAAGGATGTTTTCTGGGGGTGTTTTTTTTGGGAGGCAGGTGGTTGGAAGCCTGCTTAAATGAAGAGTTGCCACCCCCCACGGACCTGGAGGAAAGCCTACGCAACGGTGTCATCTTGGCCAAGATGGGGCACTATTTTGCGCCAGACATTGTCCCCCTCAAAAAAATCTACGATTCCGAGCAGTTGCGGTACAAGGTTTGTAGCGGTCTCTAAATCCAAGCCTGCCTTACTCTACTAGACATGGGTTGTTGATGCCAGGCAGTGTTTTTTTAGACATTACCCTAGTACCTTTGGGTTATCATCAAAGGGGCAAACCAAAGGGACTTCTTCTTTTGTGCACTGTTTTGCCAAACAAGGCCCAGAATTGTGGAATCAACTGCCCACTGAACTCAGACTCCAAGCTTCTCTGCATACTTTTTAAAGCCAGCCTTAAGACTTTTTTTTGTTTTTGTTTACAGACACCTTTAGCTAGCTTTCTCCAGCATACTTCAATAATGAGTCCTGACTGCAAGGATGCATACCTTGTGCCCTCCCCCATAGTTTCTGATTTATATTTAGTAACTTAGTAAATGACAGCAAATAAAGTCCGGAACTGTCCATCCAGTCTGTCCATAAGTTATAGCCATTAAAAAAATACATGTTTCGATTAACTTGTCCCTTCTTTGATATTTCTGGGCCGTAGACTGTAAAGTCTGGTATTGTCGTAGGTTCCAAGCTCACTCCAGCCTATCTAACCACCCCGTTGCTTGCAGGACATCGACCATAAGGTCTGGCCAGCGACATCCTCCTGTTCCATATTAGTGTACTTCCCATTGATGCCCACCCCAGCCCACCCTACGCCGAATCGCCATATATGGGACACAGACCGTGCAGGTCTGTCCAATGCCGGCCTTAGTCCTTTAATTTACATCCTCCGTTTTCCAATTAGAGATCCTCTATGTTTATCCCGTGCTTTTTTGAATTCCATCACCGTTTTCCTCTCCTCCACTTCCCTCAGGAGGGCATTCCAGGCACCTACCACCCTCCCAGCGAAGAAGAATTTCCTAACATTGCTCCTAAGTCTTCCTCCCTGTAACTTCAAATTATGCCCTCTCATTTTGCCCCCATCATCGTGTCTTGTCTAATTACACACACCATTCTATCTTTTCTTCGGTGGAAAGTTCAAAATAAATCTGACATATGAGTGCTCTTTAGGACAGGGGTGCCAAAGTCCCTCCTCGAGGGCTGCAATCCAGTGGGGTGTTCAGGATTTCCTCAATGAATATGCACGAGATCTATTAGCATACAATGAAAGCAGTGAATGGAAATAGATCTCGTGCATATTCAGTGGGGAAATCCTGAAAACCTGACTGGATTGCGGCCCTCCGGGAGGGACTTTTGACACCCCTGCTTTAGGAGGTTTGCTTCAGTCTGGGAGCTGGCATGGCTTGTGCAGTAACCGTGAAATGTGATGGTTTTAGGGCTTTTATGGTTGCAAGAAGAGCTGGCTGTTTACATTTTATGGGCTTTGCTATTCAGAAGGAGTTATGCATTCAGTGGCCTGGATTCTCTAAACCAGGGGTGTCCAATGTCGGTCCTCGAGGGCTGCAATCCAGTCGGGTTTTCAGGATTTCCCCAATGAATATGCATTGAAAGCAGTGCATGCACATAGATCTCATGCATATTCATTGGGGAAATCCTGAAAACCCGACTGGATTGCGGCCCTTGAGGACCGACATTGGACACCCCTGCTCTAAACGGCACCAGCTTTGCAGGCTCCAAGTGAAAAATGCTGTTGAAACAAACCCCCCTCTTTTACAAAGGTGCGCTAAGATTTTTAGTGCACGCCTAATCCACGCTAAAATGCTTACCGTGCCTTTGTAACAGAGGGCCAAAGTTTTTTTATGTATAACAATTTTTATTGAAAGAATCAAATAATCAGTACAACAGGATAATACAAAAATACATTCAATACAATAAGAATCACAGAGGGCCAAAGTTTTTAACGGGAGTTTCAAGGTGCCTACCAGTGGCTAAAAAAAAAATAAAAAAATTGGTGCCGGAATCGCGCTTCTGTGGATGCGTTCGGCAGCCAAGAGCGCCTAAGGAGGCGCGATTCGCACCACAGTTAGGCTGGAGGCGCAATTCTGTACCCTGCGCCGTTGCACGATTGACACGCGATCAGCGACCGCTTTTAAGGCGGCCGTCGACAACGGCGCCAGTTACAGAATCTGGGCCTAAGCGCGAATTTATTAAAAACGCGCCCGTGCGCTCATGAAGTTTTTCGCTGCCGTAATTGCTGAGGACGTGCTGGGCGTGCACGCGACAAATCGGCACCCAGCACTCTTTAGTAAAAGGCTCGCTTTGTCTACTGATGCTTTAAACGGATTGAACTCCCTGACGTTTTTGTGTGATTTTTCTCTAGGCAGCTGGACTTCATTTTCGCCATACTGACAACATAAACCACTGGCGCAATGCTATGGCCCGTGTGGGCCTTCCTACGGTAAGGCAGCAACGTGAAATACAGAGCCGGCCTTTCTTAATGAGGCCTTCGCTGTACAGGGAGATTATGAAAAATTCAGCCTTAATCTCTAAATACAGAGACGAGTGAAATGACGATGACAAATGTGTGGGGTTTATTTAATTTGGGGGATGTGGAGGGGGGGGATTTTTCTTCGTTTGTGAGTTACCTCAGATGTGATACAGGATTCCTACTCCCCCCTGGCCTTGATCCAGTGCTGGGTTCATTTTCTTGTGTGCAGAAATTTTTTTTTTTGTTTGTTTTTTAGTTCTGATTTCCCCATTGCGTTCCCTCAGAAGAGCACAGGGGTAAACCCAGGACTGGATCAGCCCTGTCCTGGGAATCTGGATGCAGTTGGTAGCCTTAGACCACGGGTGCCCAAGCCCGGCCCTCCAGTCGGGATTTCAGGATTTCCCCAATGAATTTGCATGAGATCTATTTGCCTGCACTGCTTCCATTGTATGCATATTGATCTCATGCATATTCATTGGGGAAATCCTGAAAACCGGCTTAGACAATAGACAAACAGGATCTTTGATGGCTCAGCTATTAGCTCCCCTCTAGAAATGCAGAAGCATAAACTCAGGGTCCAGAGTCTAAACTTAAAGGTAGGAAAGACGGTTTTTTTTGCCAAATTCTCCTTTGTAATGAAATAACTGTTCTTTCCAACCTGTAAAGAGGTGCGTAGCGTTGGATGCCTTTGGGGGAGTTGTGGAAGAGTTTTGGGCTGGTGAAACTGACATTTTTAATGTTTTGAAAAGAAAGTGTCCTTCCTTGCTGCCCCACCCCACACCCCTTCAGCCAAAAGTAAGACAGGATTTGCAGGGGGACATTTAACTCTTTTCGTCCCGTGACCTTGTTGATGTTTGTAGAATATCGCGATCCAATCGCTTTTAAATTTTGTTTCCGACAGATCTTTCATCCTGAGACCACCGATATCTATGACAGAAAGAACATGCCCCGGGCTGTTTACTGCATCCATGCCCTGAGGTGAGATGTGATTCAGGATATGTTGGAAGGGGTTTTCTCGTTGCTGGAACAAACTTACTAATTTAAAGGAGGGGGAGATTAATGCCCCCTAAAATCCATTATCCATCAGTAGCACTTTTGTCGGATAATGGTGGTTGTATTGAACATTTTGTTCAGGTTCCTCCATGGACACAAGGCTAATTTCACAAGCTTCTTTAGAACAGAATTAAGGCAGATATTCTTAGAGCCTTGCTGGATCTGATTCATGTAGCCTCCATAATTAATTGAAATGGTGGACACCTGGAATGCTCTCCCAGAGGAAGTAATTGCAGAATCCACCATTCTAGGATTTAAGGGTAAACTAGATGCACATCTCCTTAAGAGTGGCATAGAGTGATACGGGTAAGGGTAAATTAGATGCACATCTCCTTAAGAGTGGCATAGAGTGATACGGGTAAGGGTAAATTAGATGCACATCTCCTTAAGAGTGGCATAGGGTGATACGGGTAAGGGTAAATTAGATGCACATCTCCTTAAGAGTGGCATAGAGTGATACGGGTAAGGGTAAATTAGATGCACATCTCCTTAAGAGTGGCATAGGGTGATACGGGTAAGGGTAAATTAGATGCACATCTCCTTAAGAGTGGCATAGGGTGATACGGGTAAGGGTAAATTAGATGCACATCTCCTTAAGAGTGGCATAGAGTGATACGGGTAAGGGTAAATTAGATGCACATCTCCTTAAGAGTGGCATAGAGTGATACGGGTAAGGGTAAATTAGATGCACATCTCCTTAAGAGTGGCATAGGGTGATACGGGTAAGGGTAAATTAGATGCACATCTCCTTAAGAGTGGCATAGGGTGATACGGGTAAGGGTAAATTAGATGCACATCTCCTTAAGAGTGGCATAGGGTGATACGGGTAAGGGTAAATTAGATGCACATCTCCTTAAGAGTGGCATAGAGTGATATGGGGAACGTGGCCATGCTTAGATGTGCTCCGATAAGGTTTCTTCTGGCTGCCATTCGGTCCCTTTTGTTGTATGCGCTGGCACTGCCGATGGGGTCATCCAAAATATGCAGGAAGATGTGACAATTTTTTCTTCTCTCTGAATTGTTTGGTTTCAGCCTCTACTTGTTTAAGCTCGGCTTGGCTCCACAGATCCAGGATTTGTATGGAAAAGTGAATTTCACAGGTAAGAGGTGCGAGAGAGAGAGCGACACCTTGGACACCTTTTTCTTACATAGGACTATATTTAATGTGGGGATAGGGGAGGTATGTTATGGGATTTAATGAATGGGATGGGTGGGGGAGGGGTCTTTTTTATATGCATTTGACAATAATTGTTAGAATGTCAAGTGATTTGTACGAATTATCTGATTGAATATTGTACACTTGTTGCAAGAGTTAAGGTTCATAGACAACACCGCGAAAGACAAAGGTGCGCGCCGACAATTGAGCGCAAGACGGAGGCGCGCGCTGAAGAAAATTACTGTTTTTAGGGGCTCCGACGGGGGGTTTTGTTGGGGAGCCCCCCCAGTTTACTTAATAGAGATCGCACCGGCGTTGTGGGGGGTTTGGCGGGATGTAACCCCCCACATTTTACTGTAAACTTAACTTTTTCCCTAAAAACAGGGAAAAAGTGAAGTTTTCAGTAAAATGTGGGGGGTTACAACCCCCCAAAGCCCCCACAACGCCCCCCACAACGTGGCGCGATCTCTATTAAGTAAAGTGGGGGGGGTTCCCCCCACGCCCCCCCGTCGGAGCCCTAAAAACAGTAATTTTCTGCGGTGCGCGCCTCCGCGCTGCGCTCAATTGTCTGGGCGCGCTTTTGACCTGACACCAAGAGTTAAAACTGAATAAAGAATTTAAAAAAAAAAAAAAAAATTTGATCTTCTCGATTTACCAATACTGGTTTATTTGATTTTGTATTTACCATTTACGGATATATATTTATTTAGATTTCTATCCCGTCTTCCGGTGAGCGCCGAACGGCTTACAAAAGCACAATAACAGTAGACACATACAGCTTAGGATTTTTTTTTTAAGAGTTTGTATGATGCTGTTTTTAGCATGATTTTAAGAGTGTATTTCTATGTTTTATTACGTATGTTTCTTTGTTACCCGCATGGAATTGTTGATTATGCGGGTTATCAATTTTTAAATAAATAAATAAACGAGTCATGGTAGGCAAATCCAGCGAGAGATCTACCTGACCTGGAAATGTTTTTCAAGGGCGATGATGCGGAGGAGCAGAAAGAAATCTCAGTGAACTTGGAAGACATACTGAGCCAAATTGACAAGTTAAAAAAAAAGTGATAAATCACCTGGACCGGATGGTAGACATCTCCGGGAAAGAACTCAAACACGAAATTGCTGATTTGCTGTCAGTGATCTGTAACCCGTCGCCGGCGTTAGGCCAATTTTTAAAAAAGGATTCCAGGGGAGATTCGGGAAATTACAGACCGATAAGCCCGACTTTCATTGCCGGACAAAATAGTGGAAGCAATTTTAAAAACTTAAAATCGTTTTAACAGGAACGTAAACACGATTTAATGAGATAAAGTTAGTATGGGTTCAGCCGAGGGAGATCTTCTCTCGCAAATTTGCTTGACTTTTTTGAAGGTGTGAATACACGCGTGGATAAAGGTGAGCCGTTTTGATGTAGGGCACGGGGGGGGGGGGAATTGTCCCCTTGTCATTCTCTAGTGCTGATAGGGGGGAAATTTAGTAGTGACACCAGGAAATATTTCTTCACGGAAAGAGTGGTGGATCACTGGAACAAGCTTCCGGTGCAGGTGGTCGAGGCCACCAGCGTGCTTGACTTCAAGAATAAATGGGACATCTACGTGGGATCCCTACAAAGGTCGAGTTAAGGAACTGGGTCATTAGCATTCAGACTTATTGGGGTGGGTCAGTAGAGTGGGCAGACTTGATGGGCTATAGCCCTTTTCTGCCGTCATCTTTCTATGTTTCTCTATTCAGCCCCTCACCGCTTAAACGGCTTAAATCGAACTACATAACTAGCGGTTTGGCTTATGCAGTCAAGGGCTAAGTATTGACTTGGCTGGCACAACCCAGATATTCAATCCCTTGAATATTCGAGAATAACGTTGCAAAACCCTTGCCACAACCAGCTGAATATTGGGGAGGGGGGGACCTTTTTTGTGACTGCATCACCCTTTCAGTAAAGACATTTAAGATCAGAGTGACTTTGCTTTCACTTTGATGGATGGTTGTGAATTTCATCTGTGCTTTTTCTAACCACGGTATAATGATTTCTCTAATATTTAACTTTTTCTGCAGTGTCAAGATAAAGGCCTAATTCTTGGCTTTTACGGATGAAATATATTGCTTAAGTGGATTCAATAGTTTGGGCAGAGATCTCGGCCTTCGTTTTTGTCCCGTTTTTCAATCCAGTAACGATGCATTGGCTGGCCCCATTTCAAGACAGGGAAGCCCCAGTCCTGGTTTTTACCCCATTGCATGTAGGGATTTGTAGTTCAGATTTTTCTCTGCGGTAAATTTGGGACTGTATCAGTCTGCTCTGGAAAGAAGAAGAAACAAAAAATCAAAACAGGTAGCTTCTTACTCCCACCCTGATCTCAAGATTCTTAATTTTGTTGTAGAGGAAGAAATAGACAACATGAAGTTTGAACTGGAGAAATACGGACTCCAGATGCCTGCCTTCAGCAAAATCGGAGGAATCTTGGCCAATGAGTTGTCGGTGGATGAGGCGGCAGGTAGAGAAAATTCCTCCCCATAAACTTATTTTGCACGGGGGTTGGATATAGATGTGTGCATGCAATCTCACCCAGTGATTTCTTAGATACATTTTTTTGTATAAAATAATCAGTGCTGACAACTTATCCTCCGTGTTTTTAATTAGCCCAAAAACAATTTAGCTTGTAAAACTTAGAGCAGTGTCTCGCCAACTTTCTGGCTGGTGGCACACTAAATCCAGTGCCCTGGCAGGAAGGCACCCCGGAAGTGCGCAAAAGTCGACGCGATGCGCAGAGGCCCATCTGGCCGCGACCATCTTCGGTGGAGGGATCTGGGAGGTGCGGGGAGAGGAGGAGAGACGCTGGCGAGGAGGAGAGTCATCTGCGCCGCGAGAGGCATTTCCTGTAGGCTTGGATGACTCTCCTCGCCAGTGTGTCAAGGCACACCTGAAATCTCAGGAGGCATGCAGTTAGCGATACACTGCCTTAGAAGAAGGTGTCTGTTGCTAATGGCGTAGGTGGAAGCGTTTCATGGCATCTTTGTACACTCTCTTGATATAATTTTAGCTTTTTTTTTTTTTTTTTTTCTCTTTCCAACCTGATTCTTCAGTTCATGCTGCTGTAATTGCTATTAACGAAGCTGTGGATAGAGGGGTGGTAGAAGAGACCATGTGCGCCCTGCGGAACCCTTACGCCATGTTGGGCAACTTGAGGGAGACCTTGGCGGCTGTATACCAGGAGATTCTGTACCAGGCCAAGATGCAAAAGGCCACCAGTGCCAGGAACCGGGTAAGGAGGGGGCACACTCGAAATAAGAAAAGGGTCAGGATCTAGGAGCATGGAATGAATTTCATGCATCTGGGTCAGGGGTCTCGCAGTCACTTTCTTCCCCGAGTTATCACATACAGAAGTTTTTTCATTCCAGGTTTTCATTCTTTGTTTTTTCAGGTTTTCATTCTTTGTTTTTTTTCATTCCAGGTTTTCATTCTTTGTTTTTTCAGGTTTTCATTCTTTGTTTTTTTCATTCCAGGTTTTCATTCTTTTTTTTTTTTTCATTCCAGGTTTTCATTCTTTTTTTTTTTTCATTCCAGGTTTTCATTCTTTTTTTTTTTTCATTCCAGGTTTTCATTCTTTGTTTTTTTCATTCCAGGTTTTCATGCTTTGGGTTTTTTTTCCAGGTTTTCATTCTTTGTTTTTTTCATTCCAGGTTTTCATTCTTTGTTACACGCTTTGTAACTCTTGGAAAGTGAAAGGTTTTTTTTTTTTTCATTCCAGGTTTTCATTCTTTGTTTTTTTCATTCCAGGTTTTCATTCTTTGTAACTCTTGGAAAGAGAAAGTTTCAAAAGAGTAGATGTGCACTTTCAACAGGTTATGAGCAAAGGACTCGATTAAGTAGACCTGATTCTGGGTCAGGGTGTGGCTTGAACAGACAAAAAAGTGCCTCGATATCAGTCAATGTATTAAGCACATATCGGCCATTTAAACATATCCATAAAGCATGCAAGCCTATTAGCGAGTCCTCAGTCCTTCGGCCTGTTGCCCCTGTAGAAATGCCACCACACCGTTACCTTAGAACCGGGCATCTTGGTGTGGTGGCTGCAAGATCGTTTTCTTTTTTTTGAGGGCACCAAGTCATACGAGAGGCAGATTCCCACTCATTTGAAACTGTCCCTTTGGGGGGGGGGGGAAGGTGCCCCAAGGTCTTTTGGGATTTGTAGTCCTGTAAATTCAATAGAGAGTCACAGCCTCAAAAATCCCAGAATACTTGGGAACAGGAACCCCCCCCCCCCCACCTCACTCCATGCTGCTAAAGGGCCTCTGAATTCCTAGCAAATTGATATTGCACTTTTAGCTCCAAGGAGCCACACTTCTTATTTTTACTCTGTTGCTTAAGCTGAAACATTTCCCTTTCAAGATGACTATGTTTTCTATATAGTGTGTGTGTGAGTACACAGCAGTGTCTGCCTGTGGTTTCACAACTACACAGGGCTCTGAGCGCATGCTACGGCATTTCTAAAGCCACTGAATTTCTAAATCCAGAGTAAAACGTCGCTAGAACTCATATTTTAAGCTTTAGGATAAATTTTTTTTTGACTCTAGCCTTCTCAATGAGCACCCGAGGCTATGTGGTGGTCTAAACCTGCTTACCTCTTGACAGGGAGCAGCTGTCATGACTTACCTCTTGTCAAGGTTTCTCCTTTCTTTTTAGTGCATACCGGATACTTCAGAGAGTCAGGAGATTTATGACCATTGTCTAACGCAAGCTGAAATACAGGGCAACATCAACAGAATGAACGGTATGTGAAAGTCTGGTTAGCCCGGTGGTGGTGGATTGAAGGGACGTTGGGCTGCTCTGTGTACTGAGGAGTAAGAGCAGAGCTTCTAGCCGAAGATGCATGGGACCTGCCACATAGTATGAGGAGTCTATAAAATACCGGAGTGGAGTAGAAAGGGTAGATGTGAATCGCTACTTTACTCTTTCTAGGACTAGGGGGCATGCGATGAAGCTAGTAAATAATAGATTTAAACATGGCCAAACCGGAGAAAATATCTCTTCACACAACGTGTAATTAAACTCTGGAATTTGTTGCCGGGGAATGTGGTGAAAGCAGTTAGCTTAGCAGGGTTTAAAAAAAAGGCTTGGATCATTTCCTAAAAGAGAAGTCCGTAGGTCATTCTTGAGATGGCTTGGTGAATCCACTGCTTATTCCTAGGATAAGCAACATAATACTTTGTTTTACTATTTGGAATCTAGCTCTACGTACCTGGGACC
Source organism: Geotrypetes seraphini (assembly GCF_902459505.1). Taxonomy (NCBI): domain Eukaryota; kingdom Metazoa; phylum Chordata; class Amphibia; order Gymnophiona; family Dermophiidae; genus Geotrypetes; species Geotrypetes seraphini. The sequence continues at coordinate 41,063,879 of NC_047099.1, forward strand.
TGGGTTGGCCACCGTTGGAAACAGGAAGCTGGGTTTGATGGACCTTCTCTCTGTCCCAGCATCGTAATTCTTATGTTCTTATGAGTAGCCTTACGGTTAGAGCAGTGAGCTGAGAACTGGGGAAGCTAGGATTCAAATTCCACCCCTCCTCCTTCAAATCTTGGGCAAGTCACCTAACCTTCCATTCCCTTGGGTACAAATGTGCATTGTAAACCCTCCAGGGACGGGAAAATATTCAGGTACAGCAGGGAAATTGCCTGGAAGCTACAGCTAAAATCCCTTCCCTTCCCCATCCTAGTACATGAGATCCTGGAGTATGTCGATGACTCTCTGGAGAAGCAAGATTCCCATGCCTTGTACTCAGCACTGCAGGATCCAGTTCTTGGACTACGCAGAGTACACCGGGAAAACGCTGAGTGGTACCTGGAGCAGCTTACCACGGACAGAGAGCAGAAAGCGCTGGTAAGCTCTGGAGAGGCAACATGGAAGTTAGAGCATCCTTTGATGGACGCAGTGGCATAGTAAGGGGGGGGGGTGTGGACCACCCCGCGCATCAGCTTCGCGGGGGGCGCCAGCGCCTCTCCTTCCCCTCGCCCACCTCTTCAAACGTTCCCCGTGCAGCTTGCGCCGGCATCGGCTCTCTTCTCAGGACCAGAATGTGGCGTCAAAAGGGAGCCGATGTGAGTGGAGGGGTGGAAGATGCCGCGCGTGCCAGGTGGCGGGGGAGAGTGGGTGGTGCAATAAAAATACAGTACCCCCTCCGAGTCCGCGGTTTCAGTACCCACGGATTCGGTTATTCGCAATTTTTTTTTTTTTTTTTTTAGAAACGCTGTATCCTGGAGCTTACCTGGTGGTCTTGGGGGGGGGGGAGGAGGGGGGGCGCAAGCTCGATCGTCTTACGCTCCTGCCCTGTGCAGAGCCACCATCAAAATGGCTGCCGTGAGTTCTCGGAGTCTCGAGACGATCGATCCTGCCCCGCGTCGTCGCTAGACCACCGGGTAAGGTTTGGGGAAGGTCCGGGATGCGGGGGTGGGTCAGAACTGGCCCTGAAAGTTATCCGCGATATTTCAGTATTCGCGGGCCGGCTCTGCCCCTAATCCCCGCAAATATTGAGCCTCTGCTGTAATCTTTTAACGCCAAGAAATTTGATCATGTTACTCCACATCTGAAAAGAGCCCGTTGGTTCCCCATCACCCACAAAATTGCATTCAGAATCCTTTTCCTCACTTTCACGGACTAAACCAATCACACCCCTTTATTTATCGACAGGGCTATTGGTCCCATATGAATCTTCGCATTCTATTCGTTCATCACAGCGACATCTTCTAACAGTCCCTTCGGCCCGTCAGTTATTTTATGATACCACACGCAAGACTATTTATTCAGTGGTAGCGCCCACTTTGTGGAACACCCACCCTTTGGACCTGAAACAGGAGACTAACTTTAGCAAGTTCAAATCCAGACTTAAAACCTTTCTTTGTAAAGATGTCTATGAGATTTATAGACGTGGCGCAGTGGTTAAAGCTTCAGCCTCCGCGCCCTGGGGTTGTGGGTTCAAATCCCACGCTGCTCCTTGTGACCCTGGGCAAGTCACTTAATCCCCCCGTTACCCCAGGTACATTACATAGATTGTGAGCCCACTGGGACAGACAGAGAAACATGCTTGAGTACCTGAATAAACTCGTGTAAACCATTCTGAGCTCCCCTGGGAGAACGGTATCGAAAATTGAATGAATAAATATAAAAAAAAATATAAATAAAACATGAGACTCGGACAATGGCCACTTATCAGACAATTCCCCTCTCCCTTTCATCCTCCCATCTCCCTTCCTTTTTATTTTCATGAAATCAATTCCATCCATTTCCCTTTTGTATCGTCAGTTACTTCTTGTCATTTCCCCATTTTCCTTACATTCTAAATGTTTTCTTTTATTGTAAATTTTGTACAATAAACACCGCTTTGGTAATTACAGCGGTATATCAAGCTTAAATAAACTTGAAACGTGGCTCACGGTGCGGTGGTGATGCCGGGCACCACCGCCTCGGATGCCAACTTCCCTCGCTTTGCCACCGGACGGACACTTTGTCCTTTTTAATATTCCTTGAATGGGAATCTGTAATTATACACCTCGTCGGTACAGGACACTGCCACCGTGGGGGTGGGGGGGTGGGGTATGTTAAATCCTGGGCTATTAGGTGGAGCTTGGGTGACGATCGGCGGCGGTCTGACTCTCCAGCACGTGTTCTGAAAAAGATTCTCCTCCTCTGTCCTGTTTCAGGAGCTGGGTTATGCGGATCTATTGGAAAAGGATGAGCTGCAAGCTGGAGTGGACGCATCCAACCAGAGAGCAAAGCAAGAGCGTGCCAGTAAGTCACCGCATTCATTACTTGACGTTGGAAGACCGTCTATACCTTAGACTGCTTGTAATGGTCTACCTGTGCTGGAATGGTTTTGGCTCCGGCAAGTTTGGTGGGTATTATTCAAGCTCATGTCCCTCTCTCCGAGCTGCGCTCAGTCCGCCCTTATTTGTGCCATCGGTAAGGGAATTGAGATTGAATACCTCACGTGCAACTAGGGCCCTCTTTCACTAAGGTGCGCTAACTGATTTAGCGAGGGCTAAACGCTAACGCATGCATGTTAGTAAACGCAGGTGTGCAACATCAGCTTTCTCAGGGACAAGCAGGATAGCAGCAGCCACACGTGGACATTCCCAAGCGGAGGGTTACAATAAGGAGGAGGCTGAATTTTAAGTAGAAGCCTCTTTCATCGAAACAACTGGCAAGCATTGCATATTCAAAGATGGATCCATGCAATAATGTACTCCCATGTTTCTGCTCTAAAGATAGATATTTATTTTTTTTAAATAAGCAAGCAAAACTGCTTCTGCTCTTAGTCTGTGAGCTGTTATTCTTGTAATTCTAAGCGAAGTTTGCGTTGCGTATAGCTAATGTACACTTCCCCCTCCAAATTGGCGGTTTCAGCATCTGCGAATTCGGTTATTCGCGGTTTTAAACCCAAAAACCCATTTTAATTTTTCAGGCTATTTAAGCCCTGTAAGCCCCCCTTTAAGCCTTACCTGGTGGTCTAGCGGGTTTTCGGGGCAGGAGCAATCTTCCCACGCTCTTGCCCCATGCAAATCGCTCACAGGAAATGGCTCGAGAGACTACGGGAGCTCAAGGCAGCCATTTCCTGTGAGCAATCTGCACGGGGCAGAAGCGTGGGAAGATCGCTCCCGCCCCAAAAACCTGCTAGACCACCAGGTAAGGCTTAAGGGGGGGGGGGCTTACAGGGCTTAAATTAACCGGAGGGAAGCGGGTGGTATGGGAAGAACCGGCCCGAATATTATTTGCAGTTTTTTAATATTCGCGGGCCGGCTCTGCTTTTTATAACTGGACCAACTGAAGCTTGATTGTAAGACAGGAACAGCTGGTTTGCAGTTGTTCTGTGTCTGTAGAACGTTTCCACAGGCCAATGAATGTGGCAAGGTTGAAGATGACCAAAGTATGTTGGTTAATGTGAAACAGAGCAAAAAACAAGAATAAGCAAGACAACCAGTCAGATAATGTTCGTTTGGTTAATTGGTAACCCCAAATCATTGAAGGAAACGGGGGTATGTTTTCCTCTAGGGGCCCTCGGCTACCTTTGCACATTAGAAAGCAAAGCAATGGATTTGAGAGACGTGAGGGAACGTTTAGGAATAGTGTGCGAAAAATATAGACTCAGCCCTTTTAACTAATCAATGGGTAAAATTTAATGACATATGGGAGACTTACATTGAATTGGAAAAAGAATTACCCCTAAGGTTTTGGAACCAGGTCTCCTGGGAGGGGGGGGGGGTAGGCGAGACAGGGAACGAGACTGTTTTAATGGTAGTATTGATAAGATGTATTCTTATTAGCTTATTAAGTTTATGAATTATATTCAAAGCTAATTGTGTTTTGCACTGAGATTATTGTATTAAAATTATTAAATAAAGAATTTAAAAAAAAAGAAAGCAAAGCACTGAAGAGGCATTTATTTTGCAAGATGAAATATGGACGTTAAGAAATTTGTATTTTATGAAAGTGATGGTCGCTTATATGTATTTTGTGGTTTTTTAAAAATTATATTATGAGCCGCCTTGGGAAACGCGGGTTATAAGTTAAAAAAAAACAACCCAAAAACCAACATTCAGTACCCTGATCCCATCCTCCATAAAACAAAGCAAAAGTAAGCAGTTGTTTGACATTCCCTTTGGGAAATTGAACTATCTTTTGGGATTCTTTTATGCTCTTGAAGGTCGTATTAAAAATTCAACATTTCTGAGCCCAATTTGTAACACACAAGGTTGGTGATTTTGCCGTTCTGTTTTTTTGGGGGGATGTCCCGAACCTTACTCTCTTTGGTCCCGCCCATCCTGCAGTGGAAGACGCCGTTGCGCGTGTCAATTCTGCAGTCCGCCGCAGCGTCGCCACCGAGACGGCGAAGGAGCTGGCGAATCCTGAGGCCCAGCTGCCGGATGTGCATCCGTTTGCTGCAGAGCTGTATCAGCAGGAGCTGGCGGTGCTGCAGAAGCAGAAGGTTGAGGTGAGGGACAACCGAGAGAGCCACTGGGGGGGGGGGGAGGGTGGGGGGGACAGAAAAGGGAAGAAGTTTGGGACGAGGCCAGGCAGCGCACCCGGGTGCTGGATTATCAACTTCCCTTCTCGGCTGTTGAGTGGTTTAAAACAGTGTTTGGGGGTGGGGAGGTGTGGTATTTTTGGGGGGGAAAGGGGGTTGAATTTTTCTGGGTATTCCCCCTCTTTTACTAAGGAGCGCTATGCTTTTTAGCGCTCGCTAAACGCTAACGTGCATGTTATCCTATGGATGCGTTAGCGGTTAGCCCACCTTAGTGAAAGAGGCCCTTTGGGTTCATAGACAAAACCGCCGAAGACAAAGGCGCGCGCTGACAACTGAGCGCAAGACGGAAGTGTGCGCCGAAGAAAAAGAGTGTTCTTAGGGGCTCCGACGGGGGGTTTTCTTGGGGAACCCCCCACTTTACTTAATACAGATCGCGGCGGCGTTGTGGGGGGTTTGGGGAGTTGTAACCCCCCTCATTATACTGGAAACTTAACTGTTTCCCTGTTTTTTAGGGAAAAAGTGAAGTTTTCAGTAAAATGTGGGGGGTTACAACCCCCCAAACCCCCCCACAACGCGGTGCGATCTGTATAAAGTAAAGTGGGGGGGGTTCCCCCCCACACCCCCTGTCGGAGCCCTTTCAAACAGTCATTTTCTTCGGCGCGCTCCTCCACGTTGCACTCAGTCCTGGCGCGCTTTTGACCTGACACCGGCCCTTTCAGTTCTGGGAGATGTTCTTGTGTTTTGGGGAGGGGGGTTTCTTTGTGTTGTCCTTTGACCGTTTCTGGGGTTGTATTGTTTGGGTTGTGATTATATCTGTGGCGTTTTCTTTGATGCTATGTTGACCGGCTTTGTGTATAGTCCGTTGCCATTGTTTGTTATTGGTTGTGTTCCTTTGTTGTCATCGATAAAATTGTTTAAACTAAACCGGTGTTTCTCAAGTCGGTCCCGGAGTACCCCCCCCCTGGCCAGTCAGGCTTTAAGGATATCCGCAATGAAGATGCACGAAAGAAATTTGCATAGAATGGAGGCAGTGCATGCAAATCAAGGTTATGCATATTCATTGAGGATATCCAGAAAACCTGACTGGCCGGGGGTGGGGGTCCTCCGGGACCGACTTGTGAAACACCGGTTAAAAAAATTAACATGGGCAGCCTCTGAAGACCCTGCAGCTATGAGGAGACTCCTGATGAGCGGAGCTCTGGACCTGCTGTCCAGAACCGCTTGCTGGTACCAGATCCTGGGGCCTGGGCTCTACTCCCTTTTCGACTTTCTCCGCATTGCTGTGCCCTAATTCCTCTGGCACTCCATTGTGTTTCCATGGAATTCAGTTCCCCAAAGGGTTGGGTAATTGGGAGTTTCTCTTGACCCCCCCCCCCTCCTTTCTTCAGGGAGACCTGGCGCAGGAGGAGCTGTTTGTTGCAGTGGAGATGCTGTCGGCCGTAGCCCTCATCAATCGGGCCATCGAAGCCGGGGATCTGAACGCATTTTGGAGTCACCTGATCAACCCTGCCACGGGTCTCGCGGACATTGAAGATGAGAATATTCAGCGGTTCGTGTGCAATGCTCATCACTTTCTTACCTAATAAAGATTAGTGATTCTGATGTGAAAAAATAGATATATATGTTTACAGGGAGCATGGGCATAAGAACAAAGTGAACCCTCCCCCGCCACAGATTAAGCCTTTACGGACTTAAGCACTGGAACTAAGGCAACAGCTGTATGTAGTCATTATGCCAAAAAGTTAAGGTTTTTTTGTTTTAATATAAAGGCAGACTTGAAGAAACCACTCTAGTTTAGCCAACACTGTACGTAATGCAGCCAGTCCCATCGCTCCTGACTCTTGTCAGATCCCTACTTCAAAAGTCATAGAGCAGAAATGCACTTTGAAAACTTTCAGCATTCGTGCTGCCTTGAGAAGACGCTTTGGCGTCGGATGGTCCTGAAAGGAGAAAGGTAAATACGCAGGTTTGCTTACAGAAAAGTGAGTGAAGATGGCCAGTGAAGGAAGACGGTGTTTTCACTTTCGCCTACGCTGTGCATGTTCGGTAACGGACCCTCTCTTTTTCTGTCTCAGCTATTTCGATGAGCTGCTGAAGTTGAAGCGTCGATCCCGGAAGGCGGGAGCCCTGTTTCTGAGCTGGAATGAACTCCAGGCCTGCGTGAATGAGGTCAATGTATCCATTCAGCAGGATCATGACAGTAAGTGGAATTCTTCATGGACTTCAGGGAGAAGTCCTCTGTGACTGAGCCTTAGTGACCTTGGGGCAAGGTGATTTAGAACATAAATGTCGACAGACTGAAGATTGATCAAGCCCAGAATCCTCTTTCCAACAGTGGTCAATCCCGGTCACAAGTACCTGGTAAGGTCTCAGAAAAATTAATAGATTTTATGCTACTTATCCTAGAATTAAGTTGTAGATTTTCCTGAGTCCATCTTAATGATGGCTTATGGACTTTTAGTAAATTATCCAAACCTTTTTTAATCCCTGCTAAACTAACTGCTTTTACCACATTCTCTGGCAATGAATTCCAGAGCTTAATTACATGTGGAGTGAAGAAATATTTTCTACGATTTTGTTTTTAAATGTACTACTTAGTTATTTAAGCATGACCTCTAGTCCTTGTATTTTTGGAAAGAGTAGACCCAGCGGTTCACGTGTTCCACTTCACTCAGTATTTTATAGACCTCTATCATATCTTGCTTTATATCTATCCAGGCTTCATTTCTGATCCCAGCTCTCTCTCTTTGTCTCCAGGACCTAGTTTGAAACCAGTCATTTACTTTTGGCTGATTTTTTTCATGGTCAACAGATCTCTTTAAATCGGAGTCATTTTTTTGCTTTGTCCATGCACCTGAAACCGGTTCATGTCCAGAGTGGTTGGCATAGCTTTGTTGGCTCTCGGTGGGGGGAGGAGATTCTGGAGCTGCTGTAATAGAAGTATGATTGGTCTTTCTAGAAATCCTTGCCGTGGGATTGATTAATGATGCCCTGGAGCAGGGTGACCCTCAAAAGACGTTGACGGCGCTCTTGATGCCTGCTGCAGGACTCGCCGACGTCAGCCTCCCGGTCGCACAACGATATCACCACGTTCTGACAGGCGCACGGAGACACAAAGCACAGGTGCGTCATTTCAGGAATGGATCCCGACATCTACAGCTCCCTCAGTCCCAGCAGGAGGTGAATCTCAATGTGAATCCAGGTGCCCTAGACAGCAGACCTAGGCCATGAGGCTAGGTGAGGGAGGGAGGAGAACAAGACACCAATAATTTAATTCCAAAACCTCCCCTACCAAAAAAAAATAAAATAAAAGAGCATAAGGTCAGACAAGTGGTCCATCAAGCCCAATAGCCCATTCTCATGGTGGCCAATCCAAGTCCCTAGTACCTAGCCAAAATCCAAGGAGTAGCAAGATTCCAGAATCCTAAAGAGTAACAAAAGATTTTAGAACCCCAAAGAGTATCAAGATTCCAGGCAGAATCCCAAAGAATAGCAAGATTCCAGAATCCCAGAGAATAACAAAAGATTCCAGAACCCCAAAGAATAACAAGATTCCGGAACCCCAAAGAATAACAAGATTCCGGAACCCCAAAGAGTATCAAGATTCCAGGCAGAATCTCAAAGAATAGCAAGATTCCGGAATCCCAGAGAATAACAAAAGATTCCAGAACCCCAAAGAATAACAAGATTCCAGAACCCCAAATAATAACAAGATTCCGGAACCCCAAAGAGTATCAAGATTCCAGGCAGAATCTCAAAGAATAGCAAGATTCCGGAATCCCAAAGAGTAAGAAAAGATTCTGAAACCCCAAATAGTAGCAATATTCTTTTTGTTTTTTAATTGAAAATTGATGCAATTAAAAAACATCTGTTTTATAAATCATATATAAAATAATATGTTAATTCGTTCTATATCTGATTACATAATAAATACTGAAAATTTCCAGATTATCTATAATATCTAATGTATTTCATCCTTCCTAACCCAGTATCCTCCCCTCCCCCCAACCCCGGTGATAGGATGTGTGCCCGAGATTCATAAAATGTGGGAGATCAGGAGTCTATAAAATTATCATTTTGGGAGTTAATCCAATTTTCATACACACTCCATATAGCATTATAATTTCTCCGAAGAGCAGTTGTATATATTGAACGTTAGCCAATAATACTCGTAGCCCTGGTAAGTCTGTAGTCGCAATATCCCATGCTACCGATCCAGGGCAAGCAGTGGCTTCCCCCGTGTCTAAAGTGGCTACCCCCACCTCTAGCGTGGCTCCACCGAGGATCTCATTGCCGCATCAGATGGTGAATACAGCTTTCTTCAGCACTCTCCAGACCAGTAGAGGTTAATCTTTATGAGTGGGCCCTGTTTGGGGGGTCCGTCCGACCTCGGGGGGTGTCAAACCCGGCGGGTCCCGAGCGGTCTGGAGAAGCTAAAAGAAAATGGTCAGCAGCGATCTTTATGTGTATTACTATTTTTCACAATTGTTGTATCTATATATTTTATTCATTAATAATTTTGTTCATTAATAATTTTGTATCTAAAATTATTACGGTGATGTGCTCAGACCTGTAACCCAATAAATAGTGAAGTCACTACAATGAGTTTAACAAGGGGACCATCATTGCAACCACCTGTCCCCGACCCTCCCTAGATGAACTAAAACTTATTCAGATACTGTGTTTTTACTTATCTGAATGGAGAGGTTTTTGTTGTTGAACTTGGTCTGGTTATTGGGTTACAGGTCTGAGCACATCACCGTAATAATTTTAGATACAAAATTATTAATGAACAAAATTATTAATGAATAAAATATATAGATACAACAACTGTGAAAAATAGTAATACACATATTGTCAGTTATTCACAGAGCAACATTGTATATTTCCCTATTATTGTTCAATATACAGCAATGATCTTTAGACATGCCATTGGTGGTGGTGGGCACAGGGAAAGCATTTGAATAAACAGGTCACTTATGTGTTGAATTTGGCAGGGCTGTTTCAAAAATGGCCTCCCAGACCTTTCATGTGCTATTGCCATTATTCAAAAGGTAGGCCTTCTTTCCAAAATAAAGCCCAGTGCCCCCTCTTAAATCTCACCAACGGATGAGAAGCCAAGGAATGAAACGGAGTCTCTTTGAAGCGTTCTGTAATTTCTCATCTCCTCCCTCTTGAATCGGATTTTGCACCCAGGATAACGCTTTTCTTCTTCCCTTGTCACAGACCACGAAAGACCCGGGAGCCGCACTGTGGCTGGAAGAGATTCGGCAAGGTGTCTCGAAAGCCAATCAGGACACCGACAAGGCGAAAAAAAGTAAGACACCCATTGGTTGAAGAGGGTAGGGGAAATTTTCTTCAGCAGGTGGCCTAGAGAGAGAGCAGGAACTGCCGCGTCCTCTTCAGGCAGGGCTTCTTCCACTGTCGATGACCACTGGGGTCAGTGGCTGGATGGGGGTTGGGAGTCCAGGCCTTCGTTTCAATGGCTAGACTTTGTTTCTGGAGGGAGATATAAAGGGCAAAAATCCTTTACGTGCTGACAAAATGAAGGCTCACAGTGCCATAGCGAAATAGACATTGCTTTCAACGATGCTGTAGAAACCTGAGAGCAAAAGGCTGGGCTGAGAAAGAGGCACCAAGGAAACGCATTTGCAGCAGACGGAGTGTTTTTCAGATTTTGGTCTGAAGTAGAGAATGACACGGGGGACAAATTTTCCCGTCCCTGCCCCATTCCTGCAAGCTCCATCCTCATCTGCACAAGCCTCAAACGCTTTAAAATCCTAAGTAGCAACATTCTACAGCTCAGATTGTGATGTCATAATTCCTCATTCCACCAATGCCTAAGCTCCATCCTTACACTTTAAAATCCTAAGTAGCAACATTCTAGAGCTCAGATTGTGATGTCATAATGCCTCGTTCCACCAATGCCTGAGCTCCGTCCTCATAAGTAGCAACATTCTAGAGCTCCGATTGTGATGTCATAATTTCTCATTCCACCAATGCCTGAGCTCCATCCTCGTCTGCACAATCCTGAAACACTTTAAAATCATAAGTGTTCAAGGCTTGTGTGGTTAAGGCAGAGCTTACAAGGACAGCGCCAAAACTCCCGGGGATGGGACGGGAAAATCGAGATCCTGCAGGGACAAATTTGTCCCCGTGTCACTCTCTAGTCTGAAGCCAGCACCTCCTGGCTGTGTAACGATAGCACGTCAGAAAGGGGGCGTCTGTCCCACACGACTTGATTTCTTCTATTCTTCTTCCTAGTGGCTCTGGGCGTCGCCGCCATCAATCAGGCAATTAAGGAAGGGAACCCATCGCAGACGGCACGCGTGCTATGTAACCCTGACGTGGCACTGCTGGGGCTCGTCACGGACTGCGCTGCACTATACCAGCCTGAGCTTGCCAACGCCATGAACGCAAAGATCCGAATGGGTGAGAGTGCCAAGGGCGTCCCAATTCTTTGTCAGAAGGGGGATGGGGCTTTGCGGTGGCTTCATTTTTATTCTTTTGAGGTTTTTTTTTTTGTCGTGCCCTGGGCCCATGAACTGTCTTGATAGAGAATTATTCTCATGGCTTTTTGGTTATCCCTCCTTGAACTCTCCCTTCATCCCCCAAATTTATTTATTTATTTTTTAGCCAAATTTCTAGCTCGTCCTCCCAGAATGAGTTACAAGTTTACATACACTTCTCCCTCCGTATTCACGGTGATAGGGGACTTACTAAGGTGCGCTAACCGAGGAGCGCGTCCATAGACTAACACGCGCGCGTCAGCGTGTAGCACGCGCTGATCGGTCAGCGCACCTTCGTAAAAGAGGGCCTTAGTTACGGCATGGCGCTAACCGATTACTAATTCAGGGAACACATTTTGCTCATTGATTCCGGGCTTTGGGTGTTTTTGTGGTGGTGTGGATCACATGAGACGGGACCTAGCCAAGCGGCTCCCAGTTGAAGAATTGGTCTCTGCCTCTGTTGGGCAGGTCTACGCTCACCTGGGAACATTTGTAATTTCTGCCCACAATACTTTTACAGTTCTCCGAGGCGAAGGTAACCACGATCTTTGTTCTTTTAGGATGCCAGTTCCAGGCCCTGTTACTTTGGCAGCGAGTTTCTGGTTTTCTTCTATTTTTTTCACTTGCCTCTGTCCCTCTTTGGCTTTTATAAACAAGGTGATGTGAAGAGCCTGTGGGTGAGACACCAGCTGAAGGACGGGGGTGAATATTATTTTCATCTGCGTACATTCGAAGGGACCTGGGACCGGCCTCGGGACTTTGCTGCTCACAGCGCCCATTTGACCCGAGAAGAAATACAGGTGAGAGCTCTGAAAGTCAGAGACAGGAGTATTGCGACGCTGGGGACAGGTCCAAGGCCCTAAAACAGGTTTCAGCCTCAGCGTAGATAATTTTGGGCGGTTTCCTACTCATTCCTGCTCCAACTGGGTTTTCCCTCTTTGCTGTAGTGAAAATCCTCTTAACAGAGACATGAAGCCTGGGACAAGTCAGCCAGCTCTGAGAGTGTGGCGCAGGGGTTAAAGCTACAGCCTCAGCACCCTGAAGTTTGGGGTTCAAACCCCCGCTGCTCCTTGTGACCTTGGGCAAGTCACTTAATCCCCCCATTGCCCCAGGTACATTAGATAGATTGTGATTAATGTAAACCATTCTAAGCTCCCCTGGGAGAACGGTATAGAAAATTGAATGAATAAATAAATTTAAGAGATGATGGCTGGGAATCCCTCCTTCCCCTCACCATCCCTGGATACCCCGAGGTGCCATCAGACCATTTCTCTTCCCCCGGGAGTTACACTTTTCTGACGCTTTGAGACTACAGTATGAAGCTGTGTTTTCTTGTGCCTTAAGATATATAAAAGTTCATCATTTCTCTCTTCAGTCCACCATCACTCGTGTCACGGGGGCATACGACCGAAAGCGCCAGTGGAAAACTAGCAGCAAACTCATCGTCCAGCTGCAGGCACGGATGCGCGGTTACCTGGTCCGCAGGGAGTTTGCCGAGCGTAGCCTCTTCTTAAGGAAGCAGCTGCCAGCAGTCGTTAAAATCCAGGTACTGGCTAGAGACGGACAAGCGGCATTAGCGTGAAATTCAGTGACAGCGGTGGGGGGGGGTGTTTGTTTTAAAGATAGGAGATTTGGCATTTTACGATGCCCCTTGTGTGGTACAGCACTGTCTAATAAACTGGTACATATCCTTGAATTTTAAGGCTAAAAACTAGAAATTCCCCTGTGGCTTTAGCTCTCACCACCTTAGTTTGGGTAACAAAAAATATATATTGTGAGTTATCCTGCCCTCCCAACCTCATGTTGGTGCATAAACTCTTTCTCTGTATAACTGGTGCCAGGGGTAATGAATGAGCAGGGTGGAAGGAGGGCATCTCACCCTATGCAAACAAATTGGCAGTACTGTTGGTCCCGATTCATCCTCCCGTTCTGTGTCCCTAGGCATTCTGGCGAAGCTACAGGCAACGAAAAGCTTACTTGGAAAGGCTCCGGTACCTGCGTGAAAACACAACTGTCGTGATAAAGGTGAGATTCACCTCTTCATAAAGGCGCTCTGTGCTGTCAGCTATCTTGTTCAGTAAATACTGACCTGGAATTTCTAGGATCATCAGAGCACTCGTGGGGGGGGGGGGGGGGAAATGACTGTTTCATGGCGAGGCGCTTAGTCTCTCCAAGTGCTTCCCTGTTGGGCGAATTTTATGGCAAAGCTGTGCTTAAAGTAGAACGTTACTGTATGTGTTTCGGTAAAAGTTTGGTGAGGTAGATCCAGGTGGCTCTGAAGCCTTGTCGTGCCAGCAAATTCCAGGTCATTAATAATAATAATAATAATAATAACTTTATTTTTGTATACCGCAATACCACAAAACAGTTCAGAGCGGTTTACAGGATAAGAGACTGTACATTAACAGTGAAGTTACATCAAGGTTACAGCGAAGTTAACATCGAGGTTACAGCATATCAAGAAGACAGTTCAGGGCAATTTATACAATGTAGGTGTAGAGAGTTAGTTAGCAATTATATGGTAAAAAGCCAGTGATAATTACAAACAAGATTTAGTAACTGTTGCATGGGGGAGGGGAAGGGAAGGGGAGATAGGCAAGGGATAATTAGTTCGGTAGGGGAGGAGCGGGGGTTAGAGGAATTTGTCAAAGAGGTATGTTTTGAGCGATTTCCTGAACGATTGATAAGTAGGGGCAAGAGAGATGAGAGTGGACAGGCAGTCATTCCATTTGCCAGCCTGGAAGGAGAGGGTCCTGTCGAAGAATCTTTTGTGGATGCATCCTTTTGGGGAGGGGTAGGCAAACAGGTGTGCATTACGTGTACGGTTAGAACCTGGGAAGGTGAAGTGGCGTGACAGATATATCGGGGCTGAGCCAGTTAGGGTTTTGAAGCAGAGGCAGGCGAATTTGAAGATGATCCTTGCTTCGAACGGTAGCCAGTGAAGTTTCCTGTAGAAAGGGCTGATGTGGTCTGATTTTTTGAGCCCGTAGATGAGGCGGACGGCGGTGTTCTGGATAAGTCGTAGTCGTTTAGTGGTTTTCTTGTAGGAGCCCAGGTATATGATATTGCAGTAATCCAGGGAGTTTAGAATTAAGGATTGGACCAGTAAACTGAAGGTGGGGAAATCAAAGTAATGTTTGATGGAGCGGAGTTTCCAAAGGGTGGAAAAGCATTTTTTGACCTGGGTGTTAGTGTGATCTTCTAGGGTGAGACATCGGTCCAATATGACTCCGAGGATTTTTATGGTAGCGTTGATTGGATACGTTAAACCATTGAGTTGCAGGGTGGTGGACGTTAGTTTGTGGTTGGGACTTGCAAGGAAGAACTGACTGAGCCAGTCCTGGATTTACATTCTACTCATTCCATCTCTGGTTTGGAGTTTTAGGCACATGGGTTTTAAGAAAGGTTTGGACAGTTTCCTGGAGGAAAAGTCCATAGTCTATTATTGTTATTATTATTGTATAGATCAGGGGTAGGGAACTCCGGTCCTCAAGAGCTGTAGTCCAGTCGGGTTTTCAGGATTTCCCCAATGAATATGCATTGAAAGCAGTGCGTGCAAATAGATCTCATGCATATTCATTGGGGAAATCCTGAAAACCCCACTGGACTACAGCTCTTGAGGACCGGAGTTCCCTACCCCTGATCTATACAATTCCCCAGCTTAGTAATTTCGATGCACTAACCCAGGGATCTCAAAGTCCCTCCTCGAGGGCCGCAATCCAGTCGGGTTTTCAGGATTTCCCCAATGAATATGCATTGAAAGCAGTGCGTGCAAATAGATCTCATGCATATTCATTGGGGAAATCCTGAAAACCCGACTGGATTGCGGCCCTCAAGGAGGGACTTTGACACCCCTGTTCTAGAGTCTTTTGTTGCTCGTTGGGATTCTGGAATGTTGCTGCCCCTTGGGTTTTGGCCACCGTGAGAACGGGCTACTGGGCTTGATGGACCATTGGTCTGACCCGGTAAGGTAGGGGTAGGGAACTCCGGTCCTCGAGAGCCGTATTCCAGTCGGGTTTTCAGGATTTCCCCCAATGAATATGCATTGAAAGCAGTGCATTCAAATAGATCTCATGCATATTAATTGGGGAAATCCTGAAAACCCGACTGGAATACGGCTCTCGAGGACCGGAGTTCCCTACCCACAATGAATATGCATTGAAAGCAGTGCATGCAAATAGATCTCATGCATATTAATTGGGGAAATCCTGAAAACCCGACTGGAATACGGCTTTCGAGGACCGGAGTTCCCTACCCACAATGAATATGCATTGAAAGCAGTGCATGCAAATAGATCTCATGCATATTAATTGGGGAAATCCTGAAAACCCGACTGGAATACGGCTCTCGAGGACCGGAGTTCCCTACCCACAATGAATATGCATTGAAAGCAGTGCATGCAAATAGATCTCATGCATATTAATTGGGGAAATCCTGAAAACCCGACTGGAATACGGCTCTCGAGGACCGGAGTTCCCCCTACCCCTGCAGTTAGGCTATTCCTATGTTCTTATGGTACGCAGACTTTCTCCTGAAATGTAGAGGAAAGTGGCAGATGGACTTTGATCTTATCTAATCGGATCTCAGCGCTTGCTCCTGGCGAGATCCAAAGAGGTTTTCACTCCTCTTTAAATTTATAGATACTTCAAAACTCAAACAAGGGAAAATGAATATCCTAATGATTAATACGACACAGCTATTTCTGAAATAAATATGTTTCCAGACTCCTTTGAGAAGAAATATAAGAAGAAATTTGGATTATAGCTCGATCGCTAAGAGCGTTATCGGATATTCAGAAGTTCAAAAAAAATAACCCTTAAAACCACACTATGGGCTTCTTTTTGCTAAGCTGTGGTAGCGTTTTCAGCACGCGCGAACCCCTGCGCTGCGAGGAAAAACTAACGCCAGCTCAGTGGAGGCGTTGGCGCCTGGTGTGCGCCAAACCCGCCAGCAGCAGCTTAGTGAAAGGAGCCCTAATTTTAGAAGCATTTCAATCAAGTTGAAATGTTGAATGCTGGTTTTAAGATGAATTGTAAAGATTTAGTTCAAATGCAATTATTCACTTGTAACCCAACATGTCTGTAAGAGTCCCGTTTGCCATATTCTGTGCATGTTATTAAATAAAAAAATATATTTTTTTTAAATTTTGACTTCGAATCACTAACTAGTTCCCTACAAAAGCTTTGGGCATGCTTGATGTGGGTTAACCGCTCCTATTAGTAGTCTGGTAGCGTGACCTTCTCCCTTCAATTTGTGTCTCCTCTTGTAGATTCAATCCTGGCTACGTATGCGGCGAACCCGCAGGCGATACCTGGAGCGGCTGCAGTTTTTCAGGAAAAACGTAAGCCCC
This sequence comes from Geotrypetes seraphini, assembly GCF_902459505.1. Lineage (NCBI taxonomy): Eukaryota > Metazoa > Chordata > Amphibia > Gymnophiona > Dermophiidae > Geotrypetes > Geotrypetes seraphini. The sequence continues at coordinate 41,080,338 of NC_047099.1, forward strand.
TAAACCCCTTTTCCCTTCCAAAACCCACTACGGAAGAATTTGCCTCGATTTAAAAAGTGAAAGCAGAAAAGCTACATCTGCCCCATCTTTTTGCATTTAAAAAAAAATTTAACTGCATTAAAAATGGTAGTTCCAGAACATAAGAAACTAATTTTGTTGAAACATCTAATCTAATCTAAGGCTTTGTGTACCGAGACACAAGTCCAAGAAAGCTCGACTCGGTTTACAATAGTTAACTTAACAAATAAAAACCATGAGGAATGAGACTAAGTTTCGGAAGATTATTTTTCAAAGGGCTTAGCAAATAAAATGGTTTTAAAAAATTTACGAAAAAGTGGAAGTGAACCGGAACGCATTAAAAGGAGCGGATGATCATTCCAAAGTTGAGAAAGCTTAAAAATCAAAGATTGAGTGAAAATCTTGACTCCCTTAATCCCTTTCTTGGAAGGAAGAGATAATTTAAATTGTTGATTACATGAGAACTTAAGTCAACTTAAGTCAAAACCTCAGAAGCCAGCGAAAAGCTATGGCTAGAGAAACCACACGTAGGCTCATAATCAGATCGCTGCCGATCTGTTGTCTGTGGCGATAGGGAATTCAATGCCATTGCCGTATCCGGCCACCAGCACTGAATTTCTAGTCTATTTTTGGCCTAGCCGGCTATGCTAATATTTAGTGGCTAGCCAGCTTCTAAGTCTCAATGGCCAAAGATGTAGCACCCATTTAGATATTTGTCTTTGGCCAGGCGACTTAGCTATGTCCAGAGACTGGGATATTCATTGTGAGATAAGCAGATATCCCTCACTGAATGTTGACAGCTAGTCGGCCATGTTTAAGCTTCATTATTATCTGATATCCCGCAAATCAGTCTATATCAATGGTTTCAAACTCGCAGCCCGGGGGCCACATGCGGCCCGACAGGTCCTATTTTGAGGCCCTCGGTATGTTTATCCTAATCAGAAAAGTAAAATAAAGCAGTTTCTTGATCATATGTCTCTTTAGCTATAAATGACAATATTATTATTAAGACTTAGCCAAAAGGAAATATTTATAAACTATAAAGAGTTTTACCTCATTTCTTTAATAAGACATTAAGGCCCTCCAAGTACCGACAAGTCCAAAATGTGGCCCTGCAAAGGGTTTGAGTTTGAGACCACTGGTCTATATCTAAGTGGCTTAACAATACATATTGAAATCAATGAAAATTTAAACTAAAACATTATAAATCTTGACATTACATAAACTGATAGGAAAGAGGGGAAGAGCTATGGTACAATCTGAGATAGAAAAGGGGGCAGGGATCGCAGAAAGGGCGAGGTCTGTTTGCTCCTACAAGAGTACTCTAGAATACAAATACACAAGGAATGCTTCTAAATAAGCCTCCGTAAATAAAAATGTTTTAGGATCTTTCTTAAAAGTATTAAGAGAAGTTTGAGATCTTAGATGGTGCGTAACTGTCAGCGTCTCAGTGGGCCAGGATGATTTCCCACTGGCTTGCGATTGATGTATTCACCAGACTCCAGACATCTCCCTGGTGGGCTCCGGTGAAAAGTATTGTGTTCGCTTTGTGGCTTAACCCGTGGCACCGTGTCTTGCAGATGGATGCTGTCGTCAAAATTCAAGCTTTTGTGAGAGCAAACAAGGCCAGAGGAGACTACCGGATGTTGGGTAAGCAGCCAGACGCTGGCGTGATAATGCAAGGGGCGGCAGGAAGTCGCTGCGGCACCGCTGAATCCCCAGATAAATGCCAGGCATGGAACCCAAGGCACGCCTGACAAATCTGTATACATGAGGATTGTAATTATCATTTAGACATGTTAAGCATTTTTATATTGTTAGCTCCCAGGAATTGCCTGGTTATCTTTTTTAAATTTGTAATCTGCAAAGAACTTTTGGGTAGGCAGGTTATAATCCTAAATCTGTTCATTTTTTTTATCCCAGTTAACTTTTTCCTATTGTAATAAATTTTACGTTACACTGGTTCCAATTGTAATTACACTTCCCCCTCCCCATTTGCGGTTCCTGCACTCGCGGTTTCATATAATCGCGATTTTTTTCTGGGGAGGGGGAAAATAAAAAAACCAGTCTTAATGGTAAAAAAAATCCATCTTTTTTTCCTCCCTGCCGCCTTCACGGCCTTACCTGGTGGTCTAGAGGGCTTTCGGGGCAGGAGCGATCTTCCTACGCTCCTGCCCCGTGCAGATCGCCATGAGGAAATGGCTGCTGGGAGTTCCCGTAGTCTCTCGAGACTAAGTCGGGAACTCCCTTACAGCCATTTCCTGATGGCGATCTGCACGGGGCAGGAGCGTAGGAAGATCGCTCCTGCCCCGAAAGCTCTCTAGACCACCGGGTAAGGCCGGGAAGGCGGCAGGGAGGAAAAAAAGCATGCCTGGCATTTATCTGGGGATTCAGCGGTGGGATTTATCTGGGGGTGGGTCAGAGCCGGATAATTGCGGTTTTTTCGGCATTCGCGGTCCGGCTCTGCCCGTATTCCCTACGAATGACGAGGGAGAAGTGTATTTTAGCAAAGTTTTGTATTATTCACTGTTATCATTTAGGGCTATTGTAAACACAGTGGCCCGATAGATGGGACAAATGATAGGTAAAAGGTGTACTATATGTCCCATGCCATGGGACATACGATGGCAACGACATTTTTTGGAATGTCCCATCATCCGGGACACACAATTGGAAAAGGTTAATGTTTCCTGAACTGGTTTGTTTCCTGTTCAAAAATTATTATTCTCTGTAAGATATCACAAATGCAAAAAAAAGGAAAAAATTATTTTGAGTGATTGTGGAATATACTGTACAGTAAGATTTTTTTTTTTAAATATCTTTATTCATTTTGAAGGCATAAGTAATTGCAACATATAATACAATCATATTACACTATAAAAGCACTTAAATACAATTAAAATTGTAATCTGTAACAATTTAATATAATCGCCAAGTAGTCTAGGCAAGAGGCATTTGCCATTGCTGGCCAGTCGGTATTTTCTGGGCTCTCTTCAAAGGTTTTTCATTTGACAATCTCTATTAGTCTCATTACAAAAAAATGTACAGATTTCTTCTTCTTGTCGACCATTTCAGATTCCGCTCAAATCACAGCACAAGAGATGCTGTTATTTTGACATTAACCACCAAAAACCAAGCTCCTCCCATCTCCCAAAGGGATTCATTACAAATGCACGTTTGACTCGCTCTTCACATGTCTTGGCACCAAGACCTGGAACAACCCTCCCGACTGACATCAGATTCCGAAAAAAACAGAGTTTTTTTTTTTTTTTTTGCCATATATATAAAATGGAATATACATTTGCAACACAAAAAGGATATATAGATAAATTCAAAAAGATTTGGGGACCATTAACAAAATAGTCCAATAACAATAACAAAAAGTCCGCGTGAGCGGACTGCTGGGCACGATGGACCTCATGGTCTGACCCAGTAGAGGCATTTCTTATGTTCTTATGTTCTTATATTGCAATAATTGAATTTCATTTTCCCATAGTAAGAAAATAGTTAAAGAAGGAAGGGAGGGAGGGATATGTGAGGGAGATTTATTCTCTTTATTATAAATATAAATAAAATATTATTAATAGATGATATTCTTACATGAAAACAATATAATAAAGGGAGGAGAAAAAGGTTCAAAAAATTTTAAAAAATAATTGATAAAATCATTACAATATATATGTTATATGACTATATAAGAAAAATAATTACAATTATATGATATATAAAATCATAAGAAAAATAAGATAAGAAATGTTATGTATAAAATACATTATAGAAATATCAAGTGTATTGTTAAGATAATTGTATGTAAATTTATGACACTTGTTGTTAAATGAAAAAATCAATTAAAAAAAAAAAAAAAGATTCCGAAAAAAAATGAAAAACTCTCTTCTTTGAAAGCCTCCACACCGTAGACAACTAACTCAAACTGTTTGATATCACAAAATCCTACCCTCTACCCAGTACGACCCAAGAACCTCCACTCTCTCATCTCTGTTAACCCTATTCATAATTCTGTAATTCGAAATATTGTAAGTCACTTTGGACCTGTTTAGGCAGAGCGCGACCCAGATTAGATTTTGCCCTAAATCCTGTACTGTGTCCCAATTGGAATTGCCTATTGCAGTGCACGCGAGAGACCCTCCACTGAGCGTCCTCAGGAAATTTGCCCACCTGCTGGAGCAGAGCGAACACGACTTCCGGGAAGAACTGGAGGGCGTGAAGCTACGGGAGGAAGTGGTGAAGACGATCCGCTTCAACCAGCAGCTGGAGAACGGCCTGAACCTCACGGACATCAAGATAGGACTCTTGGTGAAGAACAGGATCACCCTGCAGGTAACGAGAAGGGGTCTGGGAGGGGGAGGGGGGAGAGGGAGAACTGCAGGGAAGACCGAGGGGCATCACCCACTAAACGATAGTATCATTTGGTGCAGGATAAGCTTTACTCTGTAGGATTCAGTTTGCTTTTCTCTAAGTTTATCTCTTTAAGAACATAAGAATAGCCTTACTGGGTCAGGCCAACGGTCCATCGATGGCCAATCCAGGTCACTAGTAACTGGCCAAAGCCCAAAGAGTAGCCACATTCCATGCTACCGATCCAGGGCTTTAATAACAGAATATGGACTTTTCCTCCAGGAATTTGTCCAGACTTACCTTTTTTTATTTTTTATTTTTTTTAAATTTTTATTTATTCATTTTTTAATTCTTACAACAAGTGGATTAAACATATTATAATCAATTGTCATATATCACTTTCTTAAAACCAGCTACGCTATCCGCTCTTACCACATCCTCTGGCAACGCGTTCCAGAGCTTAACTATTCTCTGAGTGAAAAAATATTTCCTCCTATTGGTTTTAAAAGTATTTCCTTGTAACCTTGAGTGTCCCCTAATCTTTGCGATTTTTGATGGAGTAAAAAATCGATCCGCTTGTACCCGTTCTACTCCACCCAGGATTTTGTAGACTTCAATCCTATCTCCCCTCAGCCGTCTCTTTTCCAAGCTGAAGAGCCCCAACCTTTTTAGTCTTTCCTCATACGAGAGGAGTTCCATCCCCTTTGTCATCTTGGTCGCTCTTATTACACTGTTAATACAATTAATTAATTTTTAAAAACGTATATACCGCCTGGAGTCTCAGCGGTTTCCAAGATAACATACATAATATTGTATAGTAATTCAAAACAACTTAAAAAGTGCAACCTAAGGACTCCTTAATATCATTCTTCACTGTCATCACAGTTTCATGTAGAACAAAGTCCTAGGGAGCGATTCACAGATGGGCATTGACATAAAGCTTTGTTTTAAGCATTGGCTCCAAACGTCACATTTTCTTAAATTAACAAGTAGGTGGTACACAAGAATTTAATCAACAAGTTTTACGTTCACTGGCCATCATTTGAATATTGGCGCTTTCTTAGGATAAGGAAACAACTTCTCCCCCTAAACCCCCCCAAAAAAAACACGCATGCACTAGTACCAGTGTGATCGTGACTATGTACAGACCATTTCCCTCCTCTTTCAGGAAGTGGTTTCGCATTGCAAAAAACTCACCAAGAAGAACAAGGAACAGCTGGCGGACATGATGGCCATCGATAAGCAGAAAGGCTTAAAGGGGCTCAGCAAAGAGAACCGGCAGAAGCTGGAGGCCTACCAGCATCTTTTCTACCTTCTGCAGGTGGGTGCAGCGCCTCCTGGATGCAGGAGAAGGAATGGAAGGGAGAGCGGTGCATAGAGCAGTGGGTCGCAAACTTGCGAAGCCGCTGGCACACTAATCTCGGGGTCTGCGGCTGGAGGGATGTCGACGTGATGATGTCACGTGCATACGTGACATCAACTCCGCAGCCCTGAGCCTCCTATTACCGCTGGTGGTGGTGGTGGGGGGGGGTTGCTGCAGAAGGAGAGGGCAGAGGCGCCGGCTCTCGCTGCGAGGGGCATGTCCTGTAATCAGTCATTCGGCGATGGGCACCTCTCCTCCCTGGCATTTCGTGGCACACCTGGAATCCGCTGAGGCACACAGTTTACGATACACTGGCATACGGGGATTCCTTCTTAATTAACTTCCGATGGGCGTAAAGAAACGCAGAGGACTACTGCTTTTGGTGGAGTTCGGTGTGTCATATGTATGAAATGGAAAAAACACTGGCCATTAAAAAAGGATATTTTAATAAATTTAAAAATGTTTGGGGGCCATTAATAGATTATTATAATAAATAATTTGTATTTATCCCCATTTATTATGTATATTTGGTGGGTGGGGGTGGGTGGGATTGGTTTAAAAAGTGTCAGATATTTATAAAGATGTCTTTATGGGGGTGAGAAGGATAATTCTTTTTGTGTGAAATTTGTAATATTTTCAAGTGGAAATGTATATTATGAATTGATTTATGATATTATGAATCCACCATTCTAGGATTTAAGGGTAAGTTAGATGTGCATCTCCTTATGAGTGGCATGAAGTGACATGGGTAGGGGTAGGCTAGATGCACTTCTCTTTACGAGAAGCTTGGAGCGATATGGGGACCAAAACTATGCCAGGGTACACCTGGTGGGGCCTCCGCGTGTGCGGATCGCCGGACTTGATGGACCCAGGGTCTGTTCCGGAGATGGCGCTTCTTATGTTCTTATTGTACACTTGTTTGAAAATTTAAAATGAATAAAGAGATATAAATAAAAAAAAATAAGAAATGCAGAGGAAGGGTAGATATAAGACCTGCTCTTCCTTCTAAATCCAGCCTTGAGATCCTCCAGGTGTAAATACCTACTCTGATATTCACAAAACGCATTTTGTCGTAATGTGTCCATATTTTGGTACCCTGAGAACCTGATGAGGATTCTTGACTGGGTCGAGAAGGAACCGCCCCTGAGAAACCCCTTTTGGCAGATGGTCAAGTGACGTCTCTCCCAGAACAACGTCCACAATTGATCGGCCTCCTGTCTCTACAGACCCAGCCCTCGTACCTGGCCAGGCTCATCTTCCAGATGCCCCAGAACAAGTCCACCAGGTTCATGGAGTCTGTGGTCTTCACGCTGTACAACTACGCTTCGAATGAAAGGGAGGCTTTTCTGCTTCTGCAGCTTTTCAAGACCGCCCTGAAGGAGGAGATCAGGTAAACGCTCTTTGAGCTGCGAAATGGATGCGCCTCCCCTGCTTCTGTTCTTAACGTTTCTGACGCATTCTTATGGGAATAGCTGACTTTGGTAATCAAAGTAACGCATTGTGCAGGGTGCCCACAAAAACACGCCTTGATTTTTAAACGGTTACCAAATCAAAACTTAGTGGAATATGTTGATCGATAAGATGACGGCAAATGCAAGTCCCAAAAAAGCACGGTTCGCAAGATCTTACACAATCACTTGCCCTTTCACCCTTATAAGCTGCAATTGGTGCAGAAGTTACAACCTTCAGATAATGCAACACGACAAAATGACCAGGTGTTCCTAAAATGGCCCCCCGAGATCATCGGATATTACTGTTTGGGACTTTTTCCTTTGGAGGTACGTACCTCCGACTGCAGGAATGCATCACTGAAGCTATAAACGCAATCGCGCCGGATATGCTTCGGAGAGTCTGGTCCGAGCTCGATTATTGCGTCGATGTTTTGCCGAGTAACAGGTGGGGCGCACATCGAGTGTCTGTAATCAACAGATACCATATGAAACGTTACGAGTTGATGAAACTGTCGCCTGAAAGGTGAAAGAATAGTCCAATAAATTTGGGTTTTGTAACCATTTTAAAATCGAAGAGTGTTTTTGTGGGCACCCTGTATATGTTCAGGGATGGCCCTACCGCTAGGCAGACCGGGCATATGACTGGGAAGCAGAAGAGCAGCATGAGATAGGACATTGCAGGGCCTTGGAGCACATGTGCACGCTTTGGCCTGCTGTGTCCAAAACAGGAAATTCCAAGAGAGCAGGCCTTTTGCTCTGGGCCTCTCACACTGACTGTCTTGGAAGAGGGGGGTGGCAACAGTGACTATGACCCCCTTCCTCTCTTTCTTCCCTTTATTGTAAACTTTTCTTACCACTTTGTAGTTCTCTTTTTTTTACCGTATGTGTCTGTTAGTCCATTAAATGTTATGTATTTTGTATTTATGGAATATTTTTATATTGCAGTTATGTAATCTTATAAATTGTCCTGGACCCCTATTTTTAGCTTGTACAGCGCTTAGAAAGTTCTTATAATTGTTTTTATCAAATCCTAAATAAACTGTAAAACTGTAAGAGGAGGCAGATAAGAAAGGGATGGAGAGGCTCCGCTGCATCTTTGGACTTGTAGAGCGGAGGTGGGGGTAAAGCCGGGACTGGGCTCGGTTTGTCCTTGGATTGCATCGAGCATAATCCAGTCGCCAAAAAGTGTAGGGGGGGGGAAAAAGAGAACAGCTAATTTGCTGACCTGAATCCCGTTCTCTAGGCTGAAAGTCGACCGGCTCCAGGAGGTCATCACGGGGAACCCCACGGTCGTCCGCATGGTGGTAAGCTTTTACCGCAATGCCCGAGGGCTCAATGCTTTGCGACAGATCCTGGGCGAGGTGGTGAAAGAAGTTCTGCAGGACAAAGTGTTGAACATTCGCACCGATCCCGTGGACATTTACAAGAGCTGGATCAATCAGATGGAGTCCCAGACGGGTCAGAGGAGGTAAGGGCAAATCATCCACCCTGTGGCACCTATTATTTAATTAGTTGATGCAATATTGTACACTTGATGGAAGATGAAAAAAATGAATAAAGAATTGGGGAAAAAAAAATGTTGGGGTTTGGAAATCCTTTTTTAAAAAAAATTGAAGCAGGTACGTCAAGATCGCTCTCATTTCTTTCAGCAACATTACAGAGTGCTGGTTCAATTGATTTTATTCTGTCTTCAGTGGACTACTGCAATTCACTGTTTTCTGAAATTTCTGTCTTCAGTGGACTACTGCAGTTCACTGTTTTCTGAAATTTCTGTCTTCAGTGGACTACTGCGATTCACTGTTTTCTGAAATTTCTGTCTTCAGTGGACTACTGCGATTCGCTGTTTTCTGAAATTTCTGTCTTCAGTGGACTACTGCGATTCGCTGTTTTCTGAAATTTCTGTCTTCAGTGGACTACTGCGATTCGCTGTTTTCTGAAATTTCTGTCTTCAGTGGACTACTGCGATTCGCTGTTTTCTGAAATTTCTGTCTTCAGTGGACTACTGCGATTCGCTGTTTTCTGAAATTTCTGTCTTCAGTGGACTACTGCGATTCGCTGTTTTCTGAAATTTCTGTGAAATCAGCGAGAGAACTGTGTTTAATACAAAACACAGCTTGCAAGATTAATACTTTGCAAGTCCAGATTTTTAATCATGTGAGGCCACTGTTTATTTTGGAAGTGAGGAGTGGCCCAGTAGAGCTGCTGCCTCATCTTGAGGTCGTGGGATCGAATCCCAGTGCTGTTTCTTGTGATCCTGGGTAAGTTGCTTAATCCTTCATTGCCCCTGGTATAAAATTAAGGACCTGCATATATGTAAACCACTTTGAATGCATAACCACAATAAAGTCCCATTCCCCCCTTCCCCCTATTGTGAGGATATGGCGGGATATCTTAAAAAGCCAGTATAACAAACTGATTTTTTTATTGTTTTCTAACTTTATCTCTTTGGGCACACGTAGTGGCAATAATCGTTTATTGGAGCGCAAATGTATTTTTTTTTTAAAATTCTTTATTGATTTTCCACATTTTAACAGTTCAAAATACAAATAAAAAAGCACATGTATTTTAAGAAATTGGAGGCTGCCTGAGGCCCCCTCGGGGACGGAGTGGAAAAATGCAATGTATGTTTTGCTCCATATGGAGTGTTTAGAGCATGGTGGCGATTTACTCAAACCTGGCCCCCTGTATGGGATAATTTGTCTCATAGAGCCCGTAGTTATTTGTTGAATCTGTAGCTTGTGTGTGTGTGGGGGGGGAACGGTGTGGGGCCACTGTGAAGGACAAACATGGGTGGCCCACTTTACCTTGCACTGTTTTGTTGGTTTCTTAAAATTTAATAAAGAAATTTAAACAAAAAAGCCAGTCTAACGTAACATTTAGATATCTGATCTTCTCTCTCTTGCTTGCTCACCTCATTGGCCTTTAGAAGACTCTGTCTTAGGTTTTGTAGAGCAGTGGTTCTCTACCCGGTCCTTGGGGTCCATCTGACCAGATGGGTTTTCAGGATATCCACAATGAATATGCATGAATATGCAAATTTGTCTCATGCATATTCATTGTGAATATCCTGAAAGCCCAACTGAACAGGTGGTCTCTGAAGACTAGGTTGAAAATCACTGCTATAGAGCTCACCTATGTAAAGAAAATTTGTCTTTTTTTTTTACTCTACATATCATCGTGAAGAGGGAACCAAGTCCTTCTAAAATTTAATGTTGGTGACTATTGTAGAATGGAGCTTGATCTTTGTTGTCTCTGCATTTGGCGAGACCGGAAAAGCTTGCTACAAGAGAGACTCGAACATATTTTTAACGTAGCCAGATCCTTCGGTATGCTTTCTCTACAAGTCTCTCTTGTGTCAAGCTTTGACGATCTCGCCAACCGTTGACCATCTGTTGTGTGCTTTGTCTGCTACAGCAAGTTTCCCTACAACGTCAGCCCTGAGCAGGCCCTGAGCTATCCCGAAGTGCAGAGGCGCCTCAACGTCTCCATCCGCAATTTGATCACCATCACAGACAAGTTCTTCATGACCATCACCTCCAACGTAGACAAGATACCGTACGTGGTTCCCATGCATTCTTTGGAACTTTTAACTCCATTGCAAAGAGTTACTAGAATAACCAGAGCAATATGTATGTCAAAGAATCTCGAAAGGCAGAATTTCTTTGTAGAGAGATATTATTTCATTCTGAATGCCACCTTTTTTCAAAAAGGATCTTCCAAATACAGATATTGCAAAACATTTCTGGCTTAGAGGGAAGAGGTGGCATTTAGTTATTAATCTTTTCTTTTAATTTATGTTTTCCCAAGAAATAGGGCATTTTTTGGTGGTGAGGGAGGGCACAGCTTTCAAACATCCAACTGTGCACCCTTGAAGTTAAAATTTAGCTTGCTCAGGAGTGGCTGAATGTAACCTACCATTCCCTGGCCACATTCTTGGTGATGTAGTTGGGATTTGAACTCTGGCTTCCCCTTAAGAGCAGGAGAGCTGAAACTAACTCCTTGTCCATGCTGACCTTTAACCCCTGCTTCCTTTCCAGTTACGGGATGCGATACGTTGCCAAAGTATTGAAGAACTCTCTAAGTAATAAATTTCCTGATGCCACAGGAGACGATGTTGCCAAGGTCTGTGTGGCTGCTTGCCCAGTGGCCCTTTTTTTCTTATCATTTTATTTCATTTATTAATTGATAAAATGTGTGTGCTAACTCGGGTGACAAGTGCCGTTCGCTGCCACTCAAAAGGTGCCTGGTTCAGTTCCCAGGTCAGGTCTTCCACTCCCTGAGGTACCTGGAGCTGTCGAGACAGCATTCACAGCCTCAAGACCCCGCTTAGGCTTGGCTAGTGGCTGAATTCAGAAGGATGACCGGTACTTGGCTCAGGACCCTCACTTCGGTGATCAGACTGGCTGTGTAAACGGCAAAAGGGGAAAAATCCCCCTGTAGTTCTGAATGAAGGTTGATAGTACCAGGTCCCAGTTCTGGCTCTGATTCAGCTGGAAGCCCAAAGCAGGTTCAAAAACATTAAAAGAGAGATGAATAACTCTAATCACACATAGTCTGTTATTGAGAAAGACCTGGGGGAAGCCTCTGCTTGCCCCGGATCGGTAGCATGGAACGTTGCTACTATTTGGGGTTCCGGAATCTTGCTATTCTTTGAGATTCTGCCGGGAATCTTGATACTCTTTGGGGGTTCTAGAATCTTTTGTTACTCTTTGGGTTTCTGGGATGTTGCTACTCTTTGGGGTTCTGGAATCTTGCTATTCTTTGAGATTCTGCCGGGAATCTTGATACTCTTTGGGGGTTCTAGAATCTTTTGTTACTCTTTGGGTTTCTGGGATGTTGCTACTCTTTGGGGCTCTGGAATCTTGCTATTCTTTGAGATTCTGCCGGGAATCTTGATACTCTTTGGGGTTCTAGAATCTTTTGTTACTCTTTGGGGTTCTGGAATGTTGCTACTCCTCAGGTTTTGGCCAGGTACTAGGGACCTGGATTGGCCACCATGAGAACGGGCTACTGGGCTTGATGGATCTTTCCAGTAAGGCTATTCTTACGTTCTTATGTTTTTATGTCGCTTTGAATTGTCTAGTTGTTCAGTAAGTTGCTATTCTTATGTGTACCCCCCCCCTCTCTGGCTTTAGATTGTGGGCAACCTTCTCTACTACCGTTACATGAACCCAGCCGTGGTGGCGCCCGATGGCTTTGACATTATCGACATCTCGGCAGGAGGAGCAGTGCACCCTGATCAACGTCGCAATCTTGGCTCTGTCGCTAAAGTCCTGCAGCACATGGCCGCCGGCCAGCTGTTTGAAGGGGAGCAGAGCCATCTGCATCTTGTCAACACCTACCTGGCAGAGATGCACGGCAGGTTCAGGTACGAGCATGGAGAAAAGCGATGATGTAGTTGGGATTTGAACTCATTGCCAAATTCTAGTTTGCCTTCCTGTTGAGCTAGTTTGGGGGGGGGGGGGTCTTTTTCCCAGTTTAGAAAACCCACCAAGGTCCATTCAGACAATTAGTATGTGTGGGAATATGTAAAACCACTTTGATTGTACCACAGAAAGCAATACTGTATATTGGCAAGATAAACTGCCTGAAAGTGACCCCGTTTCTCAAGGGAAATGTTTGGTCCTTCCTGGATTTTGCATTCTGGGGCTTATAGTTCCAATTCTTCATTTTTTTTTTTATTTATTTATTTTTTTTTTAAATTTTATTTATTGAATTTTTCAATTTTTACAATGTTTGAAATTCAAGTGATATAATTAATTACTATATATCATTGTATCTATCATTAATACAACTTAATTTATAAACAGTATATATTATATATAATCAAAAGTTATACATCCCTCCCCTTTTTCCAATTAATGATTCTAAAAATTATACATGTCCCTCCCCTTTTCTATATAAGTATTATAATTGTGCTAAGAAATCTAATCATTAGAATAATTAGTCAATGGTTGCCAAATTTTATTGAAATTATGAATGTTCCCGTGTTGTAATGCTATTACTTTTTCCATTTTGTATATATGACAGACAGAGTTCCACCAGAACGTATAATTTAATTTGGTATAGTCTTTCCAATTCTGAGTTATTTGTTGCATGGCGACTCCTGTCAATATTAATAGTAGTTTATTATTGTTTACTGAGATCGGACTCTGAGTTTGAAAATTTGAAAATCACTGCAGCGGACGTGGAGAAGGATGTGGAAGAGGAGGAGTTGATGATTAAAAAAAACAACAAAAAAAACCAGCCTGAGGCCTTCACCCAGGTCCCCTGGTCACTCCTTGTGATCCTGGGCAAGTCACTTAACCCTCCGATGCCCCGATTATGAGCCCACTAGGGACAGGAAAAGTACCTGCATATGGTATATTTAAACTGCTTTGATTGTACCCCTTTACTCATCAGCTCTGCAGTAATTTGGAGTGACATCCTGCCAATTTGTAGATCGAGGTTTTGATTCACAGCTCCCTTGGTGGGGGGGAAGTTCAGCACTACACTTCTTCCTCCGTAATTGCTGTGATAGGGGATTAACAAAACCGCAAATAACTTTTTCATATGTTATTCGCTGTTTTCTATTAAAAACCATCGTGAATATAGTGAAACCGCAAATAACATGGAGGGAGACCTGGCCTGTTCCTGAAGGAGAGGCAAAACACGGTGAAGAAAGTGCTGGGAATCAGCGATTTCTCTATGCAAGCTGATGTAATTTTGGGGGGGGAGGGGGGGAGGAGCCAGCAAGCTAAAAACCGTGAATAATCGAAACCGCGAATGCTGAGACCGCAAATACAGAGGGAGAAGTGTATATGCAATGGTGACATCTAGTGGCCAGACTTGGGAGCCCACGATTGCTGGATTCTGGAAGCGGTCTGGTTAGATGAGAATGATACCAGATTCTACCCCTGCTTTTCCTTTACAAGAAGCCCCAAAGGAACAGAAAAAAAACATTGATTTCTCTCCCCACGTCTTGAGGCTCCTTTCGAATACCCAATAGCTGTACAAAACAAAAATCTGATCAAGCTCTTAAAATGTCCTAAGTACTCAGCTGCTGTGATGCAAATATTTTTCAGTAAATGAGGAGGTATGATTAGAACTGAAGTGCGCAGCGATTTAAAAAGATGATTAGATTAAAATCCACTTGGAATAATTAAATTGGTGCTTCCCAGCATTATCAGCACAGAGTGATAAAATTAATCGCTAATTAGTGCTTTTTAAGTATCAGCAGATTAATAATTGATATGTCTGCATCTCTGCCCTGCTAACAGGGGACAAATTAGAGAACTTGGCTAGCAGCCCGCCAGATTAATAGAGAGATAAAAGCGGGCATCTTCGCCCGGCGACCACTGAGCAGCGAGCGCCTCTTCGGTGCCACGCACCAGCTGCGTGGGAATCTGATGGCATGTTGTCTCATTATTCTCCGTCGTGGTCACGTCGTGCTCAGGGTTTCATATGACAGAGGTGGATTACGAGACCTATCAGCGGTGTAGAGAGCCCACCCCTGTGTGGAGCTTGATGGTTCTTGCTCTGAAGAGTAAAACTTTATAGCAACCTTAGATGCACACAGCACTGTACAGCAGCAAAATATATTGAAGTGCAAATTGTCCCTAGAAGAGCTGACTGTTTAAGTGAAGGGCTGGTGCCAGGGAATAGGATGTCCTAGACCAGGGCTAGGCAATTCCGGTCCTCGAGAGCCGGAGCCAGGTCAGGTTTTCAGGATATCCACAAAAAATATGCATGAGATAGATTTGCATCTCAAGGAGGCAGTGCATGCAAATCCATCTCATACATATTCATGGTGGAGATCCTGAAAACCTGAATCCTGAGGACCGGAATTGCCTACCCCTGGCCTAGACCAGTGTGTCTCAAACCTTTCTTTTAAGCTCCGGCACATTAAACGGAGCAAATGTTTATCGCGGCACATTTTAATTGAAATGATAAAATTGCAAAACCAACAAAAAAATTAAATTTGAGAGTTATTTATTTATCGTTTTTAAAGCTACGCATGGGTAATTGTGACAACAGCGACTCTAAGGGGTCCTTTTACTAAGGCGTGTTAAATGATTTAGTGCCCATTGAATATAATAGGTGCCTTTTTATCTCTAATTAGGAGTTTTCTTGCCGTGGCCTGCTCCGTGCCAGAGCCGGAAGAACGGTTCAGCATTGACGAATATTCAGAGATGCTGAATGTCATCAAGCCCGTCATCTATATCACAGCTGGGGAGCTGATCAGCACCCATAAGGTGAGCGCATGAAAGGGGGGGCATTGCCTAATAACCATGGTTTAGGCTGACCACGGCTGGGGTTGTCCGAGGGAAGGGAGCAGAGCGCTGCGGCTCGAGGGG
Source organism: Geotrypetes seraphini (assembly GCF_902459505.1). Classification (NCBI taxonomy): domain Eukaryota; kingdom Metazoa; phylum Chordata; class Amphibia; order Gymnophiona; family Dermophiidae; genus Geotrypetes; species Geotrypetes seraphini. The sequence continues at coordinate 41,095,862 of NC_047099.1, forward strand.
AGAGCAGCGGTTGGTGGAACTAGATTGGGAAGCAGCTCCGGAATGAGCTGCTACCTTCCGCCAGCCATAGGAGAAAACCATGTGATGCCCTGCTTGTTGTGGCGGAGACCAGGGAGGGAGCCTGGGAGGATGGTAATTAAATCGTGTGCAGTTTGTCTTTTCACTGTCCTTACTTAAATCTCCTCTCTCCCTTAGCTATTGCTGGAGCATCAGGATGCTGTCTCTCCGAGTTATGGGGACCCGTTGCACGAGCTGCTGGAGGATCTGGGGGACCTGCCCACGATCCAATCTCTGATAGGTGCGTTGGAGAGTCCATAACGCGCGCGGCAGAGGAACATCCTCGCACACAAATGGAAGACGTGCCTTTTGTTGTGTAACAAACGCACGTCTCTGGGTGAGGCTGTAGCTTCCAGATTCTCGTTTTGGTTTACGGACCTTCTTTTTTTAAAAAAATCTTTATTCATTTTCAAATCAAAACAACAAGTACAGAAAAATACATCATACAAGTAATTCCAATATAGCACTATATTATCTAACACATAAAATCTAATAGTGTAATAACCCCACCCACCCACCCTTCATCACATTTTCAACTAAAATAGAATATACACATGTTATATAACATATTATAACATATCTTATAAAATTACTCCTCAACTCCACCCTCCCCTTTGAGTGTGCTAAATACAGCTAAGAAAGAAAAAAGAAAAGGAACGGAAAAGAATTGATGACTATTCATCGCAATACTTTGCCAATGGCCCCCATATCTTTTCAAAGTTATTATATGTCCCTTTTTGTATCGCTATTGCCCTTTCCATCTTAAAAATATGGCATAATGAATTCCACCAGAATATGTGATTAAGATTTTTGTAATTTTTCCAGTTATTGGTAATAGGTTGAATGGCAACCCCTGTCATGACTAATAAAAGTTTGTTATTATATGAAGATATTTGACTTTTCTTCCTCATAGCCATTCCGAAGAAAACAGTATCGTAGGAAAGCGCAGCATGGTTTTCCAATAAAGAGTTTACTTGAGACCAGATTTTTTTTTTTAATTCATTTTTCATATAACAACAAGTGTATCATAAAAATTCATACAATTGCATTAAGTATACACTTGATATTTCCATAACTTACTGTAAATACAACATATCATTATATAGTCCTTACTATAATTTTAGACATCATATAATATTTTTTTTTTTTTCTTTTGGAATCTTTATTGTTTTATAAATCTTTATTCATTTTCTTATGTTACAACAAGTGTATCAAATAAACTCATTAGAAACTTGAATATACACACTTGATTAACTCACATATTAACATCAAATTTAACATTTCTTTAGAAAATTAATATTATATAAAGTTATAATACTATACAAGAAATCTAAATTTATATAATTCTTATTGAATATAATAATCCCCCACCCCTCCCTCCCTCATATTCAATAATACATAAAATCAACTTTATTGTAAATTCATTTAAATATTAATATAGTATGTAATAATCAGAAATAAAATCCCACCCCTTTCCCCTTTAATCAAATATCTTATCATGGGAAAAGTTAATCATTCATTACAGAAATCTGTTAACGGTCCCTATTATTCAATTATAATCCCTTTCCCTCCCCTTATTTTGATAGTTGCATACAATATAACACATATTATGATAATTTATTTAGATTTTGTGATAAAGAGAATAAACCTACCCACCCACCCCCCCTTTATCAAGTATCTTATTATGGGAAAAAATTATATCAATCATTGCAAAAATCTGTTAATGGTCCCCAAATCTTCTTAAACTTATCAATATATCCTTTTTGTGTTGCAAATGTACGCTCCATCTTATATATATGGCAAACTGGATTCCACCAAAAGTTGTAATGATCTAATGTCCCTGGTTCCAGATTACAGTGCCGGCATCTATTGGACTTAGAACTATCTAATTTTTGTAAACGAACAGGGGTCCAAAACGCTCTATGTAACAGAAAGAACCAAGTTTGCTTGATAGATGCTGACACCGTACATCTCATCTAGGCCGCCCTCGGATGTTCCTTAACCAGTATGCCGTAGGACGGTTTGTGACGCCTTCCATGACCCTTGGGGGTCCACGTCTTAGAGATTGAGTTATTCAGCGGGCTGCGTCGTCAAGACGCCGATTCAAATGCAACAGACCACGTCTTTCTAGCATTTCATTTGCCAGAAATATAACCGTTTCGATTTAACAAACTGTCGTAGCTGATAACTAGAACCCAACCGGCGTTGTTGCCTCGTTTTTTAAGACTGGGGGGTCCTTTTGCTAAGGCCGCGGTAACCGATTTGGCGTGCGCTAAAGATTAGCGCGCCTGAGCAAAAAGACCCCTGAGATTGCGACCTAGACATAAATTTCATTAGTTTTGTTTCTTTGGGGGCAAACGCGTAGGCTTTTGATGTCTTTATGTTTCAGTTCTTTCTTCGGCCCGTTAACCTTCCATCATTTGTTTTATTTGCCGAACGTAATATGAAACTGACCCCCCTGTTTTACTAAGGTGCGTTATGCTTTTTTTGAACCTCTTAGTGCACCTTCGTAAAAGAGGGCCTTAGCTTAGGTTATTAGGCAGGATATAACTTTGTGAAATAAAATAAATCCAATGCCACTAGCAACTTTTTTTTTTTTTTTCCCCCCCTCCCCCTTCTTTGGAATTTAAAATTTCACCTCTTATTGCCCAGAATTTTTCAGCACCCTTTCGGCTGGCAGGAGTAAAAACCTGGAATGGCCTTACGGAAATGACCAAAACTGAACCTTGCCACATCGTCTTCCGAAGAAAATTGAAAACCCATCTGTTCGCCACTTAATCTCCTCTCTTCCTCCCCTTCCCCTTCCCCTCCCACCTCCTCTCCTTCCTCTTATCTCTCCCCTCCCTCTCCATCCTCTCTTTAAAGTGGCCTTGAGCCTGTATAGGTAGGAGCAACGCACAAAGATTAGATTAGATTAGAACATGATTATTCTATGTGTGTTGACTGGCCTCGTTGCTTCCTAGCTCCTGTACTGTTGTTGAGGCCTTGCCATCTAGACGGCCTTTCTGATGATTTTGGCTTTCTGCTGCCGTAGGTGAGGGCACCTTTCATGCCAGCGACGTGACCGCTGAGCAGGCGTGGGCTCAGCTCAGCAAGCTGGAGCTTTCACTCACTCTCGCCAGCAAGCTGGAGATGGCGGAGACCGACAGCAAGGAGATGGATGCCAAGAGCCTGTTACTTAGGTCAGTCTCTGTTAAACTCATCGACAGGTGGGCTTGTTGTCTGGGCGAAAGCTTAACCGAGGAGCTGAGAGCGTATAACAGGAGCGTGTGTGTTTTAATCAGGTCCCCGGGTAATAATCCCTGGTTCAAAACAATGGCCCTGATTTCTCCATGCAGAGAAGTGGTAACTCAGAAAGGGGGTGAATGTTTGATGGGGGAAGGGGGGTTCGTGGACACTTTCTTATAGTTGCTGGTAATGTTTCTCATCTCATTTAGCACAAAACAGATGCTAGTAGATGTGATCCGATCCCAGCCCGGGGAGTCCCTGCTCCAGGTTTTGCACACATCAGTATCAGCAGAGCAGGTGCGTTGGTTGGGGGGGGGGGGTGTTTGTCTGTCTTTCACAAAAAAGCTAGACTCCCTTTATGAATATTTAGTGTTCCCAGAGGCCTCTGGGATAGATAGTTCATTTTATACCATTGTTTGATGGTGATAGGTCTTCTCCTCAAAGTACTTACACTTCCCCCTCCGTATTCACGGTGGTTAGGGGCAGAGCCGACCCGCGAATATTAAAAAAAAATGCGAATAATATTCGGTCCGGTTCTGCCCCTAACCTCCGCTTCCCCCGGCTATTTTAAGCCCTGAAAGGCCCCCCTTAAGCCTTACCTGGTGGTCTAGCGGGTTTTCAGGGCAGGAGCGATCTTCCCACGCTCCTGCCCTGTGCAGATCGCTCACAGGAAATGGCTGCCTTGAGCTCCCGTAGTCTCTCGAGCCATTTCCTGTGAGCAATCTGCACGGGTAAGAGGAAAAAGCTTCTTAGATGCGATATCCTCTTTCTTTCAGGAAGTGGTCCATCGTCGTCTGATGCACCGGCAAGCAGCAAGCTTGGCTCAGACCCCTGAGAAGTTGAAGCGTGGCCGTTCCTTGCTGGGAAACAGCCAGTTGTCCGTAGAAGAGAAGAAGAGGAAAGTGATCCGGAATTTGCGGAAGCTGGAAAGTCTGGGAGTGGTGACTTCCACCGACCATTATCAAGACATCGTTAACCAGATAGCCAAGGTAACTGACCTGAATCGAAACGCCAAAGTCCGAGTCGGTCTTGGGTTCCTTTGAGATGGGTGAACTTCAGCCCTGCAGATTTGAGTTTCATTTGCCTGGCCCCTTGAATCTTTCTCCATAGGTAAATTAATTGGGAGAAAGATGACGAAGCCTTCCCCTGGCCCAACCATAAGCCCAAATAAGGCAGTCACCTAGGGCAGCTGCTGCTTGGGGGCATCAAAGAATAGGGTTACCAGCAGGGCTGTGGAGTAGAGAGTTGCGTGGGGACAGAAATCCCACCCGTCCCCGCCAGGATCCTCTCCGTCCCCACCCATCCCCGCAAGGAATTACCTCCATCCCTGTCCGTCCCCATAAAAAGCAGCAATTACTTCTGACAGGATCATCAATTCCACAGTTTCTTTTGCTGTTTTCCTTGTGGAAAGAGCAGGGAGATCCCACATTATAATATTTTATCCCTTCCTCCCAGATATTTACTCTTCTGCCTCTTGGCGCAGGTTGTGATCCGAGATGCTCTCGCTCCTGTTTTTATTTCTTTTCTGCATAATCTTACCGTCCGCTTCTTTGGCGTTTAGCGTAAATTGTGACAGACGGGGAAATTCTATGTGCCTTTAATATTCTATTCATTTTCAATGTTAAAAATGCTTCATCCTTCTTGTACCTCGTTTTCTGTAACCGCTTCGAACCGAAAGGCATTTAGCGGTCTACAAATAAAATCTTACGTTATGTTATATTAGCAATCCCAGGGATAGCAATGCCTTCCCCGTCTTTATCTCGGTAGCAGACTGTGAACTTTTCCTCCAGGACCTTGTCCAAATCTCTTTTAAACCTGGAAATGCCAACTGCTTTTACCACACTCCCTAATTAAGAATTGTTTCAGGGCTCATGGATGGGTTTTTAAATCTTTCTTGATTTTAAATTTTTGATGCAAGGCTTTCCATATTGTGCTGTATACGGTATTGTTAAAATGGAAGCTCTTTATTTTCCCCGTTTCTCGTAGGACATCTGTAACCAGAGACGGTACCGGCAGCACCGCAAGGCAGAGCTGGTGAAGCTCCAGCAGACTCTCCAGGGCTTGAACTCCAAAACGATGTTTTATGAGGAGCAGATCGACTATTACAATCAGTACATCAAAACGTGTCTGGACAATCTGACAGCCATTGGCAAGTAAGTTACCACCGACTGGTGTAGCCCGACTACTACAGGAAGAGGCGGTCAGAGCAGGCCGCGAAGGAGAGAGTCCGTGATTCACGAACCGTGAATTCGCGGGGGAACACTGTATACACTTCCCCCTCCGGATTCGCAGAGCCGACCCGTGAATATTAAAAAAACCGTGAATAATATCCGAGCCGGTTCTACCCCTAAACCTTGCTTCCCCTGGCTATTTTAAGCCCTAAAAGCCCCCCCTTAAGCCTTACCTGGTGGTCTAGCGGGTTTTCAGGCAGGAGCGATCTTCCCACGCTCCTGCCCCGTGCAGATCGCTCACAGGAAATGGCTGCCTTGAGCTCCCGTAGTCTCTCGAGCCATTTCCTGTGAGCGATCTGCATGGGGCAGGAGCGTGGGAAGATTGCTCCTGCCCCAAAAATCCCGCTAGGTAAGGCTTAAGGGGGGGCTTACAGGGCTTAAAATAGCCTGAAAAATTAAGATGTAATTTCTTTTTTTTTTTTTTTAATTCTTTATTCAGTTTTAACTCTTGCAACAAGTGTACAATATTCAATCAGATAATTCGTACAAATCACTTGACATTCTAACAATTATTGTCAAATGCATATAAAAAAGACCCCTCCCCCACCCATCCCATTCATCAGGAATAAACCCATTAAATCCCATAACATACCTCCCCATCCCCACATTAAATATAGTCCTATGTAATAAAAAGGTGTCCAATTATTAGAATATGCAATCAATGGCCCCCAAATCTTTTTGAAACTATTATAATTTCCTAGCAAGCACTCTCTCCATTTTATAAATATGACAAACTGAATTCCACCAAAAGGTATAATTAAGTTGAGTATAATCCTTCTAATTTCCAGTACTATGTTGAATGGCAACCCCCGTCAGTATTAACAAAAGTTTATTGTTATTTGCTGAAATTTGACTCTTGAATCTCATAGATGTTCCAAATAAAATAGTATCATAGGATAGGGCAATGATTTCTGATTTAAAACCGCGAATAAGCGAATCCGTAGGTACGGAATTCGCGAATATGGAGGGGGAAGTTTCCAGGTTACAATGTGCCATAGGAGTTTTGAATACAAGTGTTTATCCTACTGCATTTGAAACCTGGGCTCAGAGCAGTGACTGACGGTTTCTTCTGCACCTTCCTGTCTCTTTTGCTTTCCAAGGGTTCCTGGTAAAAATAAGAAACAGCCTTCTCTGAGCTACACGGCTGCCAGACTTTTTGAGAAAGGCGTCCTTTTGGAAATAGAGGATCTTCCAGTTACTCAGTAAGTACTTAAAAAGAGCTCCCTGCCCCCTTAGAGAATGCACTAGATCAGTGGTTCCCAACCCTGTCCTGGAGGAACACCGGGCCAATCGGGTTTTCAGGCTAGCCCTAATGAATATGCAGGAGAGAGATTTGCATATAATGGAAGTGACAGGTATGCAAATCTCTCTCATGCATATTCATTAGGGATATCTTGAAAACCCGACTGGCTGGGGGGTCCCCTAGGACAGGGTTGGGAGCCATTGCTCTAGACTTAATACCGTTCTAGTCTTCTATCTAGTGCAGTGGTTCCCAACCCTGTCCTGGAGGACCACCGGGCCAATCGGGTTTTCAGGCTAGCCCTAATGAATATGCAGGAGAGAGATTTGCATATAATGGAAGTGATAGGTATGCAAATCTCTCTCATGCATATTCATTAGGGATATCTTGAAAACCCGACTGGCTGGGGGGTCCCCTAGGACAGGGTTGGGAGCCATTGCTCTAGACTTAATACCGTTCTAGTCTTCTATCTAGTGGATGTATAGAATTGGCTTGTAATACGGTAGATCAGTGATTCCCAACCCTGTCCTGGAGGAACACCAGGCCAATCGGGTTTTCAGGCTAGCCCTAATGAATATGCAGGAGAGAGATTTGCATATAATGGAAGTGACAGGTATGCAAATCTCTCTCATGCATATTCATTAGGGATATCTTGAAAACCCGACTGGCTGGGGGGTCCCCTAGGACAGGGTTGGGAGCCATTGCTCTAGACTTAATACCGTTCTAGTCTTCTATCTAGTGCAGTGGTTCCCAACCCTGTCCTGGAGGACCACCGGGCCAATCGGGTTTTCAGGCTAGCCCTAATGAATATGCAGGAGAGAGATTTGCATATAATGGAAGTGACAGGTATGCAAATCTCTCTCATGCATATTCATTAGGGATATCTTGAAAACCCGACTGGCTGGGGGAGTCCCCTAGGACAGGGTTGGGAGCCATTGCTCTAGACTTAATACCGTTCTAGTCTTCTATCTAGTGCAGTGGTTCCCAACCCTGTCCTGGAGGACCACCGGGCCAATCGGGTTTTCAGGCTAGCCCTAATGAATATGCAGGAGAGAGATTTGCATATAATGGAAGTGACAGGTATGCAAATCTCTCTCATGCATATTCATTAGGGATATCTTGAAAACCCGACTGGCTGGGGGAGTCCCCTAGGACAGGGTTGGGAGCCATTGCTCTAGACTTAATACCGTTCTAGTCTTCTATCTAGTGGATGTATAGAATTGGCTTTGTAATACGGTAGATCAGTGATTCCCAACCCTGTCCTGGAGGAACACCAGGCCAATCGGGTTTTCAGGCTAGCCCTAATGAATATGCATGAAGCAAATTTGCATGCCTCTCACTTCCATCATATGCAAATCTCTCTTATGCATATTCATTAGGGCTAGCCTGAAAACCCGATTGGCCCGGTGGTCCTCCAGGACAGGGTTGGGAACCACTGTACTAGATGGGGTGACGAATGGACCGTTGGGTGCTCACATCATGCAGACACATATCCCCCTCCATGAAAACGTCAAATCAAGAATTGTGCTGGGCCTAATAACAAGAATAATAATTTTATTCTTATATATACCACGAAAGCCATAATAGTTGGAGGCGGTTTACAACAAGAGGTGCTGGACAATCAGAGAAATAGTCACAATATAGAGTCGTCAGATGCATGCATACAGAATAGAAGAAGTAAAATCTATAGAATTTTTAGGCTACAGATCGATTGAACAATTTCGTTTTTTACCGGTTAATAGGTTAAGGGGCGGAAAATATCAGTCTGGGCTTTGACTGTATCACAGAAGAGTCTACTTTTAAGACAGTTGACTAAATATTGCTAAAATAAAGAATTTAATATCACATTCATTGGTTGGTTTTATCATGAATTGATAATGTGCGACTGTTGGCTAGACTGGATGGACTCTTAGGTCTTTCTCTGCCGTCATCTACTACATATGCCCATTTTATGCAATGAAACTTACCTCCCTCTTTTAGGAATTCTTTGAGCGTCGGAGCAGTGACTGCCGCTGCAGGCGCTAAGCCCCGTGCTATGCGTTCGTAAAAGACGGGGGTTAGTTAATAATAACCCAGATTATCAGTAAAATAACATATCTTAACGGTAGCCTATGTTGATAACGACCTCCCCTCCCTCTCCCCAACCTTAGTTGCTTTGGACTGAGAGGCGCAGGACGTCCTAAAATCACAGTTCCAGGCAGCACATTCATTTTCTTAGCCCCACAAGGACACTTTTCGATCCAGGAGCTATTCCAGACTAGAGAGTTGCACGGGGACAGAAATCCCACCCGTCCCCGCCAGGATCCTCTCCATCCCAAGGAATTACCTTCATCCCCGCCCGTCCCCATAAAAAGCAGCAATTCCTTCTGACAGGATCATCAATTCCACAGTTTCTTTTGCTGTTTTCCTTGTGGAATCTCTTTGGTGGAACCCTTTTTTTGTTTTCTGTTCAGGTAATTAACTTATAAACCCCCTCTTTTACTAAGGCTGACGTGTCCATTATATTATATGGACAAACCCTGCTTCCAAAGCCTTCCATCCCTGTGAGAGTCCCGTTGGCTAGAGGGGGGGGTCTCCGTGGGAGTCCCGTGGGTTAGGGGGGATTTCCGCGGGACCCGCGGGATTCCCCCGATCCCCGTTCCCGTGCAGACCTCTATTCCAGACCTCTCCAATTCCTCAGCCTACGGCTTCCTTCCCTTCAGTGCCTGCGTCCGCTTTTCCCAGCATCTCTTTCTCTCTCTCTGACGTTTCCAGGTTTCGGAACGTGATTTTTGATATCCTTCCCTGTGATGAAGCCGGCAAGTTCCAGGTGAAAACCAAGTTTCTAGGAGTCGATATGGAGAAATTTCAGCTTCATTATCAGGTGAGCGTGCTTCTGTCCTGCCTCTGAGTGTTGGGTGCAGGGTTTTTTAACTGCTGACTTTTGAATAACTCGAAGTCTATTAAGGGTTTTCTTGCAAGTTCCCAATTAAATAATGTTACAATAGTCCAGCATACTTATGTATTTATTGTGATGTGCCCAGAAGGTTTGATTGCTGGAATATATTTATTTTAAATAAATAAAGGAGGGGCAAAAGGGTCAACCAAAAGCAGTTTACAAATATTATATACAGGTCCATAAAGAAGGCATTCGCGTGCAGATTCTGAATGCTCTTGGGCCAAGGTTTTAAAAGGACTTAACCGGGCTGCAGAGGCTCCTGCCCGGCCGATCCCTAGATTTTATTTTTCCGCGGCACGGCCGTGTTGCTCAAAATCCAGGCAGACCTGCCGTGGTGCTGTTCGGTTAGTGGCACGGCAGATGTAGGGGTCGGGTCAGGAAGGTGGTCGATGCCTGAGGGAGGTGGGAGGGCTGAACACGGAGGACCCTTAATTAGGAAAAAAAATGCTAATGACTGTATGTGTGGATATGTCGAGTGGCGCTTTACGGTCCGTGTCCCACATAGGGCAATCCACAGTCTGCCTTTACACATAAGAGCGGAAACTAATGTAGAGAAATTCAAAGGAGCATTGAAATGTTTTCCTTTTGAACATTAACCCCCCTCTTTTCCTAAGGTACGCTGTTTTTTAGCACACGCTAACGCGTGCATGTTATCCTATGGACGCGAGCGCCAAATCCACGCTAAAACGCTTAGCGCCCCTTTGTAAAAGAGAGCCTAAGGTTTCCTTTTTTAAAAAAAAAATCATTTCTTAACTTTATATTCATCCCCCCTTTTCTGTTTTTTGCCCAAAGAGTTTACCATTCGCTTCCCTTTTCCCCGTTCTTCTTTCCAACATTGTTCCCTTTCCTTCCCTCCTGTTAAAATTATGAAACTATTTAGGATGGGCTAGAGAGGGCTTCAGTGGCAACTCCAGCGTCGGGCAGACTTTCACAGCTTCTGTCCCGCAAATGACGAGGCAGGTTGGGGTAGGCTGGAGTGGACTGGAATTTAAGGACTCGTACGGTCTGGGTCCCAGAAATGGCAAAGAAAGACCAGGATCAGATACTGTTGGAGAAAGTGCCCAGATAAAGATGAGACAGCAAAAAGTCCATCCTATCAGCCGGCAAAGATCTGGATAAGGTCCAGCAAATGAACCCCCAAATCCAATATAAACCATCCCTCGTCACAAGGCTGTTTATAATGTCATAATGTACCGGCCGTGACTCGGCTATCTACCAGTTTCTCCACTTGCAGGGAGACTCTTGTGCTTGAAATTAGAGAATGACACAGTGACAAAATTCATCACCGTTCCTGTCCCCGCGGATAACCGCGGGAAATAATCCCATGTCATTTTCTAGTGTCTATTTCAACCTTCTACACCAGCATTCTTCAAGGCAAAGCTTGCGGGTCAGTGGTTGTGGCCATTCATACTCTGATTCTTCCCTCTCTCCTTAAAGAATGACTTGAAGATGGTTTCCCGCAGTTATCCGCGGGGACGGGAATGGTGATGAATTTTGTCACCGTGTCATTCTCTACTTGAAATGACACTACTTACACAATTTGGCGTTCTCTTTCAGGACCTCCTGCAGCTCCAGTACGAGGGCGTTGCCGTCATGAAAATGTCTGGCAAGGCCAAGGTCAACGTGAACCTTCTCCTCTTCCTCCTGAACAAGAAATTTTTCAAAAAATAGCTGCGTCCCCAGGGCGCGCGCACTTACCGCCACTCATAAACTCAGGAAGGGGCGTCGTGTCGGAGCCTTGAGGAAAAGGAACAGGCCCCCTACCTTCACTCCTGGGAAGAAAGAACTGAAGAGACTTGCGTGTCCTGTCCAGGTACTCGGAGGCTCCCGGACTTCGAGCAAAAGTGTTTCTCGTGTGCTAGGGCACGCCATTCATTTACTGAACTACATTGTTGATACTGTTATGCAAACACTACCAAAGAAGTTAGCACAGATGGATTTTTAAAGCTATTTATAAAATCATAGAGCGGGAAATCTCTAAACATAAACCAGTGGTACCATCACCCAAAGCCTGGCAAAAACTGATGCCGACTCGCAGGATTTTTCTTTCCTGTGAATAATTGAAACGGTTCACTTTCTTCCCACCTTAGCTTCAATTCCTAAACGCCACCTAAACCTTCTTTTAATGTAGATTGCCAATGCAAGCAGAACTTTGTCTTGTGGCTTCTCACACCCCAGAGTGGGAGGGATTGGGACGAGGCAAACGGATGACATCCTTTGGCCAACACTCAACTTTATGAACCAAGCCAGGGTTCCCGACTTTGAGTCCCTGATTCCCTGCAGTCTTCCAAAATTGTGCAAACCAATATGTGTAATTAATCATGAGAAGTTTACTGTTTTAAAATGTGCTGGAACTGAAGCTTCTTTAACGTCAACAGTGCGTGAGAAAGGGAACGAGATAGGGCGATGACACCCGAAGAAGGGTTGAAACGTTAAAACCGATGTATTCCCTAATATTTTAATGTGCTGAAATTGCGGTGCTGGAATCATTGGTAATGATGCCAGGATGCCAGCGGCGCAAACCCACCGGATGCGCAAGTTTGTACGGGTGGGCTGCTGGGGTGTCCTTGGCACCGTGATTAAACATGGATAATGAGAAATAATTTCATGAAGCACTTTGGCTTTGTATTTAAAGACGGTGGGCTGAAATTGCCCAGGCCGTGAGGTCATCGCTCTGTGACCTCTTGTCCTGACGCTCGGGGGTTTTGCAGGATCGTTATAACACTAGCTGTATTCGCAATTGCTCCTCGTTACCTGCCATAACTATAGTAACTATAAAACTTTGTCTTCTGGCTTTTACTCATGAACTCTTTAGCTGTCACTGATGCAGAATATATACTTACCCTCAGCTTAGCTCATATTTTGTTTACATGTAGCACTCTGCAGACCGGTATAGGAAATCTTACAAGCGGGTATATATCTCATCATGACCAGTAGGTAGAGAAGCTAAAAGAAAGTAAATTAGCAGGTCTGGAGAAGCTAAAAGAAAGTAAATGAGCAGGTAAGACCCTAATTTCTCCTTAACGGATATGCTTGTCCCATCAGTTTATTTCTGGAATACCGTTCTATATATATTTTAAATCCCTGCTCCACCGCCCGTGTCCTTAAAAATTGCACTTTATCCCTTCAATGAACCATATTTCCAGCTGTCGGAGAGCATAATTCAAGGTCATATTGGGGGGGGGGGGAAAGGGGGTACGAGCCGCTGTCCTTCGGTCTCCTATTTGCAAGCCTTCCACTGTCGATCCAAAGAATTTTAATGACTTTTGTGCAGATTTTAAAAGATTTTTCAACAGAATTTGCAAGTTTTTCTCCAAGGACCATCGCTTTCTCTTCCCCTCCCCCCGTTTTCTTTTGAAGAATTCATAATCTACTGTACCACTTGGGGTCTACAAAAAAAAATAAAATCCTGTGTGACTTCTGAGTGCTGCCGGGTCAAAGGTGGCAGTAGGAGCGAGAAGGGCCACAGTTGCTGCTCTCTTGGTGCAGTCCTGGGATCAATGCCCCAATCTGTGTAGCGGTACAACCATCCGTTCTACTGACAGACTTACTGGACATGGTGGAATCCCCATGCAGGGCTGCAAATTTTTAGCAATAACCGATTTACGTTCATGTAATAATTACAAAGAAAAAGGAAAAACCTGTTCACCAGCAGGAAATAGTAATTTTTATGATGCAGCCTTTTTAGCTATTAGTCACGAAATGTATGAGTTCAATGGAAAACCATGAAATACTTGGGACAGGAATTGACTGAGTGATTGTTTTTAATGGGTTTGTATTCATTGTTGAGTATTTGCTGCCATCTAGTGGCCACAGCCGAGAAAGGCCAAATAGCCCATTCAGTCTGCCCATCCGCGGCATCCACTGTCTCCTCCCCCTAAGAGATCCCATGTGCCTGTCAGTCTTTGTCTTCACCACCTCTGCCAGGAGACTATACATCTACCACCCTTTCTGTAAAAAAAAAAAGGTATTTCCTTAGATTACTCCTGAGCCTATCAGCTCTTAACTTCATCCTATGCCTTCTCATTCTGACATTTTCCTTCATTTTTAAAAGGATCACATCCTGTACATTGATGCTGGACCTGCTCCGAGAGATGCAAATTCCCCCATTTCTTTTTATAATTTCTCACTTGTCCCCAGTGGGTTTTCCTGCCCTCACTCTGTTTCCGTTTGCACGTGTGCCTTGTCTTTAGTTCTTTCAGCTTCATGTACAGTTCTGCCTTTTCATTTTGGCTTTCGCTGGTTGTGTGTTCTAAAGCCGATCAGTACTGTCTAACTGGTGCAATCACTGTAATCATAATAAAGCTTTTTTGTGTGCACCGTCTGCCATCTCATGCGTCATGCTTTCACACGCATACACTGCCAGGGTGGGGGAGGTCAGATTTGTACACTTTGTGGTGGATGCCCGTGTTGAATGAAGGACTCGGAATGCTGCAGAAAATGAGTCAACCCTGCTTCTCAGTTTGGTTTGGGCTGGGAAGGCAGAGAGGCAGGGGAGATGGGTTCCCTCAAGGGTGAAGGGATTCGCCCATCCTCTTATCGATGACATCTACCGCCTGTTTCAGAAATGCATTTGTACTGGGTGGGAAGGGGGAATTACAAGGTTCTGGGTTTGTCAGTCAGGACTCTTGAAGTTGGAGCCCAGGTAAAGAGGGACAAAAGATACCAGCTTGATAGCGGCAAAGGTGTTGAACTGAAAGCCTAGGCACATTCAAGCACCATTGGAAGTGTGAAGCTGGACTGGGTTCCTGTCAAAAGACACAGGTGTTCAGTACAAAATAGTCCAGGGGTGGACAACCACAATCCTCGAAGGCCACGACCGAGTCAGGTTTTCAAGATGTCTACAATGCATGTGCACGAGATTGATTTTCATGGACTGATTCCAACGCATGCAATCTTATGCAGGTGCATTATGGAAATCTTGAAAACCCAACGGAGTTTTGGCCCCTGAGAACCGTGTTTGGCCACCCCTGGTCTAGCTCTTACAGCTTCGTATGGCCAGGCCTCACTGTTAATGTGGGCTGGGCCTTAATTTTGAACCATTTGGCCCTTGTAGAGAATGGCACGGTGACAGAATGCATCCCTGTCCACGTGGATAACCGCGGGGAAACATCCCGTGTCATTCTTTAGTGTCTGTTAGAGAATGACACGGGGGACAAATTTGTCCCCGTGTCATTCTCTAGTGTCTGCCTCGATCTCAGTTCTACGCCAGCATCCTTCAGTGCAAGGCTTAGAGGGTCAGCGGCTGGGCCCATTCTGACTCTGATTCTTCCCTCTCACCATGGTTAACCGCGGGGACAGGGACAAATCCTGTCACCGTGCTCTGCCTTTCACCCCTGCGGTGCTTTTGTGAGCTGCCTTTATCTTTCCGTACACAGAGAATCCTCGATGGCGCGTGATTAAATCCATTGCCGCCTCCCTGGCACAAGCTTCTTCTGGAGAGACACCACAATAACCATGATTCAGACAATTAGATTCGCTGCCTGAGCTAAAATTAAAGGCAGTCAGCCGCGATTCTCTGCAAACTTGCCTTTCCACCCCCTTATTGCTGTTCAATTCAGATTGATGCCTTAAGTCAGTAAGGAGGGGTTGGATCTTGCTAATTCCAAGTTCCGTAGACTTCAGATTGTCTTAAAGCACCAGGCTCCTGTTTCTCTTGTCATACTGGGTCAGACCGATGGTTCATCCAGCCCAGTATCCTACTTCCAGGTCACAAGTACCTGCCGGAATCTCCAACAGTAACATTCCATGCTACACCCCCCAGGGCAAGCAGTAGACTATGGACTTTTCCTCCAGGAATCTGTCCACATTCAATTCAATCTGCCATTTGGATGCCCAGTCTTCCAAGGTCTGAATGTCTTCCTGCAGTTTTTCACCGTCTGCATGCATTTTTACAACTAGGCAGACAATGTCTGGCTATTTGTCTGTAACGGCGCCTAGATCTTTTTTGTGGGTGCAGACCCCTAAGGGGGACCCTCGCATCGAGTTAACTATGACTTGGTTTAGTCGTCCCAATGTGTAACCACTTTGCATTTGTCCACGTTCAATTAAAATCTGCCGTTTGGATGCCCAGTAAGGGTGTCTGCAATATTTCACAGTCCACAAGTGTTTTAACAACTTTGAATAATTTTTGTGTCGTCTGCAAACGTAATTACTTCGCTTGTCACTCCGATTTCCAGATCATTTATAAGTGTGGTAGTACGGATCCCCGTGGCACGCCAGTATTCACCCTCCTCCACTGAGAAAAATGGCCATTGAACCCTACCCTCTGTTTTCCATCCATTAACCTGTTCCTAATCCACAATAGATCGTTGCCTCCTATCCCATGGCTTTTTCATTTTTTCAGGCGTCTCTTCAGAGACTTGTTGAAAGCTTTCTGAAAATCCAGATGGACATCAGCCGGCTTCATCTTTTATCCACATATTTATTCATGCTTCCAAAGAAAGGAAGCAAAGAGGAGAGGCTGTCTCGGTCCCATTAAACCATGTTATCTACGTGTTCCGTTCTATTCTTTATAATAGTTTCCACTGAAATCAGGCCTACTGGTCTGTAATTTCCCAGATCACCCCTGGATCCCTTTTTAAAAATCAGAGTTACATTGGACCCCCTCCAATCTTCAGGTATTATATGCGATTTTTAATGACAGGTGACGGATCACTAACCAGCAGATCAGCAATTTCACGTTTGAGTTCTTTCAATAGCCTGGAGGACATAATCCATCTGGCCCAGGTGATTTACTATTTAATTTGTCGATTTGGCTCAGTGCATGTTCGAGATTTCTTTCAGTTCCTCTGCGTCGTCATCTTGAAAAACATGTTTGGTGCAGGTTCAGCGCAGCCCAGGGCTCCAGCATATTGCGACACTCCTGATCCAGCAACCCCCCCATACCCTCGATCCAGCAGGTCTCGCAATTCAGCACCTCCCCCCTCCCATCAACACTGACGGGGAGAAAGTATATGAATGTGGCCTTTGCATGTGCCTCTCTCTGAAAGCTGGTTGGCTCGAATGATGTTAATGCCTCAGAAGGGTTGGACTCGATCCAGTGGGGCCAGTGGCAGAAAGCCTGGCGGCTTGCGCGTCCCATTCGCAAATGCAGCTCTCTGACACGCCCAGGCTTTTTGGCCAGTCCTGGTGTTGGACTTTGGTTCCAGGGCAGTATGGGTTTTGTGTCCCCTGATTTCTACCCATTGAAATCGGCGCTGCACGTCTCGTAATATAGCAGGGGGGGGGGGGGGGTCAGAAATCCAGAACTGGCCTACAATCTCCAACCTCTGAGCCCCAGACTTGCTGAGGCTTCTTGTGTTAAAAGTGCGGCTTCCAGAGTGGGGAGAGGGTTGGCTCCAGTCTGCTGCTGTCCACAAGTCGTCCAGACGGGTGAGAAAGACGAGAACAGCAGGCGACAGGCTAGAGGCTTTGATTTTTTTTCATTGATGCTGCCAACGTGCGCTCTACGTGGAGGAAGACAGAAACAAACTGGTTTCACATCCTAACCACTCCCCCCCCCCCCAGGAACCATGTGGATAGCCACAGGGCTTGTGCATCCTGTAATTCCGTATAACCAGAAGCAGTTAACACTCAGAGATGCCTTTTTAGCATCCTAAAATAGCTTGCCCTCAGGTATGTCAACTGAATAACAGCACAGGCTTCTGGCCTTTTCGCTGGACGGTGTTGTGTAGTGGACTGACCCTATTTCTAAAAAGCTAGATTTGTGCCAGACATTTACACCCTTCGCCGTTCCAGCACTGGTGCAAGAAGGTCTTACAAATAAATGTCTTGGCCATAATTAGCTGGATTGAGACAGGCTCCCTTTAATTCCCTTCGATTGCACTGGGTCTCGGGACACCACAGGGTGGGAGGGGACAAGAGCCTCGAATTGAAAGATTTATATCTCGGGTCAGGTTTTCAGGACATCCCCAGTGACAAATTTAAGAGCAAACTCAAAATGTTCTTATTCTCGAGACGCATATCTAACCTGAGACAAGAACACTTCTCCCACCCCTTCCTCTGATCAAGGATGAAACTGAACCGCTTTTAAATTGATTTCCTTTCCTCCTCTTTTCACCTTCCTTTTAATTGTCTTTTTTTACTTTGATGTAGTTTATTCTCCCACCGGTAATTGACATTACAATTTTACTCTGTAAACCGATCTGATACTGGCTGATGGTCGGTAAATCAAATATAGAATAAGGACCCCTTGAAAACTTGGATAAATTTGCATGCACTGCCTCCATTGTATTCAAATCTGTCTCTTGCATGTTTAATGTGGGTATTTAAACCCGATGTTTCATGTGAGCACGTGCAAAGTGATGTGCGTGGGAAAGAGGAACCCGAACTATAGCTACGTGATGCCGGGTTCTGTGTTAGGGGTCCCCGCTCAGGAAAAGGATCTAAGTGTCGTCGTTGAGGATACGTTGAAACCTAGGAATTATGGGAAAACGAACGGAAAACAAAGATGAAAATGTTATAATGTCCTCGTATCGCTCTATGATATGGCCGCACCTCGAATTTCGTGTGCAGCTCTGGCTGCCGTACCTCAAAAAAAAATATAGCGGAATTAGAAAAGGTACCGAGAAGGGTGACAAAAATGACCACCTCTTGATAAAAGGCTCCTCTGAGTCCCAAAATACTTTGGGGGGGACAGTTTCAAACAGTCTGTGCTGGGTTCTTATACCAGTCTCAAAGTGAAAGTGCGCAGGCGTCTTGCACAGGACTCCCGCACATGTCTTCAACCAGGAAGACGTGTCCGGGGAAATCCTAAGAGGAGAGAGATACCAAATTTCAGAGGTGGGGCCGGGGGCGCCACAGCCCCTTAAGCTGGCCGTGGCAAAATGTGACAATGTGAAACATAGAAACATAGAAATTGACGGCAGAAAAGGGCCACAGCCCATCGAGTCTGCCCATACCAATGACCCACACCCTGATTCTTACTCTCCTAGAGATCCCACATGAATATCCCATTTTCTCTTGAAATCTAGCACGCTGTTGGCCTCAATCACCCCCTGAGGCAGCTCGTTCCAATGATCGACCACCCTTTCGGTGAAGAAGTACTTCCTAGCATCACCCTGAAATTTCCCTCCCCTGCTGTAATCTCGTGCTCCCTCCTCACTCTGCACACGGCAGCTACAACGACCCAAAGACCGTTGGCCGTACTTTTGTTGTGGTGGGGGGGGGGGAAGATCCAGGATAAAATGCCGCTCATCCTTATTTTAATCCAACAAGCTGCTTTAACGTTTTGAGAACGTTAATTTTGTCTTTAGTTACGAGAGGTGATGGGAACCAGGGCTTCTGCACAAGAGCTCTTTGTAACCTAGTGGTGGTCACGGGTGATACGTGTCAGCTGGAAGCCGCTACGCAGGGCCCCTCAATTTCTGATGTGGTGGGCAAGGAAGGACAGTATTTACTCTGCCCAGCAATTTGCTTTATGGGGGGGGGGGGGGGGGGGGGAGCTCCGCATGCATGGCTCCAGCTCTTTCCAGGTCCAGGCTCGCTGCCCACCTCTTGCTGTGGCTGGGCTCCCTGGCTCTGCAGTCAGACACTGCTGCTCTTTGAGGTCAGGGCGGCTGGCTTCCCAGAGCTATTTTGAGGCCCTGTGCTGGCATGTGTGCTGGGAATGTCATAAAGCTCCATTGAAAACGCACGGGTTTGGACGAATTCCTTTCCTTTTTTTTTGGGACAGAAATAATCCAGGAGCTGTGCCCTCCGAAGGCGGGATCATTCTCTCCTTTTAGGGCAAACTGCCTTGTTTTTTTCTTTACTGCCCTCTGGCCCCAGTGTAGCACAAACTTACCATTTAATCCACCCTCCCCCCCCCCCGTCTTCCCAACCTTTCCCACTGCCCCATATAGGCACTAGCTTCCCATCCGTAAGCCCTGCACCAACCGGTCTCCTGTGTACCCGCTAATAAGGCTCTTTGGCTTGCCAGATAATTTGCAAAATCTTTTTCAGCCTAAGGGTCCTCCTTTTGTCTTTTAGCTCCGGCTCCTATGAAACCATTGCCTGGGATTCTGATACTGACAGCCTTCATTCAATAACACATCGGGAACTTTTCGACTCATTTTAGCACTCGCTCCCCTTCCGTTCCTAGGCTGGCCACGGCAGTATTGAGCCAGAGCCTGAAGGCTGTCCGTGCTGAGCCCTGTATCATGATTACGGTTGTCCGGAAAAACTTAAAATAGGAAAAAAAACGGGGCAAATTGAAGTTTTCCCCATGAATATGATTGCGCTTGATCGGGAAATAAATTATTAATTTTTTCAACTTTCTAAAGCCTATCCTGGTGTTCCTCAAAGCCAACGATTGCACAAAGCCCCGTTTTTCTTAAATTTTGCTATTATCTTTGCTTAATGGAGCAAATCTCTTGGTATTATAGCCATAACTTTTGTGTTTTCGCAATCGGCAATGATACGTTGATAGACTTTTTATGTTAAATCTGTTTTATTGAAAAAGAACAATAAATCGATAGAGAAATAACATTAGAATCTCCAATATGCTTATTATACGAAACAATAATAATAATAATTTTATTTTTATAGGCTGCAATACCACAAATAGTTCAGAGCGGTTTACAGAGGAAGAGACTGTATACAGACAGCGATTATACAAAAAAACTTTAGCATGTCGAGATTAATCGAGTTTATCTGGGAGTGTTTTAGGAACAGAAGTGGAGTCAGAGAAATTTGTCAAAGAGAGAAGTTTTGATTGACTTCCTGAAAGTTTGATAAGAAAGTGCGTTTGAAATAAAGTTTATTTATTCCATTTGCCTGCTTCTCGATCAAGGAATCTCTTGTAGATGCAACCCTTCAAGATCTATTTGCATGCGCTGCTTTCATTGCTTATTCATTGGGGAAATCCTGAAAACCCGACTGGATGCCGGCCCTTGAGGAACGGAGTTGCCCACCCCTGATCTAGAGTTATTAAAATTTTTTTTTTTTTTAAATACTACGGCCCGCTGAAGTACCCAATATGGCCCTCGAGGCAAAAAGTTTGGCGACCCCTGCGCTAAGTAAAATAGATATCCAGCTAGAGCAGGGGTTTCAAAGTCCCTCCTGGAGGGCCGCAATCCAGTCGGCTTTTCAGGATTTCCCCAATGAATATGCATGAGATCTATTTGCATGTACTGCTTTCATTGTATGCTAATAGATCTCATGCATATTCATTGGGGAAATCCTGAAAACCCGACTGGATGCCGGCCCTTGAGGAACGGAGTTGCCCACCCCTGATCTAGAGTTATTAAAATTTTTAAAAAAAAATACTACGGCCCGCTGAAGTACCCAATATGGCCCTCGAGGCAAAAAGTTTGGCGACCCCTGCGCTAAGTAAAATAGATATCCAGCTAGAGCAGGGGTTTCAAAGTCCCTCCTGGAGGGCCGCAATCCAGTCGGCTTTTCAGGATTTCCCCAATGAATATGCATGAGATCTATTTGCATGTACTGCTTTCATTGTATGCTAATAGATCTCATGCATATTCATTGGGGAAATCCTGAAAACCCGACTGGATGCCGGCCCTCCAGGAGGGACCTTGAGATCCCTGAGCTAGAGTGGCAAAAGTAGGGAAAGTCGGTGGTGAAGACAGCCTCAGAATAGCAGTGGGCCACTGAACACCTGTGTGGGCCATAATAATAACATAGGGGTCTTTTTACTAAGGCACGCTAATTGATTTAGAACATGCTAAATGCCCATCGAATATCATGGATGCCTTAGAATAAAAGGACCCCATAATTTATAGTTTGCTCATATCGTTACGTCCAGAGTGGAAAACAATGCACGTCCCGTCCTCTCCAAATGGGCCCTCGGTTCAAAGGCCCCGGGCCGGGCTTAGTTTCATGTTTACCGCAGGGTTGGGAGCAGGAGAGAGATGGAGGGGAGTGATGGAGAAGAAAGAAATGCTGGACCCCCCCAGCCCCCGCAAGGGGCTAGGACAGGAGAGATAGGCCGGACGTGTGGGGGTATAGGGAGGGGGGAGATGGTAGGTGAGGGGGGGGGGAGGGAACTGCATGGTTAATGCTTAACCGATGGTTCCACATACTCAGGCTGGCTTGGGATTTATTTAAGGTAGGGGTGTCAAAGTCCCTCCTCGAGGGCCGCAATCCAGTCGGGTTTTCAGGATTTCCCACAATGAATATGCATGAGGTCTATTTGCATGCGCTGCTTTCAATGCATATTCATTGGGGAAATCCTGAAAACCCGACTGGATTGCGGCCCTCGAGGAGGGACTTTGAGATCCCTGATTTAAAGGGTCCCATTTAGCCCACCTTAGTAAAAGGACCCCTAAGTTAGGAGACATATAAATGCCCGGCGATGGTCTTTATTCCTTCTGCCACCTGATAGAGTGAGACTGAAAGGCCTGAGGATGGTTTTTCCACTCTTAACTGCGTGATGGCACGATCTAGGAGGGACGGAAATACTCTTTATTCTCTAGAGGGAATATCCAGTAAAACTGTGGCTTTTCCAGCCTGGGGGTTGTTTTATCAGATCTTTTCTTGATCCGTTGTGACACTTTATTGCCACTTCACTGCCGAGACGGTGGAAGAACTTCCCACTTCAGCCTCAGCTCTCCCACATGCTTCTGAAACCGGCTCCCCCCCCACCCATCTGTCACTGCAGCGGTTGGTCTTTGAGGCACTTCCACCAGCGATCAGCATACCTTTCCCAGCTAGCTAAATTCAGCTAGCCATCTGCTCCCAACATCCTACGGCAGCCTGTAATATGGACATTCAAAGTTTTCACACCATGGATCACATTCTTTTGGTGCAAAGTTGCAAAGAGTCTGGCTGGGAATCGTATGCAGTAGATTTTTGCACAAGAAGGAACTAACGCGAGTTGGTGGGAGAGATTGGATGTCTGTCACATTTTACAGCTCCGGGTTTGCTTGCTGCCTCTCCTTCCACCCCATTGCAACGGGTTTCATTCTTTACCCTTTCTGTAGTTCTGGAACTGAACCTCCCCCCCTCCTCCCCTCGTAACGAGAGATTATTTCACTTTCCTCCAGCTGCCCTATAGGGTAGCACTGTAGTCGCTTCTGCCTTAACCAGGCCTGGCCAAAAAGTATCTAGACTAGAACTGGGTAGCTTGGCATCTCTGGGCATTGCTCACTTTTAAACTCTCTGGGGCAGGGACATTGTAATCCAGTGCTTTGTACACAGATGATTGCACAGACAAGCTGCGTGGAACAGTATTTAATACATCACCTAAGTCAATGGCTCCCAAACCTGTCCTGGAGGACCACCAGCCAGTCAGGTTTTCAGAGTAGCCCCAATGAATATGCATGGAGCCTGTTGCCTCCACTCTATGCAGATCTCTCTCATGCATATTCATTAGGGTTATCCCAAAAACCTGACGGGCTGGTGGTCCTCCAGGACAAGGTTGGGAGCCAAGTTTTATTTAAAATGTGATATAGCGCTTAAAAGATTGTCTAAGAAGCGGTGTACAAGGTCATGAACAGATAAAACCAAGGGGGAACAAAATTAGACAACAATAGACTTATGGGACATAAAGAGACAAGGGGGATGGGGGGAGAATACAATTTGCGATGAGAGAGAGACAATAAAGGTCAATACATCCAATGTTACTAAGACTATACTCATTCTGTTACTATGTCTTACCCTAAATGTCATGTACCCTCCTGGAAATGTCCAGCTTCTTCTTATGTAATCCGCTTTGAACCGCAAGGTACAAGCGGAATAGAAATCACTAATGTAATGTAATGTAATACAGAAGGAAAGGGATATGCTCGTCCTGTCTAAAGCAGGGGTGTCCGACCTTTTGGCTTCCCTGGGCCGCATTGGCCGAAAAAAATGTTTCTGGGGCCGCGCAAACGCTGCAGCAAGACAGAGGAGGGAGCCGGCGAGACGGTAAACACCCGGGGGCAGCGGAGGAAAACACTGCGTCGCCCTCGACCGGGGCCCAGGTCTAAAGTCTGGAGATTACTTGTCAGAAGCATCTGTAAATTTGCCCGTCTTCTCGGAGATGCGAGGGTAAGGAATTCCACAATGCAGGTGCTGTAACAGAGAAAATCTTCTTTCTAGTGTGGCATCGTTTAAATCTTCATTATGACCGACGGGGTTGATGGTTACATTTCTCTATTAATTCTGCTGCTTCAGCAATTAAAAAATGCCAAAATGCAAACTGAGATAGAGAGGCTTTGTGTAAAGGAGTCAACCCAAACGACAGTAAAAGCTTCCAGGAGGGAGATTTTTTTTAAAAAAAATTCCAGTCCTAAATTTCTTACGTTCTCATCCTGTTGCATCTTGGCACCTGGGTCAAAACAGGGACTACGAATCCTACACTGCTTTGCAGGGGGTGGGGGGTAAGTTCAGAACTAGACGTGGCCAAAAACGCTCTCTCCTTGAAACTAAGTCAGGCGGCGTTTTGAACTCGCATCCCAGGATTTCTTCGAATCCTGGAATGCTGTCCAGGTACAAGTTATCTGTGGACTCTTTTCTCGGGTCTGCTTGGTTAATAGTGGTTTATTACCTTTTCCTCTTGGAAACTGTCTAAAGTCCCCCCTTTATGCCCAGCTTCTTAAATATTGGCAGCACTCAGAGCTTAATCTCGAGGGATGGAGTCATTATAAGTTGAAATAACTGAAGCCGGCGGGGTAGAATTTTCTTCCTACAGAGCCAGTTTCCATATGGAGTCTCCTGAAGCCAAGAGAAACACAGCGCTGGCTCAGACCACCCCACCCACCTGGCACAGGCCACCCAGTCAGTGCAAAGCAGCTACCGAGGGCAATTATTGGGGTGTGGGGGAGGGGAGGAGCTAACTTCTTACTGAACTTGACTTGATCACGGGCTGATACAGTTTTTAAAAATTTGTGTATAAAGATACTGATCAAAGGTACAACTTCTCTGAAATTAGATCATGCTGGAACAGGAGATGTCAACTCTTCACAGAGACTCCCGCTATTTGTAGTCTTAATTGGTCCTGCAACAGGGAGCCAGGTACCAGACTCCTACCATAGTCCTGCTTCATGGGTGAATGGAAGGTTAAGTTACAAGGAGTGCCAATGAATTGAACCATAGCTTCTTATTCCTCTACTCTAAGCGCTAGGCTACTCCTGAGCTCCATGATAGTGGCCGTTTCCTTAGGGGGAGGGGGGCTGGCAAGAAACTTCCTGTCTTAAGTTTCCCAAGCCCTCCCTCCCTCTGAAAAATCAGTTAGGAGGTAGGTAGAAGGCCTGGAGAGTTGATTGACCAACTGAGTTCGCTGATTTAGGAAGGGTGAGAGCCCCAGCACTCATTCCCAGGCCTTCGTTCTGTCTAGTTGAAGGAGTTTTGTGTACAAAATTCAACGTGACCAAAGAAAATCTGGCCCCCAACATGCTTTCATTGAAGAATGAGCTGGACAAGAAGTCTAGGATGGGAGGTTTTTGAAGAGGCTGCAGCACCTCTAGTCAAGATTATGTAGTTTTGGGAGGGAGTGGCAAGTATGACAATTGCCTAAAATTCCAGCAGCACAAGGAGGCAGTCTAGGCCAATCCAGTGATGTCATTAAGGCAGAGCTTCAGGGGTAGAGAATGACATGGGGACGGGTACCTGCGGTTACCATGGGGCAGGGACAGGGATGAAGTCCGTGGGGATGGGGTAGGGAGAACAAGAGGGCACTCTCTAAAGTTGAAAGGGGATAGATTTCGTACAAACATAAGGAATTTCTTCTTCACCCAGAGAGTGGTGGAGAACTGGAACGCTCTTCTGGAGTCTGTTATAGGGGAAAACACCCTCCAGGGATTCAAGACAAAGTAGATAGACAGGTTGTTCACCCTCTCCAAGGTAGAGAGAACGAGAGGGCACTCTCTAAAGTTGAAAGGAGATAGATTCCGTACAAACGTAAGGAATTTCTTCTTCACCCAGAGAGGTGGAGAACTGGAACGCTCTTCCGGAGTCTGTTATAGGGGAAAACACCCTCCAGGGATTCAAGAAAAAGTAGATAGACAGGTTGTTCACCCTCTCCAAGGTAGAGAGAACGAGAGGGCACTCTCTAAAGTTGAAAGGGGATAGATTCCGTACAAACGTAAAAAAGTTCTTCTTCACCCAGAGAGTGGTAGAAAACTGGAATTCTCTTCCAGAGTCTGTTATAGGGGAAAACACCCTCCAGGGTTTCAAGGCAAAGTTGGACAAGTTCCTGATGAACCAGAACATACGCAGGTAAGGCTGGTCTGTTAGGGCACTGGTCTTTGACCTAAGGGCCACCACGGGAGGGGACTGCTGGGCACGATGGATCACTGGTCTAACCCAGCAGCGGCAGTTCTTATGTTGTTCCCCATGTCATCTTCTAATTTAAACTTGAGACTAGTATCAGTATGTAAAAGCACATCTTAGACAACTGGCAACTGAATTCAGTGATTAAAAAAACTTTAGAACTACTGGTCAATGACCTCATTTGTGTCTTGTCTGCCATCTGCAATGTCTTTCCATCGTGTGCCCAGCTGCTCAAGCATCTTACTGTTACTGCAAGAGATTCATCCAGCGTTGCTGGCATCAAGGAACATTTCCAACATTTAACAGACACTTATTTTCCTGTTCATCCTCTTCTACACCTAGGTCTGAAAGACAATCCAATTACCTTCCCAGATGTTGTAAAAACATAGGCAAATGAATGTTTGGGAAGGTTGTGCCAAGACCAGATCAAAATGGAAGGCTCCATTTGTGATCGATAAACAATTGTACAGAATATTGTCCCCTTTTTTATAAGTTAATAAAAAGATTGAAATATAAAATCATAAGTGTTTGAGGCTTGTGCAAATGAGAACACAGCCCTTGGGAATGGGGACAAACTTTCTCTACTTCAGGGTTACCAGGCAGGCTCGGCCCTGCGGTTTGGGATGAGGTTGTAATGCTTCTGCAGATGGCTCTCTTGCTTCTTCCCCTTGAAATGAAAGTAGAGCTTGTGAATCGGACAGAAATTTAGTTTCTATGAAGGTTACAATATCCTCCACGTGTAGCCGCTCCTCCGTTTCCTCTCACAATTATAATCATTGGGGGGGGGGGGGGTTGTTAGCCTGAGTTTCTAAAGTGTAGTGAAAGTAACTTACAGCCTTAGTCCCTTCTGCGCGGAGCTTACAAGCAAGGTGGGAGGTACCTAAGTCCACAACCCTAGTTCCCCCAGCCCTCACCCACTGCTGGAACTATTAGGCCTTGCCTTCATCATGAGCCGCCTTCTCCCTTCCCCCGATTTAAGTGGAATAAAATGTGACGTGGGCGCTCCTGCACAGAAGCTTCAGATGCAGCTTGGAACTGGGTTTTGCCTGGGTAAAGGGGGTGCTGGCAGCCTGCAGAAATAGGAGGGCGGCTGCAGCTTCACGCGGGGCTGCCAAAGTGCGTGGGCTCAGCTACCCCCACCCCCCCACCCTTTTTTTTCTGCATGCTGGCTTCATGTGACCCCCCTCCCTCCTTTATTATGCTCCACGGGCACTTCAGCGCTCTGGTCTCCCTAGCAACGTGCCCATCACCATGGCAACTGTGACACCCTTATGTTCGTTAATTTCAACCCAAAAAAAAAAAAAAAAAAGTGCATGGCGTTAGAACCGTGCCACTTCGAAGCCTGCCACAGTGTTAAGCTGAGCTGAATGTAAGAGACAGATACACGTGGGTGGCGTAATATATACTAATGTGCGATATTATATAATATCCAGACCTGATGCGATTGGCCTCGGTGGTTTGCTGAGGATTTCTCCTCACTACTGGAAACGGAGTCTCTTCAGGGTCGGGTGCTTA
Organism: Geotrypetes seraphini; assembly: GCF_902459505.1. Classification (NCBI taxonomy): domain Eukaryota; kingdom Metazoa; phylum Chordata; class Amphibia; order Gymnophiona; family Dermophiidae; genus Geotrypetes; species Geotrypetes seraphini. Next base: position 41,123,265 of record NC_047099.1, read on the forward strand.
GAAAGGGCTGCACAAAATTGTCCCATAGGAATGACCGGCTGCCTCCACCGGGCATCGTCCTCTCTGCCGAAGACGCAGCTTTGGGCCTTGAACTCTGGTGAAACTGAATTCGGTTCCCTTTGCCTCCTAAGTGGCTTGATCTGAAGTAAGCTTAACGTCCTCCTTGTGTGCAAACGATCTCGCCCCCCCCTGCAGCCCCCTCCCCCAAACCGTTTCCTTAGCCCGCTCTGGGAATAAAGGTTAATATAGTAAAAGATGGAGCGACCTGCGAGCACAGCCGCTGTGTGCCATGCATTGCCATGCTGGAGGTATGCTGATTCCATCGCTGAGCTGGGTCATCCAGGGGAGGGGAGCAGAGCGGAGCGAGCCATTGTCCTTGCTTAGGGGTGACATCTAGTGGCCAAATTAGGGTCCATGATTGCCAGAGACAGCCCCTTGTCTTGGTGTTGCTACCGTGTTTCCCCCGAACATAAGCCCTAGCGTGATTTTTTTTAAAGATGCTCGTAATATAAGCCCTAGTTAAGATCGACCCCCCCCCCAAAGCCCCTCCCGAATGTCCCCAACACTCCCCTACTCCATCCCTGACACTAGTGCTGCCCGATTTGCTGGCGGCAGTGCTTTTTCACCCCCCCCCATGTGCAGCATCTTTCTATCCCCCCTTCCATCCCCCTGTGCAGAACCCCGCTGACCCTCCCACCATGAGACTAACATACCGTAGCGCAGAGGCCTCCAAAAACAGCGGCAGCGCTCTGAACGGGGCCTTCCCTCTGCTGCATCACAGGTTTTCAGGATATCCTTAATGAATATGCACGAGAGAGAGGTCTGCATATGATGGAGGTAGCAGGCTGGCAAATTTGTCTCGTGCATATTTTTTTGTGGATATCTTGAAAACCTGACTGGCTAGGTATGTCCGGGGGGGGGGGGGGGGGCTGATTTAAGAATCCTGATCTAAGACTGTTTCCTGTCATTTAAGAACAACAAGACCGACAAACGGTCCATCTAGTCCAGTATCCCATCTTCACAGAGGCCAATCTAAGTCACAAGTACCTGGCAAAACCCCGAATAGTAGCAGCATTCCATGCCACTGATCCAGGGTGGCTTCCCCCATGTCTTAACAACAGCAGACTATGGACTTTTTATTCCAGCAACTTGTCCGAACCTTTTTTTTTAAAACCAGCTACATTAACTGCACTTACCACATCCTCTGGCAACGCCAGATAAGTTAACACAGTCAGGAGCATCTTGTTAACTCGCCAAAGGATACAAAGAACTGAAAGAAGCCCAGCAGAGGAGCTGGGAGAGATGAGACAGGTATTGAGCTGAGGTAAGATAAGAGGGGAAACTTGAAGGAACAGGCGAGATTGTCAGGGTGATGAGGGAGCCTTCCTGTGAGCCTTCCTGTCTGGTGGATGCATGGAAACATTCTAGTGGAGATTTTTTTTAGTGCATCAAGATTTACAAAGTCTAGGGGATACTCGATGGAAGTTACAGAGTAATACTTTTAAAACCAATAGGGGGAAATATTTTGCGTATTGGTTTTAAAAGTATTACTCTGTAACTTCATCGAGTGTCTCCTAGTCTTTTAAAATCTTGATGCACTAAAAGATCTCCACTAGAATGTTTCCATGCATCCACCAGACAGGAAGGCTCCCTCGTCACCCTGACAATCTCGCCTGTTCCTTCAAGTTTCCCCTCTTATCTTACCTCAGCTCAATACCTGTCTCATCTCTCCCAGCTCCTCTGCTGGGCTTCTTTCAACTCTTTGTATCCTTTGGCGAGTTAACAAGATGGTTCTTTTCTACTCGGAAGAACAAAAAAATGTCTGACTGTGTCCCAGCAACTTATCTGCAATGGTAAAAGCACATGGGGATCGTGTAAAGTCAAAAAGCAAATGATTCTGAGAATTACATTATTAAAGCAAAAGAACACGGCTCCTCATTAATCACAGCAGGATGGCTCTGAAGTGGGAAAAATCGCATAAAGACCCCATTGAGGCAGCCAACCTTAGCACTAAGGGCTAGATTCACTAAGCCCACTGATCGTGTCCCGACCACTTTGCGACCCCCGACCTTCACTAACCTTCCGATCCGATCCGCGCATGCACATGAGGGGAAACGGCCTGCAAAGTAGGAAGGGCCTCGATGCACTAAGCAAATTCAGGAACACCGACTGGGCTGACCAATCGAAAAAGAAGCAACTGCTGAGGGCCGGTCGCTCACGTCCTTGCGCAAACACCCTGCTCTCTGCCGCCCTGCCTCTCTGCGAGCCCGTGGCTTAAACCTGCGGGGGGTTCAAGCGGGGCTGCACCAAGGCGTGTGTTCTGTTCTAACCCAGAACATGCTGCAGTGCAGCCCCGCATTAAAACCACGGGCTCGCGAGTAGTTCTCAATCAAAACCGCACCTAAAACCCGGTTTGATTATCGTCACTTGGACGACTTGTCTCACTGATCGTCTAAGTCGGTGTTTTTCAACCTTTTTACACCTATGGACCGGCAGAAATAAAAGAATTATTCTGTGGACCAGCATCGGTCCGTGGACCGGCGGTTGAAGAACACGGGGCTAAGTCGTGGGCCAGACCCCGCCCATCTCCACCCAATCTCCTCCCCAGACCCCGCCCCCATAATAGTACTAATTGCACCTTGCACGTCCTGTGCCTCATCTGGAAGCCTTCCCTCTGACGTTGCGACGTCAGAGAGAAGGCTTCCGGTTCAGGCGCAGGATGCGCCGTGGACCGGCGGTTGAAGAACACGGGGCTAAGTCGTGGGCCAGACCCCGCCCATCTCTACCCAATCTCCACCCCCAGACCCCGCCCCCATAATAGTACCAATTGCACCTTGCACGTCCCGTGCCTCATCTGGAAGCCTTCGCTCTGACGTTGCGACGTCAGAGAGAAGGCTTCCGGTTCAGGCGCAGGATGCGCCGTGGACCGGCGGTTGAAGAACACGGGGCTAAGTTGTGGGCCAGACCCCGCCCATCTCTACCCAATCTCCACCCCAGACCCCGCCCCCATAATAGTACCAATTGCACCTTGCACGTCCCGTGCCTCATCTGGAAGCCTTCGCTCTGACGTTGCGACGTCAGAGAGAAGGCTTCCGGTTCAGGCGCAGGATGCGCCGTGGACCGGCGGTTGAAGAACACGGGGCTAAGTTGTGGGCCAGACCCCGCCCATCTCTACCCAATCTCCACCCCAGACCCCGCCCCCATAATAGTACCAATTGCACCTTGCACGTCCCGTGCCTCATCTGGAAGCCTTCGCTCTGACGTTGCAACGTCAGAGAGAAGGCTTCCGGTTCAGGCACAGGATGCCCGTAGGAGCCGCGGCCCGTGGCTTTGTGCACTGAATCAGTAAGGAAGAGGGAGCTGGCTCAAAGATAACGCCGCATCGATCGCACTGTGGACCGGCGGTCGAAGAACACTGTTTTGGGCCTCATGCACGTGCTGGCCCTGTGGACCGGCAGGAAATTTCTGTGGACCGGCACTGGTCCATGGACCAGTGGTTGAAGAACACTGGGCTAAGTGCTGGTTTTTAGACGTATTGCCGTTTCGATTATGAGCCCCTTAGGCTATAAGTGGTTTAAATAAATTCTGGCGACCGCACCTTCAAAAAGACACGAACAGGATGGAGTTATTCCAGAGGGCGGCTACTAAAACGGTCAGTGGTGTTTGTCATAAAGCACGTAAGGCGGACAAAGATCTCAATATATATACTTTTGAGGAAAGGCAGGAGAGGGGAGATATGATAGAGGCATTTAAATACCCAGGAAGTGAGTCTCAATGGAAAGGAAACTCTGGACTGAAGGGGACAGACCCAAGAGTAACCTGAGGCAATAGTTCTTCGTGGAAAGGGTGGTGAATGCATGGAAGGGCTTCCCAGTGGATGTGGTAGAGAAGAGAACTGGGACAGAAATGTAAGCTCTCTAGTCTAGGGGAGAGGATGGGATGGTCGTTATCTAGTTCAAGTTCAATTTACTTAATATACTGCATATATAAAACCAGAAGGCAAATCTAAGCCGGTTTACAATAAAAAAAATTAAAAAAAACAAAATAAAAAACCCAAGTTAAATAGGGTAAGAACAGAAAGAAGACAAAATGTAAAGGAAAACGATTGAGAACAGGGGGAAAGAGGGGATAATGGGGATTACAATAAAAATTAAAAGGTTGGGGGAAAGGGATGAACAGTGTGGCAAGGGAGGGAACAAAGAATTTCAATCTGCCCACACCGAAGAAAAGTAGCCATCAGGATGCGTGGAACAGTCTCCCAGAAGAGGTGGTAGAGACAGAGACTGTCTGAATTCAAAAGGGCCTGGGATAGGCATTGGGATCTCTTAGAGAGAGGAAGAGATAATGGTTACTGTGGATGGGCAGACTGGATGGGCCGTTTGGCCTTTATCTGCCATCATGTTTCTAAAACCATAAAGCTCTATGACCTCACAATGCAGGTGTATAGAGCCTTAGCCTATCGGGAGGGGAGATGCAGATGTTAAGATCCTTGGCCAATAGGGAGAGGAGGAGATAGTGGATGCTGCGGATGGGCCATTTGGCCTTTATCTGCCATCATGTTACAATGTTTCTATAATCATAAAGCTCTATGACCTCACAATGCAGGTGTAAAGAGCCTTAGCCTATAGGAAGAGGAGATGCAAATGTTAAGAGCCTTAGCCAATAGGGAGAGGAGGAGATAGTGGATGCTGTGGATGGACCATTTGGCCTTTATCTGCCATCATGTTTCTATAACCCTAAAGCTCTATGACCTCACAATGCAGGTGTAAAGAGCCTTAGCCAATAGGGAGAGGAGGAGATAGTGGATGCTGCGGATGGGCCATTTGGCCTTTATCTGCCATCATGTTTCTATAAACCTAAAGCTCTATGACCTCACAATGCAGGTGTAAAGAGCCTTAGCCAATAGGGAGAGGAGGAGATAGTGGATGCTGTGGATGGGCCGACTGGATGGGCCATTTGGCCTTTCTAGGAGGATTTTTCTCTGCTTCTATTCTTACTGAAGCTTGGAGGAGCCCAGGATCTTAAATCATGCTAGGCAAAATGTGGAGCGGCCTTGACACGAAACCTTACAATATGCTTTTGAGCTGCACACAAAGCTTTGGTGAATGGTTTTCAATTTCATGTTTTACCCACACAGATTTTCAGAGCTAGGAAAACCATAGCAACAGTGGACCACATGAAGTTAGAAGGTTGTAGAAATAATATACGTAATAAAATGTTACCCCCCGCCACACAGGGAATTCATTTCCGTGGGACAGAAGCTATTTTAAAATATTGGCCACATCGCATTCTTTCTGGAGAAGTGCCTGCATTTAGAATGAGAACCAGGTGAGCTAAACTAAACTAAACTAAACTAAATCTTGGATTTATATACCGCATCATCTCCACTGATGGAGCTCGGCACGGTTTACATGGTTAGGGAAGGAACGGAAATCCAATGGAATTATATAAGTAAGAGAGGAGAGAGGTTTAGGTGTAAGAATGCCAGGAACGGGACGGGGTTACGTTTTGGAGAAGAGCCAGGTCTTCAGACGATTACGGAATGGTAGAAGTGGACTCAAATTGCGGAGAGGGGAAGGGAGACTGTTCCAGAGCTGAGCAATTCTAAAAGGGAGGGAAGAGCCAAGTTTACCAACAAGGGAGATGCCTTTTAGGGAGGGGTAGGATAGTTTTAATTTTTGCGAGGATCTAGTGGAGGTTGGATTTGAGGAATTCCAGGATAGCGGGATAAAAGCTGTTGGGACCCTCAGCCTTGTTGATAAGATATGGCTGCTTGTATCCCATCTTTACTGGCATGCTTGGCCAGTGTTCCCCCGCCCAATTGCATGCAGGGAGTTGTAGTCTTGCGTTCTCTATGAGACAACATCTCCTAGATACATATCGCTGATTCTAAGCTCAAGCCCCTGCGATCGGTCCACCAACCCCCCAACAAACAAATCTGATTTCAGAATCACTGCTGTATCATATATTTGCATGCTAAAGTGCATTGGGGTTGCAGAGCTTCTAAGTTATCCAGTTCCAGGAGAGAGAGAGAGAGAGTCCAGGGTTTATAACAAACCTACCATGTTGCATTATGGGATCCACTGATTTCAATGGGTACAAATTCCGCACTGCTTTGGGATGTAAGTTTAAAAGCAGGACTAGCTAGAAATCTCCATCCTGGAACGGAGTAACTTAGCATCTCTGATCTTGGTTACTCTGAAAACCCTTCAGTCCAGATCAACTGAAGAGGCTGATTTAGTTCCGGGTTTCATGCAGGAACTTGTACTTTTTCCATTTTCTTAGGGCACTCCAAGGGGGAAATCAGAACTACACCTCCCTGCATGCAAAATTGTCATTTCTTTAATAAGACATTAACTATTTTTTTTTTTTTTCTGAGGCCCTCCAAGTACCTACAGATCCAAAATGTGGCCCTGCAAAGGGTTTGACTTTGAGACCACTGGCTTAAAGGAAGGCTAGAATGTTGGCTATACAAAGAGACTTTCGAGACCTGAATTTTACGAGGCTCTCCCACGCTCAAGGAAATAAATGAGGAAATCTTTTATCTCTGCTTTTGTTTTGACCCTTTTTTTGTGTTTGTTTTCCATAAGCATTGTAGTTCCTCCCACTTTCCTCGTGTGTAAGTTCGCTAATGTCTTTTTTTTTAGGGATGTTTAAATATGTTGAAAACTTGAAAAACAAGGAAGGACAGATGCTACATGGGCTGGGGGTTAGGAAGGGAGGGAAAGAAAGATGCTGCTGGTGGGTGAGGGAAGAGAAAAAGAGAATTGTTGGGTATAGGTGTGTGGAGTAGGAGGGAAAGAGAGATGGAATGCATGGGGAAAGGAAGAAAGAGGGAGAATTGTTGGACATGATAGTGGTGGAGAGGAGGGAGTGAGAAATGTTACACTGGGAGGGAGGAGAGATGACTCAAAGAAGGGAGAGATGTCAGATTCCAGAGAAGGCTGAAGGAAGGAGGGAAGAGAAAGATGTGAGGCTACTGGAAGGAGAAGGACAGCAAGATGCCAGACCAGGGAAGGAGGGAAAAGAAGGAGAGAGATGTTAGATCATGGGAAGAGGGGGAGAGAGGGAGGAGATGGTGCACAGTGATGGAGGGGAAGGGGAGACAGAGGTGCACAGCAATGGGTGTGGCAAGGAAGAGATAAGAAGAAATGCTTCCTATGGATAGATGGGGATAGGGGAGAAGAAAGAGGGAGGAGATGGCATATATGAATCGATGGGAAGACAAGACATAGACAAGTAGATAGATTTTGAGAAGAATGCAGAAAATGGAAGAAAATTGAATGTCAAAGGTTAATGCTAAAGATGGATGTAGGCCGAAAGTGAAGAAGGAGAGAAAAACAGCAAATGGATGAGGTGGCCCTGGATAAACAGTTAAGAGCACAGACAGAAGGAAGTGAAGTCAGAGGCTGGGAAAGATGGTTTGAGAACCCAAAATCACCAGGCAACAAAGGCAGGGGAAATGATTTTATTTTCAATTTAGTGAGTGAATTGTGTCCGTTTTGAGAATTTACATCTGCTGTCTATATCCTGCACTGTTCAGGAAGAAATGCATTTGTTTCTCTTTCTCTGGGACGGACAGGGAAAATGCTTGATTATTTCTTATTTAGAACAAATTCATGTGAACTGTCCTGAGCTCCCCTGGGAGAACGGTAGAGAAAATTGAATGAATACATAAATAAAGCTTTATTATCGGGTATTCAAAAGTGTTGTGTACAAAAAATTTTTTTTGCAGATTTTTACATAACAGAATGCTGTGGCACATGTGATTTGGCATATGATATGAGCATATTACACCCACGTTACGAGCTTTGCATTAATTGTCTATTGATTTCAGAATTTGGGCTAATGCCGGTGTTTAAATCCATTGTTGGCACAATTTCTTCAGTCATTGTAGTCTTCTTACATTTACATCAGCCTTCCCGTGCATTGTGGCATAGGCAGCGGAACGCATTTTTGTTGGGGGGGGAGCCCTAAAGCTCCACCCCAGACCCCCATCCTCATAATAGTACTAATTGTAACACCATTTTTTTTCATTCATTTTTCATATATATACAGTGGTACCTCGGTTTACGAGTGCACCGGTTTGCGAGTGTTTCGCAAGATCAGCAAAACATTCGCAAAATCGGCACCTTGGAAACCGAGCGTGCCTCGATTTGCAAGCGGCGCCCCCTGCGATCCGGCACCCTTCCCCCCATGATCCGGCACCCCCCCCCCCCGCTGCTTCTTACTGTCACCTGGGCCTGGGCACCGGCAAGTCCTGTGCGTTGGTGCCGGTGCCCGAAGATCGGCCTCCTCTTCTTGCTGGGCCTTGAGCATCTGCGCATGCTCAAGGCCTGCGAGTTCACGCTCTCTCCGACATTCTCGGAGATCTCGGAGAGAACGTGAACTCGCAGGCCTTGAGCGTGCGCAGATGCTCAAGGCCCAGCAAGAAGAGGAGGCCGATCTTCAGGCACCGGCACCAACACACAGGACATGCCGGTGCCTATGCCAAGGCCCAGATGATAGTAAGATGCGGGGGGGGGGGGTGCCGAATCATGGGGTGGGAGGGGCGGATCGCGGGGCGAGGGTGCTGGATTGCAGGGGGGCCTTCGGAGGGAACGTATCAAAGCGAGTTTCCATTATTTCCTATGGGGAAACTCGCTTTGATAAATGAGCATTTTGGATTACGAGCATGCTCCTGGAATGGATTATGCTCGTAATCCAAGGTATATATATATATATATACACACAATATAATCTTATTAACAACACATAATGGTTAAGTGGAAAATTAAACTACACAAAGCACACTGTATGCTTCTCAACTTTCATTCCTACCAGAACACCTGGCCTTGGTCACACATGCAGAACACAGATAACCCCTATGCAAATACAGGACCACAAACTAAAAGTGCTAATATATACAAACAAAACCCTAAGATGCAAGACTCTGCATGCAGTACAACCCCAAGAGAAAAAGAAACAAATGCATTTATTCCTGAACAGGGCAAAATATAGACAGCGGATGTAAATTCTCAAAGCTCACACAATTCAATCACTAAATTGAAAATAAAATCATTTCCCCTAAATAAATAATCGAATCCCTAGTTTTTGGGCTCGCTGAGATGAATACCGTTCTTGCTGCTAAAAATGAAGATGTCCACGACATAAACCATCAAATACTTCCCGTCTTACCAGGCGGAATCACTGAATACAAGTCTATCGATACCGGAAGATTGGGATAAATAAATACCGGGCAACGCCGGGCGATCAGCTTCTAAATAAGAAATAATCAAACAATGGAATCAAACTTTGCACTACCAACAGATCACAAAGTTGTCTTACAGTTTTCACTTTGTGAAATAACGATCTGCAAATCTATTAACTGATTTTTTTTTTGGGGGGGGGGGGTTACCGTACGGCTCCAGAAAAAGGAGGATGGATTGAGACGTCTGGGTTTTGCTTCTGTTAAAAGCAACGGAAGTGCAACCCAGATGTGTCAATCTGTCCATTGCGTTCAGTGGAAGTAAAACCCAGATTTCTCAATCCGTCCACATTTTTTCCTGGAGCCGTAGGGTAACCCTGTCTTTTGCATGCATAAGTCTAGAGGAATATCCCGAAAACCAGACTGGCGAACTGGGCCTTGAGGTCTGGGTTGAGGCTCTTTGGCCTACTGGAAGATGGGGCATCTATTGAAGCAGGGTTGCTCAGAGGCGTAATAAGGGGGAGGTGGTCCGCTGCAGGCGCCATCTTGGTTGGGATGCCCACACCCTTCCTCCTCTCTGCCGAACCCGCTCCTTCCCTCCCCAACTACCATGCGCGTGCAAGCTCCCCTTCTCTTTGACATTCCTGGCACCAGCATCGGCTCTTCCTCTGATGTCACATCCTGGTCCTTGCTGCTCGCACCGGGAACGTTAAAGAAGTCCAGGGGAGGGGCATGCGATTGCGGCAGGAGGGGGCGGGGAAGGAGCGGGTGGGGGAGGGGCACCACCCCTCTCCCCCGTTTGCTTCTCACCTTCGCTACACCACTGGGGTTGCTACAACCATTAGGCAAGGCTAGGCGGTTGCCTAGCGCAACAAAGAGCAGCAGCAGTCAAAGCAAAACAGTAGATCCTGACACAGGTGCTTTTACCAGTAGGGAGGGAGGGCAATACGGGCAGTGGTCAAACTGGCAATTTAGCCAGATTATCAGGATTCCTGGGAGGGGGGAAGGGAGCCCAGAGCTGAAGGTATATCTCATTTCTCTTTCCAAAATGTAATTAGCTCGTGGAAAAACATATAAGAACATAAGAATAGCCTTAATGGGTCAGACCAATGGTCCATCAAGTCCAGTAGCCCGTTCTCATGGTGGCCAATCCAGGTCCCTAGTATCTGGCCAAAACCCAAAGAATTGCAAAACTCCAGAATCCCAAAGAGCAACAAAAGATTCTAGAACCCCAAAGAGTATCAATATTCCATAAGAACTGCCGCTGCTGGGTCAGACCAGTGGTCCATCTTGCCCAGCAGTCCGCTCACGCGGTGGCCCTTAGGTCAAAGACCAGTGCCCTAACTGAGACCAGCCCCACCTGCATATGTCCTGGTTCAGCAGGAACTTGTCTAACTTTGTCTTGAGTCCCTGGAGGGTGTTTTCCCCTATGACAGACTCCGGAAGAGCGTTCCAGTTCTCCACCACTCTCTGGGTGAAGAAGAACTTCCTTACATTTGTATGGAATCTATCCCCTTTCAACTTTAGAGAGTGCCCTCTCGTTCTCTCTACCTTGGAGAGGGTGAACAACCTGTCTTTTATCTTCTTTGTCTTGAGTCCCTGGATGGTGTTTTCCCCTATAACAGCCTCCAGAAGAGCGTTCCAGTTCTCCACCACTCTCTGGGTGAAGAAGAACTTCCTTACGTTTGTACGGAATCTATCCCCTTTCAACTTTAGAGAGTGCCCTCTCATTCTCCCTACCTTGGAGAGGGTGAACAACCTGTCTTTATTTACTAAGTCTATTCCCTTCTGTATCTTGAATGTTTCGATTATGTCCCCTCTCAGTCTCCTCTTTTCAAGGGAGAAGAGGCCCAGTTTCTCTAATTTCTTGCTGTACGGCAACTCCTCCAGCCCCTTAACCATTATGTCTTAAGCCCGTGCTGGGGTTTGATCCGTTGAGTTTGCCCACTGAGGACAGGGCTGCTTACAAAGCAGATGTGTGACAGCTGGGGTCAAGGTTCAATGCAGGGGAAGCTCTGAGCCCCCCCCCCCTTGCTTTAAATCTTTTTGGGCAGTCCATCTTTACCGCCAGCTATCTGTGCTGGCACCAGCTTCTCGCATCAAATGGGACCCAGGTTCCCTCCCTCCCCACATTCTCTACAATGCTTTGGGATTTGTGTTTGAAGGTACTTACTGGAAACCCAATTTCCTCTCCATCCAGCTCTCAAAGCCACAGGGATGTACTTGTGCTTTGCAATTGACAGATGCCGTGCCTCCTTCTGTGGCCACCTGTTTCAGTGCTTTAAAGACCTGACGCTATTATGTCGCTCAGCAGACTTAATTTCTTTTTAAAATGTAAAAAAAAAACTGTGTACAGAAGCCAGAGCCAAAGCTGTAGCTTTCGCCCTTCCACATAACCCCCGTCTTTGCAACGCAGCTAAGGCTGCCGACTGGATTCAGATTTGCAGGACAGGGCTGATCCAGTCCTGGGTTTAGCCTCGGTGCATGCTGGGATTTGCGGTCTTGCTTTTCTTAGGGAACGCAAAGGAGGAACTCGGAACTACAGCTCCCTGCATGCAAGGGACTAAACCTACCCCTGGCCAAACCCTGCCCTGTAAATCTGTTTCCACAGACCCGTGTCCTTTTTAAAGACCCCCAAGGGGAGAATGGTCTCAAACCAGCGGCCCTCGGTCTGTATTCTAATCACAAAAGTAAAATCAAAGTTTCTTGATCATATGTCTTTTTAGCTATAAATGACAATATTATTATGAAGACTTAGCCATTGCAAAATTGTCATTTTTTTTAATGACATTAACTCTTTTTTTTTCCTGCGGCCCTCCAAGTACTTACAAATCCCAAATGTGGCCATGCAAAGGGGTTGACTTTGCCATCTTGCCCCTCTGCAGTGTGAGCAGATAATGCACCGAGCAGACCCGACCAGCTGTAAACAACTGGCACCCTTGGCACCCTTTGCCCTTGCCCTGGCACACCCAGGGCGGAGATGGGAAAGAGAAACCGGGCTGACACCGAGATGGCTCATGTCAGCCGTTCCGAAGCTCCTGATCCCTTCCCAGAGCAAAGATGACGCTTTGTTTTGACAGCTGGACGGGCACAGTTGGTGCTGAAAATACTTCCCCTCCTGGGGAGGGGGGAGGGGAGAAATCAGAAAAGTATTTCCAGCTCCCACTCACTTAGGTTGTGCATGGTGCTGGTTGTGGTGGTGGTGTTGAGGGGGGGGGGGGTCGTTTGGAAGGTGCTTGACCCTTTAAATTCTCCCACGTGCTGTCTGGTAGTTTTGGAGACGATGACGCAATTGTGACGTCAATGGGAGCCTTGAGAGATTTCGCCCCCAATCAGACTGAGAAATAAGGAGTTCGGAGGCCGTATCCCCCCCCCCCCCACTAAGCGGCCCTATGAGCTTACAAGAGGGAAGTTGCAGCCACGTGGGCGGTGCCGGAGGGGGGGGGGGGGGGCCGCGGCCCCTTTAAGAGCCGCCGAACGCTCGCCTGCCATTGTCTGGCGGTAAACATTGTAGCCTTCCGCCGGCCTCGGGAAAAGTAGTCCGCGGTCCGATCGTGCCCCAGTGGGGCAATCGGGCAACTGAAGGGACCACCCAAGCCATAAAAGTGAGGATTGGTGTCCGTCTCTTGCCCTAAGATGTCTCTACTCTTTGAATGGATGCAATAGGTTAGAAGAAGACCCTGGCTCTTGCAGCTGATCTAGCGATGGGCTTTGGAGCTCAGCATCTCCAGGAAAATCTATCTCAAGACACCCCCAAAGCAGTTGGAAATGGACGGTATGCAAGCAGAATTGGGGTTCACACCAAGAAATAATAATGGCTCTGTTATCCTGGTGATTAATCAGATGATATCCCTACGAATTGTATCATTCAATGATACAGAATTACCACTCATATTGCCAGCGAAGTAAGAGATTTAGGGTGAGGCAAAAAAAAAAAACAACCCCCAAAACAAACCTAACCCCCTACAGTTTTTTCCTATTTTCTCAGCAACTGCTTACAATTTCAGTGAGAATTTTTATTTACCTCTTTAGTCTTCATATTTACACATTACTATTCAACAATGTTTATTTATCTTAAGCTATGTTGATATTACCGACAATTTAGCATCGCCATCTAGTGAGTTTTGCACGTTAAAAACGTTCAAATGGTCCAATTAAAAACGTGACTGAATGTAATTGACTTAGATTTCAGCAAAGCCTTTGACACGGTTCCGCGTAGGAGGCTCTGAAATAAACTTCCACAGGCTAAAATTAGGGCCCAAAGCGGTGAGCCGGATTAAGAAACTGGTTGACGGACAGATGCCAGAGGGTGGTGGTTAATGGCATTCGCTCGGAGGGAAAGGTGAGTAGTGGAGTGCCTCAAGGATCAGTGCTGGGACCGCTTCTGTTCAATATGTTTGTAAGTGACATTGCTGAAGGGTTAGAAGGTAAGGTTATAGCCCTTGTTGTTCACCCTCTCCAAGGTAGGGAGAACGAGAGGTCACTCGCTAAAGTTGAAAGGGGATCGATTCCGTACAAACGTAAGGAAGTTCTTCTTCACCCAGAGAGTGGTAGAAAACTGGAACGCTCTTCTGGAGGCTGTTTTAGGGGGAAACACCATCCAGGGACTCAAGACAAAGTAGATAAAGACAGGTTGTTCATCCTCTCCAAGGTAGAGAGAACGAGAGGGCACTCTATAAAGTTGAAAGGGGATAGATTCTGTACAAACGTAAGGAAGTTCTTCTTCACCCAGAGAGTGGTAGAAAACTGGAACGCTCTTCCGGAGGCTGTTGTAGGGGAAAACACCCTCCAGGGACTCAAGACAAAGTAGATAAAAGACAGGTTGTTCACCCTCTCCAAGGTAGAGAGAACGAGAGGTCACTCGCTAAAGTTGAAAGGGAATAGATTCCGTACAAACGTAAGGAAGTTCTTCTTCACCCAGAGAGTGGTGGAAAACTGGAACGCTCTTCCGGAGGCTGTTATAGGGGAAAACACCCTCCAGGGATTCAAGACAAAGTTAGACAAGTTCCTGCTGAACCAGAATGTACGCAGGTAAGACTAATTTCAATTAGGGCACTGGTTTTTGACCTAAGGGCGGACTACTGAGCATGATGGACTACTGGTCTGACCCAGTGGCGGCAATTCTTATGTTCTTATGATGCATTTGGGGGGGTAGAAATCCGAGGGAATGTGCTGGGAGAAGAGAGACTGATACGCTTGGATGGGGAGAGAGACCTTGGAACGATCTTGTCCAAGGATCCGAAGGCATCGAAACAGGGTGATAAGTTGTTGGCTGTAGCCAGAAGGATGCTAGGCTGTGTAGAAAGAGAAGTAACCAGCAGAAGAAGGGAGGTGCTGATGCCCTTGTATAGGTCTTTGGTGAGGCCATACTTGGAGCATTGTGTTCAGTTTTGGAGGCCGTATCTGGAGAAGGATAGAAAAAGACTTGAAGTGGTCCTCAGGAAGGCGACGAAAAATGGTAAAAGGGGTTTGAGCCAAAAGAAGTCCAAGAAGAGACTGGAAGAGCTACGGTAAATATGTATACTCTGGAGGAGAGGAGGGACAGGGGAGGTATGATACGTTGAAATGCTTGAAAGGTATTAATATCGAACCAAATCTTTTGCAGAGAAGGGAAAATGGTAAAACTAGAGGGCTTAAATTGAAGTTGCGGAGAGGAAGACTCAGGAGCAAGGTTAGGAAATTCTTTTTCACAGAGAGAATGGTTGATGCCTGGAACGCTCTCCCGAGGGTGGAGAAAAAAATGGTGATGGAACTCAAAAAGGTGTGGGATAAACACAGAGGATGTGTAATTAGAAAACGAATGGTATAAATTAAAGAGCTTAGGCCGGTACCGGGCAGACTTGCACGGTCTGTGTCCCATCTGGGGTGATTTGGTGTAGGATGGACTGGGGAGAGCATCAACGGGAACTCCATTGACTTGGAACATGAGGACGTTACAGTAGATATCCTGCAAACAATGGGAATGGTTGGATAGGCTGGAGTGAGGTTGGACGGCAGCTCCAGCAGTTGGAACTTAAGGACAGTACCAGTTGGACTTTATGGTCGAGAGCACAGAAATATAAAAGAAAAAAGTCTGGATGGACCGTTCATTTCCTTGTTATGGCCTACAAGAGATTCCACCTCATCACTCCTGCCTACATCACATCCAAACTCCTTCAATACAGTCCCGCCCGCCCATTCCGCTCTGAGGCCGAGAAACGACTATGCATCCCTGCAGGAAGATCCCTCCAAATGGAAACAGCCCATAGGTGCTTCGTCCCCTGTCTTTGGAACCAATTGCCTGCCCAGATAAGATTATAAGACTTGCTGATGACCTTCTGGAAAACGCTGAAGACCCATCTCTTCGATTGAACAGTCCCAACGGAAGGCCTCCTCCATGCCCCCCTTCCTTATTCTCCCGTTCCTCCTCCCTTCCCATGCTCCCCCTCCCCTTCTCACCCTACGTCTTCTCACCTGTAATTTTTGTCCTGTTGTTTTATTGTAACCCATTCTGAGCTCTCAATAAATAAATACTGTGTCTTAGTGTGCACCACATATAAATCTAGCCCAGGGCAAGAGCACATTGGTCAACATTCAAACGCTGGGTTTTTTTTTGCTTGTTTTTGTTTTTGAAGGCGGGAAGGAGGAAGTCTCTAACCACCACATAAGGCCGCACCTCACCTCTCCAGAACCAGGTCAGCCCGGGGGTGTTTCTAAGGCTCAATCTGGGAGTTGTGGGAAGGGCGGATTGGAGCAGAATGTCCCTCCCTGGGTCTCTACTGAGACCAATGAGGACCATCAAGACTAATTCATTATCTTTGAAGATTGTATATAATGACCTTCGCTGATGCTCCTATCTTCACTGAATTTGGAAAGGGTCCTTCTACTTCTCTTGGGAAGGGTAGGATCAGCATTAAGAAGATGCAACTGAAGAAGCTGTCCTGGGGGCAAGGTGGGAAACACACCTCGCAGGCAGACTGTGGATCCTCTCCTAAATCTATGGGTCCCAGCATAAATAATACTGATTGGAGGGGGAAAATCACAAACTTAATGCCCAGAATTCAATGGGATTTGTCAGCCGCCCCCAACCACCACCCATGGCCCTTCAACACATGGTAACCTTTTGCCCCTGATCAATTGGAGGAGACTGGGAATGCGTGCCAGCTCACCTAGGAGAGAAGAATTTTCTAGAGCAGCGCCTGCCGCTCTCCGGCTGTGCCAGCATTCGTTTGGCTCCCAGGAAAAGCTGTAGATCAAACTCCAACTCTGAAGCACCACAGCAGATGACGAACAGAGAAACAGAGGCTAAACATTCTGGGTCTTAGCCATACGTTTGTAATGAATGAGAAAATAAGCACATATGTAACAACGAAAAGAGAGACTCGGTTGTGCAGATGGGCTGGAGAGCGCGATGGGCCAGGAACCGAGAGATCTGAGTTTGAGTCCCTGCTTCTGCATGTGACATCAGGGATTTCTTTATATACCAATTGTAGCCTAAGTGGTTTTACATTCAGGACGTACTCCAACATATTTCCCTGTCTGTCTACCTAATGGACCTGGGGATAATGGGGGATTAAGTGACTTGCCCAGGGCCATGAGGAGCAGCGTGGGGTTTGAACCTGTAGCTTTAACCACTGCGCCACTCTAGAAATCAAAATGTAGCAAAAGTGAGCCGAGTATAGGACAATCAAGCTATTGTGACATCACTGCTGAGGTTGTCTCTTATTGGTGGAATGAGGCGTTATGATGTCACAATACCAGCTCTGGCGATCAGAGGCTGAAACTTTTCACAATCTAATGTACTTGGGGCTCTTTTGAGTCTGATTGTCCTTTGCTTTCAGCTGTGGTGTGTGTTGTGTGACTTGCACCGATACTGCCTGAGGTGTGCCTGAGGTAAGCCGCCAGTTCTCAATCGGGGGGGGAGGAGCTTGAAGCGCTTGGTATGCCGTGGGGCTCACCAAATCCTGAATGACGTAGTAGATAAACGCCCAACCTTACCCACTCTTTAAGTTACTGATTTCATTTAAATGTTCCTTTTTCTCAGCTATTTCTGGGTCAGAACCCCAAACTGTGCTTAGGTTCCATCTACCGAAGTCTACATATAATCCTCTCCGAATGAAGCCATCTCTGTCTCCCGGGAATTAGCAGCAAGGGCCTCTTTGACTCAGTCAACACTGCAGGTCAGGTGGGGTGAAGTATCTTTAATGTGTCATTAGACTGAATGTACAATTTTCTTATTATAGTAATCAAGTTTTGACAGACTCGAGTCTTGTGCATGATTAGGTTTTTTTTGACATAAAATTGTACTTTTCCAACCACTGGTTTTTAAATGCTTAATCTTTAATAATCACCTGCACTTTGGTTCCCCCTCGGGCCATTTTCAAGACTCCAGATCTAAATATTTTTATATACCACAGAGCCCGCCCCCCCTCCCAAAGCCAGGTAACAACATGACATATGATGTTTGTATCATAAGTAACAGGGCTGTTTTCTGAAGGGCTGCGGCCTAATTTTCTAACAGGAGGGCTCTGGATTTGAACCCGCAACCCTCCACAAACCTTGCTGCCAAACTACAGTGGTAAATGTGTTTTTCACCTGTTCCACCTCTTATCGCCACCTTGACCTGCCACACCCAGCGTATTACTCCAGTAATCCCAGGCCTGGTTGGGGATACTTGAGCGAATCTGATGCCAGATTTATTAAACCGTAATCGCATTTCACAGTGCAAAGGTCGAGAATGTATTCTCATATCGAATACCACTTCCTTCTCAAAAGCCGGGATGAAGGTCACCGAGTTTTCAGCCGATGCCCTCCAAATGCAGCTGGAAAGTTTAATTGTGCACCCACTAGGCAGTCCAGGGAAGGAGAGGAAGGGAAAGCACGGTTACAGAAACCTTTGAATCTTATGGCCAGAGATATGAGGGAGTCTCCCTTATAACAAGCTGGCAGGTCTGCCTCTGAGTCACCCGTGAAAAGATCACATCATCGAGAGGAAAATTCACACACTCGCATAAGCAGTACAGTAAAATTGCATTTCATTTGCGGGGGGGGGGGGAGGGTTCAGAAACCCCTATGTAACAGATGCTTTCGGGTCACAAGTGTTATAATAATGTGGATTTACTTGACTTATAGAAAAGGTCTGCTCTGGTGGGCTTCTGGAGGCTGGATTCTCAAAACTGCGCGGCGAAAACCGAGGGGCCGCTGTCGCGGCCGTTATTGTAGCGATTTCAAATTCTCAGAAAGCCGCGCGTGCAAATGAGGTTGGCGGAGAGTAGCGAAGGCTGGCTAAATTTACACGAGATGAGTCGCTGGTGGTAGCGATCGGCACAGGCTCAGAAGGCGCCGCGAAAGGGGCGAAAATGTGCGCTTGCGCCGGGAAAAAGCAACGTTGCGAGCGGTGTGTCAGTCATAGGCGTGCCAGAGCTATTGGATGAAGGGAAGGGAGGGGAGATGCAAGCTCGGCTTTCAAGACGCCCAAACTGCTCTAATTCATGCTATAACACTGTTATAAAACAGTATTTGGCCTGTCCCCAAACTCCATCAACCCTCACTTTTACCTGAATCGCATAAACAAGCACTCCCGCAGAATTCAGCTGTTCGCCTCCCCTCCCTAAAACTATGTCACTCCAAAAGATTCCTTGACAAAACCTTGGCCTTCCAAGCTGCCAAACTGAACCCATGGTTAGCCCAAATGGTCCTCGAGGCCCCCACCTACCTCGGGTTTAGAAAATTACTCAAAGCTCACCTATTCCATGGACAAGACCCCTAACGCCCCTCTTCAATGAACAGTCACTTCCTCCTTCCCCCCTAACCCTCTCTCCCTGACCTTTCTCGTCCCTTCTCTCTCTAACCTCAACTACTTCGTTGCTTCCAACTTTCTTCAATGGTTGTGAACCACTTGTAATTTTTGATTAAAAAAAAAAAAGTGAACCACCTAGAACTCCCTGGGTATGGCGGTGTACAAAAATAAAGTTATTATTATTAAATCTTGTAATTTGTTTATAATGTCAAATTTTATCCTGAACCACAGCCAGAAACAAATAAGACACGGCTATAATACACGCGCTCATGAAACATGCTTTTGTCCCCCCCTCCTCCCCCCCAAAAAAAGACTATAATTTATGGGAATAATGTAATTTTTTTTTTTTTTCATGAGCCAGTCAAAACATACACCAGAGATGCGCTTTTCACAGTGCCGGCAGCCCCGGACTAGTTGCTGATTTTTGGTGGCCAAAAGCCGACGCCGTGCATGGAGAAGCAATCAAAGCTTTGTAGCATTCGGATCTTCTTATCTTTGCAAACTTGGATTTTCAGCTCTGACAAAAATGAAGTCAAAAAAAGAGAACGACTGCAGATGGTGGATGATGAAATGAATGTTTGTTTGTTTTGAATTAATTTGCACTCAGAAACAAGTCCGTTCATCACATAAGAACATAAGAATAACATACTGGGTCAGACCAATGGTCCATCAAGCCTGTTCTCCCGGTGGCCAATCCAGAACCCTACTACCTGGCCAAAAACCAAGAAGTAGCAACATTCCAGAATCCCAAAGAATAACAAAAGATTCTAGAACAAAAGATTCCAGGCAGAATCTCAAACAATAGCAAGATTCCGGAACCCCAAAGAGTAGCAACATTCCAGAACCCCAAAGAGTAACAAAAGATTCTAGAACCCAAATATCAAGATTCCAGGCAGAATCTCAAAGCATAGCAAGATTCCAGAACCCCAAATAGTAGCAACATTCCAGAACCCCAAAGAGTATCAAGATTCCAGGCAGAATCTCAAAGAATAGCAGGATTCTGGAACCCCCAAAGAGTAGCAACATTCCAGAACCCCAAAGAGTAACAAAAGATTTTAGAACCCCAAAGAGTATCAAGGTTCCAGGCAGAATCTCAGATAATAGTAAGATTCCAGAACCCCAAAGAGTAACAAAAGATTCCGGAACCCCAAAGAGTAGCAACATTCCAGAACCCCAAAGAGTAGCAACATTCCAGAACCCCAAAGAGTAACAAAAGATTCTAGAACCCAAATATCAAGATTCCAGGCAGAATCTCAAAGCATAGCAAGATTCCAGAACCCCAAATAGTAGCAACATTCCAGAACCCCAAAGAGTATCAAGATTCCAGGCAGAATCTCAAAGAATAGCAGGATTCTGGAACCCCCAAAGAGTAGCAACATTCCAGAACCCCAAAGAGTAACAAAAGATTCTAGAACCCCAAAGAGTATCAAGGTTCCAGGCAGAATCTCAGAGAATAGTAAGATTCCAGAACCCCAAAGAGTAACAAAAGATTCCGGAACCCCAAAGAGTAGCAACATTCAATGCTACCGATCCAGGGCAAGCTATGGCTTCCTCCATGTCTTTCTCAATAACAAACTATGGATTTTTTCCTCCAGGAAATTGTCCAAACCCTTCTTAATGCCAGCTACGCTATCCGCTCTTACTACAATCTCTGGCAATGCGTTCTAGCGTTTAACTATTTTGAGTGAAAAAAATATTTCCTCTTATTGGCTGTAAAAGTATTTCCCTGTAACTTCATCGAGTGTCCCCTAGTCTTTGTAATTTTTGACGGGGTGAAAAATCGACCCACTTGTCTCTGTTCTACTCCACTTTAGTTTCACCATTGTTACAATTACCCAATCATAGCTTCAAGAACTTGAAATAAATGACTGTGAAATGATTTTGCAATTTTATAATTTCAGTAATAATGTGCTCCTTGTAGGAAACTTTGAGAGACGCTGCCTTAGACCCTTCCCCTCTCCACCCTTGCCTGAAAAATGAGGCAGGGCTAAGGCGCTGGGCCGGGACTGGGCTGCCCTTAGGTGCCTTCAGGATGGCAGTGTTGGTGAAAGTGAGAAGCCCGGCAACGGCCAGAGCAGTGGGGTGGTGATGGGCTCACCCTCTTTCTAATACGGGTGTTTCTCCTGGTGCTGGGCAGAGTGTAGAGGGAAGGAGGAAGGAGGGTGTGCCAGTGCCTCCTAGTGAGGGTGTTGCCCCAGATGTGACGAGGGTGAGCTGGGCAAGGTGTTAATTCCGCCCACTTAACGAAAGGAGATCATGTAGGTTAAGATCCGGCTCTTTGTATGACAGAAAAGGACCGATATATCCTTTCAAATATACAGTATATATATATATATATAGTTTTTTTCTTTCAAAAATTTTTATTTTAACAAATTTGCATACAAAGGAAAAGATTAATTTTTTAAAAACTTTTTCTTAAGATTTTTTAAAGATATTTTAAATTTTTAATGCTGTAAACCGGCCATATACTTGTGATGGTCAGCATATCAGGGACCATTGCACAGGTGATGGGCCTGGAGGGCCGCCGCGGGAGCGGACCGCTGGGCGGGATGGACCTCTGGTCTGACCCAGCGGAGGCTAATTCTTATGTTCTTAAGAATAAACTTCTAAACTTAGGGCTCCTTTTACTAAGGTGCGTTAGGGCCTTAACATATGGAATAGCGCATGGTAGACCTTGACATCAGCATTAAGCTGGCGTTATTCTAGAAGCGTACCATGTGGTTTAGCACGAGGTAATTTCGTACGTGCGCTAAAAATGCTAGTGCCCATTAGTAAAAGCAGCCCACAGAATAAACTTGAGGTGTCAGGTGAGATCCCATAGAAAGTAAATATGACGGATGAAAAGTTTTGACCAGGGTGATTTAGCTTCTCTAATTCCTTCATAAGAACATAAGAGTTGCCCTAGTGAGACAGTCCATCAAAACCAGTATCCTGTTTCCAACCCAGGTCCCTAGCTAGATCCCAAGTAGTTAAACAGATTTTTTGCTGCGTACCCTAGGAATAAGCAGCGGATTTCCCCCAAGCCTTCTCTGTAATGGCCTATGGATTTCTCTTTTAGGAAATGATCCGAGCCTTTTTTTAAACTCTGCTAAGCTAAATGATTTCACCGCATTCTCCGGCAATGAATCCCAGAGTTTAGTTACATGTTGTGTGAAGAAATATTTTCGCCGGTTTGTTTTAAATCTCCTACTTAGTCGCTTCATCGCATGCCCCCTGGTGCTGGTCTTTTTTGGAAAGAGTAAACAAGCGATTCATATCTAGCCTTTCCACTCCCCTCAGTATTTTACAGGCCTCTATCATGTCACCCCTGAACCGTCTCTTCTCCGAGCTGAAGAGTTCTAGCCGCTTTAGCCTTTTGTCACAGGGAAGTCACCCCCATCCCTTTTGTCATTTTTTGTCACCCTTCTTTGTACCTTTTCTAATTCCGCTATATCTTTTTTGAGAGACGGCGACCTTAACATGGGACAATGGGAGGCAGTGCATGCAAATAGCTCTCATGCATATTAATTGGGGAAATTCTGAAAATCCGACTGGATTGCATACCTCGAGGGACTTTGACATCCCTAGGGGCCTGTAGAATGAATTCTGAAAGACGGGGGTGTCAAATGTCGGCCTGTCAGGATTTCCCCAATGAATATGCATGAGATTCATTTGCATACAATGGGAGGCAGTGCATGCAAATAGCTCTCATGCATATTCATTGGGGAAATCCTGAAAACCCGACTGGATTGCATCCCTCCAGGGACTTTGACACCCCTAGGGGCCTGTAGAATGAATTCTGAAAGACGGGGGTGTCAAATGTCGGCCTGTCAGGATTTCCCCAATGAATATGCATGAGATTCATTTGCATACAATGGGAGGCAGTGCATGCAAATAGCTCTCATGCATATTCATTGGGGAAATCCTGAAAACCCGACTGGATTGCATCCCTCCAGGGACTTTGACACCCCTAGGGGCCTGTAGAATGAATTCTGTAAGATGGAGGTGTCAAATGTCGGCCTGTCAGGATTTCCCCAATGAATATGCATGAGATTCATTTGCATACAATGGGAGGCAGTGCATGCAAATAGCTCTCATGCATATTCATTGGGGAAATCCTGAAAACCCGACTGGATTGCATCCCTCCAGGGACTTTGACACCCCTAGGGGCCTGTAGAATGAATTCTGTAAGATGGAGGTGTCAAATGTCGGCCTGTCAGGATTTCCCCAATGAATATGCATGAGATTCATTTGCATACAATGGGAAGCAGTGCATGCAAATAGCTCTCATGCATATTCATTGGGGAAATCCTGAAAACCCGACTGGATTGCATCCCTCCAGGGACTTTGACACCACTAGGGGCCTGTAGAATGAATTCTGTACGATGGAGGTGTCAAATGTCGGCCTGTCAGAATTTCCCTGATGAATATGCATGAGATCCATTTGCATACAATGGGAGGCAGTGCATGGAAATAGATCGCATGCACATTCCTCGGGGATTACGAGATGGAACTACAAATCCCCGGCTGTTGCTTGACTTTGGTCGGCCGCGGCCCCTTTAAGAATCGTCCGGACCCTTTCCAGAATCCAAAGCAGCCGCATCATCCCCGGCGGAGGGATCCGCAGCCAACGCACCGCAGCCGAACTCGAGGAGGCGGGGGCGGAGGATTGCCGAGGCCGCCCCGCCATTGGCCGTCGCCGCCCGTCCTTCGGACAACGCCCCGCCTCCCCCGCCAGCGGGCTAGGCTGCGCCGGCTTGGCTACGTTGTATCTTTTCGAGGGGCTGCGATTAGTTACATTGTAGCAAAGGGAGGAAAGAAGGCAGGAAGGAAGGAATGGGCCAAAAGGGGCGATCCGGAGGGAGCGAGTGACCGGATCCCCCGGGCAGGACAGGCCCCGAGCCCTGCAGAGCTGCTGGACCTGCTGGTGAGTCCGGGCAGGGGCCACCGATCGGGAGATCGCGGTGACATTGGGGGGGGGGGGGAGGGAGGAGGGGGGTTGCTGTTGACTTGACCACATGGAGCTGAACATGGCAACAGGGTAAAGGGGTTGGGGGGGTTGATTCCTCTTCTGTTGACATTGAGACAACCCCCCTCCTAAATTGCAATGCTCTAAGTTGATGTGTGTTATGGAGGGGGGGGGGTTTGCTGTTGACTTGACTACATGGAGCTGAACATGGCAACAGGGTAAAGGGGTTGGGGGGGTTGATTCCTCTTCTGTTGACATTGAGACAACCCCCCTCCTAAATTGCAATGCTCTAAGTTGATGTGTGTTATGGAGGGGGGGGGGGGTTGCTGTATGATTTGACCAGATGGAGCTGAACATGGCAACAGGGTAAAGGGGTTGGGGGGGGGTTGATTCCTCTTCTGTTGACATTGAGACAACCCCCCTCCTAAATTGCAATGCTCTAAGTTGATGTGTGTTATGGAGGGGGGGGGTTTGCTGTTGACTTGACTACATGGAGCTGAACATGGCAACAGGGTAAAGGGGTTGGGGGGGGTTGATTCCTCTTCTGTTGACATTGAGACAACCCCCCTCCTAAATTGCAATGCTCTAAGTTGATGTGTGTTATGGAGGGGGGGGGGGTTGCTGTTGACTTGAGGCAACCCCCCTCCTAAATTGCAATGCTGAGTCTAGATAATGTGTTATGGGGGGGTTACTGTTGACTTGACTACATGGAGCTGAACATGGCAACATGGTAAAGGGATGGGGGGGGGGTTGATTCCTTTTCTGTTGACATTGAGGCAAACCCCCCTCCTAAATTACAATATTCTAGATGATGTGTTTTGGAAGGGGGGTTACTGTTGACTTGACTACATGGAGCTGAACATGGCAACAGGGTAAAGGGGTTGGGGGGGTTGATTCCTCTTCTGTTGACATTGAGGCAACCCCCCCCTCCTAAATTACAATACTCTAGATGATGTGTTATGGAAGGGGGGTTGCTGTTGACTTGACCACATGGAGCTGAACATGGCAACAGGGTAAAGGGGTTGGGGGGGTTGATTCCTCTTCTGTTGAGACAACCCCCCTCCTAAATTGCAATGCTCTAAGTTGATGTGTGTTATGGAGGGGGGGGGGGTTGCTGTATGACTTGACCACATGGAGCTGAACATGGCAACAGGGTAAAGGGGTTGGGGGGTTGATTCCTCTTCTGTTGACATTGAGACAACCCCCCTCCTAAATTGCAATGCTCTAAGTTGATGTGTGTTATAAAGGGGGGGGTTGCTGTTGACTTGACTACATGGAGCTGAACATGGCAACAGGGTAAAGGGATTGGGGAGGTTGATTCCTCTTCTGTTGACATTGAGGCAAACCCCCCCCCCTCCTAAATTACAATACTCTAGATGATGTGTTATGGAAGAGGGGTTGCTGTTGACTTGACTACATGGAGCTGAACATGGCAACAGGGTAAAGGAGTCGGGGGGGGGGTGTTGATTCCTCTTCTGTTGACATTAAGGCAAACCCCCCTCCTAGATTGCAATGCTCTAAATTGTTGTGTGTTATGGAGGGGAGGGTTGTTGTTGACTTGAGGCAAACCCCCCCTCCTAAATTGCAATGCTGAGTCTAGATAATGTGTTATGGGGGGTTACTGTTGACTTGACTACATGGAGCTGAACATGGCAACAGGGTAAAGGGGTTGGGGGGTTGATTCCTCTTCTGTTGACATTGAGGCAAACCCCCCCCCCTCCTAAATTACAATACTCTAGATGATGTGTTATGGAAGGGGGTTGCTGTTGACTTGACTACATGGAGCTGAACATGGCAACAGGGTAAAGGGTGGGGGGGTTGATTCCTCTTCTGTTGACATTGAGGCAAACCCCCCCCTCCTAAATTACAATACTCTAGATGATGTGTTTTGGAAGGGGGGTTGCTGTTGACTTGACTACATGGAGCTGAACATGGTAACAGGGTAAAGGGGTTGGGGGGGTTGATTCCTTTTCTGTTGACATTGAGGCAACCCCCCTCCTAATAAATTGCAATGCTCTAAATTGATGTGTGTTATGGAGGGGGGGGGGGTTGCTGTTGACTTGAGGCAACCCCCCTCCTAAATTGCAATGCTGAGTCTAGATAATGTGTTATGGGGGGGTTACTGTTGACTTGACTACATGGAGCTGAACATGGCAACAGGGTAAAGGGATGGGGGAGGGGGTTGATTCCTTTTCTGTTGACATTGAGGCAAACCCCCCTCCTAAATTACAATATTCTAGATGATGTGTTTTGGAAGGGGGGTTGCTGTTGACTTGACTACATGGAGCTGATCATGGTAACAGGGTAAAGGGGTTGGGGGGGTTGATTCCTCTTCTGTTGACATTGAGGCAAACCCCCCTCCTAAATTACAATATTCTAGATGATGTGTTTTGGAAGGGGGGTTGCTGTTGACTTGACTACATGGAGCTGAACATGGTAACAGGGTAAAGGGGTTGGGGGGGGTTGATTCCTCTTCTGTTGACATTGAGGCAAACCCCCCCCTCCTAAATTACAATACTCTAGATGATGTGTTATGGAAGGGGGGTTGCTGTTGGCTTGACTACATGGAGCTGAACATGGCAACAGGGTAAAGGGGTTGGGGGGTTGATTCCTCTTCTGTTGACATTGAGGCAACCCCCCCCTCCTAAATTGCAATGCTCTAGATGTGTGTTATGGAGGGGGGGAGAGATAAAGGAGAAAACCAAATGGCTACTTTTTTCTGGTAACCTGGTGAGGGACTAGCGTACCCAGAAAGAGGGAGGATTGCCTTGTTAGTGAAGGGGGTGGGGCTCAGGGGATAGCACCTGGGAGAGTGGGAGGGGGGCGACTTGGCACCTGTTCCCCCTCATCTGCTGCTAGTCGCAATCTCCCCCCTCCCTCCCTGCTACCACAAGCCCCTTCTCTTTCTTATCTGAAAGCTTTCTGGCTGTGTTTACATCAGAGGCCAAAGTGTGTTGACTGCCTGGGAACTTTGCCAAGCAAGAATGGGGAAAAGAGTCTTATTCAGTTATCATAGATGTTGGCTTGACATCGCACCTTCTTTATGAGTCATAATCGCCTCTCCCCCCCCCCCCCCAGCTTTTAATTCTTTGGTAAATGTCTTCTTCCGTGCCGGCAACGGGTGCGTATGTTTTGCTGGATACCAAGAACTGGGGCACTGCACTTTGAGAAGGAAAAAAAAAAAATTTCCAAGGTGAGAGGAGAGATCAGGCACTGGAAATGTTCTTTCTTTGCACGGGCCACGGCTGTCGGAAAGAAGGTGGATGGCGTTCCCAGCCCCCCCCCCCCCCTTTTCATTCTGCTCCTAGCTCTTCAGTATCCCTCTGTGCAGGAGAGGCGTTGACGACCCCAGGAGCAGACTGACGGCCTTCAAAGGGGCACATTTCTTAACGTGCGCTGGATCATGTATGCGTTACAATGGCTTAGTGTGTTTACATGTGAACTTTTGACTGGTGTAGGCGCCTGCCTGTGGGAAAGGGTTGTGTAGAGGCGGTGACTAAAATTATTGCTCTGCAATTTGATTTCCCATGATATGTTTTATTGATAACTGGGTAAGGAGGCCAGATGGGTTTTTATTTTGGAATTGTGAAAAGGGAGCTTGGCGTAGTGTAGGGTTAACCCTTTTCCCCTGACAGTAAAGATGACTTAGGAGACCTAGGAGTTAAAATGAGCACAAAAGAACCCTGTTCTTGTGTACTTATTAAAATATTAATTTTCTAAGCCTCTGGGTTTGTTTCCTGGCTGCCTTTTGTGCTCTATGCGTGTGTCCAGTTCTCCAGCGTACGGATTCTTGCATCTGCCTAAAAGCGGACTCTCGGATGACGAGATCTAGTCAAAGGCGACAGACATCCACCTGGGCCTCTTCTTCAGATGCGGCCTGTCCTTTTTGAAATGTGGCCTGAGGTTGGTGGCCTAAGTGCTCCGTGGTGCCAGAGATCCGCTTTAATCCAACACCGTCTGTCTGTGATGGATGCGTCACCCCTTACAGCTCTGTAGCCAAGTGACTGGTGCTTCAGTTTTCCACCGATTCCATTTAGCGATTCTTTTCCAGATTTTCTCAGCATTTGCTTTATAAAGGATCTCCCCCCCCCCCGCACTTGAAGATGGTTGACGGTGCGCTTTCACATTTTAAAAATACGTGGGTTTTTTCTCTTCTCCCTGGAAAGGGGAATAAGTTGATATAAGCAGAGTTGCATTCTCTGTGCTGTTGCTATAGATTCTTTAGGATGGCTGAGCTCCTCGTCCTCTAATCACAAGTGTGTCAAGCTACGCCTATGGAGGCGTCTGGCAGAGAGTTGCTTTTTTGGGGGGTGGGTAGAAAGCCTATGAACCCCCTCTACCCTGGCAACTGGAGCTCTATATGTGTGTGTGTGTGTGTGGTGGTGGTGGGGGGGGGGGGGGTGTTGTCTAGTCCTGGGCCCCTCTGCAGGCTCCTTTCACTTTTGGCCTCCGGTCTGGTGTTAGGCCACTGACAAGGCCGATGAGAGCTGACCGACGTCTGAAGCTTCTCCGACACTTGTTCCATGGTCTCCAATATTCAAAGAACACGACCGAGACCTACGTACTTGTCGAGCAGAAATAAAATAAACAAAGTTGAGGTCCGCATCCCTGGTTTTCCCCGTAGAAAGCATTGCAAATATTAATGCGTGGTGTGTGCGTAGATCTCGGATGAAGAACGCAGATGGCAAATCACTGGTCTATAGATTATCTCCCACGTTAGACCTTGGTTATCTTTTAGATGGTTTGAAAAGAAGAGAGGAATGGCTGCGCGAACATCAGCTGGTTTTAAATCTGTGAAAAACAGTAGCATGTTGTATTTCGGGGGATAAGGCAACCCCGTAATTGGATCTTTCTCTACATAACGATATTAGTTATTAAATTGCTTTCGATATCTGGGGGGTCATAATTGACTGCCATTTGAACTTTGAGGAACAAGTGTCATATGTGGTTGCCAAGGGTTTCGGGGCATTAAGACAGCTTAGAGCAGTGGTCTCGAACTCAAACCCTTTGCAGGGCCACGTTTGGGATTTGTAGGTACTTTGGGGGCCTCAGAAAAAAAATAGTTAATGTTAAAATGCTTTATGGTTTATAAATCTTTTCTAAGCCGCCTCGGAGGACCCAGGAAGACGCCGGGCCCTCCGAGATCCCGGCCTTATAAACTCCGCCCCGCCGATAGCCACTCGTCTCTCCTATCAGGAGGCAGCCCCGCGGCGGGAATTTTAAACCCGCCTATCGCTAAGCTGCCTCCTGCTTGCCTACACCTCCCTCCCCCCCCCCTCGCGCGGAGCGCTCGTCTCCATGGGAGGCTGCGCGGGCCCTCCATCCCCGCGTTACAGCCGCCCGTCGAGACGAGACTCTCGGGCTCTCCTTTGTAGCTAAAGAGACATACGAGCAAGAAACCGTTTTATTTGACTTTTGTGATTAGGAGAAACATACCGAGGGCCTCAAAATAGGACCTGACGG
The DNA here is from genome assembly GCF_902459505.1 of Geotrypetes seraphini. NCBI lineage: Eukaryota > Metazoa > Chordata > Amphibia > Gymnophiona > Dermophiidae > Geotrypetes > Geotrypetes seraphini. The sequence continues at coordinate 41,152,641 of NC_047099.1, forward strand.
GCCGCGATTTTGAGACCACTGGCTTAGAGCCATTCGAGATTTCTTGGATGAGAAAGCATTGCATACATTGATCCAGGCTTTTGTATTATCTAAGTTGGACTATTGTAATTGAGTTTCTGCAGGACAAAATGCTGCGGTTCGGCTGCAAGGCCATGCTTATATTCGGGATCATGTATCTGACATTCCAGTGGAATTTAGGCTCAGATTGAAGATCTCGATGCTGGCCCATAGGGCATTATTTGAGTTGCAGCCATTGTGTCTTTCAAACGTGGTATTACTTCACACACGATCTTTAAATGAGACTAGGGTAGCTGGTCCCCCCCATATTTCGAAGGCTCGACAAGAGATGGTGCATTTTGTAATTTAGCTCCGAGGCCTATAGAACCGAGACAGGAAGAATCGTTGATAAAATTTTAAAGACATTTCTTTTTCAATTGAAGGAATATGTTTGGGACTTTCTTTCTTTGAGTTTGTGTTAAGTAATTTTATGTTTGTTAAATTGTTTGCTTTAGATGATTTTGTATTTGGAAAACAAACAAACACCTTTTTCTTTCTTTTCAAATTTGTTTTGAATTCTATATACTGTAAACAGCTTAGATCCTTTTTTGGTTATATTTAGCGGTATAGAAAGTTTTTAATAAGCATAAACACAGGGACATCGGGTCCTAAAGGATGTGATAATGACCGGCTGATGGTAAAGATGTAGACCTGTGGCTTTCCATGACTTGTTCTGCCAGCTGTGATTCGTGGACCCTTTTTTTTTTCCCTTCAATCTAAGTCACGTGGCCTCGACAGGTTTAAGACACTAAAGTCTGATCCATAGACCAGATGAGTGGACTTCTAAACCTTGGGAGAAATGTTTGGGCCATGATGCAGTGTAAGGAAGGGACCTTGTGTTTTGTGACATTCATGATATGTTAAGAGTAAGAATCACATGGCAAAATCCAGTTCTTTCTGCCGCCACAATGCTGCTGGCAGGCGGGTAGCTACATATGTGGAGATGCACGAGTCCATGCAATTTTGGAGACCACACCTTCAAAAAGATCTAAAAAGGCTACTGAAATGGTGCGTGGCAGAGAATGACACGGGGACAAATATTTCCCGGTCCCTGCAGGAGCTCATTTTCCTGTCTCTGCCCCTGCCCCATTCCTGCAAGCTCCGTCCTCATCTACACAATCCTCAAACACTTTAAAATCATAACTATTCGAGGCTTGTGCGGTTAAGGCAGAGCTTACAGGGACAGTGACGGGACAGGGACAAAACTCGTGGGGAAAAATTTGTCCTAGTGTCATTCTCTAGTGCACAGGTGTCAAAGTCGGTCCGCGAGGGCAGCAATCCAGTCGGGTTTTCAGGATTTCCCCAATGAATATGCATGAGATCTATTTGCATACAATGAAAGCAGTACATGCAAATAGACCTCGTGCATATTCATTGGGGAAATCCTGAAAACCCGACTGGATTGCGGCCCTCGAGGACCGACTTTGACACCCCTGCGTTTAGTGCGTAGTCTCCTATTTCATAAGGCGTATGGGGACAGATTTAAAGATTTCAATATGTATACCTTGGAGGAAAGGGGGGGAGATTGATAGAGATGTTTAAATGCCCACGTGGCATAAATACGCATGAGTCGAGTCTGTTTCAATTGAAGCTCTGGAATGAGAGGGCAAAGGATGAAGTTAAGAGGCGAAAGGCTCAGGAGTAATCTAAGGAAATAAGTTTTTGGGAAATCAAATGCATGAATTTCAATTGATTGCATGACGAGAGAGCACTTTCTTCCGATTTATATATATATATATATATATATATATATATATATATATATATATATATATATATATATATATATGAACATAAGTAATGCCTCTGCTGGGTCAGACCAGAGGTCCATCATGCCCAGCAGTCCGCTCACGCGGCGGCCCATCAGGTCCAGGACCTGTATAGTAATCCTCTATCTATACCCTTCTATCCCCTTTTCCTTCAGGAAATCATCCAATCCCTTCTTGAACCCCAAAACCGTACTCTGTCCTATCACGCCCTCTGGGAGCGCATTTCAGGTGTCCACCACCCTCTGGGTGAAGAAGAACTTCCTCGCATTGGTTCTGAATCTCCGAATGGCCTCTCGTTCTTGTAGTCTTCAAAAGTTTGAAGAATCTGTCCCTCTCCACTTTCTCCATGCCCTTCACACACACATATATATAAATGCGAAGTCACAGGAAATCTGAGCCCAGCATAATCTACTAAGAGAAGATAGATATCTTATTTTTGTATGGGTTTAATATCAATTTATTCAATTAATAGGAAGGAAGAGGGGTTTTTTTTTGCCTATGATCTGATTGGGAGCGAGCGAGTTGTTCACGTTTGAAACCCAGCTGGATTAGCTGCGATCTTCGGCACAACTTAATTCCATTGTGGGTTGTTGGTTTTTTTTTTTTTTTTTTTTTAATACTTTATATTATTTTAGGACCACGTGGTCAGACAATGATTAGGATTTAGTGGACATATATACCCACAAGTGCTCGTACTCTGGCGAAGCGCTAGTCTGTAAATTGGCCACTGATTGCCAAGGTACATAGTTTATAGGTGGGCAGAATTTGGGCAGAAGTGTGGGTGAGGCACAGAGCCACAGGCGGAACTTCTAGCCATGGCCATTTACACCAGCTCCGTTCAAGGTGAAATCACTGAGTGCAAATGTGCACATGCCAGTTTTGCTAGTCCTCTATAATGGAAGGTAGGTGCCTACATTCTTTTATAGAAGAGGGAGTCCATACAGAACTGTCTGGGCTTCTCAAAGCAGTCCTCGGGGCGCACAGGTGTTCCGAATATCCACCATGAATATGCATGGGGTAGCTTGGCGTGCACTCCCCCACCCCCTGGAACACACATCTAGCTCATGCATTTTGTAGTGGATATGAAGAATAACACGATGGGACTTGGTGGGCCTCAAGGACTGGATTTAGAAGGCCTTAATTGCAAGGTTTGGGTATCTTATTGTTGACATACGGTATATATTTGAATATAAACCGAGATGTTTGGGCCAAAAAATGGTCCAAAATGGAGGTCTTGATTTACATTCGAGTCTGCGTCCATCCGTTCCCCCTCCTGAACCTGTTGCAGGCCTTCCCCGGGCCTGCCATAAGCCTTCTACCAATGGGCTGATATCAAAAATCGGTTGTAATCTTTTCCGCTAACAAGTAAGTCTCTGTCAATGCGCTGAAGTTTTAAAGTTTGTCTGAAAATTTTTCACTCTCCTCCTGGGTTGAAATCCAGATAAATTTTAAAACTTCAGCGTGTTGACAGAGACTTGTTAGCGGAAAAGATTACAACCGATTTTCGACATTGGTAGAAATTTGCTAACCACCAAGTACACATACAAGAGAATTTTATTGGGTCTTCCAAGGAAGACAGTGAAACGTGGTTCGCATCAGGACCCTCTGAGAGCCTTTAAGATGAGTGCTCCTTATCAATTTTTTCATTTTGAGTATTTTCGAAAGCTTGGGCAAATTAGCAAAAATAAAATATCCTTTCACATTTGCGGTGATTGGGTGATGAGTCTTCCAGTGGGGATAGTATCCCTATAGGGCTTCCAGTCGCGGAGCATATGTAATCATACAAAAAGCGCTGCCTGGTAGCGCTATAGAATGAGTTGTGTCTGTTGGAATTTGTCCAAGGACCTTCCCTTCCCCCACCTCCCACTTCCCACCCCCACCCCCCACAAAGAATTATTTGTATGGGGTGCGGTTCCCTCATCATGCTGCGTTCAGTAAGGAGTGATGTAATGCTCTGCGCTGCCTCTTGATGTACTGGGAGGGACGGTTGGCGTTGACGTCAACTGCAGGATTGGTCTCGTAAGAAGTCAAAATTGAGGTTGGCAGGGCCTGAAATGGAGATGATAAAGTTCTATACTGTGGCAGATTCTGGGCATGTTTTGAGGTACGGTGGCAAGCGGAGGGTGGAGAAGTCAGTTATAGATTTGGGGAGCCTTCAGTGGGGAGAGTAATTAGCCAACTAGCTGTTGAGTTTGAGTGTTCAATCTGCTTAACTAACATCTGCCAGGTGCTTCCTCCTGAGTGGCTGTGTGACTGCCGTGTTTGCCCTCATACTGGGGAAGATGGGTTGCCACTAGGCCGTCTGTGGACACATCCTGTAGTGGGGGGATCATTAATGTTTAATCAGTTCATTTTTTTTAAACAATAACTTTACATCTCGAGGTTGAGTATGGGAATCTATCTATCAAGGAATATTCAGATCCAAGCATTAGATTTTGTATCTAATACACAAATGTTTACATAAGGGGCTTCCAAATTAACAAGTCGGCTGAGGAAATATTATCCTGGCAGGAACTCTTAGCGATTTGGAACAAGACTTGTAGGTATCGGGCATTAGTTTTCTGGAATTGAGAAAAATTGCTCGTCGTTCCTAAAGAAACGTCTTTTTTTTTTTTTAAATATTTAAATTTTTATTAAACTTTTGCAATAATACAGAACCAAAGAGCCTGGAGGCATTCCATGATAACATAGTGCAACACACTATCTACCTCCCCCCCTTCAGGCTTCAACCCAATAAAATAAAACAGTCCCTCCCCCGGAATCAGGGAGCCCCCCCCCCAATACAATTAAACCCCAAACATCATAAGCAATAGTCAAGTTTCCCCTAAGAAACTTCTTATCATTGGGTTTTTTATTTTTGTAAAGGAAATTCGGACTAAGGAATATGATGGCCGGAGTTTGGAGGAATTGGGGTTTTTTTGTGTTTTTAAATAAGTTTGTAATTTTTCCATTGTGTGTGAAATTGAATTCGTAACCCGCTCGGTTGTCAGTAACAATTGATTTTTAAATTCCACCTATCCAAATAGATGAATCTCAGTTGGCAGACCGGGGGGGGGGGGAGGTGAAGGGGCACGTGGTATTTTGGTTTCCCTCTGCCCGTTCCTCCTGTTACGAAATACTGTGCAGCAGGGATTACTTCCCTCTTTCCTGTAGCTTCCTTTGCGTGCTCGCGCACTCTCAACTTCAGAACAGACCAGCGTTTCCCAGTTGGGCCTGAAATAGCCCCTTGCCAGTCAGGTTTTCAGGCTATCCTTAAGGAATATGCATGAAAGAGATTTGCATACAGTGGAGGCAGCACATGCAAATCAGTCTCGTGCATATTCATTGTGGATATCCTGAAAACCTGACTTGCAAGGGGCTTCTCCAGGACCGACTTGGTCCCTGTACGCAACCAAGCAACTGCTTCAGGGAACTGCAGAATCTGTCCGACCAGTGCTGCCTGGCTTATTCGAAATGGGAGCCACACAGTGAAAGCCTATTCCGGGATACTCAAACCTGTCCTAGGGTTCATAGGCCATCCCTAATGAATAGGGTTATAATGGAGGTGACGGGCATGCAAATATCTCTCGTATATATTCATTAAGGGTATCTAGAAAATTCGACTGGCCTGTGGACCCCCAGGACAGGTTTGGGTTCCCCTGGCCTATTCCATTATAGAATACTAGCGTAATCTGGCATCAGCCTTACATTTTTACAAACTCCTCTCGTATGAGGAAAGACTAAAAAGGTTGGGGCTCTTCAGCTTGGAAAAGAGACGGCTGAGGGGAGATAGGATTGAAGTTGACAAAATCCTGAGTGCAGTAGAACGGGTGGAAGTGGATTGATTTTTCACTCCATCAAACATTACAAAGACTAGGGGACACTCGATGAAGTTACAGGGAAATACTTTTAAAACCAACAGGAGGAAATATTTTTTCACTCAGAGAATGGTTAAGCTCTGGAACGCGTTGCCAGAGGATAGCGTAGCTGGCTTTAAGAAAGGTTTGGACAAATTCCAGGAGGAAAAGTCCATAGTCTGTTATTGAGAAAGACATAGGGGAAGCCACGGTTTGCTCTGGGTTTTAGCCAGGTACTAGTGACCTGGATTGGCCACCGTGAGAACGGGCTACTGGGCCTGATGGACTATTGGTCTGGCATAATTGCAGGTGCCTAAGGTGACGCTTGCGTGCGTAACTGGGAGTAGAGTACGTTGAGTAGAGTATGAGCATCAGGGAATGCCCCTCCTGCGTTTGCATGCTTCACCATGTACGCGCACCCTCAAACTTTAGTCGCTTTGCTTCCACTTCTGTGCATTAAGGGGAAAATCCAGTAAATGGCTCTCAAAATTTCATACCGGCCGGCATTTCATAACGTGCGTTCTGGGAGTGGCACCTTTTGCAAGACACCACGTACTGCCGGGATTCACGCTCAACTTTGGGCACGAGGAGATACGCCAACTGAAACCAGGCATAAATTCCAGTATGCAAGTTGGGCACGGACCCCCCCCCCCCCAAATTCTATAACACTGTGTGCAATTTAAGGGAACGTCCTGACCTCCCATGCCCCTCTCGTGGCCACACTTACGTTCAATTCTGTAAATGAACATGCACGGAATTGCAGTTTCTGCCCCGTCGCTGTTAGAATGTGTTGTGGGTTTTTTTTGTGCTGAAAATTCGGCATGGAATTTGGCACTTAATGCCCCTCGCCGTATATAGCATTTGCCCCTAAGTGTACATTTACCTGCATAGGGACTGGTAACCTGCCTCCGCTTAGAGAATTGCCCTCATTATGGATGTTAAAAACTGTCGTGCTGCCTTGAGCAAGATTTAATAAAATTGTGCAAGCAGCCTCTAGCTCTCCCCTGGCAAATTTTTTTTTTTCTGGGGGCCAAGTCCGTCCGTCTACCTCTACGCCTCCTCCTTCTGGCCTTGTTTTCATGGTGGTTCTCAGCCTGTTTCTTCCGGTTGTAAACACCGATATGCCACGGCCGAAAGAACCACAAGGCTGGCGGCGTCTCTCCAGGGACAGGTTGTCTCCCCTTTCGAGCGGGGAGGTTTGAGCCTTGCTTTTCCCAACAGGCAGAATTGTATGCAAATGGCTTTCGTTGCTGAAATCTTAGTCATACGCTCTTGCCCGTGTGTTTATATGCTCGCTGAGAGGGACGGTGAATTTTTTTTTTTTTAAACAATCTGCTAAATGTTCCTTGCCGCAGTCTGTTTCCCCAATGTGTCTGTTGGGCTGCTGTCGCTTTGCGATGGGCTCCGGTGGGGGGTCCAGTGTGTCTGTAGTGTATCGTGGAAGGGGTGGGTGGGAGGGAGCACAACACTTTTGATTGGAATTGTCATGACTAATTATCTTTGCTCTGCATATTTAAAGAACATTTGGTTTCTGTGTGAAATGGAACTTCATTAGCCCCTGAGCACGAAACGTTTTATTTTTTAGGCCTAGTAAGGAACGCCGTGGAGAATAGCGAGAAGCGGTTTGGGTCGTCCCCATGTGTGCTCTTATGCTGTAAGAGGTTTTGCGAGTGACATCTGTTAACCAGTTTTGCACGATGCTTTCAGCTTGGCTGCGAGATCTCCTTGTAGGCGGGAGAACAAGTTTCCCGGGATGATTTTTCAACAGGTCTAGTGTCTCCTCTTGAATGGAATGGCTTTTTGTGATATTCCCCCCCCCCCACCTCCTCCTCTGCTAAGTGGCTTCGCTGTTCAGGGAATGTAGGCCAGACTGTTTTACTAGGGTGTGACTGCCGTGGAGTAGCCCTGGCCACTTTGTTATGAAAAGCAATCAAATATTTTTTGGCAGGGAGAAAAGGTCTTACTGTGCCGGAATTGACGTATGCCTGGGTTGAAACGATGGATGGGGAGGATGAGGTTGGGATCTCGTAGGTTCGTTCGCCTATCTTGGAAGCGATGACTTACAGGAGTTCAGGCCTGTACCACCCTTACAGCATTGGAAACTGGGAAGACTGGCCAGGGTGAATGGGTCGGCGGGTCCTTTTGTCCGCTCTGAATCCCGCTTCGTTTCAGCCGCCCTTTGAAACACGAGTCCGTAAACCGTAGGATCCAGCTTGACGGGTCACGGATGTACTTCATCGCTTTGAAGACTTCTATCAATAAAGCCGACATCAGTAACGTGGATTCAAGGGGCCTTTCCGCTTTGATCGTGCAGGGTGAGTTAGGATTCGGGTATTTCCATCTCCCCAGAGGGCTCGCGGGCTGCGGGTCTCATTTACATGCAATTTTCACGCACGTTAAATAGCGTAAGAGCTCATGAGGCCTAGTTAGGGCCTGTGCGTGTGACACGTGCTAATGCACATTAGAAAGTGAACCTCTGGGGCCTAATTAGTGACTGTGCAGATGATGTGCCTTAATGCCCGTTGGAAAGTGAGGCCCTTATTCGTACCTCCAGGGCCTAGGAAGTGACTGTTTGACAGCGGGGGGTCCTAATTCATACCTGAGGAAAGTGACGTGCCCAAGGTCACAAGAATCGGCAGGATTTGAACCCTAGCGTCTCTGGCTCTCAGTCTGCCATTTTAAGTACTAGACTTCCCTATAGCTGTCTTGGTTTCCTCAGACATTCTTGGCAGAAAGGGTGGTAGGGGGGGGGCACCCAGGGCTGTGCAGTTGGTCGAAAGCAGTTTCTGGGCTGTGGAGTCGGTGAAAATGTTCCGACTCCTAATAGAGTTAAATTGTATGACATAAATGTTAGAATGCTTAAATTTCTCATTTCACAGCTAATATAATTTGATTAACCCATTGGTTTCGGGATATGTTTTACTTGTACACTATATTTTGATATCGTGTTCTTTGATGATCATATTAGTGAGAATGACACGGGGACAGCGTCGAAGTGGACATACCGTAAGGGAGTCTGAAGGTATTTTGTGTACCGACTCCACAGCCCTGGCGGCACCTGGGGGGGGGTCCAAAGAATAACGGCACCGAAGAATGCCCAGGATGAAGATAAAGGGGAGTGTTAATTGCAGAGAAGCGAGGGAGAAAGCAGAGACGAGACGGGCCGTAGGGTCCTTATCAGCTGTCCTGGTCTTTGAATTCTGTTGCTGTTTTCCATCTCTGCCACCTCCTCCGTGCCCTGCATCTGCCCTCCCCTTCTTTTGGGTTTTCTCCAAGACTCCTACGGCAGCTAGACTTCGAATAACCTGTGTGATGGTATTTTGGATGATTTTAGAACACTTTCATGCCTCGTTCCCTTTCTAACTAAATTAAAGCAATGATTGGTAGTGTTTAGCTGAGTGTTGGCTGAGTGATATGGTGTCTCCTTTGGTCCCCCCCTCCCTCCCCATTTCACAATCACTCACTGGACCCTGGCAGTACTGGATTCTCATCCGGCCAGGCTGTTTGTCTCTCTTCCTGCCGTCTCAAGGAGTTATGTCTGTTTAAAGTTTCTCACGCCGCTGGAGGCTTGCTTGGCTTGAGTGCGTGCTTTTCGTTCTCTTTTCTCTCATTCCCCTGCGCTGGCATTCTGTTTCACGGTAGGATTTGCGCTCGTTGAAGGGGGGTGACCGGTAGGAAAAGTGGTGGGGGTGAGGGAAGAGGAATTGCTACCTGATTGGATCGACAGGTTGAAGGCCTCATCCTGGCAAAAACAGTAGCTCAGGGTATCTTGGCAGTAGTGGCGGACGGGACACAGGCTGAAAACCTACCGCAATTATTTGTCCGTGCCTTGGTCTCTTGCACCTTTCAAGCCTTCATAAGAACCCTAAAAGAAGAGTCGTGAAAGGAGACAGCGAGAAGAACACCAGATTTCACTGGGACAGACCCAGCACCAACCAAGAACGGGACAAAATTCAAAGCCAAGAAAAGCAACATTAGCTCCCTTCCAAGATGCCTCACAGGTCGCCATGACATGATGCAAAGCCGAGCCCTTTTCAAAATGGACTCCGAGCCGTGCCTGCAAAAATCCTTTCGCGACTCACAACAAAAGTAAACCATAAAAAAATATTTTTTAAAAACAGATTAAAGGAGAGGTGATAGGACAGAGTACAATTCTGGGGTTCAAAAAGGGACTGGATGATTTCCTGGAAGCAAAGGGAATAACAGGGTACAGATAGAGGTTTACCTTACAGGACATTGAGCGAATAGGGTATGGATATTTTAGGTTAGGTAGGGAACACTTTCAGGTCATGGACCTGGGGGGCCGCCGTGGGAGCGGACTGCCGGGCACGATGGACCCCTGGTCTGACCCGGCAGAGGCAACGCTTATGTTCTTATGATCTGCCAGTAACAATCCCTCACTAGTACAATTTTGTGGCTGAAAAGAACAAAACCTGCATACTCTCTGTTCTTATGTCTGTTTTTTTTTTTTTTTTTTTTAAATTATATTTTTATTGTTTTCAACTTAAATTTCAAGTATTACACTTGTACAGAAAGATGTAAACAGATATAGTGCTATCAATTTTTTTTACAAAATTGGACAGTAGGCTAGTGTCAAACGACAGGCCGCCCTGAATTGGGTTTCAATGAAAATATTTTCGAGGCCAAACCAAGTACAATAGGTCCAACTAAAACTCGGATGGAGTTAGGCCGGAACTGAATGTCTGCTGCCTGTCAGCCCGGTAGCTAACTGGGAGAGACGCTCTGCTCTGCCTGTTCCTCGTCAGTAATGTTGTGCCCTTAAATAATTGAACGGGAGCAGGAGATTCTGAGCCTCTAATAGCACCGGTGTAACGCCGTTCCCTTTTAGTGATGGTGATGGCCGATTTTTTTTGCATCTCATCCCATCCGCTCTGAGTGCTCGGAATGACCTCCAGGAGGGTTGCATCCTGCACTTCCTCTGCTTCAGCCTTTCAAGCAGCACTTTTAGGCTGCTCAGTTTTTCTGGAGCAAAGTGAAGCGTACAGCCAAAGGGAAAAAGAAGAGGGCCAGATTGGCCAACTGGGCGTTCTCGGATGTGCTTGTTTTTCGCTCTTCTCTCCCGGATTTAATGACTCCCCCGGTTGGGTTAACAAGGGTTAATAACGTCGCGGCAAAATCGTCCATATTTTCAAAAGACTTAGGGCTCCTTTTACTAAGGCGCCCGAGCGGTTTTAGCGCACCCTACGATGCCGCCCGCGCTAGACGCCAACGCCTCCATAGAGCTTGCGTTAGTATTTTTCGTTCAGCGCGCGCTAAAAACGCTGACGCATCCTTAGTAAAAGGAGCCTTTAAGAGTCTTTCTTTTACCCATCAACTCCATACAAGGTTTCTTTGGTTAGAATTGGACATTTCAGAATTATTCTTGGACACTTGGCCCAATAATAATAATAATAATACATTTTAAAGTAATGCCACAGCCATTTTTTTTTTCCCACCCAAATTGCACTTGGACATTTTAGGGTGATTTGCGCTCTTATTAATAATTTAATAGGGCTGTGCGTGTGGCGCAGTGGTTAAAACTCCAGCCTCGGCACCCTGAGGTTGTGGGTTCAAATCCCCCGCTGCTCCTTGTGACCCTGGGCGAGTCCCTTAATCCCCCCATTGCCCCAGGCACATTAGAGAGATTGTGAGCCCACCAGGACAGACAGGGAAAAATGCTTGAGTAGCTGAATAAATTCATGGAAACCATTCTGAGCTCCCTTGGTAGAATGGTATAGAAAATTGAATGAATAAATAGTGTGAAGAGTTTCAGCCTCTGATAACCAGAGCTGGTCTTGTGACATCATAATGCCTCATTCCACCAATAAGAGCCAACCTCATCAGTGAGGTCACAATGGCTGGATTGTCCTAGACTTGGCTCACTTTTACTACATTTTGATTTCTAGAGTGGCGCAGTGGTTAAAGCTACAGCCTCGGCACCCTGCGGTTGTGGGTTCAAATCCTATGCTGTTCCTTATGACCCTGGGCAAGTCACTTAATCCCCCCCCATTGCCCCAGGTCCATTACATAGATTGTGAGCTCACCGGGACAGACAGGGAAAAATGCTTGAGTACCTGAATAGATTCATGTAAACCGTTCTGAGCTCCCCAGGGAGAACGATATAGAAAATTGAACAAATCAATAAAATCTTCCCATGGTAAGGAGGAACTTGGAGAGCCCGGCTGACGTGTTCTCCAGTGACTGAATCCGAAGAATCTCTGGTTTTACGGCAGAACCAGGGTCTCTGTACCAGAACCGCTGGCTGTCGAGCACTTTTGGAAGGGGGGGGGGGGTTTCTGAATTGGATTCTTTGAAGCCCGCGTAAAACAGCGAGGGGCTGTCTGAATTTTTATAGTGGCACAGGGAATGATTTTCACGTTCCCTCCAGTCTGCCCAGCAAAGGGCTGCTCTGTGTAAACATAGGTTGGCAGTGTGCCCTCCTGCCAACCTCTCTTTTGGGATCTCACCAGGTGCTTGTGACCTGGTTGGACCTTCGCTCTGTCATGTGTTCCTGCGTTCAATAGGTAGATTTTCAGCGGGGATCGGTTGGGAGGGAAGGATGGAGGGTCGGCTGCTTATGGCTAGGGCTTATTTTCGGGGAAACACGGTAGGTATTTCTATACCGCCTATCGAGGTTATCTAAGCGTTTTCCCAAGTACTTATCTGACCCGGCGGGCTCTCAATCTGTCTAACGTACCTGGGGCTATGGAGGACCGAGTGACTTGCCCAGGGTTTGAACCCACAACCCCAGGGTGCTGAGGCCGAAGCGCCAACCTCTGCGCCACACGCTCCTCCTCGGTCGGATTGTATTTTTGGTGTCATGGTTGCGCTGTTAGTTGCTAATAGCGAAACATATAGCCGTCGGGAGTCGCTAGTGGACGCGTGGTTTAGGAAGGCGGTGTGAGGGACATGAGTTAGAAGCTGACTGAGAATTAATTTTTGCTTTATTTATTTATTTTTTTGCCCCCCCGCTTTTATTTTTTAGGATTTTTCGTTGGGGTTCTTTGATATTGGAAGTTTCCCTTTTACGCGCCTAAAGTATTCCCCCCCCCCCCTTTAGCGTTTTAAGCGCCGGCCGTAACGGTAACATCTCGGAGACTCATAGGAATTCTATGAGCGTTGAAGCTGTTCCCATCGCGGCCGTCGCTAAAAATGTTACTTTGGCTTTGTAAAGGAGGGGGTTAATTTATTGTATTATCTTTTCCCTCTTCCTTCTCTTTATATAGGTAAATGTAAGTAATTATTTCTTTTATACGTATACTTTAGCGGCCTATAAGATACCACATGGGAATCGGAAACGTTAAAAACCCCGGGTACAGGACAAGGGAAGACGGTGAGGCGGCTTTTCTTGGCAGGTAGAGCAAGTGTTTATACATTTCACATGCAGCTGTGGAAAAAAGAAAAAAAGAAAAAAAGAGCTCCTGCAAGATGTATTTTTGGGTGGGGCACTGGGTTTATGACACTTAGGTCATTATTAACAGGCTGAACTGGTCCCGTTCATGTCCCGCTGCCAGTATGGACATGTAGCTCTGTATGGTGGGAGGAAAACGGAGTGAGTCAGTCTGTGCGTGTGGGGTGGATGGTGGCAGATGACACATCGGGCCTGGTAACCTGAAACCCAGGGTCCCTCGGTTCGCTCAGAGCACAGAGACGGAACAAAACGGACGCCAGCCTAGCGTCTCCCAAATGTGTGGCATTTTAAAAGGATGCCTGAGGGTGAAGGTGCGATCCAGCGGGTGACAAAGAGAGAGAGCTACGGGGAGTTCCGAGTTCTAATCCAGCACTGCCCCGTCGCGTTTCCCTCCGTGGCTCTGCGCTTCCGGTTTCTCAACTCCCAGATAAATCAGGTTTTTCTTCTCGAACGACTGGCGCAACCTTCAGAGAAGGTGTATATGTTGGTGGTGGAATTTGGTGCTACCGACACGATTTTTCCTTGAAAGGAGGGGCCTCTGGAAAGCACTCGTGCTCTGGAAATCTATTGCGTCTCCTTTCTCGTCCCTGTTTCCAAATTTGGAAAAGGTATTCAAAGTGTGGTCTTACGAAAACCTTTGCGTTATGTTCCTTTTCTATCATTAATTGGAGTTAATTTTAATTATTTCATTGCATATGAGCGGTATAGTAACCGATTTACCGCTAAGCCGTTCATTATATTCTATGAGCTCCTTTGCCTTTATCGTGCACCTTAATTAAAGGACCCCTTTGATATACAGTTTGTGGAACTCGGCGTTTTGCTGACGAGTCACTAACGTATGCCTGGAAATTGAATTCTGGGCCGTGTCCGGGCTTCAACTTTGAATTTCTGGGTTTGCAGAGCCGGCTAAAGCATAGCAGGCGAAGAGCGGTATTTGGTGCGTTAACCAGCCGTGGAGCTTCTCGTAAAGATAGGACTGACTTTTATGTGGTCCTGTTTATAGGGTTAGTAGATGTCCGGATTTACCCGGGCATGTCCTCTTTTTAGAGGACTATCCAGGCGGCTTTTCAAAACCTGGCACTTTGTCCGAGTTTTGAAAAACCTGTTAAGTCCGGAGTGCATCTGTGCGCGTGACGCAGTGACGTTTCACGTTGCACCCGCAAATGCACTCGGGACTCGGCCCGAAGAGACGAGGTTTGCGTGGGGCTGAGGGGGCAGAACGGGACGGGGCCACGCGCCCTCTTTTTTTTTTTTTTTTTCCAGATGCAAAATCTGGTAACCCTCCCTATTTATGTGGTTCCCTTGGTCGGTTAAGTGCTGACTCCGCCCCCAAAATGCCCTCAAAAGAACTGGGGGAAATTCTCTAAATGGCACCTTAACGTAGGCGCAGATAGGTGTCTTCCTGGCACCCAAATGAAGAGGGAAACGCCGTTTTCAATGGTATTTAAATAACAATTCAAAGCGCCTAAACAAACGGCGCTGGAATCACGCCTCCGGAAGCGCCTAACTCCACTGTAGGTGTGGCTAACGCCAGAAGTGGCGTTGGGCGCCTCTGGAGCGTGATTCGTGTCAAAGGCCTTGAAAACCCTGTCCTATATTTCCGGTGCTGTCACACGATTGACACGTGATCGGCAGCCTCTTTTAATTGCTACTGAAAATGACCAGCTAGCCCCAAACGAGCAATTTGTCTGGCCAGGTTCTGTTTTTGGCCGATTAAATTGCTTTGAATACTGAGCTGGGAAGAAAACAAAAGTAGCCCCACCTCAGAGTGGAATCTTCTTGCACAAATAAAAGGATCTTCTTGCACGAGCCAAGCAAAATGAAGATGCTTAAATGCTTGACAGATTTTTGGTGAAGCAGGCTCTGGAAGAGAATGCTGAGAACATAAGACTAGCCTGACTGGGTCAGACCAGTGCTCCATCAAGCCCAGTAGCCCGTTCTCACGGTGGCCAATCCATGCCCCTAGTACCTGGCCAAAACCCAAGGAGTAGCAACATTCCAGAACCCCAAAGAGTAACAAAAGAGTCTAGAACCCCAAAGAGTATCAAGATTCCAGGCAGAATCTCAAAGAATAGCAACATTCCAGAACCCCAAAGAGTATCAAAAGATTCTAGAACCCCAAAGAGTATCGAGATTCCATGCAGAATCTCAAAGAATAGCAAGATTCTGGAACCCCAAAGAATAGCAAGATTCCAGAACCCCAAAGAGTATCAAGATTCCAGGCAGATCTCAAAGAATAGCAAGATTCCAGAACCCCAAAGAGTAGCAACATTCCAGAATCTCAAAGAGTAACAAAAGATTCTAGAACCCCAAAGAGTATCAAGATTCCCGGCAGAATCTCAAAGAATAGCAAGATTCCAGAACCCCAAAAAGTAGCAACATTCCAGAATCCCAAAGAGTATCAAAAGATTCTAGAACCCCAAAGAGTATCAAGATTCCAGGCAGATCTCAAAGACTAGCAAGATTCCAGAACCCCAAAGAGTAGCAACATTCCAGAATCCCAAAGAGTAGCAATATTTCAGAATCTCAAAGAGTAACAAAAGATTCTAGAACCCCAAAGAGTATCGAGATTCCATGCAGAATCTCAAAGAATAGCAAGATTCTGGAACCCCAAAGAATAGCAAGATTCCAGAACCCCAAAGAGTATCAAAAGATTCTAGAACCCCAAAGAGTATCGAGATTCCATGCAGAATCTCAAAGAATAGCAAGATTCTGGAACCCCAAAGAATAGCAAGATTCCAGAACCCCAAAGAGTATCAAGATTCCAGGCAGATCTCAAAGAATAGCAAGATTCCAGAACCCCAAAGAGTAGCAACATTCCAGAATCTCAAAGAGTAACAAAAGATTCTAGAACCCCAAAGAGTATCAAGATTCCCGGCAGAATCTCAAAGAATAGCAAGATTCCAGAACCCCAAAAAGTAGCAACATTCCAGAATCCCAAAGAGTATCAAAAGATTCTAGAACCCCAAAGAGTATCAAGATTCCAGGCAGATCTCAAAGACTAGCAAGATTCCAGAACCCCAAAGAGTAGCAACATTCCAGAATCCCAAAGAGTAGCAATATTTCAGAATCTCAAAGAGTAACAAAAGATTCTAGAACCCCAAAGAGTATCGAGATTCCATGCAGAATCTCAAAGAATAGCAAGATTCTGGAACCCCAAAGAATAGCAAGATTCCAGAACCCCAAAGAGTATCAAGATTCCAGGCAGATCTCAAAGAATAGCAAGATTCCAGAACCCCAAAGAGTAGCAACATTCCAGAATCTCAAAGAGTAACAAAAGATTCTAGAACCCCAAAGAGTATCAAGATTCCCGGCAGAATCTCAAAGAATAGCAAGATTCCAGAACCCCAAAAAGTAGCAACATTCCAGAATCCCAAAGAGTATCAAAAGATTCTAGAACCCCAAAGAGTATCAAGATTCCAGGCAGATCTCAAAGAATAGCAAGATTCCAGAACCCCAAAGAGTAGCAACATTCCAGAATCCCAAAGAGTAGCAATATTTCAGAATCTCAAAGAGTAACAAAAGATTCTAGAACCCCAAAGAGTATCAATATTCCAGGCAGATCTCAAAGAATAGCAAGATTCCAGAACCCCAAAGAGTAGCAACATTCCAGAATCTCAAAGAGTAACAAAAGATTCTAGAACCCCAAAGAGTATCAAGATTCCCGGCAGAATCTCAAAGAATAGCAAGATTCCAGAACCCCAAAAAGTAGCAACATTCCAGAATCCCAAAGAGTATCAAAAGATTCTAGAACCCCAAAGAGTATCAAGATTCCAGGCAGATCTCAAAGAATAGCAAGATTCCAGAACCCCAAAGAGTAGCAACATTCCAGAATCCCAAATAGTAGCAATATTTCAGAATCTCAAAGAGTAACAAAAGATTCTAGAACCCCAAAGAGTATCGAGATTCCATGCAGAATCTCAAAGAATAGCAAGATTCTGGAACCCCAAAGAATAGCAAGATTCCAGAACCCCAAAGAGTATCAAGATTCCAGGCAGATCTCAAAGAATAGCAAGATTCCAGAACCCCAAAGAGTAGCAACATTCCAGAATCTCAAAGAGTAACAAAAGATTCTAGAACCCCAAAGAGTATCAAGATTCCCGGCAAAATCTCAAAGAATAGCAAGATTCCAGAACCCCAAAAAGTAGCAACATTCCAGAATCCCAAAGAGTATCAAAAGATTCTAGAACCCCAAAGAGTATCAAGATTCCAGGCAGATCTCAAAGACTAGCAAGATTCCAGAACCCAAAGAGTAGCAACATTCCAGAATCCCAAAGAGTATCAAGATTCCAGGCAGAATCTCAAAAGAATGGCAAGATTCTGGAATCACAGAGAGTACCTTATTTCCCCATATATAGGCTGCGGCCTATACATGGGTTTTACAAACCTGCCTATGGGGCATGGCTTACTTAAATGGGGAGGCCTATCTAAACCTTTCAAATCATCTCTCCCCCTGTACCTTTTTAATATCCCCCCTTAAATACGTTCCTCGCTGGATGGCTGCCAGCTGCCTCCTTGAATCTCGCAACCAGCGGTGCAGGGCAGTTGCGATCTTTTTTGCATCCAGCCTGGCCTCACTCTGCTTGCTGAATGGCTTTAACCACTGCACCATCCTCTCCCCGTCAGGAGTCCTCCAGGCTGCCATTTTCCTTTCAAAACTTTAGGGGGAAAACATTATTTGGTCGGAGAATAGACCCATTTTTCTTTTTAAGATCAGGTAGTGTTGACAGAATGATCGATTTTATATCTTTTTTTTTTTTTTTAACCTAGCTTTTTGGCCTCAATAGTTGTGGATTGCAAATTTTCTCTCTCCTTCCCCTCTTCTCAAGAATAAACTCTCTCTCTAGTTTCCTGCACCCTTTCAGCTGCTGTATTTGGTGGCTTGGTGCCCGGCCTTGGTATGAAATATGCCATTCCCCTCCCATCACCCCACCTCACGTTGGCTCAAACATATTGCCAGACTTAAGGCCAAAGGCACTAAAGAACTTTTCTCAGGAAAAATGTTTTGTATATCTGACCTTTCGTTTGTAAAGTCTGTTTCCTCTGTCTTGTCGCAAGCCCACCAGTCTAAGCTGCTGTGCCCCCACCCTAAACATTGATGGAGTATTTGGGATTCTAGAACCTTGTTCCTCTCTGGGTTTCCAGAATCGTGCTATTCTTTGGGATTCTAGACCCTTGTTCCTCTCTGGGATTCCGGAATCGTGCTATTCTTTGGGATTCTGTATGGAATGTTGCTACTCTTTGGGATTCTAGACCCTTGTTCCTCTCTGGGATTCCGGAATCGTGCTATTCTTTGGGATTCTGTATGGAATGTTGCTACTCTTTGGGATTCTAGACCCTTGTTCCTCTCTGGGATTCCGGAATCGTGCTATTCTTTGGGATTCTAGAACCTTGTTCCTCTCTGGGATTCCGGAATCGTGCTCTTCTTTGGGATTCTAGAACCTTGTTCCTCTCTGGGATTCCGGAATCGTGCTATTCTTTGGGATTCTGTATGGAATGTTGCTACTCTTTGGGATTCTAGAACCTTGTTCCTCTCTGGGACTTCAGAATCGTGCTATTCTTTGGGATTCTAGAACCTTGTTCCTCTCTGGGACTTCGGAATCGTGCTATTCTTTGGGATTCTAGAACCTTGTTCCTCTCTGGGATTCTGGAATGGTGCTATTCTTTGGGATTCTGTATGGAATGTTGCCAGGTACTTGTGATCTGGATTGTCCATTGTGCAAACAGTACCTGGTATGGCTACTCTTAGATTCTTATGTGCCTAACTGGGATGCCGGGATTTACACCCGGTTTCAGCTGGCATAATCCTTGTGCCCAAAGTTGAGCGTGGAATTCAGCACTCAATGCCCCTTATAGAATAATGTTGAGCTTTGATTTTTATCAGTGTCATTTATAGAATGTCGCCCTAAGTGGGTATTTGTAGAGTAGCACTGAAGATATAGAATTTCACTTCACATATTTTTAATCCTTAACTTATCCCTGGATTATACCTCTCTTTGGGGTGGGGCTAGTGATGCTTATTTTTGTAGTACAGTATGCAATTATAGCCAACTTCCACATACAACTCCTTATTTTGAAATTGGAGCCATATATGTGCCTCCGATGTTGACAGGCCTGCGTGGAGGTGTCTTCACCCTTCTCCAAATGTGATGACTTCCTGCTGCCTCATCTCTGTATGTCTCAGGATCACTTCCCCCTCGTTTGCCTTGGGGTACTGCAGGGTGAAACTGGATTGCTCATCTCAGGCTGTGTTCTGTCCACTTCTGAACTGCAGCCTTGTTCTCATAGTCCATTGCCATTGTGCAGTAATTGGACGATACAGAAGAGCATTTGATCAAGAATATTGAACAGATGTGCTTTAGGATTGCCCAGCTACATATTCAAAAAGCACCTTTTCAGCACCGGAGAGATGTCTGGATGTCAGGAAAGGCATCCCACAGGAGGGGAGGGTGTAACTTTTATTTTAGGGATGGCCACTGGAGTGTGCCAAGCTAAATCGGCGAGACAACGCACCACCTCCTTCTTAATTGCTGTTTGCCTGGTGCCCCAGCAGCTACCCAGGGTTGCTTTGGAGTGAGTCAGCCTGGTTCTGCCTTTCCGGGAAAGGGCTGGGAATGTGGCATCCTAAGACGGAGTTAAGTGGCCCACGGGGGGGGGGGGGGGGGTGTCGGGGCTGGAGCTCTGGTGGCACCACAGCTTCTGGAAAATTGCAAATACCGAAAGAGCACAGAAGCTGAAATGGCTTCGTCTCCGTCTTAATTTCATCTGGTGGCAGTGTTTCATATTTAATCCTGGTGCACATGTAGGATGAGGAGGATAATTGCGTTATCAGCAAAAAGATCGCATGGATTCATTGACTTAAAAAATAACCATTTGAGCTTGATTTTTGAGAAACAAGAACGGAATGAATGTTATATTTAATTAAGAGGCTTCTAATTATTGTGTTTCTGCCTCCGAATGTCTAAAATCACAACCTTGTGACTTGTTGTCTGTCATAACTCTCTTGAAATTTGTAAACGTAAGAACATAAGAAGTTGCCTCCACTGGGTCAGACCAGAAGTCCATCGTGCCCAACGGTTCGCTCCCGCGGCGGCCCATCAAGTCCACGACCTGTGAAGTGGTTTCTGACTATTTCTGTAACCTACCTCCACTTCTATCTGTACCCCTCAATCCCCTTTTCTTTCAGGAACAAAAAAAAAATATTGCAGGTATGGCTCTGTGAATTTAAAGAATTTTCTGCCTGTTTCTGATTTCAAGCAACCTGTACATGTCACAAATATCTTTATTTATTTTAATTATTTATACTCCGCATATCCTACGATTCTACACGGATTACAAATTATTCAGGTACTCAAGCATTTTCCTTATCTGTCCCGGCAGGTTCACACACTGTCTAATGTACCTGGAGCACTGGGAGATTAAGTGACTTGCCCAGGGTCACAAGGAGCAGTGAGGGATTTGAACCCACAACCTCAGGATGCTGAGACTGTAGCTTTAACCACTGCGCCACTCTAGAAATCAAAAGTAGCAAAAGTGAGTCAAGTCCAGGACAATGAAGCCATTGTGACATCACCGATGAGGTTGGCTCTTATTGGTGGAATGAGGCATTGTGATGTCACAATACCAGCTTTGGTTATCACAATCTGTCTGGGGGTAATGGGGGATTAAGTGACTTGCCCAGGGTCACAAGGAGCAGCATGGGTTTGAACCCACAACCCCAGGCTGTAGCTTTAACCACTGCACCACTCTAGAAATCATAATATAGAAAAAGTGAGCCAAGTATAGGACAATGAAGCCATTGTGACATCACCGATGAGGTTTGCTCTTATTGGTGGAATGAGGCATTGTGATGTCACAATACCAGCTTTGGTTATCACAATCTGTCTGGGGGTAATGGGGGATTAAGTGACTTGCCCAGGGTCACAAGGAGCAGCATGGGTTTGAACCCACAACCCCAGGGTGCCGAGGCTGTAGCTTTAACCACTGCACCACTCTAGAAATCATAATATAGAAAAAGTGAGCCAAGTATAGGACAATGAAGCCATTGTGACATCACTGATGAGGTTGGCTCTTAGCCATTGGTGGAATGAGGCATTATGACGTCACAGTAGCAGCTCTGGTTACCAGAGGCTGAAACTTTTCACAATCTATATAATGTACCTGGGGCAATGAGGGGATTAAGTGTTGCCCAGGGTCACAAGAAGCAGTGCGGATGAGGAAAATGCTTGAGTACCTGAATAATTTGTAATCCGTGTAGAATCGTAGGATATTTTTTTTTTGGGTGGGGGTCTTTTGTTCCTGATCAGCAAATTATTTCTGTGACTGAAATGGGATTGGCAGAGCACCTCTCTGCCCGCCAGCCCAGAGCCCGAAAACTTTGTGTTGGCTTGGATGGCTTTGCCCACATCATTCTGCTCGTTGGTGACCAGGCTTCTTTAAAAAAAAAAAAAAAAGACTTTCTCACAAAGGATTTTAACCGAGAATCTACCCGAGGCTGACTATGAGCGTCGGGAGCTGCGCAGAGCATTTGGCGTGCCAACCTACACTAAAAACTGCTATCGTGGTTTTGTAAAAGAGGGTAGGGGTTTATAGTAACAAAGTAAATGATGGCAGATAAAGACCCGAATGGCCCAGCCATACATGCTCTATAAATTAATGCTTTAATTGAAATGGTCCTTTTTCTTAGATATTTCTGGGCCAGAAACCCAGAGCTCTGCCCGGGACTATACTTCTGGATTCTGGGGCCTCCCTGCAAATTGAGTTCTCATCCAAGATTTTGGGAATGCTTCTCGACTCTTCCCTTACCTTTAAGGATCAAATAAACGCTCTGGTTAAGAAATGTTTTTTTCAGTTTATGAATGCTGAGGAAGGTTAGATCTCTTTTCCATCAACGTCATTTTTCTGTCTTGGTCCAATCAATTATACTATCTCGGCTAGATTACTGTACCCTTCTCCCTCCGTATTCGCGGTTTCAGCATTCGCAGTTTCGATTATTCACGGTTTTAAGCTTGTTGGCTTCTCCCCCCAAATTACGTCAGCTTGCATAGAGAAATTCCTGATTCCAAGGGTTTATAGAGAAAATCGCTGATTCCCGGCACTTTCTTGACCGTGTTTTGCCTCTCCTTCAGAAACAGACCAGGTCTCCCACCATGTTATTTGCGGTTTCACCATATTCACGATGGTTTTTAATATAAAACAGCAAATAACATATAAAAAAGTTATTCGCGGTTCTGTTAATCCCCTTTCACAGCTAATACAGAGGGAGAAGTGTAATAATATTTATCTTGGCATCAAAAGATCTGCCTCCAAAGACTACAATTGATTCAGAATACCGCTGCGAAATTGATTTATGGAAAGAGCAAATTCGACCACGTGACTCCATTGGCTCCCGGTTTATCTCAGAATCCAGTTTAAATGTTTTTGTATTATTTTCAAAATTTTATATGGTATTTTTATTCCTCTTCTATGGAATGTTTACAGATTTTCCTATGCAAGAGGCACTCAACGATTTAAACTTTCCCTCCCATCTAGGAAAGGAATTAAAGAATTTTAGCCTTTCTTTGGCTTATAAATTTTCCCAATTATGGAATTAACTTCCTTTAATTTTCAGATGTCCCAGTCCTTTCCAATCGTTCTGTAAATCTTAAAACTTTTCTATTTGCTAAACATTTTGAAAATTAATCTCCTTGCAACTTTAGCATTTCTTTATTAATTATTGTTAACCGTGTCGAGCTTCCTCTGGTTGATGAGCGGACTGCTGGACATGATGGACCACTGGTCTGACCCGATCCGGTATATAACGCTAAGTTCTAGTTTAGTTGACTGTGCTTAGGTTCTATCTACTGGAGTCTCCGTCAAAGCCCTCCCCAGCCCATCCTTAAATGAATGGCTGTACACGGGACACAGACCGCGCAAGTCTGCCCAGTACTGGCCTTCGTTCTTCAATATCTTCCCATTATTTTCCAATTAGAGATCCTGTGTTCATCCCACACTGTCACCGTGTGTAGTGTTTTGTGTAGAATTCTCCTATCCTGAGGCCTGAAATTCGTTCCGGCCTCCTCCATTCTCCCTCTCACTCCAACTGCAGTTCAGTCTCCCTCTCTCACTTGCACCCTGAATTCCCTCCTTGGCCCCCATAGTCTGGCATCTCTCTATTGGCTAAGAATCTCTTCCTGCCCTGTTTCTGGTCTTGGTCACCCTCCCCTCCCCCTACCTCACTTGCAGGTCCATCATCCATGTCTCCTCATACCACCCACCACCTCTCTCTTTCTCTTGCACACTGAATCCCTTCCCTACTCCCCAAGGTCTGGCATCTCTCTCTCTCTCTTCCTTCTCACACCCCTTTCTGACCTGGGTTTCCTTCTCACCCCCTTTCCTCTCTAGTTACAGGTTCAACATCCATGTCCCCCCTCTCCCCCTCTTTCAGTTCAGGATCCATGTCTCCTCCTCTCTCTCTCTCCACCCAAGGGCCTAGCATCCACGTTCCCTCCTTCACCCCCAAATTGTGTTCTAGCACCCATGTCCCCATCTCCTCCCCCGTGCAGGTTTGGCCTCTTTCTGACTGACCCCCCCACTCTCTGAGAGCCAACATTCTTGCGGGCCTCCCAGAGCATCAGTAGCAGCGGCCAGCAGAGGCAGTGCTGTGAATGGGTCGCATCATCCGTCTACAGGAAGTGATGTGGAAGAGGGAAGGCCCAGCAGGGCCCAGCCTGTTCACAGCGCTGCTCGTGCTGGTCCGCTGCTGCCACTAAAGCTTGGTGGTGGTGGTGGTGGGGGGGGGTGAGGGGGGGTCGGTCAGAGGGAGAGAGGTCAGACCCATGCGGAGGAGAGGACAGGAACAGTGTCAGAATGGAAGGCTTGTGCGGAATTCTTCCAGGATTAACAGTGATTAGAATTCAGGTACTTTATAAATCCTAATAAATTAAAGGGATGAATATATCCCTGCTCTCGAGTTAGCAGCCTATGGTTACCGGAGATCAAGAAAATTTGTAGACCTGCTTGAACCTCATGTCGTCACCTCATGTCGTCCGCAGGTTTTGTTTTTCAGTCTACTGATGAGTCACAAGCAGTGGGGATTTGAACCCCAGCTTCCCCGATGCTCATTGCTCTAATCACTGGGTCACTTCCTCTCTGAAGCCCCCCAAGGATGTTTTTGGGGAGCTGAATCAAAAGTGTTGGGGGGATATTTTCCAGATTTGGAAACCCCCCTTATCAGCTCAGCTGCAGCAGTAACATTGGAAAGAAAATCTCCCCCGAGACACCCACCAAAGAGCAAATGACTAAAAAGAATTAACCCTTAAGTGCCAGGAGACCAGTGTGCGTACAACTAGAAGACATGGTAGCGTTTTCTGTAGGTTGAGACCCTAAAGGATTAATTTCCCCTTAAATGGATGTGGGGTGGAGAATCCGTTCAAGAAGCGGAACACAGAAAAACAGTTCTCAGCTGCAATACTGAGGTGGTGGGCAGAGACTGACAAGGGGACAAATTTTACTCCGTCCCCACAGAAACTCATCTTCCCGTCCCCGCGAGTTCTTTTCCTGTCCCTACCCCATTCCTGAAAGCTGCGTCCTCATCTGCACAAGCCTCAAACCCTTTAAAACCATATTTTCGAGGCTTGTGCGGTGAAGGCAGGAATGGGGCAAGGACAGCGACACAACTCACGGGAACGGGAAAACATTTGCCCCATGTCATTCTCTGATTTGGCGTCGACCTGAGGTACCTCCAGGGAACAAAACCACTGTAAGGTCGAAGGTTTGCTAATGATGAGGAAGGTTTTGCCTGTATTTCTTATCTGGGACATCATTGTGCCTGAAGCTGCTGTCAGCAGGCCTATGGTCAGTCAGGACAGGGCGCTTGGCGCTGGCAACGGCAGTTTTGGGCCCAGCAGAGTAGGTTCCCCACCCCCCTCCTAAGCTCCATGTGTTGTCTCGCCTTGGATGTAGGGCAGATGCCATCAATCAAACAGCTTGTCTTGTGGTCAGGCCAGGGGTGTGCCTGACTGCGTTGCACCTTGGGCCCGCTTCCTTATAGGCTTCGGCTTGTGTCTTTGAAGGCGCTTAGTGGTTGCTGACTCACGTCCCCCTTTTGAAATCCTGAAAGTGAAACCAGCCCGCCAGTCGAGCATGAGGGAACCAATTTTTGGTGTGGGAGGGTGAGGTTCTTGGAGAACCACAGCTCAATCCACTAGGCCAGGGCTACCCACACGTTTTGGGCTTGCGAGCTACTTTTAAAATGACCAAGTCAAAATGATCTACCAACAATAAAATTTTAAAAAAAACACAAAGCACATTGTACGCAGAGAAAATGCTAATTATCGTTTGTATTCGGGTTTTTTTTTTTAAATCAGAGGTCAAGGCAGATGACTTTAAAATATGCAAAGTCACCTCAGTAACAACTATAGAAAAATAGACAAATATAGTGCAGATATAAATTCTCAAAACGGACACATTTTGATCACTAAATTGAAAATAAAATCATTTTTCCTACCTTTTTGTCTGGTGATTTCACTTCCTTCTTCTGACTGTAAATCCAATATTTCTTTATTTCTGCTCCCCCCCTCTCTTTCTTCCTCTCTCCCCCTGCCCCCCCCAAGCCACTGCACCGATTTCTCCCTCCTTCCCCAAGCCAGGCCTGGAGCATACAAGCGCCATACCTATCCCCCGTGAAATGCAGAGATGACATTTATAGATTCCAAGGGAAATTCCTTGAGAAAGCTTGGTGCAAAACGTACTCTATGCCCCTAGCCCAAGGGTAGGCAATTCCAGTCCTCGAGAGCCGGAGCCAGGTCAGGTTTTCAGGATATCCACAATAAATATGCACGAGATAGATTTGCATCTCAAGGAGGCAGGGCATGCAAATCCATCTCATACATATTCATGGTGGATATCCTGAAAACCTGACCTGGCTCCGGCTCTCGAGGACCGGAATTGCCTACCCCTGCCCTAGCCGCACGCGTTTTGGGGCTAAGAAAGATGGGTATTTAAATGCTACATTAAAGTTATTTCTAAATATTAAGACAATAAGAGACTTATTAAAGAATGTTTTCAAATTTATGTGGGAGACTGATGGCGATCGTAGTATATTAAGTCTGCATGGTAAAGTAATACCCCATACAGCAGCAGTTCTGAGGTCTTCTGAGTGTTTACCATTGTGATTGCTCTGTTTTTAGTGTAATTTTTGGTTTTGAGATTGTTTATATTGGTTTTTTAATGTGTTGTTACTCTATATATATTTTTATTAAATTTTGAATTTAGTTCGCACCTTTTTTTTGCAGCGCTGTACAATAAACACTCAGGAGATGGTCCCTGCTCAAAAGAGCTTACAATTTAATTAGCTCAAGGCTGTGCTACCTACTGCTGGTGTTATCCATATGGCATTACTTTTGTGTAATGTACGTTAAACAAAACATTATTTTGGAAATGCAGAACAAAAGTTTAATTAATAATAGAAAACTTTGACGATGCCACATCTGGAGTGCGTCACCCTGCATTACCTTCTTAGACTTGTTAGCCATCCCTTTTTTTAATAATTCCCAGCATCCTGTTTGCTTTTTTGGCCGCCGGAAGGTTTCATCGTATTGTCTACAATGATACCCAGATCCTTTTCTTGGGCGCTAACCCTCAAAGTGGACCCTAGCGTCCGGTAACTGTGATTCAGGTTATTCCTCCCATGTGCATCACTTTGCATTTGCCCACATTAAATTTCATCGGCTACTTGACATTGAAGGCTCCCCAAATTAAATATAGCTCTGGGGCATCTGGATTCTGCGATTCTTCCCCTCCCTAAATCTGGGGGAAGTACAGAAAAGAAGTTGAAATGTGTACTTTTTGGTCCCTTAAAAAAAATGTGTTAATTCTAAGTCTTTGTTGGAGTCGTTGGTAGAGATAAGGGTCAATGTTTTAGTTTGATTGGGTTCTTAGTTTCAAGAAATTAAAAACATAACACACAAAACTCTCCTCCAGATCTGGTAGGAAATAAGACTTTGTATGAAATGCTAGAATTTCCTGCAAAACTCATCACGCCACAAAACACCTGCAGCCCGTACGCCTGTGGCTGCCCACAGCGTGAAATCCCTGCTTCACAGCACGACCTCCACAGGACAGGTTTAAGACGGCCTGAGTCGCTGGGCACACCACCTGCAGCTCTCTTGTTAGAGAGAACATGAGGAAGCCTTTCTGGGCCTTCTAACTACTTGAGAGAGAACCCCGCCAGCCTTCTTAAATGTAAGTTCAGCTTCCATCTTTATGGCATTTGTGCCTCTCTTGGTGGCATACAGCTTGGTTGGTCAAGCTGTTTTATTAATCTATGCATTTTGTATTTCGAATCCCCGAGGAAAGCGCATTTTGCCGAAACACAGCCTGTGTTGGGTCCTTCAATGCCAAATGGGGACATTTTAAAGGATTAATTGAATAAAAGAAGCGTCAAGAACATTGGATTTCCACTGCCTTGTCTGTGATTAAAGAGCCTGACAAAAAGAGTGGACAAAGATTTGGAAAACTTAGTGTGCCAGCCAACCAATTTAAACAGTAAGGATTTTTTAAAGCCATTTTGGGCCTTTAATTTTCACTTGCTTCTCTCATCATGCCGGCCATGTGCCACTCCTTTTTCTCCATCTTAATTTCTTCCTGCCAGGTTTTTCTTCTCTCCTTCCCCATCATTGCTCCTCTGACCACCCCATCCCTCTCTGGCCAGTGGTGGCAGTGTTGAAGTATTTCTGCTTGGATCTGCCCTGTTGATGTTGAGTCTCTCGAATGACCTGGCGCCTGGGACGTTCCCACCCTTTGCTTTTGAGCCAGAATTTGAGGATAAATTGAAGTCTTGATTCATGGCGGCGTTCCCCTTACTTGGATAAACGAAACGGTAGTAGGCTAGTGAACGGAAACCCTCAGCTCAATAGAGCTACTCTTGTCTCTGGGTGCAGAAGGGGATAGGAAATCATCTCATTTGTCTGAAATGCCAATAAACCATAGTTTGTTTGGTATTTTGTAATTTGAATTATGAAAGCTTGATACAAATATGTGATCCACTAGACCAGGGGTGTCAAAGTCCCTCTTCGAGGGCCACAATCCAGTTGGGTTTTCAGGATTTCCCCGATGAATATGCATGAAATCTATTAGCATACAAAGAAAGCAGTGCATACAAATAGATCTCATGCATATTCATATATATATATATATATATATATATATATATAATAGTATCGTTTCATGCAGTAGGTGTAGACGCCTACTGCAAGGTGGTGGGTACTTTCAATTAACAGCGCTGATTAAGCCAATTAAAAAATTAAGTTAGGTGCCTAAATTGGTGACTTATAGCATCTGGGCCTACGTCTCAACACAATTCAAGGCGGTTTACAATAAAATATATGAAAACAAAAAAGGAAAAAGGAACGCCATTACAATAGGAGAGTACATTGCTTTCGTACAGAAAACCGTTCACGGTCTATCACTGCAAAGGTGTGTTCTCTACTAATTACAAAGTTAACAGAAAGCGCGCTCAAAGAAATACGTTTTCAAGAGATAGGTGCATTTCTGTATATGTGAATAGGCAACACCACCACAATTCTTTTATAAACTGTATGACTCTGAACGGTGTTCTGATTATGGCTTCTATTTCCAAGTTTGAAGATGCCGAGGTCAATTTTTCACCTCCAGTGCGTGCAATTTAATTAAACCTCTGTTTGTGCTGATTTAAAATGGTATCGGCCAGTTGTAATATCTCAGCAAGGGGAGGTGTTCTTCTCCAGGTATCCACGGGCATATCATTCACACCTCAACACCTTCAGAGCGGGGCCTTCCGTTGCCTCCATTCAGGGGTTGCTATGGGCGTTGGAAGATAGCCTGCTTCCGCTGATCTGAGATTGGAGTGCCGGAGGCTCTGATTAATTTCTCTCCTGGACAATGAAGCCTCGGCCTCTGGTGTTTGCAGTGAGCTGTAGATCAGGATATTTGGAGCTGGCCCTTTCTTAGCACTTGTGTGGATCGGTTGGTCTGTGGATGTGACGAACTTGTCTATACGAAAGTTATCTCTTATAACAAAGGAGGTTGGGGGGGATGGATGGATGATTGAATGGACGGCACATGGATACAGAGCCTGTCACCTCTAGTGACTTAAATTCATTACCATCTAAAAGTCATTTGATAAGCTCTGTGAAGTGAGTTGGTGGTCTTAGTCTGCATCACTACTCCCCTCCCTCTACTCCCACCACTTAAATTCATTCAATGCGAACTGGCACCATTGTGGGTATGAGAGCATGAGTTATTAATATTATCATTATGTGCACAATTAATTAACTAATGAAGACAGACTGACAAGACATACAGGCAAAGAGCAAATAAAACTACTACTTATTATTTCTATAGCACTGAAAGGCGGACACAGCTCTGTAAATTCTAACACACAATAGACAGTCCCAGCTCAGAAGAGCTTACAATCTAATTTAGACGGGACATTTCAGGGTTGGGGAGATTATAGTGGGTCTAGGTATCTTAATTGCATTTTTAAAGGTTTTCATAGAAAGTTCTGAAAAATACAGTAGAGGGCATCTTTTGTTCACTACTTTGGGGGATAATTGTTCATCTTGTTTCTTTTTTGCTTACATTCATATTGCCTTCTTCCCCCCCCCCCCCGTCACTCCCCTGGCATGGCTGCACAGCCATCTCCTAATCCAGTTTGTTGTCCCACCCCCACCTTCCCAGCCCACTTGGTCCAGCTGCCAGTTTCACTTCTGTATCCCCTGAGGCAAAGGAGGAAGTTGGTCAGTGAGATCGAAACCAATGGCTCTAACGGACCCGAAAAAAAAAAAAATTTCTTTGTTTTGTGCCTGTGTTACGATCCCTGGTCTGGCCCTGCCTTGCCTTTCACTTCCGTTGTGACCCATATTGTATCTAGTCAGGAAGCATCCTCTCTCTCTCTCTTGCCCTCCCACCCGTCATCCTCACCTTTAAAAAATAAATTAGTTGCTTTTATTAATGACCAAACTTGGAAAATCCCTTTTCCACTGGTCCAAAATGGTAGCTGACTTTTGTCTTGCCCTAGTTGTAAATCTAACTTTTCTCCCTTAATGGAAGGTTCTTGTGCCCCTCGAAACTCTTCGCTGACACAACCCATGTTGCAGATTCTTTCTTGCATTTTAGCTGAGTTGTCCACAGGAGAGAAACGAATAATTACAGAAAATCCTCTGAAGTGCTAGGCGTTACACTGGATTCCAATCTAACCTTTAATGATCAAATTACTTCCTTAGTTAGAAAATCCTTTTTTAGACTGAGGCAACTAAGAACGATAAGACCTGTTCTAGCTCAAACCAGTTTTAGAATAGTTGAGCATACCTGGACTACTGCAACGCTTTGTACTTTGGCATTACAGAGAAAGAACTTAGGAGATTTCAATTACTCCAAAACGCAGCCGCTAGACTCATTTTTCAATCAAATCGATTGGAATGGGTCAATCTGCTATTGGAAAAACTCCACTGGCTGCCACAATGAAATCGAGAATATAGTTCAAGTTAGCTTGCATGGTTTACAAAACCATCTGCGGAGAAAATTCCATTGGATTAGTATCCAATATTAAAGTCTTGCTCTCCTTCTCAAACTCTAGAGCAGTGGTTCCCAACCCTGTCCTGGAGGACCCCCAGGCCAGTCAGGTTTTCAGGATAGCCCTAATGAATATGCATGGAACAGATTTGCATGCCTGGCACCTCCATAATATGCAGATCTCTCTCATGCATATTCATTAGGGCCATCTTGAAAACCCGACTGGCCTGGGGGTTCTCCAGGACAGGGTTGGGAACCACTGCCTTTGAATTCCAAGGATCCTGATTTTGGAACAACCCATCAACCTCCACTTATTATCACTTCAGAAAAATGCTACGGACATATCTCTTCACCTTGATCTACTCTTCCATTCTAATCATTCTCCGTGTCTGGGGAAAATATTGTAACTATGTTGTCCAGATATCACTTTTATTGTAAACTGCATTGATTCCTTGTAGAAAATTGTGGAATATAAGTATAGTTATGTTATAGTATCTTGGAGATGGCCATCATTGGGACGTCATCAGAAATTCTAAATGCTGCTCTTTCATTGGTTAGTGTCTACATTATCAGCCGACTCCATTCCTTGCCTCGTTACCAATAAGGAGAAATGTCTCTCAACATTTAACGATGCACTTATCACTGCATGGAATTTTGCCTGATAAACATTGTTGACATCGCTTGCATGAAATGTTTGTGTCCTTGTTGGAAGATTCATCCATCTATATGAGGCCTCCTCCATATGTCAATTATGGACGGTACTGAATATTCCAGAGTTTTTCAACCAGTCAGGTTTTCAAGATATCCACAATGAATGTAATCATTAACCTTCCCCACCCCAAACTCCTCTCGTATCTATTAATGTCTTTGTCTCAATTTTGCCTTTACCCTGCTTTTCTTTTAAAATTTTTTTTTATTTTTAGCATTGTAAACCGCCAGATACATGTAGACAGTTGGCATATCAAATTATAAAGAAACTTGGACAAATTCCTGGAGATATATTTGCATACAACAGAAGCTTAACTATTCTCTGAGTGAAAAAAATTTTCCTCCAATTGGTTTCAAAAGTATTTCCCTGCAATTTCATCGAGTGTCCTCTAGTGTTTGTCATTTTTGACAGAGTGAAAAATCGATCCACTTGTACCCATTCTGCTCCACTCAGGTAATCTCCAGGTTTTTACGTGCTCTGTTGTTTTTGTCGTTTCTGGATGTGTGTCTTTGGACCAGTCAAAGGGTTGACTTGATTTAGAGTTGGCGGTACTTGTGATCCTTGGCTAGAAGCCTCTTGGCAGTGGTAGGTCCCTCTGAAACCTCTGGGCACAAGACCTTGAGGCATACATACTGGATCAGACCAAAGATCCATTCAGCTCAGCCTCCCGTGTTCGACTATGGCCATTCAGGGTCACTGGGACGTACCTGAGACAAGTGGGCTGGGCTACCAGCTTGGAGAAGTGGTACGGTTTAGAAAGGAAGAGAAGGCATTTACAACAAGAGTGCCCTTGGACCCATATTTTTTTTCCAGGACCAGGTTAATCTGGGTTTGATTTTACCCCAAAGGCATGTTGGGTAATTCCTGCTTCTTTAGGCAATCAGGCTTTGCCTCTTTAGTCGCAGTCAAGACAAGCAAGAGTTGCTGTTCAGTGATGGTCAGAACCCCTTCGTCACCTTCCGGGAGGGGGAGGAGGGGTTCTGTGTGCCTTCCCTGATGTCCGGGGGCAGCTTTTTTTTGGAGGGGGGGGTGGTTGCCCGGATTGAACAGTCTGCTTCCAGGGAGCTGGAACACGAAAGCCAGGTAAAAGAGGAGCAGGCGAGCGAGAGAGACAGATGCCTTAAAATAAGCTGTGATTGACCCATTTAAGCAATAGTCGCCATGGCAACCGGCTCCACCGTGAAGGTAATTGTCTACGCCAGCAGTTGGACCTGAACTAGAAACCAGGGCATCATGTGAAAGATGAGGGTACCGATCCGCTGACTCTTCCCCCCCCCCCCCCTCCGGCGGATCCAGACCTGGTTTTACCTCATTTTTGAGAAAAGAGCACTAGAAACCTATGCAGGTAGCAATGGGATGAAATTTGTTTTGAGGGGTTGGGATGATGGTCACATTTCACGTGGGCAAACTGCCTAGCCTCCGTCTATTTCTCGGTTAATAGGAAAGAGGGGAATGCCAGGGGGCTCTTTCACTCGTAGGCAGGTTTCTCAGCTGATTTAAGATTAATATTCTTTTTTGTCAAATTCTCCCATAGTTTCAATCCTAGCCCTACCATCGTATCTGTCTGTCATCCCCTCAGTGGTCCCCCACCCACCTAATCCCCTACATGAGCACTATGTCCTGTCTGTAATAATTAGATTGTAAGCTCTTCGGAGCAGGGACGCCCAATGTACAGCGCTGCGTACGCCTGGTAGTGCCGTAGAAATAGTAAATTGTTGCACTTAAAATGTTGCTTTTGCTGCTTTTTTTTTTTTTTTACCTGAATCTTTTGTAGAATTTTAAATTGTTTTCATTTTGAAATGTTATTTCTCCTCCCAAAACTGGCCTTCCAGCGTTGCAGCCTTGGGGGCCCAGTTTTCATCCGGGACCAGGAGTGGCCACCTTGAGCAGCGAACGACATTTTTACTGACCCTTCAGAGATATTCCGTTTGGTGTCGGCGTTCTGGCCTCTCTTAGCACCTGAGCATCATCTTTCTCACGTGTTGACTGTGTTTGATTTTCTGTGGGCACCCAAGTGTATTCTCCCCGCCACAAGCATGTAGGAAACATGGGCTAGCCGCTAGATTCACAAAACTTACCGATCGTGTACCCATGGTTCTGCGATCGTTTCCCGACCCGATTCGCTAAACAGCTTTGCGATCAAGATCCGATCCGCACATGCAAATGAGGGGAAATTGCATGTGTAAGTAGGAAGGCAGCGATTCACTAAGCCGATCCAAACTGAAGCGACCGCTCACGTCATAGAAACATAGAAGATGACGGCAGATAAGGGCCATAGCCCATCAGGTCTGCCCACTCTACTGACCCACCCCCAAGTCTACTATCCTAGGGATCCCACTCCTGGTGACAGGTTCCCTTGGCTTAACCCTCTAAGGGATCCCACTGGGCATCCCATTTGCTCTTAAATTCTTGCACGCTGTCTGCACCGGTAGCTGGTTCCAAGGATCAACCACTCTCTCGGTGAAGAAATATTTCCTGGTGTCGCCATGAAATTTCCCGCCCCTGAGTTTGAGCGGATGCCCTCTTGTGGCCTCTTCTTCCATCTCGATACGGCCGGTAATATACTTAAACGTCTCGATCATGTCTCCTCTCTCCCTACGTTCCTCGAGTGAGTACAGCCGCAAATTTTTCAGCCTTTCCTCGTATGATAGATCCTTGAGCCCCGAGACCATCCTGGTGGCCATCCGTTGCACCGACTCTACTCTCGGCACATCTTTTCGGTAGTGGGGCCTCCAGAATTGCACACTGCCCTGAAATCTCCCTGCTCTCTGCCGCCCTGAAAACAACCATCAACATAAAAAATTTAAAAAAAGCTGGACATATGCATACTCCCCCACCCCTTTTTATATAGTGTGCAAAAAAATCCAAGCATGTGGTTTTAACCTGCGGGTTCTGTTCCATTCTGCCTGCACAAATTAAATAAATTAGTGCTTTCTTTTGACCTCGCTTGTGCGGCGAGCAAGCACATGTGCGGATGGCATCTGCAGCCAACCAGGATGGTCTGCACGTGCGTCGTGATGGCTCTGCAGCGATCCGTGGGAGGGGGGGGGGGCGTGCGTACGATCCGATCCTCGCATGCAAATGAGGACTCTTTGGCGAATCAGTCGCCTGTCAGAACTCGGCCACGAATCGCCCGGTGAGTTTAGTGCATCTCGGCCTATATTTCTTATGCCAGGCCTTGGTGTCACCCTTACAAGGTTAAGAGCCTGTCTACAAGGTCTTTGAGAAGAAGAAGCTTTGAGCGGGGAGGACAAGCTGGCACTCATTTCAGTGCCAAGGGTGTTGGAGAATAGAAAGCGAGAAGCACCGTCTGAAGGAATAAACGAGTGAGACAGTATCGAAGTGGGATGCTGTACATGCATACTGACTGCACAAGAGGAGTTGCTGAGAGACGGTGATAAGAACTTCTCAAGGGTCTTCATTTCCTTCCTTCCTTGCTTTTTCTTTTTTTTTTTTTTTTCTCCAGGATACTAAGCTGCTAAGATTTAATGCTACGAAATGTAAGGTCATGCGTTTCAGCTGCAAAAAAGCCGAGGGAACGGTACAGTTTAGGGGGGTGAAGAACTTTTGTGCACGAAAGAGGAGTGGGACTTGGGTACAATTGTATGTGATAATCTTAAGCTGGGCAAACGGGCTGAAAAGACGACAGTGAAAGCTAGAAGGATCCTTGTGTCTAGGGAACAGGAGGCATTGATGCCCCTGTATAAGGCTCTGGTGAGACCTCATTTAGAACATTGTGTGCAATTCAAAAAGATATAAAAAGGATGGAGTTGGTCCAGAGGAAGGCTACTAAAATGTTGCATGGTCTTCATCATAAGGCGTATGGGGACAGACTTAAAGATCTCAATCTGTATACTTTGGAGGAAAGAGATATGATAGAGACGTTTAAATACCTATGTAATGTAAATGCGCACGAGCCAAGTCTCTTTCATTTGAAAGGAAGCTCTGGAATGAGAGGGCATAGGATGAAGTTAAGAGGTGATATAGAAAGGGTGGTAGATGCGTGGAACAGTCTCCCGGAAGAGGTGATGGAGACAGAGACTTTCTGAATTCAAGAGGGCCTGGGATAGGCATATGGGATCTCTGAGAGAGATAAAGAGATAATGGTTACTGCAGATGGGCAGACTGGATGGGCCGTTTGGCCTTTATCTGCCATCATGTTTCTATGTTTCTATAAGAGGTGATAGGCTCTGGAGTAATCTGAGGAAATACATTTTTACAGAAAGGGTGGTAGATGCATGGAACAGTCTCCCAGAAGAGGTGGTGGAACCAGAGACGGTGTCTGAATTAAAGAGGACCTGGGATAGGCATGTGGGATCTCTCGGAGAGAGAAAGAGATAATGGTTACTGCGGATGGGCAAACTGGATGTGCCATTTGGCCTTTATCTGCCATCATGTTTCTATGTCTGTTTACTTAGTAAGAGAAAGCTGTTGCTTGCAGTAATGCTGTTTTCATAATTGTTTTTTTGTACAAGCTTCCTCGAAAACAAAACCAAGGACTCGTGAATATTTTAATGATTCCTCGTTTCTTCCTTTTGAGTCGAAGATTTGTACCCTGAGGCATTTGCTACAGAAATTTCCGTCTATGTGTTTTTAATTGTTTTACATGTTGTTTTTTTTTTGTATATTTTGTGCACCACTTATAATGTGGCATATAGATTTGTAAATACATTTGTTGTTGCACGGTAGAGAGTTTTTTTCCCCTCCACTTAACAGGAGACAAGAAATGGGAGTCTTAACTAACCAATGGCAGGGCAGCTTTCAAAATTCTCTGACATCAGATTGTATGATGACTTCCTTTTAACCTAAGTGGCTTGTTTCCTTTTTAGATTCTGCATGAAAGGGTACGGAACATGGGAGGCAGGGCTCATGGGGTACTTGACCGCCCTTGGCAGCAATTTGAATGGGATTGGAAGGGCCGTTCAGAAGTTGTTGGGGGTGGGGAATGGCAGGTATGGCCGCCATCCATACAAAAAAAGTAGGGTTTCTGGGAGCATAAGACCTGCCAGGCTCTGTCAGACCTGATGGTCTATTGAGCCCAGTATCCTGTTGCTCATGGTTACTACTTATTAATATGGCCTCCTAGTCATGGCCGAAGGATAATAAAATGCACGCCCTGTACTATTGTGTCTTTCTCTGAGGTAATTACGTTGCTGTTCTAGAGCACTGTTTATACTCAAATATAAACCTAGATTTTGGGGCCAAATATTTGGGTCTTTCCCCCTCTTAAAGCCTTCACAGGCCTCTCCCTGGGCCTACCCTGAGCCGTGGCAAGAGCAGTCCTCCTATGCTCCTGCTCCGTGCAGTCTCACTGCTCAAAATGGCCGCCGTGAGTTCCCACAGTGACTTGCTAGGCTTATTTACCGCCTTTTCATGAAGATATTCACCCAAAGCGGTTGCAATACATTGAATAGTAATCAAGTACTCTTAAGCATTTTCCCTATCTGTCCGTACAGGCTCATAGTGTAACAGGCAATGTCAAACATCTCCACAAGGGACTCACGAATAATGTCACACCCTACAACACAGACGACGACTGCCTGTGACTTTTTCTTATAATTACCTTTCAATCAGCATTCAGACTCCTGAGGCAGGCCTTTTTGGCCGAAACACGATCGTGTCGAGTCATATCATACAATAAAGTGATTGAGCCCCAAGGTCACCTTCGCCGTTGTTCTTTGTTTCTCCTTTCCTCCCAAGCTCCATGTCCTGCCTTTCACTTGTTTCCAAAATTACAGCTTGGAGGCAGTTTCCTGTTGTGGTCTTTACCTTCGGTGGCCATTCCTGCCTCCCCCCCAACGTCAGCCAAATTTATTCCATATGTCCTTCCAAAGCAGATCAACGGAACCTGTCCCTGTAGTTTTACCCCCTGAAATTAAGAGGACTTTTGCCTGTCTGGGCTTTGGGGTATCCCTAGTAAATGCGCAAGAGCGAAATCTTTGTATCTCATGCATATTCATGAGGAGAGTCGGGAAACCAGAAGTTAAGACCACCTAAGGACTCGCTTGACAGCCTCTGGCATTGTCACATTTAGGATAATCGGTCGGTAACAATAGCAGTTGTCCAGCTCGGGCTTGTAGACCTGACAACTTTCTCACTGATCCGTTCTGCCTCTCAGTGTCTCTTCGTTTGCTAGGTTGACTGCAGCCTCTTGCCAGGTGAGTTGGTCAGCTGGTGTCCTTCACTAGCTTGGTTCTCCATCCCAGGAACTGATGTTGCTTCTGGATTCTTTCCACCCAGCTCTCCTTCTTGAGACTCTGCAATCCAGGCTTTGGGTGCAATTGACCCTCTTCACTAAGGACTGTTCTTATGGTTAGCATAGATGAGTTCATGATCATGTATTTTCCAGGCCCCCTTCTGTCCCCGCTCTCCATCATGACCCTGGAGAGCATGGCTTGGCCTACTTTCCCCTGTCTTAAGATGAGAAAAGACATAGCATATTCCTGTCTTCAGAGTTAAGCAGCTTTGCTGCATCCAAGCATGGTTTAGGAAACGGTCTGATCAAATGAGTTTTAATTGCAAAAGAAGCGTTAATTGAGGTTAGCAGACCTGCCAGATCCTCTGCTTTTCAGAGGGAGACTCCTGCGTATGCGCCATTTTTCCCGTCTCCCGCCGAGCAACTGCACTTTCTCGCCGAGGACCTCCTTGTCCCATAGCAGCAGGCGATGCTTTCATAAAGTGTCAGCTCCTGCTGCCGCTAATCCTGAATATGCATGAGAGAGATTTGCATACAGTGGAGGTAATGTGAATGCAGAGCTTTGTCGTGCATATTCATTAAGGATATCCTGAAAACCTGGACTGTTTGCAGCCCTCAAGGATTGACCTTGAACAAGACTGACATATAGGATTTGGGTGTCAAAGTCCCTCCTTGAGGGCCGCAATCCAGTTGGGTTTTCAGGATTTCCCCAGTGAATATGCGTGAGATCAATTTGCATGCACGGCTTTCATTGTATGCTAATAGATCTCATGCATATTCATTGGGGAACTCCTGAAAACCCTACTGGGACTGACTTTGACACCTGTGCCCTAAGTCATTCTGGATGGAAGTGGGGAAAGGGAGCAAATCTTGGTGGTCACAAGATCGTGTAGCCCCTTCAGAAGAACATCCCCTCACCCCCATTTTATTTGGATGTGTAAATGTTGATGCATACTCGGATTCCCTTTTGGAGTTGTACTACCCAACCCAGGAAATTCATATGAGCTTAAAAAGTTGTTTGTATAAATTGCCTTTTGCAGGTACATCTAGCTGGAAAGTTGTTTCAGAGGACAGCAAAGGATTTCTCATGGGTTTAGCTCACACCTTTCTCAGTAGCTCAGGGTGAGTTACGTTCTGGTTCAGCAGGTATTTTCCTGTCCCTGGGGGACTTAGGCCGTTTGTTCCTTAGTTAACAGAGAGTGGTGTTCCAAGCTCTCAGGGAGTGGCAGCGGGATTTGAACCCACTGCTTTAACCATTCGGCTATTCCTCTAATCTGTGGCTGCACAGAGATGTCATAGGTTGTGAAGGTTTCTGGATTTATCTTGGGGACAGGAAGGTGTGATGGGGCCTTGAATATATTTTTGATGAGTTATCGATATTTTTTTTTTTTTGGGGGGGGGGAAGGAGGGTTTTGACATTCACAAATTTTGTTTGGTGGGCTCTCTACATGAAACTCATGGCGCAGTGAGATAGAGGCCTCATTTTTTGTTGGGGATGGGGCAATGTGTTCATTTTGCAGGAGGACATTTCTGCTCATCCCAGGGAGGTCTATCTCAACCTCAGTCCTTCTCCACCAGCATCCTTCAATGCAAGGCTTGAGGGTCAATGGCTGGGCCCATTCCGACTCTGATTCTTATGTGAGCCAAGTATAAGATAATGAAGCCATTGTGACATCAGTGATAAAAGCTTGGCTTTTATTGGTGGGATGAGATATTATGACATCACAATATCTGCTCTGGATACCAGAGATGGTCATTCTCTAGTGTCTCTCTCAACCTCAGTCCTACACCGGCATTCTTCAGTGCAAGGCTTGAGGGTCAGTGGCTGGGCCCATTCTGACTCTGATGCTTCCCTCTCTCCTTAAAGAATGACATGGGGATGTTATCCCACCGCTCTCCGCCGAGAAGGAGAAGGTGACAAATTCTGTCACTGTGTCATTTCCTACAAGTTCAAAGGCCAGAATTCCTTTAAGCCACATTTAAGCTACATTTTTCTGGTCTTTGCATCTCTTGGTCATTGATAATGTCTGTTTCTCTTTACATGGTAGAGAGGACTCACGGTTGCTGATATTCCTATTAGGAATCATTCTTGAGGTTTCTTTTTTCTATTTGAAAAGGGGTGGGGGGGGGGGTGAGAATCAACAACAGTGTTGCCCTATAAATCTGGAACAATTTAATTAGGTGATCTGCTGCGACTCCACTGTTCAGTTTTCATAAAGTAGTTCCAAGGGCTCCCCCCCCCCCCCACCTCCTCCTTTCTCACGCCAGTTAAATGTCTTGCAAGCAGCATGAATACGAGGAGATGTTGTGTGGCTTATGGCAGAGAAAAGACTCATTTTACGGACAAGGATTTTGACGGAGGCAGCAAATAAAAAGACGAAGCAACGGGCTAGAGAGCTGTTTCATTCTCTGCAACCGCAGGGACACCGGGAGCGTGCGATCATCTCTTCATCACGTGAGCAGGCGCTCATCACTTCTTCTCCGAGACTAGTATTTTTAATTTTTTTATTTTTCGAGGAAAAAAAGCCCCCAAGCTATGTGTCGATTGGAGTTTGCCCATGGTGCAAGTGGCGGGGCAGCAGCTTGGTGACAGTGGGCGCATCACGGACCATCCTTTCCCGCCTCCCTCATAAAGAGGTCAGAAAACACCTTTGCTTTCTTGTCTCCATTTGTGCTTTTCCTGCCTGATACACTCTGCTTACACTATGTCCGAGTCCCCAGCCTAAGGAAGGCACCTCCAGCACTTTCTAGATTCATATCTTTTTATTATTATTATATTAAACAGATGAAGAACAAGAAAAGGAAGAACATCATCGGCATTTAACATGAAGGTACAACAGATCCAACATGACGTTGAGAGCTTAGGGTCTTATAGCTTTCCAATTCGCCCATCCCACTCTACCGCTCCTCACCCGAAGGGGGAAAAATCCATGCTGAATTGATCCCCATGTATTCTTATTCTTATTATTTTTTTTTCCCTACAATTGTAAATCATTCCAGCACTGGTTAATATGCACAGTGGTTTTTAAAATGACATTTTTATCATCAATTTTGAGGGCTCGGGATAGGAAAGGAGGGTTAAAAGGATCGTCTGGGGGAAAATTACCTAGAAGATCTAGACCCTCGTTACACTGGTTTAGGTGCTAGGCCCTCCAAAAAAATTTATATAGGGGTGAGGTGGAGGGATTTTTTGTTGTTGTTGCTTCTGGTTTCAGATATTCTTTGTCCATTATTGCTGGATTATTTTGTCTTGTTTGATTTCTCTGATTGTCTGTGTTTTTTTCTTGCCATTTTTTTTTCTCCCTCCCGCCTTTCCCTGCTTTTCCTCGACTCTTTTTTATGACGGCAGGGAGTGGCCTCAGGCCACAGTGGTACCTGCCCAGATTCTCTGATGGAGACTCGGTTCTGTTCCCCACCCCCGAGTTCTGGGTTTTGCACGTATTTCTTCACTGGATTAAGAGTCAGGAAATATCCCGATTCTGGCTCGTGCTGCCTCCGTTTACTAAGTGGGATGTAGTGACTTCTGGTTTGGGCAGTTGGAGATGGAACATTTCTTGATTGCACTGCGTGTGAGAGACATTTTTACGTCTTGTGTGGCCCCAGTGAGTGACCTCAATCCCACGGTGGTTGCACTGGCTGAAAACTGACCAATTCTTTTCACTCTAGGGTACATAGACCTTGCAGTTTTTAGTCTGCGGAAGGACTGCTTTTTGCCTGTGTCATGTTCTGAGATGTGCTGTGTCAGCATATCTGGCAATGTCTCAGGAGTTACTGAAATTGTATGATTTGCTTTTGGAAAAGGAGGTGGCGGTGGATCTAACCAGGGGATGATGCTTGGCTGCCTACATAGCTCTGCAAAAGAGCATTTCCACGTGCAGTGG
The DNA here is from genome assembly GCF_902459505.1 of Geotrypetes seraphini. NCBI lineage: Eukaryota > Metazoa > Chordata > Amphibia > Gymnophiona > Dermophiidae > Geotrypetes > Geotrypetes seraphini. The sequence goes on from NC_047099.1 coordinate 41,194,032, forward strand.
TATCAAGTGATGCATTTCCCAGACCAGCGCCTCGCAAACTTTGCCAAAGCTGCGGCACACTAAACGTGGTGGCCGCGGCTTGAGGCATCGGGAAGTGCGCGGACATCAACGTGATAGGTGTCAAAATACCGTATCGTTTTGATTTCAAAGGTTTTACGTTCTTGGATTGTCTTAAAGTTCCCTTTTAGTATTCTCACCATAAAATCATTGGTGCAGTGGTCAGTTTTCCCAAAGTGTTGGGCCGACAGAGGCGACATCCTGGTTGGTCTTGCAATTCCTAAGATGATATCTATGTAGGTTGATTCTGGTCTTTAGCATTTGGCTTGTTTTCACCGATGCAACATGCCTCTTCGCACTGAATGATGTCTACCACATTAGAAGATGAACATTTAAAGACGCCCTTCCACCTTTCTATCTCCTGCCCACCCATCCCTCCCTTTTCCTATCCCCAAAATGCTTTCATGTTTTCCTTATATATGCTTCTATTTGTCAACATTTGCTTTTTTGCTGATCTGAAGAAAGAAGGGTTACCTTCGAAAGCTCATCGTAAAATGCTTCGAGTTAGTCCAATAAAAAAAAGGTATAGGGGAAAACACCCTCCAGAGATTCAAGACCAAGTCTGAACCAGAATGTACACAGGTAAGGCTAGACTCAGGGCGCTGGTCTTTGACCTAAGGGCCGCCGCGGGAGCAGACTGCTGGGCACGATGGTTTGACCAACAACGGCAGTTCATATGTTCTTATTTCCTTTGGGTTTTTGTTTTATTTCTTTTAATTACCTTGGAAAGTGGACTAACAGGGCCACTGCACCATTCCATCCCTCATTCCTAAGACTCCCTTTTGTAGAAAAAGGTCCAGCTTCTATGCAGTGTATAGCACAGTGGTATGTAAATGTCTCTCTCGTATCCTTCCTTATCCCCCCAGGGCACCTTTGTTCATATCTTTGTCTCGGTATGCTTTTTGGAAGGCCGCACTGACCATTTGAGTAGCTACCCTCTGGACCCACTCCGTCCTGTTTATATTTCTTGACGGTGCGGCCTCCAGATTTGTCCTCCATGCTGTAAATGAAGTCTCACCAAAGATTTATAAAGAAGCACTGTTGCCTCCTTTCTCCTGCCGGCCATTCCAGTTCCTATAATAACTCAAGCATCCTTCTGGCTTTAGCTGTTGCCTTTTTTTAATCTGTTTGGCCAACTTAAGATGGTCATGTAACTAGGGTTGCCAGATTTTCCAATCGGAAAATCAAGACCCCTAGACCCGCCTGCCCAGTTCCACCCATCCCCTCCCCGACCCAGCAGATGCCCTCCTGCCCAACACGATGTGGATGAAAACTTTTCAAAACCCAGACAAAGTGCTGGGTTTTGAAAAGCCGTCCGGGGAAATCCTTGAGATCCTGCTCCCTGTACTGTCTTCAGTGGCATAACAAGGGGGGTTGGTGCCTGGGTGCGGTTTTGCCCCCCCCCCCCCACACTCTTACCCACTGCTTGAGCACCCCGCATACCTCTTGAAATGTTCACCGGTGGGAGCAGTATTTTACACCTGCTGCTCACGCTGGCCTCGGCATCCTTCTGACATCATGTCCGGGCCTTGTGACCAGGAAGTGACAGAAGGGAGCCAAGGTCGGCACCAGCAGCAAGTGGATGCACCAGCAAACATTTAAAGAGGTACGCGGGGGTCAGAGAGGTGGAGAGGCACCGGCGCCCCCCCCCAAAGATGACGCCCGGGGCGATCCGTCTCCCTTAGTTACGCAACTGACTGCCTTGGAGTTTTGGAAAGCAAATGCATAAGTCTGCGTTATGCAGCGTTAAAAATGTTATTTAGACCAGAGGTTCCCGAACTTGCCCTGGAGGACCCCCAGCCTCTTAGGGGAATTTATCAGGGCATTGTCTTCGCAACCTGACTGGCTGGATGTGAGAACCACTGCTGTAGGCCATTCCTCAAGCTTTGCTAGACCCCTCGTCAAGCTTTCCACATCTTGCTGGAGTCTATCACCCTCATAAAGACAAACCTTTCCCAGCATCCCTTACAAAAATGTTAAAAGAACTGCAGTATATCGGGGTTTTTGAGGGGGACATTTCTGCCAGGATATGGGTGAGATACCGACTTCTAAAGTCCATGGAGAGGATTTCTTCATTGTTCCTTTTTTTGGGGGAGAAGCTCCCCCCCCCCATCTCTCTTTTATTTTTACATTAGACCTTTTACTTGACCAGTAACCAAGCAGTGAATTTTGGTGTGGTTTTTTGCACTTACACCAAGACAGAATTTACTTTTTTGGAAAATGATGTTTTCTGGCCTTGATTTTCTTTTCCCCGTACCATCTGTGCTCAGTTTTCCTAGAGGTGCGAATTCCCGATGAAGGTGTTTACTCCGAAACACAGCATCGTATTGCATTCTCTGTTAAGCCCTGGAAAATCCCTTTTTATCTGTTTGATAACAAAGACTGAGTGTTTGCCTTGTGAAGAGGTTGTCTTCGATGGATCGTCTTCATTCTAGGTCTCACTTTTATGCCATTTGGTCTAACCCGTCTCCATATAGCTGATTCTTCATTGTCTTTGATTTGGTTGTTTCGCAAGGTTTTCTTGTGAAAGAATGTTGAAATAATACATTTAAAAAGCCTGTCGGAATATTTTATAATAAAAAACTGGCTTAGATTTATAAAGAGATCACCATGTCCTCCTCAGTACGTGTAGTTAACACCCAACTTGATCAACCAGGAACTACGCTACTCATGAGATTGGTTGTATGCTCTAGCATTATCCACCCCAGCTCTGCCCCCACACAATCCTCCTTCCCTGAGCTCGGGGCCTTCCAAAACCCAGACAGCTCTCTAAAAAGAGGACATGCCCGGGTTTCCTGGACTTCTGGTAACCCTAACCTTGGAACCTCTTTGACTGTACACTTTGATGTAACCTAGGACACGTCTTAAGGGATGCGAGGTTGGTACTGTGTTTCTCAAAAAAAAAAAGTATGGGAAAAACACAGAGGATCTCAAATTGGAAAGTGAAGGGTATAAATTGAAGAACTAGGGCCGGAACTGAGCGGACTTGCGTGATCGGCGTACGTACTGTATATGCCTATGATTGGGATGAGCTGGGGAGGGCTTCGACGGGAGCTACAATACTTTGGGATGGTTTAGAAAGGCTGGCGTGAATTTGGACAGCAACTCCAGTAACTGGAACTTAATGATGGTACCAGGCAGACTTTAAAAAAAAAATAATTTATATTCTGTATTCCTACAAATTATTCAGGTCCTCAAGCATTTTTCCCTGTCTCGGTGGGCTTAATGGGGATTAAGTGACTTGCCCAGGGTCACAAGGAGCAGTGCGGGATTCAAACCCACATCCTCAGGGTGCCGAGGCTGTAGCTCTAGCCACTACACCACCCCTGTTGGGCAGACTGGATGGACCACATGGGTCTTCCAAGTTTCTTTATTCTTTGATATACCGTTCCCTAAACGGTTTACAATAGAACGAGTCTAAAAAAATTTAAAAATTACAAATAAAACATATCTAAAAATATTGAAAGAGGGAGCGTAACGGACCGATGGGAGGAGTGGCATGGTAAGTTAATAAATACATCGAGATAGAAAATAAAGGGAGGAATGAGGTGGCAGGGGAAAGTAGGGCTCGCGTCAAAAGAAGCGTTTTTGCGAAGTCCATCCAGGAGCTACGGAGAGAGGAAGAGGTAATGGTTACTGCAGATGGGCCGTTTGGGCCTTTATCTGCCGTCATGTTTCTATTTGGAAGACATGAGGTCAGAGGTTGTAGGCATCTTTGGAAAGAAAAGTCTTAAGTTTGGACTTGAATTTCTCCGGAGACTTTTCTAGGCGGAGATCCAACGGGAGGGGGGCAGTAACCGAGAAAACGGATTTATGGGTTGCGTCATAAAATCGCTCATGTATAGAAGGGATATTAAGCAGGCTTTGATTGTTGGAACGAAGAGTCCTGGAGGGACATAAGGGGTCAGAAGTTTGTCTTAATCTGTCGTCATTTACTATGTTATTATGTCTGTCTATTTCCCCCCCCCCCTAAAAAAAAAAAAAAAAAGAAGGCGAGGGGAAAAATCGAGTCTGCTGTATTAGGATTATTGTTTGGGAGCTCTAGGTCAGACGTAGGCGTCTATAATTTGAGGCCCTGGAAAGTGGTTGACCAGCTTGAAAACTCTGGCCGCTTCCAAGTGTGGGCACACTGGCAATTTGGGACTCGAGCGAAGGATCTCTTTCCCTCTCCAGAAAGACAAATTAAAGATTAGTCTGGTAGCCACCAAGCCATCGTGACTCTCCACTTTTAAGATCAAACAGAAGAACCAGTGCTGCCTATGAGCAACCCTTCTGGTTTCAGAATCGTGTGGTTTCCAAAGAAAACACGAAACCCTTAATATGCCGCCTTTAAGTTCTTTTGTGCTAAGATGTATTTATATTTTCCTTACTGAACATTTTGTTTGGGGGGAAAAAAAAAAGGATTTATGTTTTGAAGCCTATGTGTTGTATTTTTGGATAATTCTAACGTTGGCGAAGAATCCTTCCTCCACACCAGGTCTCTGACGAGGGTCAAATGAATTCAGCTAGCATCGAGCTCCAGAAAATACGGCTGGACGGAAAAAGCGAGAACGGAGGGAACAGGGCGCCCTTGGTAATATGCAGACTTACGAGTCAGGAGGGGACGTCCCTGTCACCCTGAGGACTAAGGCTTCCAATACCAGCTCTTCCATTTGTGGACTCCTTGACCAAAGCAGCGTCCACTTCCTCAATTCATTTGGCTTCGATTAGGTGACTCCTACGACTGCTTCTAATATTAGTGATTGATTGAATTCAATTTCTGTCTTGTTCTCCCCAACGAACTCAAGTTAACATACATAAATACGCAGTTTAATTATTTCTATAGTTCTATTAGATGTCCATAGCGCTGTAGAGTCACAAAGAAGACAGTCCCTGCTCCAAAGAGCTTTCAATCTAGACAGACAAACAGGATGTCATAGTTACAGTTAAGGGGGCTGGATTGGAGGGCAGAAGGAAGTACAGGACAATCAAGCCATTGTGACATCACTGAAGAGGTTGGCTCTTATTGGTGGAATGAGGCATTATGACGTCACAATCTCAGCTCTGCTTCCCAAAGACTGAAACGCTTCACATTACTACGAATTATTTCTATAGCGCTACCAGACGCATGCAGCGCTGTACAGCGTCACAAAAAAGACAATCCCTGCTCCAAAGAGCTTACAATCTAAACAGACAAACAGGATGTCATGGATGCAGTTAGGGGGAATGGTTAGCTTAGGTGACAGTGACACTTCATAAAGCTCTTTTCAGGGCTGTGGAGTGGGTACACTCCGTATTCGCAAATACAGAAAAACCGCGAATAACTTTTTCATATGTCGTTCGCTGTTTTCTATTAAAAAACATTCTGAATATGGTAAAACCGCGAATAACACGGTGGGAGACCTGGCCTGTTCCTGAAGGAGAGGGAAAACACGGTGAAGAAAGTGCTGGGAATCGGTGATTTTCTCTATGCAAGCTGACGTAATTTGGGGAGGGGAGGAGCTAAAAACCCTGAATAATCAAAACCGCGAATGCTTGAAACCGTGACTATGGAGGGAGAAGTGTACATACAACTTTTGACTCCGACTCCTTTATTTATCTAATTGTACTACATGGGATTTTGGTTTAATTTGTTTTATCATTTTTGGTCAGCTATTATATGAATTTGGAATTTATGTTCTCTGTGTGTGACCGACTATTCTGTTAGCATGATTTTTTCTGTGCCGCGTTTTGCATTAATTTTGCTTGTTCAGTTGTCTTGCTAGTGGAGGGGAACACGGGGGTTTTGTTGATCCTTGTTCTATATTTGTGATTTATAAAATGACAGTTGTTTCTTTTTAAAAATGTAATTAAATGATTTCAATCTAAAATCGTAACCGTTCGAGGCTTGTGCGGATGGAATCGGACAGAGTTCACGGGGACAAACTTTGTCCCCAGGTCATTCTCTAGGTTCCACTTTCACTAATATAAATATCATAAAATATATAACATTTTGTAATCATCAAATATATTCTGAAAAAAAAATAACGGGTTATAATCAAATGATTATCTGTGAAATAAGAAATGGAAGCATTATAATATTTGCAGAGTTGGACTCGGCACAGTTTAACCAACTCCGACTCCAGTAACCCCAAAATGGCTTCGGCCTCTTTTTCTCATTGGGGTATATAATGAATGTGGCTCCTGGACGGACTGGATGGACCACGCAGGTCTTTATCTGCCCTCATTTACCATGTTGCGACAGTCAAATTTGCCTTAGTGATGCCGTTGACTGTCATGGAGGCAGCCGACCCTCTGACCTCCATCTGGATTTCGGTATCTATTGGTCCGATTGTTGGAGGCCGGTGATGTGGTTTCATGAGTTGTGGAGCTGTGCTTTTTTTTTTTGAGACACCAAAGGCTACAGAGATTCCCGTTTATTTCCAGGACAGACTTGGGGCTTCTTTTCCGAAGCTCAAGAGGAGGTGGTAGCAGCTAGCGTGCGTTAAGGCCCTTGGTGTTTACGGGAAAACGTGGTAGTGCTCGCTGCTGTCTTTGGGATCTTCCCTTTGCACCTTATTTTTGTGCGGCCACACTCCCCCTCCCTCCCTTCCTTTAGGGTTGGTGGGGGATGCTCCTCCCCACATCCTCTCTCCTTTGGCTATGCACAGAACTGCTCCCCACTTCCCCACAGCTTCTGGCTTATCTCCCCTCCTTTGTTTCACTGCTGGTGGCTATGGAAAAGGATTTGTCTGTCATTTTTTTTTTTTTTTTTGGGGGGGGGAGGCTGTGAAATTGCTCAACGTTTCTTGCTAGAAAGGAAATAAAACCAGGCAGCCCCTTTCAACAGCTGTTTCCAGGCAAGTCAAGGAGACTCGGGCAGTCGGTGGTTCCCTTCCCCCACTCTGACACCCAACACACATGCACTCATCACCCCCCCTCCCCCCCCCAACTCCCTGACATCTGTTACTGCTCTTTAATCACAGCCGGGCAGGCGAGCTTCTGGGATTAGGGCTCAGAGATCAGTCCTTGTCACTGACGATTGGACCCAGTTGTTTTCCGGGTAGGGGTGGGGTTGAGAGCCCCGTTTGCCCCATAGGCTCTGCTGTCGGGCAATACCGGGAGAGGAGGGATGGGGGCAGAGGGGCACTTTGGAAACAGAAAGGACAGGCCATTCACCAGCTTCCTTTTGAGTAAGTACCTTGTGGTGTTTTCCTGTTTCTGCTGTGTTTCTCAGAGCGATCTCACCACTACAGACCCATCAGGCTAGCCAAAAAGTGTCTAAGCATGCTGCACGCCTTATAAGGCTTGCATTTCTTACCAGCTTGACTAAACCTAATCTTAAGGCTGGGGCTCTAGGCCATTGGGTCTCGCAGCCAGGCTGGGATTGGAACTCTGCTCTGCTCATCCTAGAAAAAAAGGGGGGGTGGGAAGGAAGCATCGCACCCAAGGGATCCCAGTAATATTTATCTGTTTGGTAATGAGTTTTGGGGATGTCTTTTTTTTTTTTTTCTCATGTGTGTGGGGATGAACGTCAAGTCTGGAAATGCAGTCCCCCCCCCCCCCCAAAAAAAAAAAATCTTGACATAGTGAGTAAGTATAAGACAGGACAAGGCTGTCGGTCAAAACAACCTTGGGGAAATGGGCAGGAAATGGGGCCACAGCTTCCCCCCACACTGCCGCCACCTCCTTCTCCTAAGGGCCGCCGCGTGAGCAGATTGCCGGGCAATTCTTATGTTCTTCCTCCTCCTCTCTGCCCTGTTGCCTAGGGGGAGTAGACCTGCTTGTTGGAAGTTTCCTGATTGCTGGAAGGAAATGGTATTTTTGGGGTCCCAGAGAGAGGAGCCATGTCTCTGTGGAAAGGAACCGAGTGCCCTTCTAGTCTGCCCATCCGCAGTAACCATTATCTCTTTCTCTCTCCGAGAGATCCCACGTGCCTATCCCAGGCCCTCTTGAATTCAGCCACAGTCCCTGTTTTCCACCACCTCTTCCGGGAGGCTGTTCCACGCATCTACCACCCTTTCTGTAAGAAAGTATTTCCTCAGATTACTCCGGAGCCCGTCACCTCTTCACTTCATCCTATGCCCTCTCCTTGCAGAGCTTCCTTTCAAATGAAAGAGACTCGACTCGTGCGCATTTATATTTATGTAAAAGCCTGATGGTCACTCCATGAACCTGGGAGATGATTTCCAGGGTGAATCAGGTTCCGGCCTGTCTGCCACCGTTGATTTCTGAAGTGCTCCCTGGTCAAGAAGCGAGCTGATAACACAGGCCCTAGGAGAAGCCTCCCTTTTGAGTAGGGAGAGCCATTTTCCCAGCAGGGAAAAGATTACTAATGGCAGCTAGAACCGTATCTCACCAGCGAGGGACTGGGCCGAAGGACAGCGTGTTCTGTGGAAAATTTTTGACTTTGGTTTGAGAGTCATCCCGAGCAGAAACCTGTCTCTCTGGTGTGCCCTGGCACCCACCCCTCTGACACATCCTAAAGGCCACTTGTGTGTGGTCAAAGACGGGTTACAGAGGTTAATGTTTTTTTCCTATCAGCTGAAGACCAGCTGTCTTCTTGTGTTTCAGCTGTTCCTAGAGTAGGCGTTGAATCGTATTTCCCTCCACCCTCTCCAGAATATTCTGCTTAAACTGAATTTGATTTTTATGCATAAAGCAATACATAGATTTGTCAGAGTGTATGACTTTAGCTAAACCACAGGCCCCTGGTAGCTGGGTTCAAGAAACACCCCAGGTTGATGTCAGATGGTGGTGGATGGGTGGTGTCCGTTGAGGCCAGATAGTCAGCTAATAGCACCTCTAGCAATTCACTAGTGGGGTAAGTCTCATCCACTTCTTTAGCAAGATGGGTTTGGTGATGGTAGCATCTGCTCCAGATTTCCACTTGGTCACCACCATGTTGGAAGTCCCTCGTAGATGAAGCTCCTTCTGTTCCAGCTTTTGCTAAGAGCTTAAATACACCAAATAGGGTGGCCAGCTAGCTTTGGCCTTTCAAGGGAGGGGAGGCTGCTAGTCCAGTCTTGGTTTTATCCTGCTGCATGGATGGACTTTTCATAGGGAATGCAATGTAGACACCAGAACTAGAGCTCCCAGCATGCAAAGGGGGAAAACCAAAGACAGGACTAGACCAGCTAGGAAATCTGGAGCCAGTTGGCACCTCTGACTCTCAAGTTTCTTTATCTGTTCAGGTGGGAGACTTTTGCTATTTGAACTAGTTCATAATGAAACATGGAACAAATGAAAACTGTTGTACCAATCTGAGAACTGTAAGAACATAAGACTAGCCTTACTGGGTCAGACCATAGCCCATCCAGGTCCCTAGTACCTGGCCAAAATCCAAAGAGTAGCAACATTCCAGAATCCCAAAGAGTAACAAAAGATTCCGGAACCCCAAAGAGTATCAAGATTCCAGGCAGAATCTCAAAGAATAGCAAGATTCTGGAACCCTAAATTGTAGCAATATTCCATGCTACTGATCCAGGGCAAGCAGTGGCTTCCCCTATGTCTTTCTCATTAGCAGACTATGGACTTTTCCTCCAGGAACTTGTCCAAACCTTTCTTAAAACCAGCTACGCTATCCGCTCTGTAACGTTGCCTCCCTCTAGTATGGGCTGTAATTCTCTTTTTGCCCATTGCAATGAGCTCTTGCCGATTCCCCCCACCCCACCCCCCATTCTTCAGCAGAAGCAGTGCTGGGAACAGGGGTATGATCTACTTTTTAGTTTAAATAGCTTGAGGTTTGTGCATAAAGTCGCATGGAACGAGGGCTCTGGTGGAAATGAACCAGTTTCTGTTGAAATTTGCTGTCTCCCCCCCCCCTCGCCATTATTCCTACCCAGGCTCCTGGGGTGGGGGTGGTGGATACATCAGCAACTCATGCAGTCCTGGTGACAAATACTTTTATTTCTAATGTTTTGAAGTTGCGCCATGCGAGCAGAGCAGTCCGGCCTCCAGTCCCACATGGCATGGCTCGTCAAGCGAGATTCTGATTCAGCAGATGTGGGCCACAACAGGTGCAGGGAGGGAAGAAACCACTTTTAAGGCTGCACAGCCAAGTGGAGGGATATATACCTTAACGGTGCTGCAGATGCCAGCGAGGCATGCATTTAAAGCTTATTGCGTTTAATTAACACCCGGCCAGGGAGCAGGATTTGTGCTCGTGACGTTTTTCCTTTGTTTGTTTTGCAGTGCGCTCTGTAGCACCAAAAAAAAAAAAAAAAAGTTTTTTACGCACCCAGTTTGCTAAAGCACTTGAAGCTGTCTTTTCTGCAAATCACTTGTGCCCTGATGATCGGATGCTGTCTCTTTAAATATGTGCTGAAAGTCCATGCCAGCCTTGGAGGCCTCCCAAAACCATTTCCTCTTGCACAGCTCCAGAAGACATGGGGCAGGGGGGGGGGGAAAGAAAATTTGCGGAGGTGCGTCTGCTTGCTAACCTCCGACAAAGACAGAGGAGAACTTCCTGCCCCCACGGAAACATGATTACCCTCCCACTTACCCCCAACCAATGATAAGAGCCGTGCTGTATCTGTCTGGTCTGAGTGACAGCACCCGGCACGAGGTCTCGATGGTGTCAGGTCAAAAGCGTGCTGGGACAAAGGCGCGAGCAGACAACTGAGCACAGCGCGGAGGCGCGCGCCGAAGAAAAAGACTGTTTTAGGGGCTACGACAAGGGGTGTGTGGGGGAACCCCCCCACTTTACTTTATACAGATTGCGCCGCGTTGTGGGGGCGTTGTGGGGGGTTTGGGGGGTTGTAACCCCCCACATTTTAGTGAAAACTTAACTTTTTCCCTGTTTTTAGGGAAAAAGTTACGTTTTCACTAAAATGTGGGGGGTTACAACCCCCCAATCCCCCACAACGCCGCCGCGATCTGTATTAAGTAAAGTGGGGGGGGGCTCCCCAACAAAACCCCCATCGCAGCCCCTATAAACAGTTTTTCTTTGGCACACGCCTCCGTCTTGCGCTCAATTGTTGGCGCGTGCCTTTGTCTTCCGCGTTACTGTTGATGAACCAGTCTCGATAGTCTCAACTGTGCAAATTCTCGAGTCCATTTCAAGCCTTCCTCTAATTTAGACCGTTAGAGTAAGACTTGAAACGGACTCAAGCCAAATGTTCTTGACATGTTCCCAAGAGTGCGATTCACGCACTACAAGTTACACAACTCGATTATTCGCGTTTTGTTTGGTATTGGGAAATCTGACCGTGTGTCTGAATTTTACGTGAAACTTTACTGGTCAAGGATTGATTTCAAAATACGATATAAACCGCTGTTCCTAACTTACCTTTGCCTTCATGGAATGGCTAAGAGATATTCTGAGTATGTCGTTTACGCTCCGCTCAAGCAGGCAAGGTTGAAAGTCAGAAGAATGGGAGCTTTTTTTTGGGCTGGTCCAGACGTGTAGAATGCCATTCCAGCGTATATTAGAAAGCAAAAAGATGCGATTGTTTTTAAGAGGTTCTTGAAGAGACATCTCGTTTGCGAAATGAAGCATGGGTGTTGAGCAATTCCATTGGGGAAACTGTAGGATATGTTGATGACATTTATACATTTGTGTCTTATGGCGATTTCTAATGCTTATTGTGTATGTGGTATTGTAAAAGGGGGAATAGAACTAAATAAACCATAAAATGTCAGCAGATAAAGACCATACGGCCCATCCCCATCATCCACTATCTCTTTCTCTCCCCCAGGAGATCCCACGGGCCTATCCATGCTTTCTTAAATTCAGATACAGCCCTTGTCTCTCTACCTCCTCCACTGGGAGGTTGTGTCCCACATCCACCACTCTTTCCGTAAAGAGGTATTTTGAGTCTCTCTCTCTTCAACTACGTCGTATGCCCTCTCATTCCAGAGCTTTCTTTCAGTTGGAAGAGGCCTGCCTCCTATGTATTTATGCTGTGGAGATATTTAAATGTCTCAATCTTTCTTTCAAGGTAGAGAGGTCTACGAGTCTTGTCTCTGTATGTTTTATGATGAAGACCTGGACCGACTTCATCCTGTTTATATCTTTTTGAGGGTGCGTTCTCCAGTATTGTACGCAGTACTCTAAATGAGGTCTCACCAGAGTCATGCAGAAGCATTATCACCTCCCTTTTTTTTTTCCCTGTTGGCCATTCCTCTCCCTGTGCACCCAAGCATCCTTTGACCATCGCCATTTCTCCTTATTTAGCCACCTTAAGATTATCAGAAATGATCGCAACCCCTCCCCCCAGTCATTCTCTTCTTTCAAGCACATAATTTCTTCTCCCCCCCAAATGGTACCACTCCCTTGAGTTTCTGTAGCCTAAGTACATGACCATGTAGGGTCTGGATCATTCTTCAAGCTTTGCTAGACGCCTCCTCTTCTGAAATTCTCTCTCAATACCAGGGATAACAGAGTATTTGAAACCTCGTTCATCTGCCTATGTAGGATGTGTTTCGTCATGAACCAGACCAAAGATCCGCTGAGTCCAGCATCCTGACTCCCAACAGTGGCCAGTTTGGGTCACTAGTTGGTACCTGGTAGATCCCAGATGAGTAGATCTTTTCCTTCTAGTTTGCTCCATGGATAAGCGGTGGCTATTCCCAAGTCTACCTGGCTAATAATGGTCTTTGGACCTTTTTCTTTCCAGGGATTTGTTCAAATCCTGTTTACAGTATGTTGTTCTAGATGCATTGCCTTGGGTCTTCCACCAGCAAATTCCTTTGCTCGATTGATCTCACTTTTGCTTTCCCTCTGCTATGAGTGAATCGTGACGAGAACGTCTCTTCCCTCTACCCAGGGCCGCGTGCTGTACCTCTGGACCCAGACTGGAGATCTGACCCTCAGATTCATCTCAGTATTGGCGGATATCGATAGCGCAACCTTCTAGACAGAGGTTGCACATGTGTGCACATGTCTGGGAAGTGACCCATTGAGAGAAAGACACCTTTGAGTCCAGTTTGCATCAGTTTTGTGCTTCTGTCCTGGCGCATGCTGCCACCGCAATGGCTTCATATGACACAAAAAGTCCCTTGTTCTCCAAGCGGCGCGGCTGCTGCATGGGAGTTGTTGCCTTGGCAACTACTTCATCGTTGGTATCTTGTGTTTGCAGCACATCCCTTCTCATTTTGTGTTCTGCTGCACTGGAGGAGGAAGGAGATGGGGGGGGAGGAGTGGGGGGTGGGTGGGAGATGACATATTTAACTAAAGTCGCACTCCCCCCGCATCTTGGTTATCCATTTCGGAGAGATCCTTGGATTCATTCTAGGCTCTGATGGGGTTTATCGGAAAAGATCATGGGAGAAGGGGGATCGTTGATGTCTGCTCTTCTCATCTTATGACCCTCATGGACTAGATCACCCATTCACACCATTGTCATCACCTTCGCTTATACTTGCTCAACACCGTGGGTTTCAACTTGGTCCTTAGGGTTAGAGATGTGAGGGCCTTTAAAAACACCTGAGGACAGGGACATCCCCCCCCCTTGAGTTTTTCAATGCCGTGTTTTACTTCTGGCCTAGAAAGTGGGAGTGGGGGGGGGGGGCAGGGTGGTCAGGAGAAAACTATTTTTCTCCAAATTTTTCCTAGCCTTCCCATTTCTACGCAAGATGCACTCAGCCAGTAACCTTTTCTGGATATCCACTGCCTGTTTTGTATTCAAATCTTTCTAATGCATATTCATTATGGATATCCTAAAACCTCAGCTGCTGGGTGTGTCTGAGGACTGGATTAAAAACCGTTGGATCGGTAGAAGGTCTCGCAGTCGTGCTGGAGGTTTTGGAGTAGCTGTTCCTTGGTTTCCGATTGTCCTTGCTTCTTTCCTCCCCAGGGCTGTGCTAATGTCTGTGTCCGCAATATACCAGTGAGGCTGGGCTCCAAAAAGATTTATTGTGGGGTCACCTTCTATGTTCTCAGGTGATATGTTTAGGTAGGGTTACCAGATTTTTCCTCTGGCCCCGCCCTATTCCGCCACCAGTCCTGTGTATGATGTCATCGCTTCGACGAATGTGCATGCGCGAATGTCCTCCACATGTGGCCCCGAGCTCAGGGACTTCCAAACCCTGGACAAACTACCTGGTTTTGGATGTTCCTTCGGGCACCTGTACAGTCCTCTAAAAAGAGGACGTGTCCAGGTTTTCTTGGACGTCTGACAGAACCGTGTTTATTCCAGTGCTTGCAGGGTATTGGGGAAGTCAGAACTACAACTCCCAGCATGCATTGTGGCAAAAACCAGGACTGGAGTAAGGTGTCAGCCCTAGCTGTCTTTCTGGTGAGCTAATAAATAGTATTTAGTTTTCAAAGATGAGAGACTATGCTCTTTATTTAAAAAGAGAATAAAATATAAAGATTCCAGTTAAAACTCACATGATGAAAAAAAAGAAAGACTGTGTGGATTGGTATCCTGGTTTCTTATGAGATGCTGCCCAGTGGTCTCTCTCTCCAGTCTTTTTCCGGGGGAGAGGCTGACGGGAACTGAACCTCCGCTGCAGTTTCCCCTTCACCGTGGCTAGCTGTATTCTCCCCCCACCCCAAATTACTTTCCTAAATATTTGTGTGAGTGTATGGCACACTTAGGTCAGGTAGCGTGTGGTGATGTTTGCCCTATCTAAATTGCAAGGAAAAGAGCAAAGCGGGGCAGGGTGGGGGGAGCGCTTCTGACTAGCCTTGTGCTAAATTTGTTGTTGCACCAATTAGAAATAATTATTACAGCTCTGTGTGCTGGGTGCCACGCAGTGTGCTTTGTGTAATGAGCTTGATTTTCAGGGTGGGGAGGGTGTGTAGCCGGCTCCGTGGGGAACAGGGAGACTCGGCCTTCTGGTGGCATGCTGAAGGGCTAATTTGTGCTTGTCACTTCCTGCGTTTCTGTGTGTGTTCCTTTGGGTTAGTGAATATATATATATATATATTTTTTTATTTTTATAGCCTTTTCGGTTTGCCAGGGTGCCATCGTCACAGGCGTCCGTTACTCTGGGGCAACCTGTACTTGGGTGAATGTCTGTCATCACCAGCCTCTCTTTCTCTCAGTCCTCCATCCCCCCCCCCTCCCAGTGAGAAAACAAATTCAGGGGGAAATGCAGGGCTTTAAAACAAACCAAAGAAATGTTAAGGACTGTAAAATTGTGCCCTCTCAGGGCTGTGTACTTTGAGAATGACATCTTCTTTACCTTCCTCTCCACAGAATATAAGAATAGCCTGACTGGGTCAGACCAATAACCCAGTAGCCCGTCTTCACGGTGGCCAATCCAGGCCCCAAGTACCTGACAAAAACCCCAAAGCAACATTCCAGGCTACCGATCCAGGGCAAGCAGTGGCGTTCCCCCATGCCTGTCTTGATAGCAGACTATAGACTTTTCCTCCATGAACTTTCACACATCATAGCATCACCCTCTTAAATATCTCTTCTCTACCCCATTCTCCTCTTAGACTTTAGATGTGTCGCCCTCTTAAATAGCTTTTCCCCATGTTTTAAGAAAGGTTTGGACAAGTTCCTGGAGAAAAAGTCCATAGTCTATTATTGAGAAAGACATGGTCCACTGCTTACCCTGTATTAGTAGCATGGAATATTGCTACACCTTGGGTTTTGGCCAGGTATTAGTGACCTGGATTGGCTACTGGGCTTCATGGACCATTGGTCTGACCCAGTAAGGCTCGTCTTACGTTCTTATACTCTCCATCGGCTTCAGTGGCAGCAATTTCATCATGGAGTCTAAGTCTCAGAATGAGTTAGGCTTGCACTTGGATCCCGCCTGTAGTTATTCAACCCAAAAAGCAGCAGGCGAGCAAGCGATGAGTGAAATAATTTACAACATCCTAACATTAACACATTTCTGGCATTAGAGGTGCGAAAAATATCACATTTCACTGTGTTCTCAGTGGCTCATTTATTTTGTGTTAAGGCCCGTGATTCGGTCACAACAGGAAGGTTGGATTCTAATGGGAATACTTCCATCGTGACTCTGTGGGTTTTAAAGGAAAAATTTTTATTAATATTTGACCACCACAGGAGGTCAGGGACGAGGTGACCTCCAAGTTTCATGAAAAGAGACGAAAAAGGAGCAGCTCTTTTTTTCGCTAACGTAAGCCTTGCTGTGTACGGTTTAAAATGCATATGTCAGATTGAGAGAAACGGAATCAACGTCCACTGAGGGTCTGGCATTCCTCTGCTTCAGATTATAACGTTATTTGGAGCAGTGATTCTCAAGGTCTGCGGAGCAACACTTGTAAGGTTGGGGGACGTTAGCTGTGCAAAGAATGTGCTGGTCATGTCTGCAACACACATCCTGACTTTGAGATGCACCAAATGAAGTGCTAGCCCGTGGCCTTTCTTTCTTTCAGTTGTTTTTATTGGAAAGTTTGGGAAGGCCGAGCGACGACAAAAGGCCCGGTTGAATTGTCCCATCGAGGTCAGGGACGTGGCTGCCTCCGACTCCTGGAGTCAGCTTGATTTTGGTGTCTGCTGGTCGTAGCATCAGCCATGAAAAATCCAAGCGTTCCTTTTTTTTTTTTTTTTTTACAACAGAATCAGCCATTTTATTCAGACACACAGTGATCCAGTGTAGGCCTGATGCACTGGATTTTACTGGGGGCTACAGTCCATAAACCGAACCAGCATCTTTGCAGGTTGGTTTGAGCTGCAACCGAACTCCGCCTCCCCTCTGCGATCACTCTTGCTGGTGCTGCTCGCTCCACCCGAAGACCTGCTTTTAAACCTCTGGGGCAAGAATTATCCCCAGTTCTTGCCCCTGCCAGTTCTGTAGGACTTCCTGCGACAGCCTTGTCAGACAGCTGCAGGAGGTCCCGGTAGATATTTTGAGATTGGAAATAGCATAAGGAGGTGTGTCAGGAGATTGCTTCCAGGTCCAATATGGCTGCTGCGACCTCCCACAGAAGTCTTGCTGAACAAGAACGGGCGCTGTTAGGGCTAGTCTCGGTTAGGGTGCTGGTCTTTCTTTCCCCTGAAGACACATTAGACACCAGGAGGTTTAAACGTAGGCCCAGAGCCTTTGGGTGGTGATGGGGGGGGGGGGGGGAGCACAGGGAGGACAGCGATCAGAAGGGAGGGGGTTCAGTTTCAGCCAAAAATGTTTCAGGTTGGCTTTGGTGCAGAAATCAAAACTGAAATTTGGTTGGGCTTTTTGGGGGGCCCTTAGCTTAACTCCAGACGCACAGCAGAGAATATGCCGGAACATTCATATAGGCCAGGGGTCTCAAAGTCCCTTCTTGAGGGCCGCAATCCAGTCGGGTTTTCAGGATTTCCCCAATGAATATGCATGAGATCTATGTGCATGCACTGCTTTCAATGCATAGTCATTGGGGAAATCCTGAAAACCCCACTGGATTCGGCCCTCAAGGAGGGACTTTGGAGACCCCTGCTTTAAATCAACAAAACATAGAGCAAAGTTTTCATTTACTTGAGAAATGTCCTTTTCTCTCAGACCCGGGCCCTTTCCTGTCTTGATAGTTTTGATTCTAAAGCAGGGGTGTCAAAGTCCCTCCTTGTGGGCCGCAATCCAGTCGGGTTTTCAGGATTTCCCCAATGAATATGCATGAGATCTATGTGCATGCACTGCTTTCAATGCATATTCATTGGGGAAATCCTGAAATCCCGACTGGATTGCGGCCCTCAAGGAGGGACTTTGAGATCCCTCATATAGGCCCATCTCCTCTGCCCTCTTTTCATTTATTTATTTATAAATTTTCAACAAATAGGCACATATTGTACTCATTGACATGGTCAACTTTTGAGGTTGTTATGTATAATGCAGCTATTGTTGTATTGTATAAGATGTTCCAGTTTCTAATAAAGGATGATTTATATGTATATAGGAAATACGAAGAGATTATAGCGTTAAAGCACAATCATAAGTTAGTCCACCAATAATAATAATAATTTATTTTTATATACTGCCTACCCAGCAGTTCATAGTGGTTTGCACACTAGGTACTCCGCATACAATATAATAATAACCTCATCCATAATAAAATTCTAAGTACCTAATACAAGCATTAAAACTAATGAATAAAAAAACACACACAATATAAACTAAAATAAGTTTCTAAACCTCTCTTTGCTTCCCCACCACCGAGGATTATCTTTGCCTGTCTCAAGCCATCTCAAGAAGGTTACATCATCCCATGGATTGTTCTTGACGTAGAACATTATATTCTTGCCGGCATGTAGGGGCCCCACAGTAAGAAGCTCTTTCTGCAGAGTCCCACCGAGGTCAACAGCTGGGTTGTTGACTCGCTTGGCAGCCCTTCTGAATGACTTAGGCCCAAGATTTTCAGTAGAACTCCTGCATGGCCCTCCTTTGTCGGGAACCTGAGGGACTCAAAATAGCGTTTCAGGTCTTTTGGGCCTGCTTCTTTGTCATGCAGTCACCGTCTGCAAAGCGGTGGCAGAATTGAAATACTGAGGAGGAAGGCGATTGGAGCCCAAGCCAATCTTTAAAAACAATTGGGGAGTTGGGGTGCTAAACTCAACATAAGTTAATACTTCCTAATCACAGTAAAGGAGTTTGCTCAATATTAGGGCGCTATGGATTGGAGACTGAATATGGTGTTGACTTGGGGGTGATCAGGCAGTCTTGGATGGTCCAGATTTTTAGGGGCTGAGAATCATTGGGGTGGTTTTTTGGGGAGATCCCACACCATACTTGGTTTTTCCCTTGACTCTTATGAGGGTGGAACAGACCTCTTAAGCTTTGATATGAAGTTCTCTTGAGTTTGTTTTGAATTTAAATGTTTTTTGACTGTATTGTGAGCAGTAATTATATAGGGGGGTGGGTCTAAGGGTCTGGATTTTACTAAAGTAAAATCTGGTAACCCTAAAGTTGAGAAATTGGTGGTGGTGATGGGGGAATGATAGAATAGCAACAAAGATCTACTGTTGCCGATATGCTCTGTAATCACAGCGCTTTAAAAAGGCCGAAAATAAGGTACTCCGACAAATGGGCCCCGTCAAGGATATCTGGAAGGCCCTGATTTGCTCAGATTCCTCAGGCCCTATCCATTGGGAGGGGCTTGAGGTGCCTCAGCCCCTCCCAAGGGACGGGGCCTGAGGAGTCTGAGCAAATCAGGGTCTTCCAGACATCCACTAAAAGGGTTCCCATAATCATGATGTAAACCTAACCCTAACACTAGATCGGAAGTGAATCTTTTGTGTGTAGTGTGTGTGGTGTGTGTGGGGGAGGAGTTCCCCCCCCCTCAAAAAAGAGGGTTACAAAAATAGTATCCTGTTGGGGTGGTCACCCCTTTTGCGTGCAATTGTCCTACACACATTTGACGGGTCACCGAAAATAATGCTGTAAAGAAAAAAAACAGAGAAATGTTTCTGTAAAACAATGTGGGCCTATCGGTTGTGAAACCAGGTGGGGTGTGGAGAAGTCTGTTTCTTAAAATTGCCGTATCTTTTGCTGAAACCTAATCTGTTTGTATTTCCTCTAGGTCTCGAGACACTGGGAATTAGGAAGACGTGGAGGATTAGCATGAACTGAGGAAAAAAAAAGGACCTGGCTTTTTTTTTCTTTTTTTTTTTTTTTTTTTTGGTTTCTTATTGAACAATTATTTAATGGAAAGATTTTAAACAACGACCTAAAACGTTAAAACCAATCGCTCCCTGCCGCCTTTGGAATATATATCGTCCCTGCATCACCGGTGAGGATTTATAGCGACCATGGGTAGGAAAAAAATTCAGATCCAGCGGATCACGGACGAGCGGAACAGACAGGTCAGTGGTAGTGTGTCGGGAGCTGGCTTTTGGGGCTGGAAGCAGAGTGCGCGGCGCTGTGTAGCCTCTTTCCAGATCCTGGTCATCTCCTAGGGCCATGATCTGGGGAGCTGCCACTAATTTTTTTTTTAAAAAATTAAGGAACTGTCTCTAGCGCCTTCCGTTTGGTTTTCTAAGATAATTTATGAAAGAGGCCCTTCTCCGCTACGAGAATCACATGGAATTAGGGAACTTTATAGGCCATATCATGTGACCTCTGACCTTTCCCCAAGCCCAGGGATCACTCAAAATGGCTCCTTGTGGAGGAGTAGGGCCTAATGGTTTTCAGTGCAGTGGCCTGGGTTCGATTCCTACTTAAGCCTAGGGTTACCAGACGTCTGGATTGCCCCGGATATGCAGGCGCGGATGCCCTCCTGCCCAATAAAGATTTGATAGCAGCTTTTCAAAACATGTCGTGGGAAATCCCGACGTCTGGTAAATCTAATCTAGTGCAGGGAAGGGCAGCTTTATACACAGAGGTTCGTATGAATGTCGGTATCGTTCTTAGCGGGCCACAATGTTACGCGATGTCAGAACCAGAAATGCCCAGAGCGCCAAAAGACCTTCTGTAATAAAAGTAAAAACGTAACTTAACATGATGGAGACCAAGTGTTGTAGTGGCTGTTCTGAAAACATTTGGAAAATACAGCATTTAAAAATAACCAAAACTCAGTGTATAATTCCCATGAAATTCACCGGCAGCCCACCCCTGCTCGTTCTGGATTTGTGGCCCCCCAAACACACCTCTGTCACCATGGGAGTAAACCACAGGCGATCCTCCCTATACCTTGCTAGCATCATCCTTCTACATATCAAAATTATCCACCTTGTAACAGTTCAGGCTATCGAGAGAAGCTCCCCAGTGAATTGGTGATTATGTAATTGGAGAATTCAAATGCAGCTATTTGATTTCAAAGTCTTGGTAAAGATGGGCTTGTGTGGGCGCGCGACACCTCTGCTTTTCAAAAGCCCCTTCCGTTGGGCCTAGGGCTGCCAGATTTTCCAAACGGAAACATTTTCTGTGCATTTTTACGCCGACCTTGCGTGCTATGCAGAGGGGACAGGTCAGCTTCGACATCCAAAGCCCTGGCAGGTTGCTGAAGAAACATTGGCGCTTTGTGGTATGTTCCCCCTTTCACATCTGCTTTATGAATAACTTTTGCTCGTGCTTGCATTGTGCCAGAGATTAGTGGCGTAGCGAGGGTAGGAGGCACCCGGAGCATTAGCGCTCCCCGCCCCCTCCATTCTCTCCCATAAAACTCTTTAAATTTTTGCCAGCGCGAACAGCTTTTCTGGCCTGCTCATGCCAGCATTGGCTTTCCCTCTGACGTTACTTCCTGACCCTGTGACCCGGAAGTGATTTCAGAGGGGAGCCAGGCTGGTGCAAACAGCAGGCTGGAAAAGTTACACACACTGGTGAACATTTAAGGGGTAGGGAAGGGAGGACGCAAACGTGTCATGGGGGTGGGGTGGAGAGGTGCCGGTGCCCCCCCCATCGAGACAGCGCCTGGGCAGTCCACACACACCCCTTTTACTACGCTACTGCCAGAGATGGTCAGTTTGCGGAATTCAAGTATCGTGGGCATCCGGTGTGCAGAGGGGCTATGAATCTGGGGAGCCGAGGGTCAAACCCCACTGATGTTCATTGTGATCTTGGGCAAGCCATCCAGTCCCCGTCCCCTCGAGGGCAAACTCGGAACCCTTCAGGACCTGAATGTAACTCCGCCTTGAAGTACAACTGAGAAAGGCCCGAGCTCAATCCGAAATCCCTTCCGGTCTGACGTATCCAGCCATCGCTTTGCGTCGGTCCCTTCTCGCTAACTGTCTCCCGCCTCATTTTGGCTCTTGGCTGCGTCCATTGGTGCGGGTAGGCTGAAGCTGCGGGCCGGTGTCTTTGAAGCTGGTTTCAGATGTAGGCTGAAAACACATTTCATGATAATAATCATCATCAATTTATATACTGCGGTTTTCAGTAGTTAAAAACAAACAAACCCCAATAAAAGACGTTAAATGCCACTAAAATGATCAAAATAGTGCATAATAACATTTTTACGAATTAGCTGCCCAAATACTTTGAAAACAGACGTTTTTAGATGTCTCCTAAATTCCCCACAAGTGTCGGTAAGCAAAAGCAATTATTCTAAATCCTTGCCCCATAACGCTGCGGAAAAACAAAATTCAGATGGTGTACGTTTAGAATAACGGGAGCAGGTGCCAAGCTGGCTCCGAGCAAAGGTCGCTCTGTCCCAGTGTCCTTTCTGCCAACTGCAGCGAGAGGGAGAGGAAACTTAAAAGAGACAGAGGTGTCAATATTCAGTGGGCGGCGATCCGGTTAACCATATAAGTGCTGACTGCAGTGGCGTAGCGAGGGAGTTTAGCGACTGGAGCGGTGGCACCGTGCCCCCCCCCCAATCCCCGGCCACTCTTCTTGCCGTTTGAGCGCTCCCCCGGGTAGCATCTTGCACTTGCTGCTTGCAACGGTCTCAGCTCCCTTCTGATGTCACGTCCTGGTCCCGCAACCAGGAAGTGATGTGGGGGAACCAAGGCCGGCGCGAGCCACAACTGGAAGATGCAGCTCGCACCAGCAAACATTTAAGGAGGTAAGTGTGGGGGGGGAGGAGAGTTGCCAGCGCCCCCATGAAGATAGCGCCTGGGCCTCTGGTTGACTCCACCCCTGAACGTCCTACAAAATAGCTGGTTTCAGCCTAACCAGCAGAACTCTCCGGTAAAGTGTCGCTGATGACACCTGGCCAGCCCCCACCAAGCAATTTAAAGGGCCAGGAGCCTCTCGTGGCTGTTTAATTCGCTTTGAATATCAACCGCCGAATGTGTGTGTCAAAATGGCTGCAAAGAGAGACCGATACAGTGTATATTACTTATCATTTATTTCATCCTTATTTTGAGTATGTTTTCTCAAAGATTAAAAATCCATTGCACATATCCATAACATGAAGAAAAATGAGCACTTATTGAAATCCAAATGGCTCGCACCTTACTAAAGTCCTTTGGAAGTCCTCAAGCGCAAATGTCCATCTCGAGGTCAAACAGACGTTGAACGGATCGTGAGCCAAAACGATTGTAACCGATGAAGAGTCCTTTAGAAATCCAAAGCTCCATTGGAAGTCCGACGGCGGCTCTACCGTTTCACAAGTTAAGTGCTTCACCAGGGACAAGTTGTTGAAAGTGATAATCGTGCAAATTGCCAGTGAACTTTATACTCGTCAGTATTATAACTCCGTGGTAAGGAATTAAATTCCCTTATTTAGATATTCCAATCTGCAGGAAACTGCATGTTCCTTGCTTGTATTTAGGTGGGGGAGAGGAAGCAGGTCGGGCTCCCGTCCCAAAGCCCTTAAAGCACCAATGCCATATAATTCAGAAGGCTGGGAAGTAAATGCTCTTGCGTCAGTCTGGAGGAGAGAACTGGCAGAGGTGTATATTCAGTAACCCATGCAACCGTTATTGACAAAGGAATATTTATTTATAGTGCACACAGTAACCACTTCCATTGTTTGCACTATAATTAAATTTACAGTATAACCAGAAATAGCAGCAAGGCCCAGACAACTGCAAGAATCGGAAAGAGCGACTTGACAAGTTGCCAGGAGAAAACGTGGCTCTTTGCAGAGTGGATGGTCCTCTTTGAACTTTCGATAAGTTTTTTTCAAAAAATCTTTTTTACAATACGTACAAAAATCCAGCCAGACAGTGTTCATGCTTGAGTGCCAAAAGGCTCAAAGGCTAGATCTGTTCTTTAGGACCTCCAGGCGCTTCCATGTGACCTAGACGGACCACTGTTAGAGATGGGATGCTGGTCCACTCAATGTCTTAAGAGGTGACTGGTAGGCCGAAAAAACCATAATGCCTTTTAGATTAACAGTATTATTGCGCAATTATATAGAAACCAGTCATAACCAAGGCGCGCAGCAGAATTCTGAAGGGGGGAGAGATAGGTTAGTGGGAGATCCATGAGAAGCAGGTTGCAGCAATCCAGGTGAAAGGTGACGAGGACGTGGATATAATAGTCTTGGCAGCGTGCTCAGAAAAGAAACTGTGGATTATGGTGAGGTTGTAAAGAAAGAAGCGACAAGTTTTGGCAGCTTGGATATGCACAGAGACGAGTCAAAGATGACTGGTTGCGAGCTTTCTCCACCGAAAAAGAGAACGTAGGGAGAGGAGAGGTAGGTTTAGGAGGGAATCTCAAGAGTTCCATCTTGGCCGTGTTGAACTTTAGATGGCAGCAAGACATCCATGGAGCAATGTCAGACAGGCAGGCCAAAACTCGGGCCTGGATTGCTGTAGAAATTTCGGGCGTAGAGAGGTAGATTTGCGAGTCGTCAGCATAGAGATGGTACCGGAAGCCGTGGGAGAAGTTTAGAGCTCCAAGTGTAGATGGAGAAAAGAAGAGGTCCCAAGACAGACCGATAGCAGAAAGGGTGGTGAATTTGTGGAATGGCCTCTCGGTGGAGATGAAGACTCCATCTGAAGAATTCAGGAAAGCTTGGGATAAGTACGTTGGATCTTTAAGGGAGAGGAGGGGGTAGTAGATGGCATGGATAGGCGATATGGTCTTTATCGGCCTTCATTGTTTGTTTCCATGCTAGCTGACGATTGTGTAAGTGCCTCCAGGGAAATGTTTCCAGATTATACACCCCTTACCCTTCTAAAATACAGCATCTATACATGCTTTGAAGGATTGCCCAAATCGTGCCCAGAACATGCCTCCTTGAAATTTCTGCATGCTTAAGCATTTCAGTAGCACCTTTCCAAACCATGTTATTGAGGCATCGTGATTTAGACACCCAGGGCCAGCCCAAAGGCTTATGTTGCCCTGAACCAACTTCAATGACGGTGTCCCCTTATCCCCAAAGCTTAAGCTTTCACCTCCCCCCTCC